>NC_080696.1:41077886-42277886 GCF_030445035.2 Dasypus novemcinctus | reverse complement strand
TGACAAATATACAATGCTAATGCAAAGGCAGTATATGGGAACTCTGTATTATATGCATCATTTTTCTGTAAACCTGTAACTTCTCTAATAAATATTTATGGCAAAAAAAGGTCATAGAGAACATTTTTAGATCATAGATATGTTCCATGACTTGATCGTGGTGTTGGTTTGATGGGTGTGTACTAATGTGTACAAATATGTGTAGTTTATTATATATGTTATATCCCAATAAAGTAGTAAAATTATATAATTGCATACTGAAGTGTTTAGGGATAAACAATTTACTTTGAATTTACTGCAACTTACCCTGAAATGCATTAAAAAAGGTGGATGGAAGGATGATCACCTATGTTTTAAAGCAAATATGATAAAATGTTAATTGTAGAATTGTGATGATGAGGATTTGGTGGGTTACTGTAAAGGCCTTTCAACTTTTGCTTGAAAAATGTCATAATCCAATGTTTGAGAATAGATATTAATATTTTTATATACCATCACATATTCTTTGGTTTTTATCATATTTAATGACAATAGATTATTCTATATTGTAATTTTCTCAATGAATCCCCTATTTTTGGATATATACATTGCCTTCAACATTTCACTACTGAATCAGCATTACAATGAACATCCTACTGTAATTTCCAAGATTTCAAAAGAATCTTATTAATCTTTATTTCAAAAGCCTGCGAAAGGTTCTATCTATTAATCCAGTTTCCCTATTATAGTTTCAGACTTTTCCTTGTTAATCATATTTGTTATGAGTTAGGAAGCTACTTGGCTGGACCGTAAGTTCCTAAATCTTTGACCAGCACCTGCAAGTCCTGTAAGGTAACCTGGGAAATACAGGCACAAAGGATAAGCCAGGTCAAAGTCAAGTCGTACAATCAGTGGGTTCTAATACCTTCCATAGGCACCCTGACCTGTCTCCCATTTCTGGCCCAAGTCTGCTGAAGAAAGGGGATCTCTTTCCTCCAGGCTCAAGGTCCTACTGACATCATTCCTCCCAGGGATAGGATGCAGTGAGGTTGGCAGCCTGGACCTTCCCTTGAGGTAAAAGAATGCAGCCAACTCTATAAGCAACCCTGTAAGGAATATTTTCATAATTGGCTTTCCAAATTATGGAATTTGGGATTCTTTTCTTAGGCTAGAGAATCTGAATGATTTTATTGCCTCTGAAATGTAGTGAAATTTTAGTCGGACTGAAGATAATTATGACGACTGGCAAGTGATCTGGCAAAGTAATAAAGAAATTCTCAGCAATGCTATGCCTCACTTAATTGGACCTACCCAGGAGTGGCCAAGAGAAGGCCTGAATGAGGGAGGCAACTCCAGTCCCCACAGTGGTGAACGTCATTCTCATGAGAGTGATCAGGGACACTCTCCTGTCTCAATAGAGTGGACCTGGTGGCCACGGTGGAGATTTTCATCCTGGGTGAATCACCATTAGGGGCTCCAGGTAAATATCCAGCTGGGAGGTTGGACAGAGGGGGGTGATAGGGTGATTTAAAGGGACATTCCCTATGAGAGGACTTGTCCATAACCCACCAAATCTGCCAGCCATGTACATTCATTTCTTTCACCAAACATCTCTTGGGTGTGAGCCAAGCATGAGTTACCAGGTGGGGAGTAGTTCAGAGGCAAACCAGACACACAGGCTGGTGTCTGGAGCACTCTGACTAAGAAGAAAAAAGCATGATGTCCGCTAGCCGCTCCATAGGGTTAAAGAGGCTTAAGTTTGTAAAGCTTTTTGGACAGAGTCTGGCCTCAGAGATGTTAGCTTTTCTTTTCTTTCTTTCTTTCTTTCTTTTTATTTTTTCACTTTTAGTTCTCCTAGAAGATAAAAGAGTATCCAAGTCAGGTGGTCAAAGGGTGTGGGTTTAGGTGAAGGGGAAAAAAGCCAGATAGAGTTTCTTCTTTCCTCTCTTGTTTCTTTTCTTTCCTTTCCTTTTTTCTTTCTTTTTTTTCTTTTTCTTTCTTTTCTCTCTTTCTTTCTAGCATAGGAGAAAAATCTGCTCACTGAGGGAGGAAAGCGGGGTCTTGGTTAATCATGATTTCCCTGCATTTCCCCACCCCCACCCCAATCAAGAGTCTGTTCTACCGTCAGCCCCAACCCCACACGTCCACTTTGTCCCTACCCCCACCCCCGTGACTCACACTCCTCAGATCTGTCAGGCCCGGATTGTTCTCCAGTCCTCCTCAGTCCAAAGCTCTTGATGGATTTGGTAATTGGGGTAATTACGGTAATTTTACCTTAAAGACAAGCAGCTGCAGATTCCCTATTGGGGACCCCCCTCCCCGGGCTTCCTGCCAGCGAGTGTTCAGGGACAATGACAAGTGGCTCCCATTCCCCTTCCCCAGAATGCAAAGTGGCTAGGATGGGGGTGGGGGTTCTCAATAGACAGCATTTCCCACCCTCTCAGCAAACTGGGGAAGGGGACATGGGGGACAGAAGGATGGATTTGCCAGGAATCATTTTTCTTTTTGCCACCCTAGCAAAGCACAGCAGTGACATTTGTCTCATCCCCATCCATACCTGAAAACTAAGACAAATCCTTATGGAGCCATTAAAATCCCAATTGCACCTATCCTGGCCTCCAGGTGTGTGCAGAAGGCAGGATGATGGACCTTTGGACATGGTGGGAGAGAGACACCTGCCTAAGCCAGGTGCCAAGCAGCACCCTCCCACCCCTAGGCCAGGGCCTGGGCTTCTCTGCCCCCAGCAGCACCCCAAAGAACATTCACCCTTATTCCAAGTGCCCCTCAAACTCAAAAGAGAAAAGATTCCTTCTGATTTCAGAGTTAGAAGCTTTCTCAGAGAGGAGGAGACTTCAAACAAGGCCTTGAAGGATGTGTAAGAGGCCCTTGAGGACCTGGAACAATAAGGGCCCCAAGCCAGACCCCAGAGCAGACCAGCTGGGTGGTCTCATCCTGGAGCTGTATTTAGGGGAGCTGAGCAAACCGGGGGTGCTCTGAAAAACCCTTGGAGGATTCCCAAGCTGGGTGGCCTGGTAAATTTAAGCCCCTTCAGTCTTCTCATACCTCTTAGGATCAATTTCCAGCCCCCACCCACTTGGCCCATGGCTCTCTCTGCCCTCACTCAAGTCATATCAGCCTTCCGGGTTCTCTTCCACACCCAGTTTCTTCTCGTAACAGGGCCTAACACATGCTGTTCCTTCTCTTGGAATACCCTTCCATCTCTCACCTGTTCATCTTTCAAGTTGTAGCTTAAATATCAGCCCCCCTCCCCCAAGAAGTCTTCTGGAAAACTCCAGACCAAGTCCAGTTCCCGGCCCTATGTATTTATTGCCCCCCATCCTCCTCCTTCATGACACTCACAACTGTAATTATGAGAGATGAGTTAACTTCTCTCTTCCCCTTTGGCTCTCGATAGAACTTTCTGTTGATTTTTTTAACAGGCAGAAACTGGGTGGGGCTGTTTTCTAAGAAGAAGGAACAGCATAAGCAAAGTCTCCGAGACAAGAGAAAAAATGTAAGTTCAGGGGCTGCTGGGGCCAAAGGGTGGAGGGAGGAAGAGCAAGCAGATGAGTGTGGAGCATCTGAGAGAGGCCCACTCTGCCTGTTTGGCTAGGCTGGGTGGCAGGGTGGCCTCTGCCAGGGATGAGGCGCCTCGGTGGATGTGGAATCCCCCGGGTATGGTACTTCCTGGAGACACCAAGCCTTGTCACAAAGGAATGCTCCAGTTGGGAAGCTGGGGACCTGGGGAAGAAGGGCTGAGGGAGCAAAGGTCAAATGGCACGGGGTAACCTGGGGTTCCTCACTGGTTTGCAAGAATTACTGAGAACTGGTCGTTCCTCACAGGTTGGCAGGAATTACTGAGAACTCGTCGTTTCTGGGTAAGTGAGGCAACACTGTCCACACCCCATCCATTCCCTGAAGCTTTCCCACTTCAAGATACTCCAGCAAATTCTACGGACACGGGGCTTCCTCCCAGCACATGCAGGCTGTAAATGTGAGGGGATTAACGCCCCCAAAGCAGCCCGCAGCCCATGCCTGGTAGGAGCTTGTCTTACCTCAGACTACCCCTGACAACCTCCATGACCTTTCCCATGAAGCTCCAGCAACAACGGCCGTGGCTCTTAAATACTCCTGCTTCCTCACCCTTGGCTGTGAATAGCTCAGAGTCCCACACGGTCCCCCCGAGTTCCCGGAGGGATTCAGCTCCCAGGGCCCACTGATGATGCACTGTGTCTTAGCTCATGGCCCCGGTCTCGTGGCCCCACTCCCTTACGGGCATTTCCTCAACTCCCAAATAAATTACTCGTGTCTTAGTGTCTGCTTCTGGGCACCCGCACCGAGACCCGCACGCTGCCCAAGGGCTGGCAGGAGGGATGCTCCTCTCAGGGCCTGGGCTCACTGCGAGCGGTGCGCCGGGACTCGTCAGGCTCTCTTCGCCCACTCGGATCCGGTGCTCCCTGCGCGCTGGGGTCGCTGGCGGCAGGCTATCTAGGGCCACAAAGAAGAGTGGCAGCGCGGCACGGCAGCGCCACCGAGCGGCCAGGGAGGCGAGCGCAGTGCGGGCTGGTCCCCGCGCCCCGCGCCCCGCGCCCCGCGCCCCGCGCCCCGCGCCCCGCGCCCCGCGCCCCGCGCCCCGCGCCCCGCGCCCCGCGCCCCGCGCCCCGCGCCCCGCGCCCCGCGCCCCGCGCCCCGCGCCCCGCGCCCCGCGCCCCGCGCCCCGCGCCCCGCGCCCCGCCGGGTGGGCAGCACCGCTCCACCCCCTCCCCGCCTCCCTCAGGGGCCCTGCTTGGCCCGGGCCTCCCGGGATTGGCCCACAGGCCCCGCCCGCCTCCCCATGCCAGCCAATGACTGCCTCTGTTGTAGCTGGGTGCCGAGGGAGGGGTCTGGCAGGAGGTGGGCTCGAGGGCAGGGTGGGACAGCTCCGGTGGGGGCCTGGGCCGCCTCGTACCTCGGGCTTCCCTGACCTTGCCCGGGAAGCTCCAGCAGCAATGGCCGTGGCTGAGAACTTTCTCTCCCCTCTATCTGCACGTCTCTCCTCGCAGCTCTTCTCCGGCTGCCTCTTTCTCATTTTGGTCTCAGTTGAAGT
Source organism: Dasypus novemcinctus (assembly GCF_030445035.2). NCBI lineage: Eukaryota > Metazoa > Chordata > Mammalia > Cingulata > Dasypodidae > Dasypus > Dasypus novemcinctus. Next base: position 42,272,821 of record NC_080696.1, on the reverse strand, counting down.
ATCCCCTCCTTCTGTAGCAGGCGCTGCACCGCCATCTGTCCACCGCTCAGCCCCTTGGCACAGCCTGTTCTCTGCATCAGGGGTTCTTAACAAGGGGTCCCTGAGCTTGAACTGAAATTCAGGAAAACACATGATTCTTGCGGGGACGTGTTGGTGCGGGTGCGAGGTATTTATTAATACACAGTACAGTGTGGACCTGGTAAAGGGTCTGTGCTTCTCATCTGACTGACATAGGGGTCGGTGGAACAAAAAGGCTAAGAACCCCTGCCCTGCGTGCAGCTGGCTCCCTGCTTCCACCTGGGGTGCTCTGCCCAGGCTCTCTTCCACAGAAGGGCGCTGGGCCTGGCGTGTGTGGGACAGGCCAGGAATGCCAGTGAGTTAGCACCCCTGAGGGAAGTGGCAGAGGCACTCAACCAGTGGCAGAGGGGAACTGGTGGGTAATGCTCTAATTTCTTTACCCCTTGGTTGGGACAAGTCTACATTGGTTCGCAGAAGTCCCCAGCCAAAGCAGCATGCTCATTAGCATACTCTTAGTTGGCTCCTCCCCCTCCCCATCTCCGTTCCTCACTTCTCTTCTGGGATTTACAATTCTCGGCTGGGGGTCTGCTGTGGACCCATCCAACCTAAGACCCTTCCCTGACCACTCAAAACAAAGGTCTACCTACATTGTTCACTCCCTCTCCAGCCTCTCTGTTTTAATTTCTCAGCAGAATTGATTGCAATTTGAAATGATTTTATTTCTAAGTTAGTCAGTGAGTTCCATGAGGCTGGACTGTCGCTGTCTAGTTCACGACTCTGGCCCTGATCTTGCCGAGGCGTGACTGGAAATTTCTTCCTTTCATCCTAGCCGTCCTTGGTGATCCAGAAACAACAGATAGAATCTCCAGGAGCACAGAGAGGTTGGGCAGGTTACCTGCAGTTCCACAGAGGTGTACTGGAGTCCAGGGCCTGACCCCAGCCCAGTACAGCCACCACCCTCTCAGGGGAGACCCCACCTCTGCTCAGGGGTCATGCCTGTGCTTTCCCCAAGGAGAAGCCCCCCTTTGAGGACATCTCTGCAAATCCCATCCTCCTTCCTCCCAGAAGCTGGAGGTGACAGGGGGCTCCTTAAAAGAAACCCGTTCAGCCCAAGCTGGCCTCAGACAGCCAAGAGAAGCTGTGCACCCGCCGTAAGCTGTGCTAACCCAGCGGCAGGGCGGGTGCGGGATCATCAATCACGATGATGCCACAGGGTGGAAAGAGATGAGCCCTCGGACAGCGCCGAAGATGAGTGGGGAAACTGATGTGTGATCTAACTGGGACCCTCCACCGATTACAAAGTCAGCATGAGGGAAGCAGACTTGGCCCAATGGATAAGGTGTCCGCTTACCACATGGAAGGTCTGCAGTTCAAACCCCGGGCCTCCTTGACCCATGTGGAGCTGGCCCATGCGCAGTGCTGATGCGTGCAAGAAGTGCCCTGCCACGCAGGGGTGTCCCCTGCATAGGGGAGCCCCACGCGCAAGGAGTGCGCCCCGTAAGGAGAGCCGCCCAGCGCGAAAGAATGTGCAGCCTGCCCAAGAATGGCGCCGCACACATGGAGAGCTGACGCAGCAAGATGATGCAACAAAAAGAAATGCAGATTCCCGGTGCTGCTGATAACGATAGAAGCAGCCACAGAAGAACACACAGCGAATGGACACAGAGAGCAGACAACTGGGAGGGGAGGGGAAATAAATAAAAAAATTAATCTTTAAGAAAAAAGTCAGCATGGTCAGGCCTGGGCTTCTGACACCACTGAGGCACCCACCTCTCCCCCCGCCAAGGTGGAAGGATCTTCCCAACTACCACACAGCTTCCTGCCACCCTGGCCCTGTAAGTGAGGGAGGGAGGGAGGCTTGCAATGGCACCAGCACAGGTGCTGGGAACCATGGGGGAGCTAATAACATGAGTAGCCATTTCACTGCCTGGCTCGTGTCGATAATTAATAATAATGCTGAGAGCGCTGGCTGAGCACGTGCTGTCAGCTACTTCAGGTGCATGCTCTTATTCTCACACAGACACCAGGGAGGCTGGTTAAAACAGATGGCAGGGGGCAACGGTTTCTGGAGGGAACAAAGGGGCAGAGGGGGATTCATTTATTCATTCATTCACTCACCAGCTTTTTATGAAGAACCCACGATGTACCATCATACGTACAGGGATTATATGGTGTGTGCTGAGGCGAGCAAAAACCCATGTGGTCTCTGCCCTCATGGGGCTGTCTTCTAGTTAAGGAGATGGATGATAAACCAATTCAAGATAATTTCAGGTAGTGATAAATGCTAGGAAGAAAATAAATTAAGATGTTGTGATAGAGGGTGACAGAGGAAGCGACTTCAACTGTGGTGGACAGAGTCCAGTGACACTGGGTTATTTTGAAGATTAAACTTGTAAAGCTCTTGGCATATATTAAATGCCAACCCACCGATAGCTGGATGGGGAGGAAAAAACTAGAAAGAAGCAAAAATGACATTTAACTTGTCAATGTTCAGACAATTGAAATGTCATATTACAAGATGGCAGGAGTGTACAAATCACCACTTAACATGTGAACGTTTTAAAGGGAAGTTCTTCCTCTTTCCAGCCCCCCAGGGCTGTTTGTGGCCCCAGCATTTGCTCCCCTTCCCTTAAACCCATCCCCCTCCTCTTTCAAAGGTGCCAAAGAGGAGAAGGGGCTTGCTCCAGGCCACCAAGTCCTCCCGGCTTCCTCTGTAGCACTGGCCCCACTGCGCAACGTGAGCCCCTTTGGAAGCAAGTTTTCCTGGACGTACAACTGCTTCTGGAGAGTAGTGCTGCACTTCTGGTTCTCCTTGGGGCTGGGAGTCATGGACAGAAGTCCAGGGAGATCCAGGTACACCAAGTGGGGCCATCCCCAGCCAGCTCAGCGTTGAAGCCCTCTCCTGAGGGCTGGGCAGTGGGTGGGAGCCAGGGCTTGGTGTGTGGTTACCAAGGGGATGAGATGGCCTCAGGCAGCACCAGCCCTGAGTCCTTTGCAGGATCCGAGGAGGAGGCCTGGGAGGTCCTAGACCTTCCTCCAAAACAGCTCTGCTTGCCGGCCCGGCCGGCCGTGAGCTCTGTGGCCACCTCCTGGCCCTGACCCTGACCTGAGAACCCTCTCAGAACTGACTTCTGGGTGCTTCCTGCCTCCCAAGGATGGTTCCTCCGGGAAGCAGTGACAAGGCAAGCAAGCCCCCTTCCTCTGTTTAATACCCACTCACCAGGGAGTTGGCGCGGCACAGATCCACGAGGGAGGCATGTGGGTCCAGGCGATGCGTGCCTGTGGGGGGACGGGCCAAGGAGGGTGAGGGTGGCCCCTGTGGAAGAGGCTGAACGACATTCCCTGAATGACACTGCCCAGATCCCTTCACTGGTCTGTGCGTTCAACACCCCGCTCACAGCCACCCTCTTTTTCTGGAGAAATGACCTCTACTGATATACACCTAGATAGAGTGTGGAAGGCCAGCCTCCTTGCCTCAGAAGGGAACAACTCTGCTGCACTCTACCAGCTGTAGCCCCCTTGTGAACCAGGCCAAAGTTAGATCATCCTGCATCACAGCCTGCCCCTTCTCCCTCCCTGGCAGCACGTGCTGCTGAAGCCTTGTCTTAGCCTCTGCTTCTTGGCCAGTGGTTCTCAAAGTGTAGTCCCTGGACCAGCAGTGTCAGCCTCATCTGGGGACTTGGTAGGGCCCAGCAGTCCAGTCTAGTCTAGAGCAGCCCTCTAACTGATTCTGCTGTACCATCGAGTTTGAGAACCACGGCTCTAGGGAACTCAACTGAAAACAGCTGCCCAGGCTTGGTTCCTACAAAGCCAAGGAACTCTTGGAGTTGGACATGTGTTGGCTGAATTCCTTAAAGAACCCAGGCCCATTGGCCCAGGGGGTTATTTTTATTAGTAGTACTGATAACATTTACACCAAAAATAAAAATAAGAAAATAAATTAATAATAATTCTGTCCCCCTCTCCAAGCTTGAGGCCAGCTCCAGGGAAAACTCCAAACTTCAGAATGGAATTCTAAGGCCTGGCACAGGCTGATCCTCAACCTCCTAGTAGGGTTTTACTGGTGACTCACTGGTTTCATTGGAGACAGATACCTGGGGGGGGGGGGGGGGAAAGCTCCTCCTGAGGTGTCCAGTGATCCCTTGAGCTCAGAGAGCTCCCAGGGACCTAGACTGTGGATGGAAACTTATGATATTCCCTCCAACTTTGTATAGGAATATGTTGGCTGACTCCATGGCCCTGTTGTTGCAAGACAAGAAAAGAAAGCTGCTGGCCTCTTCTGGAGGCAGCAAGACCAACAACTGCATATGGACCCGGGTCAGGAAGGGGAGGGCCTCACTGACTTTTGGTCCCTGGTGAAGAAGAGACCCAAGGACCCTCTTGGGAGAGCTGGAGCCAACAAAGGAGGCTGGCACTCAGGGGCAGGGAAGAGGCAGCTGGCCGGCACTCAGTGAGGGCCACCCATGGGTACACCCTGCTACAAGGCCCTGTCCTGCTGGGCATCAGAGTGGGGGGGGGAGGGGGCTGTGAGGCTGCTGGGATGAGGGGTGGCAGGTGGGGACAGGAGCCTGCCATGAGGGGCAGGTGTGGGGTCAAGATGGTTTATGGGGGAAACGGACTTTGGCCCAGTGGTTAGGGCGTCCGTCTACCACATGGGAGGTCCACGGTTCAAGCCCCGGGCCTCCTTGACCCGTGTGGAGCTGGCCCATGCGCAGTGCTGATGCGCGCAAGGAGTGCCTGTGCTACACAGGGGTGTCCCCTGCGTAGGGGAGCCCCACGGCGCAAGGAGTGCACCCATAAGGAGAGCCGCCCAGCGTGAAGGAGGGAGCAGCCTGCCGAGGAATGGCGCCGCCCACACTTCCCGTGCCGCTGACGACAACAGAAGCGGACAAAGAAACAAGACGAAGCAAAAAGATACAGAAAACAGACAACCGGGGGAGGGGAGGGGAATTAAATAAATAAATAAATAAATAAATCTTTAAAAAAAAAAATAAAAAAAAAAAAAAAGATGGTTTATGGATGTTGTATGATTAGGTAGCCTGTGGTAATTATGGATGTCCTGAGTTCAGTTCTAGGATCTGTCCCCAATTTGCTGTGTGGCTCTGGGCAAGCCCCTTCCTCTAACTGGGCTTTAGTTTTTCCATCTGTATAAGGGGGGATTGGACCATATGTTTGATAAGGACTCAGTCTGAGAGTCTCTTGTGCTTACCCAATCAAGGAGGCTCTTGAGGCTTAGACCCTTTTTTGCATCCTGGAATGAAGGCTACACACCAGTCCCACTGGCCTTCTTTCAACTCTTTGGCCATGCCATACTCCATGATGCCTCAGGGCCTTTGCACATGCAGTTCTCTGTGGCAGGAAGCCTTCCTTTACCCCTCTGGACTATACCAGGTGCCTTGTTTAATTTTTTATTTTTGAAGAAGCTTTAGATTACATAAATGTTAGATTAAAAATACAGCCTCCCTAAGGTGACAGAATTGGACTCAGTTGTGGTTTCCCTATACATGGTTCTCTGTCCCTTCTATTTGAACCTATAGTTGGTGCTGGAGTTGGTAGGTGTACATCTAAGAGCCTTGAATGTTTGGGGTGTCCATGTGCCACTGGGCCCTGAGCCTCAAAGGAGTTGCAACACCTACTCTCCAGTTCATTGGACTCACCCAGGACAACTAACAAGGAGGTGATGATGGACAACCACCATACCAAGGAACCGAGAGAGTCTACAACTGCAAGCAAGAGAGTCTCACCCATTGGCTGTAATGGGACTGAAGCCCCCTCTCAATTAGAGATGGAGTGGGCATCACCATCCCAGAATCCTCAGGATTGGGGAATGAACTATGGACTAGAGTGGACTTACTGGTATTCTACTACAGACTTATTGTGATTCTAGCAATGGAAGAACATATCACTGATGTGGAGGCAGTGGCCATTGGAAGTTCTAAGGTCTGGAAGAGGGAAAACATGAGTAATACGGGGCATTTTCAGGACTTGGGAATTGTCCTGAATGACAGTGCAACGACAGATACAGGCCATTATATATCCTGCCATAACCTACAGAATGGAGTGAGAGAGTGTAAACTACAATGTAACTATAACCATTTTTAAGGGCAATGCTCCAAAATGTGTTCATCAATTCAATGAATGTAGCACACTAATAAAGGGTGTTGTAAACGTGGGTAAATGTGGGCGGTGTGGGGAGAGGACATCTGGGAATTCCCCATATTTTTAATGTAACATTTATGTAATCTAAATATCTTTTTAAAGATAAAAAATAAAAAGATATGCATGTATCTATATTATATAAATAAATAAAGTGATCAAAAAAAGGCAGAAAATATAGGAAAAATACATTGTTTTACCTGACTTTTGTTTTGTTTTTGGTTTTTAGGAGGTACTGGGGATTGAACCTGGGACCTTGTACATGTGAAGCAGGTTCGCAACCACTGAGCTACACCTGCTCCCCCCAGGTGTCTTGTTTTATACTTGCTTCTTATAGAATCTAATATAGTTCATAATTTATTATTTATTTTGGGATTATTTGATTAACGCTATGTCTCCCACAGGGCTGTGGGCTTGTAAGAGCAGGGTCTCTATCCATAATTTTCATTGCAATTGTGCATTCCACATGGTACCTGGTCCATAATAAGCGCTCATTAAATAACTATTAAATGAATGTATAAGTGAATGAATGAGTAGTGACTCTTTCCACTATTCTTCAGAGCCCAGAAGCTCTCTAAGAAGGTTGGGGAACCCAGCTCTGACCACCTTAGAAAGGGAAAGTCCAGAGACCAGGCCAAGTGCCCCTGAAGTCCACTCGATGGCCTTCAGCTGGGAGGTGGTGACCCCTCCCCGCAGCCCCTCCTGCAGGGAAGGAGGTGTCCCTTACCATGGGAGGAGGCTGCCCATGTCCTCGCTGCCCTCTTGGCCCAATGAACCAGGGCAGAGGTGTTCTATGACTGGCCTCAGGACATGGGCCACTTTGGTGCTGGGGGTCAGGGGCACCTCCAGGGGGTCTTTGAGAGGCCAGGCCTCCTGGATCTTGCCACTTTGGGAATCTGCAGAAAAAGGGATCCATATACACAGGCACACACGAACATGTCTGGAATTCACTTGTGTGCATGAACACACACACGTGCACTTACACACCCAGGAGAAAAGTCACAAGACGCACATGCACACACCGGGTGCTGGTGCCCACATCATAACACACCCACATATACACACACATCCTCCAATGTGTGCATGCACAAATGCAGGCATAGGAACATACTTGTACATGAGGTCATATGCCACATGCAAGAGGAGTGTGTGCAAGCACCTGCAAGTGCACACATATTGATTGATTTAAGTACTCATCACACACGCTTTTCTGTTCTGGACTTTAATAAGGAACCAGGTTTGGGATTTCTCCCAGGAAGGTTCAGTGTGCTTGGCTGGCGCTTCCCTTCTACACCTGCCCCATCACTCTACGCCTACAAGGCGACCCTCATTTTCCTACTGCTAGGCCAGACACACATGGGGCTGCCTGAAAAAGGGGGTGAGGACATGGTGTCCAAAGACACTCCCTGCTCCCCGCCAGACTTCCTCCTTCCTCAATCCCCCAGCATCTCCCTCATTTCCGAGGCGCCCGCTCCTCGCTCGCTGCGATGGGACCGGGGCGCCCCCCGGTGGCCTAAAGCGGAAGCGCCGTTCCTGGCCGCCGCAGGCAGCAGTGCGAGGCCCGAGAGACGCCGCATCCCGCGGTGCCCCCGTGCGGCCCGAGAAGCTTTCTCTCTTTGTCCAGCCGGGGAGAGGGCGCGGGACTCAGCACCGCCGCGGATCCATTCCCCGCTTTGTCCTAGTCTGCATGCATCCTCCGTAGCCAAGTCTTGAGGCCTCTGTCGCAGAGCCGGGGGCGATGGCCACTGCCGTCGTTCTGGTTTTCGCACCTGGGCTACCAAGAAGGAGGCGACCTGCCCAGACAGCAGGGGCGTGCAGCTGCGCGGCTGGGAGCGGAGCCCCTCCAGTGTCACTGTGGCCTCTTCCCTGACCCAGCATCCCACACAGGGCTTGACAACACATACTTGTTGAACTTGAGGTTGAAGTACTAGTCTGGTGGGAGGAAAGGGTCCATTTAGCTTCTGAAGCAGGTCATGGAGATCTACGTATCATTGAAAAAGAAAATTAAATGGTGAAAAGAGAAAGAGGAAAGGAAGGTTATGGAGTAGGGGACTCTGAGAGGAGAGCGCACCCTAAGGCTTAGTGGACAGTGGTCTCCCCAGACAGAGCACTGGAGGGCCGGGCACTGCTGTGGGACACCTGCCCATTGGCACACTCAGGCAGGGGGTCCCCCAGAGCACACCTGGAGTGGGCTCCAGCTCTGAGAACCCCCAGCCAGCCCTGCGTTGGAGATCAACCCAAGGGCAACCCAAGTCCCTGTGTGGAATCAGAACCCAGCACACAGAGTCCAGAGAACCCAGACTCAATGGAGGCTGATAGCAATACAGCATGTTCCCAGGGGCCGGACAGAACTGGATTCCATTCTTGGTTTCTCTGTTTACTAACTGTGTGATGCTTAAATACACACCTTGGGGGAGAAGCTGGGGGAACTATCCCATTTTACTTTGTACACATCTATGTTGCTTGCAACTTTTACAAGAGGGCATTTAGGCTTTTCTTGAAAATTTCAAGTTCCCTCCAACAAAAATTTATTATAGGGAAGTGGATGTGGCTTGTGTGGTTGGGCTCCTGCCTACCACATGGGAGGTCCCTGGTTCTGTTCCCAGTGCCTCATATAAAGAAGACAGCGAGCTGGTGTAACAGGCAGGCTCAGCAAGCTGATGCAACAAGCTGACACAACAAGAGACACAAGCAGAAAAACAATGAGAGATATAACAAAGCAAGAAAAGGAGGTGGGTCAAGAGATTAGGTGCCTCCCTCCCATATCAGAGGTCCTGGGTTCAGTTCCCAGTGCCGCCTAAAGAAACAAGGAAGATGAACAGACACAGCAAGTTCAAAACAACAAGGGGGTGGGGAGAAATTTTAAAAAATATTTTAATAGAATATGTTTTAGCAGTAACATTACCTCAGAGGGATGCCAGAGTATGGAGAAGAGAGGAACAAGGGGGTAATGGGGTGTATGGAAGAGGGAGGGGCTTTCAACAGTGGAGCTGACACTTGAACTGAGTCTTGAAGAGTGAGCAGGAGGTACCAGGTGTCTGCCCTTTCTAAAAAGGAAAGGAGTTGCAGGCAGGGTGAGTGCATGGGCAAACATTCAGAGGGTGAAAGTGCAAGAGGAGTTAGAGAACTATCTTTGGCATTTGGTGTGTTTAGAACACAGTGGAGTGCCTGGGCAAGGAAGTAGGAAGAGACTGGAAAGAGAAGGCTTCTCGGGCTGGTTTCTAGAATAAAGAATTTATTCTAGTGCTTTTTGGATGGAAGGTGGAATAAGAGGATGGATGGATGGATGGATGGATGGATGGATGGATGGATGGATGGATGGTAGGTGGATGAATGTAGATGGATGGATGGGTGATCAGATAGAATAATGAAAGGAGGGATGGATGCAAAAGACTGTGTATCTTTAAGCAAGTAAGTGGTCTGATCAAAGTTTTGTTTTAGCAATATGACACAGCAATATGAAGAACTGAAAGGAGGTAAGAACTTTACTTTAAAAGAATCAGGAAGGGGGTCATAAACTTGTGGTAGGCATTTCTAAAATTGTCCCCAGTGTCCCCCACCTCCCTTATATTCTCGCCCTTGTGTCATTCCCTTCTCTTCAGTTTGTGATGGTCCTAGTGACTCATTCCCAATGAATAGATGATGACAAAAGTAACAGGATGTTACTTCTGGGATTAGGTTTCAGTGACTGTGACTTCCATCTTGGATGCTCTCTCTTGCTGTCTTCCTCGCTTGCTCACTCTGAGGGAGTCAGCTGCCTTGTTGGCAGCTCCAGAGCTGCCTCTAGAGAGGAACTGATGTCTCCAGCCCTCCAGCCCGCCAGCAACCGCGTGGTGAGCTCAGAAGCGGAAGCGCCCCTGGTGGAGCCTTGAGATGCCTGCAGCTCCAGCCAGCAGTTTGAAGAAATATTTTGCCAGGCTGCTTGGGATGGGGAAACAATTCCCATGGGCGTGTTCAAGCTACAAGAGATGGATATTAAACTACTTTCTAAGGAGGGTGCGTCTTGTTGACTAGGAGGTCTTTTAGTTTTGGGAGCAAGGGTATGAGTTTGGAGATAGAACTGGGGTCAAGTTGAAATGCTCTGCAGGGTGGAGGCGAAATGGATTTGACGTTCCTGGGAGTGGCGCATCGAGTCAGAGGGGCCTAGGGAGGTTGGAGACGCAACCAGTGAGGCTGGGCTGTGTGGGGGAAGAGAAGGAAGAAGAATCCCTTCATGGGGTGATAGCAGGAACTTGGGGGCGACCCAAGAGCAGGAGGACCCTCCCAAAACAGGCAGCAAAGTCTGCATTGTACATGGAAGTTTTAAATTCCACCGTGTGGTTGCCGGAGTCTCGAGGGCTGGAGGGCTCTCAGTGCTTGGCTCCCGGCTCAGCATTCGGCAGGCCTTGCATGCCCTCACCACAGAGGGGGCCGCTGCCCTGCTCTTGCCCTCGCCCTTGCTGCTGCTTCTTACGCGGGGTGAGGCTCATGGTGGGGCCAGGGGGTATCTAGGTTCTCCAGCTCCGGCCTCTGTCTTAGGCAGACCCTGCGTGCCTGAGCCTCGGGATGGGACTTTCTGAGCATCACCAGAGCTTTGACATGAGGGAATCCTCATGTCATGAGGGGCTTTGACATGAGGGGCTCAGGGGACGCCCGCTCTCCGGGGCATGACAGATAGCCACAGGTTGGCCGAATGGTGTGGCAGTGGAGACAGCAAATACAGATGCCTCTTCTGGGACGCTAAGGCAGAGGAAGACAACACTGGCCCTTACACAGAGCCCAGGAAAGGTCCAGGAACAGGTCCAGCTGGGGCTTTGAAAGATGGTGCACACTGATCCTGGACGGCAGGGGTGGCAGGGCAGTGCACCCAGAGGAGCCCATTCCTGCTGCCTGGATGAGAACCCCTTTCCCTTCCCAGCCCTGCAGCACTGACTGTCCACAGAACATCTTGTCTTTGGGGAATTGGGGTGATCTTCCTCGGTACAAGAAGAGATTAGGGGCCATCACCATGAAAACGTTCTACAGCGTCATCTTGCTGCTCTGCTCCCAGACCACCACCTTTCTGAGGAATTCCAGGAGCACCTGAGGAAGGACACAGACCCTCTCTCAACTCTCGGGACACCCCAGGTGCATCCCCACCTTTCCTGGAACATCCTGATGCCTAACTTGGAGGCATTTGCTGGGAGGGCAGGAATAGGAGTTCAATTTCAGCTTTGCCACCAGCCCACGCAGTAATCTGTCTGTGTCTCGGTTTCCTTTTCTACCATATGTGGCCAAAACTCTTTCCCTTCTCTGTTCCCTCAGAGATTAATGAGGACAACTGGCTCAGACTTCAACTTGCAGGCAGAAAAGAGCCAAGGCTCTGGAAGCTGGTCTTTTCTTGGCCAGCCCCAGGACAGCTCCTTCTTTCTAAAGTCTGGATCTGCCCAAAATGCAAAGGAAAGGGGAAGTAGAAAGGATAGGAATAGAGTGTTCAGGGATTACAGCTACTGTTTATTAAATGTTCTTCATGTTCTTAGCCCTTTACTTAGCACATTACATGCATTTATCATCTCGTCTAATTCTCACAACTCTATAAAGTAGATTCTACTCTTGTACATATTTTACAGAGAAGTAAACTGAGGCTTGGAGATTATGACAAAGGCCACATAGCCTGTAAGGGTGAGAGGAAGAAAGGGATGAATGGAAGGATGGATGATAGATGCAGGTATGGATGGATGGATCAAAGGAAAGATGGAAGTATGAAAAGATGAATGGAAAGGAGAAAGAAAGGAAGAACGAGGGAAAGAAGGAAGGGTGGGTGGATAGATGAACTGATGGATGGTGGATGGAGGGAGTGCATGTATTGAGCCCCTGCTAAGTACTACATCTTCTACTCTATGATTGCGCATGTATTAGATATAGTAATAACCAAAAGAATTATGCAAGATGCTATTATTATCCCGAAAAAGAAACAGAAACTCAAAGAGACTGTCACTTCAACCAAAGCTGAGGCACAAGAATGGTCTTTTAAACTCAGCTCTATCCATAGACTTCCCTGCAGCCTCCTACAGCGACATCAGACAAGGAGCACAGGAGACCTCAGGCTCCTCAGAGCCTCACCCCGTACATATATTTTGCATCTGATCCAAGGACAATCAAGAACGCGGAGCCCCAGCTCTGAGCACCCACCCTGGTAGTGCAGCGTGGGATTTCCCTAAGGGAATGTTCCTGAACTGGTTCCCTATAGAACACTAAATCTCTTCACAACCAAACGGCCCACAAGCAAATAAGGTGGGAAAGTGCAAATATTTAATCGCATACTTAATCAGAAGTCCTGGATGAAAGAATTATCTTTAACTTTGTTTCACTAACTCGATGTTTACTCATCTTATTTGGACATAGAGCCCCTTTCTCTGAAACACCTGCTAGCATCACATGGCAACACTCTCTCCTTTCAGGAATCATCGACTTTTTCTAGGGAAAAAAAAATCACAGGAAAGGTGGCGAGCGCCCCAGCAGCTGGCATGGTTGTTGAATGAATGAATGAATGAGCACACCGGGAGCCATTACTGAGGCTGTGGGTCGAGGTGATGACACGGAGGCAGCTCATGGTAACTTTACTTTCAAGGTTGGGTTCCCGGAGGCTTAGGATGAGCAGGGATAGAGCCTGCAGGTGATGCAACCCGAAGGGGTTGGGGATGTCTGAGGGAAGGAGGGCCTCTGTCTCCATAGGAGGCTCTGGGACTCCCCCTTTCTCTGTCTGGAACCTTCTCAGGGAAAGAAGGTTCCAGAGCTGGAAAGTCCAGAGACAGCCAGGAACCCTTTCTTCATAAGGCCTGCAACTGTTTCCTGGACTAGTATGAGCTCTGACAGAGCCCCAAGCAGTGCTCGCCAGAGCATTACTCTAGAAAGAAAGAAGGGGCACCGATGAGAAATTGGCCCAACACTCCAGTAGAAGTTGCTCTACTACCTCTCTGGGACTCAATTTCCTCATCTGCAAAGTGGGGCAAGTATAGCATCCACCTCAGAGGGTTGATGTGAGATTAAAGACCCTAACGGGTGTAAGTCTCTCTGCACAGGGCTTGGCTCGATACGTGTTGGCAGTCTGGCGCCAGAGCACGCACTTTCAGCCACCCGGGTCTTGGTGCCCAACTCCTCCCTTTCAAGCCCTCCTGGAATTCCATGACCTACGCAGACATCCAAGACAGAACATTGACAAGCCATGAGCTGGATTCTCTCTCAGCTTGACACGCCTGTGAGGTGTGGATGTGCAGCCAAACCCTTACCTTGGTCCTGGGATCCAGGAACTCTGAGAATGCCTTCTGTGGCCAGGCCTCTCTTTTCCAAACAGGATAGCAGCTCGGAGAGAAAGAAACCACATTTTAGCCAGCCATGGTCAAAAAGCAGGATTCCAATGAGTGTGTTTGTCTCCCGTGGAAACCAGGAAGAGGGAAGTGCTAGAAGCAGCATTTCCCTCTAAACAATAGCAATTACTTTCTTGACCACTTCCGTAAGTCAGTATTGTGCTGAGAGCTTAGTGCGGTTTCCCCCTCATTTAATCCTCCCTAGGAGATGGAGGGTGCTATTACTACCCCCTTCACAGATGCTGAAAGGGAGCCTCATAGAGGTTAAAGTGCCAGCAAGAGCCAGAGCTCAGATTGGAACCGGGGTCTCTTGTCCCCTTTGCTAGATATCTCCCAATAATGGGGTGCAGAGCCAGCCTCTCAGGAGTTCAACAAAGCAGCCTTTCGAAGCTCAGGCTGGGACAACTTACAGCTGGAAGGACAGTGGGACCCGGGTGCTGGGGAGGACCCTGCGGTCAGCTTTTGCAGTGCATCGAGAGGTACACCAAGAAGGTGAGTTTCCGCAGGAAATCACCAGAGTGGAGTGTGCATTTCACCGCCCGCAGTCACAATTGCACTTGAACCTGTAGGACCCTCTGGGCAGGCTGGCATCATACTCCTCTCTCTGTGGAGAAACAAACTTCTTCACATCTCCTCAGTAGGACATTTGGCTTCAGCAATAAAAAATGTTAGATGCATCACCGAGCAGAAAATCTCAGCTGGATTGTGAGATATTGAAGAGAAAATGTACTGCTGCTCCAGAGAATACTGGATAGTGTGGCCGAAGGTCTAGCCCTTAGTTCCTAAGAACTATTTGCCAGGTGTTCTCTCCCGTCTTGCCTTTGGTCTATCTTCTCCACAACCTCCTTCTTTCCAGGTTAACTTACTTACTGCCTCTTCTCCTGAATCCCTAGCCCTGGTCTTTCTTATCTACTATTATCTTGTCTCCAGGCATTTTACTTTAAAGAAAGAAACAAAAAAAGCCACAATAATAATGTGGGGAGGATGCAGGAGACAAACACTCCCATACGCTACAGGAGGGCACTCAGTGTCAAGAATTTAATTACTTGGAGTAATGAAAACGTTCTAAAATTGACTGAGATGATGACAGCACACTCAATGATGAAAATGAGAGCCACACTGAATGGACTGTACAAAACATGGGGATGTGTGCCACAGGGAATCCAGTGGTGGAAGATGGACTGTGCTTAACAGGACAACTATAAGAATGTTTTCTCATGACCTATAACAAATGTACAATACTAATACAGGGTACTAGTAATCAGGTGGGTTGGGGGGAATATACCAAATGTAAGCCATGGGCTATAGTTAGTAGTAATATTTTGACAATGCTATTTCATAGTTTGTAACAAGTTTCACAACAATGTAAGATGTTGGTGGTGGGATTATCTATAAGAGTCCTGTATGATGATATGCATGTTTGTTTTGTTAAGTTCACAACTTTTAGTATACACTTAGTGTTTATGTATGTTCATGTATGAATGATATACTTGAATAAAATTTTATTTAAAAAAATAAAAATTAAAAAATTGAAAAGAAAGAATTTACCATCTATATTCAAAGATAATCTAAAATGCATTCCAAGTTTTAAGTGCAGCAATGGCTATTGTGTTTTATATAATAGCAAAAGCATGGAAATAATAAATGTCCAGTAATAGGGAGATGGTTAACTAGATGAGGATATATCTATTAGGAGGAAAATAGTGTCATGATTAAAGACCATATTCTCAAAGAATGTTTAATAATTGTGGTAAATGATTATATTGCTGCAAATTCATTACCTCTCTCTTTGAATGCCTTTGCCCTATGAAATTTGCTGTTTTCCCCACTGAGGAAGCAGATGCACTTCCTCACCCCTTTACTTTGGGCTTGGCCATATGACATTGTTGGGCCAAGAGAACAATAGCCTATGTGATGCAAACAGAGGTTTAAAATGCAGTTGTGTTGTAGGGTTTGCCTTCTCAGCTTCTGCCCCTGCCATGAGAAGCACATGCTCCAGCTGCCCTGCTGGTCGCAGAAGGGTGACAGGCAGGCGAGCCAGCCCCAGGCCCGGCAGCTGGAGCCAGCCCAGATCACCCACCCACAGACATGGCAGCAGGAGAAACGCCTCTTCAAGTCCCTGAGTGTTGGTGGCATTTGTTATGTAGATGATTGTGGCAATTGCTGACATATAATAATAATGGGAAATGCCCATAATTCTGTAATATTAAATGAAAAAAAAAAAACAACCAAAAAATACACACATATACATCCACACAAGAAAAAGCTGGAAGATAATAAAATGTTAACTTCTTAAATCTGTAGTTTTCCTTTTTCATGTTTTACTCATTTCCCCAATCTTCTACAATGAACAGGCAATGAACAGGGATGGTTTCCTTATGCAGAAGAAACCAATAACTATAACCGAAAGAAGAAAAGAATTCGAAGTTAAGCCTATTTTGGCGGGAGACGCGCCACGCGGCTGTCCCCGCCTGGATCCTCTTCAGCGGGTCACAGAGCGCAGGCAGCTCCAGGAGGTCCAGAGGCGGGCGCTTCCTCAAATCCCGCACCGCAAGCCTCCTATCCTCAACACACCCGGCAGCTGGGTGGGGGGAGGAGAGAGAATCCGGGCAGCGGCTCTGGATTCTGCCCAAAGTCCAAATCCCAACTCGACCTCTTACTAACTGGGTGACGCGCTGAGCCTCTAGCTCCCCATCTGCAGGCGCGGAAGAGCGCCTGCCTCACAAGGTCTCTGTGAGGGCAAAGGGGGCTAACGCACAGAGGGCGTGACAGCGCCGGGCCGGGGAATAGACGCTGTTTTTACTATGTGTGTTCTAACACGAGGTCTGGGGGAGAGGGGTCGCCCCATGGGCCTCTCAGCAGCGCTTCTGTTCTTGCTCTTTGCTGCTTTTCCCTCAGCCCACCTTTCCCTGCGCCCGGCCCTCCACAGCTCCGATGCTCCTCTCCCTGTCAAAAGGACAGAAAGGTCAATGACAAATTTAAAAACGCCCAACAGCGCCATCTGGAGGCCACCGTCATCGGCAGGCAGCTCCCGGCGTCCCGGCTGCCTGCGAAAAAACAGCCGGAGAGCGCCTGGGATTTGCTCGTATTGCCTGGAGGGGCTTGACCAGGTGGTTCCGCAGTACCTCATTAGAGTGCTCTAAGAAGGGAAAGGAAGCTTGCCGTGGCTGTATTTAATAATCTTATGGCTATAACACAGCCTATGCTTAGTGGCTAGGCCATGGAGTCAGACACTTCCTGGGGGCATAACCTGACTTCATCTGCGAGTTTGGGCAAACAGCTTCACCTTTCTGCGTGTCCATTTTCTCATGTGCAAAAATGGGGCTAATAACAGTATCTACCTGATAGGGTTATTGGGGAGATTAAAGTAGATAAAGCATATAAAACACAGCGCCTGACACATAGGGTGCCCTTGATAATTATGAACTATGACTATTTTTTAGTTTATTTTGCACAGATAACTGCCACCACCGTAACTGAATGAAGCTATATGATGTATACAAAGTACTTGATATAGTTACTGCCCCATGGTAGAAGATTAGCACATGCTATCTATTAGCATTATTAATTATCATCTTCATTAGTAATAGTTTCACTGGGGAAATCAAACTATCAAGGTTAGAAGAGAAGATAATGTTAAGTATTAATTATCTTCGATGTTTTACTTGATGCACTTTGGTTATATAAGATTTTATCATTGGGAGAAAGCAAGAGAAGAGCAATGGGAACTCTGCTCACTTCTTGTGAGTCTAAAATACGAGATTTTAAAATTTTATATTTGCATAAATCAAAGTTCTTTCTCATTGGTATAGAGGCAGGGGATGGTTTCCTAGAGTGAGTGATCAAGTGGGAAGGCTCTGGGTTCATGTTGCTGGGGGCTCCAGTCCTAATGTCAGTGTCAGCCAGCTCTATCGTTTCTGCTCTCTGAGCTAATTATTCTTTTTTTTCCCCCATCTGTAAAGTGGGGTTCATGGACAGAACCAATCTCCCAGGGCAAGATGAGGAAACAAGCCTAGAGAAGCTGGAGCAACACCTGATGCAAGGAAGGACTCAGTAAGATATTGCCTAGGATTAGCGGAGCACATAAAAATCCTGGTCAAACAGGACTCAGAGCTTCAGCAGAGTTTCAACACCTACTCTCTAGTTATTGGACTCACCCAGGACAACTAACAAGCAGGTGATGAAGGACAACCACCATACCAAGGACCAAGAGAGTCTACAAGTGTGAGCAGGAGAGTCCGCACCATTGGCTGAATGGGACTGAAGCCCCCTCTCAATCGGAGGTGGAGTGGGCATCACCAGCCCAGAATCCTCAAGATTGGGGAATGAACTATGGACTAGAGTGGACTAACAGTTATTCTACTGTAGATTTATTGTGATTCTAGCAATGGAAGAAATTATATCATCGATGTGGGGGCAGTGGCCACTGGAGGTTCTGAGATCAGGGAAAGGGAAAAAAGTTGTAATACAGGGGCATTTTCGGGACTTGGGAATCACCCTGAATGACAGTGCAAGGACGGATACAGTCCATTATATACCTTGCCATAACCTACAGAATTGGGAGGGAGAGAGCGTAAACTACAATGTAAACTATAATCCATGCTTAATGGCAATGCTCCAAAATGTGTTCATCAATTGCAGTGAATGTAGTACATTAATGAAGGAGGCTGTTAATGTGGGAAAATGTGGGTGGTGTGGGGAGCAGGGCATCTGGGAATCCCCTATATTTTTTATATAACATTTATGTAATCTAAGTATCTTTAAATATATATATTTTAATGCTGGTCAGTAAAGACCCTCTTCCTTTGGGAACAATGGGACCTGTAAGAGACCACACCTGAGGAGAGCAGTCAGAAGAGCAGTTACTCTGAGGGCGGTGGTCGGGAGGACAGTAATGACAGAGAAGAGGCTTGGGGGAGCCTTTGGGGGTGATGGGAATGTTTCATATCTCCATCTGGTAGTAGTTAGTAGTAGCATTACTACTAATACTACTAATTACTACTAATTATTACTAATATTAGTAGTTATACAGATACACTTATCAAGCTGCATATAGTAATATGTGCACTTTAAGTTATACCTCAATTTTTTAAAAAACCTAAATATAAATGCCTACCTCCTAGTTTGGAAGGAACTAAGGTAGAATCATGGAACAAAATAAGAAATTAGGTTATCTCTCTCACACCAAACACCAAAATTAATTCAAATTGTTAGACAAAAACAACCAGAAAAAATATATATATATGTGGATAATTAGTTGGTTGAATGAGGCAAGACATTCTAAGCGTAAAAGCAAAGAAGACCATAAATGAAAATAGTCGTTCTGTTCTAGATGGTCAGCTCCACTCTCCTCACACCCCGTGGACCTGTGAGCTTTGGGATACAAATGACATGGAGGAAGGATTCAGCAACTGTTGCCCTGGCAGCCTGGAAGGGGTGGGGAGGGTGGGGCGGCACTCTGCTTCAGGACGGGGCCTGCAGCCAGCCTTCTGGGCACATCCTCGCCAGCAGGGAGCCCTTGCCCCGGGGAACACGTGTCCCTGGGGGGCCGCCTGCCCCACTGCAGGAGCGCAGCAGCTTGTTCGCAGTAGGCAGCGTCCCCGTCCCCGCTGAAGGCTTCCTCCCTCCACCTGCTCCTGCGGCCTCTTAGGCTCTGCTGTTGCCTGAACAAGGAAACAGAACAGACCACGTGGTTAGAACCGGCTGCCTTCTCATCTCGCCCCAAGCCAGTGATTTCCTGGATCAGTGACCCGGTAGCAATTGCCTCAGGTAAGCCCAGCCCATGATCCCAGACAGGAAGTTACTAGGGCTTAGGGCTCAGGCCCTTTGTCTGCAAAGCGATTTTCCGGCTCAAGTTCAAAGCCCCGGAATCAAATTTCTAGGATTAAGGTTCAGGCCCATTGCCCTGGGAAGTGGTTTCCTAGCTAAGGTACATTGCACAGGAAGTAATTCCCAGGCTTCAATCCAGACTCAGGTCCAGGCCTTTATGGAAGACAGAGGCCCACTCAGGACCCCAAATCGTCCCCTTAGGGCAACTCCCTGCTGCCCTCAAGAAAAAAAGGCAAGCGATCAGCAGGGTGGAAACCCTCAGAGATGAGCCCATTTCCTGACCTCACAGAGCAGCCCCTTTGTGCAGCCTAGTGGTTCCCGGTGCCCTGGAGAATGAAGCCACTTCCCTGGAGGAGCCTTAGAAGCCCTGGCACTGAGTTGGGTCCATTTCATACCCAGTTTCCATTTGCCAAAGACTCTTCCTATGGAAATTACAGATGGTGCCCAATTAGTCATGTGGGAAACAGGAAACTCACACAGCCCCGGGAAATAGGCCCACTCACAACCCCTTTCCTTCTCAGAGGCAGCAGCTGAAGCTCAGGCAAGTTAAGCTGTTTGCCCAAGATCCCACGGTTGCTAAGTGGTGGGGTAGGTGTGTGTTGTTTCAATACCCATCCTTTCAATCACTTCAAATCTATTCCAAGAAAGTAAATGCCCATATCCTGCTAGATTTAAGTGCCAGCTGGATACACAAGTAACAATAGAAGAGTTATAATGGCACTAATAATATAGAGAAAGAACTTAAACTTTCAAGCCTACCCAAGGACACACAGTGGCAAGAGACATATACACATTGGCAAAGATGGGGATGCAGCGGCAAGCAGGGGACTCACATGTGCGACCCCATGCACACTACACACACACACACATGCCACCTTGGCCTGTGGCAGAAACACTGCATCTTCCAGCTGTGGTGGCATCAGAAAGGCCCCAGGCAGACAGGGCCTGCGGTGACCCTCATGCCACTTAGCCCTGAGTCAAAGTCCCCTGACACCTCTGACAGGTGCCTTGTGTCGTCTTTGGGCCGAGCAAGTATAGATGTCCAGCCTGCAGCGCACAGCAGCCATCTGGGACTGTGTAAGAGTGGACAGTAGCCCACAGTGATCACTGTCTAAGCCCAGGCCACCAAGGAGGGACCAAAGGCCAGTGGCCTGCAGCTCCTGGGCTTTGGCTCCCCCGCTGCTAACACCTAGATGAACACAGGCTCACGTGGAGACCCACCCACGGACACAAGGAACATCCTCATAACTGATCAAGAGGCCCATCAACATCAACTAACTCTCCAACAGACAGAGACCGCGGGGCATAGTGACCAGTATTAGCCAGTATCCAGATTCTAGCCCTTGACATTGCAATCTGAGCAGGCTGAGGAAGGCTGTCGGCTCTGGTACTGGAATGTGGCATTGAACTCACTCCCCCTCTTGAATCTGGCAGAGACTGCCACAGGGTCACGTGGGCCCGGCTGTGCAGAGCTCATAAGGGGAGCTGGAGAGTGGGCCTTGGAAAGTCTCCTCTGTTCAGGACCGTATTCATGTTGGAATCGTTCCCTCGGCTGTGCTTCATAAGCAACCCGCTGTGGTCCTACACAAAAGCATTACTCCAAATGGCAGGGGCAGATTGAAACTGCAGTTCATGGGTCCCAGCTCCAGAGATCTGACTCCAGGATTTCAGGCATGGGGCCAGGGAATCTGCATTTTGAATGTCCTTTCCAGATTATTCTAATGCAATGGGGTCTTCAGCTCCCAATTGAGAAACATGGCCTGGTATGTTCTTAATTATGGGGGAGCAGAAGAGAGCTCATGGAGGAAGTTATACAAACTGTGAGAGGACTGGGGAGGGGGGGGTGCAGTGTATATAGTTGTGCCCAATGTTGACTAAAACAAAACAAGACAAAACTGCTTTTATGGTAGCCTGGGTTGTGCAAGTGAGCCAGGCACAGAACTCTTTCCTCAACTTTTCTCTGTATTTAGGAACCACAGCAAATGCCTCCAGGGCAGACACAACTTATGCCAGCTGGTGGAGGCACTAATTCTACTATGATGCTAAACATCTCCTCCCTCCTGCAGACTACAGAGTCATTTGTCCAGGACCCCTTCAATAAACCAGTGTTTCCTGAAATACACTCATTCAGTTACACTTTTATAATTTATCTGTATCTAAATTACCTCCATACAATTACTTACTAAATATTTTTCCTCTATCAGGGGCCATATTTTTACTTAAGCCAATCTATTTTTTTTTTAAGACTTATTTATTTATTTATTTCTCTCCCCTTTCCCCCCACCCCGGTTGTCTGTTCTCTGTGTCTATTTGCTATGCCTTCTTGTCCGCTTCTGTTATTGTCAGCGTCATGGGAATCTGTGTTTCTTTTTGTTGCATCGCCTTGTTGTGTCAGCTCTCCATGTGGGCGGCGCCATTCTTAGGCAGGCTGCACTTTCTTTTGCGCTGGGCGGCTCTCCCTATGGGGCGCACTCCTTGCGCGTGGGGCTCCCCTATGGGGGGGACACCCCTGCGTGGCATGGCACTCCTTGCGCGCATCAGCACTGCACATGGGCCAGCTGCACACGGGTCAAGGAGGCCCGGGATTTGAACCGCGGACCTCCCATGTGGTAGATGGATGCCCTAACCACTAGGCCAAGTCTGCTTCCCCTAAGCCAATCTATTTTTAAGGAAATAATATCCCAACTTTAAAAGGAACATCCACCATCACCCGCCATAAGTGGAAGTTAATGGGAAAAAATGATTATCTTAGCATTCTTGGTTCCATGCCACCCAGAGCCTTAAAAAAGCTGCTGCTTTTGCTTTACTGTCCAAAGAGACTTCTCCCTTTTCCTCCCTGATCCCAAATTTCAATTTTGTTTGCAATTAGACTGTTGGTTCATAGCCAACAAAGGGCACCTCCTAAAGCCATCTCTTATATCACCAGGGATTTGCATTCCACATTTTAAAGATCCTGCAATAGATTGTCAGGTTCTTAGGAGAGCTGAGCATCAACCGGGGCTTATTTTGTCAATCATAGACTATCACCGTTGAAATATAGGCTAAACCAAAAAGGTTCTCATACAGGTGCCCTACTCATTCACTCAACCAGTGAACAAGTAAGGATGGGGTATTCATATGTGCTGGACGCTGTTCCAGGCATTGAGGATGCAGCAGTGAAATGGCTGACAATATCCTTGACCTCAATGAGGTCTAGTAGGGGACACAGACAAATATACCAATAAATGGATCACGTTGGGCTGAGTAGCGATATGTGCCATAACAATAAAAATGGCAGGACAAGGGTCTTGGGAGCAACTAGGGCAGGGGGTATGATTCTACACAGGGACGTTGGTGGAGAACCCTCTGAAATCATGACATTGAGCCCAGTCCTGACTGGAGAGCACAAGCCATGTGGATCCTGGGGGTCGGGTGGCGTGGGTATTCCAGGCAGAGGGAGCAGTAAGGACCAAGGACCTGGGGCAGGAGGGAGCACTCATGGTCAAGGAGCCGTGGGGAGGACCAAGCGGCAGGAGTGGCGGAGGGAAGACATCATGGGAGGAGATGAGGTGGAGACGGGGCACGGGGACACAGCTTGCAAAGCCCCGTCGACTATGATGTGGTTTCATAGCCTGCCTGCAGATCCTTCCACTCATCTCAAGATATGGAGCCTACGTCCCCTCTACTTAACTATCAGCTGGACTTAGGGAAACAGAATGTAACAGAAATGATGCTGCCTTTCTTCCAAAGCTGGCTCTTTGTGGCAGTTTGATATTATTTATGAATTCCAAAAAGAGATACTATGTTTGTAAACTGGTCTGTTTCTCTGGGCGTGATACCCTTTGATTGTATTAAATTAAGCTGAGACGTCTGATTAAATTATGTTAAGATTAGGGCTTTGATTCAACCATGTCATTAGAGTGAGACTCAGCATTGAGTCCAGGCCCCCTTGGGCTGATAAAACAGACTCTCACATGGAAGCAGACGCACAGTGAAGAACACAAAAGCAGAGAGACAGCTCATTAGACACGGCAGAGGTGCCAGGGCGAGAGATGAGCCTGATAGTCTACCGCTGATCTTGTGAAGAGACCAGAGCAGCTGAGCCCAGGAAGAAACGAGCCTGGGAGAGAGACAAGCCTTGTGCCAGCCTACAGCTGAGACTAGAAGAAGCTGGGACCACAGAGCCTTAGGAGGAAGAAGGCACGCTGAACCCTCGTAGTTCGGTAAGGGTGTAACCTTGAGTTGGACTTTTAAGGGCCTTGTGACTGTAAGCTTGTAACCCCAAATAAATACCCTTTATAAAAGCCAACAGATTTCTGGTACTTGCATCGGCACCCCCTCCGGGTGATTAATACAGTCATAACAGCAATACAGCTTCTGTCTGTCCTTCTAGGGACCCTTACTTTTGGAACCCAGCTTGAGGAAGCCCAGGTTACACACGGAGCCATGTGTAGGTGTTCCGGCCCCAGGTAAGGCCCAACCAGCAGTCACATCAACAACTGACACATGAGTGGGAAATCCTTGAGATGATTTCAGCACTAGCCACCATCTGTCTCTCTCTGCAAGAACTACCTTTGCCAAACCCAGTTAACTTCCAAAACAGCAAGAGTAACAATAATAAGATGATGATTATTGCTTTAACCCCTAAGTTTGGGGTGGTTTGTTATACAGCAATAGATAATGGGGACACGTGGTTGTTTATTACCCTGAGAGAGGTGGGGAGACATTTGAGAACTTTGAGCAGAGGACCTTAGAATTCTATTAAATGTAAGCTCCATGAGAAGAGACTTAGTTGTGCCTTCACTGTTGTACCCCCAGTGCCTAGAAAATACTAGGCACTCAATAAATATTTACTGAATGATTACAAAGGAGGGATATAATCTAATAGACATTTTTAAAAGAGTATTTTGACTATGCATGGAGAACAGACTGGGGAGCCAAGGTTGAAGCAGGGAGACAGTGAAAAGGATACTACAGATCAGGCGAGAGGGAAGAGCCTTCCAAAATGTTCTCTCCTGTCCGGACCCTCTTGCACTTCACCCCTGGATTAAGGTCCTCCCCTCCACCTTCCCGGCCAGGGCCCCTCACCCTCTGGCAGCCGGCCTTGGCCCCCACAGTTGTCCTCCTCTTTCGGCTCTTCCCTCTGATGGATCTGCTCCACCTCCACCCCAAAGCCACGCAGGGCAAGCTCTTGGCTGAGGACATGGCCGCAGCCTCCTTCTGGGGAAGCAGATTTATCCTGCCTGAGGAGCGGCCGGAGCTGTAGCAAGTGGAGGGAGAGCAAAGTCAGGGCACGTTGTGCCCCTGGTGGGGTCTGCCCTGATGCTTTGAAGTTCCCCAGAATCAGCCTGGGGACTCTGGGCACTGGCGAGTTTCCCGGCATGCCGCTCAGGAGCAGCAGGCACATGGCTGGCACTGGCAAATTGACCAGTTACCCATCCCCACTCAGAATCACTGGGAAACAAATGATGCCACAGAGGACCGAGGACAGGCTGGACTTTTTGACATGCACCGGGGAGAGTAAGCATTAATAAGCGAGAATGAACTCAGGACAGGTGAGGAAGGGACAATGCAGCCCCTAACTGGCCTCATTCAGTTTGGACCACAGATGTCTATTATCTCCTCCTTACCCTCACCCTATGGGAGAATCTGAGGTCTACTGCCCTGGCTTTCCTGTTAGTAACATATGACCCCCTCTTTCCCCTCCCCTCCCCCTCTGCAACCAGACTCGATTAGATTGAAGGACCAGCCTACAAATGAGCCAATCAGATTCTCTCAAGTTGAACCAAGAGGCCTGGAGACTAAGGGAGTAGGGTCGGGCACTGGGGGCTGCGGGGAGATGGGGCGCTGGAGCGGCCAGTGTTCAGAAGGAAGCAGAGCAGGGACCCTCTGCTGTCATGGGGAGATGGCGGTAGGGAGTGTTAACCTCGGCTTGATTTCCTGCTGCCAGGCTCTCCCGATAACAGGCTATGGGGTTTCCCTTACGTCCCTCTTCCCTGCATCCTTCCCTTTAATTCCTCTTTACTGCACAAGTGACACTAATGAATTTTTATTTCGTGCAATCAAATAATCCTGGGATAGGGCAGTGCAAACCTCTTGGTCTGCATAAATGATAAATTCTGGGACTTCAAATGAGTTTGGGGATAAAATTTGTATGTTGCTGTACAGAATCTTTGTGACATGGTGGCTGGAGAGCAGTGCCAACTATACTAGACTGGAATCACCTGGACCCTGAGACATGTCAGCAACAGAGCATAAACCACCTCTGTGAGCCTAGAGGGAGGAAATATATTCCCTCAAATGGGAAAAAAGTATATTCTGCAAATTCTACAGATATTTGAGCTCAATATTGATTCCTAGCAAGACTGGAGAACAGATTTCTCTATTACATCTGGAAACAGACAAAAGGCAAAGAAAACAATGAACATAAATGGTTTCTACTTCCCTATTTAAAAAGAAGACTCAATTTGGGATTTAAAAAAATAAGCCATTCATCTGCTATTTTAAAGGGCACACATAATATTAAAATAGCAAAGGCTAAAAGTAAAGGATGGACAAAATATTGGGTAAACACTAACTGAAAGGACAAAAATATCAATATTACTGTTTGATTAAGAAGCATTTGGGCTGTGTAGCAGTGCTCTAAAATGTATTCATCAAGTGCAATGAATGTACCACACAAATGATAGAAGTTGTTGATGTGGGAGGAGTGGGGGGTGTGGTGAGTGGGGTATTCGGGAACCTCTTTTTTTTTTTTTTTTTTTTTTTTTTTTTAAAGATTTATTTTTATTTATTTAATTCCCCTCCCCTCCCCCGGTTGTCTGTTTTCTGTGTCTTTTTGCTGCGTCTTGTTTCTTTGTCCGCTTCTGTTGTCTTCAGCGGCAGGGGAAGTGTGGGCTGCGCCATTCCTCGGCAGGCTGCTCCCTCCTTCGCGCTGGGCGGCTCTCCTTATGGGTGCACTCCTTGCGCGTGGGGCTCCCCTACGCGGGGGACACCCCGTGTAGCACGGCACTCCTTGCGCGCATCAGCACTGCGCTTGGGCCAGCTTCGGGAACCTCTTATATATTTCTTTTAATTTATATTTTTTAATGTAACAATTTGTGATCTAGGTATCTTAAAAAAAGATAAATGAATAAATAAAAATAAAAAGAAGCATTTGGGGGGAGGAGGTGGCGGAGAGGGGATCCACAGAGAATTTATGATGGTTAGGAAACTTTATGCACCCAATGGCACAGCAAAAAATATTTACAAGAACTGTTAGAAATGTGACATTGATAGAATCGTGTTGTTCTCGTCACTTGCCATTTCCCGCCATGAACCCTCTTTCCAGTTAGTAAGTTTGCAAGTTCTTCACTCTCGCCCCTACCTCCAGTGGTATAATTTGTCCTGTCTGCCAAGGACAGGCTCCCCGAGTCCTGGCCACCACATCCCTTTTCCTTGAGGCCTGGCCCCCTGCTTTGCACCAGAGCATTCTTCAAGTGGGAGCTTGGGGAAGAAGGCAGGTGTAAGTCCCAGCGGCAGGAGGCCCTCAGCATGTGGGGCCACTCGGGAGTTAGCAGAGCCCAGGTGGCGTGGGCATGGGGCTGCCTTCCCACCCCAGCCTAGTCACAGTAAGGGAAGGTTCAGGTAGAAGCATGGATTGAGAACCTCTGTATGGTTTTAGCAGTGGATGGTGGGGATGGCACCACTACATTGTAAATGAAATTAATGCCACTGAATTGGTTAAAAATGGTGAAAATGGCAACTTTTATGTTATGAAAATATTATCACCGTTGTGTGAGTGACGGCTAATTAGTATGGGCTTCTTTTGGGAGTGATGAAAATGTTCTAAAATTGACTGTGGTGATAATTGCACAACTCTGTCAGGATACTGAAAACTATTGATGTGTACATTTTAATTGGGTGAATTACATGGCATGGGAATTATATCTCAAAAAAGCTGTTATTCAAAAAAAAGGAAGAAAAGAACCATTGTACGCATTTCTCCAGCCACAAGAATTGCTTCAAGGAAGGTAAAGCTCAGGACTCTTCCTGCAAGTTCTGGGATAGAAACATCTTGACCCAGCCATGGATGAAAAACAAGTGGCCCCAAATACATGGCAGCCACATGTTGGGCATTCGGGTTTAGAATGAAGTGGATGCCACAAAAAGCAATAAGAAGCAGCAGAAAAATTGGGTCCTGGCTGATATCATTGAGCAGCTGACTCAGCCCCACGAGTCCACGTGTCCTGTCCTACCTCTAGACTTCCTGAGCCAGGTTGAGATGGAGTTTTCTGTTACTTGCAACATAAGGTATCCCAGCTGATACATCTGGTGTTGGAAATCTGCAGAGACAGACTTTAAAGGAACTGTTGTCTTGGTAATGGCACCCCCAAACCAGTCTAGGATTCTAAGATGAGGGGGAATTCAAGGCCGGATCCAATTTAATGGACTTGATCAGCATGCTGACATGAGGACAACATGAGGGATAAGCTCAGGTCTTCCTAGAAGCAACAGAAACCTGGGGACCAGCATAGAATCCTAGGACCCCACAATACAGAGAAAGAGGCAATTTATTGACACTCACCCCAAGTCCATACCAGCCTGAGAAATGGGAGCAGTACAGCTCACAACTAGATGTAAGAAACTGGAGAAACAAAGGCAAGGGATGAAGTGGGGGGTTGTGGTCAGCAGAATTCTAATATGGCTCCCCAAATGCCAGTCTCCTAGCACACACCACACGTCTAATCCCCTCCCCTTGACCATGGGCAGGTATGTTGGGATAGCAGTTCCTTGATTAGGTTATGCATTATACACGTGAAGGCATTTTGCAGATGTAGTTAAGATCCCAATTTAGTTACTTATTTTCAAGAGGTAGCAGGAATTGAACCCAGGACCTTGTACATGTGAAGCAGGTGCTCATCCATATAACTACACCCACTCTGGTTCCAAATTATTTTATTTTGAGTTAATTAAAAGGGAGATTATCTTAGACGTGCCTTATCTAATCAGGTGAGCCCTTTAAAAGAGGGTCTAGAAGTCAGAACCCCAGAGCAACAGAGATACAATCCAGTGGGCCTTGAAGAAGCAAAGTTTCTCTCCTCATATTCCACCCAGAACCGGAGCCCACTGCCCCTTTTTCATTCGGGCTGATCCTCTTTCAAACTCATCTTAACGAAGACACATTCTCAGTTCCTCTGCCAGGCCTGCAAGTTCCTCAGGCACACCAAGGTTTTTTACGTGACTTTTACAGTGCTTTCCTGAAGAGCTATAGGCTCACAAGGAGGATCAACTCACACAGTGCATGATGATTTACTTGAAAAAAAATCCCCATCTGTGGAGGTATCATAGTTTTTTAAACTATCCCCTTTGGATGGATATATGGGTTGTTTCCATTTGTCAACACCACAGGTAATTCTGCAACCAGGATCCTTACCTTGTACCCTTTGCAGAGATAACAGTAAACACAATTGTGTAGAATTGGAATGGTTAAATCAAAAGGTTTATGAAATTTTGACCTCTTGCCAAATTGCCTTCCAAAAGGTCTTGTTCTGTTGGATTTTTGTTTGTTTTGATGTCAGCCCAGGTCAGGGTGCCAGTTTTGCTCCTGCTGCCTCCTGGGGCTCCCTGTTGTGGGGTCCTGGTGTCCCGGAAGCTGTGTTCTCCCATTGGCCCAAGGCCACACCCTTCGACGTTCTCCCAGTTTTGGAGGTGGGACCCAGCACTCAGGGTGGGCTTTGTGGGTGGGCAACCTGTGCAGTCACCCAGAGCCCGGTGCTTAGAAGGGTCCCCTGCTTGGCCTTCCACTCTGCTGTCACCAATGTGAAGTTCTTAATACTTTTTGACCAAGGGGCCCGGGTACTCATCTTGCACTGGATTGTGTCCCACCAGGACCTTGTCCGTGGCCCCGGCCTATGCCCCTCTCCCCAGTGTCCTGCCTACCCACCGAGCTCAAATCCCAGTTATAAACAATCCCACCCTGCCGCACAGAGAAATGTGGTGAGGCGACAAAACCTCAAGTCTACCAGCACCCCCAGAAGAAGCAGGCACCTGGCCCACTCTCCAGGCAACAACAGCTTGGCCATTTTCACCGAGCAGAAGCTTGACTGAGACCAATTCCCAGTTAATTATAAAATTGGCCGTTCCGCTCTATTTATGCCTTTTGAGAAAGCTGCTAGTCAGTGTGCCTCCTGCGAATATGTTTTGTACCCCATGCTGGTGCATGGCTTGGTTTCTTTAGCTGCTTTGCAATTCGCTTGGAAATTGCCGGCATCTGTGTGTTTTCGTGACAATGTGAAAACTGCAGTGACTAAACCAAAACAAAAGTCGTTAACTGTGTCACCATGTTGGCAGCTAAGCGGTGAGAGGAGAGCAATTATTTATTCGGGCGAACTTTTTGAGGAGGGCGGAGGGCGCAGGAAAGAACAGAAATGAACAGAAATAAAACATCAAGAATTCTTGGCGCGCAGTGCTTCCGAGACCACGCGTTTCCTCTGGAGCCACAGAACAAAGGCGGCTCGGCACGTCCACGGCTTTGTTCGGAACCTCATAAACACAGCCCGTTTTTTGGTTGGTTTTGTTTTGAACATTTTACTGATGTATCACAGATGCAGAAAAGCGCGCAAATCTCAAGCGGACACCGCCATTGTCCCTCCAGGCCCAGCCCCAGGAGAATCTGAACGTCAGTGCCATGTGGTGGGTGCCAATGCCCCCAATTTACAGGCAAAGAAGCAGACACGGCAGGCTCATCCAGGTTGCAAGTGCAGGGGGGGATCTGCAAGCG
The DNA here is from genome assembly GCF_030445035.2 of Dasypus novemcinctus. Lineage (NCBI taxonomy): Eukaryota > Metazoa > Chordata > Mammalia > Cingulata > Dasypodidae > Dasypus > Dasypus novemcinctus. The sequence goes on along the minus strand of NC_080696.1, from coordinate 42,242,752 downwards.
GGTTGCAAGCTCCCGTTCTCCTAAGAGCTCTGCTGAGTGGTTCAAGAGGGCCCCGGGGCTACATGAAGAGGTCTGAACGCGGTCTTTTCCCCATCATAAACGCTGCTCCCTTTTCCGAGTTCCTTGTCTCAAAAGGGGGTACCAAGAAGCTCTCTGGGAGCCGCTCCCGACGGCTCTCTCTCGGTTAAGTCTCCTCATCCCATTCACTGCGTACTACTTCCACCTTTTAAATATCTCCTGCCTCCACCCACTTTCCCACACACCCAGCCCCCATCACCTCTCACCTGGACAGCAGCCTCATTGCAGTCTTCCTATGTTTTTTTCTAGGTCCCCTCATCTGGTTCTAGAAGATCTTTCAAGTGTGCAGAGCTAACCATGAAAGTGCCTTGAATAGAATCCTCAATGGCATCCTAGTATCCTAAGGATAAAAATCATACGCTTTAAGATGTCATTGAGGGAAGCGGACTTGGCCCAGTGGTTAGGGCGTCCGTCTACCACATGGGAGGTCCGTGGTTCAAACCCCGGGCCTCCTTGACCCGTGTGGAGCTGGCCCATGCGCAGTGCTGATGCGCGCAAGGAGTGCCGTGCCACGCAGGGGTGTCCCCATGTAGGGGAGCCCCACGTGCAAGGAGTGCGCTCCGTAAGGAGAGCCATCCAGCGCGAAAGAAAGTGCAGCCTGCCCAGGAATGGCACCGCCCACACGGAGAGCTGACACAAAGAAGAAGACGCAGCAAACAGACAACCAGAACAGGGGGGGGTGGGGAGAGAAATAAATGAATAAATAAATAAATAAATAAATAAGGCGTTGATCCAACTCGGTGGCACTGATCAGACCCGATGGCACTGATCGGATCTGATGGCATTTCCAGCCTCATCTCCGTTCCTTCTTCCTCCATCTGCTTGGAATTCTCTCCCCCTACCTGGCCAACTCCTCCTCTGGTCTCAGCCTGAAGGTCACCTCCTCAAATAGGTCTTCTCTTTCTATTGGAAATTTTTATTTATTGTCTTCCCTATTCACTGCCTGACACACAGTAGGTGTGGCAGATATAAAACATAGTCCCCCAGTTTCTTTGATTTTCATCCTATGGAAAAGTGGAATCTGTGTCCCTTCCCCTTGAACCTGGGCAGATTTGTGGCTGCTTCAGCCAACAGATCACAGCAGAAATGAAGCCTCCTGCCTTCTGAGGTCATGAAAGGCCATGGGGACGCCTCCTGGTTCTCTGGCTCTCTGGTTGCTCCCTCTTGGACTCCGGCTGCCACACGGAGATGTCTAGTCTACGTGCAAGGTCATGTGCAGGTGCTCCTGTCCACAGTCCCAGCTGAACCAAGCCTTGGAGGCATTTCAGCCTACGTGTCAGACATGTGGGTAGGGAAGCTTCCAGGTGGCTTCAGCTGCCAGCTGTGAAGCCACCTCCAGCCATTCAATTTTCCCAGCTGTGGCATCACAGAGCAGAGAGAAGCCACCCCCCCTTGCCCTGTCTGATTTCCTGACCCAGGGAATCTGTGAGCATAATTAAATAGGTCACTTTATGCCTCTAAGCTGTAAATAACCAGAACTGTAAGTCTGGAAGTTAGGAACCTTGGTTCTAGTGTCAGACAGACCTCATTGTGAATCCTAAATCCGTAGTTTGCTAGTGAAGCCACCTTAGAAATTCCCTGAACCTCTCTGAGCCTGCGGCTTCCTCATCTCAATAAGGAGCTAACAGAGACTACCCCCTAGATCGTTGTACTTTAAGAGCTAATTTATTCATTCAGCAAATATTTATTGACCCTCAACTGTGGGCCAGTCACTGGAAAGCTAATGTACCTAAGGTGCCTAGAAAGGAAGTCCTCGATAAATGTTAGTTGCTTCTGGGCACTTCCCATTTGAGATTAAGAAAGACACCCCAGTGGAGCACGGTTTCTAGTTTCTGTCTGGCAGCAAGTGGCCAGAGGTTCAAGTCCAGCCCTGGAGAAACAGGCCAGCAGGTCAGCTGGATGGGGCAGCCCTCCATCTGCTCAGAGCTTCCCGAATGCAAGGCAGCCTCTCTGCACCTGTGAGCTTGCTGTCCCTCCAGGTGGCCTATGGGAGGAGGTGGGGCCTTAGAAGCTCTGGGCTCCAGTCTGAGCTCTGCTTTCCCACCAGTCTGACCATGGACATGCCCCTGCCTGGGTCTCAGCATCCGCAACTGTAAAATGGTGAAGCAGGAGTGGGGTGGAGCTTGACGGGAAGCTCTCCGTGAGATCCTTGCCTGTGGCGTGTGGCAGGTGCCAAGGAGTAGGTAAAACAGGGAACTGAAGCAAAAGCTGAGGGGCAGGGCTGGGGAACCCTGCAGGAGGCGTGACAACCCACCTGGGGAGAGCCCTGCTTAGAGAGGCCGGGAGCCAGCATGGCACAGGGACCCCAGAGTACAGCCTGGCCTGTGGGGACAAGCCGGCGGCGGTGAGGCCAGGACCGCCTCTCGAGCAGGCAGCACAGCTGGCCTGCTGTGGGCCTGAGTGGGACCAGGCCTCCACCTACTTCAGCAACCTGGCCAAAGGCTCCCTGCAAAGCGAGGAAAGAGCTCTCAGGGCAGCCTTTGCTTCCTCTCTGGGGCCACCCTGACTCTGGTGAACTACTGACAGGTGCAGAAAAGGGCAGTGGCCACGTGCACGGCATTCTGGAGTTAAGCAGAGGCTGAGTGCAATCCTGACTCCTTGGCATCTCGGGCAAGGTGGTCACTTTTCTAAGCCTCAGTTTCCTCTGGAAAGGGAGGGATAACCACAGCTCTTTTCACTCTCACAGCTGTCCTCACAGGCAGCTTGTGCAAGTTTCAAAGCAGTACCTGGGCCAATTACATAAAAACCTCTGGGAATGGGACCTGGGTATCAGTATCATTTAAAGCTGCTCATTTGATCCCATTGTATAGCCAGGGCTGGGAAGCATTGCCAGAAAGTGTCATTATGTTGCCAGAACATCCCATAATTGCACAGATTCCAAGAGTGGGGTGGGAACAAATAGATCTCAGTGAAACCCCCACAGAGCACTCCTGGGAGGAGCAGCCTGAATTTCTGAGAAGGCTGGGAGAGATGGAAGGCCTGCCCATGACCTCAGAGATGACAAATGTTCCCAGACGGAAGATCAGGATTTTCCAATATTTTTTGAAGTAGCAACCTGGCACTTTTACTGTATGTGGCAGTTTGATATTATTTATGAATTCCAAAAAGAGAGATGATGTTTGTAACCTTGTCTGTTCCTCTGGACCTGATAACACTTTGATTGTATTAGATTCAGTTGAGCCAACTGATTAAATGATCTGATGGTTTCTAATCTGATTAAGATTAGGGCTTTGATTCAACCACATCATTAGAGTATGACTCAATGTTGAGTCCCAGCCCCCTTGGTGAGCTGATAAAACAGACTTTCACACAGACATAGACACATAGAGAAGATTCAGAGAGGATCCTGTGGACCCAGAAAGAGCAATGAGCCTGATAATCTATAACTGACCTTATGAAGCCATCAGAGCAGCTGAGCCTGGAAAGAAACAGCCCTGGGGAGAGATGAGCCTTATGCCTGCCTACAGCTGAAATCAGAAGAAGCTGGGACCATGGAGCCTTAAGAGGTAGAAGGCAGAGTGAACCCTCGCAGGCGTCACCCGCCATCTTGCATCAACACATGGAAACAGACTTTGGTGAGGAAGCACCTCTTATGGTACATTAAATTGGACTCTTTAGGGCCCTGTGACTGTAAGCTTCTACTCCAAATAAAAAGCCAACAAGTTCTGGTACTTTGCATCAGCACCCCTTTGGCTAATACACTATATTTTAATATTTTGGAATAGCTTGCCAGCATTTGAAAATGAGGACATTTCACATTAAGAAATTCTCTAGATCCAACTTCTCTTGAAAAATATTAGAGGAGTCATAATCCTAAGTGACAACAGTTGGCTGAAGCTAAGTGGCGGCTGCCCTAACATGGGTTCTGCCTTGAAAGCCCTCCAGCTGACTTGGGGGGGCAGTGACCCAGTGCCTCCCTGCAGTGCTTGTCAGAGCACTTCTGAAAATTCTGACATGGTTTGAGGCTTGCCCTGTGCCTGCCTTTGAGCAGTTATAGACACTTGCTTGTCCCCTCCTGTGCCGTTGAGTCAGGTTGTTATATGATGGGCAAGGGGTAGAACCTTGCTGTCCAATATGGTAGCCCCTAGCTACTAGTCCCTTGTGGCTATTGAGCACTTGAAATGTGGTTGGTGTGACTTGACTTTAAATTTGATTCCATTTTCATTTAAATTAAAAAATGGATATTTAAATCAGTTACTGGAAAATGTGTAAGTATGTTTGGAATAATGTGGGTATGTGAACCTACTTTTTTAACTGGCATTGTTATGAAATCTAAATACAGAGAAAGTATTTTTTTTTTAAGATTTATTATTTATTTATTTCTCTCCCCTTCCCCCCCACCCCGGTTGTCTGTTCTCTGTGTCTATTTGCTGCATCTTCTTTGTCCGCTTCTGTTGTTGTCAGTGACACGGGAATCTGTGTTTCTTTTTGTTGCATCATCTTGTGTCAGCTCTCCGTGTGTGCGGCACCATTCCTGGGCAGGCTGCACTTTCTTTCGCGCTGGGCGGCTCTCCTTACGGGGCGCACTCCTTGCATGTGGGGCTCCCCTACATGGGGGACACCCCTGCGTGGCAGGGCACTCCTTGCACGCTTCAGCACTGTACATGGGCCAGCTCCACATTGGTCAAGGAGGCCCGGGGTTTGAACCACGGACCTCCCATGTGGTAGACGGATGCCCTAACCACTGGGCAAAGTCCGCCGCCCAGAGGAAATATTTCTGATAAAAATTTAGCCTCCTGGGAGGTGTGCTCTAAATGAAAAATACACACTGAATTTTAAAGACTTAGTGTAAAAAATTAGGTAAAATTTCTCAGTAATGTTTTATATTGATTACATGTTGGAATGATATTTCGTACCTTGGGTTTAATAAAATATATTAAGATTTTAAGGTTCAGCACCCTCCAATCTGCCACAATCTCCACTCCTCCCTGATATATTATACTCTGCTCACATTATTTTGTGTTGGTACCTAGTCCTTGTAGGCAATAGAATTTGCAACTCCTCGTCTAAAGCATGTTCTTAACCATTTTGGGAAGATGGGGTTAGGGAACAGTTTTAAACAACTTATGAAAGCTCTGGACCCTTTCTCCAGAAAACTGCAAACATGCATAGGTGCATAACATTTAGCATATGATTTTAGTGGTGCATGGATCTCTGAAAGTCCAGCTTGAACCCAGATTAAGAACACTTGGTCCGCCGTGTGGAGCTGGCCCATGTGCAGTGCTGATGCGCACAAGGAGTGCCCTGCCATGCAGGGGTGTCCCCACGTAGGGGAGCCCCACGCACAAGGAGTGCGCCCCGTAAGGAGAGCCGCCCAGAGTGAAAGAAAGTGCAGCCTGCCTAAGAACGGCACTGCACACACGGAGAGCTGACATAACGAGTTGACGCAACAAAAAGAAACACAGATTCCCGTGCCGCTGACAACAACAGAAGCGGACAAAGAAGATGCAGCAAATAGACACAGAGAACAGACAACCAGGGTGGGGGGGAAGGGGAGAGAAATAAATAAATCTTAAAAAAAAAAAAAAAGAACACTTGGTCTGAAGACTTCAAAAGGACCAGTGGGAGAGCATCATACTGGCTGCCATGGTTACACCTCCTTTCCAGGGCTGGCCTAGGGGTGAGTAATTATCTCATTAACTCTTTTCTTTACTGCGTGGATCTTCATAGTGGGCCCATTTCCAGTTCTATCCCCTTGGCACTCAAAGGTTTAAGAGCCAGACTGTCACCCCACGGTCAGGTGCTGAGGCTCTGGGGGTGGAGCCCAGGGTGAGGATGTAGGGTGCAAAGCCAGACTCCCATTCCATGCCTCCACCTGCCCACTCTGCCCCAGCCGGTCTGCGCTTATACTTTCCTGGAGGCACCCAGCTTCCTCTTGTCTTGAAGCATTGCCGTTTGCAGCTCTTGCCAGGAATACCCTCTCCTTCCCTTTCTTGGCTTCGGAGCTCAGCTTAGGTGTTACCTTCTCCAAGGAAGCCCTCCCTGCATCCCTTCTGTAATGCCCTGGGCTCACCGATACCCAGCACTTCCACTCCCTAGTAATTGCCTATTTGCTCTCCCCTCTAGACTGGGACTTCTCTGAGGCCAGGAATATTTTTATTTATCATTGTATGAGCACGGTTCGTCAAACACAGCAGATAGTAAACATTTGAAGAATGAATGGATAAACGACCTAATCTGGAGTCTGTGGAAGAGTAGTTCCTGGGCCAGCAGCAGCAGCACCTGAGGACGTGTTGGAAATGTAACTTCTCAGACCCCACCTCAGATCTACCGAATAAAAAACCCTGGGATGGGGCTCAGCTCCCTGTGGTTTACAAAACCCCGCAGGTGGCCACCGGAAGTTCTGAGGGACGGCAGAGGGGGAAAATAGGTGTAACATGGGGCATTTTCGGGACATTGGAATTGTCCTGAATGATGGTGCAATGACAGATACAGGCCATCATATATCTTGTCATAACTTACAAAATTGGGTGGGAGAGAGTTTAAACTATAATGTAAACTATAATCCACACTTAGGGGCAATGGTCCAACACGTGTTCATCAATTGTAACAAATATACCACACAAATGAAGGATGTTGTTAATGGGGGAAAGTGTAGGAGGGGGGAGGGGGGCATATGGGAATCCCCTACATTTTTTATGTATCATTTATGTTATCTAAATATCTTTAAAAATTAAAAATTAGGGAAACGGACTTGGCTCAGTGGTTAGGGCATCCGTCTACCACATGGGAGGTCTGCGGTTCAAACCCCGGGCCTCCTTCTCCCATGTGGAGCTGGCCCATGCACAGTGCTCTTGAGCGCAAGGAGTGCCATGCCACGCAGGGGTGTCCCTGCGTAGGGGAGCCCCACGCGCAAGGAGTGCGCCCCATAAGGAGAGCCGCCCAGGGCGAAAGAAAGTACAGCCTGCCCAGGAATGGCACCGCCCACACTTCCAGTGCCGCTGACGACAACAGCAGACAAAGAAACAAGACGCAGCAAATAGACACAGAGAACAGACAACCGGGGGAGGGGGGGGGAATTAAATAAATAAATAAATCTTTTTTAAAAATTTAAAATTAAGTTTTTTAAAAATTAAAAAAATAAAAAATGCTGCAGATGATTCCAATGCACTGATCTAGCCCACAGGTTCTGAGGGAGCGAGGCAGTTCTGTGGTTTGGAAGAGCAGGATGGAAGAGTGGCTGTGGGAGGCAGGACCACAGCCCCCAAAGGAGTCTGATCGCTGGGACCTGTGAGTACGTTGGGTTACCTGGCAATGGGGAATTAAGGCAGCAGATGGAGATAAGGTTCCTAATCCACTGACCTTGAAATAGGGAGATTATCTTGGATTATACAGTGGGCCCAATGGAACCACACGTGTCCTTAAACTGAGAGAAGTGAGAACCAGAGAGGTGGCACCAAAAGAAAGATTTGCTGGCTTTGAAGACGTAGGGAGGGGGCCGTGAGCCAAGGAATGTGGGCAGCACCTAGAAGCTGGAAAAAGCAAGACAACACCTTCCCCTAGAGCCTTTAGAAAGGAATCCAGCTCTCATCAGGCCTTAACTGTAGCCCAGTGAGACCCATCTTGGACTCTTGACCCCCAGAGCTGTAAAATAATACATCTGCAATGAGATGCTAAGTGTACGGTGCTTCCTGACAGCAGCAAGAGGAAACTCACCCAGGGGCGGGGGCCAGGCCGCGGAGGCAGGCCGTCTGGGCCTGAGTCCTCCTGAGGCCTGGTCTTGGGAGAGTATCGGAGTCTTTTTAAGTCTCAGCTTCTCAAAAAACCCCATCCACCAATGCGGGTGACGGTGATTAGAGTATACACACGGTTGTGAGGGTGTGAAACATGTGATGCAGGATGAGTGCTCCAGTAAATGTTTAAACAGCATAGGAATAAGAGGGATGGGACTGTGAGAGGAGGCTTCCCGGAAGAGGTGATGTTGGAACTCAGTTTCAAAGAAACAGTCAGTGAGTGTCAAAAGCTCATAGGCAGGGACACGGGTTATTACGCTGGTAAGGACAAAGGAAAAGGACCTGCGTTAGGAGTTAATGAGTTTGGAAAGAAATAAAGAATAGCGGGGAAAATCTAAGCAAGATAAAATCCAGAAATCATAACTGAAAAAACCCAAGGTTTTAATACATTGAAATTGAAAACTTCTGTATAACAAAAGACCCCATAAACAAACCCCAAAGACCAGTGATCAGCTGAGAGGAGAAATTTGCAGCAAATAATAAAGTAATATTATCTAGTCAACTCTATGAACTCCTAGAAAGCAATAAGAAAATGATGGTCACAGAAGAACATGCAGCGAATGGACACAGAGAGCAGACAACTGGGGGGGAGCGGGGGAGGGAGAGAAATAAGTAAAAAATAACTCTTTAAAAAAAAAAAAGAAAAAAATGCCAGGAAGCAGACTTGGCCCAATGGATAGGGCGTCCGTCTACCACATGAGAGGTCTGCGGTTCAAACCCCGGGCCTCCTTGACCCGTGTGGAGCTGGCCCACGCGCAGTGCTGATGCACGCAAGGAGTGCCCTGCCATGCAGGAGTGTCCCCCGCATAGGGGAGCCCCACACGCAAGGAGTGCACCCCATAAGGAGAGCCGCCCAGCGCGAGAGAAAGTGCAGCCTGCCCAGGAATGGCGCCGCACACACGGAGAGCTGACACAACAAGATGACGCAACAAAAAGAAACACAGATTCCTGGTGCCACTGATAAGGATAGAAGCGATCACAGAAGAACACACAGTGAATGGACACAGAGAGCAGACAAGTGGGTGGGGGGGGCGAAGGGAAGAGAAATTAAAAAAAAAATCTAAAAAAAAAAATGCCAAAAGAGAAGGTCCAATAGAAAAGTAGACAGAGGATATGAATGAAATGCAAGTGCCCTCTATGAAAAGATGCTGAACCTCACTGGTAATCAGGGAAATGCAAATTCAAATATGAAACATTTTTCACCCATCAGATTGGCAAACGCCAACAAGACCCATACCACCCGGAGTTAAGTGTGGAGAAGACGGTGCTGTGTGCTGTCAGCAGCTGCTGGCCACCCGGGTGGTGGAGCAGCAATAACTGCGGCTTCCGCAGTGCAGATGCGATGTCAAGGGCTGCAGTCTCACCCCTTGGGGTAATGAGAAATAGGAAGGGACAAGCAAGAGTCAGGCCCCTCCTGCTGGCCTGAACCAGCCCTGAGCATTTTCCTGCAGGGGCTTTGATGACCAGGCTGGTCAGAAGCACCAGGGCTGGGCTGGCCCAGGGCTTGCAGCAGCGAGGGGGCAGTGCCGTGGGGGACTTCTGGAAGGATGTGTGCCTGAGCAGGTGCAGAGAGGTGAGGCAACTTTCCAGAGGGTAAATGCTCCAGAGAGCCAGGAGGCTGGAACTTACTTATCACAGGAAAACAAACGGTGCTATTTGGAGTAGATTCAAGAACTATTTCTCCTCTGACCATTAATATCCCGGGAATGTGCGCTCAGGCCAGGCACTGGGCTGAGCCCTGTCCATGCATTTCCCCTTCATCCCTGCAGCAAGCCCAGGAGGCTCAACTGTTACCAGCAATCGTTTCACAGAAAATGAGACCGAGGCTCAGAGGCTTGGCGAGTGGTGAGGCCGGGCCTGGAGATTCAGGCTGCCTGGTACATTTTAACTGTGTGTAGGTGATTCGTTCTGCACTTGGGTTCGTGTGCAAGGGCTGAAAAGTACGTGAGACCTGGGGAGGTCTGTTGACCCTGACCTCAGCAGCAGAGACACGGGCTGCACATGGGCAAGGTATGAGCTAAGGTGAACTTGGTAAAAGTGATTATTACACAAAGTAACTGTGTATAATCGGCCAAGCCAGATAATATTAATTAAGGGAATCTGCTGTTGATCAATTCAAAATTGGTCTTCCTGCCATTCCGTCTATCTTGGAAACTGCCGGGCACTGAACGTGTGAGAAGCAGCTCATTTCCAGCAGTAATAAAAGGCAAATTCGGGAGCAGATGTGGCTCAAGCAGCTGAGCTTTCTACATGGGACATCCTGGGTTTGGTTTCCGATGCCTCCCAAAAAACAAGCAAACAAATGAAAAAAAGTCATCTCAGGGGAGCTGATGTGGCTCAGTGGTTGAGTGTCAGTTATCCATATACAAGGTCCCGTGTTCAATCCCCTGCCCTGGTACCTAAAAAAATAAAAATTAAAAAATAAATTTTCTAAGATACTGTATGTGTATAAGACATCTGAAGGTGGGGTGGGGACTATAGAGCACTCTAAGTTTTCTTTTTTTTTTTTTCTTATCTTATAAATGGATAGCCACTTGTCCCTAACCAATTTATTAGATGGGTCTGTCTTTCCTGCCTTGTTGAAAGCACATAAACTAAACTCCTGCAAAAAAAAAAAAAAAAAAGGTACCAGTTTCTGCTGATCACATCGGCAAAGACTGAAAAAGAGCAGTAATGCCCAATCAAGAATGTCAACAATATAAAGAAATAAACTCCTGCCCACTTAGTGAGTCTACAAAGGGCATAAGCTTCCTGGGAAACCACTTGGTGATATGTTTCAAAGTTTTAAATTTTGTACCTCTGGATTCAGTGATTCCTATTCCGGGAATTATCAAAAGGATAAATGCACAAACCTATATGTCCAAGAACACTGTAGTATAGTTTACATTAGCAAAAAAAAAAAAGGAAAAGAAAATGAAACAGCCTAAAAGCCCATCAATTAGTTAACTAAAACTAGTTATGTTCATGTCATAAAATGAAATATTATACAGCCTTTAAAGAGAACAATTTAGATCTCTGTATTTCTATGAAAATGTATTATAAAGTAGGAAAGGTACTTTGCAAAATAGTAGACATAGTATAATCACATATGCCAATATCTGAGAATAATATCTATATATCCGTAAATATGCAAACAGATATGCAAATATTTATATGTAGGATATACACTGAACATCTCACAATTGTTAGGTGTGGGGAGATACATTTCACTTGCTGTTTTTTTGCATTTCTTTTACAGCAATCGTGGAGTAGAAAATGTTTCCCTCTGGGAGAGGGGGATCCCGATAGAGCCATCTTGCTCTGATTGTGTCCTTAAGCCTCCTCCCAATGCCAGCATGGTACGGTTTTAAGACTCCGTCCACATGGACCACACACTTTGTCCCGTTCACGTTATTAGAAGTCCTCTTTGACAGCACTGGGTCTCATCACTCCAACTTGGACCTTTCTGACCAGATTTATTGCCTCATGCCATAGTGGACCATCCTATGTCCTCCTCCTGGACCAGCCTGTGGACATCCCGGGGGTCAAGAGCCCCGATTCGTCCTCACGGCCCAGAGCCCAGCACGGGACTTCACGTGGAGGCCGTAAGCATTTCATTCATTTAGTAAATATTCAGTGAAGGGACCAGCCTGCTCTGGGGTGCTGGAGAGACATGGGCGAACAGAACAGACCCACAGCTGGCATCCTGAGGCTTACAGTCCCACTGGAATTTGTTGAATAAATGACTCATGGGTGAGTGGCCATCGTGGGGCTGGACTCAGGGCTGGGAGACCTGACCGAGTGACTTTGTGAACCCACACATCAGGGCACTGGCCTGCAGTGGACAGACCGACCCTCGTCCCAAGGAAGTGATCCTCAATGTTTTGGCAGTGGAATCTCTTCCAAACAAACAAGAGGAGTCACTGATATTTTATTATAAACTCACAGTATAAGTTCAATTTACGCTTATTGATCATACAATGTAATTTTGATAGGTAAAAAATATTTGGAAGATGGACTTAAGTGTATGCTGTGTTTTTACTAGTTTTTTAATAGTTAAAAATATAAGAAGAGTTAAATTGAAATAAAATATTTACAGAGCCCTGGAGTTTGAGAAACCACCGTTCTAGAGGTAAAAGTATTGTTTTTAAGTAACAAAGTGAATGTAACCAAATTTTAAATTCTCTTTTACGTATTATTTATCTGAGCACATTCAGTGGATCAGCCCTTCTAGTAGTGAATTCAGTATTAATAGCTTCAGAATCACAATAGATTGCAGAGAGGGAACCGCTGCAATAGGTAGGCAGGTAGGTACAAAGGTAAAACGCCTTTGGTGTACTCAGATAGATTCTCCATGAAATCACATCCTGAGTAATTTTTAATTTTTGCCTTGGATAGGACAGAGCTCGCACACACAGAAACTCAGTGAACATGCTGTGTGAGTGGAATGATTTCACTAAGCTCCCATTCTTCCCAAGCCTAGAAGTTGCCTGAGCCATCAGGGAGTTCTGTGGACCCAGGTGTCCTAGGATTAAGCTCGCCTCCTCCCCTAACCCACTCTCCATTGAAAGGCCACAGCTGGCTTCAGGTCCTGAGGGTGGCAGATGTGTGGGGCAGCAGGTACTTCCCTGCCACGGGCGTGCTCCGAGCTAGAACATTTTCGGAGGGCTAATGGGCATGATCTAGCAAGATTCAAATTCCTGAAATTCCTCTCTAGGAATGTGTTTTACTCATACATGTCCCTAAAGTTATTCATTGCAACATTGTTTACAACAGTTAAAAATTGGAATCAACCATCCATTAAATGGGGGCTGGCCTAAATGAATCAAAGGACATCCATAAAATTGGATTCTGGGAAGCTGTTAAAAGGAATGATTTACATCTTTATATTACTGACATATAGAGATGTCTATAACATAAAGGGAAAAAGCAAGCCTCAGAAGGGCAGGTATAAGATGATCCTATTTGCTGAAAACTATACATATATGTCTATACTTGACAAAAAAAACAATCCCCAAGGCATATGCCAAAACTTTAATTCTGGGGAGTAGGCATATATACTTCTCTGAATTTTTACAATAATCACATTGTAATACGCTTGTAATCGTGGTTGGGGGCAATGGCCTTTGTCAAAATTCTGGTCTGGTTGTCAGGGCCACTGAGCAGGAAGGAGGGCGACAGTTCCCAGCTGAGTCGCCGCAGCTTAAGCCATGAACCCTGAGCCCCAGATAAGATGCCTGGCATCCCTACTGCTCTCTACACCCGGAGGAAAGAGAAACGGTGCTTGTTGGGGGACATGCATCTCTAGAATCCGAAAGCCAGGGGCCCCTGCAAGAGGCCAGCCGCAGGAGACGCAGACAGTGCAGTCTCAGGAAGGGCCCGGCTTTGGAGACTGGAGTTGGAAACACCCTCCACCCTTTGCCAGCTGGATGGCCTTCAGCAAATGACCTGACCTCTCTCAGCGCTTCTGTTTCTTGTTAACGCTTGTGTCAAGAGTTTAACAAAACTGTTAACGTTTGGCATATGCCTTGGGGATTTTTTTTTTTTGACACTTATAGAACTATATATGTATAGTTTTCAACAAATAGCTTCATCCTATTTAGGAGGAAAATTCTCGGCTCACAGGGGCATCGTGGGGCTGGATGGCACATGCCCCTGGCACATGGAAGGCCTTTGACTTGGGCCTCTCAGCCCTCAAGCCTGGCCCTGAGACACCAGGGGCCAAATCTGCCCTCTCCCCTCCCTTGATGCTCACACCTGCAGTCCAGGTAGGCCCAGCACCTAGCACAGCGGCTCCCAAATGGATGCGGCGTTGCTGCAGCGGGACTGGCTTAGACAGGGATGCAGCCGGAGGAAGGCCGCGGGGCCCTGGGTTACGCCTGCTTTCCAGACGCCCCCACGCTGGCGCAAATGCCCAACCTCCTCCCCGGTGGAGCCGGCTCTGGCAGGGGCCACCTACACACACACACACACACACACACACCCCTAGGTCCCACCCATCTGCCTGCGCCGAAACAGTGCATGGCACCTTTAGCACACAGCCACGTAGTGGGGGCATGTGTGGGAATTCTGCAGGGTGTACGTGATTGTTCTTTAAACATTTGAAATGCAATTTTTTAAAAAATGATGCCGTCCACTGGAATACAGCTCAGATAAGACGATGCAGCTTAGATATGGAAGCAGAATTTTCCTTGCTTGCATCGTCTGCCCTATGGAAGCATTCGGTGTCCAGTCCCTCAGTGGAGCTCCTTACCAGTTTCAGTTTGGTGCTGTCTGATTTGCAAATATATTGCCCAAATAAACTTTGATTAAACAAAAAACAAAAAAGTCGTGTAGTATTATTTGTATTGCCATTATTGTTACCTATAGCTTTTCCTATTTTAAAATAAAAATAACATACCTTGCTAATGTGGGTGGAAAACGTAATCATGAGCCGGGGCTCTTTGCCCTGACATGGCCATCCCCTCTGTGACTTTGAACAGATCGCTCACCCTCTCTGAGCCTTGGTTTCCTCATTGGTGAAATGGCAATAGTGACATCTGTCCCAGAATGCCGGGAGTGTGGCCAAGGTTGTGTAAAGGGTAGGGGGAAGAGGCTGAGGGAACTGAGAAGAGAAGTGGCCTAGTCTGGGGGATCCAAAGAAACCTCCCTGAGAACTGATGTTTTGGCTGAAATCTGAAGAAGTAGAAATATACTGGGAAAAGGTTACAGATGGAAGGGAAGTGGGGGGCTTTACTTTTCTCATCTGTAAAATGGGGATCCATTCCTTCATTCAACAAATACCAAGCCTCTACAAGGGGTGGTTACACTGGGAACTGAGAGAAAAGAGTAGGACTATGGGGAGTCAGGGAAGCCTTCCTGAAGGAGGCGGCTTCTCAGCTAAGATTAGAACTGAAGGCTGAACTAGAGTTAGGCAGGTAGGGGCTGGGGAATGGAGAGAGGGACGCAGGTGCAGAGAATGGCATATGCAAATGTGAAGAAGTGTAAGGAACACTCTCCCCACCCCACCCCTGGACTTCCCAGGCTTTTTCTCTTCTCTTTGTAGCCATTATGGTCCAGGTGTCTCTCCTCCTGCTGCCTGGCCTGGACAAAACACAGCGATCTTCCCTAGACTGCCCGAGCCTGAGCCCCTCCTACTCACCTAAGGCCCAGGTGTCAGCGACGCTCCCAGGTGACGTATTTGCTTTTTCTTTAAGAGTGGCCCCAGGGTGCTCCTCGAGTTGCTCTGCTCTGGCCTGGTGGAGGCAGGAAATGGGGCCCACGGAACTGGAAATATGCCCACTAGTGTCACAGTGCCCCGGATTATGCACGGTCCCTGCATCAAAAGGAGCCCCAGCTCTCAGGCAGCTGTCACTGGCTCACCGGCGGGCTGGGCTGGGCAGATGACTGGCTGCCCCCTTTCCTGGGCCTCCTGCTGAGGAAGAGACTCCGGAAGCGCACCACTGGGACCTGGGACCTGGGAGCCCCACTGTGCGATGGACTCCCTCCCAGTGTGAGCTGAATGAGGAGTGAAAGAGGGTGAAAGTGTACCTCCGGAGCTGTAAGGAGATTTGTGTGGAAACAAAGTAGACTCTTTATAAAGGATGGATGGATGATGCAGGGAGGCAGGGATGGATGATGCATGGGTGGGCGGATGCACAGGTAGGTAGAACAATGAATGACTGTGTAATGACTGTGTGAGCATAAATAAGTGAATGAGTGAAGGTGCGAGTCATTAGGTGAAAGGGGGGATGAATAAATGAGTAAATAAATGTTTGAGTAAACAAGTTAGTACCTGAGTGAATGAATTTCCATTCCAGAACAAAAAATCTAGCTCATTGTCACCTCTTAGGAGAAGGGAACCCCTCTAATGAAAGAGAGAAGGAAAGAGAGATAGCTGGAGTGTTGCTCAAGCTCCATGTTTAAGCTGCCTTTTGGGTTCCTGGAGAGCTGAGAGCACTCAGAATGAAGCTTGGAGATTATACAGCTGTTTTATGAGAACTCAGCATTGAGTAAAGAAAAAAATATTTTTAATTTCATTTTCCAGTTGTACGATTTAAAAACCATTGCAACATTTTGCCTCTTTATGTTTGAAGAGCTAACCATTTTTATTATAATGGCCAAAGGGTATTTTGGAGCTTGCTGGATTTGGTTGACCTAGTGGAGGAGAAAGTTGACAATCTAAGATCAAATCTGACACGGTACATCTCTACCATAAACCGCACATCCTCTGTGGATATGGATATGAATTCCCAGATTTTGTATACTCTTGGCTAAGATGCTTATTTTTATTGATAAGGGGGCATAAAATAAGAAATGTCCATGCAGTCATTTTTCCAACAGATGCTCTTACACCATTCATTTTATGTAGAATAGGGAGATTCAAATACAGTACATTTTCTATTGGTATTTCTTCTGTGCATTTTTAGCAACTCCTGCCAGCAAATAAAGTATTCCCAGTAAAACAAAAAACAGAATGAAGCTCGGAGAAGTGTGCACACACTCAGGGCCACCTCCCTCAGCCTCAGCAGGGCCCTGTTCCAGGCCTGCAGTATTGGCCAGGCCAGTTAGGGCACAGAGGAGTGGCTCGGGCCTGGTGGCCCAGCACCCTGGCACCCTGGCACCCTGGCACCCTGGCAGCCAGCCAGCACCTCACTGGGCAGCCTGTGATCCAGCCAACCCACTCACCATCCCCATAGACCCACAACGGCCCCCAGGGCCTGCTGGCTATGTGCTCAGCCTTCTTTCCTCCCTGCCTTTCTGCCCATGCCAAGCAGCTCCCTCCACCACTTTGGGCACTGTCCTCCCCAGTGCAGTGTAGTGGAACCTCCCAGGGCTGCGATCAATCCTCAGCTCTGCCACTTAGGCTGTGTGACTTCAGGCAAGTGCCTTAACCTCTTTGAGTTGCAGCTTCCTCATCATTTAAATGAAAATCGTGCCCATCTCCAGGGGTAGTTGTGAGAACTCAAGCACTGACACCATGCCTGGTATGTGAGCAGCCTATTTCCAGGTGCACCTTTTTATTTGACAGCATTTATTGAGCACTTACAAAGTGCCAGTCAAGCAGGTGCTCACTGCTTTATGCAAACTACCTCATTCCTTGTGACAGCCTCGTGCAGAGGGACTGGCCCCATCTTACAGGTGAAACTGGTGCTTGAAGGGATGGTGGGGGGACAGGCAGGGGCTTGCACTCAGGATGTTGGGTCTCTGGTCTTGGGGCTTAGGGGTGGAACAGAAGGGCATTGCTGGAAGATGTGGCGTGCTGAGTGGTTTGGATGAAGGCACCAAAGACAGCCCAAGGGATCCTGCATCACCGATGCCCCTTACTGCTCCTCCCCCTACACCTGGCTAGGGCATGTTTCCCTGGTGACCGTCCTCCCAGCCTCCCTGCGTTCCCTGGATTGGAGAAGATGTACACTTATTGCTCTAAGTCAGGGGTTAATTGTGGATCTTGGAAAATATGTCTTGGTTAGAAGCCATAACAACAGGCCACTTCCTAACTCTGTGACTTTGGGCAAGTTACTTAATGTCTCTGACCCTCAGTCTCCTCATCTGAAAATGGAAATATTACTCACCTCACAGGGTGGTTATGAGGCTCAAATAATGAGTGAGCAGTGCTTGGGATTGGGACTGGCACAAAGCAGCACTCAGTGAACCGTAGCTCCTATAACGGGGATATGTCTCTAGGGGACCCTGTTATTAAAGGATCAGGGAATGAGTTTCTCACACACACACACACACACACACCCCTCCTGCCTTACAGGACCAAATGCCAGAGGGGGCCCCAGCTGGCACCTTCAGAGGCCCGCAGTCTCACCCCTGTCCCAGAGCAGGAAGCCCGCCTCCCCACACTCACCCACCACCACCTTCCAGAGCTGCTCACCTGCCAGGAGCCCTCGAGGAGCTGCTTTCTGCCACAGGTGCTCCCTCAAGGTCTGAGTGCCCCTGGGACGGTCCCTTGTGGCTCCTCCAGGGTGGCGGGGGGCCAGAGTGGCGGCAGGGGGGCCAGTGGCTCCCTGGTTTTCTAGGTCAGCATGGAGACCGGACAATGTCCCAGCAGCCCAACAGCCCAGCCCAACTAAGCGTCCTCGGAGACCCCATGAACAGGCAGCGGGAAGACGCCAGACAAAGCCCGGGACAGCATCAGCCACAGGGGGCTTCGTACCACACCTGTTGATTTGATGCCATTCCTGAAGCTCCCGGGAAAACGAAGCATTGACAAAGCTCATCAGCCAGAACATAGCATGTGCGGAGAAAGGAGGTGTACGTGTGTGTGCGTGAAAAGGAGAGTGACAGAATGTGTGTATGTGTGAGAGGGTGGGAGGGAGTGTGAGAGAGAAGGGGCATGTGTGTGTGTGTTGGAGAGACTACAGTGGGGCAAAGGGCTGAGGAAAACATTTATATACAGTTTTTATACACACCTTTGGTTCTACTTTTTGGTAGGACAACTTGGTATAATCTGCAAAATATAAGTGTGCGCATCTTATAGTCAACTTTTCTCCTTTCAGAACTCATCCTCTAGATACAAGTGCACTTGTGTGCAAAGATGCAGGTTCACTGCAGTCTTGTTGGTAAGAACAGAAATTGCCTCTGGCAAATTCAGCAAGGCTCAGATCCCAAAGGGTGACTTGACACTAGAACAGGGAACTAGGACTTTAGCTGGGAGCAATAGGGGGCCACAGAGGGTTTTAAGCAGGAGAGGAATATATTTTGATTTGTGCTTTGAAATGACCATCCTGATTAACAGTGCAGAAAGAATAGGGGAGACCAAAAGCCAGGAGACCTGTTAATAAACCAAGTCCCATCCTCTCTCCCTTGGGTATTTAAAAAGCCTGATGGAGTGGCTGGTGGGATGTGGGATGAGGGAGAAAGAGGGGTCAAAGAAGACATCCAGGTGGTACCCAGGAGGGGCTGTCCCCTTCTCCAGCCCATCAACCCTGCTGCCTCAGGGTAACTAATGGCGGTCCAAGGACAGACTGGGATGACTTCAAAAGTCAGAACTTTATGCCTCCCACTGTATCTTCCCAACCCAGAGGAGAGCTGGCCTAACATGGAGGTGAAGAAGGTCAACCACCACACCGGGGAGCCAAGAGTGCCTGCAACTGAAAGCAGGAGGATTGCATCCAGCATCCATGTGGAATCTAAGTCCCCTCTTGACATAGATGTGGAGTGGACACAACCATTCTAAGGTCCACAGGATGGAGGAATAGAGTATGGATTAGAGTAGACTTACTGATATTCTATTCATGAACTACTGTGATTAGTAATCGAAGAAAATGTGGCATTGGTGTGGAGAAAGTGACCATGGTGGCTGCTGGGGGTAGGGAGTGGGAGGAAGAGATGAGATGTGGGGACGTTTTCGGGACTTGGAGTTGTCCTGGGTGGTGCTGCAGGGACAGTTACCAGACATTGTATGTCCTCCCATGGCCCACTGGGTGGACTGTGAGAGAGTGTGGGCTATGGTGTGGACCATTGACCATGAGGTGCAGCGGTGCTCAGAGATGTATTCACCAAGTGCAATAAATGTCTCATGATGATGGAGGAGGTTGTTGTTATGGGGGGAGGAGTGGGGTGAGGGGGGTGGTGGGTATATAGGGACTTCATATTTTTTTAATGTAACATTAAAAAATAAAGACAAAAAAAAAGTGCCTGGCACACATAAGTGCTCCTTATATGTGATCTGTTATTATACCTAGGCACATGGTAGATCATCCATAGATATTTATCAAGTGAACCTAACCTAAAGTCTGGTCAAGGACTTTAGTGAGTTTGAAATTGGAGAATGGAAGTTCAGAGCAATCAGCCCCCTCCCAATTCTGTGGGAAAAGAGGATGAGGGATTTCCAGAAAGGGTCAGGGAAGGCTCAAGTTAGTGCCAGGACTGGTCCTACGACCCAGAGCTTGTTGAATGAGTGGACTTGGCAGACCTGGCAGGTTGGTCAGGGTGCTCCTGAGCACAGGTACCCCCTTGTTACTTTAATATGGACCCCATTCCCTCTGGTCCAGCCCTGTCCTGGGATGTCCTCTGAATTCAGTTGGCCAACTTCTCCCCATGTGCCTGGCTAATCCCGTCTTCACAGTCTTGGGTTCCTCCCTGGAGATCTGGGAGCCTGTTCCTCTTAGGGTTTTCGTGTGTCCATCCAGGGAAGAGATGAGAGCTGAGGTCCCAGAATAGCAACTCGCTCACCAAGGTCATATTCCCTTCCCGGCATGCCTCTCCTGTCTGCTTCAGCCATTGGCCCGGTCCAGCTGACGCTGGGAATACTGAACCAGAAACAAACTGGAAGGTTGGGATGTGAATTCTTGAGCAGAGTTCAAAATCCTTTTTCTCACCCCATTAATTGCACACACACGAGACCAGATATGTGATTTGTGGGGCCCATTTATGAAATGAACATGTGGGGCCCTTAAGTTTAAAAATTATTAATAATTTAAAGACAGCAACAGCAGAGTATTTTACCAAGTGTGGGGGCCTTCTGAGCATGCAGCTTTGAGCAACTGCACAGCCACGCCCCAGGAAGCCAGGCCTGTACACAAACTCTGAGTGCATGTACATGTGTGTGTTTTTCTGGGGAAAGAGTCCTCAACTATTAAGGCCCTGTGACCCCAAAAAGTCAAGAATCATTGTAACTGAGGCTAAGTGAGAATCCCTACTTTTCATCTCCACCTCTTCTCCCCACTCCAGACAGGCAGTTGGGGCCTTCGTGGGCCAGGGTGGAAGGTTAGCAAATGTGTTGCATGGGCACAGACTTTGGAGGAAGGCATGTTATGGTGGCAGTAGGGATGGAGAGATGTATGTGCGTGAGAGACGGAGTTTAGAGCAGATTTATTAGGACTTGCTGATGGATGTGGAGTCGGGAGAAAGAAAAGCATGAAGATTGACTTCCAGGTTTCTGGCTTGAGCAATTGGCTCAGTCAATGGAGGTGCTGTTCATTGAGATGGAACATAACTGGAAGATTGGTGATGCGTTTTGCTTTGTTGGGTAGCAGTGAGAACCAAGAATTCCATTCTAGACATGAGAAAGTGTCAAGGAAACAGATAATAAAGCTCAGAAAGGTTAGAGTGAAAGATACATATTTGGAGTCATTGGCATAGAGGTGGCATTTAACCCCTTTGGAATGGATGAGATGTCCCAGGGGTTCAGTGTGTGAGAGCTCTGTTATTTGGGGCAAATTATTTAACTTCTCTGACTCTCAGTTTTCTCATTGTAAAATGAAGACAAGACTAATATCCTTTTCTTAGGATTTCATAAATGACCTTGTGAAAAGGAAATGCTTAGAGCAGGCCCTGGTACCTATTAAGCATCCAATGTTAGTTATTCTTGTTATTATTAATGTTATTATATTATTCCTATCCACAGATGTGCATTGAGCGACCACTGTGTGTTAGACATTGCTTTGGATGCTTTGGGGTCATCTGTGGACAAGAAAAAATATCAAGCATGTTAGAAAGGAAAGTGCTATGGAAAGAAGAAAAAGTAGAGTGGAGTAAGGGATGTCAAGTATAGGATGGGGAGAGATTGTAAGATCAAACAGGATGCCAGAGGTCCCCCCCCCCCCAAAAAAAAAGTGACATTTAAGCAAACACTCTGGAGGTGAGGGAGCTCACTACATGGATGTCTGGAGGAGGTTCCAGGCAGAGGGAACAGCTAGTGCAAAGAACCTAAGGAAGGAGGTACATGGCAATTTGAGGAGTGGTGAGGAGGCCAATGAGTGGCTGGAGTGAAATCATAGAGGTAAAATGTGGGGGTAACTTTCTGAGGAAACTCCTCACAGCAAAGGCAGCTTGTCCTTCAGCCTGGCAGAGGCAGTCAGTCCTCCAACAAGGCAACAGCAGGTCTCCAACAGGATGAGGCAGTATGTTCTCCAACCATGGCAGACACAAGCTCTCTGACATGGTGGAGGCAGCCAGCTCTCCAACATGGCAGCCACCCAAGGCTTTGGGTAGGCCCGGAGGGCCCCTTTTCCAGCCCATCCTCCCACAGAAGGTCCTCACCTTCTAAAGCAGGCTCACCAGTGGGGCCTCTCCTCTTCTTGGCTATGCAGTATCCCCTCCCAGCAAAACTCGGCTGGGCCTTGGCTCCATGGTTCCCAATCGAAGCATAAATCTGAGTCATTTTCTTCTGAATCTGTGGTGATAGAAGACAAGGCCTCTTGGGTAGTCATATCCTGTCTCCTATTCCAGACCCGAAAGGGGTCCCTTTTAAGGTCTGGGTATCCCTGCTGCCTTCTCTGAGGCCAGAGAGACAATGCAGAATCAAGGCGTGTTGGCCAGGTTGAAGCCCCATGAAACCTCCAGGGCCTTGAATGATGATCAGGGGCCAAGAAAGAAGGTTGTCCTGTGATGGAGAAGAGGTCAAATTGCCCTACTACAGAGGGACCCTAGAGTTAAGTAAATGAACTACTTTATTGGGCATGGTCCAGCATGAAGCTCAGAGGTGATACAAACCCAATCATTAACCCATCCATCCATCCATGCACTAGTTCATTCATTAGCACATATTGGAGAGTCGATTTACAATGATTTCCATTGCAGCACTACTTTGTGGTGAGATAAACAAAACTTTCTGGAAATAGTGTGCATGTCCATCACAAGAGATCTGGTTGCCTAAACTGTGATATACTCACACCATGGAGATGGTCCATCTGTCCAATGGCATGTCATCATGAAGTTAGTAAAAGGATTACATTAGATTTGTATCTTCCAACTTCCAGGATGTATTACAAGCAAGTTGCAGAGAAATGTATATGGTAGGATATGTTTTGTTATAAAAATAAAGATTGCCCACATAAAAATCCCCTACACATATGCTGTTAAGTATGGGCATGAGCTTCCTAACATGTCTTATCTTGGGAAGGCAAGGTGAGAAAGGAGACGAGGTGGGGAGATTATTTTTCTTACTATACTCTTGTATTGTTTCACTGGTTGCCAATATGTAAAAGAGGCTGAACAGAGCCCTCAGATATGAATTCAATCAAGGGCAAGAGATAGAAAAGGCTGTGACTCAGTTTCCTCATCTATAAAACAGGCATAATAAAAGTATCTTCTATGATGACAGTTAACTGAAGTAAGGCATGTAAAGACTCAGCACAGGCATTGAACAATGCTGGTGGTAATGATGATTTAAAAATCAGGGAGTGGATGTGGCTCAAGCAGTTGAGTGTCTGCTTCCCAC
This sequence comes from Dasypus novemcinctus, assembly GCF_030445035.2. NCBI lineage: Eukaryota > Metazoa > Chordata > Mammalia > Cingulata > Dasypodidae > Dasypus > Dasypus novemcinctus. Next base: position 42,219,808 of record NC_080696.1, on the reverse strand, counting down.
ATATGAGGTCCCAGGTTCAATCCCCAGCCCCACTAACCTCAAAAATAAATAAATAAATGAATCAGCACAATGGTTTGAGGCACGGTTCTTCACTAGTGAGTTTTTTGAGCATGTACAATGTGCTAAGTGCTTTACAAGCATTTTCTCATTTAACCTTAAATTCCTGAAGGAAATCATTATTATTTGAATTTTACAGATGAGAAATCAAAGGCTCAGAAATGTGACTTGTCCTGGCTCACGCAGCCAGGAAGTGGGGGTGCTGGATTCAAATTCAGCCTCCTGGCTCCACAGAGAATGGAATTCTGCCGGGGGCACTTGTTTAAAGTCAGGGACTTCAAAAGGCAGCATTGAATTTAAGATGTTGCTCCACCAGCTTTGGTGCAGCCTGTGGGAGAGTGGACTCAGGGCTACAGTTTTGTGCCTACTCCTCTGTTTCAGCCCCACATTCATGTCCTCAGAGGTTTCCCTTCCTCTTTCTTCAAACTCCTTTCAAATTGCACATGAAAAAAGACCACAGCAGAGATCTTCCCCTTGAAGGGTGCGTGTGGCTTCATCCTCTCTGTGTCCTAGTCAGGGATTAGCAAGTACCTGCAGGCCAGTTTCCCCAGCTGTTTCGCTGTCCATTATCTTTTTTATCTTTTTTTTACCTGTCAGCAGACAGCTCCCTTCTCCTGCCCACCCGCTCCCCACTTGCCCCTCCCTGGCCTGGGAAAGTGTGACCTCCTGGGCACTTCCCTGCCCTGAAACTGCCCTGCTGAGTGGGGGGTGGGGAGGAGATATCAGAGATACTCCTCTTTGCTTTTCTGCTTTTCATACTGGATTCTAGACAAACTAATTCCAATAAAGAAATCCATGGCAGGAAAGTTAAGACAGGTCTGGTTTTCCCTATCCACCCCTGTGTTAGTCAGCCAAAGGGGTGCTGATGCAAAATACCAGAAATCTGCTGGCTGTTATAAAGGATATTTATTTGGGGTAGGAGCTTATGGATACCAGGCCATGAAGCATAAGTTACTTCCCTCACCAAAGTCTATTTTCACATATTGGAGCAAGATGGCTGCTGATGTCTGTGAGGGTTTAGGCTTCCCGGGTTCCTCCCTTTCCGGATCTTGCTTCTCTGGATTCAGGTTCCTCTCTTTCCAGGGCTTGCTTCTTCCTGGGGATTGCTTCTCTTTCCTCTGTGAGCTTACTTTCTGGGGCTCCAGCTTAAGGCTTCATTATCAAACTCTAACATCAAAACTCCAACATCAAAAGCCCTCCATCGCTGTCCTTTGCCATGCCTTTTATCTTGAATCCCCAGATGCTCTAATGACACGGCCCAATCAAAGCCCTAATCATAACTTAATCATGCCCAGGTACAGACCAGAGTACAAACATAATCCAATATCTATTTTTGGAATTCATAATCATATCAAACTGCTACACTCCACCCTCTAAATTCCAAAAAATTTACAGTATTTGAAAAAACTTTAAAACAGTAACAATGCAAGTATTAATCATATCACAATCAATTTAAAGAAATAGTTTGTCTTGGGGCAAAGTCCTATCTGCTATAGACCTCTGAAACTTATAAAACAATTTACCTGTTTCCAATGCACAAATGGACAAAGGATAAACATTTTCATTACAATAAAGAAAAACTGGGAGGGAAACATGAGTTATGGGTCCTCTGGAGTTTAGTAAACTTGCAGGGCATCCTCCATTCGATTTCGGTCTGAGAGTCGTTCTTAAGATGATGGTTTCTCCTCCTTGTTGCCTTATGGGAACCCACTCTTTCTGCAGATTTGTCCAATGGCCATATTCTTGACTCCACCCTCATCAAGCATCTGGGTGTCAGCCAAGCTCCAGACCTCCCCCTCCAAGAATGTTGCAGTGATAGCCACACTTTACCCAATCTTTGGGTTAGAGTCTTAACTCCCTAGTACAGTGATGTGAAGACAACATTGCCCCTAAACTTTGGCATACAGTTTCAACCCACTCAGAGCAGCTAGTTGACCACCTGGCCTTCCCTAACCCATGGGGGACAGGTCCACCCCTCTCAGACCTGTGGGGTGCTGACCTTAATTGCCATAATCCTTGGGGAATGTGCTCCACCCTCTCTGTACCCTGGAGTGGCAAAACTCCCAGAACATCGGGTGAGAACATCCACCCTCTTCAACTGCTTATGCAAAACTCACCCTCTCTGTACACATGGGTGGGGCTCCTCTCTTGGCCCAAGGTGATTTCAGCTTCCATGGTTTTCCTCTTAAAAGCTGTTATCTCCTTCAATCTCTCCTTTCCATGACCTTTTTATTCCAGGCTGACAGTGGTTTTCTTCATACAGTTCTCTCAAAAACCTTGTTGGTTTAGCATGCAAGAAGCAGGGGTCCAAGCCATCAGAAGGTAAGACTTTCCACAAGTCTTTCTGAGGTAACTGCATCTTCGATCCCAATTTACAAGTTCCAAAGTTTGGCTAAGTCCTCAAATGGGGCACTTTCATCAGGGAGCTTGATTTCCCAAGGCTTGGAATTTCCAGAATTAGTTTGTTTTCTTTGTACCTGACAGTTCAGTCCTTGGTATAACTCTCTCATCTAGCATTCTGCTATAAGCTGCGAGCAGAAGCCAAGGTGCATTCTCTGGGTTTACTTTGGAAATTTCTTCAGCTAAATGCCCAGGCTCACCATTTTCAAATTCTGCCTTCCGTAAAACACCGGGAGTTAATCTTGCTAAATTCTCTGCTACTTTAAAACATGGATTGCCTTTCCTCTAGTTTCCAATAATAGTCTAACCATTTACTTCTAAGGCATCATAAAAAGTCTCTTTAGCATCCATATTGCTATCAACAGTCTCTTCAAAGCACTGTAGGTCTTTTCTTGCAAGCATCTCACAATTCTTCCAAAAAATATCCCTTACCCATTTATAAAACCATTCCAGCTTTTCGGTAACTGCAAAAGCACTTCCCCACTCCTTGGTACCAAATTCTCTATTAGTCAGCCAAGGGGGTGCTGATACAAAATACCAGAAATCTGCTGGCTGTTATAAAGGGTATTTATTTGGGGCAGGAGCATACAGATACCAGGCCATAAAGCATAAATTACTTCCATCACCAAAGTCTTTTTTCACGTGTTGGAGCAAGATGGCTGCTGACATCTGTGAGGGTTCAGGCTTCCTGGGTTCCTCCCTTCCAGGGTCTTGCTTCTCTCTAGATTCAGGGGTTCCTCTCTTCCCAGGGCTTGCTTCTTCCTGGGCTCAGGATTTCTCTCTTCCTGGGGCTTGCTTCTCTTTCCTCTGTGAGCTTACTTCCCGGGGCTCCAGCTTAAGGCTTCAGCATCAAACTCCAACATCAAAAGCCTTCCAACTCTGTCCTTTGCCATGCCTTTTATCTGTGAGTCCCCACCCTTTGTTGGGTGGGGACTCCATGTCCTAATGATGTGACCCAATCAAAGTCCTAATCATAACTTAATCATGCCCAGGTACAGACCAGATTACAAACATAATCCAATATCTATTTTTGGAATTCATAACTATATCAAACTGCCACAACGCCCTACCCCATCCCCCAGTCCCACAAACGCTGGCAGGCCCAGACTCTGGGGTTAGGTCTGATCCCAGCACAGGGGCAGAACACACAATAATACCAAGCTTCCAAGGCAGGGAACCTGAGGGTGGACTGCCCAACGTCAGTGCAAAAGTAACAAAGGCATTTATTTCAAAACGCCATGTGAGATGTCCCTGGGTAAAAAGACTCTCAGGCAAAAGTCTTAGGAGTCAGGATGGAGTGGGGTAGGTTGAGGTTGGCTTTAGAACAGTAAAAGTAGGTGAATAAAACCCCTTTCTCTGCAGTTGTTTTCAGACACTCTGGCCTATCTGCCCCCTGCCTGGCTCCAGCACTAGGGCACAGCCTGGAAGGCTCACCTTGGCTAAGTAAGAAGCGTAGCCAGACGATCAACAAGAACAGCAGCAAGCCCACTGGCAGACACAGCCAGAACACCAGGAAAGAAAATGTCAGGTCGTTGACCAGCGGCACCAGAGGGTATTTCATGGTGGTCGTGTGACTAAGCCGGGTCAGCCTGGGCTGTGCTGCCAGGGCTGCCGCTGGGGACCTGGTGGGCTGGCCATGCTCTGCCCTCACCCAACTGTGACTGAGCCAGTGATGTAACAAGGAAGCCCGTAGTGTCCTTCAGGTGAAGCCTGCAAGGGAGACCTTGAGGGAGAGCTGTTTTGGATGAACTGGTGGGATCCTGGGCAGCAAGATAGCTAGACTGAGAGTAAAAGCCCAGGTTTCCAGGTATGCATAAAGGCCTGTGTTTGAATCCTGGTGTTAAGCTGCTATTGGGTTTATGTGACAACTCCCCAACACTTTTTCTTCTAAGACGGAAAAAATTCTTACCTCGCCAAGCTGCTAAATTAGAAAAATAGATGGGATAAAAATTTCCTTTGGTGGGTGTTCATATATTCAAAGTCACAGGTATGTCCAGGGGCCTGTCAGGTCCCCTGGCCCTGTAATTCCAGCCACACGTGCCCACATTTATATTTAGTGGGAGTGGCAGGGATCATAGCAAACTGAATATAGTTAAGCGCATCTAAAGCAGGCAGATGTACTAAGCTCCCGCCAACGACTGCTATGCTTGCTTGATCTCCCCACTCTTCCAGAGTCACAAAATCTGGATTATGTGAAATCTCCCAATTTAAAAACGGTGAAGCAACCCTTCCTAAAACATGAACATACCTGCCAGATCAGATTGGATCACTGGGGACCATTTGAAAAGATTCTAATCTAACACATAATAGGGCTTCAATAAATGAGTTGATCTGGAAACTTCTGCATCTTTCCTTAGGATTTTCAGTGAGGGGCTTCTAGAGACTTTAATCTTGTTCCTCTCTCTCTCAAGGGGGCAGAACACTCAGAAATGCCATTCTTATTGTCTCCCACCCCACCCCTACCATTTATTCATTCATGAAATAAACCTCTACATGGCAGGTCCTCTGGCATGCAAAAGGCTATGGACTTACTAGGCCCCCAAAAGCCCCTTAAGCTGGATCCAGGTTGGGATCCTGATGGGTGTGGGAAGGGCCAAATGAGAAGCAGTTGCTGCTTGTGGAAGCAAAGGAGGAAAGAACATGGTTTTCTCCAATGGGGTCCTTGGACCACCTAACTGTCACTGCCAGCAGGTGGGTAGAGGCTGGAGGGTACTTATTCAACAGGCCAACTCCTAGGGCTCACCCACATGGATTGAGACAGAAACTCTGAGGTGCAGCTCAGGACTTGACAATTTAATGAGCAACCAGGGTGATTTTTATGCAGACTTGACTTTGTGCCTTAGGAGCACAGGTTTTAAAGTCTGGCAGACCAATTCCAAGCTTGCAGAGCAGCTGCAGGAAGTGGGTGGTAAACCTGGAGGGAGACCCCCTTATAGGAAGACACCAGGCAGGGGGAAAGGCAAGTGGGGGCCAGCCACAGGAAATATGGTGTTATAGGGGACAGCTGGCTTAGAGGGCTGGGGGTTTAAAAGAAGCCCTAGCCTGGCCATTGGATGGTCAGAGTCCCCAGAAGAGGTCTGGGCAGATGGTCTTGGACTGCACATCCAAAAACAGCAGGACCCTGGCAGGCTGTGGCAGACTCAGAGGTCAAGACTAGGAACTGGGTGGCCTGAGTTGGGGTGGATCGTGATTTTACACTGGGCCCTGCTGGGGCTTGGGTCAGAAAGAGTTGTAGCACAGGTGGGAAAGGCTTGAACATCCATTATCTGGCCATGGAAACCTTGTCAGACACCAAAAAGGGCCACAGCTATCAGCTCAGGGAGAAGATTCCTCACCACTGGTGCTCAGCTGGAGGCCTTGGGGTATGTGGGCAGAGCAGGAGTGAATACACAACTCCACCTTGCAGGGTTACAGTTCCTTTAGGTACGTGGTTCAGGAGAGCACACTAAAGTCACACTGAATCTGTGCTGGATCACAGACAGAAATGGTTCTCATCATTGCTTTCTTAAGTGATACAACCATCCCATCATGTGCCATTTAGGTATTAAGGAGCTAATCTGGCCCCATTTAACCCTCTGCAGATAACTATGCAAAAGTATGACAGAGTGGGGTGAATGCTTCTTAATTTACTCTTTCAGGGTTGTCTGCTGTGCTTTGGCTACCATCTGTAATCTAGATCTGTGATTTTTCACCCTGGTTTTGTAATTAAGAGCATCCATGTAGAGTCAAACTCTTGGCCTGTAACCAAAAGCACACACAAGGTTATTAGAAGAATCTCCTTAAAATTTAATTGACTAAATGTTTTACATTCAATTTTCCATGGGTTTCTTCGGGACAAAGGATTGGCATAAATATAAACAAGTTCCTGGGCCTTCTTCCCTAACTGACAAAGATATAACACAGAAGGCGAGGGGACACGATACACCTTCATATTTACATTTTGCCTTTACTTTACAATTCAGTGCCAGAAATATTTACAGAAAATACAATAAGAAAAAGATGTCTTGGCAACATACTGAAATTTATACAAATTGTATACATGACTTCAAGCAAATAATGATACTGCTTATTTTTCAGTCACAACTGCCAAGCCCTTCAGAGGAGAAAGACGTTCTTGGTCACTGTAAGAGATGAGGACTTGGGAAACTTGGTTTGCTTCAACAAATATTTATTGGCGCCTACTATATGCAAGGCACTGTGGAATCCCAAATTATACCTTTTCCTTCACCATTAAAAAAAGAAAAACATCTGAAAAAGATGAGTTGATATTCTGAGAAAAACACTATACAGTACATGGCTTCTTTAGCTACTGAGAAACCCACAGTTTGATTCCACATTGTATGAATGGATTACCTCCAATCTCTCCATCTCAAGAAAAGAGACTATAATGGAAATCCTTAAAATAGACCATTTAGGTCAATTTATTGTTTCATGTAAACATATAAATCTTTTTAGGAAGATATAACCTGAATGAGCTTTAAAATGCTAAATAGAGAACTACTGCCAGGAGTGTCAAATTGTCTAATACATTTATTATCATCTAACCACAAAAATATGTCTTTGAGCAAGGCAGACTCATTTTGGGTCAAGTCTACCTTCCAACAGAAATAAATATTTTTAAAGCTTCTGTCTGAAACTAGTTCCCCAGCATATGTAGAAATTAACTCTGTGAAGGCCCCACACATGGACCCAGATGTATCTGACATGACCAGCCAAAGATGTAGATACTTTGTATTTATATATGAATCCAGAGGAGAATGGGCTGTCCTGAAATAGAGAACCTGGAAGTGGAGGATGTTTATATGCATGGGTGTATCCGGCCAAAGAAGCAGGGAGGTCAACCTGTATGTAGCCATTCCTTTCAAAGGGCCAATGGAGGGAGTGAATGTAGCTCAAGTGATTGAGCACCTGCTTCCCATAATGTATGAGGTCCTGGTATTTCCTTAAAAAAAAAAAAAGGCCAATGGATAGAAGCAGGGGAGAGTGGAGCTTTGGAGGAAGCACTAGACAAAAGGAAAAGCAATCTGAACAAGGAAAGAGTTTAAAAGGCAAAAGCCGTCCTTACTGTCCTCAGTGCTCTGCGGAGAGGAAAGCCCCCCCAAAAAGCATGAGAAGTGAGTGTGAGGGGCTACTTACCTCTGTTTCTTGGCTTTTGCTTTCCTCTTAACACTCATCCACTTCCTGGTGCACACCTAAGAATGACGCGTCACAGGAGACAACTAAACTGCTTAAGCTGCAGACCAAAGTGGTCCTGGATTCTCCCAGGGGTCATGGGCATATGCTAACAATTTATCAAGTAGACTACTAAAGATTGGTATGCTCCTCCGGCATCAATCTACTTAAAGTTATTTTAAACAAAGGCAGCTGGGTGAACTGAGTGACCATGAACTAAAAAAAAACACATATTAATGAAAGGTCCAAGAGGCCTTACCGCACTCCCTGTTTTAGCAGATGTTATTATGAACCAGCCTGATTAGGGATGTGTATCCCATATTTTTTCTGTGCTGCTGTGTTGGGGGTTTCATGCCTTCAGGGGCTGCACGTTACTGAACCCATTCCTCCTTCACTGGGCAAAGTCTTCTAGATTACAAACTGCATTTATCATGGTTGTTCACTTGTCAAAGCCATTAGAATTACACAAAAAGTTGCCAAAAATTGGACCTAATTAAAAGATTAGCAAACCTACCCCCCAACACACACACATACACCCCTACACATTTTTTCTGACATGAAAACTATGCCAAGGTAAAATGTTTTATCTGAAGAGTCACACTGAGGAAGTACAATACCTACATCAATTATTTTTAACCTCTGGAATGTTGTAAGTTGCACATCAATTTATACTTTGATCACTCTAATCAGATCCAGGGCCCATTTCTGCCCCCAAAACATCAATCTGGAATTTCCTCATAAGTTGTCAAACTTCATCTTTTATACCTGCTGAGTTACTAAAACATTTTCAGGATAGAACTTGCTAATCTTTATTATATATCCCCTCCCCCATGCTACCATCTGGGAACATCAATTTACTGCCCAGCTTAAAAAAGAAATCAATTATTGAATAATATTGTACCTGAATAGAAACTGGAGTTACAGAGGAAGGAGGTTATCGTTACCTGAGTTTAAACCAAACATGATAAAAAAAAAAAAAAGGGTATAGCAAACTTAAACCAAGAGCTGCTATGCCCATGCCATGTTTCTTGCTCATTGATGACGAGATACACACTTTTGGAAAAGAAATATCTGCACAAGGAATTAGGTCCTACACTCTCAATCCCCAATTAAACTACCAAAATATCAAATCAAAAGAAATAAACAGACCACTGTAGCTCTGACCTACAGAATCTACTGAGGTCACAGTTCAAGTGAGAAAATGCCTCATGCACCTGGGATCATTCTTCTTTGGACTGCAAATGTCACTTATTTTCTTAACATAATATACTCTTAATTAATAAAGAAGTAAGTAAAAATAGTAGAAATGAGCAGTGTATACTCTAGTATTGTAAAGGAATCCTTGTGCAGATGTTCTGGGTCTGGCCACCTCAAAACTTTCCCCCCTGGCAGAAAAATAGCAGCAAGGTCACAAAAGTATTTCCAAATCCCTGCCAGGGATTTGTTGTGCCTTCAGTTGGCAAAGTCCAAAAAACATGACAACAACAACCATTTCTAATGGCAGCTACCCAAGGAAGTAGTCATTAATGTTTGTCAGTTTTGATGAAATCCAGTAGCTCTCTGGGAGAGATCTGAATTACTAGTGCTGAGTACTTCCTGAATCCCAAATTAGAATCCTTCATATACTACTGCTGTTTCTAGCTTGGTCCTGAAATAAGAGATAATGCATGAAACCACGTTAATTTTCTACCCTTGTTGTAAATTTGCATTTCTTGACACAATCAAGAAATTACCAAAAAAATAAAAATGTTTAACCTATCATTACATCATGGGGCTGGACTGCAATGGAGAGAGTAGAGGCATCACTGCTCTCTTATAATTTGTAACTTCACAAACTTCATTTGTGCCCCCATTAAAGGACAGGGCCATGCCCCCATTTTAGATCTGTTCCTGGGTCTCCCAGAAACTGAAACTTCAGACTGATCTTCTGTGCAGTGATGAGACTGACAACTTTTTGATATGTGGAGGGAAAATATGAAATATTTTAATATTAGACTCCTTATCTGAGCAAAAAACATTTATGCTCTTTTCTTTTTGCCAGTTTGGAAGTTGAACAACAAAAGATCTACAAGTGAGCAGAAGGCTGAGATTTTCTTCCTTCTCCTCCATGCTATCAAAACCTTTTGAGTTTTTAAATGTCCTGAAAGATCTGGAGACAAATTTTAATTTTGCACACAACCTCCTAAAAAGTGAGGTATAAAACTATCTTCAACTTCTAGTTTGCAAATTTGTTGATACTAACAATGCACATGTTTAACTGAGATGCATAAAAGTCTTTCTCCTGAAAAGGCTTATATTTAACTAAAATTTTCACCTTAAAAAGAAAGTTTATGGCTAAAATGTATATCATCATTACCAGCAGGAATATGATTGTGTCTGGGAGCCCATTTCACTAGAAAGCTGAAAGTCTTCTATCAAATGGGTTTATGATGTGTTTCTTCTATTCTGGTGATTAAACAGTAAGCTCTTGGAGAGTGATTTGTTTTTATTTTTACAGTGATTACCTGTCATATAGTTTTGCTTTGATATTATAGCCCCCAAACTGGAGTTAAATAGTCCTAGACAGACAATGGTCTAAGAACTGCAGTTCTTGAGTCCAACCTCCTGGAAAAGTGAAGTATAAAACTCTGGCTCCAACTGCTTGTTCCGGTACTTATTGACAATGTCAGCAATTTTCTGTTTCCGGCGGACATGTGGTGGACTGTAGGAATCACTCTCCAGTCTCTTTCTTCTGCAAATATTAATTACCGTCTGCCTCACTAGAAAACCTTATAAAGAAAGGGATTAAAAATAAATGTTAAAAAAACAAGTTAATAACTAGTCAGCTAGGAGAACTATCCTTACTCAGGTGAGCTATTCTTTGCATATGCAAACTAATTCCAGTTGCAAGGCACCTAGTTCCAGAGAGAAAGACATAGGAGTACCAAGATAAAACTGTCAGAAGAAACATATAATGTAAGGAAAAATAGAAAAATCTGGTCTGACATTTCTGCCCTGAATTACAGACAGCTATTTTCATTTTCCAATACTACAAGTTTGTAAATTATACTTCTGTTGACACTGGGTGAAACAGTTAAAAAACAGAACAAAATATGCTCCCTTTGTAACAAGAACCATAATATGTTCTATATGTGGGACTTATGTAGTATCACCATTTCCTTACTTGCACTTCTATTTGATTTATAAAAATGTAAAAGAAAAAGAATAAAAATGTAAAAGAAAAAGAAAAAAGAAACTTTAGCCCGCCTGTTACATATGTAGACCTTACCAAGTGCTCGTCTGCTGACGATCATCCCATCCACAAGAGGGATGACCATGTTAAACTTCCCAGTGGCTCCTTGAATTTTTATCCGGAATAATCCAGTGTTTAAAGGGTGGATGAAGATGACGGGAACCTCTTTTTCAAGAGTGGTAGATCTTAAGAAAAGACAAGATTCTTTTTACCTGGACACACAAGACTAGAAGTCCCCTATATACAACATAGGAATAGCATGCAAACTTAGTGCCCAGCAATGGTTTGAGAAAAGCCATGGGTCAATGTTAGAATCCACTTCCTAAAAGCCCATGGTGCCAGCCTTCTGCTGACACTTGGTCCTAAAAGCTCATGATAAGGATCAGGGTTCTGACAAAAGGGGACTGAGAAAATATGCTCAGAAAACCACTGAGGTTCCAGGGTGGAAGGAAAGGCTAGAGAAATGTATTGTGGGGAGCTACAAATTTAGCGACCAGCTATGGGACTTTCACTTACTTAGTTCCTCCCTCTTGTAGGCAACAAAGTGGGGCTGGCCAGTATGCAGTGAATTCTACTATAGTCAAGGCTGCAATCTTACGAGTGGAAGAAGGAATACAGTTTAGGCCCATTAAGGGAATCTCTGATATAATTTTGTGAGGAGAGAGAAGGGCTGTTGATCTGGGTCAGCTTAAGTGTCCTTCTCTTACAGAAGAAGTGATAAATGGCCATGTTTGGGAAGTCTCTGAGAGGATAACAGATGCACTTTTGGAGAAGAGTGAGTTAGAACATCATAATTTAGGGACATATCTAACACATCCGAAGGTACTCATGTTACGATGATGCAACACATCAGTTTTCCTCTTGCAACACAACAGGCTCTCTTTCTATGGGTAAAGTTTTTTGGCCAAAGCAACACTGAACCAAATCTTTCCAGATGTTCAAAATTAAAAACAACAACAAAATCAATCCTATAAGCAATCCTTGTCCCAAGACAAATTCTAAACTTTGCTAACATTCCAATAAAATACAAATACTATAGTCTAACCATATAACTATATGACAACTTTTGACCTAAAAAGATTAAATTAAAAAAAAATTACAAAGACAGTTAAAGTTCTTTCCTAAACTAGTCCAAGCAAAGTTTACCTCATGACTACTATTCTAGTCTCTTCAGCAAGTCAGCGTAATGGAGAAAAACACAAAAGGACCATTCTGGATTAAAGACAATCAAGGAAATTGATACCAGGTACAATGCATGGTTCTGAAGTGGATTATAGTTTGAACAAAGCAGCCATAAAAGATATTTTAGGGAAAAGTGGAGAAATTTGACTATGAACTGGCTGTTAGATTATATTTAGGAATTATTACTATTTTATTATTATGGTAACATTAGATACTTCAGCATAAGAAAACAAAGTTCTAAAAAATGACTTGCCCTTTCTAGAAATTTTTAAAAATGATGTTAAAATAAACAATCTTTATTGACTTCATTTGACAATAACATGACAATGTTAGAATAAATTAATCTTAAATTCAATTAGAGTAAGTTAATAGGAGAAACTTACTCAAAGTTAAAATATCAAATTTTGGGGTAGCTCTGTGATGTGCATGATTCGGTTAGAATATTTCTATCTAAAACTGCTACCCTATAATCATGGTCTTTCATTAATACTTAATTCCATCCATTTTTCCATTTTTCTTTTTGTTGCCAATAAACACAAAATAGTAATTACACCATTAAAAAAATCCTTGCTACTTTGATCATATTGTATATTTATCTACAAAAATTCTTTTTCTGATTCTTTTCCTCTGTTCTAGTTATGTTTATTTCTTATTGCCCTCATTTCATTTTTCATATTCAATGGCAATGAACATATTATTAAAAACTAGGTGTATCTATGTTTATAAATATAAGAACATGCTGATAAACTTCAAGCAAATAAAAACAGTGTACCTCAGAGAAGTGCTACTATTTGCAGTTGTTTCCACACCAGTACTGATCTCTGTCATCAGGTCTGAGAGAGGAAAGTTTTCTAGAAGAAAAAAGTAGCATTACAATTAATATCTCCATTTTTCCCAAACAAGTAACAGGAAACCTAATTTCTGAATCTCTTCATGCAGGTAGGCAACAAACACAGGGATTGTGCTATATATAACACCAACTATTTCCCACAAATTAAAACAAACAAAAACTCCCTCAAGAAACACTTATCTAGGTTCATTAAAAGCAGAGGGATTTTAGAGAACACAATCTATAGTCTTTGAGGACTTGGTTGGAAAGTAACCATCACACTTTTGCACACTCTGAGTTGGATGAGATAAGGATAAGAATGCATCTCTAATGCTCTTATGATGCTTACATAAAAAACCATGATAAAAACTTATACTTAGAACTTTTTAGGGCTAATTAACTTTTCATTAAAACTAGGCAGAGTAAGGTGCACTAGACCAATTAAAATAAATGCTATTGAGAGAGGGTGAATGAAGTATTCTCCCTTTCCCTTTCCGGGGGCTCTGGGGTGACTGAGAGCTATTAGGTTAATTCAAAAGGAACTGCAGTTTCAGACCATGAATTTTAAATCATCATAAGTAGGCTCAAACACATTTATTAATCAAAATAGGAACCATTACAATCAACACATTTTGCCAATGAGAAATAAGTTTATTTCTGTAATGTAAAAATCTGTGCTTCGGGATTCAATGAACTCTTGGAAAGCATTTTCTATATCCTGCTGGATGTGGAAGCATTTTCCCTGCAAAAACTTGTTGAGATGCTTGAAGAAGTGTTAGTCAGTTGGCGAGAGGTCAGAGAATACGGCCGATGAGGCAAAACTTTGCAGTCCAATTCGTGAACTTTTGAAGCATTGTTTGTGCAATATGAGACAGTGCATTACTGTGGAAAAGAACTGGTCCCTTTCTGTTGATCAATGCCGGCTGCAGGCGTTGCAGTTTTTCATGCATCTCATCAATTTGTTGAGCATACTACTCAGAGGTAATGGTTTTGCTGGAATTCAGAAAGCTGAAATGCATCAGTCTGGCAGCAGACCACCAAACAGTGACCATGACCTTTTTTTGGTGCAAGTTTGGCTTTGAAAAGTGCTTTGGAACTTCTTCTCAGTTCAACCAGTGAGCTGGTTGTCACCGGTTGTCATACAAAATCCACTTTTCATCACATGTCACAATCTGGTCAAGAAACGCTTCACTGTTGTTGCATAGAATAAGAGAAATGACACTTCAAAACAATGATTTCTTTGATTTTCGGTCAGTTCATGAGGCACACACTTATCGAGCTTTTCACCCTTCCAGTTTGCTTCAAACACCAAACGATGGTTGAATGGTCGACGTTGAGTTCTTTGGCAACCTCTTGTGTAGTTGTAAGAGGATCAGCTTTGATGATAACTCTCAATTGGTTGCTGTTAACTTCTGATGGCCAGACACTTCCCTCCTCATCTTCAAGGCTCTCAACTCCATTGCAAAACTTCTTGAACCACCACTGCACTATAGGTTTGTTAGCAGTTCCTGGGCCAAATGCATTGCTGATGTTGCAAGTTGTCTCTGTTGCTTTTCGACCCATTTTGAACTAAAATAAGAAAATTGCTCGAATTTGCTTTTTGTCTAACATCATTTCCATAGTCTAAAATAAATATAGGGAAACGGACTTGGCCCAGTGGTTAGGGCGGTCCGTCTACCACATGGGAGGTCCGCAGTTCAAACCCCGGGCCTCCTTGACCCGTGTGGAGCTGGCCCACGCGCAGTGCTGACGCGCGCAAGGAGTGCCGTGTCATGCAGGGGTGTCCCCCGCATAGGGGAGCCCCACGAGCAAGGAGTGCACCCTGTAAGGAGAGCCGCCCAGCGTGAAAGAAAGTGCAGCCTGCCCAGGAATGGCGCCGCCCACACTTCCTGTGCGACAACAGAAGCAGACAAAGAAACAAGACGCAGCAAATAGATACAGAGAACAGACAACCGGGGGAGGGGCAGGAATTAAATAAATAAATAAATCTTTTAAAAAATAAATAAATAAAATAAATATAAACAGCAAGTAATAAATCACTAGCAAAAAAACAAACTGAGAAATGCATACTGAAATGATGTATAACTAACCACATTTATTTAAGAATGTATTCCAATATCAAATGGCAAATTTCAACAATGCAAAACTGCAATTACTTTTATATGAATCTGAAAACATGCAGTGGGACCAAGTGGCAATAAGCCAATAACTGTGATACCAAACATGAACAGTTAAAGGTTAGTCTCATTAAATCTTCACAACAAGGAAACAAGTGCCAAAACTGCCCCCATTTAACAGATGAGTAATCTCAAACTTAAAGAAGAGTAAGTGGTGAAGCTGGGATTCAAACCTAGGTTTGCTGAGCTGCAGTCTCAGCTCTTCACTGAGCGGCCTCTCTCTTTATTTACTTATTTTTTAAAAGATTTATTTATTTATTCCACCCCCGCCTGGGTTGTTTTGTGCTCGCTGTCTGCTGTGTCCATTTGCTGTGTGTTCTTCTGTGTCTGCTTGTCTTCTCGTTAGGTGGCACCAGGAACCAATCCTGGGACCTTCTGGAGAGAAGAGAGGTGCTCAATCTCTTGCGCCACCTCAGTGACCTGGTCTGCTGTGTTTCTTACTGTTTTTCCTCTGTGTTTCTTTTTGTTTCATCACCTTGCTGTGCCATCTTGCTCCACACAGGTCAGGACTCCACGCGGGCCAGCTCTCTGGGCGAGCACTCTGCATGGGCCAGCTCTCTGCTCAGGCCAGTTCGCCACGCAGCCCAGTTTGCCTTCAACAGGAGGCCCCAGGAATTGAACCCTGGACCTCCTATATGGTAGACAGGAGCCCAATCACTTGAGCCACATCTGCTTCCCTGCCCCTCCTTTTACATAAATTAGAAGTCACTGTCATTTTACTCCAGTTTTGAGAAAATTACAACTATATAACTTATGGATGATAGTTAACAGTAATATTGTAATATTTCTGCAGCAATGGTAAAGAAGATATAGCAATTCTAGGACAATGGGGGGGGGTGGCGTAAAAAGGGGTATGAGAGTTTTCCTTTTGGAGTAATGAAAATGTTCTAAAATTGACTGAGGTGATGACAATCCAACTTGTGACAAAAATGAAAGCCACTGAATGTACACTCTGAATGGACTGTATAAAGCATAGGACTGTATAACAAAAGGAATCTTATGGTGGAACTGTGGTTAATAGTACAAATACAAAAATTTTCTCTCATGAACAATAACAAGTATTTAATACTAATACAGGGTATTAATAACAGGGTGGATTGGGGGAAAATACATCAATTGTAAGATATTGGCTATGGTTAGTAGTAATATTTTGATTATGCTCTTTTATAGTTTGTAACAATTTTTTTCACAACAATGCAAGGTGTTGGTAGTGGGGTGATGTATGGGAGCCCTATATGAAGATATGCATGTTTGCTTTCTAAGTTCACAACTTTCATTATACTTGTTTATGTATGTTCATGTATAAATGATAACTTCAATAAAAAAAGCTTAAAATCATTTTAAAAATTCTCATACAGTACCTATATCATCATAGCGCTCCACCCAGACTACAGAAACTCTGGTCTCAGGTCCCAGGGGAGGCACAGGGCGACCATGAGGCAGCTTCTTCATTCTGGAACTGGGACTGAGCTATATGAGACAGAGAAAAGCAGAAGAGGAGAAAAAAAAGAGTTGACTTAGTAAAACTACCCAGTAATGCATTTATCAAGATGACCAGTGATGAGAGAGACAGAGAGAGAGAGTGTTATGGAAATCAGTCTGGGAAAAAAGCATGAAATACATTTGCAAAAAAGTTCTTCCTTATCAGTCTCAACCCTTAACAAGGAAATGAAGGTCTAAAATTGTCAAAGGGAAACAAAATAAGGAATACTGAAAATTATAAGACAATGGCTAATTACATGCAATGTCTTAATGAAGAGTTTAAGAGATGTCAGTCTATCTCTGTGATTGAAGGCAATATATACTTTCCCCACCACAGTGACAGCACTATTTTGGGGATCCTAACATCTAAGATGCCACCTCCCTAAATTGGCCCATCCCCAAGTTTTTCCTATGCCCAGACCAAATATTTTCTACTACAATCTACACCTAACTAATTTTTCCTTGTCTGCAGAAAGAAAAGAGTTGCTTGGGCCTTCACTGTCATGCAGTCTGGCCTCCCTGTTCCCCCTTCCCCCAACCGGCCTTACTGTTTCTTTGCAGGCCATTAGGACTACGTGACTCCCGTTCAGCAAACTGAGCCCCACCACTTTTAGGGGATGCAGTAGAGATGAGTATGTGCTAAAGTCCTAAAAAAAAAGCTCATGGGCACAGCAGGGTAGAATACTATAAGTTTAATTTTAAAAATAAAACTTATTAATACAGAAATATACAAGACTTTTTATCAGATGGCCAGAGAAAATAGTAAGGGCCTCAGATTCTGTCTCTATTCTAGCTGCAGAGAATGACTCAGACCAAGAAATTCCCCCAAACTAGAACAGACATCCAGCCACCCTCAGAGACTTAAAATCATAAGCAGCTTTCAAGGTATTCACAATTATCCAGAAAGACATGTTTCTGAATTTGTGAATTTTCTTATCCAAAGAACTGCCAGTATAAGAACAGCTATGATTCACTGAGTACTTGCTCTATACCAAGCACTGTGACAAACATTTTACAGCATTCCATTTAATCTCACCACCATCTGATGGCATAGGTAATATTATCGCCCTTTATGGAAGGTTAAAAAACTTGCCCAAAGCCACACTAACAACTGGCTGAATTTAGGACTCAAGACTACAAAGCTTGTGTTCTTAACCACTGAGCTATCTGACCTCCTTTATCATGCAGATCTCCTTTGGGCCCTTTCTGGAGCTATTCTGCAACAGCAGTCACTTGCAAGAACATCTCTACTACTTTCAAACCTCTTCCTTCTTGGGTTCTTAGCAACATCTGCTATGTTGAGTTTAGATTTCTTATATTACCATTCTTCTCTTAAATATATCAATGAACTGAAATGACCAAAACACAATATTGCCCAAACTGGATGGTCCTCAAACACTCCCCGCCAAGTACTTTTCAACACAATCTTGCAAACTTCTTTCCAAGGTCTTTCTCTTCTAATTTTATTTCTTTTTCTTGCCTTACTTTTCTGCATGGGACCTCCAGTGGTGACAGTGGACATCCTTGCCTTGTTCTCAATTTCAGGAGAAAAACATTCAAGAATAATGAATAATGTATAAGTATAATGTTAGCTATATACCCTTTATCAGGTTGAGGAAGCTCTCTTTTATGCATAGTTCGCCAAGAGTTCTTGTCATGAATGAGTATTGAATTTTTGTCAACTGCTACTTCTGAGATAATATGATTTTTCATTTTTTAGTTTGGTAGCAGCATGCAAAGTATAAATGATAAATAAAAACATGGTAATTTTTATTTATTCCAGATTTACTATTCTCTGGAAAAAATTATCCTGAAATTCAAAAAATGAATAAAAGGGCAGTCAATCACTGAATAGTAGAGAGAACTGGCTAAACTCTTGCATTACCAGAGAACCAACTTGTTCATTTCCAAACTGTTCTGTGGAATCTTTTTTTAATATAGAAACTCCTGATTTTCAAATCAATCTCAGAGAGTCTTATAAAATTTTTATTATTTTCCCCCCAAGAAAGACGAAAACCTCTCTCATACTCTTTTCTTTCTTTCTTTCTTTTTTAGGAGGTACTGGGGATTAAACCTAAGACTTTTTATGTGGAGGCAGATGCGCAACCACTGAGCTACATCCACTTCCCCTCCCATGCTCTTTTAAAGCATATACTTTTATTAAAAATAATTTTCACTGCGGAAGGAGCCAAATTAATTCTATACAACAGAAGAATGGCTTCAGTCAAGTTTAGCTTTCAGTTGTGTTTTATTATTTGTTCTTACACTTATGAACTGATGCTGCACTCTGGCTACCACTTACTTGATTGTTTCCTAGTAATGATTTAAGAGGTAATTGAGGGGAAAAATACAGATAACAAAGAAATAACATCTGATAGGGTAAGAAAAAAGTATAACAGCAAAAGCCCTCTGTTGTAGTAGCTGCTGTCTGCCTTACTTGGTGCATTTATTCATATACTGAGCTACTCTCCAAAATGCTATCATTTGTATAAGGTCAGACATAAATTGAGCATTCCATGATTAAAGATATGGAATAAATAAACATTGATTTGACTTTAGTGCACACTTCAGGGACTTGAATAAAAACCTAGGCGTGGGAAAGAATGGGTGAAGGACCAAGCATGCAATTTATCAGAATGGCTAAATCAAGGAAAACAACAAAGGCTATCTTAGAATGAAACTACTTGTTAGAGTCTTTAAAAAAATAAAATAGTGAGAATTTTGTTTTAAAAAATTAAGTTATTGGGAAGCAGACGTGGATCAACTGATAGAGCATCCGCCTACCTTATAGGAGGTTCAGGGTTTGATACCCAGGGCCTCCTGGCCCATGTGGCGAGCTGGCCCATGTGCAGCACTGCCACATGCAAGGAGTGCCCCCCACAGAGAGGTGCCCCATGTGCAAGGATTGCATCCCGCAAGGAGAGCTGCCCCACATGAAAAACGCAGCCTGCCCCAAAGTGGCACCGCACCTATGGAAGGTTGACACAGCAAGATGACGGAACAAAAAGACACAGATTCCTAGCGCTGCCTGAGAAGAACGCAAATGGATGCAGAAGAACACAAAGCAAAAGGACACAGAGAGCAGACAAAGGGGAGGAGGAGAAAAATAAAAATAAATCTTAATTAAGTTACTAATGAATCAGTACTCACCTTTACTCTCTGGGTTAAAGTTAAAAGGTTTTCACCATGATTCTAAGTTTCTACTATTTCACTATATTTTTTTGGAGCTATACCAACAAATTGACTTACCCTCTGTGAGGAATTAAGATTGTCTGTATGATTGGGGAAAAGCTCAAGCGTCAGGGATGGCTGTTTTAAAATTCCTGGCATAAGATCCATATTTGAATCGCTATCTTGATCTGAGATGTTACTTTCCAATGAATCAGCTATGTCATTAAAAAAAAAAAAAAAAAGAAAAAAGAGTCAATTATAATACCTCCTACTTCTGTGGAACAAAAGTGTTTAATTATGCTAACTAGTCTAATTTGAGTTACATAAACAAAGCACTGCCTCTAGAGCAAGGGTTGGCAAACTTTTTCTGTAAAAGATGAGGAAGTAAATATTTTAGGTTTTGCTGGCTGTATAAATCTCCATTGTTTATTCTTTGTAAATTTTTCTTTCCCCACAATCCTTCAAAAACATAAAAATTACTCCTAGTGGGCTGAATTTGGCCTGTGGGCCACAGTTTACCACACCTTGCTCTAGAGAGTAATTAAGACAAGACCAAAAAATATCTGACTTTTCAGATGTAGAATATAATAGAATTCATCTGTTATTCTCTTAAATATTTTGATTTTAAATTCATTGATATATGTACTCTACCAAGTAGGCATGGAGCATCCAAGAACTAGAGAAGATATCCTCTGTGGGTAAGGAATAATCTGTTTGGAGACAAGCACCCAGAGAATAAAAACGAAACAAAACCCAAGTGAATACAAATATTAAGACACAGGAGGAATTTGGTTGGAGCAGGGGTACAGTTGGCATATGGGATGTTTCATCACAGGAGGCAAAGATCCCATGGTGGGAAATACAGTGCAAGGACGTGGATCTAGCCCAGGCAGGAGGAGTTGTTTGGTGCAAACAGGCCGGGCCAGAGAAACCAGGCAGGGACTCTGCCCATACAGTACAGATGTGGCCTGGTAGATCACAGCCTTGACACAAAGACAAGTAGCTGCTAGGATACTGACCTAGACAATGGAAGGCCCATCCTGCCAGGGACACAACTGGCTCAGAGTCTGAGACAGGGAGGGCCTAGGGAAAGAAATTCAAGGGTCCGAGTACAAAGGTTAGGAAACTGCCAAGGGAAAGCACAAGAAAAAATCGTAAGCCAGGAAATGAGACTGTGAAAAGGTGATATACAGTCTCCCATCTTATGAATAATAGTCTCACTATAGAAGGAGGCAAAGTTCTTCACCTACTGTCAAGCAAGAGGAAACAGGCATACTTTCCAAAATGGAAAGGTTCTAGGCAAACAAGACCGAGTTCAGACTAAGAAGTAATTATCTATTCTCTATCCTTAAAAAAAACAGTCTTGATTGCCATCTTTTCTAGGCTGATTAAATTTCTCCTGCTCAGTGTTAAGATGATCAGCCAGATGCCATCATGGGGTTCTTCTAGATGTAGGATTCTATAAAGTACCATATAAAGGCATTCCCATGGAAACAGAGAAGTAATTAAAGAAATGAACTGACTGAAAACCAATTAGGTTAAAGAAAGACCAGAAATTAGATGAAGTAGGACTCCTTTACCATTTCAAGATAATTATTAGAAAGGTAGTATATTCCTCTTCACTTACCGTAAGAAAGTTAAGAGGAGATATCTTGTACCTTTACAAAATCTAATAGTTATTAAGTCTTAGAAGATTTCAAAATTGCTTCCAATGCAACAATATTTCACAATTGTTCACTGGTGTGAATGTAAAAATAGACACTTAAACAACATTATACAAAAAACATTCTTACTTAAGGACTCCACAGGAGAAGGAACCACAAAAGCTATTTCTGTAAGGGCATCGGCATAATACAGCACCTTCTTCTGTCCATTGAAAATGCTAGCCCCAACATCTTCAGAGGAAATTACTTCATCTAGGAACAAGAAACACTACATCACTCCTTCAAAAAGTGGGAAAATCCAGTATCATGTCAACCATCCTTCTTAATAAAATTTTAACTGGTTAATAAAATAAGAAAAATAAATAGTAGAAAGTATATTTCCAATTAGAACCAATTAGTATATAAGAATAATATAACATAAATGTGCATTAACACCTTTACACTGGCTTTAAATGATAAAATCTTAATTTCATAGTTTCTGAAACTACACTAAATCAAACCTCTCCTGATTTGCTAATCAGGCCTTTAGCTCATTTGTATGAGGCAGTTGAGGGAGGATTCTTTTTGAACAATTGGTAATAATCAAAAGAAAGAAGCCCATGGCAGTCCCTCTGAAGGGAGTTGGAGTGGGATGTCTGTGCCTGTACTCCTGCTTTCAAGGCACCGCTGTCCCCGGACTCTCTCTATTGCCACTCAATTCTGCTTATGCCTCCCCCAGTGCGTGGTGATCTGATATAAAACCGTACAGGCAGTTTTAGTAATAGCATCTTCTCTAAACCAGCACTAGCAAGACTGGATTAACTAAAGAAACACTTCTGAGAGCTAATTAAAATGAGTGCCAACACATTAAAAAACTGAGCAGAGAATATAGCAAGCAGTTCTCAAGAGTGAAAGAAAATATGAAAAAATGCTCACATTTAATAATTAAAAATAGAAATTTTCTCACCTAACAGAGAGGAAATGATACCTAATGTTGAAGAGGTTATGGCAAACAGGAAGTTTAGACTAGGGGTTAGCAAACTTTTTCTGTAAAGGGCCAGATAGTAAACACTTTAAGCTTCGCAGGTCAGTCTCTGGTATGACTACCCAACTCTGTTACAGTTGACAGCAGTGATAGCACATAAAAACAAGAGAGTGTAAATGAGTTCCAAAACAACTTTATTTACAAAAATAGGCATGTGCTGTAGTTTGCTGACTCCTGGTTTAGCCTTTGGGAAGGCAACTTTGTACCTACTGTAGTATACACTGTGGATACTACCCAACTCCTACTTTACCCCACTCCCACTCAAAAGCAGTCATGAAGCATCGGTGGGATTGATCCTTTATACCAGCTCTAACTTGTCTATAGCTGTCTCTAAATAAAGCTCATTCCACCTCTTTTGTCACAGATATGAGTTCAGGGTGATTTCATCACTGTGTAGCTCATGATTTGGGGAGTTAGGAGATTCTGAGATCCAGTTAATCTCTCCTCTTCAGGATAGTGTAGTATGTGAATGTAAAGACTGAAACTGCCTTTTTGCACTATTAGAGAAGCCAGGATGGAGACAAAACCAATGTACGGAGAGCACAGTTAAAAGAAAAAGACAGAAAAAACAGGAGTGCTGATCAAATGACACCAAAAACCTACACTAACCTGCGGAATTTTCACCTTTACATGAGGCAACAAAAGAACTTCAAAATCTAAGCCAGTTAGGGTCAAGTTTCCTGTTATTTGCAACCATAAGCTTCTATTCGTCAAAATGAAAAATGTACCTATTCTTTGAATTAACAACTCTACTTATGGGAATTTACCCTACAGAAACACTCAAGCATATGTACAAAGTTATGTGGAAATAAAAATCACAGTATATTTAGGGAGCAGATGTGGCTCAAGGGGTTGCGTGCCTGCTTCCCACATGGGAGGTCCCGGGTTTGGTCTCCGGTGCCTTCTAGAACAAACAAACAAGACAAATAACCAGCAAACAAATGAAAAAACCAACTCAGGGGAGCCAATGTGGCCCAGTAGTTGAGCGCCAGCTTCCCACGTGTGAGGTACCAGGTTCAATCCCCAGTTCTGGTACCTCAAAAAAAGTAAAAATTAAAAAATAATAAAAATAAAAAATAACAGCAGATTCCCAAATACTTTCAGTCTTAGTAGAAATGAAAAGAAACTACAGGTTGCAAATTACAATAGTACTTAAGGAGAAACCTTGAAAGGGTATAATTGTGTTGACACAAGGACTTGGATAATTCAAAGCAATGGATACAGGAACAAAGAACATTAGCTAAGTAGGGTAAGGATCTTAAGTTTAAATTTATACTTGCTTTGGTACTTTTCATCATGATTACAGTTCTTCAAGAGAATAAGTAGAGAAGGGCAAGACTTTCTCACAGCTGTTAACTACAAAGATTTTTATACAATAGCCCCAAAATGTAGCTTTTACATGAATCTTTGATACCCACAGTCCATAAAACACACGTGTTACAGAAAATTATTTGTTAGACTAACCATGCTTGTTAGGAAACAGTATATATTGTTTCTTATGGATAGCCTATAATTATTAGAATACTTTTATAGGAAATTGAATTTGTTCACTAATACTATAAAATTAGACTTACCAGTCTTATGATAATTAAGCCATTAATTTTATATTAGTCATACCCATTATATACACACACACGTATACATATATTCACACATATATACACATACATACAATCATATATACATATGTATATTTCATATACATGGAGAATTCTGGAAGAATATGTCAACTATTATTAAGTGATTCCCTGTGAGAATTGGGATTAAGGACAGAAACTTTTATATTCCTGTGTGGTTTTGTTTTTGAAATAAGACTACAAGCTCAATGTAAAGGGGAAAAAATCAAGAGTAACAAAACAAGAAAAAAAACCAATGACCATTATGAGTTTTACCTTGTTCAGATGTTTCACCATCATCACAACTGTTAATAGACCAACTTGTGGAAACATGCCCAGTCCAACCAGGGTGCCTGCCCACATCTACTGACCAGCCAAGGGAAAGCAAAAATTCTAGGAAATGTGGCTGAACACTTCTGGAAGACTCCACATTCTTTAAAATCTGAAATACATACCAATCATCAGCTATTAAGAAGGAAACAAAAGAGCATATCAAAATAAATCTTCATAAAAATTGGTTAGCTCAGAAACTTCTGACAAATCAAATTTAAACTCAGAATGAACTTGGAAATAAAGCACTGTAGTTCAGAATGCAAGTGAACTTGGTGGTTAGATTTGGGTTCAAATCCTGACTTGGTCTTGGGCAAGTTTCTTAACCTCACTAAGTCTCAGTTTCTTCATCTGTAAAACAGGGATAATAATAATGTATATGAAGATTAAATTATACAATTCAAGTAAAACCCTTAGCTCCCTCCCTGGCAAAACAATTATTGATACAGACATAGTACTAAGCAGTAAACAAAAGATACTATGTCTCTGCAGTCACAGAGTTTACAGTCTGGTTAATGTGAGATTATGTGATTAATAACAAATCTTGACACGTACTATAAAAAGTACAAACCTATTAAAAAGTCAATAAAAATTAGGTATAATTAATTAGTCTGAAACTATCCTTCTTTTAGACCAAAGAAAGGAAAAATAGATATGAGTCTGCCATTCCTGCAAAAATAATGTGACCAAAAGGTTCTTTCCTTTATACTAAGTACTAACTGTAATACCTGGGGGCTTGACAACTTGCTTCAGAAAGAACAGTCCCTGATTTTCAACTGGGTGCAATTTTGCCCTCCAGTGGACATGTGACAATGTCTGAAAACATTTTTGGTTACCACACTGATGGGGCACTACTGGCAACTAATGGGTAAGATAAGGATGCTGCTAAAAATACTACAATTCACAGGACAGTCACAACAACAAAGAATTATCTTGCCCAAAATATCAATAGTGCTGATGTTGAAAAATCTGTTCTAAAAGAAGGAAAATGAGAAATCCATCTCCAAATTAAAAATTAAAGATGGGGAGGAGTATATCCAAACCAATTGAGGAATTTCTTAAAAAATAAGATGCCCTAGGCCCACTCCAGACCTTCTACATTACTTACAATCAGCAGGGGTAGGATCCTAGTATCACCAATTTTAAAAGTTTTCCCCCTCCAAGCAACTGTGATTCATGCAGCCGGTCCACAGAACACTGTTTCGAAATTACTGATTTTAGTTCATGCAATGCTAACCTACGTTGTCAAGACCATAAAGAGGCCCACTAAAGTTGAAATATGGTATATTATACCCATTACTTCTCAATCCACTGGGCACCATCCATGTCATTGTGTCTTAAATGCTGAATCAATCTCTTTAGATGTATACATACTTAACTAGTTTACTTGTATTCCTTCGTATTCTTATAAATGCCAGGAAATTGAATTGACACCCAGTTCCAGTTTTTTCCAGGTACATTTTTCAATTATATTTTTTATTTAGAAGTGAAATTTTAAAAAAACAATTTCTGAAAACTTAGTCAAGAAGCAATAAGTGAGTCAAATTCAACTCTCAGACCACCTGCTGGTAGTCAGAAATTAACCTAAATCTACCTTGTGGCTAGGAAAAGCAGACCTCAGTCATTCCAAAGGAGGCCCCAGGGAACCTTTATGGTTTTCTAGATACCCTCAACCCTCAGAAACTTAATGGGAAGTAAGTTAGTTTAGGGTTGTTTCAAGGGTTTGTGTCCTCTTCTTCTACAGGCAGGAGAAAAATGGTCCCATTATTCTCGTTTGATTTGTTTCAAAACAGACTCCTGCAATTAGCCCAAATTTACTGAGGTTCTTCTGAAAAACTTAGGAGTCCTCCAGTTTTCATCTCTGGCTATTATCACTCCACTTCTCCAAGGTGTAAGCATATTGGACTCCATAAAAAACCTCTCTGGTGAAGATGCCTCCTTTCTCCTTTCCTCCAGGCTTTTGTACATGCTATTACTCTTTCAGTAACAATCTACTTTGTTTTTTTAACCTATCATCAATGCATACCAAAATATCAGCTTAAATGTCTTTTCCCCCACGATACCTTGTTAAAACTAGATCAGGTTTGTGTTATGGTTCCTGTAACATGCTTTGATGCCCTTATTATCATACTTCACTACAGATACTTATTCAATCATGTCTTCCCCTCTTGACATTAGTTGTAGGGGGCCAGAAACCTTATAGATCTTGTTCACTAGAAACCCTGGCACCTAACAGCAGACACTTAACAAATACTTATTGAAGTAATAACATAAAATGAGAAAAACTTTCTCAGAAATCAATCTCATTTTCTAGTAACTCACCACTAATTTCCAAATACTGCATCTAACGTACATAAACACTTTGTGACTTTGGTAAATTTTTTAAGGAGTGTTCAATTTGATTAGCCTATGAATGAATGGTCATACAGTGATTACAGTAAAAGTTTTTAAGAACATAGTGTCACTCACAGTGCCTTGCACATCTGAATACAAATCTTCCTTTGGCTGTTTCCTAATCACAATCAGTAACTGCCCGCCTATTCCACATTTCAACTGTTCATTTCCAACAGAAAAGTGAAATCTCCTGCCACTTCCTCTCAGTTTCCACTCTCACCTGTATTTTTCTTCATCTTTTAGTTTGTAGTTGCTGTATCCAAATATATTTTACTTGGTCTTATGTTTTTATTCTTTATTTCAGTCGCTAATTTCTCTATTACACATTATATATGCCTCAATTGAAATTGCTTATGAAATTACCTAGGTTAGCACCTCAAAAGGAAAGACTTACTCATTTCTGTACCCTGGTACACACTGAGGTAGAGAGAAGATGTTCAATAACTTTATGTTGTTATTATTGTCTTCTTAGGCAATCAGGCCTACCTCTAAACTTTTTATGGCTAACCTTCTGTATCTTACTTTCTTTTGTCTTATGAATCTGAATTTCTTAAGGAGAAGAAAGACATGCTATCGCTCCTCACTAAAACATAGATCTTAAAGGGTCAAAAACATCATGAAATTAACCACCATAATTCAGTTTCTAAACTGGTTCATAAAATGCCTTTAAGCATCAGTACAAAATATGCATCTCCTACCACTGGAATGCACAACCCATGTAAAATTGTTTATATATTTAGCATAAAAATTTACCAAAAAAGGTTCAGAATTTTTACCTCTTGGTTTGTCTTCTGACCTGGCTTCACATAGAAAACAAAAACTGTATCGAAGGGACGACACGGCAAGAGATCCAGATACCCAATGTCATCAAAAAATCCAGGTATCGTGGAGTCAAGTGCAATAAGGTGAGGAGGTAGACGACTATTTGCAGGTTCCTACCACCAAAAGAAAGGGACAATTATGATCTCTTTTCATTATTTTAATTATAAAAGGAATAAATGTTCATGGTTTAATAAAAAGTGAAAAAAAAGATAAAGTGGCAAGAATAAGACAAACAACCATAATCTAAACTAATGAATGTATTTTCAACTGAGGTTCTTGGATCCAAATGAATTGATTACATAGGCATTATGAAAAAAAAGATAACATGATCCATTGGAAAGAAGACTGTGTTAGAAGCCGGATAACCTGGGGTCTATACTTTGCACTAATTCTTTGCATAAACTTGACAATTTCATCCTCTCTTTGAGTCCTGAATATCATCATATTTTATGAATATCATACCTGGGGAGAAAGAACATCTGAAAGCTCATGCTGAGACTGGCACAACTGTTGAAAATGAGAACTACCTGTGACAATTTTGGATGATGAAGATCACAGAGAAATGAAAACAGGGCACTTCAACTGCACAGGCAAAAATACAACTTAAATTTGAGATTAAACTTCAAAAAGTTTTCAGTTCATTCCTTTTCTCTTCCCTCTATTCCCCACTCCTAGAAGGATATAAATTATCCTTTATATCCTAGAAGGATATAAAGTATTGAAAAATACTGTTCTTTGGTACTTAGCAAAGTCTTTGCCATTGCATTTATTTTTCCATCTCCAGAGAAAATCCACCCTGCTCTGAAAGTTAGGATTCTGTGTTAAAAATGGAGAACACTAGAGTTCAGGGAAGAAGTGAATGAGGTCTCATCCAAGTTCTCTCTGGCTCTTTTTCAAGAGCTCTTCTTTACTGTTCCCTGGCACCAAATTCCTGAGCCTTCTCAATGTTTTTAGAGTTAATGTCTGCTTTTCCTACTTCCTTTGATCCATTCAAGTAATTCATTCTATATTGTTCTTCTTCAAGCAAGACCGAGGGACATGAAATCAGAGATTCTGGATTATGAGAGGGATGAAACCATAAAATCAAAATTTCTCACTTCTAGGTTCTGATGGGAGGGGGAGGGAAGAATAGGTGGAATATAGGGCATTTTTAGAGCACTGGAATTGTTCTGCATGATTTTGCAATGATGAATACAGACCATTACACATTTCCTCAAAATGTATAAAAGTGTACGGTGCAAAATATTAATAAAACCATAATGTAAACCACTGACCATGCTGTAGCAATGCTTCAATATTTATTCATTAATTGTAACAAATTTACCATAGATGTTATTAACGAGAAAACGTCGGGGGAGGGGTGGAGAATATGGCAATCCTCTACATTTTCTATACGACTTTTCTGTAACCCAAAGCTTCTTTGAAAATAAAGAAGGAGAGATATGGGCAGCTTGATTCTAAGGTTTTTTCCTACTCTTTACTATAATAATTTTCTCTTCTACCCCAATTTTTCCCTAGAGAAAGCTTTTCCATTATTTAAATTATACTTAGGTTTAGGATTCAAATAAAAAATAATGGTTGGAGAAGAACTGAGAGCAGTGACAAGAATAAATATATGCATACCAATGTTCATATCAGTGTTATTCACAATAGCCAAAAGCTGAAAACAACGCAGGTGTCCATTAACTGATGAACAGATAAACAAATTGTGGAGTATACACACAATGGAATATTATGCAGCAGTAAGAAGAAATGAAGTTGTGAAACATATTACAACATGGATGAACCTGGAGGATATTATGTTAAGTGAAGCAAGCCAGACACAAAAGGACAAATACTGTATGACTGCCCTATTATAAACTAAATATTTTATGTGAAATATATTATGTGAAATATGAATATGGATAGAATTGCACACATAAGTCTTTTTCTTTGAAGCTGAACAAATATAAATTAATAGTACAAAATGTTAACATCAGACAAAACAAAAATATACTAAGTGAAGGAGATCAGACACAGAGTACTGCATATTGCATGATTCCATTTATATAAAATTTAATATAAATCAATTTATACAGATGAAAGGAGATAGTGGTTATGTAGGTCTAAGGAAGGAATCTAAGGGGTGTGGAGTCGTTCTTTTTTTTTTTTTTTTTTAAGATTTATTTATTTATTTCTCTCCCCTTCCCCCCCTACCCCTATTGTCTGTTCTCTGTGTCTATTTGCTGCGTCTTCTTTGTCCACTTCTGTTATTGTGAGCGGCACGGGAATCTGTGTTTCTTTTTGTTGCGTCATCTTGCTGTGTCAGCTCTCCGTGTGTGCGGCACCATTCCTGGGCAGGCTGCACTTTCTTTGGCGCTGGGCGGCTCTCCTTACGGGGCGCACTCCTTGCACATGGGGCTCCCCTACATGGGGACATCCCTGTGTGGCACGGCAGTCCTTGTGCACATCAGCACTGCGCATGGGCCAGCTCCACACTTTTTGGAGTAATGAAATTGTTCTAAAATTTTTGAAATGATGAATGTACAACATTGTGCTTATACTGAAAGCCATTGATTGTACACTTTGTATAGAAGAGCCAGAAAAAGCAGCTATGTACAGTGAAGGAAGGAGAGATGGAGAGGTGAAGAATTTTCTTGGTTTTTGTTTATTAGTAGTAGTGAAATAACGAAAATGCTCTAATAATGACTGAAGTGATGAACGCAAAACTATGTGATTAAAGCAAATATCGATGATTGCATACATTGGATAAGTTGCATGTTTATTAATAAGTATCAATAAAATTGATTTTTAAAAAAATAATGGTTGGTGCCTTTTATTCTATCTTAGGTGCCATTTTTGCACTTTATTGGCATATTAATGGCATTAAGGTCAGAGACAGTGAGATGTGAAAAATGATATTAATTCATTGAAATATTACATAAGTAACTGTCACGTGCCAAAACTGAACTTATTGTTGGAAACACTAGCGAAGATATGGCTCTTTATTTTACACAGCTCTCAGTGGATAGAAAAACTTTGTACTTTACAATAAAAATATACAATTTTTTAGATGTGTACGAAGTGCTATGGAAAAACAGAAAAGAGAATGATTAGTTCTGTTTAATGGATTTAAAGAAGGCTCCACATATAGGGTGGTATTTGGATGGGATGAATAGGAGTGTGCTAGGTAGTTAAGAGGCAAGGGAAATCCAGGCAAAAAGAAGTCATGTTCAAAATTATGTGTGTGGTTGCCAGTTCCCAGGAAAGCCAATGATCTCTTCCTCCTGGTCATGACCTTGTAGAGGTCCTCTCATACTGGAGGCGGGAGCGGGGGGGGGGGGGGGGGGGGGATTAATTGTGTAATCCATAATATAGTTCAAATATTATGGCATGTGATTTTCCAAGTTAGGTCATAAAAGACACTGTGTCTTCCACTTCTGTCCCTCTTCAATTTCCCACTCTGGGAAAAGCCAATCATCATGTTATGATGCTCAAGGAGCCTACAGAGAAGCCCACCTGAGGAGGAATTAAGGCCTCCTGCCAACAACCCAAACCGTAAGAGTGAGCCACCATGGAGGCAGATTTTCCATCTCCAGCCAAATTTGCAGATAACTGCAGCCCTGTATGACAATTCTCTATAACCTCAAAGAGACACCAAATTAGAACTGCACAGGACTGACTCTGCTCCAAGTCCACTTGACAGATGACCTTCCTACTTCTGCTTCAATGTCTCCAGGGATGAGTAGGTCATCACCAGGTGAGCCAGCTATCAATATGCTGAGAGAGATATGATTCCCAATAATTCTAACAGACTACTGGACTGGCTTTTAGGCTTGCTTCTTCCACAAAAGAATTATAAGACCTCAGAATTAGAACTTTTAGAATCAGTATAGACTAGGATGGGGTTGAAAACTCTAGTGCCTCCTATAAGTCTGCATTTTCCCACATAAATCAGTGATAAAATACAGATTTTGAGCTCCTCCCTCCCCTGCCCACCCCTACTTCCTGCCAAAAAAGAGAATATATTGCCAACCAGTTCTTTTATTTGCATTTTTTGTTGATATTAAAGATGGTTGAGATTATTCTGTGTGTATAATTTTGGGATCCAGTTTCCTCTTTCATACCATGCCTTCTAGAACATCTATGTGCTGTCGTTTTTTAAAAAATGCACTGTTTTGTTTTCCCCATCTCTTTTATTCTTTGAGATCTTGATCTTGTTAAACAAGGTTCTGCTGACCACGGTATTTTTTTCAGAAAAGTGTTCCTCAAAGATTGGCAAGAAATATGGGCCTAGAGTTCTAGTCTATTATATAACATTCCTAGCAAGGGCTGAGGCAACCACCTATAGTCAAAGACATTAATATTTCTGCAATCATACAAGGAATATTCACACTAAGTGAAATAAGACTACAAATAGCCTCATGTTAATTCAGGTCAGATTTTACCACTAAATTTATCACAAATGTACAAAAAAATCTTCTGGTTTTAATGTTTTTACTCTAATTATGAATAATGTATTGTGGAACTATGGCATGTTGTAATATACCTTGTATGGCAAACCTCTTTTTTCTTTTTCTTTTTTAAATAAACTATTTCATCCGCTTATTCTGCATAATCTTCTAATCCAGTAACAGAGCATGTACTTATTTTATATCTCAATAAATTTTTAAAGTTCCTTCCTTTCTGTAGGTCTTGTAAGTTTTTGAGGGTAACTTGCCAATATTGCAGCTATAAATGGGTTGATTTCTTGCAACGTATCTTTTACTCAATATTGCAGGTATGGTCATTAATTTTTGTACTTTTTCATATAGCAATCTTAATTCTCTCACTTATTTTAAGTATTTTATTGACACTCATGGTTATCTAACAGAAGTCATATTACTTGCAAACTCCCTTCTCTTTTCCAATAGTTTATATTTCTTGTTTAGGTTTTTTTGTTTTGTTTTGTTTTTTAAGGAGGGACTGGGGATTGAACCCAGGACCTCCTACATGGGAAGCAGGCACTCAACCACTAAATTACATCCGCTCCCCAATGAGATTTGTGGGTTTTTTCCCCATTTGTTTGACTGTTTTGTTTTTAGGAGGTATTGGGGATCAAACCCAGGACCCTGTACATGGGAAGAAGGCACTCAACCACTTGAGTTACACCTGCTCCCCTAAGTTTTAATATTTCATTGACTTTCCTGTTTTGATGTTGCACTACAGTTATGTAAGAAGTAACCATTGGGGGAAACAAGATGAAGGGTACCTAAGACCTCCCTACACATTTTTTTTTTTTGCAACTTTCTGTTAATCTACAACTATTTCAAAATAAAAAGTTAAGAAAAATTTCACTGACTAAAAATGCTCAGTGTTAAATAGTGGTCCATGTAGACATACTTTGATTCTGATTTTAACAAGGGGATGCCTCTAGTTTTCCCATGGCAGCAATGTGTAATGTAAGAACCTCTACTTGTAGTACTGGCTAGGTTTTGTTTTGTTTTTTATTTTAAAATCAGAATGAATATTGTCTTATTGAATACAGATTTATTGTTTTACTGTTGACTTGACCATCTACTAACAGAATGAAATTGTTTTAATAGCTTTAGTAATATTTCCCAATAATTAACTCTCCTTGAATTCCTAGAATAAACCTTACTTGGTTGTAGAAGATAATTAGCTTAACACACCACTCCATTTTACTAGCATACTTTCTTTGTATATTCATAAGTAAGACTAGTTTATAGTTTTTTGTATATGTGTGCTGTCAGGTGTATTAGAAATATGCTAAGATTCATAAAATAAATCAACTTTATGACTTTTTCCTATGTTCTGAAACAGATAAGTAGGAAAATTATTTTCTTGAAAGCTTAAAACATTTTAACTACTGTGCATACACAACATGAGTGGAAAATTCATGAGACAAGACCTTGTCTCCTTGCAGTTCATTGGATGTCATAGCTCTTTTCCATAGATTTTCATTTACTGCTTCTACTCTGTTCTAATTTCTTCATTAAAGAATATCATTAACCAGTGGTAGATATTTGTTCCTTGCCTTCCTTATTTATCACTCTATTTCTCATTATTTTCCTCTCTTTGCTTCTGCATTTTAAGGAAATTCTTATGTTTATACTCCCCATCTCTAGCTCAATGTTCTACAACATGAAACACGTTTCACAACCCATATTCTTCATTTTCTCTCTACATGCTGAAATCCAAAACCAGAGAGCAATACCCTTTCTTCCCTAAAAAATAAATAGTCTAGGACCATGTAACTGTTAGTAGTGAGGGCATGGGACAACTTATGGAAAAAGTAACTTCTTTCCTGGCCATCTTCAGCTGTGATTTTGAAAACAAACAGGACTTCTTACAAACCCAAACTTACCTTCAGGCAAGTTATCTCACATTTTTTAGCCTGTTTCCACAATTGTAAAACACAGACAGCATCACTTTCCTTGTTAGGCTGGGATACCTTATTATCTCCATTTTATAGATAAGGAACTAAGACTCAGAAAAGTCAGGTAACTTGCCCAAGACTGGACAGCTGGCAAGCAGTGATGCCAAGACACAAACTCGACAGTCTGACTTAGAAACTCCATGACATTAGCAATACCTGGCTTACAATAATATTACAGTATTTAATCCCTTTTTTAAAGTGGCATGAAAAAGTCAGTCAATTGTAGTCCATACTTTCAGTAATAAAGTTTACCAGAGGAAGATTTTAAACACTTTTTCTAATTATCAATAGATTTACTTTACATGTGTGATATGGGTCCTATATCACCCAAGAAAATCCAGAGCTGGATGTATTATCCCCTTAGATAAAAACTCTGAATGCATTAATGGGATGAACTGCCTTGGACCTAGTATTGCAATCTATAGTAGCACAGAATTTCATTTACTTGCATGCAGGGTTAAGATGTTAACTTATTATTTTTTTAAAAATTTCTTCTAGCTTCATAAAAATGCTTTAGTTATCATCAGCTGAACGTTAATTTATAAATATATTTACCGATAAAAGTTTACGAAAATTACCTTCAATGCTTCTAAGGATAAAAATCCAAAGTGTGAAAGGAAAAGGCGTGCTGTTTGGAATTCCTGGGCAGGAGGTGGGGGCTTACAGTCTGTAATTGGATCAGGAAAGCTTTTCTTTTGCAATTCCTCCTCACTTTGTTGTTCAAGGTGTATTTCATAAGCAATCTGCTGGGCCATGCCATTCCTTAATTTTTCATGTCTTTCTTCTAACTGAAATAAACCAAATATTTCATTTTGGGGGCTATTATAAAAGTATTAGGGTCAATTTAATTTAAAACTAAAACAAAGCAACAAGTAACAAAGTAAATGAAGATAATTCTCAGTGATCAAGTTTCAGTTCAATGGAGAATACAACTAAGCAAAAGTGTTCCCAGGTTAAAACAAAATGCCCAAAACAATGAAAAACAAAAACCAAAACAAATATCCCAACAAACCTGCCCTATAGCCTCAACAATCACTTCCACATCTCTTCACTATAAATGAAACCCTTCATTCCTTTACTGCTTCCTTTCAAACAGGCAAGAAAAGGGGACAGAGTTGTTGCTCCCACCCCCTCTTTCAGATCACACAGTCCATTTTCAACTTGCAGTAACCCCTTCACATTTGAAGTACCCATAGGAATGTATCTGGACTGTAATCTTAGACACTTCCCCCTGCCCCTACCTTTTTCCTCCAATCAATCCTAGTTTAAAATTGGATCATCTCTGGTAAGCATGATCTTTCCAACAACCTGGCATACATTTCTACAATCTTCTCAATCTTCACAACTCTGGCCATCCATGAGCACATCCTGTCCCTGAGACATGTTTTACTTTGAGTAATTACAATTTTGAAATTCTCTCCTTCCTGTAGCCTTCTCACACCTTCAGTCCTCCAGAGCCTGTGCTTTATCATCACTGTGACCCTGAGGCACTCAATTCTTCCCCCTACTTTTCCAGTCCATTATCATTCTTCTGGCTCTATCTGCTTCCTAACCAAGCATGAACCCCCAAAATATAACAATATGATCTCCTTAGCACATAGAATGGCTGTACTATCTCTCATCCTTCCATACTGCCACCCTTGTCAATCTCTACACCATTAAAATTCTTTATTTATGCTCTGAAATCCCAAGGACTTTGAATAAAGTCAGTAGAATGAGCTAAGTAACTTCACTATAGATCATGCTACTTAACCTGAGTCGGGCACCCAGTGCTGCCTGGCAATTTTAAGAACCAACTTTAATTCATTCCCTATTATATTGCCAAGAACTAAGATTAACATAAACTCCCTCAACTTTCCTCCTTTCCATCTCTAAATGTCTCTGAACCTTCACCTACTTTCTCCTTCCTTCCTGTTTTACCATAAGTATCCCTTTTCTAGACCCAATCAATCACCTGGACTCTTGACCCTGTTGCCTCTAAGGCCTTACTCTATTACTTATAATTTCTCTACCCCATCTTGGGAGCAGACCCCTCCCCATTTGTTCCTTCCTTTCAACCTATAAGCATGTTCATATTCTTCCTATCCTTGAATTAAATTTTAAAAAAGGAAAAAAAACATAGCCTTTCCTTAGCTAGCACCCTTCCATTTATTGCTAACAGTACAGTTTATACTCAATGCCTCTACCTCATTAACCATTCCTTCCCCCTCCCTTATACTCCACCACACACTTTAACACTCCTTTGAACCTGCTCACATACAACCTCACACCAAAATTCAAAAGCCTTTTCTTATACTCCTCAATCTCCCTGATCTCTTTAGCATTTGACAGCACAGGTGGCCCTCATACCAGCCGTTTCGTTCTCTCATGCCCTGACATACAGTCATCCATTTCTTAAAATCTACTTTTGTCTAAGAGATCAGTATAGTAAAAGGTAGCCTTCTAAGTAAAATTAATCTAAAACCATATACATTTCCCCAAATCCCTCCTATTCCTAACATCCATATTTTTGTGAATGGCACTGATACCTCCTTTGTCTCTCAAGCTCAAAATCTAAAGTTCTCTGGCTCTTTTTCTTCCCTCATCAATCCAAGACTGTTTGGATCTATCTCTGCAATAGAGTTCATATATTTAAACTACTATCAGTACAGTAGTCCTTCCTTTCCCTTGTATTAAAATTGTTGTAACAGTCTTTGAATTGCTCTCCTTTCTTCAAATATCCTCCATTACCAGAGTCTGATGTCACAACACTACTGCAAACTACCATGGACTAGCCCAGAGAGCCCAGTGATGCCTGTCTCTGAGACATGTTTATCCAATTATTCGCAATCAGCTACAATCTATATTTGTTTTAATACATGGCAACCTCCTAAATGACAGAGACTCAGGTCATATTATGAATTATCATCAGTAACACTAAAGGCAGTATCTTGACCATGGTAGTCATTTAAGAATATTTATATTCACTCCCTTAACAAGAGCGAAAAATAACTTGTCTTACTTCTTCAGTGACAATTTCATGCAAATCTGGAATGCTCAGATCTGCTTTCACAAAAGGAATCTTGTCCACTTCTTCAGGAAATGGTCGATGTTTCACAGTATACTTAAATCCAACATCATTTTTAGGAACTGGACGAGGTTCAGGCACAAAAAGCTATTAAAATAAAACAAAACATTCTACTTATTATATATGGTCCAATAATTATTTGTAACGAAGTGTATTTCCCTGATCTCTTAGATGCCTGTGTTTCCCTAGGATCATATATCTGCAAATGTCTCTCTTCTATAGTGAAAGTAAGCAATTTTTATGTATCTGGTACCTCAAAGACTGAAATCCACATTTTTCTTTGGCTCTCTTCTCCATTCTAATGCTTAGCAGGTTTCTCCAGACATTCAGTTTTCTCTCATTTCCCTGGGGTCCAAAGTCAGCAGACTACCCACCCTTTCCCCCAAACAGCACTTCTGTGATACTGTCTTGTAACATTTCAGCCAGTGGCCTTATTGGATACTCTGAGGCATTAAACCAAAGTGTATAGTATAGTACACATCCTAGGATAGTAGCTTTCCAAAATTTTTGACAGCAATTCCCAGCAAAGCTATTTCATTTCGTGACCCAGCATTCACATACAAAATACCCTTATAAGAAGTGGTCTACTCTGGTGTTTTTTTAGTCTACTTAATTCTACTTTTTAAAAAGTTTTATAGATTGGTGAAATTATACATTTCATGACTGATAAAAGGAATGTGAGCTTCTACTGCCCCAGCCCTGAATTTCTGATTGCCAGTGGTAAGCCATTAGGTAAGGTATTTTGAATTGTAGGGTCCAAACTTCCTTATTCCTAAGGGCTCTCTATCATTCCATATAATAAAGTACAAGCTTTATGTTCACTGGGCATGTCTAGAAAGTTAGTTCAAGTAGAATTTTAGCATGGCATAACTGAAAGGTCTTCATGGCTCCAAAACCCTACTTTAATAAATATTAGCTATATGCCCTCAGTTTTCACATCTGAAAAATTAACTCATCACGAGGTGGTTGTGAGGATTAAGTAAAAATGTATATGGCACATATTAAACCATTAACAAATTTTAGTTTCTTTCCTGATTCCCTCCCTCTTCAATCTTTAATGCTAACTTAGGGGCTTACACAGCTGCTCCCAGCACATCATCTGCATGATTCCATTAAAGAAAAAAGGGTAATAAACATATCCCACCTAAAAGACTTCTAGATATTAAAAGAGTTTAGACAATTTCTCCAATTATGTGGATTTTTCTCTTTAAAGCTATTGAATTTATTAAAGCAATTTTTAGAAATGTAAGTAAAAGCTTACAATTTAATAAGTGAAAAGAGCAGTACACAAAAGTGACTCAATTTCTATTTACGGGTTATTGTGTAGAGAAAGAAAAAAGAAGGAAATTCACTAAAATATTTAAAGTGGTTAAATATCTCTGAAAAGTGAGAGGCAAACAGGTGATAAATTTCTTCATTACCTGCGTTTTCCAACATTTTCCAAGTATTATTCACATAATTACAACATAAACATAAAGAAAATAAACTGCTCTACCGCAAAAGAAGATATCATTAAATTCTACAGTGCATTATTATACAGGAATAAATGATAGAAAACAATTTGAAGTTAAATCCTGTTGCCACAGACATCAAGGGTCTTGTCAAATTTTTTTCATATATGGTCTGTATTTGTCTTTTATAATATTTAACAATGCTTGAAAAAAATGAGGCCATTGTTCAGGATAGTAGTTCTTGATCGTAAGTGGACATAATTACCTGGAAAGCTTTCTGAACATGCATTTGCTTCAAAGATGCCGTTAAAAAGTGATTCAGTAGGTCTGGCATTCTAGCCTGCTAAGGTGATTCTAATGTAAACCCACTAACTGAGAACTGGTAGAAGGAATCTTACATCTAAGCAATTCTGATAAATATGCACATTAAGATGACACATGATTAGGACTTTAATCTTTCCCTAAGCACAATAATGTTTTCTTTTTCTTTTATTCACATGATTTCTAGGTATATTTTTCATGCAGGGCAGCTTTTCACCCTTCATGTACAGTGAGTATGTACAGGTATCTGACTAGAAATAGAAATGTTTCTTTTATCTGTTGATTTGTTGTTTAACCTCTAAAATCACAACGTAAACACACAAAGACACACATGCTCCTAGTCACTTCCCTGTACTTGTGATGGATACCTTCTGATTTGCTTTTGCTCCTCTGGGTAGAAGGCAAAGCTGTTGAGCCCAAGCAAGTCTTCCAGACATTCCCCGGACCAGCACAGTGACAGAAGGGAAAAAATCATCTAGAAAAAAATGTTTGTGTAAAAGTTTGTTTCAGACAACAATAATTTAAAATAAACCTTTTATCAACGACAGAGTTTCAAATAATCACAGCCCTAGCACAGTGTTTCCCAATCTTCAGTCTTATATGTACCACCCTTGTGATTTCTGCCAAATCCAGGGACCATAAATACCATTATCGTACTTTAAATCAGCTCTTTTTTTTCCTCTTAAATTTATTTTAAAAGTAAACTTTAGGAATGAATGTGGCTCAAGCAGTTGAGCACTCACCCACCACATGGGAGGTCCCGGGTTCAGTTCCCAGTGCCTCCTGAAAAAATAAAAACAAGCAACAAGCAAAACAAATGATAACCAAGTCAGGGAAGCCAATTAGTGTTGGCTACCTAAACATGAGGTCTTGGGTTCAATCCCCAGCCTTGGATACCTCAAAAAAAAAAAAAAAAAAAAAAAAAAGTAAACTGTATTTTACTACATAGAAAATCATGAGTTTGGTGAGCTAGTTTTATATTTTTAAAATACACTTACAAAAACACATAAAAGAGTGCTCTCTAACTTATTAACTAACATCACCTCATACCTTCAGTGGTACACGTAACATTTTTGGGAAACACTGTCCTAGAAAACACTCTTAACTTCCTGATGCTGGGAACAATCTGAATGCAGAAAGACAGGCGAGGTGTCTGCAGTGTTGATGTTACTTTTGTCCATGCCTTTGCATGCCACTGTCCCCCACAAGCAGGTATTATTCCATCCCAGCAGAAGTACAGAAAGAGGGCATAGAGAATTCAGGGTGGACTTCCTGAGTGACCCAGATGCTGCTTCTTATTATTCTGCTTATTCCCTTTTTTTGTCTTTGGTATGGAAGTCAAACTTGTTCAAACCTCTCTACTGGAGTTGGGCAATGAAAAAAGGTCCCAAGATTTCAGGTTAAAGTCACTTTTTTTTACCAGGTGTGGTGGACATGAGGAATGGCATTCATTTAGTCCTGAACTGCAGGGAAATGCCTCTTTTATTTTATGGATTTATGACAGCCTACATATATTCAACAGAAGTTGCATTTGACTCTAAGAACCTTTTCACTTATGCCAAGGTAAAAAGGCAAGTCTTTAATCACTGAGCAAATCCTATCACTGTGAGGCAGCAATAATAGAAAGGTATATAGTATGGGATTCAGAAAATCTGAGTTCTAGTCCTAGTCATACCATATGCTTCTCAAGTAAGCCTGGACAAATGGCATACCCTCTCTGAGTCTCAGTTTCATACTGTAAATAAGGGAATTATACACTAGTTGATTCTCTGGGTCTCTTTATGACCACAGATTCTATAACTTCATTTTCTTTCATCTTCTCAATTACACAGGTCTCTCTAAAAAATTCTTCCTTTATACACTGATGCCAATTACTATCAGGAAAAATATACTTTGACTAGCTTGGGTTGCAGTGGTAATCACACATCTTGATCTGGCTCTGTCAATGGAGACTCACTGACGTTTTCAGTAGGACACTGGCCCAGTCAAATCTGTATTTGAGGATGAATACTATTGGCATTGGCAGCAAAAAGTATGCAGGAAAGGGAAAACAAATTTTGCAACTGGCAAGGGTGGGGGAATCAGACCATAGAGGAAGCAACTAGGTAAGAAATAATCTAGGGAAGAAATAAGAAGTCCCTGGATTTGGGTGTACTAGTAGAAATGGAGAGGAAAGGAAAGATTCAAGAGTTTCTGGGGAGGTAGAAACTTGGAAACCAATTACAAGGAGAGTAACAGGAAGGAGAAGGCAAAGATGACTCTCCAAATGTCCAACCTGTTTGGGTGGCACCAGTAACTAAAATAGAATAAGGGAAAAAGTAAAGGAGTGCAGGGGCAGGATCCAAAGTTCAAAAGGAAAGGAAGAGTGACAATGATTTTTATACACAGTAAGGAACTGAAAACATCCCATTAAAATAGCACTTTTTATAAAACTACAGATCCCTTTTCTGATATTTTGGATACATAGAAAGAGCCTTAAAAATAATCTATTTAATATGCATTTTCTATTTTCTGATCTTCTATTTTTCACTTACTATTTTACCACAGTTAAAAGTCTTTTTAACAAATGCAAAATTACTTAAAACTTGTGGTCTTTCCTTCCCAGTTCCTGGGAATAGCTTGATAATACTGATGAACTCATTCTGATTTAGCAGTGGAGAAGACTTGAAGTGCTACAACTTACTCTGTTCATTTCCAAGAGGTTGCTCCAGCATTGCGAGGATGACACTGTTATCCAAGACAAAGTATCGGAAACTATGCTTGTTGATGGTTGGTAGTCTGGAGTATTTAATCAAAGTGGTCTCATTCACCAGACTACAAGGAGAAGCAGGACCACTGGGTGAAGGAAATGCACCAAGCAGCTGCATGATACTATGGAGAATGGAAAAGTTGTTCACTAATTATCAAAGCAAAACCATCAATTTACCTCATGAACCAATGTATCCATCTGCTTTTTTTTTTGAACTTTAATTGAACACAGCCATGATCGTCTTTGCAGGTTACATTTACTTCCTGCAGTGAATGTCATGGTGTACTATCTAAATTCCTGCCCTCCAAGACCCAAGATGCAGGGAATTAGTGACTACAGTTCTTTCAGCTGAGTTCCTCTTCAGGACTTGCCCTTAGCCAATGATAATCTCAAAGAAGATCAAGCTCCTTCTGATGACTGATGCAGGGGTAAAAAGTCCCAATCCCCTAACCCCAACTCAAGGGAACTTTGGAAGGCATCCCAGCTCCAGAGCCCCCTGTAAGACTGGCTGATGAGACCTTTGTTGCAACTGCATCACTGTTCAGTTTCTCCTTCTGTCCGATCCTGATCCCTTTACTCCACCATAGGGATTGACCTCACGAACAGTTTGCAATAAACTTCTTGGCAAGTACATTTTTCTCTCAGATATTACTTCCCAGGGAAACTGACTAACCACCCTTCTATATCACAAAGCTCCTAAATATATACTTAAAAAAAATCTTCTGTGCTCCAGGTTTCAGGATTACGCTAACCTAAAAAGGAACCAGAGATCAGTCAATCCTCTTCCTGTCCCTCATTTTTTAAGATGAGGAAACTCAGGCTCCAACTAGATGTGATCATTGAGAGACCAGAAACAGGGTCCTGCTGCAGTCTCAATCTGTGGCCATGAGTTGATATTACCTTCCTTTTACAGATAAGGAACTTCAAGTATTCAGATTCATTTCATAGAACTGTTGTTATTATTAAATAAGTATATGAAAAAAAAGCTTTATAACCTGGAATTCAACTGATCAAGCCTTACCATTCAGAAATGTTTACAGCTGGACAAACT
The DNA here is from genome assembly GCF_030445035.2 of Dasypus novemcinctus. NCBI lineage: Eukaryota > Metazoa > Chordata > Mammalia > Cingulata > Dasypodidae > Dasypus > Dasypus novemcinctus. Next base: position 42,177,199 of record NC_080696.1, on the reverse strand, counting down.
TCTGTATACATTTAATGAATAATAACAAAGTTACATAGCACTTACTAAGTTACAGGCACTGTTCTAAATACTTTACACACACTATTTCATTTTGATATCATAACAAATCTATTAAGAAGGCACTCTCATTATTCCCATTTTATAAAAAGGAAACTAAGGCAAAAAGAGTGAGAGTCTTGTAATTATAACAACTGTGATTTGGTGGTCCTAATATTACCTGACCTTCCCTATGCATCCAATTTAGAAAACTAATATTCCCCAAGCACCACTTTACCCCCCTAGCTGTTTCATACTTGATTTTTTAAAATCACAGCTATAATTTGACAGTCCATTTTGACAGGTATGTTGATGGAAACAGTATCAACAATCAATGCATTTCCATTCAATATGAAATATAGCCTGGTGAATGGAGAGAAAGGGAATAAGAACAATTTTCAGACTTCTGGTTCTGTGGCCAAGCAAGAAAGCAAGCAAGCAGTAGCAGCTCTGGTGATGACTGGTGAAGGCTGAAGAAAGGGGCTTCAGGGTCCTGCTTCATACCCAGGGTAGGGATCAGGGCTGCATAAGATCCTTACAGCCCAATATGGAACAGGAATTTATTTGAAAAGATGGTTCAAAACTTTTATGAAGCACGGACCAGTATTTGGGAGAACCTCTCCTCTAAGGGATTATCCTATTTGGTTTTGTTAAAATAATCTAAAGGAGAAAGGACAGACAAAGGCCTATTGTTTTCTCCAGGGCAGCTGTTTGTTACATTGGTCCTAAGGAGGGTAAGGGAAGCCCGCAGGATTCTGGCCTAGGCCCAAACACCACTTTTTACCATCTCAATCTGCAGTGCAAAAAAAAGCAGTGGCCTTCCTCTATCTCTTTCATTTTAATGTTAGAGCCCAAACATCTCTGATTACGGTCAGCAGCATTGCTCAACAGGTATTTCCCCTTCCATTTTCTCTCTGAAGGAGGACTTGTCTAAGAATTTCAAGGACTGGGAAAACTTGATGAGATTATTCAAGTCTCTAAGGATTTATGGAAAATTGGAGAAATACCAACAGCAGACCAGTAATGAGAAAATGAGCTTTGATTTCTAAAATGGGACAGAGATGGATGTTACAAAGCATATAGAGCAAGTGATCTTGTAAGTGTTCCATGCAAGATTCTGAAACATTATCAAATGGCTTCTGAGCAAAGGAAGAGGTCAAGTCATACTAGCCTAATCATATTTTTTCTTGATAGTGAGTAGACTGGAAAGGGAGGCAAATGTCTCTGAAATCATGATATACAAGCATTTGACAGTGTCTCATGGTAAACTTGTGGGCAAGATTTAAAAATCACTGAGAACCTGAAGGTAAGTCACTAGTGGTGTGCTTTATGAATCTATCCTTATTTATTACTTTTATCAGTATCCTTGATCAGGATACAGAGGGCAAATGACCAAAAGTTGAGCTGCCTAGACAATATATCAAAGTAAGACATGGGATCCAAAGGGATCTTAAAAGACTAAAAATAACAAGGTCCCTCTTACATAATGAAATTAAAGGTAAAATATAAAGTTCAGTACATTAAATCCAAAAGCCTCAAACAAGTACAAGATGAGAACAGATAAAAGGTAAATGTGTGAAAAAGATATAAGGATTTAAGCTTAGTGCAAATCACCAGGTTCTCAAAAACCCAAGGCAGTCTCTGGGTGCATTTTAATGAAAGTAAAATACTCTACAGATTTTAGAAGTCATCGGATCACATGTAGGATATTATACTCAATAAACCACCTTTAAAAGGTATGCGGTGGGATCTAAGCCTCTCTTAATTGGAAGCAGAGTGGGCACCACCATTCTAAAATCCGTAAGATTGAGGAATGAACAAACATAAGGGAATGCAACTATCAGCCAAAGTAAACTTATTGTTATTCTAGTAATGGAAGAACTTGTAACACTGATATAAACACAGTCATCACCAGAGGTTCTGAGGAGAGGGAAAGGGAAGAACAGGTATAACATGGGGCATTTTTGGGACACTGGAACTATTCTGATCGATACTGCAATGATGGATACAGGCCATCATACATTTTGTCAAAACCTGTAAAATTGTGCAGTGCAAAGTGTAAGCCATAAAGTAAACTACAGACCATGTTAGTAGCCATGTTTTAAAATGTGTTTATCAACTGTAACAAATGTACCACACTACTGAAAATATTATTCATAGGGGAAGTCTGGAAAGGGGAGGGAGTGGGATATATGTATATTTTTGATATAACATTTATGTAATCTAAAGCTTCTTTAAAAATAAAGAATTATTTTTATAGAATAAATTTTTTTAAAAAGTTGTATGCCCACTGAGAGAATGACAGGGTGATAAAGGTACTTGAATCTCTGTCATATGAAAAAGAGCTGCAGGTACTAGCAGAAATTATTCAGAGCATAAGCATTGTCTTCAGATATCACTACTATCCGGAAGAAAGGATTTCACTATCAAAAGTCTGAACAAGAACCAAAAGGTAGAAGTTAAAGTGGAATTTTCAGCTCAGTGTAAAACATCAAGTTTCTAATAATTAAAATGAAATGGGCTACCCTGAGGGTAAGAGTATTCCAAAATTTAGGTAAAATAATTTGGTAAATACATCTCAAAGGTGACTTTACCAGAGAGGTTGTGCTTAAATGACTTCTAACAGTCTTTCTAATTCTTAAATTTTATTAGTACACCAAGTCCAACCATCTATAAATGACTACTATTTGTTTAGCACTGTGAGGGGAATAGAAGAAGGAAAGGTGACCTCTGCCCAGGTTAGGAAGACAACACCAGCATGTATCAAATATAACTAGGTATGATCATGACAGTATAGAATTCTATACTATGGTAGGATCAGACTGAATGAGTGCAGAGGTACAGAGAGAATCATCATTCAGAAAGAGAATAAGAAGAATAAAGAAGGTCCTGTGGAGGTAGCTGGACTTGATGAGAGCACTGAACAGTGAAGGATGTGGCCAAGGGGAGAAGAGGGAGGCCCTGTGTAAGCATGCCCAGTTCACAGTCACCAGTGGCCTGGAGGCATATCACAGAAAGGATGTTATGGGGATCAGGGATAAGAAAGATCAGATAGTTCTAGTGGGGATAGAATAAGGAGGGCCTTGAAAACCACGCCAAGGGATTTAGACATGATGGAAACAGATCTACTCAGAGTTTTCAATCACTCAAGCTGCAGGATAAAAATTGTGCTTAAGGATAATGAGTTCAGCAATAGAATGCAACATACATGGTGCAGCAGTTTAATATGGTTATGAATTCCAAAAATAGATATTGGATTATGTTTGTAATCTCATCTGTACCTGGGCATGATTAAGTTAGGATTAGGGCTTTGATTGGGCCACATATGGCAAAGGGGTGGAGGCTCACAGATCAAAAGGCATGGCAAAGGACAGAGTTGAGGGTTTCTGATGTTGGAGTTTTGATGTTGGAGTTTGATGCTCAAGTCTTAATCTGGAGCCCCAGGAAGTCAACACGCAGAGGAAACAGAGGAAAGCCCCAGGAAGAGAGGAACCCTGAACCCAGAAAGAAGCAAGACCCTGGAAAGAAGGAACCTAGGAAACCTGAACCCTAGCAGACGCTGGCAGCCATCTTGCTCCAACACATGAAAATAGACTTTGGTGAGGGAAGTAACTTCTGCTTTATGGCCTGATATCTGTAAGCTCCTATCCCAAATAAATACCCTTTATAAAAACCAACCAATTTCTGATATTTTCCATCAGCACCCCTTTGGCTGACTAATATACATGGGAAGGGTTAGAAATTTAAAACAGGGAAGTCAGACAAGAAGTGAAGAGGGTCTGGACTAGGATGCAATCTAGAGTTAGATGGGATGGAGGAAATGCTCTAAAATAATAAAGTCTACTGGACTCAGTCACTGGCTTTGTATGTGGAATGACAGAGGGGTAAATCAGAGTAAAAAAAAAAAAAACAAAAAAACAACCAAATAAGGTTCTGTGTTTACGTAACTGGAAAACAGTGGTAATACTGACATAAAGCAGCAATTGTGAGGGAACAGAGAAATTTGGTTTTGGAAATGCTTCATAATAAGGTAACTGTTCAGGGCACTCATCAAAACTGGAAAATGGAGATATCATTTGTAGAGGTGCAGGAAGAGATGAGACAGAATATAAAAGAACAGAGGAGTCATCAAGAATAACTACTGACTAGGTGGGGGACACATCACTGGGCTCTCGACTCTTTATGGGCACATATCCAATTCTCATTTCTAATCATATTTTCATAAGAATGTATCAGGCTGGCTTCTAGGAAGATGGTGGACTAGAAAGGCAAGGGATACTCTGATCTCCCAGAAAAATAGAGGAGGCTGAAATTGTCTGGAAAAATATCTCTTAGTGTTTAGGACACCAGGGGAAGGCTAGATACTGCCCAGAAGAGAGAGGGACAAAGGAAAAGAATCATGATGGCAAAACTGTGGGTTAAAACCAGCAGCTGCTACTGCCAGCATCCTCCTACAACCTAAAGACACTATAATTCTCAGGCTCCTAGGCCAGCTACAGACAAAGGGGGCTCTAGGGATCCACCACCACAGGAAAATAGAGAGAGAGGGACGCAGCCTAAGGCTGATTCAGCTTTTTACCCACAAATTGGATTTGCTGTGTCCCACAAGCCCTTCCAGGCCAAGCGGGGATGTGCCATTGTTTGCCTTGGGAGCAAGCACAGGACTAAAGAGCTCCAACCCTACCTATCTCCCACTCTACTAACTGGGACTGATTGTTGAGGATGCAGAGGGGAGTGGAATTATTTCCTACCTGGAGAAAAGGGAGAGGGCTGCCAGCAAAGGCTGGAGAACTGTCTCTAAGAAAGTTTGAATTACAAGGCTCTTAGCCTCCAGGTAGGAACCTCTATCACACTGATCCAGTCATGTTGCAGCAAACACTCTCAGAACAGGCACTGAACTGAAAGGGTGGATAAAGAGTACAATCTGCTGGCAGACCAAAGTACATATGAGAAAACTAAAAGTAAATAAGGAAGGCTTTTCCTGGCTTTTTTATAGTCTCCCTCCCCAAGGCCCTAGGAAGCAGCTCTGAAACCCATTACTGTGACCAGAGCACAGTTTTGAGCAAATAAAAGTGACAATGCTAACAATCCAGGCCAAACCAAGAATCAAAGAGAGTAACACACAGCCACCAGCGACTAAATCTCTACAAAAGAGAAAGAAATTGAGCATCTGAGTAAACTACCATACTAACCAGATCCTAGACATCAGCAAAAAATTACAAGCCATACTAAGAAAATGGGGACATGACCCAAGAAAAGGAATATATAAAAGTTCCAGAAGAGACACAGGATTTGAGAGAACTAATTAGCGAGATGCACACAAATTTCTAAAATCAAATTGAGTAGAAAGACAGACAATATAACTAAAGAGATAAATGATATCAAGAAGACATTGTATAAGCACAAAGAAAAATTTGAAAACCTGAACAGAGAAGTAACAGAGCTCATGGGAATGAAAGACACAACAGATGAGATAAAAAACAAACCAGAGACATATGACAGCAGATTTGAAATGATTAAAGAAAGAATAACTGATACTGAAGACAGAGCAGCTGAAATTGAAGACAGAAAAGAATGGAAAAAATTGAGCAGGTGCTCAGGAAGTTTAATGACAACACGAAATGCAACAACATATGTGTCATGGGAGTTCCAGAAGGAAAAGAGAAGGGGAAAAGTACAGAAAGCATATCTGAGGAAATAACAGCTCAAAATTTCCCAACATAAATGAAGAAAATAAACGTACATGTCTAAGTAGTACACTGTACCCTAATCAGAATAAAACCAAATAGAACTACTCTAAGACAAATACTACTGAGAATGTCAAATATCAAATATAAAGAGAAAATTCACAGAGTAGCAAGGGAGAAGCAAACCATCATATTAAAGAGATGCCCACTAAGACTTAGTGTGGATTTCTCATCAGAAACCATGGAGATGAGAAGACAGTGGTATGAACAGTGATGATACTGAAAGAGAAAAACTGCTAACCAAGAATTCTTTATCCAGCAAAATTGTCCTTCAATCATGAAGGTGAGTATAAAATATTCACAAACAAACAGAAGCTAAAAGAGTTTGTAAAAAACAATCTACTTTTGTAGGAAATATTAAAGGAAGCCTTAGAGCCTGAAATAAAAAGCCTGGAGAGGGAGGTTTGGAGGAGTGTATAAAAGAAAGAATAGGAAAAAGGATAACCAAAAGAGTAAAAAGACAGATGAAAATAAGATATGACATATGAAAATCAAAGAACAAAATGATGGAAGTAAATAATGCATTTTACAGTAATATCACTGAATGTGAATGGATTTAACTCCCCAGTCAAATACAGGCTGATAGAATGGATAAAAAAACATGAGCCATCCACATACTGCTTATAAGAGACTCACCTTAGACCCAAGGATACAAACTGTGTGAAACGCTGGAAAAAGATACTCCATGCAAGTAGTAATAATAAAGAGTAGCAGTAGTTACACTAATACTACACAAAACAGATTATAAATGCAAAAAAGTTATGATATACAGAAGGCAGTCATTATCTATTAATAAAAGGGACAATCTACCAGGAAGATATAAATATCTACACACATAATCAGGGTGCCCCAAAATACATAAGACAAACTCTGGCAAAACTGAAGGGAGAAACAGACATCTCTACAATAATTATTGGAGACCTCAAAACACCACTCACATTATTAGATAGAACCAGACAGAAGATCAACAAGGAAACAGAGTACTTGAACAATATGATAAACAAGTTAGACCTAACAGACATATACAGAATGTTGTATCCAAACTCAGTGGATTATACATTCTTCTCAAGTGCCCATGGATCTTTCTCCAGGATAGGTCACATATTAGGGTACAATGCAGCTCTCAATAAATATAAAAAGACTGAAACTATACACCTTCTCAGATCATAAATGGAATAAAACTGGAAATAATAATAGACAGGAAAGAACTAAATTCACAAATGTGTGGAGGCTAAACAACACACTTCCAAATAATGAATGGGTCAAAGAAGAAATTGCAAATAAAATCAGTAAATATACTGAGACAAATGAAAATGGGAATACAACTTATCAAAACTTATGGGATATACTAAAGGCAGTCTTGAAACATATTATAAAGTTACAGTGGCAAAACATCATGGTACTGGCATAAAGATAGAAACATTGATCAGAGGAAAAGAATTGAGAGTCTAGAAATAAACCTTCACCTCTACCGTTAACTAGTTTTTGACAAACCTAACTAAGTCCATGTTAATGGGACAAAACAGTCTCTTCAACAAATGGTGCTGGGAGAACTGCGTATCTATAACCAAAAGAATGAAAGAGGACCCCTATCTCACTCCCTATACAAGAATGAACTCAAAATGGATCAAAGGTCTAAATATAAAAGGCAGCATCATAAAATGACTAGAAGAAAATGTAGGGAAACATTGTCAAGACCTTGTGGTAGGTGGTAGTTTCTTGGACCTTACACCCAAAGCACACAAAACAAAAGAAAAAAACAGATAAATGCGACTTCCTCAAAATCAAACACTTTTGAACCTCATAGGACTTTGTCAAAGGATGAAAAGGCAGCCAACTCAATGGGGGAAAATATTTGGAAATCACATATTTCCAAAGGTTTAATATCTATGATATATAAAGACATGTTACAATTGAGCAATAAAAAGACAAATGACCTGATTTAAAAATGGGCAAAAGACTTAAATAGACATTTGCCCAAAAAAAAAAAACATGTAAAAAAGTTCAACATCACAAATGATTCGCTAAATGAAAATCAAAACTAACAAATGAGACATCATCTCACACCTCTCAGAAGGGCCATTATTAAAAAGACAGAAAACTACAAGTATGGGAGACGATGTGGAGAGATACACTCATTCACTGTTGGTGGGAATGTAGAATGGTACATGGTAAGCGGACTTGGCCCAGTGGTTAAGGCGTCCGTCTACCCCATGGGAGGTCCATGGTTCAAACCCCGGGCCTCCTTGACCCATGTGGAGCTAGCCCACGCGCAGTGCTGATGCGCACGAGGGGTGTCATGCCACGCAGGGGTGTCCCCGCGCTGGGGAGCCCCACACGCAAGGAGTGCACCCCATAAGGAGAGCCGCCCAGCGTGAAAGAAAGTGCAGCCTGCCCAGGAATGGTGCCACACACATGGAGAGCTGACACAACAAGATGACGCAACCAAAAGAAACACAGATTCCCATGCTGCTGGCAACAATAGAAACGGACAAAGAACATGCAGCAAATAGACACAGAGAACAGACAACTGGGGCAGAGGGGAGAAGGGGAGATAAATAAATAAATCTTAAAAAAAAAAAATGGTACAGCCACATGCAGGACTTTTTGGCAGTTCCTAAAGAAGTTGAATATAGATTTGCCACGTGACCCTGCAATACCACTACTGAGTATATATCCAAAAGCACTGAGAGCAGTGACACAAATAGACATCTGCACACCAATGTTCATAATGGCATTATTCACTATAGCCAAAAGTTGGAAACAACTCAGGTGTCCATCAAACGATGAATGGATAAACAAACTGTGGTGTATTCACATGATGGAATGTTATACAGCTGTAAGAAGAAATAAAGTCATAAAGCATATGACAACATGGATGAACCTGGAGGACATTATGTTGAGTGAAACAAGACAGACAGAAAAATACAAATACTGTAAAACTATGTTACTATGAACTAAATATACTGTATAATATATATGATTCCATTTATATAAAATGTAAATATAAATCAATTTATATAGTTGAAATTTGAGTAGTGGTTATGTACATACAGCTAGGGAAGGCATGCTAAGGGGTGTGGAGTTTTTTTTTTTTGAGTAATGAAATAATTCTAAAATTTTTTGTGATGATGAATGCAAAATATTGTGATTATACTAAAAGCTATTGATTATATACTTTAGATAGAGCATATGGTATGTGACTATATCTCAATAAAACTACTTAATAAATAAATAAATGATTGTACAAAAATAGCCAGAAATAGCAGCTGTGTACAGCAGGGGAAACAGAGAGATAAAGAGGTCAAGAATTTTCTTGTTTTTTATTATTATTTAAATAATGAAAATGCTCTAATAACAACTGAAGTGATAAATGTAAAACTTTGTGATTGTACCAAACACCATTGATTGCAAGCTATGAACTGTACGCTCTATTAATAACTATCAATAAAATTGACCTGTTTAAAAAAAAAGTATCATCCAGGCTAGAATGGAGCAAACTTATTCTTGTATAATAGACTTCTTAGTAAGAAATGCCCTTCTCCTTTCTCTCCAAAACCTTCTTACATTTTAAAGCACACATCAAATCCTACTGCAGCCTATACATGGTCTTCTCTTGAAGCTTTACTTCTGGCACTCATCATCTGCATAAGCACTATACTCATACTTTGATTATTTTCTAGCTATTAGTCAAAACTCCATAAAGTAAAAGTCCAGCATTAGCACACTGAGCAGGAATAAAGTAAAGCAATGTCCTAAGAAGAGGACCAAGATCAGCCAACCCAGACTGACCTGACATTTCTCCTCTTATATTTTGTCTTCATCCACCATCTGTACCCTGATTCCACCTAATCTCCATAAACGTACTTAAATCACCTTCCTTCCCTTTTCCTATTCTCCTTTCTTACCAACCAACCACAACTCTCAACTCGCTCTGCTATTCCTTCAAGATACCAACCTCTTTCTCTATCCCTTCACTATCAAAATGCTTGAAAAAGTAATCTCTTGCTGCCTTCTTAACCACCCTATAAACTGGCTTGTAGCTCAAACTTGACCTATCCTGTAAGAATCAGATCCAAAGCCATTTTCCCTTGGAATCTTACTTGATTCCAAATGATTTCCCCTTATCTGAAAGTAATCATTCCATCCTTCTAACTCTAAGCATTTTATTTGTACCTCTTCTCTTGGAGCACTTATTTTCTATCTAATATTACAACTATTTGTGTTCATATCTCTTCTTTATTGGACAAGAAGCTCTATGGGGGTGGTGACTGAATCTGATTCATCTTTAAGACCCTGTTACCAGTTCACAAGAGGAATTTCATAAATCTTGGTCAAATGAATCTATAATATAATATAAATGATGTGGCAGAGACCTGGGAAGCAGGAGACATAGTAGTATGAACACTGATAGATCCCTTCTCTGGACTCAGTGATCAGTGAGGGGGTGGAATAAGGCTCTCTAAAATCCTTTCCAGCTCTAACATGAAATGACTTGAATTAATGTTAACTAGCATAGCAAACCAAGGACCCAAAATATCAGTCCCAAATTCCTGGTTTCTTTTTGATCTACTAGTATATTCAAAACAAAAAACAAAAAAGAAAAACAAACAACAACAACAAACTGACAGGAGTATTTCTTTTCCATTTTATATCTGGAGAAAAACTATTCTAAAGGGGTTGAGCCATTTAATGTTGAACAACCAATCAGAAAGGTGATGAAACAACATGAATCGCAGCTAATCTCATCTAATTCCTAGCACAATCCCTATGCAGGCAGTTTCATACCATGTTAGGGTGGCTTCAGCAGCATCTTTTACCCGCATAGATGCAGGGTTTGGCTCCTTATCTCCTTTGTACTTGATCTCTTGCTCACTATTCTTGGACTTACTTCCTGAGATACCCAGTTCCACAATCTCCAGTACTTCCTTAAGACAGTCCTAAAGGCAGGAGAGGCACATTAATTTAAAAAAAAAAAAAACCTGTCTTATGAGAAGACAAGGAAATACATGAAAATGCAAACAGTGATTAATTTGGTGCTGGGGCTCAAGTTTCTTTCTAAATTTCCCTGATATTAATAATAATATAGCAAACTTTGTGCTCCTGCAAGAAAAAAAAAGTTATCTATAAAGAAATGAGTGTTCAGAGATTTAGATAATAATTGATAGATGATAAATTCAATTTTACCCAGTCATAATTCTTTTAAAATTACCATGGACCATAAGTAATGAAAGTCCCTGAAAGAGATGTAATAGTAATTCAGTTAAACCTGCACGGTTCAAGACATGCTAGATTATCTAAAGGGAAGCTCATCAATTATTGACATTTTTAAGCAATTTCTGACATCTTATCTTTAGAAACCATAGTGAAAATACTAACATTTATCAATAACACTATCTCAAAACTATATAGACAGTTATACAGATCACCACATTTATGTACAAGCTGTGCTCTAGGATGGCAGCCTGGAAATCAACTGCGCTTCTTGCTTTGGTGATAGGTGACCAAAGTGCCTACTACTAGATGTCCCAAGGCTGCCATCATTCAGGTAAGAACATTCTTGATGATTCAGGTAAATGAGTCAAGGTTTCATCTTTCCAAGAAGTTATTTAAAACCTATGGGTTAATTTGCAACCAAATAAAAGCATGATGACAGTTTTCAAGTTGTGCTCAAAGGATAAGTGGTATTCTGAAATCAAGTAAATATATTCAGCTTAAAGCATGCAACAGTGTATTTAAATTTAGATATTCTTTTTTTAAAAGGCATTTTCCCAGTCCACATTTTGTTTCCATTTAATGATTTAAGATCTAGTAAACTCACCTTTTCATCAAGCATATCAGGGTGCTCTGTAAGCCAGACACAGAGACACTGAAAAGCTGCCACTATCATGGAGTGCAGATCCCGGGAGTGAAGAGGAGCTGGCCGACTACACTGGTACACAATGTAGCTGCACACAGAACTGATGGCTCGTTTCCGATCTCCTGAGTCAACCATCACCTTCACCTGAGCATATTCATTTGGAGAACAAAAACAGTTAGCTAGAAACTACTGTACCAATTTCAAAGCACTGCACTGAAACCTGTTTGAGAATGTAATATATCACAGGAAACTTTTTTTACATTATTATGTATATATGGAGAGTACATGAGATGTACTGTCATGTAATGTTCCACAAAGATAGTGTATTTTTCAAACCCTAAAACAGTTTCATTTTAACATGGTATTTCATGTCCTAAAAGCTAAACCCCTTAGCTGCACCAAAGTTTCATTGCTAGAAGTCAAAAGAATAGCTGGTAATGGATCATGCACACATTTTTTAAGCCCTGTTACGGATTGAACTCTACCCCTAAAAGATATGTTGAAGGCCTAATACCCAGTACTTCAGAATGTGATGTGACCTTATTTAGAAATAGGGTCATTGCAGATGGAATTAGGCAAGTTAAAATGAGGTCATACCAGAGTAGGGTGTGTCCTTAAATCCAATATGACTGGTATCCTAAGAAGTGGAAATTTGGACAAAGACAGAGACAGAGAAGAAAATGACATGGATTCCTGGCAAGTCACTATCAGAAACGAGAAATTTCCCCACAGACCCCAAAGGATGGCCCTGCCAACACCTTGATTTTGGACTTCTAGCCTCCAGAACTGTGACACAATAAATATTTTAGTCATTTTAGGCCTTGTTACAACAGCTTAGGAAACCAAGCAAGCCCCTTAACCCTACCATGATGGGCTACAAAATTCTGTACAGTTGCTTAGAGGTATTTAAAACGTGTATATAAAGTGTACAATTTCGTAAGTTTTGACCTATGTATATAACTACAAAGCTACACCACAATCAAGATAGTAAACATATCCCTTACCCCGCAAAAATTACCTCATGCATCTTTGTAATCCTTCCTTCCATTCTTCTTCACATCCTCCTATTCCCCAAGCAACCACTGCTCAGCTGTCACTATAAATTAGCCTGCATTTTCTATAATTTTATATAAATGAAATCATAGAGTATATACTTTTCTGGTCTGGCTTCTTTCACTTAGCATAACTGAGATTCATCCACGTTCATTACTTTTTACTCATAAGTATTATTTCGTTGTACACACATACCATGATTTGTTAATCCATTCACCTGTTGATGGACATTTGGGTTGCTTCTAGCTTCTACATATTACAAAAAAATGCTATTATGAATATTCATATACAAGTCTTTCTATGGGCATATGCCCTCTTATGTCCTTCCAGTGGAATGGCTGGGTAATAAGGCAGGTGTATGTTTAACTTTTTAAGGTACAGCAGAACTGTTGTCCCATTTTACATACCTACCAACAATGTATGAGATTTCCAGTTCCTCCACACCCTCACCAATTATTTTTTAAAGATTTCATTAATTTATTTCCCACCCCCCATTATTTGTACTGTCTGCTCTCTGTGTCCATTCGCTGTGTGCTGTGTCTGCTCGTCTTCTCTATAGGAGGCACCAGCAACCAAACCTGGGACCTCTCACGTGGGAGAGAGGTGCTCCATTGCTTGAGCCACCTCTGCTCTGTGCTTTGTCGTCTCTCTCATTGTTTTCTTTTTGTGCCTCTTGTTGAGTCATCTTGTTATATCAGCTCCCTGAGCCAGCCCACATGGTAGCTCGCTGTCTCACTTGTCTTCTCCAGGAGGCACCAGGAACCAAACCCAGGACCTCCCATGTGGTAGGTAGGAGCTCAATTGCTTGAGCCACATTCACTTCCCCAATCTTTTTAATTTTAACCATTCTGATAGGTATGTAATGGTATCTCATTTGAGTTTTAATTCCACTTCCTGGATGACTAATAATGATGAGCATCTTTTCATGTGCTTATTATTCTTTGGCAAAGTGTCTGCTCACCTGTTCCCATGTCTGTAAAATGAAGGCTTGAACTACATTACCTCAGATAATATCACCTTACGTGTGTTTATTATCTTTCTGTTAACAAAGTGTTTTATATATTTCATGTCTTTTAATCCTCACAAGGTAATACACATTGTACAGATAAGAAAGCACTTAGAGAGGTGCCAATGGCCATCCAGCTGTAAGGTTCCACAAAACTGAAATAGCCACAAAAAATATTTTTGATAGTATAGCCAATTTCCACTTATCTCTGATAATGAAAGATGGAAGAATCATAGATAATTCCAAATGGCATATTTTGGGACATTCACTCTTTATTTAAAAAGCTCTTTTTCTCCCTCTATTAAACTTGTATTTGTTTATTAAAACTGGATGATCCTATAGTGGCAGAAAAGTCATACTGAAAATTTAAGGGCATTATAAACAAATTAAAAAATCAATATGTACTCTGGCATTTATCCCAGGAATGCAAGGGCAGTTCAACATAAGATAGTCAATTCCTGTAATACACCATATCAACAGAATGAAGAGGGGAAAAACACATTATCGCCTCAATTGACGCAGAAAAGGCATATGAAAAAAATTCAACACCCCTTCTTGATAAAAAGGCTCAGAAAACTAGGAATAGAAGGAAATGTCCTTAACATGATAAAAGGCAGGTATGAAAAATCCACACCTAGCATCATATTCAGTGTGAAAGATTGAAAGCTATCCCCCTAAGATCAGGAACAAGACAAGAATGACCACCATCAACTATCATTCAACATTATTTTAGAAGTTCTAACCAGAGCAATTAAGTGGATGTGGCTCAAGTAATTGGGCTTCTGCCTACCATATGGGAGGACCCGGGTTCAATCCCTGGGACCTCCTGGTAAAAAAAAATATATATATATATGTGCCTGACAAGCTGAGTGCCCATTCAGCAATCCAAGTGCCCATGCAAGTGCCTAAGCAGAAAGCCAGTGCCCGTGCGAATGCCCAAGCAGTAAGCCAGTGCCTGTGCAAGCAAGTCATACAGGAAGATAATGATGCAATAAAAGAGAGATGAAGGGGAGAGGTGCAACAGAAGCCAGGAACTGAGGGGGTACAAGTGACAGGGAACCTCTTTTTACATCAGAGGTCCCCAGGATCGAATCCTTGTGAATCCTAAAGGAGGAAAACAAGAAGAGAAGACAAAAAGAGAAAAAGATACAGAAGATCACACAGCAAATGGATACAGACAGCAAAAAAACACAGCAGAGTGTGAGGAAGGGGGAGGGGAAAAAAAAGAAAAAGAAAATGCATCCAAATCAGAAAGGAAGAAGTAAACACTCCCTATTTACAGATAACATGACCCTATACATAGAAAATCCTGAAAACTCTAGAGCTAATTAATTCAGCAAAGTGATGGGGTACAAGAGCAACATTAAAAAATCACGGGTGTTTCTACACACTAGTAATGAACAATTTAAAGAGGAAAATCAGGGAAAAAATTTCAATTTACAATAGCTAGGAAAAAAATTAAATATCTAGGAATAAATTTTGCCAAAGATGTAAAGGATATATACATAGAAAATGACAAAACATTACTGAAAGAATTTAAAGAACACCTAAATAATTGGTAGGACATTGTAAATTCAGGGATTGGAAGATTAAATATCTATCCAAAGCAATTTACAGATTCAGTGAAATCCCAATCAAAATTCCAACAGTCTACTTTGCAGAAATGGAAAGTCAATCATCAAATTCATAAGGAGAACAAATACTATATGACTGTGCTAATATTAACTAAATATATCATGTAATCTCATGGAATTACTAACTTGAATATGAATCACAAGAAAATAGAATGGGTTTAGAGAATGGAAAGCTGAGGGTTAATTGACGCAGAATTGGTAAAAAGGATGTGTGTTAATCTCTGGAAATGAATAGAAAAGGTGAAAGCCTAATACAGTGTTTGTAACTAGCAGTACTATTTTGTAGGTATGAAAGTAGTTTAAAGAGAAAGTCTAAGGTCATGTACATTACTAAAAGGAAAGCTGAAAGATATAACATGGAACTGTATACATAGTAAAACTGCATAGTTAAGACTGTTTTTCTTTGAAGCTGAACAAATGTATACTAATACTACGAAACGTTAATCAGACAAAAAAAACCCACATTATACTAAGTGAAAGAAACCAGACACAAAGTACTAAATATTGTATGATTCCATTTATATAAAATGTAAATATAAATCAATTTATAAAGATGAAATTAGATTAATGGTTATATAGGGCTGGGGAAGAATGTTAAGGGGAAATTGTTCTAAAATTTTTTGTGATGATGAATGCACAACCTTGTGATTATACTCAAAACCACTGATTATACACTTTTGATCATATGGTATGTGAATATATCTCAATAAAAATGCTCAATAAATAAGTAAATAATTGCATAAGAATAGCCAGAATAGCAGCTATGTATAGCAGGGGAAACAGAGTGAGAGGTGAAGAATTTTGTCTGTTTTTTATTATTATTGAAATAATGAAAATGCTTTGTATTTTAATAATAATAATTGATTAGTTGTTATGTGGAGCTAGGGAAGGCATGCTAGGCGATGTGAAGACTTCACTTTTTCTTACAGCTGAATAATATTTCATTATATGTATAAACCACATTTTATTTATCCAGTCATCAGTCAATAGACACCCGGGCTGCTTCCATCTTTTGGCAATTGTGAATACCACTGCTATGAAAATCAGTGTTCAAATGTCTGTCCATGTCCCTGCTTTCAGTTCTTCTGAGTATATACATAGTAGTGGGATAGCTTGATCATACAGCAGATCTATATTTAACTTCTTTAGGAACTGCCAAACAGCATTCCACAGTGGCTACACCATTCTATATTCCCATCAACGGTGAATAAGTGGGAGGCAGATTTGGCTCAATGGATGGAGTGTCCGCCTACCACATGGGAGGTCCAGATAAGAATATAAGCAGACACAGAAGAACACAGACAGAAGAACACAGGGGAGAGAAATAAATAAAAAAAAAATAAAATATTTTAAAAAAACAGTGAATAAGTGTTCCTATTTCTCCACATCTCCTCTAACACTTGTAGCTTTCCAATTTTTTAATAGTTGTATGGCCAATTTTTTTTTTTTTGAGGTTTATTTATTTCTACTCGCTCTCATTGTTTGTGCTCACTGTTTGCTCTCTGTATCTGCTTGTCTTTTTTTTTTTTCAGGAGGCACCAGGAACCAAACTCAGGACCTCTCATGTGGAAGGGAGGCACCCACTTGCTTAAGCCATCGCCACTCTCTGCTTATTGAGTCTCTCATTGTGTTTCCTCAAAGTATTTCCTTGTTGCATCATCTCATTGCATCAGCTTGCCGTGCCAGCCTGTCACATCAGCTCGCTGTCTTGCTTGTCTTCTTTAGAAGGCACCAGGAACCAAATCTGGGATCTCCTACATGGTAGGTGGGCACCCAACAGCATGAGCTACATTTACTTCCCAGCCAATTTATTTTTCTTTTTAAAGATTTTTAAATTTATTTCTTTCCTGTTCCCCGCCCCTACCCCCCAGTTGTCTGTTCTCTGTGTCCATTTGCTGTGTGTTCTTCTATGTCCCCTTGTATTCTTGTGAATGACAACAGGAATCTGTGCCTCTTTTGGTTGCATCATCTTGCTGTGTCAGCTCTCCGTGTGTGCAGCACCACTCCTGGGCAGGCTGCACTTTTTTTGCGCTGGGCAGCTCTCCTTACAGGGCGCACTCCTTGCACATGGGGTTCCCCTGCATGGGGGACACCCCAGCGTGGCATGGCACTCCCTGTGTGCATCAGCACTGCATGTAGGCCAGTTCATCATACAAGTCAGGAAGCCCTGGGTTTGAGCCCTGGACCTCCCATGTGGTAGGCGGACGCTCTATCCATTGAGCCAAATCCACTTTCCCAGCCAAATGATTTTTGACAAGTGTGCACAGTCCACTCAATGGGGAAAGAATAGTCTCTTCAACAAATGCCACTGGGAAAACTGGGTATTAATATGCAAAAGAATATAATAGCTACTCTTACAAAAATGGAAAAAAACAAGTGTAGGAGAAGATGTAGAGAAATAGAAACCCTCGTACATTGTTGGAAGCAATGTAAAATGGTGCAATTCCTGTGGAAAAGTTTGGTACTTCCTCAGAAAGTTCAAGTATAGAATTATCACAGGACAAGGCAATCCCACTGCTAGGTATAAATCAGAAGAACTGAAAGCAGGGACTCAAACAGATATTTGCACACTGATGTTGGCAGAGGCATTATTCACACTTGTCAAAAGGTGGAAGCAACCCAAGTGCCCATCAGCAGAAGAATGGATAAACAAAATGCAGTATATACATTCCACAAAAAAAGGAATGAAGTTCTAATGCATGCAACAACATGGATGAACCCTGAAGACATATACTGTTTGATTTTACTTACATGAGATAATTAGAATATGCAAATTCATAGTCAGAAATTAGAATTTAGTTTACTTAATTGGTACAGAGTTTCTGTCTGGGGTAATGGAAAAGTTTTGGTAATAATAGATGGTGATGATAGCGGCACAACATTATGAATGTAATTAACACCACTGAATTATATACCTGAAAGTAGATAAATTGTATATATGTTACAGAATAAAACTTACTAATGAAAGAAGTTGTTAATGTGGGGAAAAGTGGGCAGTGTGGGGAATGGGGCATATGGGAATCCCTTATTTTTTTTATGTAACATTTTATGTAATCTAAGTATCTTTAAAATATATATATATTAAAAAATCCATTCATAGAACTGTATAAAACAAAGAATGAGCCCTAATATTAACTATGGACTACAGCTAAGAGTATAACTATAAAAATATTGTTTCATCAGTTTTAACAAAGATACCACACTAATGCAAAATGTTAATAGGGAAATCTGTGTCTGAGGGGGGCATATCAGGAACTCTGTACTTTCTGCATGATTTTTCTGTAACCTACAACTGTTGTAATTTTAAAAATAAAATAGCCATTATATTATTATGTGCAAACTGAGAAATAGCAAGTATTCAAGTGTTTTTGTAATTTAATGGCAAAAACATCATACATACTCTTTGAATCTATGAAAAAAATTAAGTTCATTTTATAAAATTTCTTTTGAAGGCTCAATTTTCTACACTTTGTACTATAAACAATATTTGAGAATGATCAATGATTATACTAAGAGGTTGGTCAGTACAGAAAAGTGAGCCAAGGCCCAAGGCTGCTGGCTAAAATAAAAAGGACCACACTCTCACCTTTGCCAAGCCAGAGAGGAGCTCCAGAGCTGCCAGTGATATACTCATGTCTTGTCGCCACTGGGAGTTGAGTCTTTGGGTGACGAGATGAATGCTGCGAATCAGGAGCCCAGCAGCTGAATCTGTATTAAGAGCTAGGATATAACCCCAATGCCACATCCCACAGGGAGGGAAAACAACTAAGCATTAGTAACAGAAGCACAGCATTCCACCAGGCACAGACCATAGCAGCCACAGTGAGCATGACGGACACCCACACAGTGCTATATTCCCCCACCCCACTGCCCTGAGCGCCAAGCCTGACTGAACAGTGCACAGGGCACACACGCTGGACAACAGTAGCTTCTAGCTCCCAGGTACTTTTAGACAGATGTTCCCTGGAGTTTGGCAGTTTCAGTATCATTCTTGTAACAATATCAATCTTAAAAATTCTAAATTAATTCAAAGAGTTACATTTTTAAAAAATAATGAAAGGTCAATTCTTTCCTTGGAATTTTATAGAGGAGAGAATCCAAATTTTAGAGCCTCCTCAGGTGCTGGGAATTATCCTAAAGCAACTGTTGAAATTATTTTCAGGTTTAAACCACCAAAAATCACATGCAATGCCTTTTCAAGCGTATCATTTAACTCTCCAAGACTACTTTAACAATACTTTAACACGTGTAAAGAATTTAAAAACTGAGCTATGTTTAATGTGGCTTCCAATTCTATTTTTAAAAGTAATTACTACTTAGCTAATAATAAACTAAAATAAGGTAAATTAGGACAAATTAAACCAAACTTCTAATGGAAGCTTTAGGGACATTATACCTGTCAATCCTATCAGAAAGAGGGCAGTGACAACAGAAAAAGGAATGATGGTTAAAAAGAGACATTCATGCAACACTAACACAAATCTGGATTTCTGAGTTAAAAAATATTTTATGACATTACAAGCAGAACTCATTAACACCAGTTCAAAATGTTGAAACAAACAATAACCACTTCAAACATTTATATTAGAACACATGAAATGTAAATATTTAGTTTAGAAGTGTCTTAGAAAGCATGAAAGATAAACATGATTTTTCAACCTATGATGTACCTAAATCCACATAATAATGTGATAATTTAAATAACTTTATAAATGCAGTATTTAAATGTGTTAATATCCACATAATGATTTCATGTATCTGATATGCTCAAGGAAACTTAATGCAAACTTAAACCATAAAAACATGCCTGGGACACTAGGCTCATCAACTCTCTAGATAATTAAAAAATTAAACTCACATCTAAAGATCTATATTTCATTTCAGTCTAGTTGGATTAATGCTCACAGATTTAATACAACATTAGTATTTGTGTATAAAAACAGAAGCATACACAAACACAGAACCTACAGAGTAACTGTGCAGGCTAATGGGTATCTTTGAATAGGATGCTATACTGGCAAATGTTTTATTTGACAGGGTAAAACATCAAAAGGTTTCCTTACTCTTGTTTATTTGTGACTAAAGAATCTAACAAGATATGGTAAGGTAAATAGGTTTAAAGATTAAGATAAGATTCTCTTCTAGGTTCCCATCTAATACATACCACATCGCCCCCCCTTTCCACATTGTAACAACTGATTTACTGGCCATTCTGCCATCAGACTGGGAGTTCGGTGGCAGAAACCACATCTTATTTGACTTGTTATGACCAACACCTGATACAGAACCCTGGGAAATCCTATTACAATCAATTATAAAATTTTATAATCTACCTAAAATCTAAAACTAAAAGCTATGTAGCTAAATTAATATTTTTTTGGTTCTTAGTCTTTTACACTAATATCCTCTCTATTATAAATACGTTAAGGGGAAGTGGCTGTGGCTCAAGCAATTGAGCTCCCATTTACCATATAGAGGACCCAGGTTCTATCCCTGGGACCTCCTGGTAAAAAAAATTAAAAAGGTGTCCCAGACCTGTGTGGAGAGGCACAGTTCCCCAAGCAATGCAGAGAGGTGCAGGCCCCTACACAGCGAAGTAAGGCACCAAAAAGACGATGATGCAACCAGATAGGAAAAAAAAATCACGAACAGTAATTTTTTGTCTTGTTAAATTTTTTGCTTATTTATATGCTTATTAGTTTCAAAAAAGGGTATTAAAGTTGTTCTGTAAAACTCTGGATTTCAAAAAGACAAACGTGGCTTACCATAATCCCTTAGGAGAGCTTGAGCAGGTCTTTCACTATCAGGAGTTGTGGGCTCTGTGCTTCCACCACTTGCTGAACTAATACCACTATTAGTGCGACTATGACTCTTGAGGTTGTTTTCTCCACCACCCTAGAAAATTTAAAATGAATCAAATACTTGAGGGTTACAACCATCATGTACAAGTATAGACAGAGATCAATCATTAAAAATCATGTGATTAAAATGGAATATGCCAGTGAAGGGAAGAAGCTCAACTGGTTGTGTGCCTGTTTCCTATGTATGAGGTCCTGGTTTCAAATTCTAGTACCTCCTAAAAAAATACACACACAAACAAACAAAAAAAACAACTCTCATTGGGGAGTGGATGTGCTTAGTGGTTGAGCACCTGCTTACCATGTACAAGGTTCCGGGTTCAATTTCCAGTACCTCCTAAAACAATAAAAAATAAATAAAATGGAATATGCCAACCTAATAGCCTGAACTGACATGTATGTTAAAACTGACAAGGGAATAAAACAGCTGTAGTATTTTTGCAGACATTATGTACTGGAGGGTAAGAAGGGTTTGATGAATGTAGGTGCCCATATTGGGGATTTCTTTGCTGCTGTCTAAAAATGGCCAACCCAGGACCTCTTCCATCTTCGTTAGACTTCAACAGTGAACCTAAGTCCACACACATAATGACTCTGGGTCCTTAAGGAAAACACCTTAATGCCATCCAAATAAAACTTCAGAAAAGGCATACAATCTTTAAAAACAAACAAAAACACACAAATAAACAACTTTCAGATGTAGTTATATCAAAAAACACAAACAATAAAACACTATGGTGACTTCTATGTGTATAGTGGCTGGCAAAGGCATCTGTTAAAGGATTATTCTTCTGTCTCATTTCTCCTGCTCCCCGTCCTGTATCTTGGAGACAGAAGCAAGGAGCACTGGGAATCTCTGGAAAGCTTTTTTGATTTAGAAACACTGATGTTTTGGGTGAATCTTCAAACTCTGGCTGAGAGGGGCTAGAAAGAGATGATTGGAAGGAAAGAACAAACTAGATGCTTACTTATAACCAGCACTAGATCTACCAGGGCTGGCAGGAATTATGGAGTAGGTATTTTCCTTAGATTGTTCAGGCCAGTTGACCAGCACAGCAAAATAAATAAAGAATTTTAAGTAGATGCTGTCAATTAATAAAGACTACATTTAGCTCGTGACTCTCTGCTGATGAGGCACTGCAGGGTAAGAAACAGCAACAGATATAAATGTGATATTTTTAAATAGGCTCCGTCTGAATCAATGAGTTGAATTTACAAATAAAATGCCTTTAAAAATCAGAAGGACAGACAACTGGAATAAAATTTACATAAAATCAGAAGCTGATATTCTCTGACAGATGGCATATGGAACTGAATTATTAATAACATGCTTCTTACCATCTCCATTTGGCAACCAATGGCTTCTAAAAGTGCTGAATCTTGAACGATATTTAACATTGCCCCTGCAATAGCAAAAAAGAATATCTAATGTAAAATACATAACAAGAACACTAAAAGGCTAAAATATTGCACGTAACTAATGGTAGAGGATAAGAATACGATTTGGTCTGAGCATTCCTGAAAGTCCTTTCCATAAAATTACCAACAAATCCATTGATAGGTCAGAAAAAACATCTTTAAAAATGCCCTAATTCTGATCTGTCCCCAAAGTTTTAAAACCTCATTTTTCTAAAATAAGCATGAAGATCAAACTTTGCTTCATATAAAAATATAAGTTAAAATATTTAATTGGTTGTAAAGGCCAGATATAAACAATCTCAATTTCAAGGATAAGACAAACTAAGGAAAGGACTATGGAATACTTTTTAAATCAGGTTCTGATATTTTAAACATAAAAATAACAAAATTAAAACTACAACTCTATCTTTCAGCTTTTTAAGAATGGGTAAAGCCTCACAGCTCAGGGTTTGCTTATGACTGCATATTCTGGGGCTATGCTGCATTTATTTATTACTAAGAAACCCATATCCCTGGAAAAACTAGAACAGAAATGAAATGGAGAGCCTAGCATACTACCTCACATCTAGTGGGGAGTGCTCTTGCCCACAACAAAAGAGAGGACAGAAACAGCCTTGCCCTTCTAAGGCAGGAATCACAATTGAGTTTATTGGACTGTACGTAGAAAGCTCTTCAGAGAAAGGGTAAATACCACATCAACTGTATACATTTCCTGATTTCAAGTGATATGACGTTATTTGAATGACCTAAAACACAATAATCTGTAGGCTCTCAAATGAAAACATTACTCCCTCCACATAAACTCCCCCACTCTGTGTTTAAAATATACTAGAGATGGTGTTAACAACACTGATGGACTCTAACTCTGACCCTTGGTCAGACAGACCATGCTAACTTCAGAGGGTCTCTAAAAACTCAGCCTACACAAGAACAGAGCTAAACTTAGTATCTGGGAATGTGAACAGCAGAGAATTAATTTGTGAATCTAGAAAGCCATGCTCATAATTAAATTAATGAAACTAATGGCATCTGAAATTTGTCAGACTCCTATTAAACTTTTTGCTTAGCCACAGACAACTCACTAGGTGTCTAGAAAGATGCTGTACCTGGCAGCTGTGACCTGTTTAAGATCATTCTCCCTCTTTCTTAGAAGTCTTTTAGCACCACTCAGGGCTGTGTCAGCAAGCAGTTACAAAACAATGTGTGAACACAAACCTAATATCATTTGAGTGTTGTTGGGGTCCGTTTCTGTTTGCAAGGCACCTATTAGTATATTCACAAGTCTCAGCTTCAGGGACAGAAAAGTTATTGGTTTATCATATGAAGAGCTGTCATCATTACTAAACTTTCCTTCCAGGACCACCTATGGAAGAAACAAACAATATTTAACATTGACTATGGCCAGGTAGAACTGCTGGAGTATACAAACAGAAGGTCAGTCTAGCAATCAAGGCCTTCAGTCTAATTAATATTAGCCACTGTGCTACACCTGTCATTAGCTCACACAACAACTACCAAACATTATTAGCCTGTATTACCACTTGAACAAAGGGGAGACCAAACCATGCTGACTGATGGAAGAGTTTTCTCAATAAAGCAAGCAACAAATCACTTGAAATAAACTGAATAAAAAAATGTTCCAAGAACCTAGAAAAAAATCTGGTAATAATAGGAGTGGATTAAGACTAAAACATGCATTTCTGGGGTTCATAATTCAGTCTTCCATAGACAGAATGCTGAGTAGGGTAAGAGGGAACAGACTTGGTGTAGAGGACTGGAAAATGTACTGCAGAGCTGGTCCTTGGGAGGGAGGAGGCAGGAAGGGTTGTTCTGAACTGCCTCCAGGACTCCTCATGAGATCTCCTTCATTGCCCACTTGTAGGAATCACCTCCTCTACCACCGCAAGGCCCTACCAGGCCATCCCAGTTCTATCCTCCAGGATGCTCTTTGCCATTTCCCTCTCCCCCAAGCCTGCTGCTTTCCATTCCAAGCCCTCCTCCAGGAAGCCTTCCCAGGTAGCCCCTCCCCACACTGCTGGTGACCCTGCCGCGCTCTAAAGTAGTGATCTTCATAGGTTTTGCTTCTCTGCTTCCTAAAGGAATTTTGAGAAACTTTGTACTTCCTCACACATTTTCAAGTTGACAGCCAAGATTTTTCATCATAAGTTTAAATCTTGGCAAACTGTATAATTTCTGAATGTTACAGATATTGACATTTTAAAATAAAACTGTTAAAACTCTGAAAAAAAGAATGTTCCATTAAAAAATTTTGGAGGGGCTTGAAATAGCAAATAAAACAGAGTATAGACTATAAGAAACTTTAATGAAACATTACCTCAGATTTGACTGTGCCAAAATGATGAGGCAGAGGTAACAAAGAAAGCAGGATATTAATGGAAGATCTTCTTAATTCAGTAGGATTTACATAGCTTTTGAATTTTGAGAGTTCTCTGCCAAAAAAAAATTGCTATTAGTATTCTGAGTTAATTTTTTTAGCTGCTGCTGAATATATATTATGCCAGTTTCCCATGATACAAGCATTGGGTTTAGTTTCATAAAGAATGAAATAACTACTTTCTACTTTATAGTCTACAATTTGTGGGTCAATCTCTATGTTAAACTGTTTTATTGAGTTAAACTGGGAAATTATTCATTCATTTATTTTAAATTTAAGGTCTATTCTACAAAGGTAGAATCTCTGAGTTGGGGTTGCTTTTACCCCTCTATAACAAGCCAAAAGGATTTAACAACTCCATGGACAAATCAGAACTGAGGGAGTTCACGGATGAGGTGGGTTTGGATGTTCTACGCTCATTTAATGTGGCCTGAGTCTCCTTAGGCTATGAAGACAACTGGGCAGAACAAATTAGGAAACTGGGGTAGAAGCACCAAAACAGACCAGGTCAAACCAGACATTTGATATAATAGTACAGAAGTGAGAGCTTACCTATCAGGCAAAATGGTTTCAAGAGCTGAAATAAAGTAAGGAACCACAACATCAATCCCTTTCAAGTCACAGCAGAACAAAGGAGGGGAGTTTAGAATAACGCTGGCCAAGACAGGATGGCACACATAATCATTTATCTGCAAACCTTGAATTAAAAGCATGTAAAATCTAGGAAAGCAAGAAAAAAATTTTAAACTGCTATCATTTTCATAATTATTAATAATTTTTTACATAGTCATCTGAAAGTCTACTTCCAATCTTCACTCTATCCTTTAAAAGTTATTACTGGAGTTAAAACATCAATCCAGAATCACATATAGTAAAAAACAAATTATCTTTTCTAATAAGAGAAAGATTCACATCTATTACATCTTCTGGAAGTTTTAGGCCTTGCAACACAAAGCTATAGGTGCCTGCAAATGAGGCACTTGAAACACAGAACAAAAACTGTTGTTGTAATTATCAATAAACTAAGGGAATTACAGAATTGAATTCCATATCAGTAAAATTTTGCAGCATTTCACAATTCCTGAAAAAAAAATATGAAAGTGTGTTTTATCTCTTTTGTTCCTTCCCCATTATTTGGGGGGGGGGAGGTGCTAATGAAAGAAAACTTCACTCAACTATGCATTCATCATCCTCTGAAGATTACAATGAATAAAATTCTTTTTAGAATATACCTGAACATACCTTACTTTTAACCCCTACCCTTGACCCTCAATCAACTCACTAAGTATTCAGTCTTCCATCATTCAAGAACACTCTTCCTCCATTGCGAAGCATTTTTCTCTTCTCTGCCAAATTCTTCAGATACTTCCTCACCTTCCAGTCACTCCTCAACATTTCAATCTACCTTTTCTCCCTAGAACTCACCTAAAACCATATTAGTAAACAATGAACGCCCTCTCAGTTGTCAAAACCAGGAGATAAATCTAAATTCTAATTTATCCCTTTGATTACTCCCTTCTTTCCTTATTCTTCTCTGACCTTTAACAAAACCTCTTATTCTACCTGCCCCCTAAACACTGGTGTTCCTCAGGCTACCACCCTCAATTCTTAAAGCTTCCTCTTCTACTAGACACTTAAGGTATCAAATATTATCAAATCAGTCTCCACCCCACATATCTCAACTGAGCTCCAGATCTATTTGCCAAAAACTTAATGGACATCTGAGAGCAAGAAATGTCTATTGATTACTACAGTACTTGCTGCACAAAACTATGTTAACCAATAATATCCCTCATATACCTCAAATTCAATAGGTTCAATTCTAAACTCATCATTTGTTTTCTCCTCAACCTTTTAGTTGGTGGTAACCCCACCTGTCCTGTCTTACGGGCCAGAAAACTCATGGTATTTACTAACACTGATACATTTTGAGGTGTTTTCCCAGCCCAGAGTCTCCTTGCTGAGAAATGTGCCCCCACCACAAAGGGTGAACTCCAACATCCCTGTATGACCTATATGATTCCCACCTTCACAGCTGTTGCTGACTAAACCAGAGATAGGTATCTGATTAATCAGATCCTCTTTCCCAAGAATGTGAAATTAGGATTCAGAGATTCTAATTGGTCCTATTGGTCCCCTAGATCAAAGCCATGGAAACTGGGAACTAATGAGCAAGCTGCAATTTAAGATTGTGCAGAAAACAGAAGAATGAAGCAGTTCTGGGAGACCATGAAGAGGAAGAAACAGAAAGGCGGAAAGTTGTTTTGGTCCCTGAACACCTTCCAGTCCCTGGTTCCCACTCCTCATAATGTCCTGCCACACTTCTTGACCTTAGAATGTACTATTAGCAATAGTTCCTCAGAATTCACTTCCCTTTAGCTTAAGTCAGATTGAGAGAGTTTCTGTTACTTAAAGTCAAAAGCCTATGCTTAAGATACCCCTGATTAATTTCCTGCAGATACCATTCTGTTTCATGCTTATGGGGCTTTGTATCTGAGTCCCTCTGATAGTCATTCTCCTGAGAACCTAATAGATGTACAAGTACCCGACCGCCTTTGTTGATGTTAACATCACCTCAGTGGTTGTGTGTAAGATCAGTTGAGGAGGGTAAAACAGAAGCAAGGAAAATAGGAAGCCATTACAGTTAATTTAGGGAAAAAGTGACAAGGTCTTAAGTGTAGTGGTGAGGACAAAGAAGATAGAAAATTTAGAAAGAGGATTAAGGGACAGAAAGGCAAGAGCTGGTTGACCAACAAAAGGTAGAGAGATCTAGAAGAGTCTAGAATGACTTCCAGTTTCTGACCTGAGCAACTCAGTGAATGGCAAAGCCTTTCACAATACGGCTGGAGCCATAGATTTGGATAAGATGAACCAACCGAACTTCCTAACATAGTCTAAATACTACCCATCCTTTCCAAGGCCAGAATAATCATCCAATCCTTTGTAACTCTTTCCTGAATCTGCAAAGTAAGTGCTCACTGCTTCTTCCTCTGAATGCCCACAATACTTTGTGCTTCTCTCTCATCAGCTTTCTATTCATTCCCGGATTACTGTTTCTTATGCACATGCTTTTGCTCACTCTAGGAATAAAAAAAATCAACTTGGAGCAGGATTTACCGCTTACTTATTTCTGGACCTTCCCCGGTACAGAATATTGTGCTAGAAAATTATTAACAAATTAGTGTGGTCCCTCCAAAACACTCTATAATTAATAAAAGTCCAATAAGATGGAATACATGACATGTCTAAATTAAAGAGTCCTAGAGGTCTTTATCAAATCTGATGAGGTAGGTAAAATGGAGGAATTCAAGCAAAATTTTCAATTACAGACATTTGCAGGTATTTCAGACCAACATTTACTTATTCAGCCTACCAAGCTAGGTAGTTTCACTATCAAAACTATATGAATGGAAAAGAAACAAACAAAAATTCTAAGACCTGGATAAATAAGCTGGCAGAATCTCTTCTCCAGTCTTCTTGCTACAAAAAATCCTACACAGAGTCCCACAAGCCTCAGCTCTTCCTGCTTCATAGTTATCAGGAAATTCACTTGCATCAAACATAGGATTGGAAACCATGGTGTCTGTGGACATTTGTGACCCTTTCCGTCGAAACTCCATGCTAGCTTGTGTTGTAATGGCTGGGGAGAGAAAAGGAGGATTTTATTATATTTGTCAATATGCCAAATAGGCTCATGGGACCCTGGACACAAAGATCAAATGTTGGTATCATTAAATAGCTACTTGATAGAATTCAATAATGCTTTTGTTTAGCAACTATGTCTTAATTTTTTTTAATAAAGGGCTCTCTGAAATCTTTGAAAACAGGTCACGATTGACAGTGGAATTAGTTTAACAGATTCTGTAAGAAGCATTTTCAACTGAATTTTTGATCAACAGAGTATATCTATATATCTATTTTTATATATATCTGTATTCAAATACAGATACTTAATACAGAATTTGGCTTTTCTATTATTTATTTTCTGTTTTTCCCCCCTCTATAGAATGATGTTTAAACATTAAGAAAAACAGCTATTACAGTTTACACATTACCCCAGAAAGACATCATAACTGAATGGGCAATCCCATGCCAGTTTATATTCTTTAAGGTGAGGGCAAGGTTAAGAATGATCAATGGGTAGGGAGGAAAAGAAAGCATTCCCACCACCCACCCAACTCCAAAACACACACCAAAAAAATTGTCCAACCAAGCAAAATGAGAATGAATTTTAACAACCACAAACAGCCACTAACTTGAGGTTGATAAATCAGAAAATTGGGTTGGCAAGAAAGATTATTGTGGTCATTTCGTTGTCACTGAAACAGAAGCCCTTCGAAAGTTGCTTTTTATTTTTAACAAAAGATTTCATAGTGTATTGAAAATCACTCTGAAATCTTTTTATCACTCTACATGAAATGTTTAAATTATTTTGTAATAATAGGTTTGATAAAATGCAGAGTCAAGCACAAATCTTTATGCAACTTCCCATGAGCCATTTTTAGTCCTGAATAAGCTATCCAGCAATAATACATTTGAAATACACTACATGCAGAATGCATACAAATCAAACACTAAATCTGTATAAAAATAAGCTTAAAGCTTAAAAAAATAAAAATAAAAATAAAAAAAGCCAAAACACAGTTAGTGCAAGGTCCTGGAATTCATGACATGACCAGACTAGTGTACAGAAATAATGGGACTGATTCAGGCAGATTAATTTGCTTTTGCCAACAATCTTCCCCATTCAAAACACAGAAAAGTATTGTCCTTCCCAAGTGCAAAAACTACAAGAGACAATGACAATCAAAATTTTTAATGGAATTATGGAAAAAAAAAACATGACTGCAATTAAGGAGAAGCTTCTGGTTCCTACTTACAAGATTTATAAGAAAGAAGAATTTGGATAAAAGATGCTGCAAGATAATAGAAATAAATGGAAACAAATCAAAGGACAGCAGTAATTATAAAATACTTTAAAGATGGTGAAATTTTACAATAAGTTAAGAAGCTTTTTAGCTTTTTAAAAGTTAGATTAAAAGCTTTATGATACCACAAGCTAGTTCAAAAACATAAGAAATTGTGCATTCAGGTCCAAAATAATGATTTTTGTATCATGCAAAACAATGAACAAAGAAAATTACATAACTACAAAAAATTGAAGTTTTGAACTGCCCATAACGTGCATTAAAATTTTAGTTAATTAACCCTTCCCAGCTCAATGTTACTTTTACAAAGTACAGTGTACTGTCACATAAATCTAAAGCTAACCAGCTCAAAGAAAAACATTTTAAGATAAAGGTGAACTGCATGGCAGAATTCCTTGATGGCAGCCAGTACTTAGAAAACTAACAGTGTTAGTATAGGCAAACCTCACAAGACCTCAAGATTGGCACCTGATGGCACTCTCACCCCTTCAACTATTCTGATATCACATATCTCCTGGGTAATGTAACAGCCTTCATCTTCTCTGAACCCAAAGGGGAGAAGAAGAGTTTCTATTCCTTCCAAGGAAAATCTTAAGTGCTAAAATTAAGAATTTGTTGCCCACATATCATCTGAATCCTGATTTCTATCTTCTGGTGTAGAAGAGTGAGCAAAGCTGTTACAAACTCCCTAGGGGTTAGAAAGACCTGTAAGTTCCTTTTAAGCAACCACTAACAAAGCAGCAGCCTGAACCATTCTGTATTCCAGGATTTTAGTGTCAACAGCTTTTTATACCCAAAAGTTACACTGTAAGAATGACAGCTTAATAAAAATAAAATTATGACTGATTCAATCTAGAAAATGCAATACATATTAATATAAACATGGTTGAGAAAACTCAAAATATGAGGCATATGAACATAAAGAAAATATAACCCAAGAATGGTTTTCAAAATGTTTTAATTATACACTTAAAAATGGTTAAAATGGGAAAATTTGTTATATATGTTACTACAATAAAATTTTTTTAAAGTTTCCTTTAGTCATCATAGACACATTTACTTCCACAAATAAGCATTATGTTCAAACTTGTAAATAAAATTTTAATATGGAAATGACAGCATATAAAGTGTCTAAATATGGGCAAAATAAAGTAAGCAAAGAAATCACTAAAGTTAATCACTCAATCTCAAATTATATTCTTGAAAACATTTTTATATTTGCAATTTTTCTATTTAAGACTTGTAGGAACATCCAAAATAATTATATATGTCTATAATGTTCACATACATATGCTCTAGTTCTGAGATGATACCTAACACCTAAAAATGCATTTCTGAGAGAAAGCAGACTCTAGTCATTAGGATAACTTGGAATTAACATTTTCCTTGGAGATGCAAAAAGGAATGCATTTTTTAGGCATCTTTCTATCTCAATCTATTTCCAACCCCAGTGGAGAAGTGCTTTCTTACCAAACAACCAACACACTCATTAATGCATATAAAGTATGGAGCACAGTGCCTAACACATAGAAATATCAGCTCGATAAATGCCAACTACTATTATTAT
Organism: Dasypus novemcinctus; assembly: GCF_030445035.2. Classification (NCBI taxonomy): domain Eukaryota; kingdom Metazoa; phylum Chordata; class Mammalia; order Cingulata; family Dasypodidae; genus Dasypus; species Dasypus novemcinctus. Next base: position 42,145,696 of record NC_080696.1, on the reverse strand, counting down.
CCAGCTTTCAAAAATATGTTGTCACAAATATTCAGTACATCTGCACTACCCCACCACCTCCACGCATAATGGTAAAATGACAAGCATAAACCAGATTTTATTTAGACAGTTTCATTTGTGCAATAAAGTCTAAATGTAAATGGTTTCAGGACTGAGTAATTAAAATAATTCCCTACCAGTCTTAAGTTATAGAGCAAAAGGTATTATGCAACAGTAATCTTGAAATTCAGTTCTAGACAAATATATGAGAGGTTAGTCTTTTAGTGAAGCAGAAACTGTCAGGTATTTTACATGTACTAACTAGTGGGCTGTCAAAATCTAAGAAAAACACTTCTTATAAGTAAAAGTCTGGACAAAATCTTTAATTCTTCATATCAATATTATTATCCTGGCTGACATGAAGGGAACTTCCAGGTCACCTACTGAAAGGAATTTGAGTTCAACAAAAAGTGGCTAACCTGAAGTATGTCTAATAAAACCAGACCAATGGCCAAACCTCACAGAACATACATAAAAAGGACAGGTAGGAAAACTTCCAAAGTTCTGTTACTTCAGCTGGAAGGGGTTAAGCACAAGACATTGCTTGGTCAGAGACAGAGCTTTTTAAGATACATATTAATCTTGCAGGTAGGAAAAGAATAAAAAGAAAAGAAAAAAGAAAAGGAAAAAAATAACATATTTCTTGGGCAATATTTACCAGTCATGCTGCTGTCTCTGTTTATTCCATTATGAAGTTTACAGTGAACAAATGCTGCATCAAATAACCATGATCCAAAAAGATTCAAGATGCTGTTAACCTTTGGTCTCCGAGGGGCGGGCAGAGGCCGGGGTTCTGAACTAGTCTGATTTGGACTTGACAGAGGAGAGGTGGAGGATGTCTGGTGCTGAACTTTCGAGGCATGAGCAGTACTAACCTATTGGAAGAATGCAAGAACCCACGTCCATGAAGAATTTGAGAAAACAGCAGGACTTTTCTCAGAAGGATGGCAGTTTTAAAGCGCCAACCTTATACAGTATAACAATGGTGATGAAAATTCTTACTGTGCTTGTCTTCATGGTGGCCTTATTCACAGTAACAGCCCGGTGCCTCCGATTATGTGGTGGGGTGGTACTGAGAGCAGTGCTGTGAGGCATACTTAATCTATTCACAGGTGTTGGGGGAGCACTGTCTGATCGGGGTCTAGAAATGCCTTAAAAAAAGAAAAGAAAAAAGACAAATTCAAACTAATGGTCAGAAAATCTTCCCCAAGCAACACCGGTAAAGTCTCAGAACAGGCAGACTAAAGCAAAGGCTGCTAGTTGTCTCCAAATATAAATATGCCCTTTCTTCCTGAGTAAAAGAAAACAAATTTTAGCTGGGAATGGCTATGCATAATAAGTAACTAAATTTTCAAGTCTCCCTGGCCGTTAGATATGGACTTGTTCTGATCAGAAAGAAGCAGATGACTGTTGAGTAAGTGTTCCAAGAAATCTTAAAAGAATCAAATAACCAAGAATAAGTGCTCCTTCCGTCCTAATTCCTGGAAAGTCAGAACTCACTCAACAATGAAGCAGTGCAGAAAGAGGAAGAGGTACAAGATGGAAGGGCATTTGGACCTTGATGATGGTAGAACTGCTCTACGAGCTTATATTTCCCAACCCTGGACTTAATGTGTATGAAAATAAACTATCCTGTCTAAGTTATTGGTATTTTGGGTTTTCTGTTATATGGCAGTCAAACTAATAAATTAATTGTATTTTTATATTAACAAATGTTTTAGAAATCAGTAGATATTATCACTAACTTTCAATGGGTTAAAAATTCTCACTTGATATTCTTAAAAAGTGGTAAATTGTTTTAAACAGTGCCTCATAGCATGTTATATTTATTGCTCTAATGATATATTTGGGGATGGTACCTAATGCTTTTTCTTTTTGAGGTATGGGGGGGGGGCCAGGGATTGAACCTGGGACCTCCTATCTGGGAAGTCAATGCTCAACCACTGAGTCACATTAGCTCCCTTGAGTTGGTTTTTTCATTTGTTTACCTGTCTGTTTTATTTTTATTTTTGTTTTTAGGAGGTACTGGGGACCATACCTGGGACAACCCAAATGGGAAGCAGACACTCAACTACTTGAGCCACATTGGCTCCCAATACCTAATTCATTTTAATCTGTATTTTTCTTGGACAACTAATGAAATGAACACTTTCTTCTTTTGCAAATCATCTATTTGTATCCTTTGTCCATTTATCTACTATATCTTAAATTATAAAAACAATAACCCACTACCTATCATATTTGCTACAAATATTTTTTTTCCTATTTTGTTATTTGTAATTGAATCTATTCATCTTTTCCCTTGTGCTTTCTATAACAGTTTTTAGGATTAGCCTCTAGAGTTATCTAAATGTAGCTCTCCAAACACTCACATATTAGTATGAGCTAATATACTCAAAATTCACCTAAGAATGCATCCACCAGACAGCTGATTCCACGCATGGCACGAAAAAATATTTGAGGCAGATGTTTAAGGCAGGGATATTGATTCAATTCTTGTGGCATTCCGCTCACATTCAAGAACTGTTCCTGAAATTTGGGAGTAGAGCTTATAATGGCTGGGTTACTCAAATCCACGGGATTACTATCAAAAGAGAGAGAAGAATTAATTATACATTTAGAAATTTCTTAGTAATAAAATGCATGCAATTTAATTTAACAGCAGGGTTGTTTATGCCTATTTCTTTGATTCAGAGAGAAAAATCCCATTTGTATTTAAAGGCCCAAGGACTCAAACATCAATACTTCTTTACAGATGATCTGCAAGGTGTTTACATGAATTTACTCTGCTAACCCAGAAAATAATTACCAAAGTAAAAACAGAAGTTTTTAATTTTTAAGAACATAAACAGATACTTTATTCTAATATACTTGCAATTAATCAATTGAATGGTAAAACTGTAAATAAATTGCCAAGAAACCAGAGGAGAAAATTTTACTTTTAATGTTAACACTTCCAAAAATTCTTTGAAAAGCTACAAGAAAATCAGGATTAGTGTTACAGTTTTACGTTGTGTTCATATGTATGAGCTAAAACCAATATTTCAAAACAATATATTTGGGCTTAAGTTATAGTTTATGTACAAATAACTTTAAATATTTCCATTAAAAAACATTTAAATTTCCACTCACAATAGTATGTGCTTAGCTGTCCATTAAACAGCCTCTCCAATTCAAAGTAATATTGATAACCAAACTACAGCCAGCATCTGGAAGGAATTTCCACTAGCTACAAGATCAATGGAACTAGGCTGAGAAATACAAATCAACAGTTTATATATAAGCTCTGCCCTTTGAAATCTTTTTCCATATGGGGAACGTGTGTACCTACATGGAAAATGGAATTCTAGTACCTACACACCGTATCCAAGGACTCAGTAGTCTCTATAAGTCACATGGAGTAGAGAAGAAGGCTCCTGCAGCAGTGCCTGCTGGAGGTTATACTTCATCTGTTCAAAAATTAGTAAACCAGGAAAGTAAGGTTGGAATGGAATACACTTCAGTCCAATAAAATAGATAGCATTGGGAAGCAGATGTGGCTCAACTGATAGAGCATCCACCTACCTTATAGGAGGTCCAGGGTTCGAACCCAGGGCCTCCTGGCCCGTGTGGTGAGCTGGCCCATGTGCAGAGCTGCTATGCGCAAGGAGTGCCATGCCACGCAGGGGTGTCCCCAGCATAGGGGAGCCCCATGCGCAAGGAGTATGCCCCACGCAAAAAAAGCACAGCCTGCCCAAGAGTGGCACCACGCATAGAGAGAGCTGACACAGCAAGATGATGCAACAAAAAGAGACAGATTCCCAGTGCCATGGGGAATGCAAGTGGGCACAGAAGAACACATAGCAAATGGACACAAGGGAAACAGGGTGGGGAGAGAAATAAAATAAATAAATCTTTTTTAAAAATAGGGTAAACTGGGGAAAGGCTTTAATCAGCTCCTCGATATGTGAACCTGAAATGGTTTTATGAGAACCCAAATATTCAGAGATCAGCTTCAAGAAAATAAACAAGTGTAAGCAACCCAAGAGCCCATCAACAAGTTAAATGGATAAACAAAATGTGATATGCACATACAATGAAATATTATTCAGCCATAAAAAGTAAAAAGTTCTGATCCATGCTACAACTTGGATGAACCTTGAAGACATCATGTTGAGTGAAATAAGCCAAGTACAAAAAGATATTATATGATGTTGCTGATATGCAATATCTAGAAGCAGCAAGTGTCTTAGAGACAGATAAAGGTTTATAAGTTACCAGAGGCTAGGAGTTGGGGCAGGGAGGGAGTTATAACTTAACCGAATGTGGTCAAAATGAATTTTGTGCTCTATACTGGTACTACAACAAAAAGTTTCAAAAAGTTAAGATCATTTTAAAAATTGGTATCATGCTCATAAATGAGAATGTATGCCATACATCTACAAAAAGAAGACCTAGTAACAAATACCAAAAGGTTAAAAAAAAAATTTGAAACGAAAATGGATAACAAAGGGTACGGAACAAATAACAGAAAACTACATTCCTGATACTCCAAATACTCTGTGTATCTGACATACTTCTATGGGATATGAATGAGTCCCTGTTGCCCTATGTATGTTTTCAGGATGACAGAGGCTTTTCCTTGTCACAAGGCTACAGCTCTCACGGTAGCTTAAAAAAATATTAAATTAGGGAAGTCCTGCCTACTTTCTCAAAAAAGACAGCCCAAAAGCTCTGGAATATATAAACCTTGCCTAATAAAAGAAAACAGACTTATAAGCAAGTCTTCAATCTTAATGCTTGTACCTATGAGCCTTATTACTGCAATAAGGAAACTAGGCCTAATTATAATTAATGCCTAAGAACTACCTCCTGAAAACCGCCTTGTTGCTGAAGTGTGGTCTCTCTCTAAGCCAAGCTCTGCAAATAAACTCACTACCTTCCACCTTCCCTATGGGATATGACTCCCAGGCATGAGCCTCCCTGGTGCCAAGGGATTATTATAAGCATTAATCAGTGATCCATTTGGAGAAAGACCTTGATCAGAAGGGGGAAATATTAACTAAAATAGCGCTTTTATGGCTATGAGACTTCAAAGAAGTGGAGAGGTCATTCTGGAGGTTACACTTATGCAGGTCTCAGTCAAATTTCAAAATGCCACAGTAAACAAAGCCTCAAACAAAAGTGCTCCTGAGGGTCCTTGGGATATCTGGACACTATAGGCAAGCCACACGGCTACATGAAATCAACACTCCCTTGGCAGACTCTATCTGGGAATATATGAAAAACTATTTCCCCAATAGAGCATAGGTATAAACTCATTTATAAATCCCCCAAACATGACAGTTCTATTTCTTTTATTGGAACATAAATTTTCAATGTATCTGAATTTATTTCTCAGAGACTTAAAGTCTCTGGACTGTGCCCATGCCAGCTGAGCCCTGAAACCTAGCAGGTATGTGATCAACTCCCACTCTCCCGGTTCTTCAGGCCTGCCCTGGACAACTATCAAAATGATCACAATAGACTAGCCCCATCCCCAAAGCAAGGAGAATCTTCAACTGCAAGCAAAACAATTCCATTCCTCTGACCCATAATGTCTACATCCTTTCTCAGACTGAAGCAGAATAGACATTATCCCAAATCCCTCAAGACTGAGGATTTGTTATTGTAATTATCATCTTTTGTTAACTGAATAATTTGTAACACTGATCATATTTGATCATATTCAGCCCTCTTCCCAGGAAATTTGCCAATGACCACAGTAAACTCTGCTGAGTAGCTCCTATGGACCTGCCCCTTACCCATCCATAGCTCATTTAACTCAAGGTATAAAACTGTCGCCAGAGTAGTCTTTTCAGTTGTCTCCTTACAGACCTACAACTAACATAGCCTATAAAAAATAATTTGATCCAACTTACTCCTTTTGAGAATGAGTAAAGGGAAAGCCCAGTGAACTGAGGGCTAAAGTTCAAGAGCCACATTGCATCAGAGATGTTCACACCACTGAGCAGTCACCATGTACTCCAAAGGCAGGAGAAACAGGGACCCATGGGAAGTCAACTAGAGAATGAGAACAGTGAGAGCACAACAAAGACAGAAGAAAGATGGGAAGGAGATTTGGCCCAATGGTTAGGGCTTCCACCTACCACATGGGAGATCCAAGGTTCAAACCCAGGGCCTCCTGACCCGTGTGATGAGCTGCCCACACACAGTCCTGATGCGCGCAAGGAGTGCCCTGCCACGCAGGGGTGTGCCCCATGTAGGGGAGCCCCATGCGCAAGGAGTGCACCCCCTAAGGAGAGTCGTCCAGAGCAAAAATAGTGCAGCCTGCCCAGTAATGGTGCCGCACACACGGAGAGCTGATGCAGCAAGATGACGCAACAAAATGAGACACAGATTCCGGGTGCCACTGACAAGAACACAAGCGGGCACAGAAGAAAACAGCAAATGGACAGAGAGAGCAGACAAAGGGGTGGGGGAGAGAAATAAATAAAAAATAAATCTTAGAAAAAAAAAAAGAAAACTAAGACAGAAGAAAGAATGGCTTGTCTCAAGGCTGCCTTGATCCCTCCCCATCATAAGGACTGGCTGTTCACTATTAAAGTTCAGTGCTTTCTCTCTCTCATATAACCACTCCTCTTTTTCACTTGTGCTTGCTTCAGTAGGTTTGTATTCCTTACATTTCCAAAGAACTCTGACTAAAACATCAAAGTCAGTTCAAGAAGAAAGAAAAGTGGGAAACGGACTTTGGCCCAGTGGTTAGGGCGTCTGTCTACCATATGGGAGGTCCGCGGTTCAAACCCTGGGCCTCCTTGACCCGTATGGAGCTGGTCATGCGCAGTGCTGATGCGCGCAAGGAGTGCCGTGCCACGCAAGGGTGTCCCCCGCGTGGGGGAGCCCCACGCGCAAGGAGTGCGCCCGTGAGGAGAGCCGCCCAGCGTGAAAAGAAAGAGCAGCCTGCCCAGGAATGGCGCCGCCCACACTTCCCGTGCCGCTGATGACAACAGAAGCGGACAAAGAAACAAGATGCAGCAAATAGACACCAAGAACAGACAACCAGGGGAGGGGGGGAAATTAAATAAATAAATAAATCTTTAAAAAAAAGAAGAAAGAAAAGTCTTGAAGAGAGAGATCAATTAACAGTGAAGTAATTTTAAAAGTTTACCCATGAACTACCTTCAAAAAAAGATTCCAGGACCAGTTTTACTGGTGATTTATTTCAAATTTTAAGGAACATATAACTTTCATGCTATACACACTGCAAGAGAGCACAGAAAAGGATAGGAAGTTTTCCTGTTGTTTTGTTTTTTTAGTTACAAAAACATAAGCTAGTCAAAAACTAAAACTAAAGACAATTCACAAAAACATTAAAAGAACAGTATTCCATAAACAAGCAGAACTTTTCTCTCAGGAATGGAGGAGGGTTCAGCATTAGGGAAATAAATTAACATAATATATCACAACGATAGATAAAAGAAGAAAAAATATTCAGTTGCTTAAGTGGATCACCAGATATGATTTGAAAAAATTCAGTAACTACTCCTAATTGTATTTAAACTTTCAAAAATTTTAAGATTTTAAATTGCTTAGAAAACCAGGAACACAAAAAAAGGATAACAATCTAATACAACTTTTCGAGCCACTAACATTTACTAGACATTGATTTACAAGTTGTTTTTTTTAATTCTGTAACAGGCTGATTACTATTATTGTCCCCATTTTATAGATTAAAAATTGAGGCTGAGAGACTAAATTGTTTGCTCAAGTTGACAAAGAAAGTAGCAAACCTTGCTCTCTAGTCCGGATTTTGCTGTATCCAAAATATTTTTAATTATCATAGACAAAAGTATGAGCTATTAGAAAGGAGCTACTTCTATTTGCAGATGATATATCCGTATATCTAGAAATCTCAGAAGAATTAGTGAAATCCTCAACATTTTTTTTTTAAGTTACCAGGGTCAGGGATTGAACCCGGAACCTCTTACGTGAGATGCTAGCACTCAACCACTGAGCCAAATCAGCTATGCTCAGAGCTCTTTTTAAGTGTCCACATATAATATACAAAATAAAATAAAGTTTTCTTTACAGCAGCAATAACCATTTAGAAGACAGACGTGCAGAAAAAAGTAGTCTTTCACAACATCAGCAATAAATATGTAGGAATAATGCTAAGATAAACATGCAGTTTTGTGAAAAAAAAACTCCAAAACACTTTGGGGTAAGACATATGACATTCTGAAAAAGAAAAATACATACTCTCTGAAAGAGAATTAATATGGTAAGATATCAGTTTTTCCCAAAATTTAAACACAGTCTTAATACAATTCTCATCTGTAGCACAATCTGGCTAGCTGTTCACCAGTTTCTCTTTTCATCCTAGGCACACAGGTTGATTATGTTCCCTTGCAATTAAGTGTGGCCATGTGTCTGAGTTCTAGTCAATAGAATTTGATATCAGTGACTTATACCACTTCAAGGCCTGACCTGTAAAAACTTCTGGCATAATTTTTCATACTCTCTCTTCCCTTCTATTAGCCAAATGCAGAGGCTCCTTACAGAGACACGTGTTGAAATGCAGAGCCTCTGTCAGCACCGTCCCTGAATAGTGTGTGCACAGTCACATGCCTCAGACTTTATGAAATTTATATTGTACTAAGTCACTGAGATTTTAGGGCTTCCTTTGCTAAAGGAGGGCATGTGCCTTACTCTAATGCATAATAAAATAACAAAATGTTATTCTGGTTTTTGTTTTTGGTTGTGTTTTTTAACTTGCCAAATTGGTTCTAAAATTCATCTGAAATATTAAGCAGACAAGAAGAGCTTTAAAAAATATTCTAAGAGAAGGAAAAAGATAAAAAGACAGTAGACCCATCAAATACCAAGATCTTTATAAAGTTAAAATAATTAAAAGTGTGAAAATGGTGTAAGAATAAATGAAGAGATTAAATGGATTAATATATGGCCTAAAAACAGATACTGGTGTGTATAAGTGAACTTAATGTCAAAAAAGAAACAGAATTAGAAGATATCTTAGGTGAATATCCACTGATCAAAGAACATAGTGGGAGTGGATGTGGCTCAAGCAGTTGAGTCCCTGCATCCCACATGAGAGGTCCTTGGTTCAGTTCCCAGTGCCTCCTAAAAACACAAAAACAAACAACAAGCAAACAACAAAAAAACAACTGAGAGGAGTTGATGTGGGTCAGTGGTTGAGCCCTGGCTTCCCACACATAAGGTCCCGGGTTCAATCCCCAGCCCTAGTACCTCAAAAAAACGAACATGGATTCAAGAATAATATTGAATCATATGACTGGTCTGTCAATTAGCATAGAAAATACCACTGAAATACAAGTGACAATGGGAGGTCCACGGTTCAAACCCCGGGCCTCCTTGGCCCATGTGGAGCTGGCCCATGCGCAGTGCTGATGCACGCAAGGAGTGCCGTGCCACCCAGGGGTGTCCCCCGCATAGGGGAGCCCCACGCGCAAGGAGTGTGCCAGTGAGGAGAGCCGCCCAGCGCGAAAGAGAGTGCAGCCTGCCCAGGAATGGCACCGCCCACACTTCCCGTGCCACTGACGACAACAGAAGCGGACAAGAAACAAGATGCAGCAAAATAGACACAGAGAACAGACAACCGGGGGGGGGGGGGATTAAATAAATAAATAAATCTTAAAAAAAAAATACAAGTGATAAAGCAGAAAACTCATCAACTTCATTTTTAATCTTAAACTTTATTGCTTGATGATAAATGGATGGCCAGTTTGCAGTCTCTTTTTCTCCTTTAAACTAAGGCAAACACTAATGCATGTTTGCTTGCCAAGAATTTAGCTGTAAATCACTCAAGGGTTTATTTCCGATACTTCTATTCTTCACTTTGGTTATGCCCTATGTTCCTATTCTTCTCATCTTCTAGTATTTCCGAAGAGCAGAGTTTGCATTTGAGGAATGCAAACTCCTCTCTGATCCCAGCATCATCAGCTCACCTGGTCAAAGTCAAGACCAGATCAGTCTCTAGTAACCAAAGCATATGTAGCATGCTTTTTTAAAATTTTTAAAATTATTTACTTATCCCCGCCACCCCCCTCTGTTGTTCGCACTTGCTGTCTGCTCTCTGTGTGACTTTGCTGTGTACCCTCTGTGTCTGCTCATCTTCTTTTTAGGAGGTGCCAAGCACCAAACCTGGGACCTCCCACTTGGGAAGGAGGTGACCAATTGCTTGAGCTATCTCTGCTCCATGCTTCTTGTCTCTCTCATTGGGTCTCTTTGTTGTATCATCTCATTGTGCCAGCCCATTGTGTAGGCCCTCTGTCTTGCTTGTCTTCCTTAGGAAGCACTGGTAACCGAAACCAGAACCTCCCATGTGGCAGGCAGGCACCCAACTCCTTGCACCACATTTGCTTCCCTATAGCATGTTTTTTACTTGATGTTAAATAGGCCTGGATTTCCCATTAGACTATTCCCAGGTAAAGCTAAGCTTTATTTGTCTCTGGAGCCTCAGCATCTGATAGTCCCCCAAATGCCATGTAGACATATGCTACGACCAGGGTGGTGCAACTGAGGCTTTGCCATAGGACACCGAATTTTATACTGTAAACTGCTCTAATAAAGATTGTTAAAAACTGTATAATAGGACTTCCAGGAAGATGGCAGACTAGAAAGACACCGGACTCTTCTTATCCAGAAAAATACCTAGAAGACAGGTTGCAATAGCCTCAAAAAAAAAATCTTCTAGGGTTTAGGACACAGGCAAAGGCTGAACACTGCCCAGAAGAGGGACAAAGGAGGGGAATTACAACAGAACTGGGAGTTGAAACCAGAATGGCTGTAGTAATCAGTACCCTACCCCAAACTAAAGACTTCAGGCTTCTGGACCTGTGACTACAGACAAAGGGGGGCTCCAGGGATCCCTCACCCTAGGAAAGGGGAGAGAGAGGAACACAGTCTAAGGCTTACAGCTATTGGTTTGTTGTGTCCCACCAGCCCTTCCAGGCCAGGTGGGATGGTGCAGGACAGTGCAAGCGGATGCAGAGTAACAAACATGGCTTGTGAAAGAGCAGTTGGTGGTCACCCAGAGCTACTTAAAGCACCTGTTTGGAGGACCCAGGAGACCAGAGGAGTATCCTGCAACATCCTTGAGAGTGTGGAAGGAGACTTCCCATCTGCACAGAGGATTCATGAATAGAGCCCTCCATACCGCAGAGGCTGGCCGTGGTATGCAAACTGCCTTGGGAGCTATTCTGTGGCTGGAGTTGGAAGCTCTATTTCCCTCAAAAAACAGGGCAGGAAGACATGGTATGGCACTGACTTCAGCTATTGATTGGTGGATTTGGTAGGCTTCAGTAGAATCCTTGGAACAACTAAAGCCTGTCCAGGTCAGAGGGAAGACAGTGGCCACCATATTTACTCTACCCCAAGCACAAGGGGAAGCAGGGCTGACTGAAAAATCACAGTGCTTGTAGGGACTGGCTTCTTTCCACCCAGGTTGGTTTGCAGGTCTAGCCTAAACCCCAGTCCGACCTCCGGCAGGGAGGAAGCTGGGGGGACCTGCACCACCTCTCTGGGAAGCTGGAAGCCATGCCAGACACTGGTGCCCATCCTACTCTAGGGGAGAAAGTTGCCTCAGGAGCGAGTCCATGGCTGGAGTTAGAAGCTCCATTCCCATAAACGGTGGAGGAAGAGACAGTTGTCCACTGATCTCAGCTACTGATTAGTGAACTTGGCTGGCAAAAGTATAATCGTAGAGATAGCTGGGGTCTGAGCCTATCCAAATGGGAAAGAGTCTGGTAGCCACTATTTTAACTCCACCCCTAAACATGAGTGAAAGCCTGGCTGACTGGTATCCAGTGAAGTTAGGGACTGGTTTCTTTCCACCAAGATCAGACTGCATCCCTAGCCTAGGCTCCAGCCCCACCTCCAGCAAAGAGATAGCTGGCGGGACCTGCACCAGGCTCTCCAGGCAACTGCCAAGTGCTCTCTACTGACACCTGGGGCTGCATCCCCGCACCCCAAGAGAACAGGAGAGGAGCTGGGTATCTTTGGCCTCTCCGGGCAAATGGCAGTAGTTTTCAGCCCACAAAAACAGGTTTGTTGAGTGCCTTTGAGCCCATTTCCGCCTCTGTCCCCCCATAGGATAGGAGGGGGCTGGTGTTCCCTCAACCTCTCAGGGAAACTTCAGGCAGTTGTGGCATATACAAGCCTGACCTTTGAACACCGGTGGCTCCACCTTCATGCCCAATAGGACAAGAAATGGACTGTGTTTGCCCAGCCTCTCTGGGTAACTGTGGGTGATTCAGGCCCACATAGCCTGGACTGGTGGGTACTTGTGGACCCACCCTCACCCCCCGATAGGAAAGAAGGGGGTTGGTGTTTCCTCAGTCTCTCCAGGCAACGGCAGGTATTCTCGGCCTAAAGGGACTGAATTATTGAGTGCCCACAAAACCATCCCTACCACCCAATAGGATAGGAGGGAATTGGTGCTTCCTCACCCTCTCTGGGCAACAGCGGGCACTACTGGCCTACAAGACTGAACTGCTGAACATTGACAGTTCCATTCCCACCCCCTAAAGGACAGAAGGACAGTACTCCCTCAGCCCCTCAGGGAAACTGCAGGTGTATTTGGCCAACAGAGATTAGATTGTTGGGCAATCCAGAGAGTACATTTACACTCCTGGCAGGAAGAAGGTCTGGTGTCACATCAGTTTACCTGAGCAACTATGGTCATTTTGAACCCACACAGCACAAATTGCTGACTACAACTATTGCTCCATCCCTGCCTAAGGTAGGGATGAACCTTCATCTGTGTTTTCAGGAGACGACAGAGAGTTTTGTGCCCAACTTGGATTATTATACACAACTACAGCTCTATCCCTACCCCTGACAGAGGAGAAAGGTGGGAGAGCTTCATCAATTCCTGGGGCAACGTGGGCAGCTTCAGCCTCCATACCTTACAGCACCAACTACATCCGTGGCTAATACTATACAAGCAGCAAGGGAGAAAGACAAGAAATCTAAAGGGAGAAATACATTTATTCTGTACCCAGAATAATTACATCTAGCAAGCCAGATGCAAAAACACCACAAAAAATTACAATCCATACCAAGAAACAGGAAGAAACGGCCTAATTAAAGGAACAAGATAAACCTACAGATGACATAAAGGAGTTGAGACAACTAATCTTAAATGTTCAAACAAATCTCCTTAATAAATTCAATGAGATGGCTAAAGAGATTAAGGATATTAAGATGATACTGGATAAGCACAAAGAAGAATTTGAAAGCATACATAGAAAAATAGCAAACCTTATGGGAATGAAAGGTGCAATAAATGAAATTAAAAATAAAACAGCAGATCTGAGGAAGCAGAAGAAAGGATTGGCAGGCTTGAGGACATGGCCTCCAAAAGTGAACATACAAAAGAAGAGATGAAGAATGGAAAAACTTGAACGGGATCTCAGGGAACTAAATGACAGCAAGAGACATGCAAACATATGTGTCATGGGTGCCCCGGAAGAAGAGAAGGGAAAAGGGGCAGGAGGAGGATCTGAAGAAATAATAGTGGAAAATTTCCCAACCCAATTGAAGGACATAGATATCCATGTCCAAGAAGCACAACGTACTCCTATGCAAATGAATCCAAATAGATAAACTCCGAGATACATACTAATCAGAATGCCAAATGCCAAAGACAAAGAGAGAATTCTGAGAGCAGCAAGAGAAAAGCAATGCATAATATATAAGGGATACCCAATAAGGTTAAGCACCAATTTCTCATCATAGAGACAAGAAGGCGATGGTGGGAAGGGGACTTAGCCCATCATGGAGGCAAGAAGGCAATGGTGGGAAGGGGACTTAGCCCAATGGATAGGGCGTCTGCCTACCACATGGGATGTCCGTGGTTCAAATCCTGGGCCTCCTTGACCCGTGTGGAGCTGGCCCATGTGCAGTGCTGATGCATGCAAGGAGTGCCATGCCACGCAGGGGTGTCCCCCGTGTGGGGAAGCCCCACGTGCACGAAGTGTGCCCCATAAGGAGAGCTGCCCAGCGCGAAAGAAAGTGCAGCCTGCCCAAGAATGGCACCGTATACAAGGGGAGCTGACACAACAAGATAACGCAACAAAAAGAAACACAGATTCCCGGTGCCGCTGATAAGGATAGAAGCGGTCACAGAAGAACACACAGCGAATGGACAGAGAGAGCAGACAACTCGGGGGGGGGGGGGGGGGGCGGCGGGAAGGGGGGGATAAATAATAAATCTTAAAAAAAAAAGGAATGGTATGGTATATTTAAGATACTGCAAGAGAAAAACTGCCAGCCAAGAATTTTATACCCAGAAAGACTATCTTTTAAAAATGAGGGTGAGATTAGAATACTCACATAAACTGAGAGAGTTTATAACAAAAAGACCAGCTTCGCAGGAAATACTAAAGGGAGTGTTACAGCCTGAAAAGAAAAGACAGGAGAGAGAGGGCTGGAAGAGAGTCTAGAAATGACTGTTATCAGTAACAGTAACTAAAAGTGTCAAAAATAAAATGACAGATAAAACGCAAAGATCAAAATGGATGAAATAAGAACTGCCTTTACAGTAATAACACTGAATGTTAACGGATTAAACTCCCCAATAAAAAGACACAGACCAGTAGAATGAATAAGAAAATATAAGTCATCTATATGTTGTCTGCAAGAGACTCAATTAAGACACAAAGATACCAATAAATTGAAAGTGAAAGGAAGAAATGAAGTCATAAAGCATATGACAACATGGATGAACCTGGAGGACATTATGTTGAGCAGAGCAAGCCAGATACAAACAAATACTGTATGATTGCATTACTATGAACCAAATACACTGTGCAATGTATTGCATGATTAAAAAATATATATATATCAGTCATTTAATTGAGAAATGTATGTTTTTATTCAAGTGTTCTTTTTCAATTGTTTATATTTTCAATTATTAAATGTACAAAATAAAGTTTAAAAAAAAACCTGTGTTGGGGGCAGTGGGGTTGAATGAGACCTCATATTTTTTGAATGTAATATTTAAAAAAAAACGAATTAAAAAAATTTTTAAAAAAAAGAATAAAAGGAGAAATACTGCACTTAAAAAAAAAAAACCTGTGTAGTATAAAATTTTATTTCATTTATAGGTTGACACCCCAAGTATTCCTTTAGCATTAAAGAAACACTTAACCTTGGTATTTAGTAGCACAATTAGTTGATCCAGGAACAGCAGATGGTGCTTAATGCGCACTGTAAACATATCAGAGGGACCATGGCGTGAATTATAGAAGGTATTTGAAGTAGTTTTTCTTGTTGCTTGCACCAGGGAGTGAATATTATAGCAACGGAAAATATTGAATGACTGACTAAATGGCGAAAATGTTCAAGAATATTTCATGAAAATTTTACTCATATACATTATAATGAGAAGATTTGGGAAGAAAGGACAATTTCTACAACTTCTTTCCCTCAAGGACAAAACCTACAAAAGTTCAAAGGGAGGGATTATTTCCCTGCCAAAATTAAAAGTTGTTATTTTTTCCCAAAAGAATCAGTTTAAAAGAATTGTTTACACATTCCTTCCTAAGACTGTATCTTTTTGTTTTTTTTTTAACTTTTTTTATTTATATCAGAATCTGTGTTAAATATTAAGTGGATTATGTAATTATAGTTGAAGAGTGCCTTGCTTCTTAAATGTATCACATTAAAACTAGACAAGGGCGGTGGACTTGGCCCAGTGGTTAGGGCGTCCGACTATCACATGGGAGGTCCGCGGTTGAAACCCCGAGCCTCCTTGACCCATGTGCAGCTGGCCCATGTGCAGTGCTGATGCGCGCAAGGAGTGCCGTGCCATGTAGGGGTGTCCCCTGCATAGGGGAGCCCCATGCACAAGGAGTGCGCCCCGTAAGGAGAGGCGCCCAGCACAAAAGAAAGTGCAGCCTGCTCGGGAATGGTGCTGCACACAGGGGGAGCAGACACAACAAGACAACACAACAAAAAGAAACACAGATTCCCGTGCCGCTGACAATAACAAAAGTGGACAAAGAAGAAGATGCAAACAGACACAGAGAACAGACAACCGGGGTGGGGGAGAAGGGGAGAGAAATAAATAAATATTAAAAAAACAAAACAAAACTTGATAAAGCATAATGCTATGTATTCTACTAAAATGTATCTTTAAATATTTCTTAATATTTGTGTGCTGTAAACTAATAAAAATACACTTTAGTTTAAAAACAGGTGTGTATCCCTCAGTAAATTTTTAAGGCTACTAAAAAAGAAGGCTAAAAAGCCAGACTTATGGTCATTGCTAGTCACAAAGAGAAGCAGGGCACTTGCCAGTCCCTATAAAATGGGACAGAGTCCTGGGAGACATATCACCGCCCAGGCTGTGGTAAGAGGCAAGAGAACAAGTGTTGCATCCACCACAGACAGCAATCTCCTACAGAGTGCAGACTGAGCAGCTAAGGATAGCCCTAACCTTGCTGGGATGGGGAGAGCAGGCAGCACATCATGCAGATATGCCTGTTGTCTAATTTAGTTGCATTTGAGAGGTTGTGGTTAGTATCTACATTCTCAACTCCAGCAAGAGAGTTACAGAATGGTTCTTTCCCTAAAACACCAGGTAAACAGCACATGAAATGCTAAAATAGCAGTACCTTAACATATGTAAAAAGCGAAACCATGTCTGTGCAACACACTCATTATCCATTTCAGGAAGGATCAGACTGGCATCTTCATCAGGAACTTTAAATGCAGGAAATGAAGGACCATATGTAAAGCGTAGCAATCTAGAAATTAAAAAATGCATAATACTAAGTATTTCTTAATAGAAAGACATACTCAAGCATTAAAATATGATAAAACATGAAATATGTGCACCTTGCTGAAATGAACAAAAATATAAAAACCTTAGCTTATAAAACAGACAAACTGAAAGAGGAGGGGAATCATTTTAATTTAGACTTAAACACTGTCAACTAAATGCAATTCAAAGGGACCAACTGTAAAAAGAAAAAATTTTGAGACATTAAGGGAAATTTGAACATTGACAGGATAACTGATACTAACCAACTGCCTTAATTTTTTTGTTAATAGTATTGTGATTATTTTTAGAAAAGAATCCTTGTCTTTTAAAGTTATATATAAAAATAATTAAACTATTTAGGGTTGAAATGAGGAAACAAGTCTGGAAAAAGCTGAGTTTACTCAAGAATATTGATGGTATTATATGTAAATGGTTAAAAGCAAGTTAAAATAAATTGCTGACATTGGTTAGAAAGTAGCATGTATAGTATGATTCTATTTAGGTCAAATTATATATAAACATATGTAGTGGGATTTCTGGCGAACTTTAACTTTTCATGTTATACCTCTCTGTGGTTTAAGTGATGAACATGGAAATTTAAATAATCAGAATAAGAGTGGGATTTGGATGGGAGGGGAAGGTGTAGAATTTACCTGCTTCTCAAACAGACTTGCTTTTTCTGAAATATATTAGACAGGTACTAGCAAACTACTATAAGTGGTTCAATCCTAAAATAAGTGGCTCAATCCTAAGATAGCTAAAAAACAGTAGTAAAAGGCACAAGCTCTTTTCAATGTATTCCATGAATCCCAGGAAGATACCAAATAAGGGGAAAGCTGCCTAAGGTCAGAGGGATGAGGAAGGCAAGTCAATGAGGATCACCTACCTTGACGTGAGTGCACAGATGACCTTGCTCCACTGCTCTACTACTGCTGGGTGGTGCCTCCAGTTAGCTACCATTTCCTTGGCTGTTTTCCAATAAGGAGGTGTTGGGAAGCACCGAGTACAAGCTAGTAACCAAACCTCAAAGAGAACACCAATCAACTTCTCTGCTAGATTCTCAGCAATGCCACCTTACCAATGAAAAGAAAACATAACTTTGGCACACTCATTTTAAAAAAAGAATCTTTAGAGTCACTGATTTTTGGAGAATTGGTAAAAAAATTAAAATAACTGCAATTTTAAGTTTTGACTTTCAAATAACCACTTAGTAAAAGCAGGAAACTATACATAGGCACTCAAACGTAGAAAATCATACATACAGCAACAAATTATTACTTTCAAAGTATTTGAGGTACCCTGCTCAGTTCTGCCAGAAGATTTTAATCTTCCAGAAGGTAAGGGTTAAGGACACCTATGGATAAAGGGAAATAATGTCTCTTATGAGTTCGTTTCTGTGTCAAGTGATTCATACACATGACCTCGTATAATCCTCACATTAAATTCTGCAGGATAGGTAATGTGATAACACCTATTACCAATTATACCAGTATTGAAGATGACAAATCTTAGTTTCAGAAGGGTAAGTAACTTGCCCAAATTCACACAGCCAATAAGTGAAGGAATCCAGACAAGTACCCAGGGAGTTTTGTAGCTCTCAAATTTGCTCTAAAATGCTCCAGGTGTTGGAAAGCCACTCTTCAAGAAAAAGTCAGACAAAGAAGGGAAGAAACGGACTGGTGCTGGGCAAGACAGAACCTCAACCATGAAAACAAAAGGTGTTCTGTTCTGAGTCCTGGAACTAGGGAGAGCAACAGCAGTGGTCTTTACTCTGCAAATTTCCAGAAATCAAAGCTGAAACCAGTAGGCAAAGTTATAAGCAAAAATAAATAAGGAAAAATAAGCAAAAATAAAGTTTCAACAACAAAGAGCCCAGTAAGGGGAAGAACTGCCTGCCTTTGATACCTGGCATGAGAAGTGCATAGCAGAGGGTCAATGAATCAATGGGTGGCCAGTTATTATCAATATCCCTTCCAACACTAATATTCCAATTCCTTGATTCCTTTTAGATATTTTCCTAGGCACTGTATCTGTGTAAGAGCACAAGCACACTCGTGTGTTAATGAAGAGGAGACACAGATGAATAAGCAACAAGGAAACTTGGAACTAGAATATCAAATTATAGCTTATGTGTAAAATGCTACAGCATATAAAACACGACTTCTCAAATCTGTTCAGAAGTCTTACAATTGGAAGCTTTTTAATGTCTAGCTAATGTATGGTATATTGTCACACTTCCAAATAGGACACTTCAAGGCTTTGGAGGTTTCATTTGCTGAAGGAATATCTTCTACAGTCATCAAGTTTTCAGACTCTACTTTGAGAACTACTTTGTAATCAGGTACATTATCTATATACTCTAATTTAATTAGCTAATTTTTTCTTGACTAGGCTTTATCCTAATATAACCTAGCTACTATTCCTATCTTATCAAACGTGCACTAATTCACTTAGTTCCTCCCTACTTTAGGAAAATAACCACTGAAGGTAAAATAACTTCAATTATTTTGAACTCAATTCATATTATGCCTTTGAGGGTTTTCATCACAAGAACTGTTAACCTTGGTTTGTCAGCTGTCATGCCAAAATTTAAATCCCCTACAAGTCTATCGTTCACTAACCTTAAAGGTGAACTGTATTTGGAGCTCATAAATTGATTAGAAAAAATAATAAACAAACCTTGAACAGTTGGCGGTGCCAGAAGTATGTCATTAATCTGCAGAAGAAACAACAGTAAGACTTCCCAGGTTTCTCGGGCCATGATAGATGACTCATGGGCCAGTTTCTGAATGGCTCTCAGAACCTGTAAGCATAGTCGGATCTGACTGGAGCCCTGTTCCTGTCTGAAGAAGACAGACAGATATCACTGACAAACCCTGAGGAGAGACAGCAACAGCTTAAGGACAGACACCTCAGAGATGCAGTAGTGGCCCCAATGACGGTCCTAAACAGCACCAGGAGACAGGGCTAGGCACATTTTCTTCAGTATAAAGCTACTTGTTCTCGATTATACAGTTTGGCACTGTGGTATCTCAATCTACCACTCCTCTGAGAACCTCGAAAGCTCTTGGAAGCAGGGGGGGAGCACTAGAACATAAGCTTCGCCTCTGGATTTTCTATGTCTAAAATGTGCCTGGTGCATAATAGCAGGTACTCAATAGATTTCTGCTGAATGAATAAATACCCAGTCACTCCTGCTGCTCAGAGTGAAGCAGAAAGGGCCTTTCTATTTAAAAATTTTTTGTAAATACACGTTCACACAAATTCAGCATGTGATTTCATGTTGCTCATAGTCCCTCTGAAGCTAATGTCTGCTGGAAAAGAACCTACAGGTCCAATGGAATATCCCAATAGGTCCTCAGAATTGATGAGGTATGTAGAGATTGTCTCAGAGATGAGTTCCTGCTGCTGCTGCTCTAATAAAAACAGAGGCAACTTGACCCAAGTTGGGGGCTCCAAAAGTTCCCAAGATACCTGAGAAAATAGTTTTAAAACTCTCCTTAGGCTGCAGAACAATTTTCCCCTCAAGGGAAATCTTAAACAGAAGGATAATCTACAAGACAGACATAAGTGTTGTGGCTAGGGATGAAGAGGAAGATGCCGGTCTAAGTCCTAGCCCTTACCAATTTCCAAAGTGAACCACCTGAGAATTTTAATAGTAGTAGGAAAATAATTGCATTACAGACTGGTAAGCTGGCCTCCAAATCTCCTGTGTGAAATTCAAGACAAATAATCAATATTACTGATATAAATCTTGAGACCAAGTTTCTATATATTGTGACTTATATCATAAAGCAGTCATAGAAACATGTCCAAATCAGAGGGTTTCCTCAAGAAACTCCAGAAAATAGAATGAGCATCCCTAGAACTCTTACAACTTTAGGATGGAGATTATGAGATTCTGGACCATGACCCAGATAATTAGATGCAAACAAACTAGGAACTGCAAACGAATGAAACCACTTCAATTTTCTCTAAAAAAGACATCAGACCTAAAGTAAAATGATGAGACAACCACCTTAAAAAAGAGCTCCCAAGAGCAGGGAGCTGTCCCATGTTCACCTGGAAGTGAATTTAGACCACATGAAGCCATGAGTCTCAAGCTTATGTTTGCCGCTCTGGCCCCAAACTTCATTTAGCCATATAAGAGGAAGCCTGAAATAATATCACCAATCCTATGGACCCAGGGCAGATATGCTTCCAAGCCAGCAATAACAATGTAGGGCCTCCTGTATGGTAACCTAGGCTTACCCACCATTTTCAGGTACTTGCCATGTGACAGGTACCCAGTCAGGTAGTGTGAACTCATGAACTCACTCAGAAGATCTAAATTCAAGAGGTGCGTCCAAGGGTCTAAAGCTAAGAGAAAAAAGTAATCTGTATGTAAAAACAAACAGAATGGTCTTTTTCTTTCCCCTGTAATTTTTTTTTTTTTTTAAAGATTTATTTTATTTATTTAATTTCCCCCTCTCCCCTGGTTGTCCTTTCTTGGTGTCTATTTGCTGCGTCTTGTTTCTTTGTCCGCTTCTGTTGTCGTCAGCGGCACGGGAAGTGTGGGCGGCGCCATTCCTGGGCAGGCTGCTCTTTCTTTTCACGCTGGGCGGCTTTCCTCACGGGCGCACTCCTTGCGCGTGGGGGCTCCCCCACGCGGGGGACACCCTTGCGTGGCACGGCACTCCTTGCGCGCATCAGCACTGCGCATGGCCAGCTCCACACGGGTCAAGGAGGCCCGGGGTTTGAACCGCGGACCTCCCATATGGTAGACGGACGCCCTAACCACTGGGCCAAAGTCCGTTGCCCTAACCACTGGGCCAAAGTCCGTTTCCCTCCCCTGTAATATTTTTGAAAGCAACTCGTGATCTTCAGAAAAACTGCTTCAGAACAGGGGTTGGCAAACTACGACTCACGGACCAGCTCTGGCCTGCCACCTGTTGATGTAAAGTTTTACTGGAACACAGCCATGCTCAGTCATTTACGTATTGTCTATGGCTGCTTTCATACTACGACAGCAGAGTTGAGTAGCTGTGAGAGAGAGACCACATGGCTCTCAAAGCCTAAAATATTTTCTATCTGGCTGTTTATAGAAAAAGTTTGCTAGCAATTGCATAAAAACATTATTTGTGTGTGTGTGTATATGCAGTGGGTGTACACATGGTTTTTGGGTTTTTTTGCTAATCCTGCCCCACCCACACAATAGCCAGATGACCTATATTTTCTTAAGTGCAGTTAAATGTGAGCAATTAAAACCTTAATTAATTTAATAAGGTGGTTCACTCCCACTAACTTATGCAAAAAAAATAAATAAATAAACAGATGGGCAAAAGAGAAAGGTTACCATTTTATCTCTAGCAAAGTAGTAAGGCAGTTTCCTCTATTTTGAGACTGTCACTTTTAATAAAAATAACCCAAATAAGTAAACTTAGATGACAATTTCAGGAACTATCTGAATCAAAAAATAATTCAAACTTTAAATAGTGGAGGATAAGATCATAACCAGTAATATTTAGCACTGAAAATACTCAGCTAATCTTCCCCAAGATATTATCGGCCAGGAAGAAAACTCTAATAGGGCAATGAACTCTCAAAATTTACTAACATTTTAAGTACTAACACACAATTTTAAGAAAAACTACCAAAGAGTAAAACAATTTATAAGGAATCAAGTTTCTTAAAAAAAAAAGCAAATGCCTAAATAACTCAACTGCCATTAACTTTTTTCATCAGCACAAAATTACTGAGCACTGAGAGGTGGTAAGATTACAAAAAGATAGTGACAATACTACTCATGAGATTTTCAACACACAAGGAAAAAGCCCAGTAAATTAGTCTCCCAAATGGGGTTAACAAGAAAGCATTAAATAGGGCTAGGGAAGGCAAGCTAACAGTTGCGGGGGTTTTTTTTTTTTTTTTTTTTTTTGGAGTAATTAAATAACTCTAAAATGTTTTGTGACGATAAATGCACAACATTGTAATTATACTAAAAGCCACTGATTATTCACTTTAGAGAGATTAAAAGAATATGAGAATATATCTCAATAAAACTGCTTAATAAATAAATAATTGTACAAGAAGAGCCAGAAATAGCCACTATGTACAGCAGGGGAGACACAGAGAGATGGAGGGGTGAAAATTTTTCTTGTTTGTCTGTTTTTTGTTTATTATTACTATGGAAATAATGAAAACGCTCTAATAATGACTGAAGTGATGAATGCACAAATCTGTGATTATACCAAATACCACTGATTGTACAATTTGGATGCACTGTATGCTTTATTACTATGTATCAAGAAAATTGATTTGTTAAAAAAAATATATTAAAGCTATCATATCATTTTAGGAAACTGCATACCTACAAATAATACGCTAACTACTGGCAACCATTTCCTGTTGTTATTTACATTGGAAACCAATAAATATAACAATCATTTAATCTACCTAAAATAATAACAGTATAGCACCACAATTGTGGAAGCTCAAAATAGACAAAACCCAGTTCCTGCCTCCAAGTTGGTCAGATGGGGAAAAGAAACAATAAAATAGTGGAGAGATTCAGGAGTGTTAAAGGAAGTACCACACAGATTCTGGGAAGGTGTGATCGTTGTGAGACTGGGTGGTCAGGTAAGGCTTCTTACAAGGCTGAATTTAAGATGAACCAATGAGTGAATACATAGAAAGCTAGGAAAGAGAGGAGGAGGAGGAAGACAGAAGGGGAGGTGATGATGAGGAAGAAATATAAGAGATTTTGGGGAAATCTGTACTAGTCTGGCTGAAGAGCAGGACTATGAAGAATTAGCAGTAATCAGGTTAGGCACCAGATTATAGCAGTCATTTAATGCAAGGTGAGAAGTTTACAATTGTTTCTACGGACCAAAGTTTTTAACTGAGGTTTTTGTTGTTGTTCATTTTGAGTCAGATTTTCCAAAGTAATCTTCCTTCTAAATTGACAAAGCTAAGTCTTTATAAAGCTGGTTTTCAGGTGATTCAAAGTCTCTCATCATCTGACAGACCAAAAGCTCAATCCAGAATTTTTCCAAAAGAAGACACTGACCCTTTCATAAAGCATAGTTGAAATCTGAGATTTTTTTTATACAAAATCCTCATGAATGAATAGGGAGTTAATGCTTCCTTCTCCATTCTTTTCTATATTTTCCACATTCTTTACAATGACACAAAATTGTTTTAAAATCGGGGGTGGGGGGGACTCTTTAAAAGCAGATTTGGCTCTACGGATAGAGCATCTGCCTATCACATGGGAGGTCCAGGATTCAAACCCAGGGCCTCCTGACCCATGGGATGAGCTGGCCCACGCACAATGCTGATGCGTCCAGGGAATGCCATGCCATGCAGGGGTATCACTGTGTAGGGGTGCCCCACATACACACAAAGAGCGCGCCCCATAAGGAGAGCTGCTCAGCTCAAGAAAAGTGCAGGCTGCCCAGGAGAAGCACCGCACACACAGAGACCTGACGCAGCAAGATGGCACAACAAAAAGAGACACAGATTCCAGGTGCCACTGACAAGAATAGAAGCGGACACAGAAGAACACACAGCAAATGGACATAGAGAGCAGATACCTGGGGGGTGGGGGCAGGGAAGGGGAGAGAAATAAATAAAAATAAATCTTTTTTTAAAAAAAAGTAAAAGAGACACAGAAGAAAGAGCTCTGAGGCCCCAGGGAGAGATGGACGGTTTGCCTAAGAGCTTATAGCTGTCCTTGGGAAAACAGCCGAGACTGACAGAGAAAGCCATGACTGATGAGCCCTAACCAGAAGAGGGAACTGGAAGCCCAGAGGGAAAGCAGAGAGCAGGCAGAGATCAATGACAATTTCGCTTCAACATGTGGCAACTGACTTTACTGAGAAAGCAACCCTCAGTTGGACTCTTTAGGGCCTTGTAACTGTAAGCTTTTATCCCAAATAAATACCCTTTATAAAAGACAAAAGAAAAAAAAAAAAGAGGGCAAATATCCTACATCAGGATGTTTAAAGCCTTTGTTTCCAAAGATGGAAAATATCAGTAACAAACTTTCAAACAAATTTGCCTATCACAAATTTGCCCAAAGTAATTTCAAGTCTATTTTAATATCTTCATTATCTCATAGGAAAGATTCATTTTAATGTTGAGTTTCGTTTTAAGGCCACTTTAGCTTAAGTGGAGATAAGAATTATGAACAGGCAAAAGCATACTTGAGTGGAAGGGAAAGAGGCCACAGTATTTTACTATGTAACAGCCATCAGATTTTAAAAACAAAGAGAAAAAGCTTTTAAAATGAACACACACCTATTAAAAATTCCTAATAAGGTAAATATTATACAAGCCCATCCCATCCTTGTATCATTCATATTAATATATTCTTTAATTGGATAAATATGAGAGTCACTGTTCAAAGGATTAGCTACTATAACCTAAAAAAGGTTTACTAATATTTTATTATGATCCTAATAATGGACCAGCTCATCAGGTACAGCTTACCTTGGTACAAAAAGATTTTGCAAGTGTTTTAGTATACTTTGAACATATAGATTAGGCTCTTTGATAACTGGCAATGGAATAGACTCTTTTGGCCCCACTAAAGCCATAATCCAGTCAGTATACACATCAACACAATATTTTACAGTCTCTCCATCCAATGGAAGGGTCAGTCCATAGCAAATTACTTCCATGGTCCATTTTACCTAAACAAGAGAAAAAATAGAGACTTATCAAGCATCCCTATCTATATCTCAGTAGACAGATTTAAAATGTTAAATTCTTATATAGCTAAAAACCTCTAACTTGATAGTGTATTCATCTCAATATATACACCATATTTATTCTGGTGAGTGTAGTTTCCCTGTATCAGACATACACTAACATTTCCTAAACAAAATATTTAAGAAGAAAATAAGTTACTTAATTTTAAATATCAAGTCTATGCTGACTTTTATCCTCGTGAAATGAAAAGTACAGGTTATCTCAATATGCCATAGAGACAGAAGGAACAGAAATAGAAAATTTTAGATTTTCCCCCACTTAATTTACACACAGGTATGTGTGTCATTCAGGCAATCATACACATAAATTCAATCACATCCCATCTCCAGATTATGCAAAATTAACAAATGACAGGGAGGAAGCTGAACTATTCAACTCATTCTGCAACTGTTTTCTGTGCCTATCATATTAATACTTAGAATGGAAATGTGGGAACAAACACAGGTGGAAGGGACTGAAGCTGAGTGAGATCTTAACCGAACACTCACTCAGCTGTACTGAGAGAATTCCAGCCTCCTGACCTTTCTGAATCACATCCTCAGGGCTGAAAGAACTTGCTTCACCACTACCTGCAGTCATGAAGAATGGGTAAGGTGCTATAAGAAATAGGATACTCCAAATTTGCAACAGAAGATGAAAATATATTCCAGACACTGTAGACTAGAAAGTTTAAGTAAATACCAGATAAAATTCTGGGACAAATTATTAAGCAGATGATCAGTGAACACTTATAAAAAGCTTAAGTGTGATCACTGGGAATCAGCTCTGCGCAAAAAGAACAAGTCATGCCAAATAAGCTTCATTCGTTTGTTAATGGGGTTACTACGAAGACACCGACAACCCTGTATAGTGCTTGCAAGTTTATGAAAACTTTCAGAAATAGCATCTAACCATCACAATAACCTTGAGTGAGAGGGGAAACTATTCCTACTTGATAGATAAGAAAACTGAAGTTTAGCAAGATGAAGAAAATTGCCCAAATCACTGGTTTTTAAATGGTGGACCTAAAAACTTCAACCCTGTCTTCTGAATGCAAATTTGAAGCTATTCTCACCATGTCATTAACAGCCTTCCCTGGCAAAGGGGAAGCTGGGCTTTACCAAGAAGAAATTCAGTCAGATGCAAGACATCCTTGTGGACAAGATGGAGACATATGCCAGAGGATGGTAGAATGGCTGGCATGGTATTTCATATGAAAGTCTAATAGTACATTAATGTATCAAAATCATTTTGGAAGAAAGTATCCAGTGGCATGCCAAAAGCCCTGCCAAGATTTTGACTTAGGGGAAAAAAAACAATTATATGCTGATTATATGCTGATATTTGAAGATATCACAAAGCTAAAAAGAATGACTAACTTTAACAGAAATTCAGGATTCAAAAAGACTTCAACAACTTAAAACTAAAGTTGACTCTAACAAGATAAAAACACGTATTAAATTGTTTAAGAGCAAAAATAACTAGACAGGCTGAGGAGAGAAAAGACAGTTTAACAGTAATAAATGTTAAAGAAGACTGTAACAGGAAAGTGAAATTGACAATGTGAAAGGGGAATGGAGAGTTAACCACACAAGAGAAGGGATTTTAAATAAGGCTGGAGGTCCATAGTTATCACATGGAAGACAAAAAGAGGAAAGCGGTCTGGTGATAACTTCACACAATAATTTAAGTGTATAATTCTATAGGGCACTAGATCCAAGGACTATTTTATATTTTATATATTTTAAAGGTGGGGAAGGAGAATAAACAAGGGGTGTAACAGAGCACCTCCATCTTCCCAAGGGAAGGCAAAGGGCTACAGACACACCAAGGCAAGCACATGCTAGGACCCACACTGATCCTCAGGGTTAAGTCTCTACTAAGGTACTCTGAAGAGAGAAAAATGTCTTTTTTTTTTTTAATGGTTTAGGTGCATTTTTATTGGTTGCCTTTCAGAATCCTTCTACAAAAGAGCAAAGTTAAAAACCAAGAACCTGGAAAAAGAGTGAGAATACTTCCTTGTTCCCATGAGCCCTCCATCCCATCCATGGCCTAGAGAGAGTTATAAGCTGCCTCTGGAACTACAAACTTTAGACTTATATCCAAGCCTAATCTTTCATTCATGAAAAACTAAAAAGTAAGAAAAACAAAGGGTCTGAGAAATAGGTTACAGGTTTTGGTAAACCGAAAGCCTGAAGTTTACAAGTACCGAGGAAAATGTTCTAATCCTGTGTCTTAACCAAACCTCATACTAGCAAGCTACAGTATCACTCTATTCTCAGAGCCCCTCCACTACTTCCCACTGGCAACTTAACTTTAGCTCAGTCCCCATACCAAAGAGCAAAGGACTGGCTCCAGGTCAAGCTACTCTGACAGCTACTACAAGAGTCCCTTATCTTTAGGGACAGCAAATACAACCCCAATTCCAACTACTTGGGCTCACAGCCAAAACTTAGCTGCTCTGCACACTTTCACGGCTGGAAGCCAGACAAAGGTGAGGAGAGATGGGGACACAGGAGAACTCAAGATCAGCGCATAAGTGTAGCCTGAAAACTTATCACAAGATAGGACTCCAGTTAGGCACCTTCTAGAAATAGAAACGAAGGCATTCCAAACATAATTCTGAATGGAAACGAGAAGACTAAGCCTACAGCCCATCCTAAGAGAAAGGGGACTGACACTCAAGTTTCTGTTTGGGGCACTGAGTTCAAGTGGAGAATTGGGCCTGGCTAGTAGGAAACCCCAGCAACAAAATGGTGCAGCCTATTCCTTACTATCCTAAACTCTGGGCCCCAATCCTCAAACCAAATGGGGTTAAAAAAAGACATCAAGTTGCATTGCACAGAAATAAATTTTTTAAAAGTCAACATTAAATAAACTCTTCAGTGACAAATTTCTATTTTCACATAGTAAAATGAAATAAAGAAACACTTACTTCTTTGTCAGTTTTTAACATACTCTCACTCCCAGCCACTGAAGGGGTACCCAAAGCCTGCCCAAGGGGACGGACCACTGCATTTGCCACCTCTCGTCCAACACTCTCAGGATAGCTGTGCAGCACACTGGTATGGCCCTGATCATTCTGAATCACCAGATGAAGTGACCTCCACTCAGAGTACATCGTGCCGCTACTGTACTATCCAAATGGCACCTGAAAAGACAAAACATAATTGCAAGTCAAATTATAACACTGCAGGGAAGCAGATGTGGCTCAAGCAATTGGGCTCCCATCTACCATATAGGAGGTCCAAGGTTTGATTCCCAGGGCCTCTTGGTGAAAGCAAGCAGGCCCATGTTCGAGCTGGCCTGAGGGGAGAGCTGGCCCACACAGAGTGCTGGTCTACGCAGAGAGCTGACACAGCAGGATGACACAAAAAAAAGAGACACAGAAGAGAGACAGTAAGAGATGCAGAAGATCAGGTAGCTGAGGTGGCAGAAGAGATTAAGCACGTTTCTCCCACTCCAGAAGCTCCCAGGATCGTTTCCCAGTGCCAACTAAAGAAAAGACAAGCAGACACAGAAGAATACACCAAAAAATGAGGGAGTATGGGGGAAAAGAAATAAAAATCTTTTAAAAAAATTATAATACTGCAAATTAATAAAAATAAATAAAACACAGAACTACCCTACATGGCAAGATAAAGGTAGCTGCAAATATACCGCCTCTGAGAAGAAAAGATATCCAAATGTTTGGAGAATGTCCCAAAATAGGCTCATGAGGCTGGAGTATGAAGGAGCCCTTCCTTTCCATGGCTCCAAGATTAAAAAGAAAAAAAAAAAAAAAGATGAGAGAATGGAGTACCTTAAGTAGGAAAAGGAGACAAAAGAAAACCTTTGTTTACTCTGATAACCAGATTTTTCCATCAATATTTTCTGAACATCTTTACATTTTTACATACTAGAAACATACCCCTGCAATTTCCCACCAATGTCTTCAAATTAAACTTTATTTAGGCTTTACAAAATAATTTGAGAGTATTTCATTCCCTGAAGCAATGGCACTCAAACTTCCAGTCATCGAACACCTGAAAGTCATTATTCTTTAGAACTATCACTTAGTGAGCATTTACTACAGGATATTCATTCATACAATTATCAAGACAACTGTGTGAATATTAAGTAATATCATCCCTATTTCACAGATGAGGAAGAGTTTTGCTTCTTAGCTAAGGTTTCAGAACTATAATGGGATTGGCCTCAAGGGTTCATGTTCTTAACCATATTCCCCATGAAATGATATCTACCAAATAAGGAATTTCAGCTGCAGAAAACATAACTGTATGAATACAGTGTAAATACTACAACCATAAATACCACAGCCATGAAGAGAACCAAGGATGGTTATTTCCAGTTCATTTCTGTTAACTTTCATTTTCTCCTTGTTCATTAGTTCTAAAATCTGTTTGCCCACCTAGCAAAGTTTAAGCAAAATACACGCGTACAATTTATCTTAATATTAAGAAAGCTCTATACCTGAAGTTATATTTTCTTCAAACTGGGAAGAGACTAGAATTGTTTAATTTTATCCCAGAACACCTCATTCTAGCTCACCAAATACCAGTTTTTTCAAGAGCATATGGCTTTTGAGAATCAGGGCGTTAACAAATGAAGATCAAACTCCTTAGCGTAATGACAGTCACAGTCATTCACAGTCTAATGCCATACTAATTTCTTTCTCCCTTCCTTGCAGAGGAACCCATTCCTTCCCCTCGCCTTTCATCCCTCCTCACACCCAACCTAATCAATCTTCTCGGCTTCTTTTGGAGTTTGAGGGACTATGGACCAAGGTTCCTTTCAGTGACCCTACAAGGATCTTCTGGTCTCCTCCTCCTTTGGACCAAGAAGTCTTAAAAATGAGGAGTAAGAGGGATGAACCAGCAGTGAGCCAAAGAACAGGAAAGGTAAGATCTAACAAGGTATCTACAATTGCATGGAGGGGTAGATGTGACCAACTATTAAAATTGCCTACATTTCCCCAAGATTTATAGAGTTCCCCCAAGGCTATCCTGATGACTCCCTAAAGTAAATACTTTCAAACATCAAAGGGGAAAAGGGGAAAGCTCTGATAGGGTGCCATCTCCATCAGAAGACTTCTTCCCATACTTTTTCTTCTTGATTTTTTTATTAACACACACGCACATATATACCTATATAGTATACATAAACACCCTATATATATAAGAATATATATATAAGAACATATATGAACAAGAACGTTATACTACAGGATTTATTTTGTTTAAGAATAGGTTTTCAATCTTTACATTATTTGTTAGGCTTCATTCTCTGTCCACATAATTCACTTCCCTGGAAAGATAATTATCTTACAACATAACATTTCTTCCTGTAGTTTGTATTAGTCTAATTCAACTGTATTAAAATAATATATATACATGCATAACTAAAGAGTATCTGTTTTATAACAATGAGATAGTATGCATATTTTCTATATATTGTTTTTCCATTCAACAGTACCTCACGAATACTCTTCTAAGATAACTAATGTAATAATGGATTCATTTTAATGGTTGTGTAATAGTCCATGGCACAGATGTGGTATGATTTATTCAACTAGTCTCCTAATGATGGGCATTTCCTTTATTTACCATTTTTTGTCATCAAACAAGGATGCAATAAACATCCTTATTCATAAATCCTTAAACAGTAACCCTTCTATTTCTATGGAATAAGTTTCCAAGAGTGAAACTGAGGGATAAATGGGTATACATATTTTTTAATGTTAATAGATCTTGCCAGATAGCTTTCCAAAAACAGATCCCACTTACATCAGGAATGGAAAAAATAAATGAGTCTCAGGGAATTGAATGACAACACGAAACGCACAAACAGTCATATTATTGGTGTCCCAGAAGGAAAAGAGAATGGAAAAGGGGTAGAAAGAATATTTGAAGAAATAATGACCGAAAACTTCCCAACCCTTACGTATTAGTCAGCCAAATGGGTCCTGATGCAAAATAGGAGAAATTTTGGTTGGTTTTTACAAAGGGTATTTATTTGGGGTAGGAGCTTACAGATACCAGGCCATAAAGCATAAGTTACTTCCCTCACCAAAGTCTATTTGGAGCAAGAAGGCTGCTGACATCAGCAAGGGTTCAGGTTTCCTGGATTCCTACATTCCTGGGGCTTGCTTTTCTCTGGGTTCAAGGTTCCTTTCTTCCTGGGGCTGGCTTCTCTTTCCTCTGCGTGCTGACTTCCCGGGTCTTCAGCATCAAACTTGAACATCAAAACTTCAACATTAGAAACCCTCAAATTTGTTTTCTGCCACGCCTTAATGAGGTGGCCCAATTAAAGCCCTAATCATAACTCAATCATGCCCAATAACAGACCATATTACAAACATAATCTGATATGTATTTTTGGAATTCATAACTATATCAAACTGCTACACCTTATGAAAGACAAATATCAAAATCCAAGAAGGACAACACACCCTAAACAGAATAAATCTGAACAGACCTACCCCAAGACATGTACTCTTCAGAATGACATATTAGAGAAAGAGGATTCTGAAAGCAGCAAGAGAAAAGCAAAGCATCACATACGAGGGAAACTCGATAAGATAAAGAGCAGACATCAGAAACCAGGGAGGAGAGAAGAAAGTGGTATGATGTATTTAAGGTACTGAAATAGAAAAACTGCCAGCCAAGAATTCTGTATCTGGCAAAGTTGTCCTTCAAAAATGAGGGTGAGTTCAAAGTTTTCACAGACAAAGAAAACCCAACAGAATGTGTTATCAAAAGACCAGATTTACAAGAGATACTAAAGGGGGTGCTAGAGTCTGAAAGGAACAAACAAGGATGAGAGATTTGGTGAAGAGTTAAAAATGTATATTATTAAGAAGGGTAAACTAAAGGATAAAAATACAGACAACAGAGCAGTATAACAGAAAACCTAAAGACAAAATGGATAAAGTAAGTAATGCCTTTACAGTAATAAGACTGAATGTTAATGGATTGAAATCTCCAATCAAAAGACAAAGACTG
The DNA here is from genome assembly GCF_030445035.2 of Dasypus novemcinctus. Taxonomy (NCBI): domain Eukaryota; kingdom Metazoa; phylum Chordata; class Mammalia; order Cingulata; family Dasypodidae; genus Dasypus; species Dasypus novemcinctus. Next base: position 42,113,131 of record NC_080696.1, on the reverse strand, counting down.
ATAGAATGGATTAAAAAAAATGAGCGAAGCAGATGTGGCGCCAGCAAATGGGCTCCAGTCTACCATATAGGACGTCCAGGGTTCGATTCCTGGGACCTCCGGTTGAAGGCAAGCTGGCCCCTGCAGACTGCTGGTACAGCAAGACGACGCAACAAAAAGAAACACAGGGGAGAGACAATAAGAGACGCAGACGACCAGGGAGCTGACGTGGCGCAATAGATTAAGCGCCTCTTTCCCACTCCAGAAGATCCGAGGATCAGTTCCCGGTGCTGCCTAAGAGAAGACAAGCAGACATAGAAGAACACACAGCAAATGGACACAGAGATCAGAGAGCAAGCACAAAACAATGGGGGGGGTAAACAAATAATTTTTTTTTTAATGAACCATTTATACATTGTCTATAAGAGACCCACCTCAGATATAAGGACACAACTAGGCTAAAAGTAAAAGGTTAGAGGAAAGCGGATTTGGTTCAACCGACAGAGCATCTGCCTACCATATGGGAGGTCCAGGCTTCAAACCCAGGGCCTCCTGACCTGTGTGGTGAGCTGGACCATATGCAGCGCTGATGTGTGCAAGGAGTGGCATGCCACACAGAGGTGTCCCCTGCATAGAGGAGCCCAATGCCCAAAGAGTGCACCCCGCAAGGAGAGCTGCCACACGCAAAAAAAGTGCAGTCTGCCCAGGAGAGGTGCAGCACACACAGAGAACTGATGCAGCAAGATGACACAACAAAAAGAGGCACAGATTCTCAGTGTCACTGACAAGAACGCAATGGGACACAGAAGAACTCTCAGCAAATAGACACAGAGAACAGAAAACGGTGGTGGGGGAGGGGGAGCAGGGGGAAGGAGAGAGAAATAAATTCAAGAAAATAATCTTTAAAAAAAAAGCAAAAGTTTAGAAAAAGGTATTCCATGCAAGTAGGAACCAAAAAAAAGAGTTGGAGTAGACCAGATAAATGTAAAGTAACAATTTTATTATATGTATATGAACAATAATTACCCGGTGCAACTAGGCAAATTGCTCCCGTGATCAGTATTCTTTAAGTTTCTTCATACAAAATAAACACTTGTTTTTAATTGAAAAGGACTGAAAAAAAGATATTTTTAGATGCTTCATTTTTCTTTAATCCTTATGCATACTCATTAATTAAAATAACCCATCTGGATCAATAAATGATTTAGCAAACTACTGCTAAAAAAGATTTTGAGTTTTTCTGCCTCATCAAATTATGAGTTGGCATATTGTTATCTGCTGTTATTCATTCCAGTAAGATGTGAAGAATTCCCAAATAGGAATTTGACTATCCAGAAAGAATTATGGCCTAAATGGAAATTAAGTAACTAAACCAATCATTTATTTCATTCCTAGAGATTACATCCAATAGTTAGAGCTGTAATATAAAAATCAGAATTATGTTATAATTAATTTCTATAATTATTATTTACATTTATAAATGTTTGCTGCTATACTATTTCTTATAATTGATTATTTTAAATCTAACCTGACCATGCACTCTCTTAAAATTTTAATTTCTTTCCATCTATTTTTCTATTTATTTTACAATTGTACAATAAAGTTCTTTTTAACAGCTAAAAAAAAAAAGTCATTGATTATACACTTTGGATAGATCATATGGTATGGGACTATATCTCAATAAAACTGCTTAGTAAACAAATAAATAATTGTACAAGAATAACCAAAAATAGCAGGGGAAACAGAGATTGAGAGGGGAGGAATTTCCTTGTCTATTTTTTGTACACTGTTATTATTGAAATAATGAAAATGCTTTAGTAATGATTCATGTGATGAATACACAACTAAGTGATTATACCAAATACCACTGATTTTAACTTTTGGATAAATTGTATGCTTTATTAATATGTATCAATAAAATTTAAGAAAAATAGAGTGGGTTGGGGGAAAAATACAACAAATGTCAGATATGGACTATAGTTAGTAATAATATTTTGATGATAATCTTGCAAAGTTTGTAACCAATGTATTACAACAATGGAAGGTGTTGGTGGAGGGGTGATGTATGAGACCCTGTATGGTATTATGCATCTTTAAGTTCACAACTTTTACTATACACTTATTGTTTACATATGCTCATGTATGAACAACATACTTCAATTTAAAAAAAAATCTTTTTCCAACTGACATGAAATACCAAATTTGTCATACATTAAATCTCATTCACGTATAAATCTATTCTGTTCAACTATTTGTCTATTTGCCATTAATTATTTAGGTGCAGTGCCTTTATAGAATGTTTTGATATCTGGAAAGGAAATCCCATTCACCTCCACCATTCTTTTTCAAAACTTTCTTGGCAATTCTCCAACATTTATTTTTCTATATAAAATTTGAGGGGAGCAGATGTAGCTCAGTGGTTGAGTGACTGCTTCCCATGTATGAGGTCCTGGGTTCAATCCCTGATATTTCCTTTAAAAAAAAATTTTTTTTAATCATTTTAAAGGTGGTACTAGGGATTGAACCCAGGACCTCATACACTGAACCACATCTGTACCCTTGATTTTTACCCAATTCAAAAAACCAAAAACAAAATTCTGCCAGGATTCTAAATGAAACTGCTTATACCACCTTCCCAACCTAACTACTACTACCACTTTTCCTTATACACCCCAAACTATGACCACAAAGAACTACTGATAATTGCTCAAATCCAGCAAGTTCTTTCATACCCCAAAATCACACTCATGCTACTTCCATTTACTGAAATGCCATTCCCCACCTTGACCAACATATGAAGTACTCATCTTTCAAGGCTCAGTTCAATTGCCCTCTTCTTGGTAAAACTTTTCTTGGCTCCTCATACCACCCCTCCTCTCCAGTTCTGAGTGTCTGTTACAGACTGTTCATACTGAGTTTCGTATTAGATTATTCATTAGCTGTGTACAGCCTTTTTTGAGTGGGATCCTCACCTGAATCTTTGAACAGTCCCTGGCAAGCAGTGGGTATAGAATATTTCAGAATTTCAAGGTTTACCAATGGGAAAAAGAAAGATGTTAGAAGGTATTCCCTTTATTCTACTACAGTATGTCAGTATGTACATATAATGTACAAATAAAAATTAGAAAACATCCACTTGTTTTAAACTAGTTATTTGTAAAAAGTAGTCAGATGGTTTCCAAATATTCAAGGAATAAAAGGAAAAACATCCCTAACAGGTAGCACATTACTGGGATAAAATGTTTTAAGAAGGGGGAAAAAAAGTCAAGCTAATTCTCAAACTCTAATGTACACCTAAGACTCATCTAAGGGCTCTGATTGTAAATACAGATTCCCAATCCCCCTTCCCAGAAATCATGATTCTGGAGCTCTGGGGTGGAGTCTGGGCCCCTGCATTTTTTAAGAAACACTACCACCCCTCTCAATTCTGGAAGACTGGAGTATCATTCTTTAAAAAACACTAAGCAAGATCAATAAAAACAAGTTTAATAATTCAAGTTTTTAAAAAAGTTTTCCAATTAGATTAAATGTAAGAAAATGAAATCCTTTCAAGGAACAAAGTAAAAAGACATAGAAAGTATACAACAGGGGGAAACGGACTTTGGCCCAATGGTTAGGGCGTCCGTCTACCATATGGGAGGTCTGCGGTTCAAACCCCGGGCCTCCTTGACCCGTGTGGAGCTGGCCATGCGCAGCGCTGATGCGCGCAAGGAGTGCCTTGCCACGCAAGGGTGTCCCCCGCGTGGGGAAGCCCCACGTGCAAGGAGTGCGCCCGTGAGGAAAGCCGCCCAGCGTGAAAAGAAAGAGCAGCCTGCCCAGGAATGGCGCCGCCCACACTTCCTGTGCCGCTGATGACAACAGAAGCGGACAAAGAAACAAGACGCAACAAATAGACACCAAGAACAGACTACCAGGGGGGGGGGGGGGAATTAAATAAATAAATAAATCTTTAAAAAAAAAAAAAGAAAGTATACAACAGGGAAACAGACTTGGCCCAGTGGTTAAGGTATCTGTCTACCCCATGGGAGGTCCGCGGTTCAAACCCCGGGCCTCCTAGACCAGAGCTCCACGCGCAAGGAGTGCGCCCCATAAGGAGAGCCACCCAGCGCGAAAGAAAGTGCAGCCTGCCTAAGAATAGCGCCACCCATACCGAGAGCTGACACAAGATGACGCAACAAAGAGACACAGATTGCCGTGCAGCTGACAACAGAAGCGGACAAAGAAACAAGATGCAGCAAAATAGACAAAGAGAACAGACAACCAGGGTGTGGGGGAGGGGAGAGAAATAAATAAAAAATAAATAAATCTAAAAAAAAAAAGAAAGTATACAACAAAAAAGATGAACTAAAATATTGAACTGTATACGATAGTAAAACTGGATGCTAAATTTTAACAAAGTACACACAGATAGACAAAAAACATCAGGATAAAGAAATGCATTATAGTTACAGGCATATTAAACAAAACAATGAAGAAAAGAGAAAATAAACATTGGAATCAAACATTAAGAAATCAAATAGGGAAGCAGACTTGGCCCTGTGGTTAGGGCATCCATCTACCACATGGGAGGTCTGCGGTTCAAACGCCGGGCCTCCTTGACCCATGTGGAGCTGGCCCATGCGCAGTGCTGATGCATGCAATGAGTGCTGTGCCATGCAGCGGTGTCCCCCAGGTAGGGGAGCCCCACGCGCAGGGAGTGCACCCCATAAGGAGATCCACCCAGCGTGAACAAAAGTGCAGCCTGCCTAAGAATGGCACCACCCACATGGAGACCTGACACAACAAGATGATGCAAGAAAAAGAAACATAGATTCTCGTGCCGCTGACAACAACAGGAGCGGACAAAGAAGATGACACAGCAAATAGACACAGAGAACAGACAACCACCGGGTTGGGGGGGTGGGTGGAGAAGGGGAGATAAATAAATAAATAAATCTTAAAAAAAAAAAAAGAAATCAAATAACACTAAATAAAGCAACTGAGGTATCATTTTGTACCTATTAAACTAGAAAAACAAGAGATAAAAACTCAACTCTGATTAGGATGTAAGGCCAAGGTGACACACTTCAGAACCTAGGCCAATGGTTTTCAATAAGAAAGAGCTGTTACCTAGGGGAAGTTTTGGAAATATTAACTACACTTTCAGTTAACACAATGATTGGAGTATGCCATGGGTTATGTATGGGCAGGGCCAGAATTCCAGACATCCTGCAATGCATGAGAGTCCTGAACAATGAACAATTATGCTATATCTCACATGACTTGCAAATGTTTGCCAGAAAATCATTCTGTTCTTAACTGTCTAAACCTAGAAATCTAACTTCATTTTACATACAAATAAAAAATATTTTGTGCTATTTTAATATATATTGAATTTTCCAGTAGTGCAATTAATCATGTAAACTGAGGAAAGACTGTACTTTATCTTGTTTAGAACTTTACCATACCAAGAACTGTTCATTTCAGAAAAATCACATCATCAATGGTCATGCCACTTGTGGTATCTTAGTTGTTAATACAATACACTGGCATTGTGAATACAAACACAGGTACTACAGATATCCTTCTTTAGCCCTTATTTCAAAATGTTGAATATAAAGTAAAAGTATCACATATTGTCTTACTTCTCAACTTCTAAGTTGACGCAAACATCTGGCTACTTCATTGTCTCATATACTATAGCTATATCTGAGCATTTATTAAAATACTAATTTTATTGGAAGAATAAAATGTTTTTCATTTGTTATGGCTAAAAAGTGTTCTTTTTTTCAAATTCTGTGTGTTTGTAGGTTGTTCAATCTTTTAATTTCATTTCAGGATAATGAAGTGGTCATTACCAAGTATTTGTTATTTAAAAATGGGGGAGGGCAGCATTAGATCGGAGAAGGATGAGAACCACTGGGTCTAGGTGAGGCAGGTTAGTATAGTGAAGAGGGAAGGTGGCTCAGACTCAGCAGAGAACATGGCTGGCAGACCAAATGGCTGCGAGACCACTCCTGGAAACCTCCTGAGGGGAAAATAGCCGGAAAGATCTTGCAAGACCCTAGCCATGAGATCCCACTTAGAACTCTTTTCAGGGTCAAGGGGAAGCCCCAGGTACCTTCAGGCAAAAGGCCTCACCATTGGCCTCCTGGGAGCTAATAGGTGGGGATCATAAGACAATCAATCAATCAGAACAGCAAACAGTGGGGTCCCCTCCCCAACATTATGAAAGGGGAAGAGTAAAGGTTTTAAAAGGCCTAGCCCAGGGGGTCCCATGCGCGACTCCACCCTGCAGCATCCCTGCAATCTATGTCTCAGATTGAGTACTTTTTTCATGTTTCTTAATAAACTTTTTATTCCCTTGCCTACCCTATGGAATGTCCTTAAATTCTTTTATGCAACATAGCCAAGAACCTAGAGGTCCAGAACAAAAAGCCTTCTGCCAGCATAGGGACCAAATAAGTAACAGGCAGCATTAAGGTTGAGAACCACTGTTCTAGGGACCAAACACATAACAGGTAATAAAGTGAAAAGCGTGGGCACTATACAGAAGGTGGTAAGGCTTCAAAGAGAGGAGCAGATGTGGCTCAAGCAATAGAGCACCTGCTTCCAAAAGGGTTCGGTTCCCTTGCCTAAAAACAAACAACAACAACAAAAAAGAAGCAAAACAAATGAAAAAACCATCTCAGGGGGAGCCGATATGGCTAAGTGGTTGAGTGCCGGCTTCCCATATATGAGGTCCCGGGTTCAATCCCCAGTCCCTGGTACCTCAAAAAAAAAAAAAAAAAAGGCTTCAAAGACAAGCAAAAATAAGGGAATACAGGCTCTGTTTAAAGGGCACAGCTCTAGCTGACTATCATCTTGAAGGAATATAATAAACCTAGTGTTGCCAGATAATCCAATTTTTCAAGAGAAGCAAAAATTTAGACATTTCTGTGACGTCTCTAGTCTTTAAATGTTGGCAAGTAATTAAAAATTTTTTTAGGGAAACGGACTTGGCCCAGTGGTTAGGGCGTCCGTCTACCACATGGGAGGTCCACGGTTCAAACTCCGGGCCTCCTTGACCCGTGTGGAGCTGGCCCATGCGCAGTGCTGATGCGCACGAAGAGAGCCCTGCCACGCAGGGCTGTCCCCCGCATAGGGGAGCCCCACGCGCAAGGAGTGCGCCCCGTAAGGACAGCCGCCCAGCACGAAAGAAAGTGCAGCCTGCCCAGGAATGGCGCCGCCCACACTTCCCATGCTGCTGGCGACAACAGAAGCGGACAAAGAAACAAGACGCAGCAAACAGACACAGAGAACAGACAACTGGGGGAGGAGGGAGGAATTAAAATAAATAAATAAATCTTTAAAAAAAATTTAAAAAATTTTTTTAAACTCCACAATGTGAGCCAAAAAAAACTTCATCTGTGGTCCAATTTATGCCTCTGATGAAAGATAAAGGCATATACTGATTTGAGTAACTGAATTAGCACAATCCTTATGAAGGAAGAGAAGTGAAATGTACACTATGGATGAGTTTTTGCTGCCCTGGAAAATCACCCACCCAAATCACTCACCTCTGCTGCAGGGGCTGGACTTATAAACCAATTGTGGAGGTCCTATAACTTCATTTTGTTTCACTTCTGTTGCTGTTGGGGAAACAAAGAGGGAGGGTAGAATGTGGTGTGACAGGTTTAGTGGGGTGAATTCAGGTGGGCCCAGTTTTGTCAATGGCCAGCCTACTCAAAAACACAAATAAGAACCTCCTCTTGCTTAGGCTGTCCAAAGTAACAAATCTAGAGATCTGCTTTCAGGAGACAGAACTGATGCACAGCCTCAGGCACTCCTGGGCAAGGATGTCCATATCTCCATCGACTTCTCAGGATAGCACAGTGGCAGGGGGTTTCCACTGCTATGTCTTGATTGCCCAGCATCCCACCTGCTACAGGGATGTTTGTGGCTCCAAACTGTCAATAAACTAAGGCATCTCAGAATGATATGCCATATGTATAACCATTCACCCAAGACAGTATAAATATTCTACCAATACATAGCAGGAAACAAAGTAACACTGGGCTTCTTGACCCAGTAATTCCACTTAGTCATTATACAACAATTTGATAGTAAAATGTGCAAAATGTCTATAGTATTATACATAAGATGGGGAAATGGGGATAATCTGTCCATCAAGAATGGTAAAACTTCATAAATTAGGGCACATTAAATCCAGGTACTAGTATGTAGCTATGAAGCATTGAGATTTTGATAGAACATAAAAAAACATATAGGAAAGTGGTTAAGAGGCAGAGCTATGAAACTTGACTTTTTAGGTTCAAATTCCAGCTTCACCACCTGCAAGCTGTGTAACCTTGCAAAAGTTAATTTATTTCTGTGTCTGAACATCTTCATCTTTAAAATGTGGAAAAAGCGCCTACTTCATTGTTGCTGTAGTGACTATAGAATCAACATATGTAAGATGTTTGTGATATGAAATAGTGCATAATAAGCAATAAATGGTAACTTATTATGGAATGGAGAAAAGCATATGCACCTAAGTAATTTAAAAAATTTACAACTAAATAAACATATATATGTTCCTAAAGAGTATAAGAATCACAGAGAAATTCAAGTAGTTTTAACTATTTGACCTGTTGATACAATTTGATGTAGCATGTTTTTGTTACTAAATCTCATGTCATAGAATTAATAAGTATATCAGCACCTAACTCTACTGATGAACATTAAGACAGTTAGAAACCACCAACTGACTATAAATAGTTATTAACTATTATGTACAATGCAGTATTAAGCCCATGAAGGAGGTAGATTAATAGAGTTACAGGCAAGAAGTTGTGAAAGTTCAAAGGAGAAAGATTACTTTTGATTGAAAGATTGAGCAAAGGTGGAAAGCAATAAAACATATGAGGAAGGACATCTGCTTCAGGTAATAAAAAAGAGCACTAGAGGTGATGGTTGTACAATACTGTGATGTACCTAATACCACTGAATTGTATACTTTAAAATGGTAAAAGTGATAAGTTTTATGCTATGTATATTTTACAACAATTAAAAAAAGCACTTGAAACTAGAAATCCAGAGTGGAAGAGAAGGCATCTGCAGAAGATGGTAAGGCTTCAAAGATAAGCAGTGGTCAATTTTAAAAGACTTCAAATGTTAGCATGGGAGATCTGTACTTAATTCAGTGAACACTGGAGGCAGGGAATGAGAAAGGTTAACTTTTAACATAGGAATGTTTTAACAGGAATTGAATTTCTGTTAAACTGATGGAAATATCCAAAACAGATTAAAAGGACAACAGAAGACCAAATTTCAGTGTGTATAAAATATTAGCAATGGGGTAAGGTGAACTGGGCACTACAGTGAGCTATGAAGACACATAACTGAAGTCAGATGATTAAGGGCTCTTGAATGCTATGATAAGGATCATATGCTTCTCCTCCCCACATAGGCTCAGGCTCTGGCAGCATGCTATCAACCTGAGCTACTAGCAAAGACATCTCCATCTTCAATGCTCCAAAAGTAAATATGGTGGGAAGAAGGGGGGAAAAAGACAGTGCTCCCCTGCAGATCCCTGACTTTCCTTCCTAACTATACATGTACCCATTTTCAAGGTATTCTCTCTGAAGGCATCTATTATCAGGTGACAGTTTTCTAGGTAATAATAGCTATGGCTCATAAAGGTATGAACACAGACTAACAGGCAGGTTTGGTCAAATTATCACAATGATCAAACAGTAGTGGACGCTACAGTCCTAACACTATAGCCTGACACTAATCACATCAATTGATTCAATCAATATTTATTACCTGCCTTCTATGCACCAAGCACAGAGAATAAAACAGTGAATAAAATATCATACCTATTCCCAAGGAGTGTTACGTCTAATCACAGAGAACTTTTTATAATCTTCATAAAGTAAATCCAGACCTCAGTTATTTCATTCAACAAACATTTACTAAACACCTATTATGTGTCAGGATTTAGGTGTGCAGATATAAACAGGACACAATGGCTGTCCAAGAAAAGGTTCCACAGTGAAGACAAAACAAATCAATTATGGTACCAGATCACAGTAGACAGCATAATACAACAAAAAACCACTTGAGATCTTGTTTGATAACAATATGTCTTTGTATATTGGTCATCATAAAATAGCATTCATATATTATCTCATTTTATTCCAGTAACAAGCCTGGAAATTAAATAAGACAGATGTCACTAGCCACATTTTCCAGGCAAGGAAACAAAGTAAGGCTATGATTTGCCCAGGGTCACATCAGTACTAGTAGACTGGAACAAGAAATGCTGCTTCTTGCTGTGAAATCCAGTGCTATTTCCTTTTGTCCTGACTCCAATCCTAAATATGGGACCTTAGATAAGTCACTTGGCATTTCTTTGTCATAGTTTCCTCATCTGTAAAACAGGGAAAATACCTGCTGTGCCTATCTAAAGTGATTTGGGAGAATGATCAAATAAAGCAACATAAGTCAATATACTTTAAAAGGTACAAATGCAAGGTACACAATATAAGGCATGCCTTGTTTCTCTTGGGAAAAACAAGGTACAGGGTACCAAAACACTGAGTAAATAAATGAACCAGACTGGATTTTAAGGTGCACTCAAGGACATTCATATAACTTTGTGACTAATAAAGACAAAAAGATCATAGTTCACATTTCTGTTTTAGTTCCATTGACCCCACAAGGCAAACATCAGTCAAGTTTGGCCAAAAAGGAGTGTGATCACCTACACATCAGATCCTAACTGTGAGTGATCCTATCAAACACCTGAACTATCAGACAGACAGATGAAGTCTTGCCTGCATTCCTCTCAAAAAGCGGAAGCAAGTGGTTTTTGCTAGCCTACCCCCCAAAAATGTGAATACTCTGCTTGCCCCCCACCTGCACAATTCTCATCTTTTATACTTTAAACTTGCTCTGTCCAATAGAGTAGCCAGAACTATATGTAACTATTTAATTTAAATTTAATTAAAAATTCAGTTCCTCAATTATACTAGGCATATTTCAAGTGCTCAACAGCTTCATTTGGCTAGAGCTAACATATTGGACAGAACAGACAACGAACAGTTACATCCTTACAGAAATTTCTATTGGATAGAGCTGCCTTAGACCCTCTACTTTTATTTTTATTTTTTTTTAAAGATTTATTTATTTATTTCTCTCCCCTCGCCCCCCCACCCCGGTTGTCTGTTCTCTGTGTCTATTTGCTGCGTCTTCTTTGTCTACTTCTGTTGTTGTCAGCGGCACGGGAATCTGTGTTTTTTTGTTGTGTCAACTTGTTGTGTCAGCTCTCTGTGTGTGTGGCACCATTCCTGGGCAGGCTGCACTTTCTTTCACGCTGGGCGGTTCTCCTTATGGGGCGTACTCCTTGTGCATGGGGCTCCCCTACGCGAGGGACACCCCTGCATGGCACGGCACTCCTTGCACGCATCAGCACTGAGCCAGACCCTCTACTTTTATTACAACCCTGACTAGACTATGGACTCCTCAACATCCGGGGCTGTCTTATTTATCTTCCTATCTCCAGTTTATGCAGTTAAGTAGGTGTCAAATACCAAGCATTCACTACTGATTTAATTGAATACCTCAAACATAGCAGACTACTGTTTGTCCAATTCCCCATCCTCAACACACAAATAACAACAAACAAAACATCCTTGTACATAGGGTAAAGAGGAGACACTGTGTTCAGAGGGAGGAGGCCTGCTTTCCAGTACTGGATGTGCTGGAAGCCAATCATGTACCCTTGGGAAAGTCACCCACTTTCTTCATCTATAAAAAGTTAGAATTAAACTCCATGCACCTTAATTCTAAAACTTGAATCATCTTGCACCAAAGGAAATCATGTATCCTATCTAAAAAGCTGTTGCATACCTCAATGAACACTTGCTAACACTGAGAGGTACCTCAAGTTCAAAAGAATCCATTTCTAGGTCTCAGGTTATCATAATGAGAGTCACTTTTGGTCTTTAACTGAGAATGTGGTATTTTTCATCTTTACTCCAAGGAACTACTAGAGACTTAAACCTCAGGCTTACAGATTGAGTTTCTTCCATGTGCCGAAGCCAGAACTAGATACTCTGTCCATATCTGATCAGAGAACAAGGACAAGTTTCTTGAGTATCTGAATTTAACATGAATTGTTAAACATCAGTCTCTATATTAGCCTCAAAATTCACCCATCCTAAAAACTGAAGAGTACAAAACTGAACTAAGAAAATATTTCTATAACAATACTTATATGGTAAAGAATTCTATTATATGAACTGTATTTGTTTTTAATTCAGTCCACATACCTCACCACATCTAACTGCTATAGAACAATCTTTATTGTCCAAAAACTTCATAATGACCCTCACACAGACACTTCCTCACTCTTATTATAAGCCTATATGGATTTGAGACTGTCCAAGAACAAAAACAATCTGAATTACTGGCCTACCTTCCCTTAAAACTTGTAAATATTGTAAATATCCCAGGCATTCTGCAAAAAAAAACTAAATTTGTCAATTTCTCTGACATTGAGCTTTTAATCTTCATTAGGTAGTTCTTGTGTCATCTCTCTTGGTGAAAAGGATGAACTATTACCAATAGCAATTCCATCTACTAGTATTTACTAAGTGCCAATAAGGCAGTAGCACTTTTTTTTTAATGGTTTATTTTTTATTAATTCCTCTCCCCTTCCACCCCCCCCCCAGTTGTCTGCTCCCTGTGTTCATTCACTGTGTGTTCTTCTGTGATACTTCCAGCTTCCATCTTTATCAGCGGCACCAGGAATCTGTGTTTCTTGTTTTTGTTGTGGCATCTTGTTGTGTCAGCTCTCTGTGTGTGCGGCGCCATTCCTGGGCAGGCTGCACTTTCTTTCGCGCTGGGCAGCTGTCCTTAATGGGGCACACTCCTTGCGTGTGGGGCTCCCCTTCGTGGGGGACACCCCTGCGTGGCAGGGCACTCCTTGTGTGCATCAGCACTGCACATGGGCCAGCTCCACATGGGTCAAGGCCTGGGGTTTGAACCGCAGACCTTCCATGGGGTAGGCAGATGCCCTATCCATTGGGCCAAGTCCACTTCCCAAGGCAAGAGCATTTAGTGGATACAACTAAAGATTTTTTGGACAATGAGGTGGGGAACAAATGCAGAGGCAAAGGGGTAATAAAAAGGCTTCAAACTACAAAAGGGCACTTTAAACAACTCTCTTACAGAGCACACTAGTCAAGAGTGATTATGTGGGCCTCATTTTTATAAACTGGTGAGCTTCTTGTGATAATTCTTTCATCTATTAATCAAACATGTTTATTGCACATTGTTGGTCCTATACAATGCCTTGTGAGTGATAAGAACTCAGTATTTGTTCAACTACAGGATGGATAAACTAATAACCTAACTAGAGTATTCCCAAGCAAAAAGAAAGTCAAAACCCTAAAGACTAAAAACTACCACTTCTTACAAAAATGGAAACAGAGAAGAATCTGTTTGCAGCATGAAGTCTATGTACCACGTAAAAGATACTCAAATATCCCATTCGGTAAAACCTTTGTAAGTCGTATGGTAAAGCACTGTGAGGAACAGAGAAGACATGGCCCCTGCTCTCCAGTTGCTCATACCCAGCAGAAGAGATAAAATTACAACACAGAAAAATAACTGGTAATTTCCATTCTGATGACGCTAAAGAGTACCTACAATGACCTAGAAGGGTGGGGGCAGGGAAAGAGACATTTTGAACAAATGTTAGGAGACAGTCAACCAGAGAAAGAAAAAGATATGTATGAGAGAGCAAAAATACATGCATTTGGGTGGACTGGGGAGAAAGCATGGATGACAGTCCTGGCAAAGGAACAGCATACGCAAAAAAGATGCAGAAGTCAGAGCACTACACTCATGAGTACTGTGCAGTCAGGAAAACTGCAAACCAACTGTTTTGCCCAAAACATACATACTTTAAAAGGTCCAGTTGTCTCAGAATTCCTGTAGCGAAATTACTCCATCACCATTCCCCAACAACCTTTGACAAGGTGTAGTCTGTGGGCCTAAAGAAAATACTTTTGCAGGTGGAACCTGACTTTTTAACAAGTTCCCAGGTGAATCTTCTGCACACTTAGCCTGGAGAAACACGGACACTTCATTTAAAATGCAGAATTACCTACTATAAAGGTCCCCAAACTTTGCTGCACACTGGGATCACACGGGGATTTATTAAGAACACTCATGCCTGGCTTCCTCACCCCAGACGTTCTGATTAAACTGGTCTGGGGTGCGAGCTGAATATCAGGATCTTTTTTTTTTTTAACTCCCCATGTGATTCTAATGTGCAGCAAAATTGGGGAATCACTGACCTAAGAGCTAAGAACTTGGACTTGGCGACAGACTGCCAGGGCTCAAATAACCAGCTACGTGACCTTGATCAGATAAGTCATCTAATCATTCCGGGCCTCAGTTGCCTCATCAGTAAAATGGGGGTAATAATCCTACCGCATAGAGTGATTATGAAGTTAGACAGGGAGAACATCATGTCCTGGCTCAGTGCCTGGCGTATAGTAAGCGCGTAATAAGATTAGCTGTTTAGTCTCATCATTAACTCTTTTTCATCTGAGTGTCACTGTGCAAAAGGCAACATCGTCCCCACAGGACGACAGTAACTCAACCAACCTTCACCAGAGTTGTCGCGCTCGGCTCCAGCCCCGCCCCCTCCCCCAGGTTGCCAGGAGAGAGCTGCGCACGCCCGGGGCGTCTACTACACCCGGTTTATACAGCCGGGAAGAAGCCACCGACTCCAGGGTCAGGCTCCCCCCGCCCCCCGCAGGTCCCCAGAAAAATGCGGGACTGCGCTTCCGAAGGTCGGGCCCTTGGCGCACGCAGAACAGAGAAAGATGCCTCGGCCATCCCGCACCGCCGGGAAGGGAGAGGTGGGGAAGGTCCGGTCGCTGAGGTTCCAGCCGCCCGGTTACCTGAGGCGACGGGCGGGGCCCGCATCGCTGGGACGGGCGCTGCCGCCGCCGCCGGCCGCACTTGGCCTTCTGCCTCACGCGACCTGAGCCATGGGGCCGGTGCTTTCGCCGCCCCGGCAGTCAGTCCTCAGGTGGTCGGTCCGCCCACCAGTCACTGAGTCTCCGAGGGCCCGGGACGAGGAAGGCCAGTGTCAGGCCGGCAAGCTGAGATCTAGTCTGGCAACTTCCGACTGCCAGGGGCGGCGGCGTCAAATAATTCCCAGAGCAAAATGGGCCACTGCGCGTGCGCGAACCTCCCGACCACAGACTTCTGCGGGTCGGGTGCGGCGGCGTCAAATAATTCCCAAGACAAGGAGCCGGAAGCTGCGCGTGCGCAGCTATCCCAGATCGCTGCGCGGGTTACATCCCTCCGCCCTTTCCGGATCGAGTGGAGGGGGAGGAGTGAGGTGACGGATGTACCTACCTCATCGCAGTGTACCGAAGGTGGTTCTTCGTACGCGTCTTTACGAGTCCAACGACGACCCTAACTACTTGTTTCCAGTGCAGACCGAGTAAGGGGCTTCTTTACAAGATTCTGGCTCCCACTCAAGTTCCAAGAATGTCTCACATCCCACCACTATAGAACGTTTCCTTTGAAACGTGGCCCTTTACCCGCCGCCCCTTTATTACATGGGTTCTACAGTTCCTGTGTAGTTCACAAAAGTGAATCAGACGTCAGATTCAGAGCTTCTCATTAAGGAGCTCAGCCTAATATAGGAGATAACACTTTTTAAAATTTTTGCCTCCAATGTATTTTTTTATTTTTTTTTAAGGATACATAGAAAACACAAAATTAAAATTTTTATTTTTTATTTTTCCTTTACTTTTTATTCCCTACTCTTCCCTTCCCCCTCCCCCCATGGCTTTCCGGGGAACTGCACCTGGGGCCTCCCATGTGGGAGGTGAGTGCCCAACTGTTTGAGCCACTCATCTCCCTCACATTAATAATAATAACAGCAAAAGATACCAGATGGAACATCTAAAATACATTTTGTAAACAGTAACACTTTCAATTATTTTGTTTCCACGTCAACGAAAAAAATACCATAAGAGAGATAGCTCAAGTGCCTTGGGAATGCAGAACAGGAAACAGGTTAAGAGAAAAGGAGAGAGAGGTGGTGGAATTCTTCAAGGAAACCCTGGCCTTGAGACTGACCTTGCCCCATCCGGAAGTAAGGGCCTACGTTGTTGAGCAGTGCAGAAGACTGACAGCCAGAGCTAATGTCTCAGTGGTCCGAAAAGAACAGAATGGAGCAAAGAGGTGACTGACTCCTCTTCACCCTCAGTTAGGAGAGACCATGGAGAAAAGGAACTGCTATCTTCAGAGAATAAAACAGAAGAGTGTTTCCTCAAAACACTCTCTCCTGGCAGGAAAGTAGCTAAGGGAGGGAAGAGAAAAAAAGATTTCTTTTCCCGGACAAGAATGGCCCTACATCAAGGACCCTTTGTGGATCAAAGCAATATATTTAATTAAGCTCAGTGTAACAAATATTTTAAAGGTTCCCTCAATATCTATTCCTGCTACTTCCTTGCCTTTCCATACTACAAAGGCTAGAAAGCAAAGCACACAATTCCCACCCTCGCAGCTAGGGATGGCAATGAGACAGTGCTCTAGTCAATAAGATGTAGGCAAAAGTCTCAATAAATTAAAAGGAAGTCGTTGGAGAAGCCTATACCCTTCATCTTTTCTCTACTTCATGCTTGGAACTGAGACACAACACCTTATGAGTGAACAGCAGCCATTCTGAGACCACAAGGAGAACTCCTTAAAGAAGGCAGATCAGAAAGATAAAAAGAACCAGATTGTTTAGGATAAACTCAAGCAGCTGCACAAAACCTGGACTCATGTTTTAAGAGAGGAGAAAATCTTATTTAGAGCACATTTTAAGTTTTCTGTTACTTACGACCAGACACATACATAACACAAGACATATTTGCATACTTATACCAGACAGGTAAGGGGTTGATAATGGTGACAAAGTGGAAAAGCAATAGATGCTAGAAATTGGAAGAGTGACAGACACAGAAGACTCGGAAGCTGGGTAAAAGCCCTTGAAGAAATTATGCAAATATAATAACCACCTGCCTGGCAACTTTAATTCATTCCTGAAAAGTCTGTCTCTCATGGAGAGGCCCCTGGAAGAAAGATGAGTCATTCGCCCGATACTTTACAGCTGACCTTGCCAAGAGAACAGAGCAGCTGAACCTGAAAGAAACAAGCCCTGGAAAGAGAGATGAGCCCTAGCTGAGATTGAAAGAAGCTGGACCCACAGAACCTTAAGAGGGAAAAGGAAGGCTGAACTCTTGCAGACGTAGCCCACCTTCTTGCTTCAGCACATGTCAACAGAGTTTGGTATGGAAGTAACCTTGAGCTGGACTCTTTAGGGCCTTGTAACTATAAGCTTCTACCCCAAATAAATACCCTTTGTAAAAGTCAAAAAAAAAAAAAAGTCTATCTAAGTGAAAGCCATTAAATGAAAAACATGTACATTTCCATTAACTTTGGTAGGAAAGTTATGAATTCAATTGCAACCCAAGACACCTAAATATTTTTAACAGAAAATTATGTTATTGTCACAATGCAAACAAAATTACATAAGCAATAAATAATTTTGAGTTACATAAAATGTAAGGAGAGAAGCGGACTTGGCCCAATGGATAGGGCATCCGCCAACCACATGGGAGGGCCATAGTTCAAACCCCGGGCCTCCTTGACCCGTATGAAGCTGTCCCATGCACAGTGCTGATGCACGCAAGGAGTGCCGTGCCATGCAGGGTGTCCCTGGCGTAGGGGAGCCCCACGCACAAGGAGTGCGCCCGGTAAGGAGAGCTGCCCAGGACAAAAGAAAGTGCAGCCTGCCCAAGAATAGCGCAGCACGCACAGAGAGCTGACACAACAAGATGACACAACAAAAAAAAGAAACAGATTCCCGGTGCTGCTGATAAAGATAGAAGCGGTCACAGAAGAACGTACAGCGAATGAACACAGAGAGCAGACAACTGGGTCAGGGGGAAGGGGAGAGAAATAAAATAAATAAATAAAATAAAATGTAAGGAACAGAATCTTCTTGTACCAGTAAGAAGGCAAGATTTGAATTGGGTGGGGATTTGTGGGGGACAAGTGAGTCCTTCTTTAAAATTTGATATATTTTTGTAAGTGTTAATAGGAAAGTATATGAGAACTTTGTTTTTTCTGCATGATTTTTATGTAAACTTACAACTTCTCTATTAAAAATAAATAAAATTTTAAAAGGTGATAATATATTTCCTGCACCCTTTTCTTAACCAATTTTTTTTTTAAATACTGAGGGCTTTACTTAAACTGACATAAAAATAAAGTTATAATGTACACACAGTGTGGTGGTTTGAAGCATATATAACCCAGAAAAACATGTTCTAAAATTTAATTCATTTCTATGGTTAGGATACTCTTTGTAAGTAGGACTTTTTTATTTTATTTATTGATTGATTTTAAAGAAACTTTAGATTACATAAATGTTACCTAAAAAATATAGGGGATTCCCCATGTGCCCTACTCCCTCCCCTTTCCACCCTTTCCCATATTAACATCCTTCATTATTGTGGTACATTTGTTAGAATTGATGAGCACATACTGAAGCATTGTCACTAACCATGGATTATAGCTTACATTATATTTACATTCTGTCCTGTGCAATTTTGTAAGTTATGACAAAATATATAATGGGCTGTATCCATTATTGCAACGTCATGCAAGACAATTCCAATGTCCCAAAAATGCCCCCATGTTACACCTATTTTTTGCTCTCCTTCCCCTCAGAGCCTCTGGTGGCCATTGCTTTTATATCAGTGATATACATTCTTCCATTGCTAGAATAACAGTAAGTCTATAGTAGAACAATAGTAAGTCTAGGGAAACAGACATGGCTCAACCAATTGGGCCCCTGTCTACCACATAGGAGGTCCAGGGTTCAATGCCCAGGGCCTCCTGGTGAGGACAAGCTGGCCCATGTGGCAAGCTGACCCACACAGAGTGCTGGCCCATGCAGAAACGTGGCTCTGCGCAGGACAGCCGCCCTGCATGGGAATGCCACCTTGCACAGGAAAAGCCACCTGTGCAGGAGTGCTGGCCGTCACGGAGAGCTGGCATAGCAAGATGATGCAACAAGAGACACACAGGAGAGAAAATACAAAGGTAGCAGAACAGGGGAGCTGAAGTGGTGCAAGAGAGAAATAGCCTCTCTCCTACTCCAGAAGGTCCCAGGATGGGTTCCTGGAGCCGCCTAATGAGAATACAAGCAGACACAGAACACACAGTGAGTGGACATAGAGAGCAGACAATGGGGGTAACGGGGGAAGGGGGGAATAAATGAAAAATAAATCTTAAAAAAAAATACTCTACTTTAGTCCATTGTTCCTTCCCCAATCCTGAGGATTTTGGAATGGTGATGCCCACTCTGCCTCTAAATAAGAGGAGGTTTAATCCCATGGGACAGATGGATGACACTATCTTGCTTGCAGTTGCAGACTCTCTCTGTTGCTTAGGATGGGTGTTGTCCATCATCATCACCTTATTAGTTATCCTGAGTGAGTGTAAGTAGGACATTTTGATGAGGTTACTTCCATTCAGGTGTGGCCTCGCCCAATCTGGTAGGGTCTTAATCCTATTGCTGGAGGGAAGGGAACTTGGCCCAGTGGTTAGGGCGTCCATCTTGGCCCAGTGGTTAGGGCGTCCATCTACCACATGGGAGGGCCGCGGTTCAAACCCCGGGCATATGGCGCTGGCCCACACACAGCGCTGATGCGTGCAAGGAGTGCCCTGCCACGCACCCCTGCGTAGGGGAGCCCCGTGCACAAGGAGTGCGCCCTGTAAGGAGAGCCGCCCAGCACGAAAGAAAGTTCAGCCTGCCCAAGAATGGCGCCGCACACACAGAGAACTGACACAAGATGATGCAACAATAAGAAACACAAATTCCTGTGCTGCTGACAACAACAGAAGTGGACAAAGAAGAACACGCAGCAAATAGACACAGAGAACAGACAACTGGGGTGAGAAGGGGAGGGGAGGGGAGGGGAAAATTCCTATTGCTGGAGACCTTTATAAGCGGAATGAAATTCAGACAGAGTGAGAGAAAAACCCACAGGGAACAGCCAGAAGCCGAAATTCAACAGAACCCTAAGGGAAAGGTCAGAAGAGGCCACCATGTGCCTTGCAAGGATCACCAGCAGCTAGTCCCAAAATGCCACAGTCTTTGGGAAGGAAGTGTTGCCTTGATAATGCCTTGATTTGGACTTTTGCCCAGCCTCAAACTGTGAATGAATAAATTCCCCTTGTTTAACCCAACCCATTTCATGGTACTTTCATAAGCTGCCTAGAAAACTAAAACACACAGAAAAAAAACACCTTGAGGGAAAATTAAATACTGAACATCAAAACACTTTGAAACACATGGAAAAAAGCATGCACACACAATAAAATGCAGAGGCATATGAAATACTGTACAGAGTAAAACATTTTAGATTCTCCAAACACAGTGCACAATTCAAATATGTTCCACAAGAAAATCTTTTGACTAGAAACGTAGAGCAAATTAGGGACTGTCTGTCTGAAGCTGTAATAAGGAACATCACATTGTATAGTGTGCTTATTTAGTGTGTATGAAAAGGCATTGCACTAGAAAAAGGTAAAAAGAAACAGTGGTATAATCTTTTGTGGCAGATTTTTTCCCCAAAGCTGGCCGCACTAGTATAAATAACCCATCCCATGGTTCTTAAAATGAAACTGACACTCTTCCTTCTACTGAGAGGTCCATGTTCCATCTCCTTGAATCTGTTTGGAGGCTGCAACTACTCTGACCAACAGGGCAGAAGTGGTGCTATGTGAATTCCAGGGCTAGGTGATAAAGGGAGTACAGCTTCCACCTGGTTTGCTCCCTCTCACAATGCTTGCCCTGGAAATCCAGCCACCATGTTGGGAGGAAGTGCAGATCACATGAAGACACCTTGTGTAGGTGCCAGCTGACAGCCAGCTTCAATGGCCAGAAGTGTAAGGAAGCCTTCAGATGATTCCAGTCCCAAGACTTCAAGCTTATCTACCTGTCAAGAAGAACAGAGACAAGTTAGCCCCTTTGAGTCCAAACCAAATAGCAGATTCATGAGCAAAATAAATATTGTCATTGTTTTAAGCCACAAGGTTAAATCACAGAACCTGGAACATTTTTTAAGAGCAGTAACTGAGAAAAGTTGTTAATTGAGCAGCTATAAGTGAGATCTTTCTGTGGCCAATTTTTTCTTTTTTCTTTTATTAGTTGTGCAGAACCAGCCCTGGATAGACAATGGTTGGACAGACCCACTGCTGTTTCTTCTGAACCTATGTATTAGTCAGCCAAAAGGGGTGCTGACGCAAAGTATCAGAAATCTGTTGGCTTTTATAAAGGGTGTTTATTTGGGATAGAGGCTTACAATCACAAAGCCCTAAAGAGTTCAACTCAAGGTATCATAAGAGGTACTTGCTCACCCAAAGTCTGTTGCCACATGTTGAAGCAAGATGGCGGGAGATGTCTGTGAGGGTTCAGCCTTCCTTCTTCCTCTTAAGTCTCCATGGTCCCAGCTTCTTCTGATTTCAGCTGCCGGCTGGCATAAGGCTCATCTCTCAGGGCTTCTTAGCTGCAATGTTCTCTTAAGCTGCAAACTATCAGGCTCAGCTCTGACGGGGCCTCTGCCATGTCTCTCTTCCTCTGTGATCTTCTAATTCTGTGTTCTTGATTGAGCATCCATTT
Organism: Dasypus novemcinctus; assembly: GCF_030445035.2. NCBI lineage: Eukaryota > Metazoa > Chordata > Mammalia > Cingulata > Dasypodidae > Dasypus > Dasypus novemcinctus. The sequence continues at coordinate 42,091,410 of NC_080696.1, read as the reverse complement.
TTATAGCCCACCAAGGGGGCAGGGACTCAAACTGAGTTGCCCTAATGACATGGTCAAATCAAAGCCCTAATCTTAACATAATTTAATCAAAGGCATCTCAGCTGAATAATACAATCAAAGAGTATTACACTCAGAGGAACAGACTAGTTCACATATATAATCAATATTTCTTTTTGGAATTCACAGATAATATCAAACTGCCACAACCTAGTACAATACTGATAGTGTAAGTGCTCAATGGACATTTGTTGGATGGATGGAAGTTTCATTGGCTCAGTACTGAGCACATTTTCTAGGTGTTACTATTAAGTCTTAATAAATAATATCCTGTGGCAGTTCTTCCATTACACCCAAGCAAATGGGGCCCCACAGGGCTCTGCACTTGGGACTTATTTCTTAAAATTTGCTAAGTGTTCCTCTAGGCTAGCAATGTCTTCTAGGTAGAGTCCCCTATACCCAGACCAGGTCCCATGTGGGTCATTGACCAAAAATTTCTACCTTGAAATTTTCTATGTCTCCCACCAGTGGTTGGGGCTGATCAGGGTCAATGGTGCCATCCAGGCAGAGTGACGCAGTACCAGACCAAGTCTGTCACCTGTAAGTCTCAATCTCTATTTCTACACTTTGGGGTGCCCTTGAGCCCTCTACCTCACCCTCACTTCTTATTTGCCTGTGTTTGGGGTTGAGCAGATGCCCTGAGGGGTTCCGGGATTTATGCCTATGTCATTATCCTGGGACCTCATGGCTGCCTGGCAAGCAGCTCCTGCTGACTGACACAGTATTTCTTTTACCAGATTGTGTGAGAATGGACTGCTAAAGTGCTGTTGACATGCTGATTTGGAGTGGCCCTCACTCACATTGGATACAGGAAGAGTTCAAGGTTCTGGGCTACTGACAGTCCACTTTGGACTCTTGGACTTGAACTGCATATGTAGACCTATGTTTTGGTTCTTACCTCTCTGTGTTCAGACCACAATGCCATCTCTGTCCTGTTGCAGCAAGGGCAAAGAGGGGAGGAGGTATTGGATAGCAGGTATCCTTTGCCCTCTTCATTGTGCCCCTCCACCAAGCTGGCCCCAGGGTAATCACCTCACCCCCTGGCAGGTTCCACACAACGTGTGAGGAATGGCCATGCCTTTGTCCTCCAAGGGCTTTTGAGACCATTGCGCCACAATGTAAATGGGCTCTTTTCATCAAAGTGCATTCTTGCCTTCAACCAATGCAGTGGTGTTGTGCTCTCCCAGGTTGGCCTTAAGCCATGGTGGACAAGGGATGGATGTTTCTTGTATGAATGAGACTGCTCTTATGCTGCCCATGGGCCTCTTGCCTGTGCTCCCTGCCAATGATGGTGTGTGGAAGGCTGGTGGCAGGGGCATGCATTCAACATTGAAAGTGATCACATTTTAGGAACATGGTGACTATGACTTAAAGAGTTCAAGATGTGGTTGGAAGATGTGTTGTTCTATAATTATAATATAAAATCCCAAACAGTAAATTTAACATGACCAGAACACATGTTATCAATCACATTTTCTTGCATATTCTGGGAAAGATTTGCATTTGTAGTTCCCATCAACCAGGGACAGTAACAATCTTTGAAACGGTTACTGGCAGCATGATAGATGATGAAACATCATGAGTTAATGATGTCATAGGCATTAAATAACGGTATCAGGGAACTGCAAAGGCAATAAGATCTATATTGTTTTAATACTAACAAGTCCCAAATAGCATACCTTTTTCTTGTGGTGGGAAATACGAAATTAGGCAAGAATGGCACATTTGACAATGAAAACATGAAGACGGTCCCTGGACTTGAACAGGATGAGATAGTGTTTGGACACTATGAAGAATCTTTTCATGCACTGATGGGACAGTAAGTTTCCATTACTTCTCTTCTTGTCATTATCCTAAATCATCATTGATAAATCACTATACCTCACATGGGCCCATGTATTTTGTAAAACCTTTTTTAATCATGCAAAAATTTTTCCTGGGGGCTTGCACATCTTAAGATGACCCCTTTTCGCTGTAGCCTCCTCGAGCTCCTATGTACCCAATTCCTCTATTCTTTTTTTAAAAAAATATTTTGTTTATTTATTTATTTCTCCCAACTCCCTCATTGTTTGCACTTGCTGTGTGCTGTCTTTAGGAGGCACTGGAACCAAATCTGGGACATCCAATGTGGGAGAGAGGCGCCCAATTGCCTGAGCCACCTCTGTTCCCTGCTTTGTTGTGTCTCTCATTATGTTTTTCTTCTTGTGTTTCTTGTTGCATCATATTGTTGTGTCGGCTTGCCATATCTGCCCATCACACCAGGCTGCTGTCTTCTTTAGGAGGCACCAGGAACCGAACCACAAACCTCCTATGTGGTAGGTGGGAGCCCAGTTGCCTGAGCCACATCTGTTCCCCCCCCCATTCTTTTTTTTTTTTTTTAAGATTTATTTTTATTTATTTAATTCCCCTCCCCTCCCCCGGTTGTCTGTTTTCTGTGTCTTTTTGCTGCATCTTGTTTCTTTGTCCGCTTCTGTTGTCGTTTGTCCGCTTCTGTTGTCATCAGCGGCACGGGAAGTGTGGGCGGCGCCATTCCTCGGCAGGCTGCTCCCTCCTTCGCGCTGGGCGGCTCTCCTTACATTGGGCAGCTCTCCTAATGGGGCGCACTCCTTGCGCGTGGGGCTCCCCTACGCAGGGTTCACCCCTGTGTGGCACGGCACTCCTTGTGCGCATCAGCGCTGCTCATGGGCCAGCTCCACATGGGTCAAGGAGGCCCGGGGCTTGAACCGCGGGCCTCCCATGTGGTAGACGAATGCCCTAACCACTGGGTCAAAGTCCGTTTCCCCCCCCCCCCCCATTCTTGAGAGCACCATAATCCACAATCCTAATTACCAGCCTGACTTTTCCTGGGCCCTCACTGCAGTGGCGCCAGCCCCAGGAAGGAAGGAACCTTGAACACAGAGGAAAGCAAGCCCCAGGAACGTAGGAACCCAGGAAGCCTGAACACTCACAGACATCAGCAGCCATCTTGCTCCTACAAGTAAAAATAGCCTTTGGTGAGGGAAGAACTTATGCTTTATGGCCTGGTATCTGTAAGCTCCTACCCCAAATAAATACCCTTTATAAAAACCAACCAATTTCTGGTATTTTGCATCAGTACCCCTTTGGCTGACTAATACAGATGGCAAATACCTAAGTTAAATAGCCTTATACATGAAAAAGGGAAGGAGAGGGGAACTATCTGGAAAGTTCATATAATTAATAAATGAAGGGAAGGGCAGAGGTGGGCCTCCAAGATGATAAATGCCAGGACTAGAATTCCACTGGAATTCCTCATCTTGCATCTCTGCCTCTTCTTGTGTGGACTTCTTACTTCACACCCACTCCAGTGTCTTTCATGAGAGGGGGCATGTGCAAGGTTTACTCTGAGGTGCATTTCCATCTATCTTCCTCAGTGGGTAGACAGCACTGCCACATATGGCTGTGCAGGTTGTGCACAATTCTTGGAAATACCTTTCACATCATGGACCGTGGCTGAGAAGCAGAGATGCTGGAGATGCTTGGTTGAGCCAATGCCCTAGAAAATGCTGAAAGGAAAGAAGAAAAGGACAAGTTTTCCTAGCATGTCCTTCTCTGGTGGAGAATGGTGAGCCCCATTCTAGGGGAGCTGAAGAAATCCAATCTTAATCCTTGATGCTTAACCTCTCTAATAAAGCTGCCAGGGCATATGTCAAGTGCATTGGCTCTGTGAAGTTTTGTATCCCCAGGCTTGAGAGCAGAAGACAGGTAAACCTGACTGCTGACCCTGTACAGGGCCTATTATTAACAGAAATGGGGAGAGATTTATAAGGGCCATTTCTGAGAAAAGCAGCACTTAACAGCAATGCCTGACACTGGAACAAACTTCAAAATTGCTTAGAAATTGGGGGGATGGGGGGGCAAGGAAATGTGAAAGCTAAATTCCTACATGATATTTCACTATAGAAAAGCTGTCTGCCTTGGGGTTGGGAAGGAAAATATTTTTTATTACAAAACTCCTGCCCCAATCAAACCAGTGTCTCAAGCAGATCTAAATCAAACAACATAAAGGCTGGTGTCCTTCATCACATCCTATGATATCACAAATGCAACATATTTCACTAAGCAAGGATGGGAAGACTTTCTCATTCCTTTTCTTTGCACATTCAAATATAATCTGTCTTGTGACCCATTTTACTGAACTGTTGGGCCAGTCAACTTCAGTGGGTATCAGGATTCTGATACCCTCATAGTCCGACAAAGGGCCTCAGGGGCACTGAAGACCAGCACATTGGGGAGAACCCTCTGATCTCCTGTCTATACCTACCATTGACAGTAAATTCCCCATGTGAGAATCCATATGCTCCCTCCTGGTGGGAAATCAGTCCTAAGAAAGCATTTGAGGGAGTGGAGGTGGCTCAGGCAATTTGGTGCCAGCCTCCCACATGGGAGGGGCTGGGTTCAGTTCTCGGTGCCTCCTAAAGAAGACAAGCAGATGCCGCAACCAGCAGACACTTGCAGACATGGCAGTCAGCAGACTCCACAACCGCCTGAGCAGATGCTGTAAGCAGCAGATGATACAACCAGCAGGGAGCAGAAGTGGCTTAAGCAGTTGGACACTCGCCTCCCAAATGGGAGGCCCTGGGTTCGGTTCCCTGTGCCTCCTATAGAAGATGAGCAGACAATTAGCAGACAGACGAGGGAGCCATTGGGGGGGGGCAGAATAAAAAAATAGAAAGCATTTGAGTTTATAAACTTCTCCTTATATACTGTTTTAGCTACATTACACAAATTTTGATATACATTATTTTCGTTATCATTTCAGCCTAAGTATTTTCTACTTTTGTTTTTGTTTTGTTTTGTTTTGATTTCCCTTGGACTTTAACTATGTTTTAGTCATATATTGTAATCTGTATGATACTGGTTCTTTGTAGCACAGAATGTGATCAATTTTGTAAGTGCTCCAAAAATAGTAAAAAATTAAAATTGTAAATGCCCCAAATGTGCTTGAGATATGTATGTATTCTCCGACTGTTGCATAAAGATTTCAAAATATATTCTTTTTATAAAGTATTTGTTTAAAATCAAGCTATATACCAAAGGCTAAAGTATGGAAGGTGAAAATAGTAAACTTTATGGTGGAGAAACCTGGCAGTCACTACCGTAACAAAGTGATGGAGGTTAGCATCACCAGTGATGAGCCATGTGGATATCATGTATATCCTGACGGATGTGATGAGAAGGGCACTTTACCTCTGTGATCTTCTTCCCAAAAACCTATAACCCCAATCATGAGAAAACATTAGATAAACCCAAACTGAGAGAGATTCTACAAAATACGTACTCTTCAAAACTGTCAGGTCATAAAAAACAAGGAAAGATGGAGAAACTGTCCCAGATTAGAGGAGATTGAGGTGACACAACGAATAAATATAAAGTTGTTTTCTGGATTGGGTCCTGGAACTGAACATGGACATTAGTGGGAAAACTGTGAAATCCAAATAGAGTTTGTAAATTGGTTGATAGTAATGCACCAGTGTTAATTTCTTAGTTTTGACAAATGTATTGCAGTTAGTTACATAAGACTTTTTTTTAAGATTTATTTTATTTATTTCTCCATCTCCCCATTCCCCCATTCCCCCTGTTGTCTGCTCTCTGTGTCCATTCACTGTGTGTTCTTCTGTGTCTGCTTTTCTTTTCATTAGGCAGCTCTGGAACTGATTCTGGGACCTTCCATAGTGGGAGAGAGGCGATTACTCTCTTGCGCCACCTCAACTCCCTGTTCTGCTACATCTTCTTATTTTCTCTCCTCTCTGTCTCTTGTTGCATCATCTTGCTGCACCAACTTTCCACATCAGCTGGCACTCCTGTGTGGGGCATCTTTCCTGCGGTGGGCAGCATTCCCATGCAGGGCAACACTCCTGCATGGGATGGCATTCCCACTTGGGCCAGCTTGCCCTTACCAAGAGGCCCTGGACATCGAAACCTGGACCTTATATATGATAGACAAGAGCCCAATTGGTTGAGCCACATCCGTTTCCCATTACATAAGACTTTAATGTTAGGGGAAGCTGGGTGATGGGTAAATGGAAACCCTCTGTACTATGTTTACAACTTTTATGTAAATCTAAATTTATTCCCAAATAAAAATTTTATTTTAAGAAATCAATCATGTCAATTAACTGTGTTGTTCAGGTCTTCTAATAAAAATAAAGAAAAAATAAAAGAGTGAATTCTGTCTAGATTTCTCTAGAAACTTCTACTCTGGGGGCTTCAACTCCAAAGTCCTCAAAACAAGGAAACAAACACAAAACTTGGCCATCTTCTTATTATGGTATAGAACTTCTGATTAACAATAACAACAGCAGGAGAGGGCAATAATTCAACAGTCCATCAGAGCGTCCACCATACCAAGAGCTTTCACACACCACTCTGTTTAATCCTCACCACATTCTATAACTGAGGCCCACAGAGATTGAAATTGCCCTAAGTCACTTGGCTGGGTAGACCCCAGGTTTGTATGACTCCAAAACTAGCGTTCTGACACCCCCTCCAGGATGCTACTGTAATCATCAGGGTTGCATGCCTGCCACACCAGCTGTCCTTAAGCTCCTCAAATAAGTCTCATTCCTCCGTGCATCTCCTACACTGCTTTTGCACATAGACCACACTCTCCTCCTTGCAGTTAACTGTACTTCTTCAGGAAGACATTCCCTGACCCTCAAGAGGCCAGAGTTCCTTATTTATACTGACTTTGACTTATCTGTCATAGCATTTCTTATAGACTGCACTGATTTCTTCATTTATGTGTTACTATATTAGTCAGTCAAAGGGGTGCTGATGTAAAACACCAGAAATTGGTTGACTTTTATAAAGGGTATTTATTTGGGGTAGGAGCTTACAGATACGAGGCCATAAAGCATAAGTTACTTCCCTCACCAGAGTCTATTTGGAGCAAGATGGCTGCTGACGTCTGCAAGGGTTCAGGCTTCCTGGTCTCCTACGTTCCTGGGGCTTGCTTTCTTCTGGGTTCAAGGTTCCTCTCTTCCTGGGACTGGCTTCTCTTTCCTCTGTGAGCTTACTTCTCAGCTCTTCAGCATCAAACTTCAACATCAAAACTCCAGCATTAGAAACCCTCAACTCAGCTCTTTGCCATGCCTTTTGTCTGTTGAGTTCCCACCCCTTGGTGAATAAAGCCCTAATCATAACTCAATCATGCCCAGGTACAGATCAGATTACAAGCATAACCCAATATTTCTTTCTGGAATTCATCAATAATATTAAACTGCTACAGTTACTTGGCTCTGTCTTGCTAGACTGTGAACTAGTGACTGTCTTACATTCACTGCTGTGTTCCCAGTGCTTAGCACAGAAGCTGGCACTCAGTAGGTGCTCAATAAACAAGTAGTGAATGAATGAATGAACAACTTTGGACACAATAAGGTTAATTCCAGTAGGTGGGACTTACACTGGAAAATCACACTTGGGACTTGGCATCCTGCCTATAGAAGGCTCTGAAACATAAGGTGAGACACACCTGATATACCTGGCCCAGTTCTGCCCAGATCTGGGAAAGAGGATGATTTTCGGGGATGTGGGACCCAGGCTGGAGCAGCTTCCTTAAATCTGTACAAGATGCAGCAAACTTTCTGTAAAGAAGGCATCCCAGCAATACTTTTATGGAACCCTCCATAGCCTGGATCTGTGCTGTCCAATATGGTAGCCACTAGCCACATATGGCTATTGAGTGCCTGAAGTGTGGCTAGTTTAAACTGAGATATGTTACAAGAATAAAATATACACCAGCTTTCAAAGATTTCATTTGGCAAAAAAATGTAAACTATCTCATTTTTAAAATAATGATTATATGTTAAAATGATAATGTTTGGGATAGACTGGATAAAATAAAACATATTACTGAAACTTATTTCAATAGTTTTGAATTACATATGTGACTCTTATTACATTTCTATTGGACAGAGCCTATCTAGACTTTTCTTTGTTCAGAGCTGTATGCCTAGCTGAGAGCAAGGCCCAGCATACAGTGACTGCTAAATAATATCTGGGCTGTGAAGTAACAGCATTTATTAACTACACATTTGTCTGTGATCTCCTCGAGGGCAAAAACTTTCCTATTCATCATTGTAGCCCTATTCCCAGCACACTGCCTAATAAATAGTATTTGAATGGATGAGTGAGCCTTCATTCTGTCCAGCTCTCCATTCTCCGGGCTCTCAATGTCAATTCTATATAAACTCTGCCCCACCCCCACCCCATTTTTCATCCAGTTCTCCAGTTCCAAGGGGGTGCATGTCAAGGTCGTGGCTCTTCTTGACCCTAGGTCTGCTTCTTGGGCTACCTCAATAATATCCCTCTCAGGTTTCCTCAAGCACTGAGGATGTGGATGATGCCTGCTTCAGACACAACAGCAGAGAGAGGGATGGTTGATATTTTGGTGTCAGCTGAAACATGCCCATTGCCCCTGTACATGTCAGACTCAAAAGTTCAGCCCTCAAGTCTGTTGATTTAGATGGGAGTATCTTAGAGAGGCTGGATAATAGGCAGCAACTTGAAGCAGATGGCTGAAATTGTAAAACATCCTAATTTCCAATTTCCCAGTACAAACAAGCATCTGACAGCCTGGTATGCAGGCTTATGCTATTTATGAAATCAGCCTGGGACATTTTCACTATGTAATACACTAGGAAAGGCAAAACCAGCTAAGCCACTTGTTCAGGTATGAGACAAGTCCCTTCATGTCTCTGAACTTTAATTTCCTCATTTGTAAAATGGAGGATAATTAAATTTACCTCACTGGGTTGTTGTAAAGATTAAATGAGGGAAACAGACTTTGGCCCAGTGGTTAGGGCGTCCGTCTACCATATGGGAGGTCCGCGGTTCAAACCCCGGGCCTCCTTGACCCGTGTGGAGCTGGCCATGCGCAGTGCTGATGCGCGCAAATGAGTGCCTTGCCACGCAAGGGTGTCCCCCGCGTGCGGGAGCCCCACGCGCAAGGAGTGCGCCCGTGAGGAAAGCCGCCCAGCGTGAAAAGAAAGTGCAGCCTGCCCAGGAATGGCGCCGCCCACACTTCCCATGCCGCTGACGACAACAGAAGCGGACAAAGAAACAAGACGCAGCAAATAGACACCGAGAACAGACAACCAGGGGAGGGGGGGAAATTAAATAAATAAATAAATCTTAAAAAAAAAAAAAAAGATTAAATGAGGTAATTATACACACACATACATGTATAGTGCATGGCATTTAATAAAAGTTTGATCAATAATTAATACCAGTCCCATTAGGATGTTTGCAAATTAGTAAAGAAGAAAGCATTCATAGTGTCATGTTAACAGATGAGTTTGTCATTGTATTAGTTAGCCAATGGGTGCTGATGCAAAGTACCAGAAATCTGCTGGCTTTTATAAAGGGTATTTATTCGGGGTAAAAGCTTACAGTTACAAGGCCCTAAAGAGTTCAACTCAAGGTTACTTCCTTACCAAACTCTGTTGCCACATGTTGAAGCAAGATGGCAGGTGATGTCTGCAGGGTTGAGCCTTCCTCTTTCCTCTTAAGGCTCCATAGGTCCAACTTCTTCCACTCTCAGCTACAGGGTAGCATAGGGATTGTCTCTCTTCCTCGGGCTCGTTTCTTTCTGGACTCAGCTGCTCTGGTCTCTTCATAAAGTCAGCTGTAAACTATCAGGCGAATAGCTCATCTCTCTCCCCAGAGTCCCAGGATCCTCTTCTGAGTCTATGGAGCTCCCTTTCTCTGTGTACCTTCTTGGTATATCTACTTTTGTGTTCTTGATTGAGTGTCCATTTATATAGCCCACCAAGGGAATGGGGACTCAAACTGAGTCACCCTAGCAACATGGTCGAATCAAAGCCCTAATCTTAACATAATTTAATCAAAGACATCTCAGCTGAATCTAATACAATCAAAGAGTATCATGCTCAGAGGAATAGACAAGTTTACAAATATAATTAATATTTGTTTTTGGAATTAATAAATAATATTAAACTGTCACACTCCACACTGGATTCCAAAAAAGAAATTACAATATTTAAAAAAACACCTTAAATCCTTTCAGTTAGCAATGCTGAGTACAAAATCACATCACAGTTATTTACAGAAATGAAGTTTGTCTTGGGGGAAAGTCCTGTCTGGCTGTAGATCTGTGAAACTTAAAAAACAATTTATCTACTTCCAATATACAAAGGGACAAAGGATAAACATTTGCATTACCATAAGGAGAAACTGGAAAAGAAACACGAGTCACTGATTCCCTAAGGTTTCGAAAACCTGCAGGGTGTACTTCATTAGATTTCAAAGTTTGAGAGTCACTCTCAAGATGATAGTTTCTTTGCCCCAGGGCTTCATGGAGACCCACCCTTTCCTCAGGCTTGTCCAATGGCCATTTTTTTGGTTCCACCCTCATCAAGCATCTGTGTGGAGACTGAGTTCCAGACCTCACCCTCCAAGAACATTGGGGTGATGGCCACATTTTCCCTGACCTATGGGGAATAAGTCCACCCCTCTCACAGCATATCACCCTTGGGGAATGTGCTCCACCCCCTCTGTAGCCTGGGGTGCCAAAACTCTCCCTGAACAGCGGGCTGGGACATGCACCCTCTTCAAATGCTGGGGCAAACTCACCCTCTCCATACACCTGGGTGGGGTCCTTCTCTTGGCCCAAAGAGATGTCTTAATTCCAGACCTGAGCTTCCATGGTTTTCCTCCTAAAACCATTTTCCCTTCTACCTTTCCCCTCCATGTCCCTTTCAGTTCAGGCTGACAGTGGTTTTGTTCATACAGCTTTTTCAAAAAGCTTGTTGGTGGGAAGCGGCTGTGACTCAATCAGTTGGGCTCCTGTCTACCACATGGGCCTCCTTGTGAAAGCAAGCTGGCTCAAGTGCCGCAGAGAGCTGATGGCCCATGCACCATGGAGAGCTGGCACAGCAAGATGATACAACAAAGGGAGACAAGTAGATACAGGAAAAAAAAAAACACGCAGAAAATGGACAGAGAGAAGAGACAGCAAAGAAAGGAACAAGCTGCAAAGGGGGAAATAAATAAATAAAATACATAAATCTTTAAAAAAAAAGTTTGCTGGTTTAGCATGCAGGAAGCAAGAGTCTAAGCCATCAGACAGTAAGACTTTCCACAAGTCCTTCTTAGATAATTGTATTTTCAATTCCAACTTACAAGTTCCAAGTTTAGTTAATCCGTCAAATGGGGTACTATCATCTGGGGGCTTATTTCCAGAGGATTGGAATTTCTGGAATCACTTTCTGTTTTCTTTGTGCCCCCAAATCCAGTTATCAGCTTATATGTTTCCTTTAACATTTTGCTATAAGCTGCAAGGCTGCATTTTCAACATTTAGTTTGGAAATCTCCTTGGCTAAATGTCCAACCTCATAGTTTACAAATTTTGCCTTCTGTACAACATCAGGAGTCAATCATGCTATGTTCTCTGCAACTTTAAAACACAGTTCGCCTTTCCTCCAGTTTCCAAGAATGGTTTCATCATTTACATCTAAGGCCTCATCAGAAGTCTCTTTTGTGTCCACATTCCTTCCAACAGTCTCTTTAAAGCAATCTAGGCCTTTTCTATCAAGTATCTCACAATTTCTCCAAAAAATACTCCTTAAGCATTTATAAAACCATTGCAGCATTTTGGTAATTCAAAAGCACAACTCCACACCAGGTACCAAATTCTCTGTTAAAAGGGGTGCTGATGCAAAGTACCATAAATCTTTTGGCTTTTTAAAAAAGATATATTTTATTTATTTCTCCTTGCCCCACCCCCCATTGTTTTGAGCTCACTGTCTGCTCTCTGTCTGTTCGTTGTGTACTCTCTGTGCCTGCTCATTGTTTTAGGAGGCACAGGGAATCGAATCTGGGACCTCCCATGTGGGAGAGGGGTGCCCAATCACTTCTGCTTCCTGCTTTTTGTGTCTCTCATTGTGTCTCCTCATTGCATTATCTCGTTATGTCAGCTAGTCACATCAGCTTGCTGTCTTGCTTGTCTTCTTTAGGAGGTACCAGGAACTAAACCCAGGACCTCCCATAGAGTAGGAGGGCACCCAACTACTTTAGCCACATCTGCTTACCTCTGTTGGCTTTTTTTTTCTTTTTAAAGATTTATTTATTTTACATGGTTTATTTATTTATTAATGTATAACACCCCCTCCCGGCCGCCCCCTGCCCCGCCACCCTGTGATGGTTCTCTTGTCTGTCTGCTCATTGTTTGCTCACCTTCTCTAGGAGGTACTGGGAACCGAATCTAGGACCTCCCACATGGGAGGGGAATGCCTAATGGCCTGTGCCACATCTGCTCCCCGTGGGCTGTGGCATTGGCTGGCTTGTGGCATCTGCTCATTTAGGTGTCTGCTCATTGCTGCGGGGTGTGGTGTCTAGCTCCCATTGCAGTGGGTGTAGGCGTCTAGTTCTCATGGTGGGTGCAGGCGTCTAGCTCTCATGGTGGGTGCCAACATCTGCTTGTCTTCTTTAGGAGGCATCGGTACCCAAACCCAGGACCTCCCATGTGGTAGGTAGGTGCCTAATTGGTTGAGCTACATCTGCTTTCCTGTTGGCTTTTTTTTAAGGTTTATTTATTTATTTTTCTTGTCCCCCCCCCATTGTTTGCTCTCTGTGTCCATTCGTTGTGTGTTCTTCTGTTTCTGCTTGTATTCTCATTAGGTGGCTCCAGGAACCAATCCTGGGACCTTCTGGAGTGGGAGAGAAGAGATAATTCTCTTGCACCACCTCAACTCCCTGTTCTGCTACATCTCTTATTGTCTCTCCTCTGTGTCTCTTGTTGTATCATCTTGCTGTACCAGCTCTCCATATCAGCTGGCACTCCTGCATGGGCCAGCACTCCGCGTGGGGCAGCTTGCCTTCACCAGGAGGCCCTGGGCATTGAACCCTGTATCTCCTATATGGTAAACGGGAGCCCAACTGCTTGAGCCACATCTGTTTCCTTCTGTTGGCTTTTATAAAGGGTATATATTTGAGGTAAAAGCTTATAGTTACAAGACCCTAAGAGTTCAACCCAAGGATACTTCCTTACCAAACTCTATTGCCATGTGTTGAAGCAAGTTGGTGGATGACACCTGTGAGGGTTCAGCCTTTCTCTTTATTCTAAAGGTTCTGTGAATAGAGCTTCTTCGCATCTCAGCTGTAGGCTGGCATAAGGCTCGTATCTCTTCCCGGGGCTCATTTCTTTCTGGGCTCAGCTCCTCTGTTCTCTTCACAAGATCTCTTCACAGTCATAATGACGTTTTATATTTGCTCATCATTTTAACTAACAAACTATATATGCTCATCAAAAAATAGCTGACATTTATTGAACACTCAGTATGAGACAGGTACCATGTTATGCATGTAAAATGCATCATCTTAATCACTTACTGTGACAGTTTGAGATCACTTTTGTGAATCCCCAAAAGGGAAAGATTATGTTTATAAACTAATCTCTTCTGGATGTGATATCCTTTGGTTATATTGGATTTGGTTGAGGGCCCCTTGATTAAATTACTTGTTAAGATGAGGGCTTTGATTTGGCTAAGTCAGTAAGGCATGGCTCAGGTTGAGTTCCCACCCCTTTTTGGTGGGCTGATATAAACGGACACTCACTTGAGATGCTGGAAGAGTGCTCTGTCATTTTTTATCCTGGGGCCCTGGGACGAGAGATGAACCATTTGCTTGATAGCTTGCAGCTGAACTTGGGAAGAGAACAAGACAGCTGAGACTGATATAGAAAGCCCGGAAGAGATGAGTTGTAGGCCAGGAGAGAGAGGAAACCCTGAGACAAGCCCTATGCCTGCCTGCAGCAGAGAGAATGGAAGCCCAGAAGGGAAGGTTGAACCCTCACAGAGATTAGGGCCATTTTGCTTCAACACGTGGCAACTGACTTTGGTGAGAAAGCAACCTTGAGTTGGATTCTTCAGGGACTTGGAACTGTAACCTTTTTACTCCAAATACCCTTTATAAAAGCCAACAGATTTCTGGTACTTTGCATTAGTACCCCTTTGGCAGACTAATACACTTACCATTTGCGATAGGTGCTATTCTGATGGTCAAATTTCAGAGCCAGAAACTGAGGTTTGGGGAGGCCAAAGAACATGCCCAAGCCCCACAGGGATTAAGTGACCATACCAGAACTTGACAGGCTCTTAATGATTTCACCAGGTTGCCTCCCAATGTGGGCCTTGTTGAGCATCCTACGGACATGGCAGTTGTAGCCATGGGGGCAGGAAGCCTGGGTGAGCCATCCCTGGTGCAGAATGACAATGCCACCACTGGCTTCATTCCTCATCCCTGAGGCTAACTGAGCACCTTCCACATGCCAGCCACTATGCTGTTAACTCCCTTTTGGTTGTAATGAGCAGAGATTTGTTTAGCTCACTCTAGTAACGGGCACAGTGGTGGCAAACGGAAGGTCTCTCGTAAAAATGGGAATACTGGAATCTTAGTCTCATAGCTATGCCTTATAAAAATTTAGAGAAAGCTGACCCCTCAGGTTGTATGGCCAGTACAAGTACTGCTCTGCTCATAGCCAGGTTTGTGGTGCCCAAAATTGGTTTGGAAATGAATATCGTACTCTACCCAAGAGTTCTGGAAACTGGGTTATCTTGCCTGCAGCAGGAGCTCAATACTCTGCACCCTTGGCTCTACTGTTTAGGGGGCTCACCTACTCTGTCTCTTCCCGAGACCAATTGCTCAGGCTCTTGACACATCCCTGGGTGAGGCCTATCAATGGCTGCCCTTGGAACACTGCATTTTCCTAGTCCAGTGAACTAGGCTAGGGAACAGAGAGATGCAGAGCTGACAGGTATGGTGTTATCCCCGAAACATGCACAGTCACAACATGGCAGACATTCAAAATCAGGGCAGCACTGCAGTGGTTTTAGACTCTTCATCTCTCTAGTTTGATGGAGCTGGTATCCAAAAGGAAAGCCTTCCATCATTCCTGGTCCATGCACATGCTTTGGGGAACACCCAGAGGTGGAGAGGTGGAGAGGTGGAGAAGTGAGCACCCCTCACTTTACTCAAATACCTTCCCTGTGAGGCCTTCCCTGTCTACTCAATTTAAAATGCCACTCCCCCCTGATGGCCCCCATACTTTTCTATCTTCTTTCCCTGCTTTATTTTTTCCCCTTAGTATTTCTCAACTATACTATATATTTTAGAACTTTATCTTAGTTTCCGGCATGCTTCTCTGTCCCCTAAAATTTTAGCATTGTGATTGATGGCAGGGGTTTGCTCTTTTGGCTGCTCTGCTTACCAGTTCCTAGCATTGTGCCTACACATAATTGATACTCAATATGAATGAAAGGAAGGGTAGTGAATCCAGTCTGGGTGGAGGTTTAGCCAAGGAAGGCTTCCTAAAGGAATTGACAAAAGCTGAGTCAGCCAAGTGTCTCAAGTGGAGAATGCATTGCAGGCACACAGGACAGGAAAAGGACAGTGTGTTCAGGGCCCTTAAGTGGTAGTGTGGCTGGGGAATAAGGTGCTTGTGGGAAGTGACGTGTGAGATGAGGGTGGACAGGACAGGCCACAGGCAGAATGAGGAGGGTCACATGTGTTTCCTCTGGAGAATGGGCAGCCTCAGCTAGAGACTGTGTTGTCAGGTGGGGCAAGGGTGGCAGAAGGCATGGGAGGGAAGGCTGAGGCTGGTCTGGCGATGAGGATGAGGAATTTACTTAGCACATATTTTATTATGTTTACAACACATTTATTTTAAAAGTAAGCAAGCTAATGATTGAGAAGGGCTGCCCTTTATTGAATGCTCACTTTCCTGAGTGCTCTGTGCTAAGTGTGTCCAATGTATTAGTTGCTAAACTAGGGTGCCATAGAAACAGGACAAGGGTTGAAGGAAACCTCCATGAATTGACAGTCTGGCTTATTAGAAAGGAAATTTTGATAACCTTGTGCCAGTCACCCAAAGTGATCATGCCCCTCCTGCCCTGAGACCCCTCCCCCATGACATCAACCACAGTGTGCTCCCCTTCTCCCCACTTCTCCAGTACTCCATCACCCTACTATACAATATAGAGTAAACGGCATCAGGGACCTCCCAGACTATTGGATTGAGATAGAGGGTGAACAAAACTGTTAGAATTAACAGACCTAAAAGCAGGGGAGGGGGATTTAGACCCTACTGCCCAGAGCAAATGGGAAGCTGCTTCACAATGAGAGGGCACCATCAATCTGTTCAGGAAAAAGAGGTCTACAAATGTCAAGGCAACAGCAAATTGTAAAACTTCTCTAACAGTTGTCAGTGGGCTCAGGAAAAGGGGGGACTTTGGCCATGCTGGGGAAAATGAGTTCATTTTTTACTAGTAGACAGGAGCCATGGTTGGATGAGACTGGCCAGAGACGAGTTGGGGTAGGGTGGGGGATCTTCAAGAGAGAAACGGGAGGTGCCAGATGGTCCTTGGGTAGGAATGTAGAAGCAAGACAGGAATAAGGATCTGCAATTTCTGGATGCCTCTGCTGGAAGTGACTGGCAAAGAGGACTCTTCTGCCACCAAGAATGCCTCCTACTGGCACAGGCCATTAATGGGCTCAACTCAGGAAGCGGGACCCCAGACAAGGTGATTCCAATTTCAACTGAAGTAATGGACCAATCCATTCCTTTCCCCCAGTGGCTTCTGGGAGAATTCCTGTGTGGACTGAACCTGAGAAAATGAGGACAAATTAACATGTACCACATAGGCTGGTGATGCATATACATGCTTAACACCTCACTGCAATTACTGCTACCAGACATCATCCCCAAAGACCAATCTACCTTGTGGTAACAGAAACCCCGACACCTGGCATTTGGCTGACCACATCCCGAATTCTCCCAAGGGCAGCTGCTCCTCATATACCCCACTCCCATCTCTGCTCAAAATCAGTCTCCGGAAATTCCCCCCAATGGAGTTTCATCACCCAGAGCTCAGAGCACTTCCTTGGGGAATTCAGCCTCTGCTGTGGTCTCTGAAGTCCACTTTGTCATCATCCCTCCCAAAGCACTGGACAAATATTCCTCAGCCAGCTCAATTCTAATGTTCCTTTCTCTCCTAAACTGAGCTACCCAGCAGCACCTGAGAGCATTCAACTCCTAACCTAAATTCTACATCCCATTTCACATCCCATATGTCAAGTCTTAGGTGTGTGCTACGCAGAAAGTCTCGAGGAGCAGAAATAAGAAGAATTGTCCCTGTGGCCCATCCTCCATACCAAAACTTGCTGGAATATTACTTAAAAACAAAAAAGAAAAGAAACCAAATGAGCAGCAGGACAGTTCCAAGATTTATTGAGGGAGATGGGAGGACCACAATGCATAGCACAGTAAATTTCAACATTCTTAGTTCTTAAAAATTATACCAGGTGTCAGCAGCAAGTCAGGGAGGCTCCCACTGCATTACCCAGGTAGACTACAGGAAACCAGCCTTCCTGGTCCCAGGTGCTCTGTGGTACTGCTGTTGAGGGGCAGAGCTGGCTGAAAGGTCTCAAATTCTGGATGCTGTATCCCCACAGTCCCAGGGCTCCCCCTCTGGCCTCTCATGTAGAGTGAAAAGTGGTTCCATGCAGTACTGAAGTGAAGGTCTGATGATGCTTTGTGCAGCAACGCTGCTCCTCACTCTGTACTCCAGAGTCCATGATCAGCCCCAAAATAATGTAAAGGAGAAAGTCAAATGAGGCCGGAGGTTTGGCATTTCCATCTGCAGAAACACAGAGCAGCATTGCCTCCTGGCACTAACTTACCACGAGGAGGGCCCTCCAGGGGAGCTGGGACCCCAGGTCATCATCCTGAAGGCGTAAGTGCCTCATCACCTTAGGGCTGCCTGTGACAACCTCTGGATCCATGGCTGTTCCCCAAGAGTGGGGAGGAGGCCCACAGAGCAGGAGGTCACTAAAGTATTTGGTCTCCAATATTATCTTCTCCCTCTTTGAGTTGACATCAAGGAGAATGCCCAATTACTCAAGCATGAGCTGCCAATTTATTAACACCAAACTCATCTTGAAAAGGAATCTCAGTGCTCACAGAGAAAAAGTCAAATGAAACATCTATTAAGAGTCCAGGTTTTCCAAAAATTATTTTATTTCAAACAGTGCTTTTGAGGGCCCAGAATAAATGGCAAAGAGCTTGCTCTCAGGAGCTCTCACCCTTCATATTGTCACTACTTGGCCTGTGTATGTCTCCCTGGTGGGACTGTGAGCTCCTGAGCAGGTGCTCACACTAACTCCAGCCTCAAAGTTCTGCTCCTGCTGCTCCCACTTCCGAAATACCTTCCTAATGCCCAGTGCATTTCACTCTTTCAAAGCCTGGCCAGAGCCACCAGCTATAAAGCCGCTTCTCCCTGAAATTCTTATGATAATCACCATCCACCACCGAACATCATACTTACTCACTATATGTAATTCATCTTGGCTCCTTAAAAAAGGTATTGTGGGTCATAAAAGTAGGACTAATGCTCTATAATCCTCAACTGCCCTCAACGTATCTAAATATTGATATATACACAGCCTGGTCTCTGATAACAGAAGCTAAGAAAGAGCAAGCTACAAAATCTATCACTCTCACACAGCAGCCCACAATGCCCCCATGGCTGCAAAGAGCTGGCAGGAGAAAAGCAAGAGTGTGTGAAAGCGCCAGCATTTGAAAGGGACAGGTGTGGACCCTCCAAACACGGGAAACTGCTTTCCACAATTCCTCTCCCTGCATTATCCATGACCAGGACACAGGCAGCCCACGATCACTTTTGACTGCAGGTGCATACGAGGGCAGAGAGAGATCCAGGAAAGGAAGCAGCTGCCAGTGGCTTGTGGAATAGGTTGGTTAATGAAGAACTCAGCTGTACAGAGGACCCCAGTAGCAGCCATTCTTTCCTGCAAAAGACCCCAAAATCTCCCTGCCAGGGGGAGGCAAAGAAAAATCACTTGGGGCACTGGAAA
The DNA here is from genome assembly GCF_030445035.2 of Dasypus novemcinctus. Lineage (NCBI taxonomy): Eukaryota > Metazoa > Chordata > Mammalia > Cingulata > Dasypodidae > Dasypus > Dasypus novemcinctus. The sequence goes on along the minus strand of NC_080696.1, from coordinate 42,072,444 downwards.
AATATTAAGGTTGGAGAAGAACAATGTGGTCCTAAGTACAACAAAAGTCACCTCTATCACAGGTTTGTTTTTTCGGATAAGAAAATGAGGTTCTGAATAGCTCATGGACTGACACAGTGGCAGAAAGGGAATTCAGACCCTGGGACAGGAGTCTCTGATTTGAGACCCACCATCTTTCACTGTAACATGCCGCTGCTGACACTCCAATACCAGGGAAGGCAGATACTCCAGAGAGCTTCCAGTGCCCAAGGCAGACTCTGGAGGTCCTTCTCCTGCAGGAGCTGCTCAAGGCATGTGAGGGGCCAGAGGTGTTCTGGGAGGTACAGGATTGGGGTGAGGGGAAGATCTGGGGACCCTGGACACCATCTTCATCTCACCTCCCAGCTCCTCTACATCATCATGCAAAGCCCCAGGGAACATGCATATGACTTACGAGAACGAGACAACGGACTGGAGATCTTACCTCAAGGACATCAGGGTCAAGAACGTTCCTGACATGATAACCCCCATGGAGCCTCTGCAAATAGCCTTGTCTGCAACAGATGATAAGCCATTAGTGAGTAGCCGACTTGTCCTCACTCACAGCAGCGCCTGATAGGCAACAAGAAAGGACTTTGTGCAGGAGTTACTGGACAGTAAGACTTCCACAAATGTTGGCTGTTGTTACTGCCTGAATAGACACATTATTTTCTCATGGAAAAGAATAGCTCTAAAGGCTGAGACAGTGGCCCATCTCTGAGAGGGTGGCCAACTCTGATAAAGGTGTAGTTACTCAGTGACAGGTTGAAAAGGACACTGAGGCCAAGTTTATAGGAATGCGCCATGGCTGGCAGCGCCTCTACTGGGCACTGAGGGAACTTAAGCAACAACATAGCCTGGTTTCCCACAGAAGCCTCAACAATGATACTTAGTAACGATAGCACACATGCAGGGGCTCCCGAGGTCTTGGAGGCCTGAGGTGGGTGCATGCATAGGAGAAGTGTTGGAAAGCTCCGGAACTGGAAAGGGGGATGCAGACCCTCCAGAACACGGGGTGACCCTTTCCACATTTCCTCTGCCTGCATTACCAATGACCAGGATGGGGGTAGCCCATGATCACTTACGAATGCAGGGGGCAGAAAAGGACAAAGCATTTGCTAAAAAGGGGAGACCAGCTGCAGAGGCCTGGAGAAATCTCGTAACCAAGCACAGGACTCCCTCAACATACCCAGCCAGGAGAGGTTCACAGAAGATACTTCTGAAAGAAAACTGACAGAGTTCTTAGGTTGTAGAAGACAGGGAGTGTGTGTACGTGATCCTAATAAAAACTGCCTCATTGTATTCCTACTTTCTAGATAGTGAAACTAAGGATAAAGACATGATTCCAAAGCTAGGAGTTATGAGATCTAAGGACAGGAAGATCTGATCCTAAAATCTTCTCTGCTTTAATTCAGCTCTTCTGTTGCCTATACTACAATTTGAAGGACGGTTATCCAAGGGTTCTCAGAACCCAAGCAGGATACATAAGAACCAGATACATTCTCAAAGGCTCCAGAGATGGTAAAACTGGGGACCAAGACAAAGCTACCCTCATCTTGCCTCCCCTTCCCAGACAGCATCATGCCCAAGGAATCTGCATGCGCCTTTATGGGAATCAAAACCCCAGAGCTCCAGAGAACAGCCTCACTTTGGGAGCACCATGGTTCCTGACATGTTGGAGACACCTTTCGTGAGTGTCTCTGCACCAAGTTGCCCCTAGATGAGCAACCTAGATGTCACCTGGTCACAACACTTCCTGCTAGCTAAGCACATCTGAGTAGCTCATTGCCTGATAGTAAATGTTTCACAAATGTGGTTTTGTTGTTTTTAACCCACGAGTTATACCATCTTCTCATGAAGAAGTTTAAAACTCCAAAGAAATAAAAGATCATCTATGGCAAATATGGCTTTCTGGTATCATCTTATGTGCAACCTATGATTAAACTGTAGACACTGACCTTGACTTCAGAGTAGAGAGAGGTAGAGGGACAACAAAAAACAACTATTTTCACAAGGTATGACTAGTGCCCTCACTCAATACAATTCCCCACACTACATCAGACCCAGGGAACCTAAGTGGCTAAGGACTTGGAAAGGGAGGGTGGGGGGTGGGGCAGAGAGGGCTTTCAGGGGTAGGGTCCCTAGCTGAAGAATAACCCACATGGTGGCTCCACAGCCAGCCCATAAGCTCTTTAAGACACAGCCCATGCTTCAGCACTAGGCTGCACACAGAGGGCACTCAGAATGAATCAGAATGCACCAAGTGGCACACAAACAGTGGTGGAAGGAAGAAGTGTGGGAGAGCTCCAGGATTTGGAAGGAACTCAGAGAATTGCTTTCAGCAATTCCTCTCCCTCTGCTATTAATGATCAGGGCACAAGATAGTCCATGGTCACTTTCGCATGCAGGGCAGAGGGAAAGACAGAAAGAGAAGCCAACGTCAGCAGTCTCCTAACGTGCCCAAGTAGGAGAAGCAGTCCAGTCAAGCCCTGGACCCTGACAGCTACCAGCACTTCATATAAAGATTCCATCTCCCCACATCAAAAGATTTTTACCTGGAAGACCAACTTCAGGTAAAAATGCCTAAATTGTTGAGTCATCCCACAAACATTTATTAAGTACTTACTGTGTTCCAGACACTGTGGGTTCAAAAACAAAGAAAAACCAAGACAAGATCTCTGCCCTCACAAAACTTCCATAATTTTTCTCCTTACAGACACTAAAGCTCAGGAGAAGGACAAGGTTACACAGCTAATGAGTGACTGACAGTCTTCTTACAGACACTAAAGCTCAGGATAAGGACAAGGTTACACAGCTAATGAGTGACTGACAAAGACAGGTCTTTCTGACTCCTAATCCCATCTATTACACCAGGCTTCTGTCACTTACCAGGTGCCTGTGTGGTAGGGGAAGTGCTGGCTTCCAGGTGCTCACAGGGCTCACCCAGGAGGAGAGCATTTCAGGGAGTGCCTGCAGGGTTTGCAAGAAAGAAGGGGGCACTGGAGGACAGAGAACCAGCAAAGCAATCCAAGGAAGATTTTCCATGGCTCTGCAAGACTATCATATATCATAGTCCAGCGTGGCCTAGAGGAAGAGCAAGGGAAAGGACTTTAGTGTGAAGCAGGTGCAGGAATCCAGACTCTTCTTCTCTGGTGCCCCAGGAGCATCCTGAATTAAACCTCAGCAAGCGGTCTGTAAAATGGGGAATTTATCATTTACCTTTCAGAGTTATGAAGGGAAGAACGAGTTAACAGTCATAAGAACATAACACAATGTCTGGCAGTTTTGTAGGCAACAGACAAATGGCTCTGCATCTTCAAATACCAGGAGTCCCCAGAGGTCCCCAGGGTAGTGAACCTCGCAGGGGCTTTGGTGTCACTACCAACGGCTTTAAGTCCTTTCCCACAAGATGGTTGTGAGGACAGATGATCTGATACGGGGCCTGCTCTGAACTAGCTCTGGGCTGACGGTGACACAGACATGACAAATCTTAGGTCTAGGAAACACGAATACCTTGAGGTCCAAGGCCGGTGGAGGGGACGGAGCATCAGAAGCTGGGGTCTGGGCTCGCTCGGGCTCGGACCTTCGGCAGGAGTTCTCCCCTCCGCCCTTCTTCCAGCCTCGGTTTCCCCTCCTGTCGAGAAGGCGGCGCGGCATCGGTTTTGGGGACCGCCCAGGTTTCCGCGCACACGACGCACCCAGCACGGCCCATAGGGGACTCACCCGGGGCTGGAGAAGCAGGATGGCTGCAGGGCCAGAGGGACCTCGCGATTAGGTGCAGAATGTCAGGAGAGAACGCCGGGAGGTACAGAATGGCGGCGGAAGAGACAGGACCGCAGCCTCAAGCTCAAAACACACACCACTCGATCCGCGACGGCGGAAATGCAGCGGGAGGCTCGGGAAGCTGCGGAGAAGGGCGTCTCCCCCGGCGCAAATAGGCAAGCGGTCCTGCAGCGCCCCCTCGTGGATCGGAGCTGAAACTCTGACTCGACATTGAGGACCACTAACCATGCATTCAACCCAGCATCTATCTTACTCTCTTACTCTACCCACCCAACCACCAACTCATCCATCCATCCATTTAAACAGAAAACATTTCTGGAACTTCAGCTTCCTCATCCATCCATCCATCTTCCCAAGAACTTCTTCATCTAGACTCCCATTCATCCGTTCAATCTTTATTGAGCATCTCCGTCATATCAGCGTCTGGCCTAAGCATTGGAGATGATTGAAGAAGACAAAAATTGTCCCTGATTTTATGTTAGATACATTCTAGAGGGAATAGTACACACGCGAACAGTAAATGCAATAATTACAATTCGTGATAAGTGCTACAAAGGAAATGGACAAGATAGTATCACAGTAACAGTGGGGACCAACCTAGCCAGGGTGGGGATCTCCAAGGAAATCTTATTTAATTTGATGGAGAAGAAGGAGCTAGCCATGAGAATATTAACAGATTATGTCCAGGAATATATGTCAAAAGTAAAACATGGTGAAGATGCAAAATTCATGGAAGCATGTCAACAATGTTTTTCATAGTATTATATCTGACACTCTAATACTTTCCGAAAATACTAGAGGAAGGCAACTGTAATGTCAAATAATGACTAATAGTTTTGAGCATGCACAATATTTCAGGTATTTGAAACATTTAATTATCATACCAATCCTATAAGGTAAACATTATTTTATCCACATTTTACTAATGAAGAAATAAAAGCTTAGAAAGTTTAACTTACGCAAGGTCACAGAGTTAATATGTGTCAAGAACTGCACGTGGTCTGAGAATTAACCCGACCCACCAGCTAATGAGTTAACCTGCTACTGTTTAATGGCTGCTGGCAGAAGGCACAGAATTCCTGAGTTGGCGTTTAAGGACTTTGTTGTTTATGGCAGAGCAGTAGGTAGGGTTTCATGTTTGTGTTGGTTGCCCATGCCCTACAAGCCCCACCATGGTGGCACAGGGCCCACAGTGTGCTGTGTTACTGGAAAGGAACGCTGAGCTTTGGGATGCACCATTTTTATGGCAGCAAAAGCATGCCTGCTTTTAGCCTGGAAGGAAACTTTACCCCATCCTTCAAGGCTGTTCGCTGCAAATGACCCAGGTGCAGAGCAATGGGGGACTTGCCTTCTTGGCATACCTAACAAGAATGTGCAGAAATGCTCAGGGTCTATCCCAAGTTGTTTTGCCCAACAGTAGGTAGCATAGCCAAAATTCAAATGAGAAAGCGACCTAAGAGGAATTTAAGAGATACTCAAAAATGTATTTGATAATATTCAATTTCTATTACTGATCTGAAAAATATTTTTTGTAATACTTGGTCCACAAGGATATTTCATCATGTGATACAAACCATAACCAATCAATAACATTATACTTAGAGGTAATACCTTAAAGGCAACACAGTGCTTAGTATCACATAATCTGAATAGTAAGTACTGAAGACATCTGTGGTTTTGACCTACCCACCACCCGGCCCCCACTCATTATTAGAAAAGGACCCTGCTTTTTCTGAGGCTTCCACTGTTCCTGTTGAATTCATTCTTGTTGAGAATATCAATTATGGTGTTCTGCTCCCCCCGGCAAATGGTTGAACATGAGACACAAGCTGGGTAAATTTTATTTTCTTCCTTGTATTTGTATCTTGTGTGTGTGAAAGTATGGATCCTAAAGGAGCTTGGAGGCTAGTTGTGAAGGCATGAGCAGGGTCAGCTCTCATTCAAGGCCTCATATTCCAGAAACTTGGCCTGCTACACACTCCCCTCTCTTCCCTTGTCCTTGACATTTATGACATCTCACTGTAATCATTGGTTTGCTGGTCTCTTTCTCCCTCTCTTGAAGAGAGATTAAGATCTTGGGATCTTGAAGTCTGTGTCTGAGCCTCTCTTCTTGTGTGCCAACTATTCAGTGTTCAATAATTGTGGAACCAAAGACAAAGGAGGAGAAAGAAAAGAGTAAGAGAGGACGAGGAGAGACCCATTGTTGGAAACTGAGGCACAGTGGCCTCACAAGGAGAGACGTGCTGTCTCCATGGCAACGCTTGCTACCTATGGAATGCGGTAATTAAGAGTTCCAGGCAAATGGGATGAAGCTGTTAAAAGCTGAAAGAAAAGATGAGCACATATCTTTTATAGTAAATAGAACACTTAGACTTTGTACCTTGAGATAAGATTTTTTTGAGTTTCTTAGACTTTGAGTAATGCTCATAGTTAACTGCATGTTGCTGCTTGTTGTCACGCAGGCTATGTTTTCCTGCTTGTTGTCACGTAGACTGGGGTATATAGAGAGCCCCTTGTAAACAATAAAGTTGTCTGATGAGTCTCTACTTGCAGACCCCTTGATCCCAGCTCTCTCGTTCTTCCTTTCTTTTTCTTTCTTTCTCTTTCTTTCACTCTCCTTTTTCTCTTTCTTTCATTCCCGATACCCTTCGGGTCCAAATCTCCAACAATCCATGGCTGTCACAGTGCCCATCACACCTTAGAGCATCTGGGGGAAATGCTACACTTCAGCAAACGGAGCTACCTGGGGACGAGAAAGTTCCCAGTTGTTCCTCTACTTGGAAGTGTTCTCTCTTCAGGGACACATTCATTAGAGTCTGCTTTAAGTCCTTCCACGTGTGGGAAAGTGGGAAAGGGGTAAGTTTAATTTTCACAAGGGGACGCCGGAGCTGGCTCCGCTGCTCGAGGAGGGAGGGTAGGGGTTCCAGCAGCTTTCGCGCGCCAAGAATTTGAAAAGTGGCGCCGAAATGAGGAAGAGCCAATGGTGAGTGCTGGGGACGGGGCTAGAGCAGGGAGAGCCAATGGTGAGTGTTGGGGGCGGGGTTAGGGCGGGGAAAGCCAATGGTGAGTGCGGGGGGCGGGGCCAGCAGTGAAAGCGATGCCAAATTTGTGAAGCGCACGAGGGGTGAAAGCGATGCTGAGCCTGCCCAGCCTGGGGGAGTGTAGGGAACCGGGAGGGGGAATCAGAGCGGGAACCGTAAGTTAGTTAGATCTCTCGGATAGGCTGTAACCCTTGAAGTAACCAATCAATGGGGAACAGAGGAGGGACCCGCGTGTTAGGTTTAGGTTATAAATATCAGTTTCTTGTTGTTTGTCACGATGGCCATTTTATCTAGGTGGAGAGCCCAGTTCTTGCAAGATCGTTAATGAAATTCTTTTCTCCTCCACAATCAGGTGAGCTTTTGTTTTCTTATAAGTACAGCTTTCTTTCTAACACATGGGAAGCTGTTTGGCATGCAACAGGTACAAAAGCCTCCAGGAGAAAATTTCTCCCCCTGGCCTTTTAGATGGCAGGGGCCAGAGCAGTAAAGAGGTGGTCCAAGCAGAATATAATCCAGGGATCTATGAACACAGCCCTACACAGCAGCACGTGGCAGACCTGAGGCCCTCCTGCCACCAAGAGGGCTCAGGTCCATGCTAGTCACTACCAGTCAGCCATGGCACAATCCCACAAACTTTGTGGCTCGGAGCCCTTTTCAACCCATCCCTGAGTACTATGCATTGATCTGAGTTGGCCACTCTGCATTGACTATCCACTGTCTCCCTCTTTATGGTCAAACTGCTTTTCTTTTTCATTCTGTTTAGGTAACAATAATAATGGTGAGCACTTGCAGAATGCTTCCTGTCTAGTATCTACCATGCTGAATGTTTTCTTTGGACCCACAGGACCTGCTGTGAGCAGGGACCAAGTCGGCTGCTCATTTGCAGCTTCTTGTCTGTTGTGGATGAGCCCACTGGGTGCAAAGTCTCCTTGGGAGTGGCCGTTGTCATGTCAAGAGAACGCTAGACCCTGGTGCCCTTGGGGTAAGCTCTCTGATCTGTTGTTTGAAGTGTTGGTTCCTTGCAGCTGGTCAATCTTGTGCCTGTTCCCTGGGGGTCGTGGTGTCAGGGGACCTGAGAGGCAGGGTTGCTGCTCCTTTGGTCCTCAATTTTGCCCCTGCTGAGCCACTATCTGGGTCACATCTGACTCCTTCAGAGGCTGCTGCTGTAGGGGAGGCACGTCCAGAGTCTGATTCGGGTAGAGAATGCCCTAGGGTCTCTACCTTCCTTCCTGTAGCAGAGTACCAGCAGCAGCGTGCTGTAATGGAAATGGGTGCGTTAGACATCAGACCATCCTGTCTCTGGGTTCCAATTCCTCCCCTACACCGTCTAGTTCTGTGGCCTATCTGAACCCATTTACCCTTCTAGAAAACAAAGCTAGGTAGAAAGGAATTTCTATTTCTGCTGTTAATGACAGTATCTTTTCCAATGCCAAGATATTCCCTCTGTTTTGCCAGAAATATCTTCCCTTTCATTCCTCCTGGCAGGGACATGGTTTTTTTTGTTTGGTTTGTTTTTTAAAAATATTTTTATTTATTTATTTAAATTGTATTTTTTAAAGATACATAGATCACAAAAAAAATGTTACATTAAAAAATATAGGCGGTGGACTTGACCCAGTGGTTGGGGCATCCGTCTACCACATGGGAGGTCCGCAGTTCAAACCCAAGGCCTCCTTGACCCATGTGCAGTGCTGATGCGCGCAGGGGATGCCCTTCCACGCAGGGGTGTCCCCCGCATGGGGGAGCCCCATGTACAGGGAATGTGCCCTGTAAGGAGAGCCGCCCAGCGCAAAAGAAGGTTCAGCCTGCCCAGGGATGGTGCTGCGTACACGGAGAGCTGACACAACAAGATGACGCAGCAAAAAGAAACAGATTCCCGTGCCGCTGACAACAACAGAAGGGGACAAAGAGGACACAGCAGAAGGAGACAGAGAATGGACAACCGGGGTGGGGTGGGGGGGGGTGGAGAAGGGGAGAGAAATAAATAAATAAATTAATTAATTAAAATATATATATATAAAAGGTTCCCATATATCCCACCCCCTACCCCTTTTAATATTTTTTATTTATTTTAAAAAGATACTTAGATTACATAAAATGTTACCCAAAAAATATAAGGGATTCTTATATGCCCCACTCTCCACACCTCCTACATTTGCCCCCATTAACAACATCCTTCATTAGTATGGTACATTCATTACAATTGATGAACACATTTTGGAGCATTGCCACTGAGCATGGATTACAGTTTACATTATAGTTTATTCTCTCTCCCACTCCATTCTGTAGGTTATGGCAGAATATTTAATGGCCTGTATCTGTCGTTGCAATGTCATTCAGGACAATTCCAAGTCCTGAAAATCTGGCAGGGAGGTTCGAGGGGTCTCTGCAGGACAAGACAACACTTGCTGGCAGCTCTCTCCAATTCTGGCCATCGACATCAGCATTGGCATTGGCCTCCCTCCCTGGCTCTGCTCATCTCTGGCACTGCGTTTCAGGGCAATCGCTGCTGCTTGTGTCCTGGTCACTGAGAGTGCAGTGAGAAGAATTGCAGAAAGCATTTCCCCAGGTTTGGAGGGCCCATCCCCATCCCCTGGGAAGACAGGCGCTTTAACACACTCTGGCTTCTCTTGCCAATGCTTTCTGCCTCTGGGGCTTTGTGAGCTGCTGTTTCCTCATTTGACCTTTCTCAGCTTGACCTCTTGGTAGAAACTTGGCTATGTGTATCGAGGACTATTTGTTCCCCAGGACAGGTTAACTAGTGTGAGGGTGGCTGAGGATCAAAGAATCCTGCAGAGAGGAAGGAGGCAACATTCCATTTCACTAGCCAGATGAATTCTAATAACTGAATGCATGAATAAGTTTGACGTTAAGTGCATACAGTGGTTGCCATAGGATTTCTAAAGAAAGATGACCATTTGGAGGTAGTGTGCCTGGATAAGGTTTTTGAAGGACTCAAATAGGAAGGGACATTGGGAAGGTGATCAGGAAAAATGATGAAAAAGCAAATTTTGGTTTTTGGGGAAGAGGGGCTCAACTAATTCTGAAAAAAAAAAATTCCTCATGTCCCAGTCTGCTCTTGCCTCTGAGGGATTAAAAAGTAAAAAAAGAATAAACCAAACTGATCCAAATAAAGTGATATTAATAAAATAACAAAAGCATAAATCAAATGGCAGAAAATGAATGTAGCTTACTTGAGAGCAATAGCCAAATGATTTTAGGAATGAGAAAAAAGACCCAGTACAAAGTAGAGAATAAAAAACTAGTTGGAGAATAACATGTTGGAATTTTTACCCCAAACTTTAAAACTTCAGTAAAATGAATACATTCCAAGAAAATATTTAACAAAACTTATTTAAGGAAAAAAGACAGCTTGAATAATCTGATAAGAAAATTTGAATCAGTGATTAATCTTTCCACAAGTAAAACACCATATCCAGGCAGTTTTATAGGTGAATTCTACAAAGTCTTTAAAGCATAGCCTTAAAAAAAAAACCCATAGTACTGTAAAATACAAACTTGAATTCAATTGTAAATGATGGACTATAGCTAAATAGTACAATTATAAAAATGTCCTTTCATGAACTATAACAAATTACCACATTAATGGAAGGTATTTACAATAGGGTGTATATGGGAATTCTGGATTTTGTTAATGATTTTTCTGTAAACCTATGACTTCTCTAAAGAAAAAAGAAAAAGAAAAAGAAAACCTTACACAAACTTTCCCAGATAATAGAAAAAGAGGGGACAGTCCCCAATCCACATAATAACTATGGATTTCAAATTTAGACAAGATCGATAAAAAGAAAGTAAATTACAACCCAATTCACACATGGATGTAGATGTAAACATTCTAAACAAAAACTCTGGGTGGAAGTTCATTTCCCGAAGGCACATAACCTGAAAACCAAAACCTGCTAAAGAAAAGTATAAAAAAAGAAAACTTACTTGTAAACAGCTTGGCTTATGTAAGCATTTGTATATGTACATATGTTTGTACATATTCACCAGTTCTAAATAAAATACTAGAATAGAATTAAAAAACAAAAACCAAAAAGCTCTGGGTGGAAACTGCCTTGGCTCTGATGCCATTGAAGGGCAGGATTAGTGAGGAGGAAGATACTGCCAGCCACTTGGAACCACTGATAACCACTGATGATCAAGACAAGATAACATGGGAAGTGGATGTGGTTCAAGTAGTTGGGAACACGCCGACCACATGGGAGGTCCCGGGTTCAGTTCCCAGTGCTTCCTAAAGAAGACGAGCAAGACAGAGAATTGATGTGACAGGATGGCACAGCAAGATGATGCAACAAGATGACGCAACAAAGAGACACATCGAGGAAACACGAGAGACACAACGAGCAGGGGGAGGAGGTTGCTCAAGTGATTGGCATCTCTCTCCCAAACGGGAGGTCCCAGGGTCAGTTCCTGGTGCCTCCTAAAATGAAGACAAGGAAACACAGAGAGCAGACAGTGAATGCAAACAACGAGGCAGGGGAGAAATAAATAAAAATAAATCTTAAAGACAGGACAGTAGCATCAAAAAGGGGGGAAGAGCACTGCTGAACCTTCTGTTCATTCATTTGTTCAGCCATCCATCCATCAATTCATCCATCCATTCATCCATCCATCCATCCATCCATCCATTCATTCATACCTTTTTTTCTAATGGTCCTGCACAGGTTTCCTTATTGCAGGTTTAATTATCTTCTGCTTGACCTGAGTTTGGGAATAGAAAATTCCCCCAAAACATTGTTCTTCTGATATTCACAAGAGTCTTTTATCAAAAATCCTTTGCTTAAGGGTCGGAGTGGGGATTTTTTTTATCTCCCCCACAAATGTTATAATATAGGGTCACCAAGCTGCACCAGAGAAGGATGTGCTAGGAAAGTGTCTTCTTTCTGTTAAGTAAATCATTTTTCTATGGCATTGGCTCAGCCAAGCCTTCTTAGCATCTCTGCTTCTCAATAATGTGAATGGTACTCCCATGAGTTGTGCTGTGCACAACCTGAACAGCCATATGTGGCAGGCCTGCCTACCCATAGAGGAAGATAAACAGAGGTGTGCCTCAGGGTAAACCTGGCATGTATCCCATCCCACCCCATGCAAGGAACTAGAATGCGTGTGAAGTCAGATATCCACACAAAGTGAGAGGCAGAGTTGCAGGACAAGGAGTCTCAGGGGGATTCCAGTCCTGGTGTTTGTTTCCTTGGAGGCCCATTTCTACCTCTGCCCTTCCCCTTTTTGATTACATGAACTTTCCAATAAAGCATTTCTTTTTTAGCATAAGTTTGACTTTTGTCATCAATGCATCCTGGCTAAATTTGGAGTCTTTTCCTTAACTTGCACTAAGTGGCCAATTATTCCGGTTTTCCACTGGGAGTCTGGCTGATTCATGAGACAATGCAGGCATTTTGCTTATCCAGGTTGACTTCCCATCTGCAACACTGGCCTAGCTGACTAGGGAGTCCAATGAACAGGGTGGTATACTCAGCCTATGAAATAAAGGTGTCATGACAACATTCACTCATGTGTCAGGACAGCCATCGCTCAGGCCATTCATTTTCAGCAGCTCCCCCTTATTTGTCAGTCACCCAGTGTATCTGCTGATGTTTAAAACAAAGCAAAACTGCAGGTATACTCTCTGCAGGGGTAACATATCAGAAGTGGGTCTTTTTGAGTGAAGAGGTGCTAGCTCCTTCCAGTGGTGGTCCAGGCAGGTATGGGCTCAAGAGTGAGGGAGGTGGGGCTTGAGGAGGCTGTAGGAAGAGGAGGAGGCCCCCAGACACTTGGAGCCACTAGTCATCAAAACAGAAGAATAGTACTGAGAGGGATGTTGTGTGTGTCTTAGTTTGTCAGGCTGCTAAGACAAATACCACATAATGGGTTGGTTTAGATAACAAGAACTTATTGGCTCATGGTTTAAGAGGCCAGAAGTCCCAAATCCATGGATCAGCAAGACCAGGCTTTCTTCTGGAGTTGGAAATGTCCTGGTGCTGGCTTGCGGCAGGCCCGGGGGTTCTGGGGCTTATGTTCCTCCTCCTGCCTCCTGGAATCCCTCACTTCTTGGGCCTGCTCTTCCTGTTTCCACTGACTTCTGGCTTCTTGCTGTGGCTTTCTCTGACTGCATCTAAATTTCCTCTCTTAATAAGGCCCCCAGTAATATGGATTAAGACCCACCCTGATTCAGTTGGGTCACATCTAAATAGGATCTCAGAAGATCCACCTCACAAATAAGTCCACACCTTAACTGATAATACATCTTCCAAGGATCCAATATACAAATGGGTTCATAACCACAGGAACACAGACTAAGAACAGGTCTTTTGTTGGGGTGCATCACTCAACCTACCAACGAGGTAGGGGGCAAACACTGTTGAGCCAATGCATTCATTATTTGCTCACTCACTCTTTCGTTCATTCATTCCTTCATTACTTGGTGACTGAGCACCGACTCTCTATTTGACAATGTGCTAGGAACTCGGAAGCCTAAGCGGCCTACTCAACAGATACCCTGATGTCTACCAAAGCCTGATTCTGTAGGAAATTAAAAAAGGGGGAGAAAAAAATCCCCCCAAAATGAAAAATGACTAGACTTTTCTCCCCATAACAGAACTTGAAAACTTACACTATTTCCCTAACAACTGTCTTTTGTTATTGTTGTTTTGTTTTGTATCATAACTGGGAGGTGAAGGGATAAGTGAGAGAAACCCATGGTGTCTGCCTTCCCCCCAACTTGAAATCAAATATAATAACCCACCAATATCAAATGAGGTTTGTCCCATGAATGAAAGCATGACTTTATTTTAGGAAGACTAGGAGTTTATCACATTAGGAGGTCAAAAGTGTGGTAAATATCATAGTGTTTGGAGTAAGACAGACACACAAAATCTTTCTCTACCACATCTTAGCTGTGTGTTTGCAAGTTAATCTTTCTGAACCTCAGATTTTTTTCATTTTAAAATAGGTAAAATAATAAATTGAAATACTGTTTTACTTTTCTAACTGCTAAAACAAATACCTTACAATGGATTGGCTTAAACAATGGCAATTTATTGGCTCACAGTTTAGAGGGAAGGAGAAGTCCAAAATCAAGGCATCAGCAAGGCGACGCTGCATTTTGCAGCTGGCTGCTGGCAATCCTTGGGGTTGCTTGGCCTTTCTGCCACATGGCAATGTGCATGGTGGCATCCTTTCTCTTCCAGGTTCCGTTGACTTCCAGCTTCTTGCTTCCCCAGGGTCTTCTAGCTGTGGCCTTTTTAAAAGGTCTCCAGTAATAGGATTAAGATCCACCCTGATTTAGCTGACCACACCTTAGCTAAAAATAACCTAATCAAAAGGACCTATTTACAAAGGGGCTTCATATCCATGGGATTGGATAATGGTTAAGAACATGCTCTTCTGGGGTACATAACTCCAAGGCACCACAAATACAGTACCTCAAGCATAGTTGTTGGCTTATCATAAGCTACTGTAATAAATCATAGATATCATCAATAGCCATTTGACAAAATTTAATGTCATTCATAATTTTAAAAAATACTCAGCATAGCATAAATAGACTTATGTCTTTGACCATCAACCAATATCATACTTATTGATGAAATCATAGAAATGTTCTTTTGAAAGACCAGGAAAACCCAGGGTACTTAACAGTGAAGAATGACATGGTCAGCTAGCATGGTGAAAAAGAATAAACCAAGTCAAGTATTGTTAGAGGTTTGCAATAATTAACAAGCTGTAGCTCAGTTTCCCCTCTTATGCATTGGGGAAAGGCTAACCCCATTCCCCATAAGCCTACGAGCCTAAGGGCACGACACTTCCCCACAAGTTAAATAAAGAAGTCACATAGAGACAGGAGAGTAAAGGGAAATGGACACCTTCCCTACCTACATATCAGAGGGAGATAAAATCCCTACTGATCAGGGAAGTGCACTTGGTCCAATGGATAGGGCGTCCGTCTACCACATGGGAGGTCCACGGTTCAAACCCCGGGCCTCCTTGACCCGTGTGGAGCTGGCCCACGTGCAGTGCTGATGTGCACAAGGAGTGCCACACAGGGGTGTCCCCCGCATAGGGGAGCCCCGCGCAGGGAGTGTGCCCTGTAAGGAGAGCTGTCCAGCGCGAAAGAAAGCGCAACCTGCCTAAGAATGGCGCCGCACACCCAGAGAGCTGACACAAGATGACGCAACAAAAAG
The DNA here is from genome assembly GCF_030445035.2 of Dasypus novemcinctus. Taxonomy (NCBI): domain Eukaryota; kingdom Metazoa; phylum Chordata; class Mammalia; order Cingulata; family Dasypodidae; genus Dasypus; species Dasypus novemcinctus. The sequence continues at coordinate 42,057,398 of NC_080696.1, read as the reverse complement.
AAACACAGATTCCTGGTGCCGCTGATAAGGATAGAAGTGGTCACAGAAGAATGCACAGTGAGTGGACACAGAGAGCAGACACCTGGAGGGGTGGGAAGGAAATAAATAAAAAATAAATCTTTAAAAACACAACAAAACAGAACTCTACTGATCAAAGAAACCTCTGCTCCTGCAGCATTCCAAGAAACCATAACTCCCTTAACCCACTATCTTGCAGTCACTATCAAGGAAAGTTTTTATCTCTAGAGCTTTCTATTGCCCTGCACTTCACTCAGACCCTCAACCCTCTCCCACCAACTATCATTTCCCCGCCTAGGAAAGTTCTGTATAAATTCAAATCCCCCCTTCCAGGGGCAGGCTGAAGTCTCTCTTCAGACCCCAGCCATGCTGGTGGGGGGGCTGATGTCTGTTCTTCTGACCCCGTCCGTTGGGAGAGCTTCTCAATAAATCTCTCTTTGTCTATAGTCACTTCAGTCTCCATGTCCCAGTAAGTGCTATATTTTCTCCAACAAATATCATCATGTTGGAATGTCCAGCTATTTAGGCAAGAAATTTATGTTTCTCAAGACAGGAAAGTTCAAGTAATTACCAGAAATATCTCAGTTAGTTAGTGAGGAAGATATAAAGCTGTTGCTCAAGAAGGCTGAAGTTAGTTAGCTGAGACCTTCCAGATTCATTAGTCAAGAAGGTTATTTTCTGGGATTGTCCACTATCAATGAGCAGGAAAGTCCAGTGTGACTGACAGAGGTTATCATCTTTAGCAGGGCTCCAGCTGCAGCTCCAGCTTTCCGAATGGAGAGGGCCATCTTTTCTAATGCCTTTCTCTAGCACATGTGCCCTTCATCTCAGGGCAAAAATGAACCAGAAACAAAACTAGTGACTGAGAGACTGTGGGGGCCCAAGGATGCAGCTGGGGGATCAAGGAAGCAGAGGTGCTGAAAGCTGGGTGGTGGCTTTTTTTTTTTTCTCTCTCGTTATTTCCTTCTTAAATTCTGCATCTGGTCCAATACTTTCTTTGGAAGGCAGCTGCCATTCTATCAGATGGAACCTTAAAAGTTGTTGCTATTAGATGATTTTTGACCTATATGGTTCATCCTTATATCTTGGTGCCTCCCTGGTGTTTCCACCGAAACTTTCATTTTAATATCCTGTTATACTAACACTTAACATGCATCAGCCACTCCTCTTAGATGCCCAGCCTCCTTTTGGCATTGTAGATGCACAAATGAACTGACCAAGCTCCCCTCCCTGGACTCATGGGAGCAAGGGGTGTAGACAAAAAAAATCCAGGTTTGAATTGTGGCTTTGCCCTTTCCCAGCCTCAATTTCGAAGCATAATCAGATCCCCAACATGAGAGGTGCTGGACACCCAGATCCCCCTAGGATGTCCCAGGCTCACAACTGGGGGCACTATGGAACAACGTGCTTTCAGCTTCCCATTTGCTGCATCTCTCTTATGGCTCTAAAGGGCTGATCAGAGCCAGATTGCCATAGACCTGCATTGCTTAATGTACATAGCACACGTGGCTATTGAGCACTGGAAATGCGGAAAGTCCAAATTACAATGTACCATAAGTGTAAAATGCACACTGGATTCCAAAGACTTAGTAGAAGAAAAATAATAGTAAATATCTCATGAATAACTTTTAAATATTGATAACATGCTAGATAATATTTTGTTTATACTGGGCTAAATAAAATGTTATTAAAATTAATTTCACATGTTTTTACTTTTTAATGTGATTATCAGAAATTACATATGTGGCTTGTATTATATTTCTTTTTAAAGATTTATTTATTTATTTATTCCCCATCCCCACTCCGTTGTTTGCGCGTGCTGTCTGCTCTCTCTGTCTGCTCATTATGTGCTCTCTGTGCCTGCTTGTTTCCTTTTTAGGAGGTACCTGGAACTGAACCTGGGACCTCCCATGTGGGAGGGAAGCACCCAATCACTTAAGCCATCTCTGCTCCCTGCTTGTTGTGTCTCTCATTGTGTTTCCTCGTTGCATCATCTCATTGCATCATCTTGTTGCATCAGCTCGTTGTCTTGCTCATCTTCTTTAGGAGGCACCAGGAACTAAACTCGGTACATCCCATGTGGTAGGCAGGTGCCAAACTGCTTGAGCCACATCTGCTTCCCTGTATTATGTTTCTGCTGGACAGCATTGCCTTGAACTTTTCCAAGTCAGCATTCTCTCTCTGCCTTGGAAATAGTCCCACAGAGTTCTCAGTGCCAGAAGCCTCAGCTTCTTCAGAAATATTAAAATATAGCAACTACTGTGCCTCAGACATTTGTTCTGAGTTACAGTCTTGATATAAAACATCGTACTTAATTCTCACAGCTATTCTATGAAGGAAGAACTAAGACCCTGCCCAGGAAACTAAGGCTCAGTAGAGAAGTTAGGCCACTTAGCGGAGGTCATGCAGAGAGTAGGAGCAAGAGGAGAAGGCAGGAGAGGACACCAGGGCCCTGTGGCCACAGTGTGCCTTCGACCTCACCCAGTGTTCTCACAGTCAAAGCATTCCATAGCCCCTCCTGTCACAAAGACCCCCAACAGTCTGAGAATCCTGTGGGCTTCTCCTAGATACAGGATGCAGAATCTTATCCTCAGGGACCCGTTTCCATCATGGTTGCATTGATCAGCCCTGGATCTCCACGTCACGCCATCCCAGTGAGATCCAGGAATCTGACTGAGGGATCCCCACCCTTAGGTCCAAGGGTGGGCTGTTTACACTTCAGAATGTGGGCAGAGTTAGTGGCAGGGTAGCCCCAGGTCTGAGAGGCACACCTGATTCAGGATGCAAGCAATGCTGGTGTTTGTGAGGATTTGGGGACCAAACTGTCTCCAGGGTGCTGGACATCTGGTGTTGGGAGCATGGGACATCTGTGTGTCTTCTCAATCTCATTAGGTCCCTTGAATGCAAATATGATCAGGTTACTTCTATTTCAAGGACCTTCTCTATTCCCCAATCCCATTTATTTTTTCTCTTTTTTTTTTTGAGGTACCGAGGGCAGGAGATTGAACCCAGGACTTCGCATGTGGGAAGCCAGCACTCAACCCTCAACCACTGAGCCATATTGTTTTCCCTGAGTTGGTTTCTTCGTTTTTTTTTTGCAGGCAGGAAGTTTACTGGGAAGCTCTCCCAATGGAGGGGATCTGAAGATTAGACTTCAGTCCCCCTACTGGCATGTCAGGGCTCCGAAGAGAGATTTTAGCTCTCTTCGTTCATTTTTGCTTATTTTTGTTTTTGCTCCTTCAGGAGGCACCAGGAACCAAAGCTGGGACCTCCCATGTGGGAGGTGGCGCTCAACCGCTTGAGCCCCATCTGCTCCCCCATTTACTCTTTGCCCCCCTTTTATATAAAAGTCTTTAATAAAAACAGCCCTCTCCAGTTTTTTCTTTTTCTTTTTATATAAAAGTCCCCCATTTACTTTTAGCATGAAGTTAGTAAAACATCTGTCTTCTGCTCATCTCTCCAGGCTCCTTCTCTTCACATCCTCACGCTGGGTCTCAGGCCATTTGAAAAATATTTTAATCCCTCAGTGTCTAAATAAATATATGGCCAGAATTCATTAATTTGTTCAGTTTACTAGGTGAATCATAGTGGTGGATCAAACATATAAGATCCCTATGGTCCTTTGCAGAAAAAAGTCCAAACCAAATAAAATCCGCATAAGTGCATGCTGGCACGTGGAAGATTGTCCTTTCTTACAGATTACTGACAAACCAGTGACCAAGGAACACTTTCAGAACAAACGCAAAAACAAAGCAAGTGAGGGAATGTTATTTCCAGTACACTAGCCTGGCAAATTATCCCACACTCTTCTCTAGGTAGTGATTTCTTCAGGAAAACTTCCTGAGTTGGCAGATGCAGGGGGTGAAAATATTTCTAACGGAATGAGATACCTACTGCCGTGTTGCTTAGCCCTGTGCCTGATATAAATGTTTTATGGACGGATGGGTGGATGGGTGGATGGATGGACCGACGGATGGATGGAGGGATGGGTGGGTTGAATGATGGGAGCATAGATGAATGTTTAATTGGATGGATGTTTGGATGAAGGAGGGCGTTGACCTGAGAAATCGAGCCGGAATTTCAACTCCACTCCATCAGGGGGCGCTGCAGGACGTTTGCTCCGCTGAGGTTCCGCTCTAGGCCGCTGCCCACACCTCCCAGCTGCGTTTCCGCCGAGGCCGGGCAGGTGAAGAGATTCCTGGCGAGCGGCCATGGTATGGTGTGAGTCTTCGCCGACTTGCACCATCGGGCGGCATCTCCCGCCATCCTACACCCTCTGGCGCCTTCCCTTCTGTCCCGCTGCCAACCCGCGCCGTAGGTGTCGGCGCTCCGGGTGAGTCCACTGCAGCTCGGCTCTGGGCATCGTGTGCGCGGGGAGCGGTCCCCCAGGCCCTGCGGCGGCCCTCCCCTCCCCCCTAACATACACCTTCAGAGGGCGGAACCCGAGAGGGCAAGGGAGGGGAAATCCTGCCGAGCCCGAGCCCACACCGGCCGCTCGGGATTCGCATTTCCTAGAGAAAGCGGTTTGTCAGTTCATCGTGACCGTCGGCCGAGCGCTGGTTCTGAGCAGACCCCGTGCGGGTGCCAGATCCCCTGTCTTTACAGCCACCCCGTGGAGAAGGGTTTAGTGTCCTGTTAATGACGAGGACGCCAGGGCCCAGCCACGAATGTGCCGAAGTCCCGCAGTGAGACGAGCCGAGTTTAAACCCGGTTCTGAGGGGCTCCAAAGCCCTGTGGTTTTCCCTTACTGCGGGACCTCCGATTTTGGGCATTTTAAGCCCCAGAAGTCACCTTGTTGGATGCTTATAAAGAATTGGCCATTGTGCTATGTCCTTATGACCTTTAGCTCATTCTTTAGTAACTTAAAGTCCAGTGTTAAATCCCCCACTTTACAGACTGAAGTTTAAATTCAGGACCCCCTCTCCCTCCCAGGGCCCCAGGGGGATGGAGTCTGGGTTCCAGGTCCTGTATCAGCCAACGTCCCCTTCTCTCCTGCAGGACCCTGATCCACACTTCTGGATGTGCCTGCACTCTGGCCTGGGGATGAGGATGCCCCATGGGTAAGTTCCTCTGCTTGTAAGCACCTTGCAGACCGGTGGTCTCCAGGCCGGTGTGTGTTCTGAGAACTGTCCAGCAAATCCCTTGTGTCTGAGTGTAGACAGAAGCCTGGTGTAGAATTGGGGGACTGAGTTTGGGGGCCAGAAAGACTCAAGTTCAGGCTTTGGCTAAGCAACTTATTAGTCATGTGATTTGAGGTAAGATACTTCCTTCTGAGCTTTAGTTTCTGTAAAGTAGAAAAACTGCAGAAGCTCTCTGAGGGCGGAGACCTTGTCTGTTTTCTTTGTATGTGAATCCACAGTGCCTACAACAAGGTATGTACTCAATAAATGAGGGACGAGTGAAGAATTTTCACTTGGTCTTCTTGTGGCCTCTCCCGATGTGGAGAGATGGAATCTTTATATGAAGTGATGGTAGCTTCCAGGGTCTGGGGCTCAGCTGGACTGCTTTCTCCTACTTGGGTGGGTTGCAGGCTGCTAACGTGAGCTGCTTGTCCTGGCTTGCCTTCTGCGCTCTTACCCCTGCATACGAAAGTGATTGTGGGCTGCCTGTGTCCTGGTCATTGATAACGCAGGGAGAGAAATCACTGAAAGCAATTCCCCGTGTTTGGAGGGTCCATTCCTGTCCCTTTCAAACCCTGGAGCTTTCCCACACTTCCTCCTTCCCACCACCTTTTGTCTGCCTCCTGGTGCCCAGTACATTCTGGTTCATTGAGTGTACTTCAGGTGCCTACCACTGCTGGTTCCTGTGAGGCTCTGAGAAGGGAATATGGGGTTGGGGTCTTGCTTCAGGGATTGGTTTTGAAGACACAATTGAGGTCAGCCTTTTTGAGAGCTCCCCACCAGGAATACTTTTCTGCCTCACCTTACCCTTGCCTCCCAGCACTAGTCACACCCTGTGACAATTACTGGTGTTCCTGCCTCTTTGCCTCGAGCTATTGCCACCTTGAGGGCAGAGTCTGAATCTTTTCTTTTTGATTTGCCCAATGCCAGTCAGATGGTTACAATTGTAGAATAAATGAAAAACAGGAGATGGGGAAAAGGTTGTTGTAACATGTCAGGGCTCATTGCCTGGTGGCTTGTCAAGGAAATCCTTTTGAGCAAGGCAAACTGTGTGGACAGGGGGAATAAGGGATTTCCCCCAGTGGCCTGGTGCTCAGCCCACTCATGCCCCCTTGACGGGGGTTGGGTCTGTGGGCCACCAGGAAAGATGCCCCCATGGATTGTAGTTGTGATGTGAGGCACCAAAGCAGAAGTACAGCCGGGCAGGGCTGATGTAATTGAGCAAGCCATGAAACTGGCTCTGACTCAGATAGAGATGAGCCACTCCTGTTCCTGATTGACCTCCTTGTCCACACCAGACCCTGCTGTGCCAGGATGATGCACTCCCAGACTTGTCCCAGGTTTAGCATGCTATAGCAGTTTGATATAGTTATGAGTTCCAAAAATAGATATTGGATTGTTTGTAATCTGATCTGTACATGAGTGTGATTAAGTTATGATTAGGACTTTGTTTGGGCTACATCATTAGGGTATTGAGAGCCCAACCCTTTGGTGAATGGGGACTCCCAGATAAAAGGCATGGCAAGGTAGAGATTTGGAGGCATTTTGATGTTGGGGTTTTTGGTATTGGAGTTTGATGCTGAAGCCTTAAGTTGGAGCCCCAGGAAGAAAGCTCATAGAGGAAGGGGAAGCCAGCCCCAGGAAGAGAGGACCTACGCCAGGAGAAGAACACGGAGAAACAGAGATGGCGCCTTAGACATGGCTGAAGCCCCAGGGAGGGAGACAGAGCCATTTGCCTGATAGTCTACAACTGACCTTGTGGAGAAACTAGACAATCTATGCCCAGAGAGAAGTAGGACCTGGGAAGAGAGGAACCCTGGAAGCCTGAACCCTGGGAGACGTTTGCATCTATCTTGCGCCAACATGTGAAAATAGACTTTGGTGAGGGAATTAACTTATGCTTATGGCCTGGTAACTACCCCAAATAAATACCCTTTATAAAAACCAACTGGGAAGCGGATTGGGCTCAACTGATAAGTGTGTCTGCCTACCACATGGGAGGTCCAGGGTTCAAACCCAGGGCCTCCTGACCCATGTGATGAGCTGGCCCATGCGCAATGCTGATGTGTGCAAGGAGTGCAGTGCCACGCAGGGGTGTCCCCTGCGTAGGGGAGCCCAATGTGCAAGGAGTACGCCCTGTAAGGAGAGCTGCCCTACATGAAAAAAAAAGCACACTCTGCCTAGGAGTGGCGCCACACACATGGCAGAGCTGAGGCAGCAAGATGATGCAGCCAGAAAAAAAAGAGACACAGATTCCCGGTGCCCCTGACAAGAATGCAAGCGGGCACAGAAGAATACACACAGCTAATGGACACAGAGCAGATGGGGGGAGGCGGGGGGGGGGGGTAATAAATAAATAAATCTTAGAACAAAAAACAACCGATTTCTGGTATTTTGCATCAGCACCCCTTTGGCTGACTAATACACATACTGTTCATTATTGTACTTCAGGACCAGTAGAGTGTACATAAGATGAAGCTTAGAAGCTGCAGAGGAGGTAACTCAGTGCAGGAAGACCCAGGAGAGGTGTCTTCATCCTGTCAGGAAGCAGCTGGACCTTGAGGACCGGAGGTGAGGTCTGTTTTCTCTGGAGTTCTTGGGCCTTGTGTCCCACTAGGGTACACATGGGTTCTCAGGGCATGATAGATTCTGGGAAGTAAACTGAGGTGAGATGGAGGTGGCTTTGTCTTGATCCCCAGTTTTATATCCTCTGGGGCCATCATCAAGAGTGTATTTGGTTCCTCTGTGCCTACTTGGGTTCTGAGAGTCTTTGGGGAATCTTTAGATTGGTGTTAGGCATCAGAATATCTACCAGGACTCTCTCAATTCTCTGCTCTGGAGTTTGCTATCCACTGTTTCCTCATCTAGAAAGCAGGATTATAGCAAAGTGATTTTTAGTTAGGATTAACAGTCCCTGTCTTCCATAATGTAAAAATTCCGTCAACTTTTGTCTCCTACTGGGGAAGGTTAAGTTTATACAGGACAAGATGGCAGCTGCTGGGTCCTATGCTGTGTTGCTTTCCCCAGCTCAGACTGTTTTTTGGGCTTCTGATACTTTCAGCATGCCCTGGGTCCTTTTTTGTCCTTCTGTCTGATGTGATAACAGGCTGCCTGAGTCCTGGTCATTGCTTATGCTGGCAAAGGAAAAATTGCAAAGGTGTTGGGTCAGCCTTAGGTGACGCAGTGGGGAGAGCATGAAGTAGGCAGGGAACTGAGGAAGCTGTCAGCAGATTCGCTTCCTAAGGCCCCGATTTCCAAGGATTTCCCTATTAATGAGCATAATGGTTTCTTGGACATGTTGTAAGCAGTGCCAGGTGGGCTGATCACATGCTGGCTTCTTGTCCTCTGCAGGAGTGTCACATGTCTGCTGTTCGGGTGTGTGAGCGGTGGGTGTCCTTGGGTCCAGGTAAGCAGTGTCCTGCCTTGTTCTCTAGAGCTCTGGTTCTGTACAGGCTGCAAGGCCAGAGGTGTTTAGGTCATGTGATGTGGGGCGAGAATTCATACAGGAGAAGGCTGCTTCCCTCTGCTCCCAGCTTTATCCTTGTCTGCGCAGTGGGTCCAGGTCCAGGCCGCCTTCTACCTTTGTAGAGCTGCTGTAGAAAAACTGCTTCCAGAGCTCTGGGCTCTGAGAGACCCTGAGGAAGGCCTCTTTGATGTTGAGAGGAAAACAGCAGCAGGTTGAAATGGACAGGTGGCTGCATTTTGGTGTCACTTAGATTTATAACTAGCGGTCAGCTGAATGCATTTCTGTGAGCCTGAGTAGGAATATTGTTAAACTTTGATATTAGTACCGCTCAATTCCAATCTTTTAGAGCCCAGGGATTCTCAGTATTTTTTGCCAAAGTTAGTCTTCCTTCCAACTCCTAGCAGGGAAGCGGTAAATAATCACTGAGAGAACCAGGGGCAGCTTCTGTACCTGTAGGCTGTGACTCTGCTCCTTGACCTGTTCGCTGCTCTGTTGTTCAGTTCCCAGGTTGCTGTCATCAGCCTCCCCTCTCAATTCACCATCTGCCCTTTTCTCCTGCATTTGAAAGTGATCATGGGCTGCCGGTGCCCTGTCACTGATTGTGCATGGAAAAGAATCGCTGAAAGTATTTCCCCATGTTTGGAGGGTCTGTCCTTTTCAGACCCTGGAGTTTGCTATAGTTTTTCCTACCACCTTTTTTTTTTTTAACCTTTTATTTTGAAATACTTTCAAACCTACGGGATAGTTACAAAAAATAATACTATCGTGCCACGCAAGGGTGTCCCCCGCGCAAGGAGTGCGCCCGTGAGGAAAGCCGCCCAGCGTGAAAAGAAAGAGCAGCCTGCCCAGGAATGGCGCCGCCCACACTTCCCGTGCCGCTGACGACAACAGAAGGGGACAAAGAAACAAGACGCAGCAAATAGACACCAAGAACAGACAACCAGGGGAGGGGGGGAAATTAAATAAATAAATACATCTTTAAAAAAAAAAAAAAAAAGATAACAGTTGTGAATAAATGCACTATGGGGTGCATGCAGTGATTTCCATAGACTTTCCGCAGAGCAGCTTCCTGAAGGTGGTGTGCCCAGGTAGGTTTTTAAAGGACAAATAGGAAGGGCACATGTGTCAGGGAGAGGGAACACCATGAGGGAGACCTTAAGGCTGGAGTGAGCAGGGCTGGGTGGATGGAGGGGTGGTGTGTGTGCATAGAAGTTAGGAGCAGGATGGGGTAACATCTTTACATGTCATTGGTCTGAAATAGATGGCCATTAAGTGTTGGGAAGAGAGACGAAAGGGCAAGTATGCACAGTTACAGAAAGAGTGCAGCTCAGTTCTGAGATGTAAAACAAATTCCTTCTCAGCCTGCAGGGGCTCCTGAGTTTTGCCTACTCCCTGGCTCTTTGACATGTGCATTGGCATCACTCACTGGCCTCTGTTCCCAACTCTTCATTCCTCTGCCATTTTTCTTTTGGGGACTCCCCTTAGAAGGGCTGTTTTTTTCAGGTCATCCTGGAGGAATCGGTTGGAATTAAGAGATAAGAATGAGATGAGAGAGGGAGGATTAAAGGGAATCCTTTGATGCAGCCACCTTCTAGTTCCTTCCATGCTCTCCTAATTTAGAATTTTTTCTTCTCTCTATAATCTTGGCTTGTTGAATATGCTATGGGAAATGATGCATTGCAGGGTTTTTTTTTCAGTGTGGGATTGCCAGCTAACTGTTGTCCTGTGTGCTCAGGACCCCGTGTAATGTGTTTTCAAGAAGAGACTGGACCATGGTGCTTTTAAGGTGTGAATCGGTAGTGCTTCTCTAGAGCACGAATATTCAAGCTGCAAAGTCAAGGTCACTAGAGGGGAGGGGAAGGCTGCTTCTAATTGCTTGCCTTCCCCACTGGGACCACAGGGGCATGTGGTACTCCCCTCCTTTTAAAAAAAATTTCTTTTTTCACAATTCCTGAGGCACAGTAGGTATTCTAAGCACTCTGGGAGAAGCCATGTATCTTGTCATGTTAATTTGGATCAGCAGTAGCTTGTCGAACTAGAAAGAGGGCTGGATTTTGGAGTCAGGCTAATAAGCTGAATGGTTTTCTCTGGTAAGAATACTTGTTAAAAAGTTACTTGTGGTATCATCACAATCCCAGACTTCCTGACACAATGAGTTCTTAACATTTGCCCACAAGTGATCTTTCCTCTTATTCTCTTACTGGGGAAGCATTAAAGAGTGGTTCTCAAAGTGTGTTGTCTGGACCAGCACCACCACCATCACCAATTCTTGATCACACTAAAGGTTGAGAAGCACTGTGTTAAGAATCAGTGAGAATCAGAGGCAGCTTGTCTTCTTTTATCCGAGCTTGGGCTGTTTCCCAAGCTGTTGGCAGTGACTGCCCTTCTCGGCACACTCACTGCTATTTTCTTCACCTGCATTCGAAAGTGATCATGGGCTGCTTGTGTCCTGGTCATTGATAGTGCAGGGAGAGGAACTGCTGAAAGCATTTCCCCGTGTTTGGTGGGTCCATTCTTACCCTTCCAAACCCTGAAGCTTTCACACACATCTTTTTTTCCCACCAACTTTTTTTTTTTAATTGTGTGTGTATGTATAAAAGATAAAATTTCCCATTTAACTGTATTTAAACATTCATTTCATTTCAGTGGTATTAATTACATTTACAATGTTGTGTTACCACCCCCGCTATCCACTGCCAAAACATTTTCATCACCCAAAACAGAAATCCTATAGCCATTAAGCAGTAACTCTGTTCCCTTACCACCAACACCCCCAGAGTCCCTGTCAACCTCCAATCTAGCTTCTGTCTCTATGAACTTGCTCATTCTAGGTATGCCACCTAAGTGGATTCATACAGTATTTGTCCTTTTGTTTGTGGCTTATTTCATTCAAAGTGTTGTCTTCAGGGTTCATCTGTGATGTAGCATATTTCGGAACTTCATTCCTTTTTATGCTGAATAATTTTCCATTGTATAATATACTATATTTATCCATTCATTTGTCAATGGACATTTGTGCTTCCATCTTTTGGCTCTTTTGAATAATGTTATCAACAGTAATGTACAAGTGTCTGTTCAAGACCCTGCTTTCAATTCTTTGGGATATATACCTAAGAGTGGTAACTTTTGTTATCTCCTGGTTCCTGGTGCTGTATGTATGATCTGAGTGCCCCTTCTGGCCTGCCTGGTGTAGGGTACTCTGAGGCTTCAGGACGGGATGTTGAGGCATGGGCCCTGCCTCAGGGACCTTTTGGGCTGGTTGTGGAGGGCTTTGAGAACTCCTCCCTGAGGTCTCCTGGAAGCTTTCTCTGCCTCCCCATCACATCTATTTCCATGCCCCTGTGGAAATTGTTGGGTTGCTTGTCATTCCCTTCTGCTATGATGTTCCTGAACACAGTTCCTCTGTCTTGCACTGTGCCTGGTGCTTGACAGGAGCACCTGGACAGAGAGAAAATGAGGAGAGACAATTTATTGTAAGGTGACAGGACTCATCACATTGTGGAGTGTCAGGGAAAGAAAGTGCCATTGAGCAAGCCATCCTGCCCAGGCCTGAGGAATTTTCCTCGTTTTTCTTCTCCCATTCTGTGTTTTCCCCCTGGTGACCTGGTTTATTATAGCCTGCCTTTAGCCCTTGCCCTGGATTGCTCTGTGGCATGAGAAGAGCTCATGGTCCATGAGGGGTGGACTTGCCCTCTGGCTTGGATTAGGGTGGCAGGGACTAGAGTGGCAGTCAAGGTGGGCAGAGCACAGGCTATCAAGGAAGGTGTGAACACAGCCCTGACGCACCAGAGGTGGACCTGAGGCCTTCCCGTCACCTATTACCCTGCTGGGTCCACGACTCCCCAAAATCTCCTGGCCTTGTCACACACACTGATTAGCAATCCACTGATCACAGATTGTCATATACAGTGAGACGTGTTATTACTGGCACAGGTGATCTGCAGACTCCTTCCTAGAGTTACACTTTCCTAGTCCCTGAGAAAAGAATGGCAGTTCAGGGACTGATGGTAATAGCCAGCATTTATCTGCACCACTGTGAGTGTGGGAGGTGTTTCTTTTTTGTTTGTTTTTTCATCCTTAAAGTCATGTGCATGTTCCCTGGACTTTGGAGGTTGATGATCTAAAGGGAATTGAGATGAAAATGGCTTTCTGTTTCTTTCCAGTTTTGTCCTTGGAGCCTCTTCCTCTTGGGTACTGGAATGTCAGCAGGAGTATGTTGTGATGGAAAATGGGTGGATTTAGGCAGCAGACTCTAGTTGCTCCTTTTAACCTACCTAGCTCTGATCTGTGCCCAACCTCTATTTCCTCTCCCAAAATACAAAGTTAGGAGAGCAGTGAGTTGTTGGGTGTGTGTGTGTTTGTGTGTGTATGTGTATGTGTACTTATGACCACATGATCTTAATCTTTTCTAACCCTAAACCCCAAACAATTCCAATTTCCTGGCAGGGCAGTTTTATGTGGGGCCTTAACAAGATACCATGGTAGCTTCTGGGGCTGTATGCTTGACTGAGCTGCTCTCCTTGACTCAGCCATTCCCCCGGCCTCTGGCATCAGCCCCCCTTTCTGGCTCTCCCACTGCCCTTTTCTCCTCCTGCATTTGAAAATGATCATGGGCTACCTGTGCTCTAGTCACTGGCACTGCAGGGAGAGGCATTGCTGAGAGAATTTTTCCCTGTATTTCTATTTGGGTTGATGGAAAAGTTTTGGTAATGGATGGAGATGATGGTAGCACAACATTGAAAATGTAATTAACAGCACTGGATTATATGTTTGAATGTGGTTAGAAGGGGAAATTTTAGGTTGTGTGTGTGTTACTAGAAGGTAAAAAATTGTTTTAAACCTATAGGGAACCCTAATGTAAGTCAGAGACTATAGTTAATAGTACAGTTATAAAAAGTTCTTTCATCAGTTTTAACAAATGTATTACACTAGTGCAAGGTGGTAAGAGTAGGGTGGTGTATGGGAACTTGGTATTTTGTACCTGAATTTTCTGTAAACCCACAACTTCTTCAATTAAGAAAAAGAAAGTATTTGCACAAGGTGAAACATAAGATGAAATACTCCATAGGTTTAAAACTTTACCTTTCTGGTGATTTGGGACAGCCTGTGTCCAAGCATTTATTTGAAATATCTTCCACAAAGTAGAGCTGAGTGGGGCCAAAAAAGTCAGTTGTTTGAGAAACAATTGACATACTCTTGACTAAAATGTAGTAATCCCTCACTCAATCTGAGAATAAATGGAATGTCCTTCACTTGATGAAATTAAGAAATGTGTTTTATCCAAAAACAAACAAAAAAAGACCTCAGTGTCAAAAGCCCCTGATGAAGTGGATGTGGCTCAAGTGGTTGAGTGCCTGCCTCCCACATGGGCGGTCCCGGGTTTAGTTCCCGGTGCCTCCTAAAAAAAATGAAAAAATCAAAGCAACCAACTCAGGAAGTCAGTGGTTGAGTGCTGGCTTCCCATATATGATGTCCCATGTTCAATCCCCGGCTCCTAGAACCTCAAAAAAAAAAAAAAAAAAGACCCTGACAGTGCTAGTCAATTGCCGTAATTGTGAGAGGCTTGAAAGAAAATTGTTTCTTGAGACTAGTTTGTTGTACATGAACTGGGAGCTTTGGCATGGTTGATTGGGACCCCCTTCATGTCAGGTTGGGGAGGAGATGGTGCTAAAGACTAAGTACTCATATGCTTCCTTGACCTCCCAGGTCTCATCCTTAGATCTGGAGACTGAGGGGAGTCTGGAGTCAGTGACCCTCTGGTAACAAGGGATCTGGGTTTGCCTGGTTATTCTGACCATGGTGAGTTAATGCTGAGGGCTGGGAGCCCATAGCCAGAAGCTAAGCTGGGTTATCTTTATGTAGGTGGGAACCCTGAACCATTGATCTCACCTGTCTTTGTCTCTTTCAGATTCATGATGGTATTTGTGGACACCAGAGTGGCACAGAACCGAGATTGAGGCTGCCAGATGAAGCATCACCAGAGCTCCTTCATTCTGCACAAGAGAAGAGAGGGAAAGGCTTAGGGTCCAGACATTGGAGATGCTGTAGCTGGGCTCTGGATTGTACCAACAGGGCCAACAGAGGGCAATGGGCAAGGCCCAGTCCCATGTCCCTCCACCATACCTGGCACGGCTTTATAATAACAAAGAATTTTTCTCTTAGATTTGTAGCCCTTTTCGTCATCATCCTCTCCTCCCACCCATTCAATAAACAAACTTGCTCAACCTGCCTTTTAAATCAGTAATAACCCATGTGCCAGCAAGGCTTGGTATGGAGAAAGTGGGCCAGACCTGCGCAAAAGCAGGCCCTTGCTGTCCATGTTTGCAGGACATGGAACTTTTCAGTGCTGAAACCAGAAAAGTTCTGGGCAAACTGGAGTTTGCCTGTCTGGAAGGTAAAATTCAGGGTGTCAATCTGAGAGGATGGGTATTTAAATGTAGAGCAACTGTCAGTGAAACTTGGAGGGGAAGGGGTGTGTTCAGGGAAATGGGTCAGAATTTCTGTTAATGATGTGGTTTTTGGAGATATGGTAAAATCAATAATTGCAGCAGTGCATCAATCTGCTAAGGATGTGTGTGCACGAACTTTAATCCCGAGGTTACAGGTGGAGGGGACTGCACAGTGGAAATTAGTCCCAAAGGCCATTAGGGAAGGGTGGAGTTAATTGCCCCATTCCTTCATTTGAAATTCAAACCATCTTGGCTGAGGTTGAGGTAGAATTCACGTTCTCAAGCCTGCCTTGATGAGGTTGGCACCCTGATAATCTGCTGGGAGTAGACTTTTTTTTTAAGGAGGCACTGGTGATTGAACCCAGGACCTCCTCATACATGTGAAGTTGGTGTGCAGTCGCTGAACTACACCGCTCTCTGGGGTAGGCATTCTTGATGGTTGAAGTGCTCCTCTCTGCCAGCCAGTTCTTTGCAAGAGCCATCTGTTAGGCCTCAAAGCAAGGCCTTTATGGATAACCAGAGATGGCATGAAGAAAACTTTAACATGAGAGTTAGGCAAACTCACATTGATTATGTCAGCAGAGGTAAGGCGCCAAGGCCAGTCCAAAGTGACTCAGACCTGACTTCCTGTGTTGCAGTTTCACCCTTACTTAAATACCCAAGTTACTACTTAGCATTTGCTTTGATTATGCATTAGTTTTTATACATATGGATGAACACATATAGCTGGTTATATAATTGTATGATGAGCATGTTCAGGAAATCACGCTTGTACATACATTGCTTGATCAAGAAAGGGGCAGATAACTCCACCCCTGGGTAGAAATTTTACTATGTTAATTAAGCAAGTTGAAGTGAGGACAGCAAGGGCCTGCTTTTGCGCAGGTCTGGCCAACTGGTAGAAGCTAGTTTTCATACTTCATTGCTTCAACAGGGTATTCTTGACCACCAAAAGCAGAATTTGGCCCAAAGAGGGTTGCATTTCATTACCTTCTGATTTACATACACTTCTTTGTATCCTAGCAACAGGGAGAGAAACAAGTTACTTTCAGGTATTCTGTCATCCTACATCCATCACATCCAGAAGTTGAAGTTCCTTTTTCTGCCTTCCCCTCTCATGCAACTTTAATCAACTAGTTGTGGCTCCCAGAAGAGGGCCAAGAGGAGTCTGGGGCCACATGAGAAAGCTGTCTGCTGGTATGGATGGGTGACAGCAGAATACAGGCTTGCATGGAGACACCAGGTGTGTTTGACCTGGAACCGCATCACCATGTAGAGCCTCTCACTATTGTGGCTGAGGTAGGAGCCATCCCAGCTCTTCAGGGCCTGAGGAAATTGTAGAAGGGCATTAGAACCAACATGGCCCAAGAACCAGAAATGAGGTCAAGGAAACCAGAGCCTGAACTACATACAGGGCCTGTAAAGCAGCTGGTGGGAGGTTACATAGCAGGACTGCAAGGAGAATGGAGAACTGGACAGAAAGAAAGTTCTTTCACTCAAAACATTACAAGCCAGATACTGAGCTAGGAACAGGGATACAATGATTAATGAGTAAGACAGTTTCTGCCCTCCAGGGTATCACAGTCAAGTGTGTGGATAATAGTGGGTAATAACTGCTGTTCATCAAGACAGACATGGTGCCTCATGGACCTTGTCTAGAACAGTGCTATGCAATATGGCAAGCCAATAGCCACGACAGGCTATTTAAATAGATTTTTTTAAAATAAAAAATTCAGTTTCTGTGACTGGCCAGTTCTGCGCGCCCAGCCTCCTGGGGACGCGGCCCCGCCCCCACGCTGTGGCCCCGCCCCCACGCCGTGGCCCTGCCCCACGACGTGGCCCCCGCCCCTGCAGCGGTTGGAATTTGAATCTCCCGCCGGTTGCGACGGAAGTGGTGGCCCCTGAGGCCTTAGACCGGCTGTGGAGAGGCTGGACCCCAGCGCGCGGTGCAGAGCGGGTGAGATGCTGAATGTTCCAGAGTCTTCAGGAGGCAGGGCCCCAAGTCTCAGGTGTGATTTTCCACACAAGCCCTGCCTTCATGTGCCTGAATTCACTCAGTAACTGTTCAGTGAGCATTTGGTGTGTCAGCCTCTGCTCCGCACTGGGCACAGGGTAGTCAACATGACAGACCTAGTTCACGGTCTAGGTGGGCAGAACGGAGACGACCCACAAATGAAGATATTACAAACCACGAGATACGCTCTGAAAAGTGAGGGAAAGGCTAGGGTACTATGACGCAGAATAGGAAGATTTGACCTTTAGAAAATCGGGGAAGATATCCCAGATTTGCCAATTTTGTCTTTCAGATTGTAAATCCCAAAGCTGAATTTTCTGTTGAAGCAAAAATAGTTCTCCTCCCACTCTTAAAATAGGATTTGTAAAATGCAGTGATTAAGCTTGATTCAATAGTATTTAGAAATTTTTACCCGCCCCCCCATGAGAGAATAGCTGTTTTTCTCAGTTATATAAGGAAAATTTACGAATACTTTTCACGTTCTAGATTTACGAAACAAGTAGCAAAGAACTGGTATCATCCAAACTACATTTGTGCTACAATATAAGAACAATTGCAACAAAAACAAAAGAGGTTTAAAAATTCCATGTATTTGGGAAATTAAAAACACTTTTAAATGACTCATTAAAGAAGACACTGCAAGGAGAATTAGAAAAGACTTGTAACTGAATGATAATGAAAATTCTATAAATCAAAGCTTTTGAGGTGCAGCTAAGATCAATCCTTAAATGCTTATATCAAAATAGAAGGACCGATATTTAACACATAATGAAAAAGTGAGAAAAATACAACAGTACTGCAAAAACTAGACGAGCAGAAACTAAAAAAGCAGAAGGCAAATATACAATAATGAAGAGCAACATAGCAAAAAGTTACTTTTTGAAAATAATAAAAGGGAGAAACCTCTGGTAAAACTTCTGGTGAAGAAAAATAATGACAGTCATTTTTAGGAATGAAAAAGGTGTTATAGGACAGAACTGGGATTAAAAAACTAGAGAATGATATAGATTACTTTTTGTCCATAAAATGTGAAACTTGAACAAAATGAACATATTTCTAGAAAATATCATTACATAAACAAAATTGCCTTAAAGAGAAATGGAAAATCTGGTAAAGCCCATCTGATAAAGACCACAAGGGACGTATCTATAGTTAAAAAAGTCAGATTTGTTGGTTTATTGCTATAAGGTAAGGAACTGCAGAGGAACTGTGCAGTCTCACCAAAAAAGGAAGAGTTATAGGATTTGGGGAATTTTAGGGAAAAGGGGAATTTTAGGGAAAAAGGGAATTTTAGGGAAAACGGAAATTAAGTACTGTTTTGATAGGATCAACAAAAACTAGGACTGTGTGTAGTATGCATATCAAGTCCGGACTGAGAAGCAGATTTGGGATCCTGTTTCCTTGGAAGCTACAAAATTAAAATAAATGTGGAATGCTGAGTCTGAAAACCTTTTATGCGAATCTGCAGAAACTGCTTGTCTGTATTGAAAAGTCTGACGTATCTCAGATCCTCCAGGCAAAAGTGAGAATGGCCATTCTTTCTGATATGATTTCAAATAAATTTTCTGACAATTGATGATTTTAGAGAACAAGATTTCTCAGTAATCTTTGTTCTGGAGATGGATGAGTAAAGAAGAGCTGGGGTTATCCTTGGTAAGAAAGCGTGGTCAGTCGAAAGAGGGTTGCACTTCATTACAGGAGTAATGCTGAACTTGACTATAAAGACTGTGGCTTGGGGTGGATTCTTTTGAGTGCAACTTGAGCACTTACAAAGAGAAAATGACAAATCGATTTGTTAATTCTTAGCTCAACTCATGGTCTGAGCACCAGAGAGCTTCCAACATAGCCTTACAGTAATTTCTTATTCTTATAGTGCAGATTAATTTTCCTGGAAATCAAATAAAAAATTTAATTGTGCAGGTTGCTGAATTACAGCTATAGTATGACCTTGAGAGAAATACTGTTTCCTGTTTAACTTTGCTGATGGCTTCATTTGATCTGTTACCCCAGTCTGGTTAATGGCTGAGCTGATTTTTAACTTTCTCAGTCTGAGCTGATTTTTGTTCAGTTTTAGGTTCAATTTTTTTTTTTTCAGTCCCCTCCTGGCCAAGGGCAGACAGTCTCCCTATGGGACATTACTCTTTCCCACAGATCTTCACTATTGTCCTGTTTTCATTGATCAAAATGATTTTTCAGCAAACATGGTTGGTAGTTGGACAAAAGTCAGTCCTTCACATTCTTTTATTATGAGTTGTTGAGTTATCTGACATGACAGTAACTGCATAGTAGCATTTATGATTCTAGAGATCAAACATTTGAGCACTTCATAGATCTTGGGTAGAAGCTGTCTGTGGTGAATTAATTATGTATCCCAAGTTAGATGTGTTCTTGGTCTTGTTCCTCTTTCCTGTTGTGAACAATGAGATGTTATTTTAGGTAGGATGAGGCCCAACTGAATGAGGTTGGATCTTAATCCAGATCTCTAGAGTCCTTTATAATCAGAGGAAATTCAGACAGAGAGAGAAAGTCACAGGGAGGAGCTGGAAGTCAGAAGTCAGTGGGAACCCAGAAAAGAAAGGAAAGAGGACATCATCTTGTGTTGGGAAATTCAGAGAACCCTAAGACTGCCAGCCAGTCGGAACGCTATTGACCCCGCAAGAAAGCAAATCTTTCTAGCCTCTGAAACCATGAACCAATAAATTTCTATTATTTAAGCCAACCCATTGTATGCTATTTGTGATAGTAGCTCAGAAAACCTAAGACACCATCCACTTCTTATAATTATTTCCTTGCTGGGATGGTCTTGGATGTGTAATTCCTTTATACATTTATTGGCTTCTGAAGAAGAGGCCTTTGGCTAGGATGGTATTCCAGTGATTTGAGGATGGGCTATATCTTTTTTTTTCTGTTTTGGAGGTACCAGGAATTGAATATGGGACCTTGTACATAGGAAGCTGGTGCTCCAATCACTGAGCTATACCTGGTCCCTGGGGTTGTAGCCTTTGAACTGAGAAACGCTGGATCAATACCCTCAGGTTTTTACTGCTCTGTTAGTTATGAATAGTACCTGGTAAGACCCTTCCCATTGAGGTTTGAGGTAGTCTTTGTCTGATGTCTCTTCCAGAGAACATGTCCGAAAAAAAAACTCATGAAGAGATTGTTTCAGAGGATGATTTTGAAATGCTTCTTTCATCTGTGAATATAAAACTATGTGTGCCACATGAGTTACTTACACTAGTTGTCTGTATCAGCCTGTATAATAAGGCAGTCTGGGAGTGGGCTGATATTCACAGATGCATCGGATGCCCAGTTATCAATCCATAGATGAAAGAGCTGATGGACTCCTGAGGGAGGTGGACCTCATGGTCATTAAGCACCAGGTAACACTTTAGGCCAAGGGAATTCAATAATTTATGAAAGCCTGTTTAATTTAAGTATGGCAGGCTGAAAAGAGAGCACTCTATGAGTGAAAATGCTGTTCGCCAAAATGGACAACTGGTCAGAAATGATACCATGTATGGCATTTCAAATATAGATACTTCAATTGAAGGAACTTCAGATGACATGGCTGTTGTAATGCAACTTCATTAAGATGACAGATAATCAAACTAAACAGACATCTACATGTCTCTTCTAGAAGAGGAGAACAAAGAATGTGCTAAAAGAGAAATGGTCATGTATTCAATTACTGTAGCATTCTGGCTGCTTAATAGCTGGCTCTGTTTCCGCCGCTAGAGGTAACCTCAGCTTTCAAGAATATTTGTCTCAACAGCTGGAAATATAAAGAATTTGAAAAAAAAAAAAAAGTCCATTTGTCCTGTTTTACCTGAAGACTGAGGGTGGTGTGCACAGTGGGGGTTTCGAGTAAGAGGAAATGTCATGCAAAGCTCCTTAGCAACAGTTCCAGTGAAGGGAGTGTTTCCATCATTAAAGAGATAATTTGGGATTTCCCAAATTCTTGACACAAAGTCAAGAAACTTTTTTGTCATTGTTGAAGCTGTGTGGCTTTCTGAGAAGAGAAATTTTGATCCATCCTGGAATAGACATTTTATGACCCAAACATATTTATATACCATTTTTAGATGCAATTGCCTTTTTGGAATAGTTTAAAGGGTCCCTGAAGCTTTGGCTTCAGACCCTGTTCCTTTTTTTGAGTTTTGTTAAAATTAAGTCATAAGCAGTTAAGATGTGTTTTTAAAAAATGGATCTTAATCTACATTTATTTGTTTAGACATAAACAAATATGTAACTGTGTATATAGATGATAAAATTAAAGCTTTTAACTTTAATTTCAAAAGATAATTAATCATATCAACATATTAAAGAATGTGAATATTATATTGAATTTACCCTAATAAATTGTAATAATTCCCTTAATCAAATGACATTATCTTCAATACGTATTTGTATCTCTCTGTAATTATTATAGCTAATATAACCTTATTAATTTTTGTTAATTACTACTCTTAGCAAAGTAAACAACCTTTGTTTTCTCTAGACACAGAAAACTAAGACAGGAAACCAAGAACTGTCTAGCTGTTTTTTTTCTTTCTATTTTATATTATCTTTATATATTGTAATGTTACAAAAAATTATTATATAATATTAATCTATAGCCATTTGAAATATGTTAGAATAATAGTAAATTGAAACTATTTAGTAAGCAACATTTTTAATCTTTTTTTTTAAACTTTTTAATTGTCCAGCATCCAAAATTATTTATCCATTGACTCAATTTAACTTTGTCCAAGGTTTTAAAAGAAGTTAATTAAGGATCTGGAAGTTTTGATTTTAGCTAATACAATAAACCCTTATGATTGGTAGTATTATAAGAATTTTACAAGATTTTAGAAGGCATCATTACAATTTTATGTAGTGAAATACAATTTTATTTTTGTAATCATAAACAATTTATGAAGACAGTGATAATATACTTACCAAACCAGTGTAGGAAATTTA
This sequence comes from Dasypus novemcinctus, assembly GCF_030445035.2. NCBI lineage: Eukaryota > Metazoa > Chordata > Mammalia > Cingulata > Dasypodidae > Dasypus > Dasypus novemcinctus. The sequence goes on along the minus strand of NC_080696.1, from coordinate 42,035,372 downwards.
GAAAGTTTAAATCATAGGAAGTTTAACCGTAGTCTTATGTAAATGAGGGTATTGTGTTGACATTAACTTTATTTAATAGAACTAGGTAAAAGACATGGAGTTTCTGTAAATTAATATTACCTCATTTTAATTTTTAAAGATTCATCTCTCTCAAGAATATTACATGAGCCTTATAGGACTCATATTTATGAACTAAATTTTAAAGATTCTTTAAATCATGTTTAAAAATTCTTATTTTATCATGGAACTAAGATGTTTGTTTTAGTATGCTAAAGGCTGCTAAGCAATATACCAGAAATGGATTGGCTTTTACAATTAGAGCTTAACAGTTCTGAGGATGTGAAAGTGTCCAAATCAAGGCATCATCAGAGATGCTTTCTCACCAAAGTCAGCTACTGGTGAACCTGGCACAGATGCTGCAGCTGTGGGTGATCAGGTATATGGGAGGATACCATGACACATCTACTTATTTCTCCCTTTCCCCCAGGCCTACTTGCTTTCAGCTTCTGGCTTCAGTGGCTCCTCAGCTTCTAGGAGTTTTTCTTTCTGTCTCTGCAGCTTTTTTTGGTCTCTGTGACTTTTTATACCTCCATATATAAAGGACTCTGGTAAAAGGATTAAGATCCACCCTGGGTCACGCAATCTAATCAAAAGCCCTTAACTGACATAATTTAATCAAAAGGTCCTACCTATAATAGGTTTACATACACAGGAAATAATTGGCTTTAAGAACAGGATTTTTTGGGGGCCACAAAAGACTCAAATTGCCACAATCTTTTTTCCTTAATTTGCAACTCTAGTGACAAAGACCATTATTCAAATACATGTCTCAAGATCCACATATTTTAGAATAAAAGAGACACAAACAGTTTAATAACTTAAACTCCCCTTAGGAATTCTTAACTGAACTAAATACTTAAATGTGGGCACATCAAGACAGGATAATTGTGTGTTCCTGTGATCACTTAATTTTTAAATTTTCCAACAGAACAAGAGGGAGAGGAACAGAGCAGGGAGAAATAAGAAAAAGTGAGAGGGAGCCAACTTCTGACAAATGTAAAATTTAGATATAAAATTTAGACACATGCAAAAGAGTGAGAGTCATTATATATAACTTCAACAATAACTTGAGCCTTTGGCAATTTGATCAAGTTGTACAATTAAAAAGCCAGTACTTATTAATTCCTAATGTACAGAAACATAGGAGGGGGTTGCCTCATATGCTAAACAAAGTGATCTGTCTCTTAGACAAGACAATTTGCTTTAAGGGGCTCTCCAATGAATAATCTTGTTCATGTCGAAAGTTTTCAAAAGTGGCCAGTACAATTCCAAATTGTCCTTTTTAAGTTGTGCCATTTAGAAAGAGAAATGCAGAGATGAGACAATAGCCAGAGTTCTTTCAGGAGGAAATACACATTTATTAACCCAAACCTAAGAGGCACTGGCTGACAATTGGCGAAAACAGAACCTTGTGTCTCGGGCCCACAATCCCTAAAGTTATACTATTCCAGTTGATGGCTCAACGAATCGGAGGCCTCACAGAAGGTGGAGTGTGAAGAGATCTCCTCCAAAACCAATTTCTCATGCACAGACCAGACTGAGGAAAAATGTGGACATGCAGTCAGATGAGAAAAGGTGGTGTTAAAAGTCAGATTTTCCCAGTGGATTCTGCACAGAGATGCAGGGGTTCTTAGAGGTACACATCATTCCAAGTTGAGAGTTTCAGTCCATGGCAGTGAGGGTCTTACTAAATCTTTAATAAAGTCCATCTGATAGAGACCACGAAGGACAAATCTGTAGTCCAACAAAGTCAGGTTTGTTGACATATTGCAATGAAAGCAGGCACTCCAGAGGAACCATGGAGTGCCTTTCATCAAACAAAGAAGAGACAGGACTACTGTAGAATTTGTTGGGAGAGTTGAGATTAGTGTTTTGATAGGCTCAAAGCAAAGCAGGGCTGTTTATGCAAGTACTAACAAGGTAGAGGTGGAGACGTCAACCAAAGTACTCCAGCTGAAGAAACTCATGCTCTATGCATAGCTGGGTTTTTTCCCGTCGGCAACCTCTCTAAATCTCTTAAAAACTGATCTGTGCATAACACATTTCCACTTGTCTCTGAAAGAGGCAGTTCTGCTGCTGTGACTATCCTGGGGTGGTACTTGAACTCGGTCTGGGTCAGGGACAAGATGCTTGTCATGGACGAACAGCTTCATGCCTCCATCACACTCCCTGGCGGGCTTCAGTTTAAGCTGTGGTGGAAGAACAGCTCTCTCTTGACTTGTAAGTAAAAAAGTCTAGGCCCCATTGTCCTTTAAGAGTAATAGTATTGCTCACTCCCCTCAAATACTCACAGTCTTGTACCAGATGAGGGAAACAGGAATCAGGCAGAAAGAGATAAAAATGTAGCTTTACTACTCAGAAGAGCTAGAAGGAGGTTGTGGCTTAGATATGCACCCATTGTTGGGAGGGCTCCTTAATACCTACTATCGCTTGTTGCAGGCTTGCTGTCCACTGCCTCACAGGGACAGAGCTTGCATGAGACCCAATAGGCTGCTTCATTTGGAAGACTTGCCCATCTCTGACACTGGCCTAGCTAACCAAAAAATACGGCAATCAGGGTGATGTGCTGAGCTCTTAAAAGTGTATCAGTTGTTGATCACAGATGTCAGCTGAAAATCATTAAGGCGTTCTGATGACTGGCCAACCAGGGAAACCCTGGAGGAGCTGACTCAATGCATGCTCAACATCTCCCACATCCACCCATGAGACAAGTCAGATGAGGGAGCCCCTGAGATGGGCCAAGCTATTCTTCCAGAACTACTTCAGAAAAGGGCCAAGACAGGAGTGTAGGAGGAGAGAGAGGATGGTGACTTCACAGGCTTTTTGAGGAGAACACTCACTGAGCTGTCCCAAAGAATTGGGGTTGGAAGTAAGAGCCAAGGGAAGCAGAAACCACAAAACTGGAAAACTCACCACTCTCTAGGAAGGGGACAGGGATGCTGCAGGTTCCCTACCCAGCAATGACCAGGTCCCTCACAAAGCTCATTTCTCTCTCCATGAGAGGTAACAGACCCTCTGATGGGTGAGGTGCCAGAGGGTTGACTTTGGGTAAAAGACCCTCATGCCCAAGCCTGGATTGGAGACACAAGAATTCCCACCTTCAAGGGATGGTGTGGATTCATTAGACCGGGAATTTGTCAGCACACAACAGTGAAGACTAGAGACCACAGGCCCCCCTCCTCAAGTATTCTGGACTAGGAATCACCCCAGGACCTTTACATGTCCCTAATGGAATAAGGAATCCTATTATCAGCAGAGGTTGAATTTCCTGGTAGTTCAATAAAATGGGGGCACAGAGGAGATTATATTGGATTTAGCAAAGGTAAAGGAATGAGACTGTTTTGTGGAATAAAACACATACCTGATATCTATAGGAGGTGTTGAAGCAAGGCAGGCTTTCTGTTATGTTTTATTTATATCTGCTAGAGATACTGGTTTTTGTCTTTTTGTCTTTTTTTTTTTTTAGATACTGTTTTGTTTGATCAATATTCCAATAATAGTAGTAGAAAATGTTTTCCTCCCCAAATCCAAGGCAGACAGATTTTTTTTTTTAGCAGTGAAACAGATAACTTAAAAAAAAAAGGAGTTGTGAGTTTATAAAACAGTCATGTGGTGGATTCCCATATACCATCCACCACCAACAACTTGCATGGTCATGTTACATTTGTTACAACTGATAAAAGAATATTACTACCAACTATGGTCTATAGCAGGGGTGCTTAACAAGGGGTCCATGAGCTTGAATTGAAGTAAAAAAACCATTCTTCTTGTGGGAATGTGTTGGTGTGAGTGTGATATATTCATTAAGTAGTACACAGTTAAGTGTGGACTTAATAAGGAGTCTGTGGTTTTCACCTGTCTGGCAAAGGGACCCATGGAACAAAAAAGGTTAAGAACCTCTGGTCTATAGCTTACATTAGGTGTATTTCCCCCATAAACCACCTGCATTCATCAGCCGAAGGGGTGCTGATGCAAAATACCAGAAATCAGTTGGTTTTTATAAAGGGTATTTATTTGGGATAGAAGCTTAGTTACTAGGTCATAAAGCATAAGTTACTTCCCTCACCAAAGTCTTTTGCCATGTGTTAGAGCAAGATGGCTGCTGACATCAGCCAGGGTTCAGGCTTCCTGGGTTCCTCTCTTCCCAGGGTTTGTTTCTCTCTAGGCTCGGGTCCTCTGTTTTCTCCACAAGGTCAGCTGTAGATGATGAGGCTGTCTAAGGCTTTGCCTCTCTCCACAAGGCCAGCTGTGGACTATCAGGTGACTGGCTCTGTCTCCTTAGGGCCTTCTCTCTTTCCTCCCAACCAAGCTCCTCTGTGTGTTCACTTCCTGGGCTCCGGCTCAAGACTCCAGCATCAAAAACTCCATCTCTGTCCTTTGCCATGTCTTTTATCTGTGAGTCCTCACCTACCAAGGGGGCAGGGACTCACTACCCTACTGACATGGCCCAATCAAAGCCCTAATCATAATTTAATCAGGTACAGACCAGTTTACAAACATAATCCAATATCTATTTTTGGAATTCGTAAACCATATCAAACTGCTACACCACCCTATTATTAACACCATGTATTAGTGTTGTACATTTGTTATAATAAAGAATGTTCTCATTTGTACAAAACAGTCAATTTTATGTATATAGCTTTACCAATTATCTTTCTGGCTTGACCACTTCAGTGACATAGCTTTGTAATTAAGGGCAACACTTCTTAAAGAGCTCCTATACTTTTTGTAAAACCACCTCCATTTCTATTAAGCCCTGTATGAGTTTGGCTGTAAGCAGGTTTAGTTGTCCTTTGTTTAAAGAGAGTGAAGTTTGAGAATAGAAAACTCCACAGGGGCTTGGCTCGAGATAGTTTCTGGTGGCTTTATTAGAGAGAGTGGAATTTCTTGTGCTTCCCTGGGATAGGGTAACTTAGGACCACCCTTCTCAAGCAGAGGAATTGGTGCTAGGGGAAGCTCTTCTTTTCTTTCTTGTAAGTCAGTGGTTCTGACCCTGCAGCAATCTTACCCCTAGGGAACATTTGGCAATGTTTGGAGACATTTTTGGTTGGCACAGCTGGGGGTGGTGTTGATGATGCTACTGGCATTTAGTGGATGGAGGCCTGGAATGCTGCTAAACGTCCTGCAATGCACACGACAGCCCCTGCCACATGGATTTATTAAGCCCAAAGTGTCAGGAGTGCTGAGGCTGGGAAACTCTGGTTTTAGTCATGTTTTCTATGGCATCCCCTGGCATTTCTGCTTCTCAACAATAGACCATGCTGTGAATGGAGCTCCTAAGACCTGTGTAATGCACAGCGTGCATGGCCATATGTGGTAGTCCTGCCTACCCACAGAGGAAGATGGAAGTGTGCTTTGGGGCAAACCCATCATTGCCCTCCACCTGCTGATGCAGGAAACAGGAGTGGGTATGAGAGAAGAAAGAGGCACAGATGGCACAGAGGCCAAGATGAAGAAGAGAGTCTTGGTGGAATTCCAGGACTTACAGTCTTGGAGACCCAACTCTTCCCCTGCCCTTTCCACTTGTTTGTTAATATGAAATTTATGATAAAATTTCCTATTTTCTGCATAAGCTCAGTCAAATTGGGTGTCTATCACCCACAACCAAAAAGACTCATGGCTATAAAAGGTCAAGTCTCTTTCTAAACTTGCCAAACATGGGTACTTATAAGTGTATTCTTTTATGTGTCTGGCCCTTGCGTGGTGCTGGAAGGCTTGCTAGTCTGTGACACTGGCCTGGCTGAGGAATCACAACAATTAGGGTATGATGAGCTCTTAAAAGTGTTTGTCAGCCTTTGATCACAGCTTTCAGACAACAGCTCAGTGGCTGTGACTCAGCTCTTTTTTTCCATCTGCACAGATGCCTGGTGACTTAATAAAACAGCAGTGTGTGTGTGAAGTGGGTCCTTTTGACTGGAGGAGGCATGTCTCTACTTTGGAAGATCCAGACAAGTAGCCAGGATTGCTCAATGTCTTTGGCCAGGAAAACTCAAGGCAATTATCCACAAAGAACAGGAGAGCTTGCTGATGCTGAAAAATACAGAAACAAGGAGGAGGCAGTGGATGGTCAGTTTTTATATTAAATTATTTTCTCTCAAAACAGCCCATGATCAAGGCAATAGAGTAGATACAGTAATCTGCAGGAAAAATGGAAATTCTCTTGGCCAGTTAACTGAGTCTTCCAGGATAATATTTGGCTTTGGTACATTATTTTTCACCATCCTTGTTGACAATCTCCCTTCTTCACTGTTTTGACCTTGGAATTTCTTGGCCAAGGGCATTGGACATCCTTGGCTAATTTCCTGGATCTTCCAGGATAAAAACAAAAGAACATCTCTATGAGTTCTCCATTAAATACAATATTATTTGATAGTTTAAGGCAGATATTTTTATTAGAAAATATAAATGTTATTCTAATCCAACTATATTAAGAATTAAAAAAAATTAGGAATGGATGATGATGACAATGATAACCATGATTTGTTGATCTAACTTAATATAAGAATTGTTCTGAGCAAATTACATATCTTATTCAAATTTATTTTCCCTGTTTTAAAATGGAAGAATCTGAGGTTCAGAGAAGTTTGGTAAATTGCTGACTAAAGAAGAAATGGTGGAGCCAAAATTCTAAAGCAGGCCAGTCTTCCCTGAGTCTGTATATCTTTATTGCTCTTGCAACCAGTGTGATATATTAGTAAATCTCCTAGGTCTAAACAAGGCTTGCATTCATGATTTAAACCCTTTTTGTTCTTTGGTGCCTTGTACTTTTAGAATGGGGTTTGGCAAAGTTTGACTCATTAGATAAATTCAGCCTGCTGTCTGTTTTTTGTAAATGAAAAGTTACTATAAGACAGCTACACTCATTTGCTGTCTGTGGCTTTTTCTGCTCCAGCGGCAGAGTTTAGTAGTTGAGACAGTGACCATATGGGCTGCCCCGAAAATATTTACGATATGGCCCTTTACAGAAAAAGTTTGCAGTTCTCTGTTTTTGACTGTAAGCTTAATGAAGACAGAAACCATGTGTTTTACTCATTCACCTTTCTACTCTCCAGCACCAATCCAATAGGTAGATGCCAATATAGAAATGCATCAGAAAGTTGAAATCAAGTTTTGTCAAATAAATGTGTAACCTATATAAAGGCTGGATAGTCTTGTGGTCTCATTACACACTACATAATTATTACACACTACATAAATGGGAAAATAAGGCTTTGACCCACATCTGGCTCTTTCTCCCTTGACCATGACATCAAATGACATGTACAACTAAATCATTCAACATGTTTAATGTTGAGCAGGATGCTTTGGGTGGCATAGGAATTGGCCTTTAATCATGCTTTTTTATTTTGCCAAAGTTTGTTCTACTGGCTGCCTGGTAAGGAGTTGGGGCTGAGTTCCCCAGAGTAAGACTGAGGACGACTTTGCAGAGAACATAAGGACATGGGATGAGTAGGGGGAAGAGGAGAAAGGATGGAGAGGTGTTCTATGGTCAGGTAAGTCTTCAGGTGCCAGAGACTCTCTGGTGACCAGTATACATGGGGACAGAGGGAGCTCAGGGGAGGAGGCAACATGACTGCAGCCTTGCTGCCTCCACGAGGGCAGGACAGGTCCAGTTGTGGTGTTCACTCCCCCAGAGTTGCTCCTCCTCCTCCACCTTCAGCCTAACCAATGTTGGCCCCAATGAGCAAGAAGTTCTGGAGGGAAGGACAGACAAGAAAGATCATTTTCTGAGCTGTACAGGAGCTTCTGGAAATGCAGACCTTCACTGGGAGAGGCAAGTTCTCACTCCATCTGAAAGCCAGGCCACTGTAGAAACCAAGTCCTTAGGCTTTGGAGGACTTTATAAAATACTTTCCCTACCAGCTGCCTGCCCCCAGGAATTTATCTTTATTTCCCAAGCTGCAGCTTTCTGGAAGACATCCATAAATACCACCTTCTTCTTCCAGAATTTTCTCTCCCAGGAGAACAGTGCACACCTGGGTGCTAGCCTGAGGCTACTCCCCTGCCCCTACCAGTTTTCTTATACCTAGAGAACATGGATTCTGGACATGAAAGGCCATGTCAAGGACCTTCCCTCACTGCTGTGGACAGGAGGTCTGGCTGGTAGCCCAGTGGAGACCATCACACCACCAAGGAAGTTCTGTGTCTAAGCTGATTCTTTTGCTCAGTCTCATTCCCTCACATAGCTACATTGTAGATGTACATTGTAGATGTTTAAGCAAGGTTTTTAAACTGATTATTGGAAACTGAGCAATTACACATAAAGCCAGGATTCCAGTTAATCGAAACCTGGTATTAATACTCAACAGTTTAACACACAAAATATATTATTTTCTATAAAAATTGGGTTCAGGATGCAAGTATGAGTTAGGAGATCCCCCTGGTCACCACCAGCCCCTGAGGCAAGCCCTCCCAGCAGGACTTTGAGCACTAGCCCAGACCCCACTTCTCACTGACCTCATAAATTTGGACCACCGCATGCGTGAGGTTGGTGGACTTTGGCAGAGGGAGTGGGAAGCCCTCCTCAAGCTTTTCTGGAAGATAAACAACAGAGACGGGGACTGGACAAGAGAGGATGTAGAGGTGTACAGACACAGCATTGCATTCACAGTTACCCCGGAGAGTGAGCCATTCTTGAAACACAGTATAGGCTATTGGATTAAGGCCTGTTGTGGGGGTGTAGAGGCCTGGGAAATGCAGCCCCTTCAGGCATGGACCAAGGTGGACAGCCTCTTGGGCCTCTGTCAGCCTATTGGAGAGCCAGCCCTAACCCAACAGCCAAAGTGGCCACGCCATGAAGGACCAGGCCCAGAACCAGGTGTGCTGACTCCAGGTGCTCTCCTCGTGCTGCCTGGGATGCTGCTCTTCCCTTGGCCCAAATCCTTACCCTCCGGCCTCAGCTTGGACTCACCTCTTCCTGGCAGCTTTGCCTGACCTCTAAGTCCATGTCAGTGCCTCCTCCTAGCTCCCGCCATCCCCGGGATTCCTTCTGTCACTCAGTTGTCACACCTGTGCTGTCATTACCTGTCACATGTCTGCCCTCCCAGCAAAGTGTGCATTCCATGAGGCAAAGATCACCCTTGCCAGTACCCAAGCTGGTACTGATGAGAGGCTCAACTTGTTGAATGAATGAATGAATGAATGAACCACGAAGCCCACAGCAGGGTAGACTCGAACCTTTGCATGGAGCAACCAGTTGCAGCTGTTCCTTACCATTGAGAGAGGGGATTATGGTGTGCTGTGCGTAGTAATTGAAGATGGTTTCCATGGGCTGCACCTGGAGCAGAGAGGATGCCAGAACAAAGGGCTCAAATAAGACAGGAATGAACACCTGACTCCCACCTCTGGAAACACCCCGTTTCTAAAATAGAGGTTGACCTTAACTACCACAGTTATACATACACAGCCCCTTATTCACAATTCCAAACTTCCAAATCTTTGAACCTTAGTTTTCCATAAATGGGTAAGGGCCATTTCATGGAAAATCTAACAGGAACTGTCACAAGGCTATTTGTTGTTTCTTTATTTCACTTTATGCAAATACTCATAGATGTTATGCAGACTTATCGATGTGTTAGATTAGAGGACTTCCAATAGTGTTAGAGAACACGTGTGGCAGGCACCCTGTACCTCTCAAATATTGTCCATCCTGAAACCACCAGGGGTTTGGAGGTGGAACAGCACACCTGGGATCCACTATTACCTTGTGAACTTTCACTGAGTGCTCACTATGTGTGACATATTGTGTCCAGGTGTCTTTCTTCACTGCTTTGCTTCACGTTATAACCCCTACTTGAGGTAGATACTATTATTATTCCCATTCCACAGACCAGAGAACTGAGGCTCAGAGGGGCTAAGTGATTTCCTCAGTGTCACACAGCTAGAAAGCAGCAGAGCTGGTATAAGAACCCAAATCTATCCTACTCCAGAGCTCATGCCCTTAATGGCCATGTCTAGTCATCCCTTAGCCCCCAGAGGGGGTCCCTCATGGATAGTTAATGCTCAGACGTGAGTGTCCTATTTCCTCCAAGAGTGTGGTGCATCTCTTTCTGGGACTTTCTGCTTCTCTTGTGACCTATGAAGCCCTGCTTGGAGAACACGGTCAAGAAATGCTGAGAAAAATACTCACATCAAAGAAATCGACGTTGGATTGTTTCAGTTCCAGTTTCAGCCAACTGTTTAGAGAAAAAGAGAATCATGGGTCACTCCCTGCCATGGCTGATCCTTTCTCACTGTTACTCTGTCGTGTGGTGCTTGGGTTCAAGGGCATTCCTGTGGGCTGGGAACCCAAAAGTTCTCTGCAATATGTTGCCTGTGGGTTTAAGACTTTAAGCATGTTCTGAGATTTAATCAGCAACAGCATTGGTAGAAATGTTTACTGAGAATTTTTAATAACTTGAAGAAATAATTATGGTGTATTATGTGCAAAAAGGTGTATTACAAAAATGTATGTACTATGTGACTCCAATTACGTAAAAAATATTTTTAAAAGACTGGTGGACACATGAAACTGCTAACAATGCTAGTCTCTAAGTGGCAAGGTTATAGGAGATTTAGTTTGCTTTTCACACTTTTGTACTTTCCAATCCTCTTTTTTTCAACAGGCATACATCACATTTGTAATTTGGAAATAGACAATAAAAACAAGAGAGAGGCCTTACACATGATATTGGCATGTAGTTGCACCTACTGAGTGAAGGAAGGCAGAGTGACTTAGGGTACCTGGATCACTCTCGCTGTAGAACCTGAACCCAAATTTGTCCATGGACCCACCTCCCATCAGGCTTTCTTCTGACCTGCTGACCTGGTTCCTGATTCAGGAACTTCTAATTACCTTAGACAGATCTCCTTGTTTTCTGTTCATCCGGGACACTACTTTTGATATTTCGTTGGTGAAGTCATTGCATAAAACCATCTCAAATCCTTATCAAAGTTCTTAAAGCTTTGCTGTCTCCCCACAGTCTAAGCCCTTGGGCATTTCCCCTGATAGGGCATAGACCCCAGGCCAGGTCCCTGCATAAATTTCAACTCCAGGAACCTCAAAAAATCCATCTGTTCCCAAAAAGCTACCCGCCAGTCCTCCTCACTGCTCCAAATGCAAACCATTAGCGTCTCTTTTCAAAGACCTCTTAAGGAGATGCTCATTTTAATGGGGTCAGGGCATTCTACCAGCCAGCAAGCATCTAATCCCAAGGCCAGCAATTAGTCCCTCTGATGAACCCCTTGTATCTGTACCTTAGTGGGGGTGGGGTCAAAACCAGACACTTGGGTGTCAGGGGAGGGCTTGGCACAGAAGATACCTCTGGGGTGAGTGCTGGTTCCCAAGGTAAGGACATAGTCCCTGCTCCCCCACCTGTAAGTTTCTTGAGGACACTGGGCCTCTGAACCCATTCGACCCTCTCTCACCGCACACCCACAGTGCGAGTACAGTGCCTCTCACCCCATAGGCTCATAGGAATAGCTGCTAGCTCTCTCTGAGCACTTACTGTGTGTCAAGCCACATGCCAAGCTCTTTATAGACAGTGCATCATTATCACTGGCAGTCACCCTTGATGAGTTAGGTACCATACTGACCCATTTCACCAACGGGGGATATAAAGCTCAGAGAGACAAAGGAACTTGTGTGAGTCCCAAAACAAGTGTGGGGCAGAACTGGGATTCAAACGCAGAGCATTCTGGCTCCAAAGCCCAATCTCGTTCCCTCTGACTTACTGATTTTAAATAAATACCTGCTTGTTGATTGGGTATCTGGCCAGTGGAGTCAGTTAGGAGTTGGCTTGAGGGTTCCTTTAACCCTTCATCCAAAATCCTTTCAGGTTTTGATTTGTACAATTGACAGAGTTTCTCCATCTTATATGAAGAATGAAAGCTTTTAACTTAATAAATTCCCTTTATAAAAGCCAACCCATTTCTGCTATAATGCTCCCAGCAGCTTTTTAGCAAACTAAGACTCCTTGTAAACACAGCTTCAATCCCACTCCTCCAGCCTGGATATCGTCTCTCACTGCCTCCTTTGTAGAAATTCTAGCTCCTCTAGCTGACACCTGAGTGTGGGAAGCGAGGAGCCCAAAGCAACAGGGGACCTGAAAGTAATATCTGCTGCTAGGAGTCTTTTCCCAGCTTTGTTATTTTTCCTTGAGGTGCTGTCAATATGCCTTTCCCAGAGTGTTGGCTTGGATCAGAGAATGAGCTGGTCCTGGTGGGGATCTCAGTTTCCAAGGCCCATTCCTAGTTCTTTCCATGATCCAGATTGGATGCTTAGGCCGCTGTGGGCATGTTCTCAACAACCCCTATTCCTCCCCTCTCCTATGGCCTCTTACCTTTCTGTAGTCAGAAAAGCAATGATTCTGCCAGAGGTCACATTGAAAGTAGGGTGGAGGATGGTTTTCTAGAAAAGCAAAAGAGGATCACTCAGATGCCTCAGGCAATTCAGGTATCCTGTTGTTTCTGGGGACAAACTTCCAGAAATGGAAAACACAGCCAGATGTGGTACATATGAAAGCACCTACTCAAAGTTTATGGACTAATGTCACAGAAAGTGGGTGGCTGCATGACCGACTTTAAGAAGGTTGAGTCAAGGTTGTGAGATCTCCATCTTGATGGAAGCATCAAGAAGGGGAATGGAGCATTCAAATAGGGATACCTTCTGCCTATAAGCACGAATTCTGGAGCAGGTTTTACCAAGGAGATTCAAAAAGACCCTGAGCCCTGGGGGCAGTTTAAAGAATCAACTAGTACCTGTCTTTGAGGGTGAGGACTGGCTGCCACTGGGTGGGGTTGGATCAGGAGGCCTCTGGAGGCTCTTTAATATTTTTTTAAATTTCTCTCCCCTTCCCCGCCCCTTCCCTGTTGTCTGCTCTCTGTGTTCATTTGCTGTGTGTTCTTCTGTGTCTGCTTGTATTCTTTGTTAGCAGCACCCGGAATGTGTGTTGTGTTTTGTTGCATCATCTTGTTGCGTCAGCTCTCTGTGTGTGCAGCGCCATTCCTGGGCAGGCTGCACTTTTTTCGTGCTGGGCGGCTCTCCTTACGGGGCGCACTCCTTGCGCATGGGGCTCCCCTACACAGGGGACACCCTACATGGCAGGACTCTCCTTGCGTGCATCAGCACTACGCATAGGCCAGCTCCACACGGGTCAGAAGGTCCTGGGTTTGAACCTTGGACCTCCCATGTAGGCGGATGCCCTATCCATTGGGCCAAATCCGCTTCCCTCTGGAGGCTCTTTAAAGCCCTATCCTTTCTATGATGATCAGCTGCTCTACCTGAGCCCATTTCCTCTTACCAATAGGTGAGCTCTTACATGCAACACCGGGGAGAGTGTTTGTAGCAGCATCAATGAACAACTCCACTTTGACATGCCACAGAGGCTGGTGGAAGGTAAAAGGGAATGCTGTTGTGTCCATCCAAAAGATAGAAGGCTGATGTCTGCTGAGTCTGGACAAGCTCAGGATTGCCTTGAGCAGAGGCCAAGAAATATTGAAGATGGACAAGGAAGGTGCTGGGGCAGAGACTGCTGTGTGTTTACTAAGACCCATTTCCTTTATCCACTGAGCACCCAGCTGGACTACATTTCTCAGCCTCCCTTGCAGTTAGGTGTGGTCATGTGCCTTGGTTCTGGTCAATGAATGTGGGCATCAGTGATGTGTGCCACTTCCAGACCTGGTCCATGAAAACACTTGTGTGATCCTCTGGCCACTTTTCCTATTCATTGACTGTATGGACAAGATTCCAAAGCCCTGGAGTAGGTAGGAGGCACAGAAAGAAGGAGACTTTGTCCATAAATGAGCATGTGGAATACCATCTGCCAACAAGGAACACCTGATTGGGCTTTATTGTAAGTGAGGAGTAAACTTCCTTTGGGCAAGACTATTAAAATTTGGAGGTGATTTATTAAAGCACTTGGCCTGCCCTAACTATGCATGGCTAATTGAAACTATGCTTTCTGAATTCATTAGTTTTGTTTTCTTTAAACTTTTAATTTTGAAATAATTTTCAAACTTATAGGCTAACAGCAAAAATAATATAAGCCTCAGAGAGAACTTAAGCATACCCCTTCCCTCAGATACTAAGATCCACCCATTTAACATTCTGCCACATTTTCCTACCTTCCTCCTTCCCTGCTTCCCTCCCTCAGTCACTCCTTCCTTCCATCTATCTATCTATCTATCTATCTATCTATCTATCTATCTATCTATCTATCTATCTATCTATCTATCTATCTATTTTTCTATCTACATCCATTCATCCATCATCTATCTATATCTAACACCTATCTCTTCTGAAAATTTAAGATTGTATACATCATGCTCCTTGAACACTTAATACCTCTATGTGTATTTCCTAAGAACAAGGATATTCACTTATGTAACTACCTTAAGCGCAGTTATTAAGTTCAAGAACAGCAATACATAGCTTACAATTCATACTCCAATTTTTCCCTATTGCCCAGTAATGTCTATGGGATCTTTCTCTCCCTTACTAGATCCCGTCCAGTATCTTATATTGCATTAAACTGTCAGTCTCGTTAGTTGCCTCCCTTCCTTTCCCCTCCCTTCCTTCCTTTCTTCTTTCCTTCCTTCCTTCCTCTCTCCCTCCTTCCTTTCCTACCTTCCTTTCCTCACTCTCCCTCCCTCCCCCCTTTCTTTATCTCTTTCTATTGTTGAAACATATAGACAACATAAACTTATCCCTCTCAGCCACACCCAAACATACCATTTAGTGGGATTAATCACATTCATAGTGTTGTGCTGCCCCTCGCCCCTATCCATTGCTAGAACTTTCCCGTCATCCCAAACAGAAACCTTACACCATTAGCATTAACTTCTCATGCCTTCTCTTCCCCGCCACTTTGGACTTACATTTAATGTCCTAAATCTATAGCAATCTCATTTGCTTTGATACCAGTGTAATTTCAACAGTGTACATAAACTATGTTTCTATGGTGTATAGAAACATATATACTGTATAGCTTTCTTGCCACAAATTACATATTTATATATTAAGTCTCAAATCACTGATTTATCATTACGTTTTATGCATTTGTCTTCTAGATCCTAAGAAAATAAAAAGTGGTATTATGTGTATAATTTTTGTGTATATTTTATGTGTATAATTTTGAGATTTATTATAGGAATTGGATGACATGGCCATGGGGTTGGCCAGTTCAAATTCCAAAGGGGAACCCACAAGCTGGAAACTTAAAAAGGTGATTCTGAAATCTGGCTCCTCTGAAGTCTGTAGGGCAAGATGGAAACTTCCTTGAAGATGGAGCTATATTCCCCAGGAGAAGCTGGCTGTTTGAAGAAGAGGGAGAAATTCTTTCTGACTTCTAATATCCTCAGTTCTTGCTTTAAGACTGCAAACTGATTAGATGAGGAGACTCCCTTCATTGCTGAGGGCAATATCCTTTTTCAATTGTAAATGAAATCAGCCATAGGTGCAATTAATGGACTAACGAGATAAATTCATCTATGAAATACCCTCACAGTAATAATCAGGCCAGTGCTTGTTTAACCAAACAATTGGACACTGTGATTTAGCCAAGTTGACACATGAAATTCACCACCACACCCTGTGAGTGCAATCCTGCCTAGCCAAGTTGACATATTTGTATACAGGTTTTTATACAAATTACTCTTCATTTCTCTGATATAAATGCCCAGGAGGGCAGTTGCTGGGTCCTATAGTAGTTGAAGGTTAAATTTTTAGAGTGGCTGTTTTTCAGAGAGGCTGGATCATTTTATATCCTTACTAAGAGTGTTTGAGAGATCCAGGTACTCTGCATCCTCACTAGCATTTGATGTTGTCACTATTTCTTATTTTACCCATTCTGATACGTAGGTACTTTTGCATTTTCCTTATGACTAATGATGTTCAACATGTTTTCATGTGTTTATCCTCTTCGGTGAAACGTCTCATGTCTTTTGCCTATTTTCTATTTGAATAGTTTTTTAACTGTTAAATTTGGAAATTGTTTGTATATTCTAGATACTAGTTCATTGTTGGATATGAGGTTTGGAAATGTTTTATCCCACTCTATAGTTTGTCTTTTCAACCTCTTAACAGGGTCTTTCATAGAGCAAGAGTTTTAATTTGCTTGTTGTTTGTTTTTGTTTTTTTTTAGGAGGTCCTGGGAACTAAACCCGATACCTCCCATGCATGAGGCAGGCTCTCAATTGCTTGAGCCACATCTGCTCCCATCTCATTGTGGTTTTGATTTGCATTTCCCTAATAGCTAGGGATAACTGAGCATCTTTTTATGTGTTTTTTAGCCATTTGTATTTCCTCTTTGGGAAAGTGTCTATTCAAGTCTTTTGCCCATTTTTTTTAAACAAATTTTAAAAATTTTAATTTTTATTCCTGCCCTTCCCACCCCCATGGCTCCCTTGTCTGCCTGCTTGTTGTCTGCTTGCTTTATCTGCTCATCTTCTTTAGAAGGCACCAGGAACCAAACCCCGGACCTCCCATGTAGGAGGTGGGTGCCCAACTGCTTGAGCCACATCTGCTCCCCCCATTTCTTAATTGGGTTGTTTGACTTTTTATTATTGAGTTGTAAAATTTCTTTATGTGTTCTGGATATTAAACCCTTATTGGATATATGGTTTCCAAATATTTTCTCACATTGAGTGGGCTGCCTTTTTACTTTCTTAGCAAAGTCCTTTGAAACACAAAAATATTTAATTTTAGGGAGGTTCCATTTATGTTTTTTTTGTTGTGTTGCTCATGCTTTGGGTGTAAAGTCTAGAAATCACCTCCTACCACAAGATCTTGAGATGCTTCCCTACATTTTCTTCCAGGAGTTTTATGGACCTAGCTCTTATATTTAAGCCTTTGTTCAATTTTGAATTTATTTTTGTATGTGGGATGAGATGGGGGTCCTCTTTCATTCTTTTTGATATGGATATCCAGTTCTCCTAATACCATTTGTTGGAGAGACTTTTCTCTCCCAGTTGGGTAGATTTGGTAGCCTCATAAAAAAATGAGTTGACAATAGATGTGAGGGTCTATTCTGAAATCTCAATGTGATTCCTTTGATTGATGTATATTTTTATGCCAGCACCATGTTGTTTTGACCACTGTAGCTTTGT
Source organism: Dasypus novemcinctus (assembly GCF_030445035.2). NCBI lineage: Eukaryota > Metazoa > Chordata > Mammalia > Cingulata > Dasypodidae > Dasypus > Dasypus novemcinctus. The sequence goes on along the minus strand of NC_080696.1, from coordinate 42,018,224 downwards.
AATATGTCCTAACATCAGAATGTGTGAACCCTCCAACCTCATTCTTCTTTTTCAAGATGTTTTGGCTATTCAGGGCCCATTTCCCTTCTAAATAAACTTGATAATTGGCTCTTCCACTTTTGCAAAGTGGGCTGTTGGTATTTTGATTGATATTGCATTGAATCTGTAAATTAAAAATTGACATCTTTACTATGTTGAACTTTCAAATTCATGAATAGAGTATGTCTTTTCATTTATTTATTTATTTATTTATTTATTTATTTATTTAATTTATTTCTCCCCCCTTCCCCCACCCCCACCCCTGTTGTCTGTTCTCTGTCTCTATTCACTGCATCTTCTTTGTCCACTTCTGTTGTTGTCAGCTGCATGGGAATCTGTGTTTCTTTTGGTTGCATCATCTTGTTGTGTTAGCTCTTCGTTTGTGCGGCACCATTCCTGGGCAGGCTGCACTTTCTTTTGCACTGGGCGGCTCTCCTTATGGGGCACGCTCCTTGCGCATGGGGCTCCCCTATGCGGGGGACACCCCTTCGTGGCAGGGCACTCCTTGCGCACGCATCAGCACTGCGCATGGGCCAGCTGCACATGGGTCAAGGAGGCCCGGGGTTTGAACCGCAGACCTCCCATGTGTAGACCGACGCCCTAACCATTGGGCCAAGTCTGCCGCCCATCCATGTTGTTTTATGCTTCACAAATTCACTTCTTACAGCTGCATAATATTCCATCATGTAAATACACCATAGTTTGTTTATCCATTCATCAGTTGATGGACACAGGGTTGTTTCCATCTTTTGGCACTTGTGAATAATGCTGCTATGAACATTGGTGTGCAGATGTCTGTTTGTGTCACTGCTCTCAGTTCTTCTGGATATATACTCAGTAGTGGTATTGCAGGGTCATGTGGAAAATCTATATTCAACTTCTTTAGGAACTGCCAAACAGCCCTCCATAGTGGCTGTATACCATTCTGCATTCCCACCAGAAATAAGTGTTCCTATCTCTCCACATTCTCTCCAACACTTGTCCTTTTAATAGTGACCATTCTGATCAGTGTGAAATGATATCTCATTGTAGTTTTGATTTGCATTTCCCTAATCATTAGTGCTGTTGAGCATTTCTTCATGTTTTTTGCCATTTGTATTTCTTCTTTGGCAAATGTCTAAGTCTTTTGCCCATTTTTAAATTGAGTAATTTGTCTTTTTATTGTTGAGTTGTAATATCTCTTTATATCTCCTGGATAGTAAACCCTTATTGGACATGTGATTTTCAAATATTTTCTCTCATTGAGTTGACTGCTTTTTCACCCTTTTCACCTGAGAGGTGCAAAAATGTTTAATTTTGAGGAGGTCCCATTTATCTTTTTTTTTTTCGCATGTACTTTGGGTGTAAGGTCCAAGAAACCACCACCTACTACAAGCTCTTGAAGATGTTTCCCTACATTTTCTTCTAGTAGTCTTATGGTCCTGGCTTTAATATTTAGGTCTTTGATTCATTTTGAGTTAATTCTTGTATAGGGAGTGAGATAGGGGTCCTCTTTCATTCTTTTGCTTATAGTTACCCAGTTCTCCCAGCACCATTTGTTGAAGGGACTGTTTTGTACCGTTAACATGGACTTGGTAGGTTTGTCAAAACCAATTGGCCATAGAGATGAGGGTTTATTTCTGGACTTTGAATTCAGTTCCACTGATTAATGTGTCTATTTTTATACCAGTGCTGTTTGACCACTGTAGCTTTGTAATATGTTTCAAAGTCAGGCAGAGAAATTCCACCCATGTTGCTCTTGTTTTTTAGAATGCTTTGGGCTATGCAGGTACACTTTCTCTTCCAAATAAATTTGGCAATTGCCTTTTCTAATTCTGTAAATTAGGCTGTTGGAATTTTGATTGGTATTGCATTGGATCTATAAAGCAGTTTGAGTAAGACTGACATTTTCATGATATGTATTCTTCCAATCCATGAACACAATGTTTTTCCATTTGTTTAGGCCTTTTAAAAATTTCTTTTAGCATTGTTTTGTAGTTTTCTGCATATAGGTCCTGTACTTCTTTGGTTAAGGTAATTTGAGTGTAGGTATTTGAGTCTTTTTATTGCTATTATAAATGGAATTTCACCTCCCCCCAATTTCCTCCTCAGATTGTTCAGTACTAGTGTACAAAATCATTACTAATTTTTGTGTGTTCATCTTATATCCTACCACTTTGCTGAACTCATTTATTAGTTCAAGTAGCTTTGTCGTGGATACATCAGAATTTTCTAGGTGCAGGATCATGTCATCCGCAAACAGTGAGTTTTACTTACACTTTTCCTGTTTGGATACCTTTAATTTTTTTTTTTCTCATCTAACTGTCCTAGCTAGAACCTCTAGTACAATATTCAATAACAATGGTGAGAGTGGGCATCCTTGTCTTGTTCTCAATCTTAGGGGGAAAGCTTTCAAACTTTTCCCATTGAGTATGATGTCGGCTATAGGTTTTTAGTATATGCCTTTTATCATAATGAGAAATTTTCCTTCTGTTCCTATCTTTTGAAATGTTTTTATCAAAAAAGGATGCTGGGGGAAGTGGACGTGGTTCAACTGATAGAGTGTCCACCTACTATATGGGAGGTTCCAGGGTTTGATATGCAGGGCCTCCTGATTCGTGTCGTTGTGAGCTGGCCCACGCGCAGAGCTGCCGCACGCAAGGAGTGCTGTGCCATGCAGAGGCGCCCCCACGTGGGGGTGCCCCACGTGCAAGGAAAGCCGCCCGCGTGAGAAAAGCACAGCCTGCCCAGAAGTGGTGCTGCACACATGGAGAGATGATGCAGCAAGATGACACAACAAAAGAGAGACGCAGTTTCCCAGTGCCGCCGAGGGTGCAAGCGGATACAGAACACACAGCAAATGGACACAGAGAGCAGACAATGGGGGTGGGGGATGGGGGGTGGAAATAAGTAAAATAAATCTTTAAAAAAAAAGGATGCTGGATTTTGTCAAATGCCTTTTTGGCGTTGATTGGGAGGATCACTTTTTTTTCCCCTTCGATTTGTTAATGTAGTGTATTATGTTGATTGATCTTATGTTTTTTTTTTTACTTTGCATTTTGCATTTTTAAAATTTAATTTTTTAAATTATTTTTTTAAAAGCTAATAGGTCACACAAAATGTTACATTAAAAAACATAAGAGGGAAACGGACTTTGGCCCAGTGGTTAGGGCGTCCGTCTACCACATGGGAGGTCCCCGGTTCAAGCCCCCGGGCCTCCTTGACCCGTGTGGAGCTGGCCCACGCGCAGTGCTGATGCGCGCAAGGAGTCCCGTGCTACACAGGGGTGTCCCCCGCGTAGGGGAGCCCCACGCGCAAGGAGTGCACCCATAAGGAGAGCCGCCCAGCGCGAAGAAGGGAGCAGCCTGCCGAGGAATGGCGCCGCCCACACTTCCCGTGCCGCTGATGACAACAGAAGCGGACAAAGAAACAAGACTCAGCAAATAGACACCAAGAACAGACAACCAGGGGAGGGGGGGAATTAAATAAATAAATAAATCTTTAAAAAAAAAAAAAAAAAAAAAAAACATAAGAGGGAAATGGACTTGGCCCAGTGGTTAGAGCGTCCGTCTACCACATGGGAGGTCCGAGGTTCAAACCCCGGGCCTCCTTGACCCGTGTGTAGCTGGCCCATGCTTGGTGCTGATGCGCGCAGAGAGTGCCCTGCCACACAGGGGTGTCCCCGCGTGGGGGCGCCCCATGCGCAGGGAGTGCACCCTTTAGGGAGAGCCGCCCAGTGCGAAACAAAGTGCAGCCTGCCCAGGAATGGCGCCGCACATGCGGAGAGCTGACACAACAAGATGATGCAACAACAAGAAGCACAGATTCCTGTGCCGCTGGCAGCAAAGAGGCGGACAAAGAAGGCGCAGCAGGTGAACGCAGAGAACAGACGACCGGGGTGAGGGGAGAAGGGGAGAGAAATAAATAAATAAATAAATCTTTTAAAAAAACAAACATAAGAGGTTCCCATATACCCCACTCCCCATCCTCCCACCCCCATCATTTTTTAAAAAATTGGATGTTTTTGAAGATACATGATTTTCTTATGTTGAACCAGCTATGAATAGCAGGAAGAAACCCCCTTGGTCGTGATAAATAAATCTTTTGATAGGCTGTTGGATTTGATTTGCAAATATTTTGTTGAGAAGTTTTGCATCTGCTGTTCATTAGAGAGGTTGTTCTGTAATTTTCTTTTTTTTGTAGTATCTTTATCTGGCTTTGGTATTAGGGTGATGTTGGCTTCATGAAATGTGGTGGGTAATTTTCCCTCCTCTTCGGTTTTTTGGAAGAGTTAAACAGTATTAATGTTAATTCTTTTTGAAATGTTTGGTGGAATTCGCCTGTGAAGCCATCTGGTCCTGGACTTTCCTTTGCTGGGAGATTTTTTATGATGGAGTCAAATCTCTTTAAATGTGATTGGTTTGCTAAGTTCTCGTACTTCTTGTAGCATCAGTGTAGGTTGTTTGTGCATTTCTAGGAGCCTGTCCATTTCATCTAGGTTGTCTAGTTCAATGGCATACAATTTTTCATAATATCTTCTTAGGATCCTTTTTATTTCTATGGGGCCAGTTATAACTTTCCCCTTTTCATTTCTGATTTTATTTTTTTTTCATCTTCTATCTTTTTCCCTTTGTTAGTCTAGCTAGGGGTTTGTCAATTTATTGATCTTCTCAAAGAACCAGCTTTTGGTTTTGTTGATTTTCTCTATTTTTTTTTTGGTTCTTAATTTCATTTATTTCTGCTTCAATTTTTATTAATTCTTTCCTTCTGCTTACTTTGGGATTAATTTGGTGTTCTTTTTCTAATTTCTCTAGTTGTTCAGTTAAATCTTTGAGTTTAGTGCTTTCTTTTTTTAAATATAGGTGCTTAAGTCTATAAATTTCTCTCTCAAGATTGCCTCTGATGTATCCACAAGTTTTGATAAGCAGTGTTCTCATTTTTATTCATCTTAATATACTTCCTTATTTGACTTTTATTTCTTCTTTGGCCCAGTGATTATTTAGGAGCATGTTGTTCAGCCTCCATTCATTTGCAAATTTACTTTTTTCCTGTCTATTACTGATTTCTAATTTCATTCTATTATGATCTGAGAAGGTGCTTTGTATAATTTCAATCTTTTTAAAATTTTTGAGAGCTGCATTGTGGCCTAACATGTGGTCTATCCTGGAGAAATATCCATGGGCACTTGAGAAGAATGTATAACCCACTGTGTTCATAGCAGTGTTCTGTATATGTCTGTTAGGTCTAACTCATTTATCATATTGTTTAAATTCTCCCTTTCCTTATTGATCTCCTGTCTAGTTGTTCTATCTAATGATGTGAATGAGGTGTTGAAGTCTCCAACGATTATTGTACAGATTTCTCCCTTCAGTTTTCCCAGAGTTTGTCTCATGTATATGTACCTGGTTAGGTACATAGATGTTTATGACTGTTATATCTTTCTGTTGGAGTGTTCCTTTTATTAATATATAATGGCCTTCTGTATCTCTCATAGGTTTTTTTTTAAAGATTTATTTATTTACTTATTTCTCTTCCCTTCCCCCACCCCCACCCTGGTTGTCTGTTCTCTGTGTCTGTTTGCTGCATCTTCTTTGTCCGCTTCTGTTGTTGTCAGTGGCACGGGAATCTGTGTTTCTTTTTGTTGCATCATCTTGTGTCAGCTCTCCGTGTGTGTGGCACCATTCCTGGGCAGGCTGCACTTTCTTTTGCACTGGGCGGCTCTCCTTATGGGGCACACTCCTTGCGTGTGGGGCTTCCCTATGCAGGGGATACCCCTGCGTGGGACGGCACTCCTTGTACATCAGCACTGTGCATGGGCCAGCTGCACACGGGTCAAGGAGGTCCAGGGTTTGAACCATGGACCTCCCATGTGGTAGATGGATGCCCTAACCACTGGGCCAAGTCCGCTGCCCTCTCATAGTTTTTTGCCTTTAAAGTCTGTTTTGTTTGATATCAGTATAGCTACCTCTGCTCTTTTTTGGTTACTATTTGCATGGAGTATCTTTTCCCAACCTTTCGCTTTCAGCATTTTTGTTTCTCTGGATCTCAGGTGAGTCTCAGCAGTGTATGGATGGCTCATGTTTTTTTAAATTCATTCTGTCAGCCTCTATCTTTTGATTGGGGGGTTTAATCCATTCACATTCAATGATATTACTGTAAATGCATTATTTCCTCCCACCATTTTATTCTGTGGTTTTATATGTCATATCATATTTTTGTCTGTCTTTTTACTCTTTTGATTAGCTTTTCTCTATTCTTTCTTCTATATTCTCCTCCAGGCCTCTCTCTCCTGTCTTTTTATTTCAGGTTCTAAGGCTTCCTTTAATATTTCCTGCAAAGGTGAATTATTTTTACAAACTCTCTTAGTTTCTGTTGGTGAATATTTCATATTCACCTTCATATTTGAAAGACATTTTCTCTGGATAAAGAATTCTCAGCTGGCAGTTTTTCTCTTTCAGTATCCTAATTGTATCATACCACTGTCTTCTCACCTCCACTGTTTCTGAAGAGAAATCCATGCTAAGTCTTACTGGGTGTCCTTTGTATGTGATGGTTTGCTTCTCCCTTGCTGCTCTAAGAATTTTCTCTTTATCTTTGCCTTTTGACATTCTGAGTAGTATGTGTCTTGGAGTAGGTCTATTTGGATTTCATCTGATTAGGGTATGGTGCACTTCTTGGACACGTAAGTTCATTTCTTTTGTTAGAGTTGGGAAATTTTCAGCTATTATTTCCTCAAATACTATTGCTGCCTCTTTTCCTTTCTCCTTCTGGAACTCCCATGACACATATACTATTGTGCTTTATGTTGTCATTCAACTCCCTGAACCCCTGCTCAATTTTTTTCCATTCTTTAAAAGCTTCTGTTTTTTTCTCTTCAATTTCATCTGTTCTGTCTTATGTATCACTTAATCTTTTTTCTATCATTTAGAGTCTTCTTTTGTATGCCTTTATTGTTTTTTTCATCTCACCAGTTTCTTTCATTCCAATGAGCTCTGTTACTTTTCTGTTCAGGATTTCAATTCTTCTTTGCACTTGCCCAGTGTCTTCTTGATGTCACTAATCTCTTTAGCCACATTCTCTTTCAACTCATTAATTTGATTTTGTAAATTTGTGTGCACCTCGTTAATTAGTTCTCTAAAATTCTGCATCACTTCTGCAGCTTTTGTATATTCCTTTTCTTGGGCCATGTCTTCCATTTTCTTAGTATGGCTTGTAATTTTTTGCTGATGTCTAGGCATCTGATTAGGATGTAGTTTACTCAGTTTCTTTTCCTTTTGTAGGGATTTAGTGGCATGAGGCTGTTTGTTACCACTGCTCTTTGATTCTTGGCTCTACTTGGATTGTTAGGGTTGTGCCTGCTAGTTCCTCAAAACTGGACTCTGGACCCAGTAATTGGTTGCAGCCACACTTCCTAGGGTCTTGGGGAGGGAAGCTATAAAGGTGGGAAAAAAACTCTCTTATTTTTAGTTTTCTCACATACACTTCCTTGGTCTGTCAGCAGATGGTGCTCTTTGGCAGCTCTCAGTTCAATGCCTGGTTGGAGTGAATTTGTTGCAACACAGACTACATCAGTGTGATAGAGCTTCCTGCCCAGAGGTTAAGAGACTTGTAATTCATACTTTCTCATAGACAGTTCTCTAGCCTTCTCTGATAGCCCGTCTCATTTTCTGGTTAAGAAGTAATTCCACTCCCCACTGAGTCTTCAACAATCGGTCTGTTAGTAGAGGAGATTGGGAGGGTCATATATCTTTAGCCCATTGCCGGCTTCCAAGACAAACAATTCTCAGCCCTACACAGCCTGAAAGAGCTCCTGAGACACAGCAGACCAAATTTGTGAGTCAAAAATGGAGTCAGTCTTAGGCTGTGTCCTTCTCTTTCCTCTTTCCTGGGAAGGTGTGTTTTCCACAATCAGTCCCGGCTAGTAAAGGGAGATTGTGGGGATCGATTTCTCCAGTCCTGTGCTGGCTTCCAGGGTAAACCATGGCATGGTCCTACCTGACCTGGAAGGGCTGGTGGGACACAGCAGACCAAATTTTTGGGTCAGAAGTTGTGTCAGCCTTAGGCTGTGTCCCCTCTCTCCCCTTTCTGGGGTGGTGGATCCCTGGAGCCCCCTTTGTCTGTAGCCACACGTCAGAATTCTAACATATCTAGTGTGGGAGAGAGTGCCTGCAGTAGCAGCTGTTGGTTTCAACTCACAGTTCTGTTGTTGTGATTCCCCTCATTTGTTCGTCTCTCCTCTGGGTGTTGCCCAGCTTTTTCCTGGTGTCCTAAACCTTAGAAAATCTTTTTCCAGGTTGTTTCAGCCTTACTCTAGCTATTTTTCTGGAAAAGAGAGTCTTTCTAGTCTGCCATCTTCCCGGAAGTCCTCTCTATCATCTTTTTTTAAAAAAGATTTATTTCTCTTCCCTTCCCCTGTCCTTCCTCCCCCCCCCCCGCCCCGCCAGTTGTCTGCTCTCTGTGTCCATTCGCTATCTGTTCTTCTGTGTCTGCTTGTATCCTTGTCAGCAACACTGGGAATCTGTGTCTCTTTTTGTTGCATCAGCTCTCCGTGTGTGCGGTGCCAGTCCTGGGCAGGCTGCACTTTCTTCACGTGGGGCGGCTCTCCTTACGGGGTGCACTCCTTGTGTGTGGGGCTCCCCTATGCGGGGGACACCCCTGTGTGGCACAGCACTCCTTGAGCGCATCAGCACTGCACGTGGGCCAGCTCACCACATGGGTCAGGAGGCCCTGGGTTTGAACCCTGGACCTCCCATGTGGTAGGCGGACACCCTATCCATTGAGTCAAATCTGCTTCCCTCTATTGTCTTTCAGTCACACTTGCTTGGTTCTTTGTATGATGAGTAATTTTTCTATGGAAACCTGAACATTTTCATTTTATGTTATGAAACTCTGGATCTTATTTAAATCTGTTTTAACTGGATTTTTCTAATACTGTTCCACCAGGGGGGCGGAGGGGCGGATGCCACTTTCCTGCTGCCATATGGAGGTAGAAGTCTGGGTTCCCCACTCTGCCTCTGTCTGCTAACAGCCATGAGGGGGTATATTAGTCAACTAAAGGGTTGCTGATGTAAAGTACCAGAACTCTGCTGGCTTTTATAAAGGGTATTTATTTGGGGTAAAAGCTTATAATCACAAGGTCCTAAAGAATTTAACTCAAGGTACCATAAGAGGTACTTGCTTACTCAAAGTCATTTGCCATGTGTTCAAGGAAGATGGTGGGCAATGTCTGCAAGGATTCAGACTTCCTTCTTCCTCTTAAGGTTCTCTGGTTTCAGTTTCTTCTGATCTCAGCTGTAGGTTGGCATATAGCTTGTATCTCTTCCCAGGGCTTGTTTCTTTCTGGGTTTAGCTGCTCTGGTCTCTTTACAAGGTGAGTTGTAGACTATCTGGCTCATCGCTCTTCCCAGGGCCTCTGCCATGTCTAATGAACTGTCTCTCTTATACTGCTGTGTCTTTCTCTGTGTGAGTGTCCACCCACCAAGGGAGCGAGGATTTCAATGCCCTACTGATGTGGCCAAATTAAAGCCCTAATCTTAATTTAATCAAGTAAATGTAACCTTGGAATTTAATACAATCAAAGGTTATACTTTAATATTTTTACAACATACAAAACTGAGTATTTTTACAACATACATAACAATAAAAGGTTATGCTTTAATATTTTTACAATATACAAAACTCATCTTAGATAGAGCAAATGACTTTTAAGGTTTCCCACAATCAGGACAGTATAGGCCTTAATGATCTATGCTGCAGGCTAAACTGCCTTCTCAGACCAATAATACAGGGCCCACTGATGCCACTGTTGAAAATATTCTCCAGCATCTATCAGCTCTGTAGTCTCCTGCCAGGCCTTTTAGCTAAGGTCAACATCACCATTGCTAAGGGAGTGGCCTACTCTCATGGTATTCATGACCTTTTGCTGCCAAGGCGTGGATCAGACTTACCGCCCTGATCTGGAAGAGTGATATGTGGTCAGAGGTTTTAGGACGGAGCGCATAGGCATGGATTTCCATCACTGCCATGAGGCTTGCATTTCCAGAGTTGAAGATCAGGAATGGTGTTGTTTCAGGTGATACCTCAAGCTCCATCTTCATATTGGGGTATAGCTTGGCTAGCTAGAGAGAGAGGGCAGAGACTCAGGGGAAGGAAGCCAACAAAGAGAGGGAAGCCATATAGATAGGATAGGAGGCTAAAATCTCTGAAGACACTAAATCAGTACTGGAAATATCACAGGTTGAAATGAATTGTATTTATCAGAACTCCTTTCCAAGAGAGGTCTGTTGTGTTTGGAGGGGGGTATTTTGAGAAAATGTCTGGGGTAGGTGAGATATCCCTAAAAGGCATGTGTGACTAATAGGAGATTGTGACCATACTGCTTTCTATGCAGGACAGCTGATGTTTACTGGTGTGCAAATTTGGGACCAGAATTGAATTGCCTGGGTCAAGAGAACCTTAATGTAAATAAAACAAAAATGTGCTTCCCAGAAAATAGAAAAAAAGAGAGGCACCCAATTATTAGCCTGCTCAGAGGGACCCTACCCTGTGTTTTACAATGGTTAAGTGTGTGTTGTTGTTTTTTTTAAAGATTTTATTTTTTATTTATTTCTCTCCCCTTCCCTGCCCCTCCCCATTGTCTGCTCTCTGTGTCCATTTGCTGTGTGTTCTTTTTTGTCTGCTCGTATTCTTTGTCTAGTGCCACCTGGAATGTGTGTCTCATTTTGTTGCGTCATCTTGCTGTGTCAGCTCTCCATGTGTGCGGCGCCATTCCTGGGCAGGCTGCACTTTTTTTCGTGCTGGGTTGGCTCTCCTTACAAGGCACATTCCTTGCACGTGGGGCTCCCCTACACAAGGGACACCCCTGCGTGGCAGGGCACTCCTTGCGTGCATCGGCACTGCACATGGGCCAGCTCCACACGGGTCAAGGAGGCCCTGGGTTTGAACCTTGGACCTCCCATGTGGTAGGCGGATGCCCTATCCATTGGGCCAAATCCACCTCCCAGTTAAGTGTTTTAATCTGCTATTTGATTCTTCTCTTGGCAAACCAATGGGATAGTACCATTATTGTCCCATTTGACAATAAAGAAAGTGGGGTCCAGCAAGATTGAGTTCTGAAGCCAGGTAATAGCTGATTCGGGATTCAAACCCAGGCAGTCTGAATCTAGAGCCAGTGTTTTTGTGCCACAAGAAGTCATAGAATAATGAAGATTTTGTACAAATGTAGTGTCATAATACCTACTGCTCCAATAGGCAAGATGATTGGACAAGTCTACACACAACCAATTAGTGTCCAAATCCAATCTCCAGATTGGGCTAGGCTGAGGAGCTTGTCTTACCTGCTATGATGAGGAGGCAGAAGTCTTACCTGGGGAACCAGGGTCTTAAATGAGTTGGTGTGCAGTTGGATTGGAATATTCATGGGAATCTGCAGCAGAAGAAGCAGGAAGTTACTTGAAAAGCAGGATAGGGAATAGTTAGAGGTATTTTTTGGGGGTGGGGGGGTGACAGATAATTTGGGTTCAAATCCTGCTTCTGCCACTTTTAGCTGACTGATGGTTGGCCAGCTTTGTTAGGTTCTTTATCTGTAAAACGGGGATAATAATTGCACTAATCTCACAGGTTGTGTGAGGATTAGAAGAAATGATATATGCAAAATATATATTATGTAAGATATAAAATAGTGCTAAGGACTATGCCTGGCACATAGCGAATGCTTAATGAATGTTATTGTTATTTACTCTTTCTTGGGACTCTCCTCAAAGGGCCAACTAGAGTTTGTAAACACCACATTCTGGCATTTGATGCCCTTTCCTGTATGGCTCCTCCAACCAGCTTTTCCAGCATCTCAAGGCGTCCATTGTCGACAGCACCTTTGCCCCCATCGCTTGCTGACCCTTCGCTGTGCACACCCTGTCTGTCCCCGTGCACATTCCCCTTCCTTGACCTCTCTTTCTGCTTAACCTTCTCTCTTTGCCTGGCCTGCCCCTATACAGCTGTCTCCGGATGGTGGCCGTGAGGGCACAGCTCAGATTGCCCTTCAAGAGGATCAGCTACGAGGGGGCAGCAAGCTGACACTGCCAGCTGCCTCGCGTTGGACCCCCACACCATTCACATGGAGGCCACGCTCTCCCCAGACTGCTCCCATTCCGTGGCTGAGCATGGCAGGGCCAGCAGAGCCCGGCAATTTCTGCCTGACCTGGGCCTCCTCTGCTAAGAAGCCTTCGCTCTGTGTGTCCCCAGTGGCTTGGCTGAGACGTCCTCAGAGCTGTGCAGTCTGAGGTTCCTGCTGCCCCATCCTCCCTCCTGCCCTCTCTCCCTTCACATATGTCCAAGGCCCACCCCACTGACCTGTTCTTCTCCTCTCGCTTATCCTGCACAGGCATTTCCCTGGTCAGCCTCTAGCAAGTCTAATGCTCATGGCATCTGCTCCTCAGGGGTCCTGATACGACACACCATAGTCTGTCTGTCTTTAAAAAAACTGCTAAATGTGCGCATATGTATTATGTGTCAGACACTAGGCTCTTCACTGACAATACCTCATATAATCCCAGGGGAGAAGATATTAATACTAGTAGGATCTACATGTTTAGGTAAGGAAACTAAGCTTAAATTTGAACCTATGTTTGGCAGGCTGCAAGTTCCATGTTCTTTCCTGCTTCCTCTGGCAACCACTGTAGATCTACAGTCCCACATGAAGCTCTCTCCCGAGGTCCCCAACTTCCTTCCCTCCCCTTCATACTTGTGCAGTTCCGATGCTGAAATGCATCTGTCTGGCATGTTCGTAAACCCAGTTGGCCGTGTTGAAGACATACTCAGAGACACCAAAGTAGACCATGTGGGCTTTCTTCCAGGGCATCTCAATGACTGGCACATGAATTGGGGCTGGAATGTGCCTTTTTCGGCTGAAGAATTCACCCTGGAGACAGAAGGGAACATCAGCCACCCAAGGTTCCTACCAGAGGGAGTGTGGGGCAGAAGCAACCAAAACCTTGTGGGGAGACGCCTGGGCTGGGGGTAGTGACCTGGGAGGCGGTTCCTTTCCAGAATATGGACCAGACCTGCTGAGAGATTCCCTCCCTCCCCACAGCACTGAGGCTTGGCAGGTGCCTAGAATCTTGCAATTACAGCATCATCCCTTTGGGGTGGGGAATTGAGTCCTGTGTTCCCACAGGCCTCAGAGGGTGGCAGAGGAAATGCAGCCTAGTGGTGCATACAGGGGCTCATGAGCACAAAAGTCTGATTTTGAATCCTGGACCCAACCAGCTTTGGGACCTGGGGCAAGTCATCAGCTTTCTTGTGTCTCAACTTCCTCATCTGTCAAATAGGGATAATGCTAATAGTTCCTACTTCACAGGGGTGGCATGAAATTGACATGCATCAGAATTTGTACAAACACTTAGAACAGCACCTGGCATGTAATAAAATGCATATAAGTATAGGTTAAATAAATCAAACTGGTGGGGAGGGGGACTCCAGGGCCTGACTCAGCACTCAGAGAAGCTGTGGAGGTGACAGGCGTGAAGATGATGTATCAGTTTCCCACTGCTGATGTAATAAATGACCACAAACTTAGTGTCTTAAAATAACATGTTTATTCTCTTACAGTTCTGGACATCAGAAATTTAAAATCAAGGTGCTTGCATGCTGTTTTCCTCAGGATTCTCCTGAGAAACAGAATCAACAGGTAATATGTGTGTGTTTATATAGATTTATATATAAACAGTATAAACAGATTTATTATAAGAAATTGTCTCTGGCAATTGTGGGACCTGGCAAGTCCTAACTTGTAGGGTGGGCCACAAGCTGGAAATTTGGAAATTCTGGTAATAATTATGTTTAAGTCTTTAGGTAGAATTTCTTTTGATTTCTGGAACTCTCAGTTCTTGCTGTTTTGACTTCCAAATGGTGGATGAGGCCCAGCCATATTATAGAAGGTAATCTGCTTTACTGATTATAGATGCTAATCTCATCTAAGAAATAACCCACAGTAACAGCTAAATGAGAATTTGGGCAAATAACTGAATAATCTAGCCAAGTTGATACATAAAATTACCCATCACAGTCCATCCCTTGTCAATTTGGCACCCATACACATCCCTTAAATCATACTTAATCTCCAAATAAAGACATAACAAAGTCTAACATCCCCTTAATGTCATATAGCTATACTGCATGCAACCAAAAATGTACTAATTCTTTCCCAGAAGAGGATGCATGTCCTTGGGTGATATCCACTCTTCTCTTGTTATCTTGTAACTTAAATACTATCAAGTAAAGTTATATTATATGATAAAGGGATAAGAGAGAAGAAAAAATTTGTATTATATACGTATATGTATACATATTTTTAACAAAAGAAATACTCATAATAATTATAGTCTTCATTTCTGCAACTGGTCATGTCCTCATACTTGGTATTTATAGCCACTGTTCTTTCTGGAAGCTTGCTCTCCAAATTTCTAGAGGCCGCCTGCACTGCTTGGCTTGTGACCCTTCCTTGCATCACTCCAACCACTTGCTTCCCTCCTACTCTGGCTTCTGTCATCTCATGACCTCTGTCCCTCTGATCTCCTGACCCCTCTTCTAAGGACCCTGGTGATCATGATGGGCCCTCAGGATAATCCAGGATAATCTCTCCACCTCAAGATCCTTACATTGCCCTCACGTGCACAGTTCCTTTTGCCACGTTAGGTAACATAGTCACAGGTTCCAAGGATTAGCCTACCACAAGGAGAAGTAGTGACGATAGTGCTACCATCTACATTTAATATGTGCCAAGTCCCTTTTGAGCTCCTTATACGCATCAGCTCACTCCATTCCCACCACAACCTTACAAGGTAGACTGTGATTACTATTCAAACTTAATAGAGGTTCAGGGAGGTTAGGTAACTCTCCCAAGGTCCCACAGCACAACTCTGGTGGAGGCAGGATTTGAGCTCAGGTGCTCTGGACTCCAGAGAGACCATGTTTGCTGAGATATCTGGCCTTAGGTTTTGCTGGACAGGGTTTATTTATTTTTTCCTTTTTTAAAAACTAAAAAAAAAATTTTTTTTTGCTGGACAGGGTTTAGTACCCCACCATTGTCATGGGTCAGGGATATAGACTGACAGACAGATGGACTGGAAAGGAAGGAGAGGAGTCAACCCTGGGAGCTGGAACTGATTTCCTGTTAGTCCTCAGCACCACAGCACTTTGCCCACAGTCTCTCACCTTAAAGAACACATCCAGGCCTTTGGCGGACACCATGGGGTTGCTTACCAGCCTGTAGTCAATGCTGGCAACATAGTCAATCACTGAGGTGACTGTGGAACAGGAAATAAGCAGGGTTATGAAAGGGTAGCCAAACACAGTTTTGCACACCGTGCTCTGCACAACTCCAGAGAGCTCCATCTAGTGCATTATATTGGAGAATGGAAATGGGGCTGGGGCTGAAACATGGTACCCTGTGCCAAGCAGAGAAATTGCTTCATTCATTCAATCAATATTTATTGAGCATCTCTTGTGTCAGGTACCATGCCAGGGCTGAAGAACCTAAAGTGCCTGGCTTCATGGAGCTGAGAGTCCAGAGAGGAGGTAACAAAATAATTGAACAAATAAATGTAAAATTGTTACTCTGGCTGGAGAGGTCAATAGGATGATGACAGCCATATAATGGTGGGTGGACAGATGGTGGTTGGGATGGATACTGAAGGAGGAATAGATGTTAACTGGGTAAAGAGGGTGGATGTAGGGGAAGGCATTGCTGGCAGAAAGAATAGCATGCTATGAGATCCTGGAGGACTATGGAGTATATCAGGGGAACTATTGGGGACCAGCGTGGTTGGACACAGAGGACAAGTCAGGGAGGGGAGCACGATGAAGCTGGAGGCAGGGGTGGTGGGTTCGCCTGGACCACACAAGGTCTTGTCGCCCTGGTTGGGCTGAGTATTGTGAGAATCAGAAGGACCTTTGAAGACTCAAGAAGGGGGCCTGACCTGACCTGATGTAGGACTGGAGAAGCCTCGGTGGCAGCCAGAGGGGCAGGGCTGGGAGGTCCCCCAGGCCTGCGCAGGGAGCTCTGACCATGCCTATGTGGTCAAAGCAGCCAGGACATAGCCCACATGTGATTCCACCACGTATGTGTAACCACCCACCACCACCTCCTGCCCCTGGCAGGTTTCCCAGTCACAACCTCTGAACCCTTCACCTACCACCACTACCTGCACCACCCAGAGACAGCAGAACCTCAGGGAGGGGCTGCCCCATGCCCAACTATAGATGGAGAGGCCCTCGATGGGGAGGGTACGGGCCCTTGAGGCTAGATGTTTCCAGGATACCAGGCACTGTGGTGTTTAATGGCTTCCAGGGAGTGAGAGGCTCCAAACCTGGCAGAGTCCGAAGATAGGGCTGCAGTCCTGAGGATACTGCTCTTTTGATTGCTTCACAGACCTGCCGAAAGTGAGGGAGAACACCGGGTGAGCCCCTCCTCTCTCCTTGGGGAGGCGACCCTTTCCCACTCCCATCTCCAGGCCCTAGAGGGAATGGCCCTGCCTTGAGGGCCTGTGTGGAGGGCATGGGAAGATGGGGGAAGGGTCCCTGCCCCATCAATACTCAGAACCCGCTCTCTTCCCCATCTGGGCTGGCCTCACACACAGGTGGGCCTGGCTTAAGTCCCTGGAATTTGGGGCATCCATATTAAAAGCAGGTGCTTATAGAGTTGACACTACCCTGGTGTCTGCTGTATATCCTGGTCCTCAGCTCAATATCTCGGCAGTTAAAGTGGCAAGTGGTGCAGGATACATAGACGTTTCTTAACAGACGGGAGAAAGCAGAGCAGCTTCCCAGGGTAGGAGGCATCTCCTGACCCTCAGTCTCTGCACCCCATTTCCCAGCGCCTTTACCATCTCTTTCTGCTCAGAGATTCTAGAAATCATTGCCTTTTCCTGGCCAAGGTGATTGGGAGTGAGGCACCTGAAAAGGACTACGGCCTGGTCTGCAGGCAGTACTGGCCGAGGCCACCAGAGGGACCCAGAGCAAAGGAAGGAGGAGGTCCAACCCAGAATGCGGTTCCTCAGTTACTTACTTCCTCCTGCGTAAGGCATGGAATTCCAGGCTGGGCAAAGTCCCAGGAGCCCCTAGTCCTGGGATTTCCTAGCTTCCGCCATTCCTATGCCATCCTTGTGATTTTGCGCTTACCATTTCTCTCCCTTAGTTATTTATTTACTCCATACCTGCCTTACACCAATAGCTTCTAAAACGTTACCTAAGTTTTAATAAAAAATACAAAAACTCTATACGCTCTCATCGGTGGAAAACTGGTATCCCTTGACATGAAGAGGAAATATCTTGAAAAATGAATACAAGGGAATTGAAGAAACGCTGAGGATGGCTTTCTAGATGCTGTTTCCTGGAGAGTAAATGCCAGTGTTTCGTTTCAGAGAAGTGTTCAGGATACATTAGTCTCAAACTAAGACTCTCCCTTTGACACAACAAGGAGTAGAGGGAGGACTGCTAAGGAAATCACTTGTTTATTCTGCTTTCTGCACAATTTAATAGCAAGGTTTCACATGGCATAGCTTCAGCTCTCAGCTGAAGGGAAGTTTCCCCGTTTTGAGACCCATCGTAGTACAAACTCCAAGCAGGCAAGAGTGCCTCTGTCCGTGGCCTGTCGGCCTCTCCTGGAGCAGCGGGTAGGCCAGCGTTGCCCAGGCAGCCATGCCTCCCGGGGCTTGGGGTGTGTCCTCCCTGGGGCCAACGCCTGTCCACCCCCAAGTCCCAAGGCAGGGGTCCTCTACTGCACAGCCTGTGAGAGCTTTGTCCAGAGTCTCTAGACACTGAACCCAATGACTATGTCCTCTGAAACTGTCCTCTCCTCGGCTTCAGCCTCCTCTACCCCCCAGTTACATGGGATGCAGATTTCTCTGGCCTTTGATTCCTGTATTTATAGGGCAGAGACCACTACCCACCCCTGGCCTCAGCCTGCCACATAGGAGGACTGTGGAGCATAGATGACAATTGAAGTTGCCTCGCCCCGTTCACCCAGCTCCTACTCTTTGCAGGCACTGGTGAGTGTCCAGGTACGACGGCATCAGTCTTCACATCAGCCATGAGGTAGGTGCTATGGTTATTCCTGTTTTATAGATG
The DNA here is from genome assembly GCF_030445035.2 of Dasypus novemcinctus. Lineage (NCBI taxonomy): Eukaryota > Metazoa > Chordata > Mammalia > Cingulata > Dasypodidae > Dasypus > Dasypus novemcinctus. The sequence continues at coordinate 42,000,083 of NC_080696.1, read as the reverse complement.
AGAATCCTGTGACTGGAGAGATAAGCCAGTCACCCAAAGCCTCACCGCCAGCCAAGTGGCAGAGCTGGAGTTGAACCCCAGAGTGTCTGACTGTGGGGCTCGCCATCTCAGCAGGAAGATTCAAGGGGGTGAAATCCAACTGTGAAATGGCTCTGAAACTGAAATAGTGATGACTGCTCTGAGCAGACCTTGTGTGCCAGGTACTTCGTGGTTATCTCATTGATCCTCCCCAGTGCTTCGAGGTAGGGGCCATTGCCTCCACCCTAGTAACGAGGAGACTGAAGCTCCAGGGGTGCATCACCTCACCCAGAGTTCCACATGGTGAATGGAAGAGGCACCCCTTTGCCTCCACAGTCAAGCCTTTTCCAGAGGTGAGTGACCCTGTGGGCCAACCTCACTGCTGTTCTCAATATGGCAGACATTTTTTAAGGTGTCTTATTCAAGAAATATTTTCCTATCATCAAGGTGATCAAAATATACTAAGTTTGCTTCATAAAGATTTTAAGATTTGCTTTGGCATTTAAATCCTTAGACCATGTGGAGTTGAGTTTTGTGTATGGTGTAAAGGTGGGATCCAAACTCATTTCTCCCCCATATCTCTCCAGTTTTATATGCGACTACATAATCAAATAACACTCTATCTATTCCAAATGCTAATTTAGCCTATGTAGTCATAAGAAATTGGGACTGCCTTGAAATTAGTCTTTGCACCAGAAATGATGAATGTTCTGCCAAGCAAATTTAAACTGGGGTATACTTAAGAGAAAAGACTGTCTCCAAACATCAATCATGTACATACCAATGATGTACTAACTACAAATCTGCTCATCCATTTGTTTACCTTTTTGTCCAAAATCTTTATGGTTCTTTTTTTAATTATATCAAGGAAGTGTTTCTTGATCCAACTGCAGAAGAAAGCAAAGAGGGTTGAGTTATAAGCCATGGATCTGTTCTTTCCCCATCCTGCCCTAGAAGGGTGCCAACCTGACAAAATTAATCCTTGGAGGATGATCCATGATATTCTCCAATCAAAAAAATAAGTCGGAGTAGGCTAGCTGGGAAGGTGGTATTATCTGTGCACATCTGTAGATTTAACTTCTCCAGCATTCTTTCCCTTCCTTCTTTGGAAACCCACGCCTTTCCCATTTTCATTCCTTCCCTCAGCCCTAAGGGTGGGTTGCAGACTATGGCCCAGCCATCATAGTCCATAATAATGGGTCAAGAGATGCGCATATGACTTAACAGCTTTTCTCAGGGTTTTTCCTGGAATTGTTGTGGGAACTACTTTTCTCCTTTGCTGACATATTGAGCACTAAGGGCCAGGGAAGCCTGGAGCTCTAGAGTAGGGCACTCTGAGGGAGAATGAAGCCAACAGAGATAAAAAGCCCAACCATGGTGACATGGATGAATCATAAGTAGCCAGTGATAGCTTTGTATCCATTTATGGACTTTATAGCCATATGTGAGCCAACCAATCCCTTAGTGCTTTTGAAGTTTTGTAACTTGCTACTTAAAGGAGTTGGGTGAATTTAGATCCTAGAAATCTTGAGAACTGTTTAGGAGGGGAAAAGGTGGACTGCAAGGATAGGAATAGTCATGAATAGACTGGAAACTATGAAATATATGTGGCTCTGAAATATACAAAAACCTCCTTAACATCACTTATAACTAGAGAAACACTAATTTAAACTGAGATATTTCATCTTTCACTTGGAAAATGCTAAATCTTTGGGTATATGCCATGTTAGGGAAGGTGTAGAGTATTGACACGGTCATATATTGCTAGTGGGAATGTAAAGTGACAAAACTTCTTGGAGGGCAATTTGTTAGTATGTATTAAAATTACAATTAAAATTACTCTCTGTCTCAGCAATTCCATTTAAAATATTTAACTACAATATATTTGCCCAACTGCAAAATGATGTTATGCACAAGGTTACCTGTGTAGCAGTATTTGTAAAATCAAAAGAATAGAGAAAAAAGACTAGGGGGGAAAGCTCTCCAAACTAAAATTCCATCTATGGAGAACTGGTTATATACATTTCATTGTTTTCATAAAATGCAGTATTTTGAAAAGGAAGCTCTTATATTCTGATGTGGAAGGACTTCTAAATTTACATCAAGTGAAAAAAGGTAGGAACCTAATATTGTATATAGCATGCTACTATTTGAGTAAAAAGCAAAAGAATAGAATATCTAGATGTGCAGGCATAGATGCTCACAGAAACTATCTCCAGGGTGCTGTTAATATTGGTTACTTCTGGCATGGGAACTGGTCGGTGGGGGAACAAGAGTGGGGAGAGATGTTTTTCACTCTGTACCCCTTTGCAGCATTTGAATTGTGAACTATGTAAATAAACTGTCCATTCAAAAACATTTTAAAACTTGAAATATAGAAGGAGGGGGTAAGAATCATTCTGTATACCTCCAAACTCCGCAACACATTATCTGGCAGTCCAACAATTAGTTGTTCATTCACTTATTCACTCACTCACTCAATCAACAAACGTTTTCCTCTCTTACGTACTAAACTGTTTTAGGTGTGAAGGGACAGTGGTGAATAGGACAGCCTTGCCTTCTAACCTCATGGAGTTTGCGATGGCAGTCTAAACCACTTCAGATAAAGCTGCTCCCTGAGAGCCCCTCCCAACCATGGCCACCACTCTGGTGCCAGCCAGTTGAGTTAATTTTGATGCATATTATATTGGTCGTGTTCAGCTCTACAGGTTTGCTCTTTTTTTTGAGGTATCAGCGACTGGGGATTGAATCCCGGACCTTGTATGTGGAAGCTGGTGCTCAACCACTGAGACACATCAGCTTCCCTGAGTTGGTTTTTTGTTTGTTTGATTGTTTTCCTTGTTGTTTGTTTTTGTTGTTTCAGGAGGCACTGGAAACTGAACTCAGAACCTCTGATGTGGGAGGCAGATGCTCAATCACTAGAGCCACATCCGCTCCCTGCATGTTTGCTTTTGAAATTTGATTGGACATATCTGCTTGTGCTTGGGATTTTTTATTCTTAGCTTATAAATTAATTATATTTTTCTCTCCTTATGATTCATTCCCTAATTTTGTGCTGAATAAGGCATGTGTAAATCAGACAATCATGTCCTGGGGTTCTGCAGAAGCATCAGGCTCTGTCCCCTGAGCATGCTGGACCCAAAGCCTGGATGATCCTTGGTCCCTGGTACCCAGCTCCCATTCACAAACAGATGGGAGCCCCCTGACTGTTGCCATAGAGAAGACGGCTGGTGTCCCTGACAGCCATGTTGGAGTGTTAATTCCAGACCTGCCCCCTCCCACACTCATGGGTGCTTCTCCAACCACGGATCAAAGTTAAAGAGATTGAAGCAGTAAATGATTTTCCATGAATCATGGACTACATAAAGTCTTCCTGGACTCCTTCCCTCTCTTGTTGCCCTGGTTCAATCCAACCTCCTAAATATGCCTGGCCACAGTCCTTTCTCTATCTCCACTGCCATCACCTGCAGGGGCATCATCTTTTTTGCCTGGACAACTGTATCTGCCTCCTTCTTGGTTTACCTCCATATACTCTGACCCATTCTAATCTCTTCTAAAGGGAGTGATCTTTTTTTTTTTTTAATTGATTTTGTAAAAATATTACATTAAAAAAAAAATGAGGTCCCATTCAACCCCACCCCCCCCACCCCACCACTCCCCGCCCAGCAACACTCACTCCCATCATCATGACACATCCATTGCATTTGGTAAGTACATCTCTGGGCATCTCTGCACCTCATGGTCAATGGTCCACATCATGGCCCATACTCTCCCACATTCCATCTAGTGGGCCCTGGGAGGATTTACAATGTCCGGTGATTGCCCCTGCAGCACCATCCAGGGCAACTCTAAGTCCCAAAGGCGCCTCCACATCTCATCTCTTCCTGCCATTCCCCATAACCGTCAGCCACCATGTCCACTTTTCCCACTCCAATGCCGCCTTTTCTCTGTGGACCTTGGATTGGTTGTGTCCGTTGCACCTCTATGTCAAGAGGAGGCTCAGATTCCACATGGATACTGGATGCAATCCTCCTGCTTTCAGTTGTAGGCACTCTAGGCTCCATGGTGTGGTGGTTGTCCTTCTTCAACTCCATCTTAGCTGAGTGAGGTGAGTCCAATAAATCAGATAGATTGTAGGAGCTGAAGTCTGTTGAGGCTCAGGGCCTGGCTATCATATTGTCAGTCCAGAGATTCAAATCCCCTAAATATATCTTAAACCCCAACACCAACTACAATTCCAGTAAAGTAGCATGAAAGTCTTATGAAAAGAGATCCCATCGGAGTCCAGTTTCATCACGCAGAAACACCAGCTCCAAAGAAGGGCCATCTGACATAGCAGTGAACCCCATCTGCAATGACCATAGAGCCCATGGGTCTCTTTAGCCCTCAAAGGAACCAATATCTGGGGTTGTATCTACTTTATCTGTCTCTTAGACTCTGCTCAGTTGTGCATAAGGGCAATCCTTCTGACAGCCTCCAGACTCTTTTTTAGAGACTCGTAGCCATATAAACTCCTTTCCATTTCCCCCTTACATTAGGTCAAACAGAATTTTAAAGTCATGTTATTATATGTAGACAGGGATATTCTGCTGATCTGCATTGAACCTTCAATTCAAGGTCATTTTCCAGTTGCATCATCAGTTGGTACTTGATAGTGATCCCTCGATGCCAGGGAGGCTCATCCCCGGGTGTCTTTTAAAAAAGCAAATCTGATTATTCTATCCTTCCTCCTTAAAACCATCGAAAGGCCTGCTGTTGCCCATTAGGATGCAATCTTGATTCTGCCCATGTCTTTAACTTCTAATTCGACCTCATCCTGCCATCTGCTCTCCATGTTCTCGTCCCCCCGCTTGTCTGTTCTCTGTGTCTGTTTGCTGCGTCTTTTTTCTTTGTCCGCTTCTGTTGTCCTCAGCACGGGAAGTGTGGGTGGCGCCATTCCTGGGCAGGCTGCACTTTCTTTCGCACTGGGCGGCTCTCCTTACGGGGCACACTCCTTGCGCGTGGGGCTCCCCTATGCGGGGGACACCCCTGCGTGGCACGGCACTCCTTGCGCGCATCAGCACTGCGCATGGGCCAGCTCCACACGGGACTGACCTACTTTCACTTCTTGGAAAATACAAGCTTCTTCAGGCCTCAGGATCTTTGCATATTTCTGCCTCATCAGAAAAGCTTTCCCTTCATTGTGTGCCTGAATTCAAGGCTTATTCTTTCCTTGAATATATTGCCCTTGTTCCAAAGGCTCATTAACTGTGACTACATTTGTGGCTTTCAGTACTCTTGAGCAGGTTATCACAGTTATATTGAAGGTAATTCTTTACATAGTAAATTATTAACTGTCTTCCTCTCCCACTAGAATACAAACTGCATTGGGACAGGGACAATGTCTGTTTTATATCCTCTTGTTTTCCTAGCATTTAGCTCAGGATCTGGCAAATAGCAAGGGCTCAATAAACATTTGTTGAATACATTAATGAGTAAAGCGGCAAACTCTTCCTTTTTGGTCAAGACCATGTTTTCTAGAGTTCATATCTATTGTACCCTAACCTTTCAACCATCACAACCATAACAACAAAAAAAAAACACATTGTATTCATCCCACTGTGTTTATTTTCACCATGTGCTATAGCAGTCAGCCTGCAGACTGCTATCATTCAGTCCATGTTCACTTAACAGTCCATATAAGCATGGCACATTGATATTCTGGGCTTCCATTAAAGACAACCTGGATGAGGAATTGGCAAACTTTTTCAATTAGGGCCACATAGGAAATATCTGTGACACTGCAGGTCTTACAGTTTTGCAAATTCTAATCTCTGATGTTGTAGTACTAAAGCAGCCATAGACAATTCATAAACAAATGAGCACGGCTGTGTTCTAATACGAAAATTTGCCACAACAGGTGGCGGGCAGATCTGGCCAGCAGACCATGGTTTGCCAACCCCTAACCTTGACTAATCTTAAAATATTGCTCTAATGTCCATTGGGGGCATCTTTTGGGAGTTGAATGCAGAGGCAGCTCTGATATCCAGTGAATGTGTGGGGTCACTTACCGTATGTTTTTGGAAAGGTCAATGTTGATTTTGCCAACAGTGTTTTTGCAGTGGGCCACAGAGGCAGTGGGTTGTCCACTTTGGTCCTTGCTCACGTTCAGAGAAAACGATATGGAAATGTGACCCAAACTCATGTTAAAGGTTCCCATCGCAGGGCTGGTTGGGAAAAGTGAGAATCAAAGTTTGTATAATCTGGGCAGTTCCAGGAAGAGGATCCAAAAGAACACAGACCTAAGTTTGACTCTCATGTCCCTACTAGCTATCTGTGTATCCTCCCTGAGCCTCAATTTATCACAATAGAAACAGTCAATATTTATTGAATATTTTTGGTGTCTCAAATGCACTGATAAATGCCTTACAATGATTGTTCTGTTTAATCCACAACTGCATCTAATGAAGTGGGTTAACTCCATTTTACAGGTGATGACATGGGCTTAGGAAGAGTCAGACATGAGTCCCTTAATAGAGTAGACTTTTAAGAACCCAAGAATGGAAATGAAGGGTGGGAGGACATGCCCTTGCCCAAAGCTGACAGATGTTCTAACCCAAGTACTACTTACAAGAAAGTCTTTTTCACCTTCCACATTCCATAGACAGACACCTGGTTATTGGACAGGGAAACTCTCACACCGTGCAGTGGGAGTAAACTCAAATTTGAGTTTCGGAGTATGAAGTGATTGATCTTCAGGCTGGGGAAGGGAGTCAGACTGTCAATTCCAGACAAACCAGGAGCACATCAGTCCCTTGAATGAGTCCAGAGAGTCCCCTCGGACCTCTCACTCTGTGTTTCAAATTTATTGACCTAAACCACAATGGACAATCAAATCATCTTATCCACTTCTTTGAAGGTCTGCTCAGGCTCTGCCTCCTCCAGGAAGCCTGTATAGTATGTGTGTTTGTGTATGTACATTTAGAATAGTTGCTCTTTGCCCACTGCCTTCAGGAATTATCTCAAAGGACTTGGGGTGTAGTCTGAGTCAATTTTTCTTGTCAATGATGGTTAATGATCCTTCAAGGCCTAATATGAACTCTAATGGGACAGGGGAAGAAAAATCCATGTAACCAAGGAATGCATGAAGAAAGAGTAAGGGCTGAGACCTCTGAGGACTAAATGAATGAAAGCTTGAAGAGATGGTCATTGGAGGTCATTGGAGTCCTTCAGGGAATGGATATGAGGAACCAGGGCTTGTTCCCCAGGACCAGGACGACCCCTGGCTTTATTTCTTCCCTGGGGATATGAATGGATGCTATGTCCAAAAGAAAATATATAAATTAAATATAAATAATTTCTGGTAAGACTTAAAATCCTTGACTAAAGATGCCTAGCATGGAAGGTTGGTATGTTTCAAGTAGATCTCTAATCTGGGCAGTGAGAAGAATATCCAGGGGCCTTGGAAGACCAAAAATCCAGGATTAGAGTCTCTGTAGGACTGACCTATTGATGAATGGTTTCTCAGGGTCTCTGTGGTGACTTAGTGTTATGAAAACCCCAGAAAAACATGTTCTTAATCCATTCCTGTAGGTGTGAACCCTCTGTAAATAGGACCTTTTGATGAGGTTATTTCAGTTAAGGTATGGCCCAACTGAATCAGGATGGGCCTTAATACTGTTACTGGAGCCTTATAGGGAAGGCCACAGAGACAGAAAACATGGGGAGCAGCCAGAGCTGGAAATTAAAGGAAACTGCAAGAAAAAGGAGAAAGTGTTGCCAAATGCATTGCCATGTGATGGAGCCCTAGAATGCCACAGTTTTTAGGAAGAAAACTTCACCTTGCTGGTACCTTGATTTTGGATTTCTCCTAACCTCAAAACTGTCAGCCAATTCCCATTGTTTAAGCCAACCCATTGTATGGCATTTGTTTTAGCAGCTGGGACATTAATACAGCTTCCCTTCTGTACTGACAATTCAAGAAACATACAGCACTTTCCAGAAGACCCACAAGAGCTGGCCATGATGCCTCTGTCTTTAGTCTAGGAGATGACCCCATCCCAGCTCTTGATTACTCTCCCCCCTTGACCCTAGGCCCCCATCCTTTTGCCTTGGCAGCCCCTGTGATGAAGAATGGCGACCTTACTTGTGGACCTCGTAGTGTATACTTCCAATCCAACTGTTTTTGAATTTCCCTGTGAAATTACGCAGCTCGAGTTTGGAAAACTCCTTCTTCAGGTTGGCAACTCCATGATGGCGGGCTGGAGAGAAAAAGAAGATGATTTGTGTTAACTCATTTAGTGGGATGCAGCTTAGTATAGTAGTTGGGTTGCCAGGCTTTGGAATCACAGGGACTGGTATTAAGTCCAGGATTTGCCATTTATTCTTGGTATAATTCTAAGAAATTTCCCTAACATTCCAGAGCCTCAGTTTCCTCATCTGTAAAATGGGGATAATAATGATACCAAACCTGATAATTAAATTAGTTCATGAATATAAAGTGCTAGAAAAATGTCAGTAATTTTTATTAATTCATTCAACAGGATTTTGGAAGTAATGATAAAATACATTGAGGCTTTTAAGTAATCATGTACTGCAATTTGGTTTTTCAGAATTGCCTGGGCCATATACCAACAATGCAGACACCTAGACCAAAATCTAGTCAGTTTTAGGTGGATTCCAGGAATCTGTATTTTAACATGCGTCCCAGCAATTCTAATGTCAGAAAAAATGCTGGGGACAATGCTGATCTAGTCCTATTCTCACCCTCCTGTTTAAAGAGGGGAAACTGAAGCCTGGAAAGTGACATAGCCTTGTCTTTGTTACCACTCCAGTCTGGTGGGCAACAATGGGCACCAGAACATGACCAAGCCCCCTTACCATATTTCAGGCCTTTTTTGGTGATCCTGGCTATAATCCCAGCATCAGAGTTGTCTTCTCCAAAGCTGGAGACCTCTGCCAACAGCAATAGGGCCACCACCACACAGTATAGTCTGGCTATCATCTTTGTCCTCAGCTCTTTCCTGGGAAAGATCGGTCAGAATCTCTTTGTATTGACAGCAGAGGCTGGGGTGCTAGATTAGGAGGTGAACAAACTAGGAGGCAGAACAATTCAAGGCTTTGGGGCAGCCCAGTTCCCAGCAATTTAAGATGGGGAGAAGGTTGCTTGTGAAACTGTTGGAAGTTTATTTCTGGCCCTGAGAGCAGCGGATTTGGTACATGGCCTCCATCCTCTTCCTCCTCTAAGCTGTCCTGCCCATAACTGCCAGAGGAGCTTCCCCCATCTCCAAGGCCTCTCTCTACCTAAACAGCCTCCATTCATTCCCCCTTATCTACAGTCTGCAATCCAATTACTCAGTCTGGCAGGGAAGGCAGCCATACCATGACTACAACGGACATGTCCAACCAGATCTTCCACTGCCCCAGACTGCCTGAACCCTGCACTGTAGCTCTGCTGGAATCCTACTGTTCTCCACTTACATCACGCACATTCCCATATTTGTCTGCCCCCCTTTCCTGCCTGGAATATTTCCCCTTTCTTTAGTTGCCTTCCAAGACCATCTCAGGTCTGATCACAAATACAGTGGATGGAATCCACAACTCTAGGCTCTGGACACTTTCACATTTTCTCTTGATCAAAAACATCTGTTTTTAATCACCTTTATTCAGGTATAAATTATATGCAATTAAATGTACACATTTTAAGTGTACAGTTTACTCATTAAACTGTACACTGTATTTACTGGAGTAAATACCCTATAATTAAGATAAAGAACATTTCCATCACCCCAGGAAGTTCTCCTGTGCTTTTTCCCAGGCAATCTCCTTAGACATCTGCTGCTCCAGACAACTACTGGTCTGCTCTCTGTTACCATAGATTCTTTTTGTGTGTTCTAGAACTTCATATAAATGGAATCTTATGGTATGAATTCTTTTGTGACTGGCTTCCTTCATGCAGGATTCTGTTTTGGCGATCCATCCATGCTTTTGCCTGTATCAGTACTTTATTCCTTCTTATTGCTGAGTAGTAGTCTATAAGGCAGCTAGAACAATACATTTTTTTAAATCACGTTTTAAATTTTCTTCAAATAGGAAAAAATTGACATGGTTCAAAAATCAAATGATGTACAAAGACATACAGTGAAAAGTCTGGCCCTCAGCCCTCCTTTGCACCTTCCAAGTTCCTATCTCCTTTCCATCAAATCAGTGTCATCTTCTATTATGATAAGTACCTGGAGTCAGAAGGTGCTTTGAGAATTTACATTCTAGGGGTGTTGGGAGCACAGAGAAGGAAAAATCAAAAGAGCAGAAGTGCTTGAGCTTAGTTTTCAAGTATAAATTGGAATTTGACAAACAGACTTAGAGAGGAAAGGTATCCTACCAGAGAGAACAGCAAGAGCTAAGGCATGGAAGCCTGAGAAAGACTGCATGTTTGGGAAGGAACAAAGAATTGTGGGAAAGTAAAGGGTTAAGGGTGGGGATGGAAAAGAGTGGTGGAAGGGGAGGCACAAACCTGGGCAAGACTCTTCTTGAAGGGCCTTATTAACCAGTCCATGTTGAAGTGTGATGTGGAATTGTTTTCCCTCCCTCCCTTCCTCCCTTCCTCCCTTCCTCCCTCCCTTTCTTCCTTCCATCCATCACTATGGTATGGGGTGGAGGAAAGTGTTGGGTCCATATTCACACATATTATTTGTGTGCAAATCACATCATATATATATATGTTTTTTAATTTTTTAATTTTTTAAAGAAGGTTCTGGGGATTGAACCCAGGACCTTGTACATGGGAAGCAGGAACTCAACTTCTGGGTTAAACTTACTCTGCCCTTATATTTTTTAAAAAACATTTATATTGTGGTAACATAGATAAAATAAAAATGTCCCCATTTTACCACTTTGAAGTATACAATTCAGAGGTGTTAATTACGTTCATAATACTGTGCCACTATCATCACCATCCATTACCAAAACTTTTTCATTACCTCAAACAAATTCTGTAACCATTAAGCAATAACTCCTCATCCCCTACACCTCTTAGCCCCTAGTGATCTGTAATCTACTTTTGGTTTCTGGTTTCTAGAAATTTGCATATTCTAGGTATTTCATGTAAGTGGAATCATGCAATATTTGTCATACAGTGTTTGTTTTTGGATTGTTTCACACAACATAATGTCTCCAAGTTTCATATATATTGTAGCATATATCAGAAATTAATTCCTTTTTATGACGAAGCAATATTCCATTGTTTGTCTACACAATATTTCATTTATCTATTTGTCTGTTGATGGACACTTAGGTTCCTTCTGCCGTTTGGCTATTGTGAATAGTGCTGCTATGCCAATGATAAACAAATACCTGTCAGAGTCTCTGCTATCAGTTCTTTTGGGTATATACCTATGTGTTTGATTGCCAGGTTATATAGTAATTCTATGTTTGACTTTCCGGGAAATTACCAAACAGTTTTCTGGTGGCTTCACCATTTTCTACTCTCACCAGCAATGTACAAATGTTTCGATTTCTCTGCATCCTCCATGCTAGGCATGTGTGAAGTTGTGTCTCACTGTGGTTTGTTTTTTTTTTTAAGATTTTTCATTTTAAAAAATTTTATTTATTTCTCTCCCCTTCCCCCTCCCCCATTGTCTGTTCTCTGTGTCCGTTTGCTGTGTGTTCTTCTGTGTCCACTTGCATTCTTGTCAGCAGCACCAGGAATCTGTGTCTCTTTTTGTTAAGTCATCTTGCTGCGTCAGCTCTCCATGTGTGCAGTGCCACTTCTGGGCAGACTGGGCTTTTTTCGCACGGGGTGGCTCTCCTTGCAGGGTGCACTCCTTGAGCGTGGGGCTCCCCTCTATGGGGGACACCCCTGCATGGCACAACACACTCCTTGTGGGCATCAGTACTGTGTGTGGGCCAGCTCACCACATGGGTCAGGAGACCCTGGGTTTGAACCCTGGATCTCCTATATGGTAGGCGGATGCTCTATCAGCTGAGCCAAATCTGCTTCCCTCACTGTGGTTTTGATTTGAATGTCTCAATGAAAAATGAGGCTGAGCATCCTTGCATGTGCTTATTGGCCATTTGTACATTGTTTTTTTTGAGAAATGTTTACTCAAGTCCTTTACCCAAGTTTTAAATGGATTGTTTTCTATTTTATTGATGAGTTGTTGGAGTTGTGTATATATTTTGGGCATTAAATTATTATCAGATATGTGATTTGCTACCATTTTATCCCTTTCTATAGGTTGTCTTTTCACCTCTTGAACGTTCTTTGACATTCAAAAGTTTTTAGTTTTGATGAAGTCCATTTTATCTGCTTATTTTTTTGTTGTTCATGCTTTTGGTGTCATAGCTAAGAAATCACTGCAAATCCAAGGTCTCGTAGGTTTTCTCCTATGTTTTCTTCTAAGATTTTTATAGTTTTAGATCTTATGTTTAGGTTCTTGATCCATTTTGAGTTAACTTTTGTATATGAGGTAAGGTAATGATCCAACTTCATTCTTTTGCATATGGACATCTAGTTTTCCAGCACCATTTGTTGAAGAGACTATTTTTTCTCTATTTAGTGTACATGGCATTCTTGTCAAAAATCAGTTGGCCATAGATGTTTGTTTTCATTTCTAGCCCCTCAACTATTCCATTAGTCTGTATGTATATATATATAGTGTATTTAAATATATATATTTAAAGATTAATTTAATTTATTTATTTACATCCCCCCCCACCCGCCCCATTGTTTGTGCTTGCTGTCTATTCTCTGTTCATCTTCTTTTTAGGAGACATTGGGGACCAAAAACTGGAACCTCCCATGTGGTAGGGAGGCACCCAATCACTTGAGCCACTTCTGCTCCCTGCTTGTTGTGTCTCTCATTGTGTTTTGTCACTGTCTCTTAGTTACATCATCTTGCTTCTTCACCTTGTTGCATCAGTTTGCCACGCCTGCCTGTTACATCAGCTTGCTGTCTTGCTTGTCTTCTTTAGGAGGCACTGGGAACCAAACTCAGGACCTCCCATGTGTAGGTGGGCGCCCAACTGCTTGAGCCACATCCTCTTCCCTGTATGTGTATCTTTATGTCAATATTTAACTGTTTTGATTACTGTGGATTTGTAGTAAGTTTTGACATTGGGAAGTGTGAGTCCTCCAACTTTTTTTCTTTTTTTGGGATTGACTTGGCTATTTGTGTCCCTTTTTGATTCCATATGAATTTGAGGATTGACTTTTCCATTTCTGCAAAAGAGGCTGCTGGAATTTTGAAAAGGGTTATGTTTTACCTGTGGATCACTTTTTTTTATACTGACATCATAACAATATTACAACTTCCAATCCATGAACATAAGATGCCTTGCCATTTATTTAGGTCTTATTTAATTTCTCCCAGTGATGTTTTGAAATTTTTAGCATACAAGTCATTTACCTCCTTGGTTAAATTTAGTTCTTGATATTTTATTTTTTTAGATGCTTTTGTAAATGGAGATGTTTTCTTGGTTTCCTTTTTGATTTATTCATGGTTGGTATATAGAACACACCTGATTTTGAGTTTTGGTTTTGTATCCCACAACTTTGCTACTCTACTAGTTTTTTGTGTATGCTTTTGGGATTTTCTATATAAAAAAATTATGTCGTCTGTAAATAGAGATAGTTTTACTTCTTCCTTTCCAATTTGGATGAATTTTACTTCTTTTTCTTGCCTAATTTCTCCAGCTAGAACTTCCAGTACACTATTCAATAGCAGTGGTGAAAGTGGTCATTCCTGTCTTGTTCCTGATCTTAGGGGGAAAGTTTTCAGTCTTTCACCATTGGATATAATGCTAGCTATTTAATATGCTCTTTATCATATCAAGGACATTCTCTTCTATTGCTATTTTTCTGAGTGTTTTTGTCATGAAAGGGAATTGGATTTTGTAAAATACCTTTTCTGTGTCAATTGAGATGATCATGTGATTTTTTCCCTTCATTCTATTAATGTGTGTGTGGTTGTTTTTTTTTTTTTTTTTGCATTGCTTGATTTTCTTATACTGAGCCACCCTTGCATTCTTGGGATAAATTCTATTTGGTCATGATTTAAACTTCTTTTAATACACTTTTGGAGTCTCTTTGTTAGTATTTTGTTGAGGATTTTGGCAATTATATTCACAAAGGAATTTAGTGTGCAATTTTCTTTTCCAGTGATATCTTTACCTGGTTTTGGTATCAGGGTAATCCTGGGCTCATATAATGAGTTATGAATTTTTTGGAAGAGTTTGCTAAGTTTGGTGTTAATTATTTCTAATGCTTATTACAATGTACCAGTGAAGCCACCTGTCTCTGGATTTTTTTTTTTTTGGCAAGGCTTTTATTACTCATTAAATCTCTTGACTTGTTATTGGTCTGTTGAGATCTATTTCTTCTTGAGTCGGTTTTGGTAAATTGTATGTTTCTGGGAATTTGTCTATTTCTCATAGATTATCTCATTTGTTGGCATGTAAGTGTTTATGGTATTCTCTTATAATCCTTTTAATTTCTGCAAGATCAATAATACAGTTTCCACTTTCCTTTCTGATTTTAGTTATTTGCATCTTTTCTCTCTCTTTTTCTTTGTTAGTTTAGCTAAAGACTTGTCAATTTTCTCCCGGGGATGAGCTTCCCTGGCACCAAGGGTTTACTACCAAGTACCAGCTGATGATGTAACTAGAAAATGACCTTGAATAGAAGAGTCAACTCGGACCAGCAGAATATCTCAATCTACATATAATTCCAGGAGTTAAAATGCTTTTTGACCTGAATAAAAGGGGGAAATGGAAAGGACAAATGAGTTTATATGACTATGAGTCTCCAAAAAGAGCTGGGAGGTTATCAGAGGGGTTGCCCTTATGCACACCTGAGCAGAGTCCCAGAGACAGATAGAGTAGATACAACCCCAGGTATTGGTTCTTCTGAGGGCTACAGAGACCCACAGGTTCTATGATCATGGCAGATGGAGTTCAGTGCCATGTCAGTTGGCCCTGCTTTGGAGTTTGTGTTTCTTTGTGATGGAGCTGGACTCAGATGTGATCTTTGTTCACAAGCCTCTCCTGTTACTTTTACCAGAACTGTAGTTGGTGCTGGGGTTTAATGTATACCCAGGGGACCTGAATCTCTGGACTGACCATGTGATAGCCAGGCCCTAAGCCTCAACAGACTTCAGCTCCTACACTCTGGTTTATTGGACTTACCCCACTCAGCTAACATGGAGGTGAAGAAGGTCAGCCACCACACCAGGGAGCCAAGAGTGCCTACAACTGAAAGCAGGAGAATTGCATCCAGCATTCATGTGGACTCTAAGCCCCCTCTTGATATAGATGTGAAGTGGACACAACCATTCCAAGGTCCACAGGATGGAGGAATAGAGTATGGATTAGAGTAGACTTACTGATATTCTATTCATGAACTATTGTGATTAGTAATCACAGAAAATGTGGCATTGGTATGGAGAAAGTAGCCATGGTGGCTGCTGGGGGTAAGGAGTGGGAGGAAGAGATGAGATGTGGGGGTGTTTTCGGGACTTGGAGTTGTCGTGGGTGGTGCTGCAGGGACAGTTACCGGACATTGTATGTCCTCCCATGGCCCACTGGGTGGACTGTGGGAGAGCGTGGGCTATGATGTGGACCATTGACCATAAGGTACAGTGGTGCTCAGAGATGTATTCACCAAATGCAATGAATGTCTCATGATAGGAGATTGTTGTTATGGGGGGAGGAGGGGTGTAAGGGGGGTGGAGGGTATAATGAGGACCTCATATGTAATATTAAAAAAATAAATAAAGACAAAAATATTTTTAAAAAATAAAATAAAATAAAAAATGACTTGTCAATTTTATTGATCTTTAAAAAAACAAATTTTGGTTTCATTGAGTCAATTGTTTTTCTATTGTCTATTTCATTTATTGTCACTCTAATCTTTACTATTTCCTTTCTTCTACCACTTTTTGATTTAGTTTGCTCTTCTTTTTCTAGTTTCTCAAGATATAAGAATAAGCTATTTTCTTGAGATCTTTTTTTGGTTTTCTTTTTTTTAAACGTAGGCATTTACAGTTATATATTTCCCTCTGAGATTGCCTTTTGTTGAATTGCATAAATTTTGTCATGTTGTGTTTTGTTTTCTTAACTCTCAAGATATTTCCTAATTTGCCTTATGATTTTTTCTTTGACCTATTGTTTGAGTGTCTTTTAATTTCCACTTATTTGTGAATTTTCTAGTTTTTCTTCTTTTATTGATTTCTGTCTTCTTTCTATTTTGGTTGGAGAAGATGCTGTCTTAGTTCTACAGGGCTGCTCTAACAAAAACCACATACTAGGTTAGCTTAACAACAGAAATTTATTGGCTCATAGTTTTGGAGTCTAGAAGTCCAACACTAAGGTGTTGATGACTGGTCTGTTTACTCCTAGAGTCTGTAGTGTTCTGATTGTGGCCTGTATGTGCGTTCCTTGGGTCACACGGCAATCTGTTCCTCCTCTCTGATTTATTCTAGTTTCTGTCTTCTACTGACTGTATCCAAATTTCTTATCGCATCATAGACATGGAGCTCTACAGACATGGAAGAGGAAAAGATTTTTAAAATTTTTTCACTTTCAACTTATTTGTGTTGGCTCTAAAGTAAGTCCTTGTAAACAACATATATTTGGATCACACTTTTTAAATCTATTCTGCCAACTTTGCCTTTTGATTGGAGAATTTAATCCCTTCATATTCATAGTAATTACTATGTTCATTGAACTTTTAGGAAAGTTGGAAATGCCTTTGTAGTTCCAATGTCTGGATCTCTTCAGTGGATACTTTCTATCACTTTATTTAGTTTCTTTGAATGGGCCATTACTTCCTATTTCTTTGTATACCTGGTGATTTTTTTGTTGTTGTTGAAGTCTCAACATTTGAATATTTTGATGTCTTAATTCTGGAAGTCAGATTCTTCTCCTTCTCTAGGGTTTGCTTTTTTTAAAATTTTCAATTGTTGAAGGCTGTAGTGTAGATTGGCTCTGTGTTGGGCCTTTCCTTCAATACTTAGCTCAGTTTGTGCTGAAGTTATAGATTAGCCCATGGTGAACAGGTAGGTTCTTCTCATGACTTTGTGAGCATCCATGGTAGCTTTGAAAAATCCCACCATATGATTGAATGTTTTTCTGGGTTTCCTAGTTTCCCCTCTAAAAAAAAGAAACTCTCTCCCCAGCTAGTCTTCCTGGGCCTCAGGCACTGCATTTTATGCCTCAACCACAATCTTCCACTCCAGGTTGCTTCAGGTTGCTTGTTTCTGTACCTCTTCTTATCACCTCTCCATCCTGAGTATATTAAGGATAGGTGACGCAAATTAATTCTCTGAGTCAGTCTTTCAGGGAACAGGTTGGAGGACATACAAACACACTAAGTTTTCACATTAGATGTGTTAACAACCAGTTTCAACTTTTTCATCATCCCAGAAGTATACCCAAACCCTTTAAGTAATCACTCTATTTTCTTCCCTCCTCAGACTCTGGCAACCACTAATCTTTTTGTCTTAATGGATTTTGTCTTAATGGATTTTGGATATTTCCAAAATGGAATCATACAATGTGGCAGTTTGATATTATTTATGAATTCCAAAAAGAGATATTGATTATATTTGTAAACTGGTCTGTTCCTCTGGGTGTGATGTTCCTTTGATTGTATTAAATCCAGAGGTTTCACTTTTACTTTATGAAATCAAGATTAGGGCTTGGATTCAACCACATCATTAGGGTGACTCAGTTTGAATCCCTGACCCCTTTGTGGGCTATATAAACAGTCACTCAAGGAGAACACAGAATAAAATTCACACAGAGGAATATAGAGCACCACAGGTACAGAAGAGGAATGAACTTTGATCCTGCGGACCTGGGAAGAAAAGTGAGCCTGATAGTCTAGAGCTGACCTTGTGAAGAGACCAGAACAGCTGAGCCTGGAAAGAAACACCTCCCGGGAAGAGAGATGAGCCCTATATCCAGCTGAGATTGGAAGAAGCTGGACCCATGGAGCCTTAAGAGGAGAAAGGAAGGCTGAATCCTCATGGATATTGGCAGCCATCTTGCTTCAACACATGGCAACTGACTTTGGGTGAGGAAGAAACCTTGCGTTGGACTCTTTAGGGCCTTGTGACTGTAAACTTCTACCCCAAATAAACACCCTTTATAAAAGCAAAGAGAGTTTGGTATACTTTGCATCAGCACTCATTTGGCTAATCAATATGTGATCTTTTGTGTCTGGTTTCTTTCACTTAGCATAATGTTTTCAATGTTCATCCAAGTCCCTTTTATGGCTGAGTATTAGTCCATTGTATGGATATACCACAATTTATTAATACACTCATCCATTGATGAATATTTGGGTTGCTTGCACCTTTTGGCTATTATGAATAATGCTACTATAAACATTTGGGTATAAATTTGTTTGTGAACATATGTTTTCATTTCTCTTGGGTATGTACCTAGGATTGGTATTTCTGGCTCATATGCTATATTTACAACATAGAATAGTTTAATTTTTGCAGTAACTGATACTCCTTATGCTCTGTTGAACTCTCTTTTTTCCCTGGGTAGTGCGTTCCCTTATGACATCTCAGTTCTCATTCCTTCACTTTCCAGTCCTGTTTGGTTTAGTTTAAGACTTGGTCCTGTTCATGTTAAAAACCTCAATCTCATATTCTACTCAAAGTCTTCTTCCTGTCCCCCATTGCAGGCTTCCTGTGGCTCTCATGGTTTTCAGCATGCATGTGTGAGTGTGTGATCTTCTCTTTCACATACCCCTCCCTATCTCTTGTTCTGTTTCCATAAGGAAGAGGAAGGGGAAGCTGCCTGGGGTGTCTTGATGGCTTTCTTTATTTATCTCACTGGAGTGATGTTGCTATCTCCTTGCTGAGAGTCTTGGTCACTGACCAAGCTTGATATTTGTCACCTCATTGTGGGTAAAAGGGGACTCCCCCCCCCCCAAGACCTGTCAGTGAGGGACTCAATTCCATGCAGCTGCTCTAGGCAAGGATCAGTCTTCTGGGGAATTATCCTCTACTTATCCTCAACCATAGGCCTATAGCCAGACTTGAATCCAGCTTTCCCTCTTTTTGGGAGGTGGAATTACAGAGAGGTGGTCCTTATCTCTTCTTCACCTTCCCATACCACCATTCCAAACCTCAACAATGTTCTTTTTTCTTACTCTGGGGCACTGAGGGCAGCTCAGTAAGCCCTGGTTCAGCTAATAACCAATTAGGGAATGAGATGTCAGCCTCTCTTTGTTGCAGAACCCCCACGTCTCTTAAGAGGATCTCTCTTAGAGGCTTTTCTCCCTTGGCTTTGTTTAAGGAAACACATAGGGAATTCTTTACCCCTACACATAGGATGGTATGGGAAGGGGATAGCTGAGGCCCCCCCTTTTTTTGTATCCTCCTGGAAATAATTTAATCAGAAGACTGGTAGGGTCAGGTTTGGGTTCTCAACAGATGGGTAAAACAGTAGTTGGAGGATGAAGAAGATCTGCATTAAGGATGTAGTCATGTGGTTGGCCTCCAGAACTATTTAGGGGACAGAACAGAGTGACCATCAGCTGTGGAGAGAGTGAGGGTGTCAGTTAAAGTCAAGACGGTACTGAAATTTGAGTCCAGCTTCTTTACTGCTGTTCGTCTCTGAGGCCGTATCCCATCCCTAAATGGGTATAATGGTGCTGACTTTAAAAGGTTCTTGAGGTACTAAGTAAGATAGCATTTGAGGGGGTACTTAATATCTGCACCCACTGAGCCTGGGCAATGAGGTCATGTAAATCAGGGACCATCTTCTGAGCTGACCTCACTAGACACCACATATTGCTGTAAATGTAGAACCAGGGGCAGAGAAATACTCCTAATCATGGCTTTTGCTTCTCCTTTGGCTGAAGTTTGAAGCCAGGGCCAGGAAATTAGAAACTCATACTTGAGAGCTTAAGGATTAAAGCCCTTCAGAAGCCCTGGGCTCGAAAAAACTTCCTCTTAGAGATGTTTTTACAAGAACTGTTCTCTTTATTAGATCCTCCAGAACATCTTGGACATGTCTGACTTGCCACCCATCCAGGGACTGGTCTCCCCATTCCAACCAAATCCCTCTTCTCTTAAGGACAGAGCACTCACTTCATCCTGTGAGTACCCATGGCTGGCCTAGACTTTGCATATTTCTCCTCTGATCATGAAGGGGACTACCTGACCTCTACCTTGCATCTGCTCCAGTGCCTTAAAGTTCTTGACCTGCAGCAGGGCCTTTGTGTCTTCTATTGGTCCTTTATTCTAGGCTCAATTTCATCCATCTTCTTCTTTCAGATTAAAAAAATATTTTAATAGGTAATACCTGTGAAAGATAAAAATGATATAAAAAGGCGAAAATAACTCTTCCTTCCATCCTTGTCCACAATCCTCCAGCTCTCTTCTACAAAAGCAGTCTCTTTTTTATCTTCCAGAAGCACTTCATGTCCACACAAGCATAAATAGCCCTCTACACCTTATTTTTTGCACTTAATATTAAAGTTTGGAGATGGCTCTATATCAGCACCTACAAACCTGGCTCATCTATTTTAATGACTTAGAGTATTCCATTATATGGAAGTTCAAAATTTATTTAACCAGTCTCCTCCTGACAGACATTTTGATTAGTTGCATTCTTGCTCTGAAAAACTAGTAATATCAATGTGCAAATACATTTGTGTACATATTTGAAAATATCTATTGGAAATATTTTACCACCCAGAATTATTTACATTTACAGGTTTTGTTAGATTTTGCAATATTCCTGTCAAACAAGTCATACTCATTTACGCCTGTCTGTTTCATTTAGGGAAGGGCTGGGGACTTTTCTCGAAAGTTGGGCCAGTATCGAGAACCCACTTCTCATTTCCCATCACATGTGAACTTCTTGCCCACGTGGACCACTTTTTCTTTTAAAATTTTATTGTGATAACATGCATATATATTATAAAACACTCCATTTTAACCAGTTTTAAGTATACAATTCAGTAGTATTAGTTACATTCACAAAATTGTGCTATAGTCACCATCAACTTTTTCATCACCCCAAACAGAAATGCTGTACTCTTTAAGCAATAAGTTCCCATTCCTCCCTACTCCTAGTATTTGGTAACCTCTAGTCAACTTTTTGTATATATGAATTTGCTTATTCTAGATTTTTCACATAAGTAGAATCATACAATGTTTGAAGGGCCACTTTTTTTTTATAACTCTTTCCTTTCTAAAGTGATATTTGCTGTTACACCACCAAAAACAAAAACCCTGGGTTTTGTTACAGTGTCTAATCTTCCCCAGTGTGATTCTAGGAAATTCTGATTTGTTTTAGCCAGTCTTGGTAATACAAGTCCCTTGCCAGTGATTAGCTTAGAAGAGGCATGTGATTCAGTTCTGACCAATGAATAGGTATAGAAGTCTTCTGAGTAAGACTTCCTGACTGATTTTTAAAAAATCTGTGTGGGAAGATATAGCCCTTCTTCTGTTGGAGGTTGTCACTTTAGTACGTGATGCCTGGACCTGTGGCAGCCATATTGGTACAACCAGGTGAGCCAGGCAAGGACAAGTTGACATGCTGAGGATGGAAGAGCAGAAAGCTAGAGAGAATCTGTGTCATTGATGGAACATGGAGCCACTGAATGAACCAAACTGGAGCTTATAACTGGACACTTGCTGTTATGTAAAATAATAATTCACTTCCATTTTCTGCTATTTATAGCCGAAAGCCTAAATGAAACCTAATATTCGATACTGTATGAAACTCACATGCCTGAATTACACTAATAAGCATATTGATAGTGATTTTTTTTTTAGCAAGCGTGAACATTGTTATTCTCTGTCATCAAATGGCCTTTTATAATACAGATTTTGGTGGTTGAATGTATTTCAGGGAAATGCCCAGCTGGATTCCCTGTTGCAGTCCCTTATCCTTTTATTGGGAATACCTGGTTACTTCACCTACCACTTCTCTGCTTGCTTATAGTCTGAAGGGTGGTAGTCAGATGTTGTGATGAATGTGTGCTTCTCAAAGTGTTATCTTCTAGTCATCTGAATAAAAATCACCTGGTGAACATCTTAAAATGCAGATTCCATGTCCTACCACTGCTATATTAAAGAAGATTCTGTGATGGGGCTCAGAAATCTGCAACTATAACCAGCTTACCAGATAATTGTGATGCACGCTGAAGCCTAAGAACCTCTATTGTAATCTTTGGCCACTTGCTAGGTGAAACCTGTCTACTCAGTGCCTAAGGTGGGATATCTCTTCCCTGTCCATCTTGGGTGGGGTAGGTTTTATGCCAGTCCCTCCTGCTCTCAGCCTGCACTTTTCTTCCTCACTCTATATTGAATTGCCCCATACTTCAGAGAATCTTATCACTCTTTTTTATTATCAAAATGCTAATTGCTAACTCTTTCCTGCTTCCCTGTAACTTCCACCTGTTGGCCCCAGTTCTGGCCTCTAGAACTGTCAAGAAAAGTTCTAATATCAAAAAAAAAAAAGTTCTAAACCTTTTCACATATAAGTATGAATACAGAATTCATGAATTCTGTATTAGTCAGCCAATGGGGTGCTGATGCAAAGTACCAGAAATTTGTTGAATTTTATAACGGGTAACTATTTGGGGTAGAAACTTAAAGTTACAAGGTCTTAAAGAGTACAATTCAAGGTTACTTCCTCACCCAAAGTCAGGTGCCATGTGTTAAAGCAAGATGGCGGATGATGTCTACGAGGGTTCATCCTTCCCCTTTCCTCTTAAGGCTCCATGGTTCCAGCTCCTTCTCATCTTAGCTGTAGACTGGAGGGCTTCTTTCCAGGCTCAGCTGCTCTTGTCTCTTCACAAGGTCAGCTGTAAACTATCAGGCAAATGGCTCATCTCTTTCCAGAGCTGCAGGATCCTCTTCCATGTCTATGGAGCTCCCTTCCTCTGTGTAACTTCTCTGTGTATCTATTTCTGTGTACTTGATTGAGCTTCTGTTTATATAGCCCACCAAGGGGGCGGGAATTCAACCTGAGTCACCCTAATGATGTGGTTGAATCAAAGTCCTAATCTTAACATAATTCAATCAAAGGCATCTCAGCTGAATCTAATACAATCAAAGGGTATTAACACCCAGAGAAACAGTTTACAAACATAATCTATATCTCCTTTTAGAATTCATAAATAATATCAAAATGCCACATATTCTTTTTTAAAAAAATTTATTCCCCCCCTACCTTGTTTGTGCTCACTGTCTACTCTCTGTGTCTGTTCGTTGTGTGCTCTCAGCTCTGCTCATCTTTTTTTTTTAGGAGGCACTGAGAAATGAACCCATGTGGGAGGCAGGTACCCAAATGCTTGAGCCACATCTGCTTGCTGTGTCTCTCGTGTTTCCTCATTGTGTCATCTCATTGCATCACTTTGTGTCGTCTTGTTCCATCAGCTCACTGTGCCAGCCCATCTTGTCAGCTTGCTGTCTTGCTCATCTTCAGAAGTCACGAAGAACTGAACCTGAGACCTCCTGTGTGGTAGGTGGGTGCCCAACTGCATGCACCACATCCGCTTCCCAAACTGACACACTTATTTTCACTTGTTCATTCAATACAAATGCAGTGAACATCTACCATTTGCCAATCACTCTGCTAGACCTAAGGTATAGTGGTGAATGAGACATTTCCCAAGGCTCACTGGTATTCATCCCTCAGGTTCCAGGTTAAATATCACCTTTACAGTGAAGCCTTCCCTGATGAATCTGCATAAATGGACCCTATCTCCATGCCATCCCCGTTATTCTCTACCTCAGCACCTTCTTCAAACTTTTTGTTTCATCTTAATTTTTGATATATATTTTTTGTTGCATGCATAATCCAGGTTTTTCTTCCAACACTTTAAAGATGTTGGTGCACTGTTTTATGGCCTCCATTTCTTCTAACAAGCCATTCATCATTCAGATCATTGTTTCCCAATGTGTAATGTGACATTTTTCTCTGGCTGCTATCAAGATTTTCTCTTAATCGTTATAAGCAGTTATATTATGATGTGCCTAGGTGTGGTTTTCTTCATATGTATCCTCCTTAGGGTTTATCAAACTTCTTAAATCTGTTAATTTAGATCTTTTACTAAATTTGAGAATATTTTAGTCACTATTTCTTTAAATACTTTTTTCTGCTCTATTTGCCCTCTTTTCTCCCTGTGAGATTCCAGTTACATATACATTGGGCCTATGGTCCCTGTTACATATATGTTGTATATATACATCCACATACATATACTGGTCCCCAGTTACATATCCATTGGGCCCATGCCCTGAAGCTCAGTTCATTACTTTTCAATTTCTTTTGTTCTTTTTTTTTCAGAATGGGTACTTTCTATTGCACTTTCTTTTTTTCTAAAGATTTATTTATTTATTTAATTCCCCCCCTCCCCCAGTTGTCTGTTCTCTGTGTCTATTTGCTGCGTCTTGTTTCTTTGTCCACTTCTGTTGTCGTCAGTGGCACGGGAAGTGTGGGCGGCGCCATTCCTGGGCAGGCTGCATTTTCTTTTGCGCTGGGCGGCTCTCCTTACGGGTGCACTCCTTGCGCATGGGGCTCCCCTACGCGGAGGACACCCTTGCGTGGCACGGCACTCCTTGTGTGCATCAGCACTGCGCATGGGCCAGCTCCACATGGGTCAAGGAGGCCCGGGGTTTGAACCACGGACCTCCCATGTGGTAGACGGGACGCCCTAACCACTGGGCCAAGTCCGTTTCCCCTATTGTACTTTCTTACTCTTTTTTCTACTACCTTCAATCTGCTATTAAGTTGCTCCAGTAAATTTTAAAATTTCAGGTATTGTAATTTTCAGATCTTGAATTTTGATTTGATTCTTTTTTTCTTAGCTTCTGTATTTCTGCTGAGATTGACTATTTGTTCATACATAAACATTTTCCTTTATATACTTGAGCATAGTTATAGTAGATATTTTAAAATATTTATCTGGTAATTCCAACATCTGCATCCTTTGGGTGTTGTTATCTTGATTATTTTTCTCATGAGCCTGGGTCATAGTTTTCTGCTTTTTCTCAGGTTCAGTTTTGTGTCCCACTGACCAGCAGCAGAACTAGCTCCAAAAGAAGAAATAGGGGAAGACCCACCCAGAATTGCTGCAAACTGGCCTACACCAGGGCCAGTTGAGATTCTGAAGAAATAGGCACTAAATGTCAGGGTGATCAATCCAAAAGCATTTATTGGGGGAACTTAACAAAAATCTGCAACTACCTTGTGGCAGACAGCAAGGCAGCAAGAAGTTCACTCTGCTATGTCTGCACCTATGGCATCCACTCTACAGATTATATATGGTTGAAGAACAAAGGTGGCTAAGAGCTAGGGGCTTGAGAGCAAGTATTTAGAATACATCTTGGTATGTGTGTTTTTCCTTAAAACAAGATGTGCTCAGGGCAGACTGTGTTCAAGGTTATGTCAGCACAGCTTGGCAAGATTCCAGGGTGTTATAGGAAGGGATGACTGAGGAGGTCAGGGACAAGATCAATCCTCGGTCAGATAGGAGATGCTGTATGTATCACACAATCCAACCCCCTGACTGGTCCTTACATTATCACATGTTCCCTCTTCCATAGGGGACCCTGGGCCATGGGCAGGATGGGGCTGTAGCTTGTAATGCTGTTTTTTTTCTGTTTATAAAGGCTATCGAAGAAACAACCTGCACCAACAATATACAGAGGTGCATTGAATAAGTCTAATTGCCATAGTACCTTGTAGACTCATCAACAGTGTTTTCCACCAGCAACTCCATCCTGTGAACGAGCCTTCATTTGAATGACCACAAGTCATGACCCACTTGATCTATGGGTTGTGGTTGTTTTTGAAAGTGTGCTAGGGACTTATACACTTTGGCTTCTTTATCTTGAGTATAGACACAGCACTCAGTTTTTTAATAAGGTGCACGTTTCCCCCTGTGCTGAATAAACAGGACCATGTGGAGTTTTTTTATGTTTGTTTGTTTTTTATTATCTTTTTTAAAAAAAAGATGAATAGATCACATGAAACATTACATTAAAAAACATAAGAGGTTCCCATATACCCTACTCCCCACCCCACCCCCTCTCCTCTCACATCAACATTCCCTTTCATCAGTAAGGGACATTCATTGCATTTGATGAATGCACCCTGGAGAACTGCCAGACCACATGGACCATAGTTTATGTTGTAGTTCACACTCTCCCCCAGTCCATCCAGTGGGTTATGGCAGGATATACAATGTCCTGCCATGTGTCCCTGCAATATCATTCAGGACCATGTGGTTTTGTAGCATCACCTTGCTCAATGCCCAGTTTCTTGATTTAGTGTGGAGAGGCTGTGCTCAGTGTCACTGAGGGCCATGGTTACAAATTTTTGGACCATTCCTATTTTAAGCATGTTGTCAATATCACCAACTTGGGTAACAAAAAGAGAGATCAAATAATCCCAGCAAGATGCTTAAGCGGGGGGGTGGGGTGGGGGGGGTGGGAAGGAGGGGCATCTGACACAGGGTAAGCTTCTAGGGAGTGTGTGAGAATCGGTAGCTCCCAATGGGTTAGGGCAGTCAGGTATGTCAAGCCCTCAACATTTTTGCAAGTATCTCTCAATATGGTCCCTCAAGTAATGAAGATTGATTGTCATGGTGGGCCTGAGGGAAGGGGGAAAGAGGTGTTGAATACATGGAATCAGGGTAACTGTGGGGTAATGGAAGTGTTCCACAAGATCATGCCATGATGGATATAGGTCATGTTAAATTATACCAAAAATGTATAAAAGCCTATAGGCTAAAATGTTAACCATAATGTAAAACATAAGATAACTAAAAATTTAGAAAATTCTATAGTCCAAAATATAAACCATAATGTAAACCCAAATGGAACCATGATTGAAAGCTTTCGTTTCAATATCTGTACATTAGCTGCAGCAAATATAATATGAATATGTAAAAAGATCACTGTTGGGGAAGGGACAAAGGGTTTGATGTTGGATGTGTGGGAGTACCATATATTGTATATGTGAATTACTGTGACCTAAAACTAATGTCAAGAGAAACTTAATAATCAGGAAAAAAAAAAAAAAAAGAAAAAGAAATGAGGTAGACACTGAGGAAGAAATGGAAGAAATTGCCTTGCCACTGTACATACAGGGCAACACCTGTAGCAGTGATGAAGGGCAAAATGTCAAAAACAAAGCATTTTCATTTTTTCATTTCTTTGATACCCCAATTTATTTTTCCTTTATTTAATTTTTCTATATTTGTATATATTCTATATCTAACCTTTAAACCCATCACTATGTTCCATTTTTCTATCAATGGAACCTGGCGATATATTGTGCTTCCTTTTTGAAGAAGTTTTGAACTACAGAGAGGTTCAACTAAGGCAGGGGAGGAGCACTTGTGTGGAGTGTCATTTGTGGGGGCCACACATTTGGGAGGGAGTTCTCCAGGGCATGTATACAAGGTACATAGAAAGGCTTGGATATTTTCATAGTGGTTTCAGTTGAAAACGACAGATGAGAGAGTGCTGAATTCATGACCAGGGGAGCTCTATCACATTCCCCAATGGAACGACAACAATACCCCAAGTGCAATGGCAAAGACCAATAAAGATGGGTGGTCCAATGATGAGCCCTTGATACTGATGGCTCTGATTTATGAGTCTGTGTGCCTGAAATATAAACTAGGCCTATAGCTGTGGGGTGCCTAAGAGTTACCTCCTGAGAGCCTCCATGTTGCTCAAATGTGGCCACTCTCTAAGCCAAACTCAGCATGTAGATGCATTGCCTTCCCCCCAGACATGACTCCCAGGGATGAGCCTCCCTGGGATGGCACCGAGGGATTACTACCAAGCACCAGCTGATGATGTAACTACAAAAAGACCATGAACAAAGAGGTCAACTCAAACCGACAGAATATCTCAGCCTACATATAATATCAGGTGTTAAAAACTGCTTTTTGACTTTGGATAAAAAAGGGGAAATGGAAAGGACAAGTGAGTTTATATGGCTAAGAGTCTACAAAAATGAGTCGGGAGGTCATCAGGGGGTGATGCTTATGCATGCCTCGGCAGGGTACCAGAGATAGCCAAAGTAGATGGAAACCCAGGTGCTGGTTCTCCTGCGGGCTGCAGTGATCCACAGGTTCTATGGTCAAAGCAGATGGCTCTGGAGTTCAGGGCCATGTCAGTTGGCCCAACTTTGGAGTTTGTGTTCCTGAGCGTGATAGAGTTGGACTCAAATGTAACCTTTCCACACATGCCTCTTCTGTTACTTTTACTGGGCCTGTGATTGGCGTTTGGGTTGGTGTATACTTGCGAGACCTGGGTTTCTGAACTGTCCATGTGATGGCCAAGCCCTGGGCCTCAGCAGACTTGCAGTTCCTACCCTCTGGTTTCTTGGACTTAACCTGGCCAGCTGACAGGGAGGTGAAGAGGGTCAACCACTACACCAGGGAGCTAAGAGTGCCTACAGCTGCAAGCAGGAGAATTGCATCCATCATCCATGTGGACTCTAAACCCCCTCTTGATGTAGAGGGCATAGTCATCCCAGGTCCACAAGATGGAGGAATAGAGTATGGATTAGAGAGGACTTACTGGTGTTCTGCTGGGGAATTATTGTGATTAGTAAGGGAAGAAATTGTAGTAGTGATGTGGAGAGGGTGGCCATGGTGGCTGCTGATGGTCGGGAGAGGGAAGAAGAGATATGGTGTGGGGGCA
This sequence comes from Dasypus novemcinctus, assembly GCF_030445035.2. NCBI lineage: Eukaryota > Metazoa > Chordata > Mammalia > Cingulata > Dasypodidae > Dasypus > Dasypus novemcinctus. The sequence continues at coordinate 41,971,386 of NC_080696.1, read as the reverse complement.
TTTTCTGGAGTTGGAGTTGTTCTAGGTGGTGCTGCAGGGATGGATGCTGGACATTGTGTGTTTTGTTGTGGCCCACTGGGTGGACTGGGGGAGAGTGTGGACTACAGTGTGGCCCACTGTCCATGTGGTGCAGCAGTTCTCCAGAATGTATTTGCCAGGAGCAGTGGATGTGCTGCAATGATGGAAGAGGTTGTTGATGTGGGAGGGGTGGGGGGCATATGGGGACCTCATATTTTTTTTAATGTAACATTTAAAAGGAAATAAAGGAGAAAAATAAATAAATTGTCCATTAAAGTACCACTCCAGCTTTGAAAAAAAAAAATCCCAGCAAGTGAATACAGACCTGCTCCACTTCTCTCTCCAAATAGGCTCATTGAAGGGCACTAGAGCACATCTATGAGAAGCTAAGAGTGCGTCATCCATCCCCCCCGTGTGATAGCGATGGCCCCGTGTTTGTGCCACATAACCGCTGTGCATTGTTAGGGGAAATCCAATAGATGCCAGTCAGCAAACTAGTCATCGTTATCTTGGTAGGACAATGGCATGGGAGCGTACCATCTAGCTTTCATACAGGCTAAATTGGGCTATTGAAAGGACTCTGTGCTGGGTGGATAATTGTAGTACTTTTTGAATTTCAAGATCGTTGCAGATATTTCTTTGTGCTTCCCAGGCAGGTGATATTGTTTAATAGCCACCTTTCTCCTTGGTCATGATAGGAGGACAGGTTCCCACCTGGCACACCCCTGCAGCATGCATCACTTGCATGTCTCACCTTTAGGTGAAATTCTCCTATAGTGATATCTAAGGTGGCCCTCTTCCCTGGAGAGTTGGCAGCTGATTCTAACCCTTGTCTATGGGATCCTTTAGTGTGTTGTTGTTCTGGCTTTAGCCCTTTTCAGTCTTTCAGTAGGATAGCATTAGGTTTTTTGTCGATTTTCTCCTTCCCCACTCCAATTTTCACCACACTTTGCCACATCTAGCAATGGGAAACCCTCTTTGCAACGGATTTTAGGGGATGCCATTTTCCTTTTCCCCATGTTTCACTCTTCCATTTGCCACTCCAGACTCTGGATATCCCAGTATCTGTTTATATCTCTCCTGTCTGAGGAAGGGCTTGCCCTACATCATGAACAAGGATACTGACAAGAGGACTTGAAATAGGGAGGAGGGTCCTCTTCCAATCAGGAGGTGCCACTTGTAATCATTCATGCCTCATGCCTGCCATGAAACTGGTGTTGTTAGGACGCAGAAGAGTGGGGCATAAATGGCCACATGTATCGCTAGCTTTCAGTAGCACTTGCTCTTTTTCAGTACTTTTCTTGGGGGCGGTGGCATCACCTGGCATTTCCCTCTGTGAAGGCCATGCATCTGAGCAGGCATTAATGATCAACAGTAATCAATTAAGGCATTAATGATTCAATCGGTTAAGGCTTAGCACTATTCTCATTCCATGTATGTGCTGTCTGATGGAAGGGTGGGTGGTGATGCTACTTAACTTTTCAGCCTCACTTCCTGACAAGACCATCACATCAGCTCTACTATCCCACAGCCTTACTAGCCATGCCACCAGTGTTTCTTTAGGATTTTGGCAGAAACGTCTTGGTGATACCAGTCAGCTCCATAGATGTATAACATATTCCAGATAGAATATGCTTGATATGCTGGCAGAGGGCATTCTTGAGCTCTTACTGTTCTTTTCTGCTTTACCTTATTCTGTATCAGGGGATGAGTATGCGGAGATGCTTCCCCTCCCTTGTCCTGTGCACTGATTACCTGGACCAACTCCTTGGGCTCACTCTCAGTTTCTCAAGGATTCCATGTGTTTTAATGCCAATCGGAAGCCTTTTCTTTAGCCCATACCTTACTTTAGGGAGCCTTTTCCCTACCCGTTTGTGTACTGGCAGGCCAAGGTGTTTAGCCTAGACTCCCCTTCTTCCACCTTCCCTTCCATGTAAGAAACTGGGTAAGTTGCAGGTGATCTGATGTCTCTTTACAACCGCACCGCTTCCTCTAGTTTACATCCTCTGGCCTCAGCTTTTAACATGCTTCAGTAGCTATTCTTATTACCCACAACAGGGGCCACCCTACCCCAGCCACCAACCACTTCACCTACTTGCCAGCTAAGAGCAACTTTAACTCTTCCAGCAGGAAACCGAGAGCAGCTAGGGTCTGGGAGGCATCACTGCACTCCCAGGGCCATCCACAGATATCCGAGAGATGTGTAATGCAGTCCCACATAGATCCTTGCAACCAGCCTGGGACTTCCCCAAAGTTATTGCCTCTTTTCCTCACCCCATTTATCTGGAATCCTGCTGATTATACTAATTGTTGTGTTCAGGCAAACCAGCAGTGAGACTCACTCTGAGAAAAAAACAAGCAGAGGAAGTCCCCAGTGGGACTGCCCTAAACTGCCCCCTATCCGGACCAGTTGAAATTTCGAAGAAAAAGGCACAAAACGCCACTGTGTTCAGTCCGAACACATTTATTAGGGGAACTTATGTACAGAGAGCTGCAGGCACCTCTTGACAGACAATGTGACTGTAGGAAGTTCTCTCACAAATGTATGCTCCAGTGGCAACTGCTCTACAGATTATATATAGTTGAGGAACAAAGGCAACTGAGTGCCAGGATCTTGCATGCCATTATTCAGAAAACATCTTGGTATGTGCTCTTTTTTTCCATTTAAAATTTTATTGAACTATATCATTCATACATGAATATACGTAAACAATAAGTGTATAGTAAACATTGTGAACTTACAAAACAAACATATATAACATCATACAGGGCTTCCATACATTACTCCACCACCAATACTTTGCATTGTTGTGAAACATTTGTAACAAACTATGAAAGAGTATTGGCAAAGTATAACTACTAATTATAGTCCATATCTTACATTTTGTATATCTTTTCCCCAACCCACCCTATTACGTTTTTGTTCATAAACCATACAGTTTATCTAAAGGGTACAATCAGTGGCATTTGGTATAATCATAGAGTTGTACATTCATCACTTCAGTCAATATTGGAGCATTTTCATTTCTCAGAAAAAGAAGAAAGAACAAAAAACAAACCACTATCATACCTATATGCTAGTGCTATTAATTACAAATCCTGGGAAGCGAACTTGGCCCAGTGGTTAGGGCGTCTGTCTACCACATGGGAGGTCCACGGTTCAAACCCCAGGCCTCCTTGACCTGTGTGGAGCTGGCTCATGTGCAGTGCTGATGTGCACAAGAGTGCCCTGCCATGCAGGGGTGTCCTTGGCGAAGGGGAGCCCCACGCGCAAGAAGTGTGCCCGGTAAGGAGAGCTGCCCAGCACGAAAGAAAGTGCAGCCTGGCAGCGGACTTGGCCCAGTGGTTAGGGCGACCGTCTACCACATGGGAGGTCCATGGTTCAAACCCCGGGCCTCCTTGACCTGTGTGGAGCTGGCCCATGCGTGGTGCTGGTGCGCGCAGGGAGTGCCGTGCCAAGCAGGGATGTCGCCCGCGTGGAGAGCCCCACGCGCAGGGAGTGTGCCCTGTGGGGAGAGCCGCCCAGCGCAGAGGAGGCTGTGGCCTGCCCAGGAATGGTGCTACACGCATGGAGAGCTGACACAACAAGATGACGCAACAAAGAGAAACACAGATTCCCGTGCTGCTGACAACAACAGGAGCGGACAAAGACGACAACGCAGCAAATAAACACAGAGAACAGACAACCGGGGGCAGGCGGGGAGGGGAGAGAAATAAATAAATAAATCTTAAAAAAAAATTACAAATCCTATGATGTGCTTTCACCATTTCTATTCATTTCCAAGCATTAACAAACAACTTTTTTGGTATGTGCTCTTAACTTGAAAAAGTATGTGCTTGGGATTATAACAGCCAAAGCTCAGCAATACTTCTAGGGAGTTATGCAAAGGGACAGCTGGTGGGGAGTAGGGTGGAGAGTGAGGTCAATCCTCATTCAGGTAAGAGAGGCTATATGTATCACACATTGAGTAATTTAGGATCATGTCCTAAATGCTGTGAATGATATATTGTACATGCTCTGGATTCTTTTATGTTCCTCTGAAGAGTACTGATTTATTTATTTGTTTGCTTGCTTGTTTATTTATTTGAGGTACCGGTTTTTCGGATTGAACCTGCAACCTTGTATGTGGAAAGCTTGCACTCAACCACTGAACTATATTGGCTCCCCTCAGTTAGTTTTTCGTTTGTTTGTTTGTTTTTATGAGTTAATGGGGATTGAAACTGGGACCTTGTACATGGGAAGCAGACACTCATCTACTTGAGCTACATCTGCTCCCCAAGTCAATCTGATTTATTTTTAAAGGAGGCATTTACCTTGGTTGATCTCAAACTTCAAACTCTATCTCCTTTGTGCTGAGCAGCGGTTGAAATCTCAGGTTAATTTTAGCCATTATTGGGCTATTTGGAGTCTTCACAGTTTATGTGTTGTTGGTGTCAGCCAGAGATTTGGATAGACTTTATAAACAGAATTTGTGGCTCCACCCCCTCTGAGAGGTTCTTCCCCTCACTTTTCAGTCACTCAAGTTGCCGTGACCTCTGTTTTCAGGTTCTTCAAATCAGCAAAGCTGTAGGTTTTCTATCCATGTATATATCACATTTTGTTTATCCATTTATTGGTTGATGGGTACTTGGGCTGTTTCCATCTTTTGGTAATTGTGAATAATGCTGCTATGAACACTGGTGTGCAAATATCTGTTTGAGTCCCTGCTTTCACTTTCGGTTATATACCTAGTAGTGAGATTGCCAGGTCATATGGTAATTCTATACTTAGCTTCCTGAGCAACTGCCAAACTATCTTCCACAGCAGCTGCATCATTTTACATTCCCACCAGCAAAGAGTGTTCCTGTTTCTTCACATCCTCTCTAACACTTGCAGTTTTCTATTTTTTTAATAGTAGCCATCCTAGTGGGTATGAAATGATATCTCATTGTAGTTTTGATTTGCATTTCCCTAATAGCTAGTGATATTGAGCATCTTTTCATATGTATTTTTATTTTTTAAAGATTTATTTTATTTATTTCTCTTCCCTTCCACCCCACCCCTTGTCTGCTTTCTGTGTCAACTCGCTGTGTGTTCTTCTGTGCCCGTTTGTACCCTCGGTGGCACCGGGAAACTGCATCTCTTTTTTGTTACATCATCTTGCTGCATCAGCTCTCATGTGTGCAGCGCCACTCCTGGGCAGGCTGTGCTTTTCTCACGCAGGGCAGCTCTCCTTTGCAGGGTGCACTCCTTTGGCGTGGGGCACCCTCACGCGGGGGTGCCCCTGCATGGCAGGGCACTCATTGCACGCAGCAGTTCTGTGTGTGGGCCAGCTCACCACACAGGTCAGGAGGGCCTGGGGATCGAATGCTGGACTCTCCCATATGGTAGGTGGACGCTCTATCAGCTGAGCCACATCCGCTTCCCTTTTCATATGCTTTTTAGCCATTTATATAACCTCTTTGGAGAAATGTCTATTCAATTCTTTTACCCATTTAAAAAATTGGGCTGTTTGTCTTTTTATTGTTGAGTTGTAGGATTTCTTTATATATATATTGTAGATATTAAACCCTTTTCACATATGTGGTTTCCAAATATTTTCTCCCACTGAGTAGACTGACTTTGCACTTTTGTGACAAAATCCCTTGATGCACAAAAGTTTTTAATTTTGAGGAAGTATTATTTATCTATTTTTTCTTCTGCTGCTTGTGCTTTGGGTGTACAGACTAAGAAACCACCTCCTACCACAAGATCCTGAAGATGGCTTACCTACATTTTCTTTTGGGAGTTTTACAGATCTGGTTCTTATATTTAGGTCTTTAATTCATTTTGAGTTAATCTTTGTATGTGGTGTGATATGGGGGCCTTCTTCCATTCTTTTGCATGTAGATATCCAGTTCTCCCTGTACCATTTGTTAAAGAGGCTATTCTTTCCAATTGAATGGTCTTGGCAGCCTTGTAAAAAATCACTTACATAGATATGAGGGTCTCTTTCTGAACCTCAGTGCAATTCCATTGGTCTATGTATCTGTCCTTGTGCCAGTATCACACTGTTTTGACCCCAGTAGCTTTGTAATATGCTTTAAAGTCAGGAAGCATGAGTCCTCCAACTCCATTCTTCTTTTTCAAGATGTTTTTGGCTCTTCAAAGTCCCTTACCCTTTCAAATAAATTTGATAATTGGCTTTTCCATTTCTGCTAAGTAGGCTGTTAGAATTTTGATTGGGATTACTTTGAATCTGTAAATCATTTTGGGTAGAATTGATACCTTAATGACATTTATTCTTCTAATCCATGAACACAGACTGTCCTTCCATTTATTTAGTTCTTTTTTTCTTTTTTTTTAAAAATGTATTTTTCATTTATTTTTAAAAGATACAAAGATCACATAAAATGTTACATTAAAAATATAGGAGGTCTTTTAAAATTTCTTTTAGCAATGTTTTGTAGTTTTCTGTGTTCAAATCCTTTACATCCTGTGTTGAATCTATTCCTAGATATTTAATTTTTTAGTTGCTACTGTAAATGGAATTTTTTCTTGATTTCCTCATCACATTGCTCATTACTAGTGTATAGAAACACTGCTGATTTTTGTGTGTTGATCTTGTATCCTGCTACTTTATTGAATTCATTTATTAGCTCTAGTAGCTTTGTTGTAGATTTTTAGGGACTATCTACATATAGATAATATAATCTGCAAATAGTGAAAGTTTTACTTCTTCCTTTCCCATTTTTGCACCCATTTCTTTTTCTTGCCTAACTGCTCTGACTAGAATGTCCAGTAAAATGTTGAATATCAGTGGTAACAGCGGGCATCCTTGTCTTGTTCCAGATCTTAGAAGGAAAGCTTTGAGTCTTTTACCATTGAGTTTGATATTAGCTGTGTGGTTTTCATAAGTTCCCTTTATCATGTTGAGGAAGTTTCCTTCTATTCCTATTTTTCTAAGTGTTTTTATCAAGAAAGGATGCTGGATTTTGTCAAATGCCTTTTCTGCATCAATCCAGATGATCATATGTTTTTTCACTTTGTTTTGCTAATGTGGTGTATTACATTAATTGATTTTCTTATGCTGAACCACCCTTGCACACCTGGGATAAAACCAACTTGATCATGGTGTATAATTCTTTTAATGTACTGTTGGATTTGATTTACAAGTATTTTGTTGATTCAATCTCTTTACTTGTAATTGGTTTGTTGAAATCTTATGTTTCTTCTAGAGTCAGTGTAGTATGTTCGTGTGTTTCTAAGAATTTGTCCATTTCATCTAGGTTGTGTAATTTGTTGAACTACGGTTGCTCATAGTATCCTGTTATGATCCTTTTTATTTCTTTGGGGTCAGTAGTAATGTCTCCTGTTTCATTTCTTATTTTATTTATTTGTATCTTCTCTCTTTTTTGCTTTAAGCCTAGCCAAGGATTTGTCAATTTTACTGAACTTTTCAAATGACTAACTTTTGATTTTGTTAATTCTTTCTATTGTTTTTAAATTTCAATTTCATGTATTTCTGCTCTAATCTTTTGAGTTTTCTTTCCTTCTGCTTGCTTTGGGATTAGTTTACTGTTCTGTTTTCTAGTTCTTCCAGTTGTGTAGTTGTTTTTTTTTTAAAGATTATTTGTTTATTTCTTCCCCAACCTTCATTGTTTGCTCTTGCTGTCTGTTCTCTCTGTCTGTTCATTGTGTGCTCTCTATGTCTGCTTGTCTTCTTTTTAAGAGGCACTGGGAACTGAGCCTGGGACCTCCCATGTGGGAGGGAGGTGCCCAATTACTTGAGATACAACTGCTCCCTGCTTGTTGAGGTACTGGGGGCTGGGGATTGAACCTGGGACCTTGCGTGTGAGAAGCCAGTGCTCAACTACTGAGTCACGTTGGCATTCTTGAGGTGGTTTTTTGGTTTGTTTTGCTTGTTGTTTGTTTTTATTTTTTCAGGAGGCACTGGGAACTGAACCTGGGACCTCCTATGTGGAAGGTGGGCGGGTACTCAGCCTCCTGAGCCACATCTGCTCCCACATTCCATAAGTTTTGTTTCTCTTTTTTCCCCCCCTTTTTATTACATTCCATAAGTTTTGATATAGTGTGTTCTTGTTTTCATTTGTCTCAAGATATTTACTGATTTCCCTTGCAATTTCTTCTTTGACGCACTGATTGTTTAAGAGGATATTATTTAACTTGCATATATTTGTGGTTTTCTAGTTCTAGTTCTTCACCTGTTATTGGTTTCAATCTTCATTCCATTATGGTCAGAGTATAATTCCAATATTTTAAACTTATTGAGACTTGTTTTGTGACCAAATGTGTGGTCTATCCTGGAGAAAGACCTATGTGCATTTGAGAAGAATGTATATCCTGCTGTTTTTTGGTGCAATGTTCTGTATATGTCTGTTAGGTCTAGTTCATTTATCATATATTTCAAGTTCTCTCTCCTTATTGGTCTTCTGTCTAGATGTTCTATCTATTGTTGAGAGTGGAGAATTGAAAGTCTCCAACTATAATTGTAGAGATGTCTCTCCTCTCAGTTTTTTTTTTGTTTCTTTTAATTTTTTTTAATGAATCCATTTTTACTGATACATATTAATAAAGCATACAGATCATCCAGAGTGTACAATCAACATCACCTCAGTTTTGCCAGTGTTTGCCTCATGTATTTTAGGGCACCTTGGTTAGATGCATAAATATTTTATGATTGTTACTTTTTCTTGATGAATTGCCCCTATTATTAATACATATTGTCCTTTTGTCTCTTATAATAGCTTTCGACTTAAAGTCTATTTTATCCAATATTAGTATAGCTACCCCAGCTCTTATTTGGTTACTATTTGTGTGGAATATCTTTTTCCATCTTTTCACTTTTTTTTTTAAGATTTATTTTTGTTTTTATTTATCCTCCCACCCCCTTGCAGCTTGCTTGCTGTCTGCTCACTGTGTCCATTCATTAAGTGTTCTTCTGCTTGTCTGCTTGTCTCCCATTGTTGCATCAGCTTGCTGCCCCAGCTCTCCATGGGTGCAGGCTGTCAGTTCTCCGCAGGCATGAACCGTCAGCTCTCTGTGGGCGCAGGCAGCTTGCCTTCACAAGGAGGCCCTGGAACATGAATCGAGGGCCTCCCATATGGTAGATGGGAGCCCAATCGATTGAGCCATAGCTGCTTCCCTGTCCTTTCACTTTTGACCTATTTGTGTCTTTGGGTCTAAGGGAATCTGTTTTAAAGAACATATGGTTGGATTATAATTTTTAATCCATTCTGTCAATCTGTGTCTTTTGATTGGGGAGCGTATTACATTAACATTCAGTGTTATTACTGTACAGGTCATACTTCAGTCATTTTTTCCTTTGGTTTTTATATGTCATATCTTTTTTCTTGCCTTTCCTTCTCTTTATTGCAAACTCCTTTTCTGTATAGTTGATCTTTTTCTCATTTCTGATAGATCCTTTTCTCATTTCTATTTCTGTGTTTTTAAAATACAATTTCTTTGTGGTTACCCTGGCATTTATACAACCTACATATATAAACTGTTAATTTGAAAAGATACCAACTTAACTTGAATAGCATATATATTCTTTTTTTTAAAATTCATTAAAAAAAATTACATTAAAAAAATATGAAGTCCCATTCAACCCCACCGCCCCCACCCCCCACTCCCCCCACAGCAACACTCTCTCCCATCATCATGACACATCCATTGCACCTGGTAAGTACATCTCTGGGCATTGCTGCGCCCCATAGTCAATGGTCCACATCATAGCCCAGTCTCCGACGTTCCATCCAGTGGGCCCTGGGGGGGATCTACAATGTCCCGTAGTTGTCCGTGAAGCACCACCCAGGACAACTCCAAGTCCCAAAAATGCCTCCCCATCTCATCTCTTCCTCCCATTCCCCGCACTCAGCAGCCACCATGGCCACCCTTCCCACACCAATGCCACATTTTCTCTGTGGACATTGGATTGGTTGTGTCCATTGCACGTCTATGTCAAGTGGGGGCTTAGATTCCACATGGATACTGGATGCAATCCTTCTGCTTTCAATTGTAGGCACTCTAGGCTCCATGGTGTGGTGGTTGACCTTCTTCAACTCCATATTAGCTGAGTGGGGTAAGTCCAATAAATCAGGTGTAGGAGCTGAAGTCTGTTGAGGCTCAGGGCCTGGCTATCATATTGTCAGTCCAGAGATTCAAATCCCCTAAATATATCTTAAACCCCAACACCAACTACAATTCCAGTAAAGTAGCATGAAAGGCTTGTGAAAAGAGATCCCATCTGAGTCCAGTTCCATCACGCAGAAACACCAGCTCCAACCCCATCTGCCATGACCATAGAACCCGTGGGTCTCTTTAGCCCTCAAAAGAACCAATACCTAGGGTTGTATCTACTTTATCTGTCTCTGAGACTCTGCTCAGGTGTGCATAAGGGCAATCCTTCTGACAACCTCCAGACTCTTTTTTAGAGACTCATAGCCATATAAACTCATCTCTCCTTTCCATTTCCCCCTTACATTAGGTCAAACAGCATTTTAAAGTCATGTTATTATATGTAGACAGGGATATTCTGCTGATCTGCATTGAACCTTTAATTCAATGTCATTTTCTAGCTGCATCTTCAGCTGGTATTTGGTAGTGATCCCTCGGTGCCAGGGAGGCTCATCCCCGGGTGTTATGTCCTCCTATACCTCTCTGTTGCCCCTTTAATGTTGTTTTTGTCACACTTTATATTTTACATGTTCATTATCAGGAAATATGCCTTTTTCTTATTTAATTGTATTCTGACTCTTGTAGGAATTAAAGAACAGAGTTGTATATTGAGGATACAGTACTATTGAGTTTTGCATTTACCCTTTTAGTAACTCTTACTAGTAATCTTCATTTCTTTACACCACTCCAAGCTGCTGTCTCCTATTTTTCCCTTTCAACCTGCAAACCTTTAGTAATTCTTACAGGGCAGATCTTTTGTTGATGAACTCTCTCAGGTTCCATTTACCTGTGAATATTTTAAACTCCTTCATTTTTAAAGTACTTTTTTGCCAGATAAACTTTTTTGACTGGAAATATTTTTTTTTTCTTTCAGTACTTTAAATATATCATATCACTGCCTTCTCAACTCCATGATATCTGATGAGAAATTGGCACTTAGTCTTATTGAGGATCCCTTGTATGTGACTAATCACTTTTCTCTTGCTGCTGTCAGAATTCTCTCTTTATCTTTGGCATTTGACATTCTGATTAATATGTGTCCTGGAGTAGGTCTATTAGGATTTATTCTGTTTGGAGTATGTTGTACTTCTTTTTTTTTTTTTTTTAGATTTAAAAAAAATTTTATTTATTTCTCTCCTGCCTCCCCTCCCCATTGTCTGCTCTCTGTGTCCATTTGCTGTGTGTCCTTCTGTGTCCACTTGCATTCTTGTCAGCAGCACTGGGAGTCTGTGTCTCATTTTGCTGCATCACCTCTCCATGTGTGTGGTGCCACTTCTTGGGCAGGCTGTGCTTTTTTTGTGCAGGGCGGCTCTCCTTATGGGGTGCACTCCTTACACGTGGGGCTCCCCTATACATGGGGCTCCCCTGTGTGGCACAGCACTCTTTGCACACATCAGCACTGTGCTTGGGTCAGCTCACCACATGGGTCAGGAGGCCCTGGGTTTGAATCCTGGACCTCCCATAGATAGGCGGATGCTCTATCAGTTGAGCCAGATCTGCTTCCCTGTTGTACTTCTTGGACATGCATATTTATGTCTTTCATAATAGTTGGAAAATTTTCAGCTATTATTTTCTCAAGTACTCTTTTTGTCCCTTTTCCCTTCTCTTCTCCTTCTGGGACACCCATAACATGTATGTTTGTGCACTTCATGCTGTCACTAAAATCCCTGAGACACTGCTCATTTTTTTTCTGTTTTCTTTTCTCTGTGTTCTTCTGATTGTATAATTTCAATTGTCTTGGCTTCTAGTTTGCTGATTCTTTTCTTCTGCTTGTTCCAATCTGCTGTTGTATGCTCTAGTGTATTTTTTTCCCCCAATAATACGTGCTTTAATAATTAACTTTTTTGGCCTCTCTCTCCCTGTTTTTTATTTAGTAGATACTGGAGATTGACCCCAGGACTGTGCACATGGGAAGCAGGCATTCAACCACTGAGCCACAGCCACTGCTCTCTAGTGTATTTTTTTTTTTTTAATGTACCAGGGGCTGAACCTGGGACCTCATATGTGGGAAGCCAGCACTCAACCACTGAGCCACATTGGCTTCCCTGAGGTGGTTTTTTTCATTTGTTTATCTTGTTGTTTGTTTTTATAAGGAGGCACCGGGAACCAAACCCAGGACTTCCCATGTGGGAGGCAGGGGCTCAACTGCTTGAGCCACATCCATTCGCCTCTCGTGTCTAATAGTGTGCCTTCCATTCCCATAATTTCTATTATTTTTTAAAAAGATTTATATATTTCATTTCTCTCCCCTCGCCCTGCCCCAGTTGTCTGCTCTCTGTGTCTATCTACTGTGTGTTCTTCTTTGTCCACTTCTGTTGTTGTCAGTGGCATGGGAATCTGTGTTTCTTCTTTTTTTTTTTGCTTCATCTTGCTGTTGTCAACTCTTCGTATGGGCAGTGCCATTCTTGGGCAGGCTGCATTTTCTCTCACGCTGGGCAATTATCCTTCCGTGGCGCACTCCTTGTGCATTGGGCTCCCCTACGCGGGGGACACCTCTGCGTGGCACGGCACTCCTTGCGCTCATCAGCACTGCGCGTGGGCCAGCTCTACATGGGTCAAGGAGGCCCAGGGTTTGAACTGTGGACCTCCCATGTGGTAGGCGGACGTTCACCCATTGTCTTCCTAATATTCTTTACCTCTTTATCCATATTTTCCTTCAGCTCCTTGAATCAATTTAGGAGATTTGTTTGAACTTTTTTGATTAGTTTTTCCAAATTCTGTGTCTCCTCTGAAGTTTTAAATTGTTCCCATTTCTTAGTATGGTTTATGAATTTTTGCCGATGTCTAGGCATCTGATTATCTTGATGAGTTAACTCTGAAAGTCAGTTTCTCCCTGTTGGCTAGGGTTTTATTGTTGATTGACTTTGTGTTAAGGCTCTTTTTTGATGCTTGGTCCAATTTATTCTAGACATTTAAGATAGCCCATGTTTAATCCAATTTAACCAGCTCTTCTTCATTTGATCTTGCTCTGGATACGCGGTACAGTTTTTAGGATTGTACTTTATTTGTGCAATTGTTTCACCTCCAGGAGAAAGCTTCCATTCCTCTGTCCCTTCTCTGGGAATCTTAGTCTGTTCCGTTTGTTTTTGTGCAGAATTTTCTCCTCAGCTCCTTCAATATGTTTAAATTCCTTCCCTCACTCAGTGCCCCGTTTTCCTTATACTTTTCAGTTCTGGGTTCCTCCTGTCTTACAAAAATTCAACTTAACTCCCCTCCCCCACTTTTTTTTATCTGTGAAATTTTTCTGCCTCTGCTTCCCCGCCAGTGTATCCCACACCAAGGAACAAGATGTGGTCAATCCAGAAAGGTGGGTCACTCCAGAAAAGTCTGTTTTGTGTTTAGGTGGTCTAGTTAACAGAAACGTATAGAGTGTACCACTTGCCAGCCTTTCTACCACCATATCTTTCTCTAACCGCCACCCCAGGGGCCTCTTGTGTGCAGCACTCCTCAATGGTTTGTTTTCTGCTTTGGATCTCTGCAGTCTTGGGTCCCTGTACCTGGATATACGTGGGGTTCTAACTGACACTGTGAGTGGCTCTATAGCCTGTGTCTCCAGCTGGAGGGACCTGGGCCACTGTCTCTGAGCAGCTCCAAGCTGTGTGGGACCGAGTGAAGGGGAGGGAAGTGCACTAGTGGACCTGGGATGGAAATTTCCTATCTGATATTTTTATTTTTCTTCAATTAGTGTTTGTGGAGTTCTTCTCTAGTCGCTATTATCTTCTAGAGTTCTAAGCAAGTGGGATTTGTCCTTTTATTTGCTGAATCTTTGGGGAGGAGATGTCTTACATTGCCATGTTGATGACATCACTCATCAATTCAATGATTTTTAATATCCTCAAAGAGCTGTGCAACCAGCATTACAATTGATCTTAGAACATTTTTATCACTCCCAAAGAAACCCATATCCATTAGTAGTCACTCCCCATTTCCCCCCACAATCCCAGCCCTAGGCAACCAGCAATCTATTTTCTGTGTCTATGATGTTGGTCAAGGAGAGACACCTAAAGGGTTGTCAACCCACTCTAGTATAGGTGTCTGGGTCTCTAGCAAAAGCACAACTTGTACAGGCTCTGATGGAAAGATGTTTCATTCACATAGAGAAGAAGCAGAGCAAGTCCGCTTTACTAGTGGGTGTCAGTTCCCCATAGCCAGTGGATCTCAGTGCAGGGAGATGTTCTACGCACAGCACCCATCTTGTGTGTTTGTGCACTGTTGTGGTGGTGGAATCCTGCTCCCTCCCCACCAGGGACAGATATACCACTGGGGTGTGAGCTGGATGTCGTAAAACATGCCTATCAGAGTCAGACCATCTCCAGTGAATATTTACACATACTTGGGAAGTAGGGGAAGGAATGTCTCAACAGTCCTAGTATGTATAAGGGATTTGTATTTTATACTGCTAGATTAATATACCTGGTTCTGAGCACATGATATATTTGTAGAACCCAAGGAAAGATGGCAGGCAGCTAGGACTGCCCCTTACCACCTATGGGTTTGCCTATTCTGGGTATTTTATATAAATGGAATCATATATTTTGTGATCTTTGATGACTGGCTTCTTTCACTTAGCATAATGTTTTCAAGGTACATCCATGTTGTGCATGTATCAGTAATTCACTTTTTAAAATTGCTGAATAATATTCCATTGTGTGGATATACCACATTTTATTTATCCATTCATCAATTGGTGGTATTTGCCTCATTATAAAACATCTTAGATGCTGAGCTATCATAGATACTGAGCTAAGCAAGGAGTGTGGACTCTGACAGCAGATAGGGCAATGGTGCAAAGAAGAGAAGGCGAGAAGGACTCTAGGACTGTTGCAACAAAACCAAGTTCACCACTTACTAGCTGTATCATTTAAGATTCTGCTCAGTTGCAAGTAATAGAAAGACCAGCAAACAATCTATATTAGTAAAATGTTTATTTTTTTTTCAGGCTTCACAAAGTTTGAAGATACATGGTCCATAGCTGAGGTTGCTGCTTCAGAAAGTCATCAAGGACCCAGGCTCCTTTCCTTTATTCCCTGCCATCTTTGTGAAATGTCCTGATGATCAAAAGATGATCATGACCTGGGGATACAGGTGTCATATCTTCATCCCAGGTAAGGAGATAACAGAAGGGAAAAAGCTTTATGTTTCAAGACTTTGTGTTCAAATGCAGGAAGATACCTTACCTAGGAACATCTACCTTTATCTCAATGGCCAGATCTGTGTCATTTTGCCTCCCTTACATGCCAGCAAGGCTGGGAATTAGTATATTTTTAACTGGGACATTTTTTATTTTGAAAAAAAAAGTGGGGCCTTTTAGAAAAAACATGAAAATGGATATAGTGTCTGCCACACAAGTTCTGTGCCTTTAAGCAGGTTCCTTAATTTCTCCATGTCTTGGTTTTTCTCGTGTAAATTTATCTCACTGGTTGTGGCAAGTATTAAATGAGATAATTTAGGAAAGTCCTAGGGCAAAGGAAATATTCAGTACATCTCCATTATTATTATCTAAGCAGGCTTACTTTACTGGGATTTGCAAGAGAATTAAGTCCTACAGATAATGACTTGAATGACCACTAAGAAAATTTTCCCAAGAGTGGTACATAGCTAGTATCTTTCTAGATGCATATGAGAGATTTATATGTTACATGAAGTGGATGCCGTAAGACATTAGGGCTTACTTCTGTCCAGGAGCCCATTTGAGAAAGGCTCTAGGTCCTTTGCTAAGACTTCGTCTTGTTCCAGCCTTGGAACTAGATGGAACAGAACTCCTTGAACTGCTGTTTCATCCAACCCTCCTTTCTCAGCCCTGGTCACAAGAGATTGCCAATTCTTGGCTAAAATCTTGCTTGGATTTTCCAACCCAAAAGGAAAATGAAGTGGTCTTAGAGAAACTATGTCAGCTCAGTCTGGCTCAGAAAGGTATTGAGAAGACCAGGGAAGAGAAAATATTTAGCAGTGAAGACGGTGGTATGATGTGCAGACCTCTGGGACCTGGAGAAATCATATCCCTTGTATCAACATCTGCATTTGTTATCTAAAACCTATAATAACGCCAACAGCAAGGGCCAGGTGAGGGATGTGAAGTGTTAAACTCCAAAGAAAGAGACATTGAAAATTACAGTGTTCTTATAAATGCAAGGAAGAGTGGGGGTATGGGATCTTAAATCCTGTTGGATCGTTCTTTTGAGATTTTCCCCTGTAAACCATTGTGCTTTTTAGGAAGTTGATTCTTTAAAAAATTTTTTTTTAACTTTTAAAGAAGCTTTAGATAACAAAAATGTTACATAAAAATATAGGGGAACAAAAATAAAAACAAATAAAAACAAATATATATATATAGGGGACTCCCATATACCCCTTCCTCTCCCACATTTGCCCCCCTTAACAACATCTTTCATTGGAGTGGTACATTTGTTAAAATTGATGACACATATTGAAGCATTGCTACTAAGCATGGACTATAGTTAACATTATAATTTACACTTTGCCCCACACAATTTTATAGATTTTGACAAAATGTATAGTGGCCTGTATTTGTCATTGCAATGTCATGCAGGACAATTCTAATGTCCCCAAAATGCCACCATGTTAACACTAATTCTTCCCTCTCCCTTCCCTCAGAACCTCTGGTGGCCACTGCCTTTATGTCATCAATGATATGAGTTCCTCCATTGCTAGAATAATAAGTTTACTTTAGCCCATAGTTGCATTTTCCCCTTATGTTTGTTCATTCCTTGGTTTTGAGGACTTTGGGATGGTGATACCCATTCTGTTTCTGATTGAGAGGGGCTTAGATCCCATGGAGCAGATGGATAGAACTATCTTGCTTGCAGTTGTAGATACTCTGTTTTTTTTGGAATGGGTATTGTCCATCATCATTCTTTTGTTAGTTGTCCTGGGCAGTCAAATGAACTGGAGAGTAGGTGTTGCTACTCTGCTGAGATTCATATGAACTGAGGCATGCCCCAGTTGCACCCCTCCCCACACATCCTCCCATCAGTGACAGCCCACATCAGTGATCTTTCTCTGCCACAGTTGTGACTCTTCTGTGATCCAAAGCCTCCCCAAAGCCAAAGCCCACCCCCAAAAAAACCAAAAAACAAAAGAATAAGAAAATAAAGTAGTAATAAAAAATAACAAATAAAATACAAAAATAAAATTTTTTTTCATTTTGTCATTTTTCATTTCATTCATCCCTATAAGATCTATTGTCTTCTATGTACAGTGACAGTTTCTCAGGAAGTTGACGCTTGAATGCACTTATGTGTATGGCATGTTGTAATTCCTCCTCGGTGGACGTATGCAGAAACCCTTTCCTTTCACTGACTTACTTTAGAGACCAACGAAGGGAGGAGCCCCTCCTTTTCTTCCCAGTATATTGAAGTCAACCAGGGCTGGCGCAGGAAGCGTGGTCCCAAAACAGCTGCAAGACAAGAGGGAAGTGGAACAGAAATTCAGAGTTTTGGGTGGGTACCTGCTTTTCCAAGGAACTTCTTATGGTCCTATCTGGGTCCCTCACAGAAACAGTGGTCCCAAGACAGCTGCAGGACAAGAGGGAAATGGGACAGGAATTCTCAGTTGTGGTTAGACACCTGTTTTTTCCAAGGAACTTCTTATTAACATGCATGGGCTGTTTCTGGATGGGGCTGAGCTTGAGTAACAAAAGTTTTCAAAAGCTGAAAAATGTTGCTGAAACCCAGGTCAGCAATGTGGGTCAAACGCTTGAGTGTTTAAGTTGGCACAACATTTTGGGAGGGCATTTTGGCAATATTTATTTATGTTTAAAATATACATATAGTTTGACGCAGTCATTCTACTGCCAAGAAATTATTATCAGGGTATTCTCTCATGTCTATGCTGACATATATGTATAAGGAGGCATTGTTTGGGAAATGGGGAATGGAGATTTACCTAGAATTTGACTATGCAAGAGGGTAACTTTATTTTTTGGTAACATTTTATTTTGAAATGATTTCAGACTTTACAGTTAAGTTGCAGGAATAGAACAAAACTTCCATATACTTTTCACAAGATTCCCAAATTGTTAACATTTTATTACATTTGCTTTGTCACCTTCTCTTTATTTGTATATGTATTATTTTATTTTTCTGAAGCATTTGAGTTAGTTGCCCTTTCACACCTAACTATTGCAGAATATGTTTCTTAAGAATAAGTACATTCTCTTACATAACCACATTACAGTTACCAAAATCAAGAAATTTTGCATTGATACAATATTATTTTTTAATCTTTAATCTTATGCATATTTCATCAATTGTCCTAATATTGTTCTTTAAATGTTTCTGGTTCAGGAACTGATCCAGGATCACATGTTACATTTAGTTATCATATCTCTTTAGTCTTCTTTAATCATGAACAGCTCTTTAGTCTTTGTCTTTTGTGACCTTGACATTTTTGAGGAGCATAGGACAGTTATTTTTTTGGAATGTCTTTCAATTTGAGTTATCTTATGTTTCCTTATGATCTAATTCAGATTATACATTTTTCATTGAGATACCACAGAAGAGATGCTGTGTCCTTCTCTGTGCATCATATCAGGAAGCAGATGATGATGATACACCTCATTACTGACGATGCTAAAGTGGTATCTGCTGGGTTTCTCCACTGTTAACTTTTACTTTACCATTTTAAGTACTAAGTATTTTATGGGGAGATACTTTGAGACTGTAAATTTACTCTTCCTCATCAAACTTTTACCCACAAAAGAAAGTATGTTCCCATCTGTCCTATTTATTTGTTTATTCATTCATTCATTCATTCATTCATTCATTCATTCATTCATTCACATCAGTATGGACTCACATATCTTTATTTTTTTCAACAGGTTATAATTAATTAATACATCATTTATTTGTCCAGGGGAGTTTATTCAAGCTGGCTTGTATGTCCTCGATATGTCTCCATCATTCTTTGAGAATAAGATCTTATACTTTTCTTGCCTCAGTCTTGGTATCAGCTATTTCTCCAAGAATCTTGATTCCTTTTAGGAATGGTGTTTAGAAATCAAGAACTGGACATTATGTGTGCTTGTTGCACATAATAATATATTATGTAACACTTGATATGATGCAAACAGAGGTACACAGAGTTGCCCATGTTTATTTTTTTTCCCCATAATATAAAATCTGAATCTGATCAATCTCTAAATCTTATTAATAGTTTACAGGAAGTACAGGGGAAGGAAATAGTCAATGACCTCATAGTGGTGCAATTTGAAAATTTCCAAATGTGGGAAATTCTACAGGACAAATGACCTGGTTTCTTCAACAAACAAATGGCAAATAAACTAAAAACAGACAAACAAAAATAAAATAAAAACAAAAGTATGGAAGCCCTATAGAAACCGAAGTGATGTAAAAGATCTTGATACAAACAAACTTGAGTAGGAAATATACACTTACAGGAAAATCAAGGAAATCTAAACTCTATTAATATTTTGATGACATTAATAAATTACTGTTAAATTTTAAGGTACGATAATGGTATTATGGTTATGTAAAAGAAATTCTTACATTATAGGGATCATTACTATGCTATTTTTGGGTGAATGTCCATGCTGTCTAGGATATTTTTAAAAATAATCCAATGGGAGTGGGGTGGGGAAGTGGGTGATGATTAGATGAAATGAGAATGGCCATGAGTTAACTGCTGAAGCTGAGTAGTAGGTGCACAGAGGTTTATTATACTCTTCTCTCTACTTTAATGCATGTTGAAATTTTCCATACTAAAAAGAAACTTTTTATAAGTCCCTAGTTACCTGCACAATTCTTGGCTTACAGAATGTATAAGTAACTCAGTGTCCCAACAGGAAACAGGGCAAATTCAAGTTAGGACAATTCAAAGAGGGTTTTTTGTTTTTTAACATATAATACATATATGATTTACAAAAGAATTGTTTTTCAGAGGTGTGGGCAAGGAGTGGGGTAGCGAAGGAACCACAAAGGATAGTGCAAGAATTCAGGATTAGTGACAGCTCAACTGTTACACCCTAGGTCCAAAAGGAGAAGGTAAGAAGCAGTTACTGGAACTGGAAGCAGAGTTGTGTAGAGCCTTTGGTAGAGGATACCCTGACTCATCTTCCTTTCACCCTCCCATATCCTGCCAGATCCACAGAGAGTAAGAAACCTAGGGAAGTGGATTTGCCTCAAAGGATAGAGTGTCTGCCTACCATATGGGAGGTCCAAGTTTCTAACCCAGGGCCTCCTGACCCATGTGATGAATTGGCCCACACGCAGTGCTGATGCACGCAAGGTGTGCTGTGTCACGCAGGGTTGTTCCTTGCGTAGAGGAGCCCACGTGCAAGGAATGCACCCTGTAAGGAGAGCCGCCCCATGAGAAAAAACTGCAGACTGTCCAGGAATGGCACCATGCACACAGGGTGAGCTGACACAGCAAGATGATGCAACAAAACGAAATACAGATTCCCGGTGCTGCTGACAAGAACACAAGCGGACACAGGAGAACATACAGTGAATGGACAGAGAGCAGGCAACTGGGGGACAGGGGGAAGGGAAGGGGAGAGAAAAAAAAATCTTAAAAAAAAAGAAACCTATTGGTGTGGTCCATATAGGTTAGCCTCCCTGGGCACAGAACAGAGTAGAGAAGAATGGAGTATGGCTCAGGAGGGGAAAACAGAAAATTAATAGCACACTGCAAAACTCCTTTGTTGAGTTGTCTAGACTATCTTCACTTCCTTCTTTCTTGTTCTTTTCTCAACCCAGGGTAATCAGGTATTGCCCCCACCACTCCACCAAAGCTGTTCTTGTTGAGGTCGCTTACAACCTTCATCATTCCAAATCCAATGATTAATTCTAATTTCTTATCTTGTTCAGTCTCTCAGCAGCATTTGACATAGTTGATCCCTTCCTCCTTGAAACATTTTCTTCATCTTACTTCTAGGACAATGCCTTTTCCTGGATCTCCCCCCTCTCTCATTTGCCATTTATTCTCAGGGTTCTTTGCTCATACGTTCTCTTCTTCCCAACTTATAAATGTTGGATTGTTCTAGGTTCTGGCTTCGGCTTACCTGTCTTCTCTCAATTCCGACAAGACCTCATCCATTAAATGCTTTAAAATGTGTAAGCCCCCCCCCCATTATATCTTCAGCTCCTACCTCTTCACTGAGCTCCAGACCCATAGAGTCAACTCTCTACCCAATATCTCAACTTGGATATCTTCCAGGCATCTTAAAGTTTACAGAGACAAAAGAGTACTTTTAATTCATTCAATCTTTTTTTTGGTCTTTATTTTTTTTAATGTTACATTAAAAAAATATGAGGTCCCCATATATTCCCCACCCCCCCACCCCATTTCTCCCATAACAACAACCTCCTCCATTATCATGGGACATTCATTGCACTTGGTGAATACATCTCTGAGCACTGCTGCACCACATGGTCAATGGTCCACATTATAGTTTACACTCTCCCCAAGTCCACCCAGTGGGCCATGGGAGGACATACACTGTCCCTTCAGTACCACCCAGGACAACTCCAAGTCCTGAAAATGCCCCCACATCACATCTCTTCCTCCCACTCCCTACCCTCAGCAGCTACCGTGGCCGCTTTCTCAACGTCAATGCTACATTTTCTTCGATTGCTAATCACAATAGTTCATGAATAGAATATCAGTAAGTCCACTCTAATCATACTCTATTCCTCCATCCTGTGGACCCTGGAATGGTTGTGTCCACTTCACATCTATATCAAGAGGGAGCTTAGATTCCACGTGGATGATGGATGCAATTCTCCTGCTTTCAGTTGTAGGCACTCTTGGCTCCCTGGTGTGGTGGTTGACCTTCTTCACCTCCATGTTAGCTGAGTGGGGTAAGTCCAATAAACCAGAGTGTAGGAATTGCAAGTCTGTTGAGACTCAGGGCCTGGCCATCACAGGAACAGTCCAGAGATTCAGGCCCCCTGAGTATACACTAAACCCCAGTGCCAACCACAAGTCTGCTAAAAGTAATATGAGAGGCTTGTGAACAAAGATCACATCTGAGTCCAACTCCATCACACTCAGGAACACAAACTCCAACTGACATGGCACTGAGCTCCATTTGCCATGAGCATAGAACCTGTGGGTCTCTGTAGCCCTTAGAAGAACCAATACCTGGAGTTGTATCTTCTCTATCTGTCTCTGGGACTCTGCTGAGTTGTGTGTAAGGGCGACTCCTCTGATAACCTCCCGGCTCTTTTTTGGAGACTCAAAGCAATATAAACTCATTTGTCCTTTCCATTTCCCCCTTTTATTCAAGGTCAAAAAGCATTTTTAACTACTGATGTTACATGTAGGCTGAGATATTCTGCTGGTCTGAGTTGACCCTTTAATTCAAGGTCATTTTCTAGTTACATCATCAGCTGGTACTTGGTAGTAATCCCTTGGCACAGGGAGGCTCATCCCCGGGTATCATGTCCCATGCTGTGGGGAAGGTAATACATTTACATACTGAGTTTGACTTTCAGACTGGCCACATTTGAGCAACACGGATGTTCCCAGGAGGTAACTCTTAGGCACCCTGCAGCTCTAGGCCTAGTTCTTATTTCAGGTGCACAGGCTTACCAGCATAGTCATTAGCATCAAGGGCTCATTGTTGGACGATCCTTCTTTTTTGGTCTTTGCCATTGCTTTTGGGGGATTGTTGCTGTTCCATTAGGGAATGTGATAGAGCTCTCCTGGCTAGGAACTCAGCACTCCCTCAGTTGTCATTTTTAACTGTAACCACTATGAAAATATCCATTTTTATGTACCCTGGATATATGCTCTGGAGAAATCCCTTAATTCATTCTTTCCATGTCACTTCTCATTTCAGTAAATACTCCATCATGCATCCATTCAGTGGTTAAGCTGAATACTTAGAAGTCTTTTTCCCATAAGACCTCTCTCCAATCCATTAGCAAGTCCTGTCAGTGCTACTGTTCTGAATCCAACCACTTCTTACCATGACTACTGACTGTCCTAGCTACAGCTGTATCTTATATCTGCACTACAGCAAATAATTTTTTCTCCAGTCTCCCTGGTTCCATACTTGTTTCCCTCTTGCCTATTCTTCATGTAGCAGCCAGAGTCATCCTTTCAAACATGTTAATCTGATTATGCTACTTCCTTGTTTAAAATGCTTCAATGGCTCCTCATCTCTCTTAGGATGAAATCTAAACCCCACAAGGCCTCACTCTGACCCCAGGAGGGGTATTGTCCCCTTTGCATCTTGGAGGCTGGCTACCACAGGCCATTTTCCAAGAGGTACCCCAATTTTTTCTTTCATTATATTTTATTGGCAAAGAAACATTGAAGCTTGTGGGGAAGGGACCTGTAGGCATGTAGGATTGAGAAAATTGGCATTGCTCTGAGGAGGGGTGGGTCAAGTCATCACATACTCTCCCAATTAGAAACATTTAACTTTTTCTAATTTCTAATAAAATGCAGTCATTTTTGGTGGTTAATTGTTTAGTCTGTATTTATACCACTTAATGCAATGTTCCATAATTCCAAAATAACCTTAGCAAGGGTAGGGGTGGGTTGATGGTGGAAAAATGTCCATGTATGGCTGGGGCTAACTTCCTCAAAGAGCCTCTGATTTAGACTTTGAGGAGATTAATCCTCAAAGTTAAATTTGTATCTCTTCACTTGACTAACATTCCCTATGGTACAAAGTGACTTAATTAAAAAAAAATCTTGTAATTGTCTTGAAAATAGCATGGTTATTTTACATTGTATTTTTTATATTCTAATAGTGCTTATTTGTTAAATAGGCATGTCTGAATTTTTGCAAATTTTGTAAATTAAATTTATAAACTTATTTGTAATTTCTTCTTCTTAATATACCAGAAGCCTCCAAAATGGAAGCGGTCTGAGTTTTTAAAAGACTCAGAATTGTTTTAGGTTATGCAGTTTTGAGTGTTTCTTTTAGGGGTGATTAAATGTTCTTGAATTAGATAATGGTGATGGTTGCACAACTCTGTGAATGCACTAAAAACCAGTGAACTGTACACTTTAAAGGTGTTTGACATATCTCAATAAAGCTTTTATTAAAAATATACATAAAGAAAGAAGAAAAGTGAACAGAACTTTAGAACCTGTGGGATACCATCAAGCAAATCAATATATGCAGTGTGGGACTCCCAGAACGACAAAAAAGAGAGAAAGCTATAGAAAGAGTAGTCAAAGAAATAATGACAGAAAACTTCCCAAAATTAACAAAAGATATGGATATACATATTCAAGATGCTTGGTGAACTCCAAACAGGATAAACCCAAATAAACCCATACAGTGCCATGTTATAATAAAGCCATTGATTGCCACTGAAAGCAACAATAGAGAAACAATGTGGCACCTACAAGGGAACCTCAGTTAAATTAAGAGCCATCTCATCAAAAACCAGGGAGGGGGAAGTGAAAGTGGCTCAAGTGATAGAGTTTCCACCTACCATATAGAAAAACCTGGGTTTGATCCCTGGACCTTCTGGTGAAAAAGAAGAAGAGAAAACATGCCCGTGCAGCAAGCCAGTGCCCACGAGAGTGCCTGTGTGGTGAGCCACTGCCCTGCACAAGTGAGTCATGCAGCAAGATGATGACACAACAAAAGAGAGACAAGAGGAGAGTCAAAGTGAAGTGCAGCAGAAACCAGGAGCTGAGGTGGTGCAATTGACAGGGAACCTCTCTCCCCATCAGAGGTCTCCAGGATTGAATCTTGGTGAATCCTAGAGGAGAGAAAATGAGAAAAGAAGACAATGTAGACAACAAAAACAGCAGGTCAGGAAGAGGTGATGGAGGGAAAATAAATAAATAAATCTTAAAAAACAAACCAGGGAGGGGTGTGGTTGTGGCTCAAGTAGTTGAGTTCCTGCCTCCCACATGGGAGGTCCTGGATTTGGTTGCTAGTGCCTCCTAGAGAGAATAAAAACAAACAACAAACAAAACAAATGAAATAAAAAACAGTCAAAGGAGCTGATGTGACTCCATAGCTTAGCAGTTGAGCACTGGCCTCCCACATACAAGGTCCTGGGTTCAATCCCTGGTACTGGTGCCTCAAAACAAAACAAAAAAAATAAACCAAAAAGCCAGAGAGGATGGGAAGTCGATGTGGCTCAAGCGGTTGATTGACTCCTTCCCACATGGGAGGTCCTGGATTCGGTCCCTGGTGCCTCTTAAAAGCAAAGCAAAACAAAACAAAACAAAACACACACACACAAAAACTAACAAGCAAACAAACAAAAAAACGAACTCAGAGGAGCTGATGTCACTCAGTGGTTGAGCACCGGCTTCCCACATTTGAGGTCCTGGTTCAATCCCTGGTCCCGTACCTTAAAAAAAAAAAAACACCTAAAAACCAGGGAGGCAAAAATGCAGTAGGCAAACATATTCAAAGTGCTGAAAGTAAATATTACTATCCAAAAATTCTACATTCGACAAAGCTGTCTTTCAAAAATGAGGGAGAGGTAAGGTCATTCCCAGATAAACGAAAGCTGAGGGAGTTTGTCACCACTAGACTGGCACTACAAGAGATGCTAAAGGGAGTTTTGCAGGTTGAAAGTAAAGGACACTAGACAATGGACTGAAGCCAGATGAAGAAATAAAGATCTCTAGTAAAGATAATGACATGGATAAATGTAAATACCAGTATTACTATATATATATATTTTAAAGATTTATTTATTTCTCTCCCCTTTCCCCCCCTCCCAGTTTTCTGCTCTCTGTATGCATTTGCTGTGTGTTCTTCTGTGACTGCTTCTATCCTTATTAGCAGCACCGGGAATCTGTGTTTCTTTTATTGTTATGTCATCTTGTTGTGTCAGCTCTCCATGTGTGTGGCGTCATTCTTGGGCAGGCTGCATTTTCTTTCGCACTGGGTGACTCTCCTTAAGGGGTGCACTCCTTGCACGTGGGGCTCCCCTACAGAGGGGACACCCCTGCATGGCATGGCACTCCTTGCGCGCATCAGCACCATGCATGGGCCAGCTCCACACGGGTCAAGGAGGCCCAGGTTTGAACCGCGGACCTCCCATGTGGTAGGTGGACACCCTATCCATTGGGCCAAGTCTGCTTCCCAACTATATTTTTGATTTGCAACTGCACATTTTCTTCCTAAAGTATCTAAAGGGCAAATGCATAAAATGTAATGATAATTCAATAGCTTTGGACTCATAATGTATAAATACATAATTTGTGACAAGAACTACATAAAGCTGGGGGGGACGGAGTGGGCTAGGAACATGGTTTATGTATGCTATTGAAGTTGCTAAGTTGCTATCAAAATAAATGAGATCACCATAGATTTAGGATGTTAAAATTCAGCCTCATAGTTAACACAATCACAAAATATCAGAGAATATGCAAATTCATAGAGATAGAAAGTAAAGTACAGGTTATAAGGTGGGGGGCAAGGGCTAATGCAAAATGAGTGTAGGGTTTCTGTTTGGGGTGAAAAGTAAGTTCCAGTAATGAATGGTGATGTGAGTAGTGCAGCATTGTGAATGTGATTAATTTCATAGAATGGTATGCTTGGGAGGGGTTGGAATGGGAGATTTATGCTATATATATATTTCCACAATTAAAAAAACAGAAACTAAAAGAATAATGACAATTATTTTTTTAAAGATACATAGATCACACAAAATGTTACATACAAAAATAAGAAGTTCCCATATACCCCCACTCCCCACCCCCACCCCCACTCCTCCCACATCAACAACCTCTTTCATCAGTGTGGCACATTCATTGCATCTGATGAGTACGTTTTGGAACACTGCTACACAGCATGAATTACAGTTTACATTGTAGTTTACACTCTCTCCCAGTCCATTCAATGGGTTATGGCAGGATATATAATGTCCTGCATCTGTCCCTGCAATATCGTTCAAGACAACTCCAAGTCCCAAAAGTGAACCCATTTTACACCTCTGCTTCCCTCTCCCTACCCTCAGCAATTCCTGTGGCCACTGTCTCCACATCAGTAATACAGTTTCTTCCATTGCTAGAGTCACAGTAATTCTACAGTAGAATATCAGTAAGTCCACTAATCCATATTTTATTCCTCTATTCTGAGGACCCTGGCATGGTGATGTCCACTCCACCTCTAAATCAAGAGGGGGCTTAGATCCCACATGGCTGATGGATGAGATTCTTCTGCTTGCAGTTGTAGACTCTCTCAGTTCCCTGGTGTGGTTGACCATCCTCACCTCCCTGTGCACTGACCTGGGTAAGCCCAATGAACTGGAGAGTAAGTGTTGCAACTATGCTGAGGCTCAAAGCCCAGCTGGCACATGGACAGCCCAGAGATTCAAGTCTCCTGAGCATACACCAACCCCAGCACCAACCACAGGTTCAGTATAAGTGACCAAAGAGCATGTGTAGAGGGGTCACATCTGAGTCCAACTCCATCACACTCAGAAGCACATGTTCCAAAGTAGGGCCCACTGGCAAGGCACTGAGTTCCAGAGCTATCTGTCATGACCATAGGACCAAGATGTCTTATAGCACTGAGGAGCACCACTACCTGGGGTTCTATCTACTTTGGCTGTCTCTGAGATCTGCTGAGACGTGTATAAGCGTGACCTCTCTGATGACCTCTTGATTCATTTTGAAGTCTCTTAGCTATATAAACTCATATATCTTTACTATTTCCACCTTTTATTCAAGGTCTTTTTCTAGTTGCATCACCAACTGGTGCTTGGTAGTAATCTCTTGGCACCAGGGAGGCCCATCCCCAGGAGTCATGTCCCACACTGGGTGGAAGATAATGCATTTATCTGCTGAGCTTGACTTAGAAAGTGACCACATTTGAGCAACATGGAGGTTCTCAGGAGGTAACTCCTAGGCACCCTGCAACTCTAGGTCTAGTTGAAATTTCAAGCATACAGGTTCATAAGCATAGTGATCAGTATCAATGGCCCATCATTGGACCATCCTTCTTCACTGGTCTTTGCCCTTACACTTGGGAGATTGTTGCTGCTCCATTGGGGAGCACGACAGAGTTCCCTGAAATGGGAACGCAGCACTCCCTCAATTGTCGTGTGGGACTACCTATGTCAATACCCAATGAACATCTGAACATATCTATATGCCTTATATGCATGCTCTGGAGAACTCCCTCCCACCCATGCATCCCCCATCAATGACACCCCACATCAGTGCTCCTCCCCTGCCATAGTTGAACCCCTCTTAAAAAATGAAGTCTAATTATATTGCCAAGTTCAGTTAATAGGAAAATGAAATAGTAATGATAGGTTTAAAGATTAGAAATAGAATACATAATAATTTAGAAAAGCTAACGTAAAAAATAAATTTGGGGGAAGCGGACTTGGCCCAGTCGTTAGGGCGTCCATCTACCACATGGGAGGTCTGTGGTTCAAACCCCGGGCCTCCTTGACCCGTGTGGAGCTGGCCCATGCACAGTGCTGATGCGCGCAAGGAGTATGCAAGGAGTGAAAGAAAGTGCAGCCTGCCCAGGAATGGCGCCGCATACATGGAGAGCTGACACAACAAGATGATGCAACAAAAAGAAATACAGATTCCCATGCTGCTGACAACAACAGAAGCAGACAAAGAAAAACACGCAGCAAACAGACACAGAGAACAGACAACTTTTAAATAAATCTTTTAAAAAAATAAATTGGGGTATTAAAAAATGAAAAATATAAAAAAAATTTTTGACGTTTTTCCTTTCATCACTGTAATAAGTGTTTCCCTGTATGTACAGGGGCAAGACAATCTTTTCCATTTTTCCCTCAGTGTCTACATCCTTTTTTTTTCATGTCTTCAAAATAGTTTTAGGTCACAGTAAAGTCACATATAAAATATAGGGGACTCCCATATACTCAACATCAAACCCTTTTCCCCCTTCCCCAGCAATGATCTTTTTACATGTGGATTTACATTTGCTGCAGCTGATGTACAGGTATTGAAACATAGCTAGTAACCATGGTTCCATTATGGTTTACATTATAGTTTACATTTTAGACTGTACACACTCATAAATTTTTAGTTACATTATGGTTTACATTGTGGTTTACATTTTAGACTATACACTTTTATAAATTTTTGGTAAAATTTAACATGACCTGTATCATCATTGCACGATCATTCAGAACACTTCCATTGCCCCCCAGTTACCCTCTCTTCCATCTATTCTATTCCTCTCTCCCCCTCCCCTTGGAGCCCACAGTGACAACCAGGCTTCACTGCTTGAATGACAAGATTCATAGATACTTGCAACAATGCTGAGGGCTTGACACACTAGTCTGTCCTCCCCCATTGGGAGCCTCTCATGGTCTTGAGAGACACCCTTCCCTCTGAGAATATCAGGCCTCCCCAGGGTGGGGGTATAACACCTTCCCACTCATTGTATGGGTCTCTGCCCTCTGATATAACTTACTGTGACAAGATGAGCCCTCACACACTTCCTAGAAGCCTGCCCCAGGTGAACCCTGTGCCAGATGCCCCCAATAATGACAATTAAATGCAATACATGACACTGAATGGGATCTAAGAATGGAGGACAAAAGGCTCAAAAGGAATGTAGAATTTAAGTTTTATATCAACATTAAATTTCTTGAACTTATTAACTACACTTAAGGTGATTAGATAAGTGAAAATTCTTGTTCATAGAAAATGTATGTGGAAGTCTTATGTACTAAAGGAGTATGATGTGTGCAACCTGCTTTCAAATGTCCCGAAATAGGTAGATGATAGACAGACAGACAGATAGATAGACAGATAGATAGAATGATATGGCAAAGGTGGCAAAATGTTAACTGATATACCTGGGTATCTGGGGAGTGGGGTATGTCGGAGTTCTCTGTATGAGTTTGTAGTATCTCTGCAACTGTCCTGTAAGTCTGAAATTATTTAAAAAGTTAAAATAAATAAATATCCCTTTGTAATCAGTTATTTATAACTGAAGTTCTTTTGGAAATGCTTGTACAATTTAAAAAACTTTTCCTTGTAATTATTCTTACATTTAGTTGCTCTTTTAGGGATGGCAAGAACATTCTCTAACTTTTCTGTTAATCCCTCCACCTCTTTCCCCTCTTCTCCTTCCTAAATTTCCTCAACCCGCTGAGGACTAGTGGCGGAAAGCAGACTTGGGAGGCCTGGAAACTGCATGGGCACTACAGGGTCTCCAGGCTTGTTAATGTATTATCTCCATAGCCACATTTTCCTTTCATGTGTCCATCTGATTTATTATGACCTCAAATACACTCATAGTCTGGATGACAGATAAGGAAGGCTGCACTAACCTGGATGGATTTCACAGTTAGAAAACTCTACTAGCTGATGGTAGCAGCAATTCTGCAGCTTTCTAGTCAATCAACCTCCACTCAGAGGTGTCTATTCAGTAATTTTAGATAGTATTTTAGCTTGGATTTCCCCAGAAGCAGACCCTGAGACAAGGATTTGGGTGTGAGTGGTTTATTTCGGAGATGCACGTGACACCATTAGGGAATGGGAAAATAATACAGGGAAAGGAAGGCAGCCAATAAAGGGTGAAATATTAAGCCAGAGACCACAGTGGGCAACTAGGACTTATTCCTTCAGGGAAAATCTGAGAAATGGTGCAAAATATATGTCTCAGAATTATCCTACCCAAGCAGTGGGGAGGTTAGTGGTGGTGGTGCTGATTTCCCAGCAGCTGAAAGGACACTGAAAGGTCTGAAGGAGATGGGAGGACACTAACAACATCTGCTACAGACAGTGCAAAGTCTACAAAGGACATAAATGGGGTGATGTGATAGGACCTAAGTAAGTTCCTATCTCTCTAGGAAGGTGGCCATGGCATTCAGATCTGAAGGATAAGAAGGTTCTAGCTGGGGAAAGTATTCCATGCAGGTAGAACAACAAGTCCAATTGTTCTAAGGTGCCCAAGGGCCTGCTGTGTTTGAATGAAAGAGAGGAGGCAACTGTGCCTGGACTGAGATGAGTAAGGTCAAGGGAGCTAGGAAATAGAGCAGAAAGGTCAGCAGGGTCCAGCTCAGACAGGGCTTTTGGGGGCTTGATAAGGAGTTTGGACTTTGTTCTGAGAATAAATAATTTAAAGCACTCGCTGTGGCTGTTGGGTGGAGAATAGATTAGAGGATGGTGAGAGTGAAAACAGGAAGACCTAAAAGGAGGGCATTAGATCTGGAGTCACAGTGGATTAGGGTATTTTATTTATTTATTTTTAAGTACCAGGGGTGGGGATTGAACCTAGGCTCAACCATTGAGCCATATCGGCTCTCCTGAGTTCTTTTTTATCTTTTTTTTTTTTTTGCCTTTATTTGTTTGTTTTTTTTACGAGGCACACACTGGGAACAGAACATGGGACCTCCCACGTGGGAAGCAGGCACTCAACCACTTGAACCACATCTGCTCCCCATAGATGGGGTTTTATCATGTGTTGGATATAGGGTGAGGAAAGAGGGTATAGCAGCTTGATATGGTTATGAATTCCAAAAATAGATATTGGATTATGTTTGTAAACTGATCTGTTTCTCTGGGCATATTAGATTATATTGGATTCAGAGGTTTCACTTTTTTTTTAAATAATTTTTTTCCTCTCCCACTCTCCCCTGCCCATTGTCTGCTCTCTCTGTCCATTTGCAATGTATTCTTCTGTGTCTGCTTGTCTTCTCTTTAGGGGGCACCAGGAACAAATCCTGGGACCTTCTGGAGTGGGAGAAAAGTGCTCAATCTTCTGCACCACCTCAGCTCCCTGGTCTGCTGCATCTCTTATTGTCTCTCCTCTGTGTCTCTTTGTGTTTCAACATCTTGCTGCACCAGCTCTCCTCTTAGGCCAGCTTGCTGCATGGGCCAGCACTCCTGCACAGGCCAGCACTCCACTTGGGCCAGCTTGCTGCATGGGCCAGCACTCTGTGTGGGCCAGCTGTCTGCTCAGGCCAGCTTGCCTTCACCAGAAGGCCCTGAGAATTCAACCCTGGACCTCCCATATGGTAGATGGGAGCCCATCGCTTGAGCCATATCTGCTTCCTGGAGAGGTTTCACTTTTACTTGATTAGATAATAATTAAGGCTTTGATTGGGCCATGTCAGTAGGGTGTTGAGTCGCCATCTCACAGAGAAACTGCACTGCAGAGAAGGGAGGTTGGAATTTTGATCCTGGAGCCCGGGAAGTAAGCACACAGAGAAGCAGATACGTGAGGAAAGAGAGAAGGCTCATTAGACAATAGCAGAGGCCCCAGGAAAAGAGACAAGCCTGACAGTTTACAGCTGGCCTTGTGGTGAGAGCAGAGCAGTTGAGCCCAGAGAGAAACAAGCCCCAGGAGAGAGACAAGACTTGTCCCAGCCTGCAACTGAGATTGGAAGAAGCCGGACCATGGAGCCTTGGGTGTAGGAGGAACCCTTGCGGACATTACCGCCATCTCATGTCAACATGTAGCAACAGTCTCTAGGTGAGAAAGTACCTCTTATGGTACCTTGACTTGGGCTCATTAGGGCCTTGTGACTGTACTATTACCCCAAATAAATACCATTTATAAATATCAATCAGTTTCTGATATTTTGCATCAGAACCCCCTTGGCTGATTAATACAGAGGAGAACCAAGTATAACCTCTGATTTTTTTGCCTTAAGTAATGTATATTTGGTGGTTCCACCTATTAGGATGAATGAGATCAGGAGACCATCAAATATGAAATCAAGGTCTCCATTTGGACATTTGTATTGACTTCCCTGTGATTCAGCCAGGTGAGACTTTCAGGTAGCCATTTGGATATATGAGGTCATGGGAGAGATCTGGGCTGAAGGTCTACATCTGGGAGTTGTCTATATTTGGATGGTATTAAAAACCTGCTGGATTAAAGTGCTGAGTATTCTCCACTGGCTACTAGATCTGCTCTCCTCCCTGCCTGTGGCCAGGAGGCTGACCTCTATGGACACATTAACTGGACTCAGTTGTTCTTGTGTTTTGGGTTGGATTTAGACAATGTGAGGCAATGGAAGAGATCAGAGTGTTGGGTGAAAAGAGAGACCATGCTATTTATTCCCTCTGCTTCCCCACTGCCAGGCCATGGTTTGGAGTGGCTGGCTCCTTTCCTCAAGGCCACAGCACCTTCTAGGTGACCCCTCTCCCGTGTTACATCTCTTTCCACATTCTGGGAATAGTCCCTTCCCTTGTCCTTCAAGTCTAGGGGCAGTAAGTACTCCCCACTGTTGCTTGTCCCCAGTACATCATTCTTTCTTGGTTCCCTTAGCCTCACCCACACTTTTGTAAACTCCCAAACTTGTGTAATCAAATAAATAATCAAGGTCAATATACAAAAATTTTAAAGGAAAATTTCGCTGGAGAATTTGAAGTGCAAATAAAAAGTGATAGGTATTCCAGATAATGTGATTTTCCACAACTGAAGGTTCACCATTTCATCTGCTTGGCAGATAAAGTTGGGGGATGGTCACCTTAATCCATGCCAGTCAGATTAAAATTCTTTCCCAAATTGTGCCCCAAATTCTTTTATCTCTCCATTACACCAATAAACAAAGATTTCCATAGAATTTTTCAGGGGTGTGGAGTAGATACTTCTATCTATCATTAGGCTTAGCTTGAGTTACAAAGAATAAAGATATAATGTAGAAAAAGAAAAATCTGCTGCTTTTTTGATTCTGGAGTATTGTGGGAGTGGAAGGAGAACAGAGAAGCAGATAATTAAAGGATAAAATAGGTGTGTCCCAATTTCCCTTCTCTGTACTTTGATTTGACATGAGGCAGGTGAATTAGAGGGAACACTGAGGACAAGAAAGGGAATCATTGACTCTGTTTTCCATTTGATTCCAGGGAAATCAAGACTCTGGAGAGAGATCATCTTTTGGGCTGTCTCTGCTACCAATTGGTATTGTAGCCACAGCCACTGGACAGCTTAGTATGACTGGGTAGAGGGCAGCCTTGGAATTTAGCTTCCCCAAGCTGCACTGGCATCCTGAGTCTCTATCAGAGCCAGAGATGGAGGGTCAGACTGGAGAGCTTGCTAGAATGGGCCACAATTCCAGGGTGAGGTACCTGATTTGCCCCTGCTTAAAAGCCAGCATGCACCATGGTGAATTGCTGGCACTTGGCAAATGTTTATTGCATAAGTCAGTTGGGTAGTATCTTCTTTTTGTTTGGGTAGTATGAGTGCCCCCAGTTTTCCAGGCACCAGCAGTCACTCTTTCCTTGAACATCCCCTAAATATCAGTCCCTGCTCTTTAAAAAATCCATTTGAGACCCCAGTAAATGCTGATGTGTTTCAATAAAACCTTCCTGCTGCCTGTTCATCTTGCTTTGCTCTGATCAGCTCAGCTGCTCCCAATGGCTTTGGGGTCACCTATGACCACTTCTTAACCTCCTCTCCAAACTGCCATTCTTTTTTTTGGCATTTGAAAATTTATTAATACTGCTTGCTTTGCATCACCAAAATTTATGATCTTGGTCTTTCCTTCTTGCCTTTATATAAAGCCAAAAGAGAGACATTGACTACTTTGATAACCTTAAAGCAGATTCCAGGAATGTCTCCAATAGCATGACCTTTGCGACCAAATCCAGCAGCCAGAACTTCATTGCTTTCCTCAATAAAGTTCAAGCAATCATCATTGGGTATGAAGGTTGTGATTTTCTTCCCATTCTTGATCAGTTGGACCCTGACACACTTCCTGAGCCAGAATTTGGCTCTTTGGCTTCAACCCCTACTTTTTCCAACACAATTCCCTTTGCGTGGGAAGCGTCCCCAAAAGGGTTGGCCTTCAGGGCTGTGCCCAGATGGGCTTTTTTGTACTGTTGATCACACCACTACTGGTCCCATTGGTGGCTACAGAGCTTCCTGGCAGTACGAAGACCTTGACACTTACCCATCTTGTCGGCACCGTGAGACTGAGTGAAAAGCTGTTCTTTTCTTATGCCAAACATCGTTATGATCAGTGAAGGCTGGCCCAGGACTGAACACAAACCCCAAACTCTGTTCTGGATTTGATTCTGCCTTGGACACCTGTAGGGCATAGAAGTGCTGTCTGAGATGGCCATCAAGATGTCTTCTAGCTCATCCAGACAGGTCTGCTCTCAAATGTTCTATTGAGAGAATGTGAAAATTTTCTGGAGGTTGATAATCCTCCATTTTCCTTGATAATCTAGATATCAAGGAGCCTCACAGCACAGCTGGGGTATTGAGAATGAATCCCCAAGTCTTCTGGGAAGGTGTTGCTGGTCTATGGGAGAGAAAAAAAAAAGAGAGAGACAGGGAGGGAGAGAACCTGGTGGGAAGAAAAAGAAGGAAAGAGGAAAAGATATTACAATGTAACTCAACTTTCGAATTCTCATTTCTAAAAAAGTTAATTGGCAATGCTGATACTGCTGGTTCAGGACTACACTTTGAGAACAATCAACCTCATCCAAAACCAGCTTGGAGATAGTGCACCCTACTCTGAAACAATATTTTGCTGTTCACAATAGGTAGGTAATTCTGCTACTTCCAAAGAATCCTCGCAGCCAGCAGCCAAGTACATCTGTTTGTTCATACAGAAGCAAGATGTCCAACAAATCCCTAAGAAACCGAATGAGCAACTTGGATCCAATTCTTTATTTTCTGTCAGGATAGACATCTGTCCTTGATAATGAGCTATTGGTCCCTCTGCCAGGCTCTGTGGCCGGAATAAAGTACCTTGTCATCTAGCTGGCCAGGGCCTTACTTCATGGTATCGGACCAGAAAGCCTAATCAAGTCATATTTTTTCAAACAGCACATATATACACTCCAATTAAATTAGGGGGAGCAATGAATGGTCTATATGTTTTCAGAATCTCGTTTATTTCCACGTTGATGGAGGAAAAGAAGAGGATGCCCACATTGCCAAAGGCTGGAATATGATGTCCACTCCTCCCATTCACCCATCTCATCAGCATTTGGTCAGCCACGAGCAGTCTAACTCTAAACAGAGCACTACAAGTGGGACTGGTGAACAACGATGCAATGCACCTAGGACCTGGTTCAAGGTTAGGCCTGTGTCATTGAGCCAGGCTGGGTGAATGGTGAGGGCTCAAGAAATGTTAGCTGTGATTATGATTATTATGGGCATACTAAAAAAATTTTAAATGTCCCAATCATGGTCTGGGATAGAATTCTCTAGCATGATATATTTCACAGCCTCCTTCTGGGAGGAAATTAGTATTCCTGATAAATCATAAGCAATATTCTGATCAACTCTAATAAGATTAAGACATCTTTAGGGAAATCATCCAAACCCTCAGCTGAGTATCAGACATTTTTTGTCTTCTATTCAGTTTAGTAACGATTATCCAACTATTCTCCTTTTCTGTGAATTATCTTTATCAAGAGAGAACTCTTGACTTGGATTTGTGGCAAGCTTGAAATAAAACTTTGACACATCATTATAATTAATAATGAAAAAATTTAAAACAGCCATTATGAAGATAGGACATAAAAATAGGTAACATTGGGAAACGGACTTTGGACCAGTGGTTAGGGCGTCCGTCTACCATATGGGAGGTCCGCGGTTCAAACCCCAGGCCTCCTTGACCCGTGTGGAGCTGGCCATGCGCAGTGCTGATGCGCGTAAGGTGTGCCTTGCCACGCAAGGGTGTCCCCCGCGTAGGGGAGCCCCACGCGCAAGGAGTGCGCCCATGAGGAAAGCCGCCCAGCGTGAAAAGAAAGTGCAGCCTGCCCAGGAATGGCGCCGCCCACACTTCCCGTGCCGCTGACGACAACAGAAGCGGACAAAGAAACAAGACGCAGCAAATAGACACCAAGAACAGACAACCAGGGGAGGGGGGGGGGAATTAAATAAATAAATAAATCTTTAAAAAAAAAAATAGGTAACATTTATTAAGGACTTGCTGCTTGCCAGATGTTATATGAAAGACTACATAACTCAGCTCCCTGACTCTTCATAACGAGTTGGGATATAACAACTCCATTTTACTATAAGATGCTCAGAGAGGTGGAATGACTTGCCAAGATCACACAGCAGTAAGTGTCAGAGCCAGATTTTTAACCCAGATCTATCTGAGTCCTGAGCTGGTTCTAGCAACAGCTGTACTCTTCTGCTTCTGCCAAAGGAATTATATCAGGAGATGGTGAGTGGGCTAGTTCCTGAGAGAGGGACAAGTATAGGATTTTGAGACTGCAGAGAAGGGAGAAGAGGAGGGGGCTTGAGAAGGAGCCAAGGTGCAAGAGATGGG
The DNA here is from genome assembly GCF_030445035.2 of Dasypus novemcinctus. Taxonomy (NCBI): domain Eukaryota; kingdom Metazoa; phylum Chordata; class Mammalia; order Cingulata; family Dasypodidae; genus Dasypus; species Dasypus novemcinctus. The sequence continues at coordinate 41,934,045 of NC_080696.1, read as the reverse complement.
CCATCTGGGAAAAGGGGGTAGGGAAAGAGCCTCTGGATGGTCACAGGCAGAGTCAAGAAGCCAAGCATGTTTGGAGGAGGTTGTGGAGGCTGGAGCCACAGTAGTTCCTGGACCATTCAATAGGGAGAACTCTGCTATCTCGTCAAGTCTTGTGGACCATATGAGCTGCTGGTTGGGCTTTCATGACTTTGGATTCAGAAAGCACATTCCAGTTCCATCACTTATTACCAGTGTGACTTTGGGCAAGTCCTGTCATCTCTCTGAGGTCAAGGTTTCCTCATCTGAAAAATGGGGTGATTTGAAATCCTCATGCATTGCTGGTGGGAGAGTACAATTGTGCAGCCACTATGGAAAACAGTTTGGCAGTTCTTCAAAAAATTAAATATAGAATTACCATATGACCTAGAAATTCCTTTCCTAGGTATATACTCAAAAGAATTGAAAATAGGTCTTCAACCAAATATTTGTATGAAAATATTCATAGCAGTCCGATTAACAATAGCCCAAAGGTAGAAACTACACAAATGTCTGTCAATGTGATCTATCAATACAATGGGATATTGTTCAGCCATAAAGAGAAATGAAGTACTGGTAAATGCGAAAGCATGTATAAACCTTGAAATCATTATTCTAAATGAGAGAAGGCGGCCTATCTGGAATCGGCAAATCCAGAGACAGAAAGTAGTTAGTAGTTGCCAGAGATAAGAAGAGACAGGGAATGGCAGATGATTAAAGGATACAGGAAAAAATTAAAAACATAATAAAATAAAACAAAAAGACTGTCCTAGCTGCCATATGTACTACTACACAGCAATAAAAAGGAATGAAGAACTGACATAAGCAACAGCATGGATGGACCTCAAAAGCAGAATGCTGCATGAAAGAAGCCAGTCACAAAAGAATACAAAAAGAATCTATAGTAATAAAAATCAGTTCGGTGGTTTTCTGGACCAGGAAATGTCTGGGGGGATTGGGAAGAGGAATGAGAGAACTTTTTGGGGTGACAGAAATGTTCTTTATCTTGATTATGGGGTAGTAACACAAGTGTATACATGTGCAAGACTCGTTGAACTATACACTTAATGTGTATATTTTATTGTATATAATCTATACCTGTATAAATTATATACAATTAAAAACAGGTGTAGGGGGAATGGATGTGCTCAGTGGTTGAGTGCCTGCTTGCCATGTACAAGGTCCTGGGTTTGATCCCTGATACCTCCTAAAAACAAAACTAACAAACTAGCTTTCACTGGGGAGCAGATGTAGCTCAGAGGCTGAATACCTGCTTCCCACATAGGAGGTCCTGGGTTCAATCCCTGGTAGCTCCTAAAAACAAAAGCAAAAATAAAAAGAAAACCAGATATAGGACTTCCAGGATGATGGCAGGCTAGAAAGACACAGGAATCTCTTCTCTCCCAGAAAAATAGCTAGAAGACAGGCAGAAACTACCTGGAAAAAAGTCTTCCAGAGTTTAGGACAAGGGGAAGACTGGACACTGCCCAGAGAAGAGTGGGGCAAAGGAAAAGAATTGTGATTGCAAAACTGTGAGTTAAAAGCCGCAGCTGCAAGTGCTGGCTCCCTCCCCCACACTAGAAATACTTCTGAATTTTCAGGCTTTGGGGCTGGCCGCTACAGACAAGTGGGCCCCAGGGATCCACCTCCCCAGGAAAGGTGAGAGAGAGGGACACAATCTAAGGCTGACTCAGCTTTTGACCACAAATTTGGTCTGCTCTGTCCCATGAGCCCTTCTATGCCAGGTGGGACTGTTCCATTGTTGGCCTTGGGAGCCACCTGGAGATAAACAGATTGGGGACTAAAGAGATCTGACCCTCTCAATCTCCCTCTCTACTGATAGGGACTGGTTGTTGAGGATGCAGAGGGGAGCAGAATTGTTCTCTACATTGGAAAAGGGAGGGGGCTGCCAGCAAAGGTTGGAGAAGTGCCTCTGAGAAAGTTTGAGTTACATGGCTCTTAGCCTCCAGGCAAGAACCTCTATCAGAAAGATCCAGTCTGTGTGACATCAAACCAGGCACTGAACTGAGAAGGCTGCCAAAGCACGCCCTCTGTAGGCAGACCAATGAAGTGCATGTGAGGAAATTAAAAGTAAACAAGTAAGAGAGGTTTTTTCCGAGCCTTTCCAGCCTCCCTCCCCAAGACCCTAGGAAGTAGATCTACAACCCATTACTGGGTCCAGGGTCCAGATTTGAGCAACTAACAGGGGTAATCCTAAAGACCCAGAACAGGTTGAACCAAGAATCAAAAAATAGCAGTAACACATGGCCTCCTGACACTAAAACCATACAAAAGAGAAATTAGCATCTGATTAAACTCACCACCCTAATCAGATGCCTAGACATCAACAAAAAATTACAAGTCATACTAAGAAAATGGAAGAAATGGCCCAAGAAAAGAAATATATCAAAGCCCCAGAAGAGATGCATGATTTGATACAGTTAATCGAGATGCACATGAATTTCCAAAATAAAATTAATGAGTTGAAAGACAATATGGCAAAAGAGACAAAGGACATCAAGAAAACACTGAATGAACACAGAGAAGAATTCGAAAACCTGAATAAAAAAGTAACAGAGCTCATGGGAATGAAAGACATGATAGGTAAGATCAAAAACACATTAGAGGCATGAAACAGCAGACTTGAAATGACAGAAGAAAGAATAAGTGATACCAAAAAAGAACAGCTGAAATGAAGAGAGTAAAGAACATAGAGAAATGAATGGAAAAAATAGAGCAGGGGCTCAGGGAATTGAATGACAATGCAAAACGCTACAATGTAAGTGTCATGGGAGTTCCAGAAGGAGAAGAGAAGGAAAAGAAGGAAGAAAGAGTATTTGAAGAAATAATAACTGAAAATTTCCCAACTCTCACAAAAGAAATGAACTAACATGTCCAAGAAGTGCAGTGAACCTCAGTCAGATTAAATGTTACTAGACCTACTCCAAGACACATGCTACTCATAATGTCAAATGTCAAAAATAAAGAGAATATTCTGAGAGCAGCAAGAGAGAATCAAACCATTACATACAAGGGACACCCAGTAAGACCTAGTGCGGATTTCTCATCAGAAACCATAGAGGCAAGAAGACAGCGGTATGATTCAGTTAGGATACTGAAAGAGAAAAATTGCCTGCTGAGAATTCTTTAAACAGCAAAATTGTCTTTCAGATATGAAGCTGAGTTAAAAACATTCACAAACAAACTGAAACTAAGAGAGTTTGTGAATCCACCTTTGCAGGAAATATTAAAGGAAGCCTCATAGCCTGAAAGAAGAGGACAGGGGAGAGAAGCTTGGAGGAGAGTAGAGAAGAAAGAATAGCAGAAAGGGTAACCATGGGAAGCTTATATGACTCAAGCAGTTGGGTGCCTGCCTAGGCTCCCAGTGCCTCCTAAAAGAAGATGGGCTGGTGCGGCAAGCCGATGGAACAAGATGATGAAATGAAGAGACACGATGAGGAAACACATTGAGATACATAATGTGCAGGGAATGGAAGTGGCTCGAGCAATTGGGCATCACCCTCCCACATAGGAGGTCCAAGATTTGGTTCCCGGTGCCTCCTAAAAAGAAGATGAGCAAACAGTGAGCACAAACAACCAGGGAGGGGAACAATAAATAAATAAAATAAATCTTAAAAAAAAAAAAGGGTGGCCAAAAGAGTCAAAAGACAGACAAAAATAAGATACGACATAAGAAAACCAAAGAATAAAATGGTGGAAGTACGTAATGCATTTACAGTAATATCATTGAATATGAATAGATTAAACTCCCCAAAAGACATAAGCTGACAAATGGATAAAAAACCTTGTCATCCATATGCTGCTTACAAAAGACTCACAGACCAAGGTTGGAAGAGAAAGAGCAGGGGTACTAGTATTGGACAAATACTAGTATTGAACAAAACAGACTTTAGATGCAAAAAAGTTATAAGATACAAGGAAGCAGACGTGGCTCAACTGATAGAGTGTCCATCTACCATATGGGGGGTCCAGGGTTTGATCTCCAGGGCATCCTGACACGTATGGTAAGCTGGCCCATGTGCAGTGTTGCTGTGTGCAAGGAGTGCCATGCCATGTTGGAAACTGAGGTACAGTGGCCTCACAAGGAGAGACGTGCTGTCTCCATGGCTACGCTTGCAACCTAAGGAATGCAGTAATTAAGAGTTCCCAGCAAACGGGATGAAGCTGTTAAAGGCTGAAAGAAAAGATGAGCACATACCTTTTGTAGTAAATAGAACACTTAGATTTTGTACCTTGAGATAAGATTTTTTTTGAATTCCTTAGACTATGAGTAATGCTGATAGTTAAATGCATGTTGCTGCTTGTTGTCATGTAGACTGGGGTATATAGAAAGCCCCTCGTAAACAATAAAGTTGTCTGAGGAGTTTCTACTCGCAGACCCCCTGATCCCAGCTCGCTTTTTCTTTCTCTTTGTTTCCTTCTCCCTTCTCTCTTTCTCCTTCCCAATACCCTTTGGGTCCAAATCTCCAACAATGCCATGCAGGGGCGCCCCCGCATAGGAGTGTCCCATGAGCAAGGAGAGTGCCCCACATGGAGAGCTGCCCTGCGTGAAAAAGCACAGCCACACAGGAGTGACACCACACACACAGAGAGCTGATGCAGCAAGATGATGCAACAAAAAAGATGCAGTTTCCCAGTGCTGCCAGATAATGCAAGCAGATGCAGAAGAACACATGGCAAATGGACACAGAGAGCAGACAACAGGGGGAAGGGGAGAAATAAATAAAATAAACCTTAAAAAAAAGTTATGAGATATAGAAGGCCATTATATATACTAATAAAAGGGACAATCTGCCAGGAAGAAATAACTGTCATAAATATTTATGCACATAACCAGAGTGCCCCAAAATATATGAGTCAAACTCTGGCAAAACTGGTGGGAGAAATAGACATCTCTACTATAATAGTTGGAGACTTCAAGACACCACTTACATCATTAGCTAGAACAATTAGAAGATCAACAAGGAAACAGAGAACTTGAACAATATGATAAACAAGCTAGACCTAACAGACCTAAGAGAATGTTGCACCCAAACTAACTGGATTATACATTCTTCTCAAGTGCCCTTCTCAAGTGGATCTTTCTCCAGCATAGACCACATATTAGGTCATAACGTAGCTCTCAATAAATATAAAAAGTTTGAAATTATACAAAACAACTTCTCAGATCATAATGAAATGAAACTGGAAATCAATAACAGACAGGAAAGAGGTAAATTTGCAAATGTTTGGAGGCTAAACGACATACTCCTAAATAATCAGTGTGTCCAAAAAAATTGAAATGAAATCAGTAAATATATTCAGACTAATGAAAATGAGAACTCAACTTATCAAAATTTATGGAATATAGCAAAGGCGGTCTTGAGAGGGAAATTTATTGCCCTAAATGTCTATATTAAAAAAGAAGAAAAAGCAAAAATCAAAGATCTAGATGAACAACTGGAGAAACTAGAAAAAGAACAAAAGAAGGAAAGAAATAATAAAGATTAGAGCAGAAATAAATGAAATTGAGAACAAAAAAAAATTAGAGAAAATAAACAAAATTAAAAGCTGGTTCTTTGAGAAGATCAATAAAATTGACAAACTCCTAGCTAGACTAACAGAGAAAAACAGAGAGAAGATGCAAATAAATACAATCAGAAATGACGGGGGCCAAGTTATGACTGACCCCACCAATATAAAAAGAATCCTAAGAGGATATTATGAGAAACTATATACCAACAAACTAGCCAATCTAGATGAAATGGATAAATTCCTAGAAATGCACAAACAACCTACACTGACACTATAAGAAATACAAGAACTTAACAAACCAACCACTAAAGAGGTTGAATCAGTCATCAACAATCTCCCAGGAAAGAAAAGTCCAGGACCAGATGACTTCATAGGTGAATTCTACTATGTATTTCAAGAAGAATTAAGGCAAATCCTGTTTAAACTCTTCCAAAAAATTGAAGAGGGAAAATTACCCAACACATTTTATGAAGCCAACATCACCCTAATACCAAAGCCAGATAAAGACACTACAAGAAAAGATAATTACAGCCCAATCTCGCTAATGATTATAGAGGTAAAAATTCTAAACAAAATACTTGCCAATAGAATCCAACAGCATATCAAAAGATTTATACATCACGACCAAGTGGGATTTATTCCTGGTGTGCAAGACTGGTTCAGCATAAGAAAATCAATCAATGTAATACACCACATTAACAAATTGAAGAAATAAAAACCACATCATCTCAATCAATGCAGAAAAGGCATTCAGCAAATCCAGCATCCTTTTTTGATTAAAACACTTTGAAAGATAGGAATAGAAGGAAAATTTCTCAATTTGATAAAAGGCATACATAAAAAACCCATAGCCAACATCAAATTCAATGGGGAAATGTTGAAAGCTTTCCCTCTAAGTTTAGGAACAAGACAAGGATGCCCACTGTCACCATTGTCATTCAACATAGTGCTAGAAGTTCTAGCTAGAGCAATGAGAGGAGAAAAAAAAGGCCTCCAAATAGGAAAAGAGGAAGTAAAACTTTCACTGTTTGTGGATGACATGACATGATCCTATATTTAGAAAATTTTGAAATGTCTACAACAAAGCTACTTACGTTAATAAATGAGTGCAACGAAGTGACATGATACAAGACCAACATGCAAAAGTCAGTAATATTTCTGTACACTAGTATTTAACAATCTGAGGAGGAAATCAGAGAAATTCATTTACGATAACAACAAAAAGACTCAAATACCTAGGAATCAATTTATCCAAAGAAATACAGGCCCTATATGCAGAAAACTATAAAACGATGCTAAAGAAATCAGTGAAGACCTAAACAGATGGAAAGGTATTCCATGTTCATGCACTGGAAGACTAAATATCATAAAGATGTCAATCCTACCCAAACTGATTTATAGATTCAGTGTAATACCAATCAAAATTCCAAGAGTCTACTAACAGAAATAGAAAAGGCAATTACCAAATTCATTTGGAAGGGTAAGTTCACCCAAATAGCCAAAACATTCTAAAAAGAAGAGTGATGTGGGAGGAGTTACACTGCCTGACCTTGAAACATATTTCAAAGCTACAGTGCTCAAAACTGCATGGTATGGGCATAAAGATAGACACATCAATCAGTGGGATAGAATTGAGAGTCCAGAAATAAGTCCTCACCTCTATGGCCAATTGGTTTTTGACAAACCTATCAAGTCCATCTTGGTGGGACAAAACAGTCTCTTCAACAAATGGTGCTGGAGAACTGGATATCCATAACCAAAAGAATGAAAGAGGACCCCTATCTCATTCCCTGCACATGAATCAACTCAAAATGGTTCAAAGACCTAAATATAAAAGACAGGACCATAAAACAACTAGAAGAAAACATAGGGAGACATCTTAAAGACCTTGTGGTAGATGGTGGTTTATTGGACCTTACACTCAAAGCATGCATGACAAAAGAAAAAAATAGGTGAATAGGTTCTTCTCCAAATTAAACACTTTTGCATCTCACATGACTTTGTTAAAAGGGTGAAATAGGTTCTTCTCCAAATTAAACACTTTTGCATCTCACATGACTTTGTTAAAAGGGTGAAATGACTCAATGGGAGAAAATATTTCAAAATCACATGTCCTACAAGGGTTTAGTATCCATGGTATCTAAAAAGATCCTACAACTCAACAATAAAATGCAAATGACCTGATTAAAAAATGGGCAAGAGTTGAATAGACATTTGTCCAAAGAAGAAATACAAATGGCAAAAACAAACAAACAAACAAAAAACACATGAAAAATTGTTCAATATCACTAGTGACTAGGGAAATGCAAATCAAAACTACAATGAGATATCATTTCACACCTATCAGAATGGTGACTATTAAAAAGACAGAGAACTACAAGTGTTGGAGAGGATGTGGAGAGATAGGAACACTTATTCACTGTTGGTGGGAATGTAGAATGGTACAGGTGTTTGGCAATTCCTAGAAAAGTCAAATATAGATTTGCCATGTGATTGGCAATACCACCACTGGGTATATACCCAGAAGAACTGAGAGCAATGACACAAACAGACAGCTACACACCAGTGTTCATAGCAACATTATCCATGATTGCCAAAAGTTGGAAACAGTCCAGGTGTTCATCAACTGATTAATGGATAAACAAACTGCAGTGTATTCACATGATGGAATATGCAGCTGCAAGAAGAAATGAATTCGTAAAGCATATGACAACATGATGAACCTGGAAGACTTTATGTTGAGTGAAGCAAGCCAGACAATAAAGGATAAATATTGTATGATTTCACTACATTGAACTCAATATATTGTGTAACCTATGGAGTTACTGACTTGAATATGAGTCACCAGAAAATAGAATGATTTTAGAGACTGGAAAGCTGAGGCTTAACTTGTGCAGAATTGGTAAAAAGGATGTGTGTTAATCTTTGGAAATGAACAGAAAATGTGAAAGCCCAACATAATGTTTGTAACCAGCAGTACTATCATGTGGGTATGAAAGTGGTTTAAAGGGAAAGTCTATGGCCATGTATATTACTAAAAGGAAAGCTAAAAAATGTAACATGGAACTGTATAGCATAGTAAAACCGCATGCAAAATATGAATATGGGTAAAATTGCATATGTAAGACTGTCTTTCTTTGAAGGTGAACAAATGTATGCTAATACTATAAAATGTTAATATCAGACAAAAAACATTATGCTAAGTGAAAGAAACCAGACACAACCTACTGCATATTGTATGATGCCATTTATATAAAATTTAAATATAAATTAATTTATTAAGATAAATTAGATTAGTGGTTATGTAGGTCTGGGGAGAGAATGCTAAGGGTGTGGGGTTTTTCCTTTTGGAGAAATGAAATTGTTCTAAAATTTTTTGTGGTGATGAATGGACGATATTGTGATTATACTAAAAGCCATTGATTGGATGCTTTGGATAGATCATATGGCATGTGAATATATCTCAATAAAACTGCTTAATAAATAAATAATTACTCATTAGTTAATAATGTGCAAGAATATCTAGAAATAGTGAAGTACAGCTGGGGAAATATAGAGAGATTGAGAAGTGAAGAATTTTCTTGTGTCTTTGTGTGGTTTTTGTTTATTATTATTATTGAAATAATGAAAATGCTCTAATAATGATGAGCACAACTGTGTGATTATACCAAATACCATCGATTGTACACTCTGGATTAATTGTATGCTCTATTAATATGTATCAATAAAATTGATTTGCTTGAGAAAATAAACAAACAGGTATAGGCAAGAGAAAACGTGAAAGTGTCTGGAACCTATCCACTGTATTTGTGATTAGACTTGAGATGGTCTTGCAAGGCAACTAAAGAAAGGGGAAACATTCCAGGCAGGTAAAGAGGGGCTGACAAATATGGGAATGTGTGCGATGGAGGTGGAGAACAGTGGGATTCCAGCAGAGCTAGAGAGCAAGGCTCAGGCAGTCTGGGGCAGTGGAAGATCTGATTGGACATGTCCATTGTAGTCATGGTATGGCGGCCTTTGCTGCCAGACTGAGTGACTGGATTTCAGATTGTAGATAAGGAGGAATGAAAGGAGTGTGTTCAGGTAGAGACAGGTCTTGCGGGTGGGGGAAGCTCTTCTGGTAGTCCTGGGCAGGACAGCTTAGAGGAGGAAGAGGTTGGAGGTCATCGCACCACTTCTACTTTCAGGACAGAAATAAACCTCAAACAGTTTCACAAGTATCCTTCTCCACATCACGAGTTGCTGGAAACTGGGCTGCTCCAAAGCCTTGAATGTTTCCCCCTCCCAGCTGGGCTCAGTTCCTCATCTGATCCCTGGTTTTATAAGCACCTTGGATTCTGCTGTCAACTACAAAGAGATTCTGAGCCATCTGTTCCAGGGAAGAGCTGAGGACAAGGAAGATGTCAAGACCATATTGTACAGTGGTGGCCCTACTGCTGCTGGCAGAGGTCTCCTGCTTTGGAGAAGGGTCCTCTAATCCTGGGGTTGTGGCCAGGGTCACCAGAGAAGGCCTGGAATATGGCAAGGGGGCTTGGTTATTCCTTCTGGGGTCCACTGTTGCCCACTAGACTGGAGTAGTAGCAAGGACAAGGAGCCACATGTTTGGGGTTCTGCCACTACCTGGCTTACAAGCCTTGGATACATTGTGCTCCAGGCTTCAGCTTTCCCTCTTGAAAACAGGAGAGTAAGGAAAAGACTCGATCAGCATTTTCCCATTCAAATTGCTGGGACACTTGTTAAAATGTAGATTTCTGGATCCATACAAAACTGACTGGAATTTGGCCTGGGAATCTGCGCTGCTAACATCTGGCCAGGCAATACGGAAAACCCCCAGAGTTTGACCAAAATTGCAGTAAGTGAGTCCTCAAAAGCCCCAATGTATTTTATCGTTGCTTCGAAAATCTTGTTGAATGATCAATAGTAATGATTGCCATTTATCTAGCATTTTGAGTTCAAAATGCTAATTTAATTGTCAAGTTCAGGTTGGTATCATTATTAACCCTCATTTTATAGATGGATAAAATCAGTGTCTGAGATGTTAAAGAACTTGCTTAAGATTATACCAAGAATAAGTGGAAAATCCTGGATTCAATCCCAGTCCATGTGATTCCAAAGCCTGGCCATCCAGTTGTTATACTAAGTTGCATCCCCCTAAATGAGCTAACTCAAAGCACATTCTCTTTCTTACCAGCCTGCCGTTATGGAGTTGACATCCTCAAGAATGAGCTTTCCAACATCACGTTGCCTGATTTTTCAGGAATTTTCACCGTCAGTTGGATTGGACAAGTAAGCTATAACTTCCACAGGTGAGGTCTGCCTTCTCCACCACAGGGACAATGGAGCAGGAAGGATGATGGGTGGGGAAAGAGTGATCAAGAGCTGGGATGGGGTCAACTCTCAGACTAAAGACAGAGGCACCATGGCTGGCTTTTTTGGGCCTTCTAGAAAGTGCTAAATGTTTCTTGGATCATCAGTATAGAAGGGATACTCTTAGAAATCATTCATCACTAAGTCTGTGCTGTGGAGACTCTAGTCCTGGATTATTGCTCTCCTAGGGCCACTGGATCTCCTGGTTACCCAGATTAGGGATCTACTTGAGACATACCATCCATCCATCCATCCAGAGCCTTTTAGGGGACATAATCAAGGGCTTTAAATCTTTTGGGGACCTATTTATATTTTATTTGTATATCTGTCTTGAGGATAGCATCCATACATATCCCCAGGGAAGAAATAAAGTCAGAGGTCCTCCTGGTCCTGGAGAATAAGCCCTGGTTCCCCATATCTATTGCTTGAAGGACTCAACTAACCTTAACATCTCCTCCCAGCTTTCATTCATTCAGTCTTCAGAGTCTTACCCATTACTCTTTCTACATGTCTACAGATGCATTCCTTGGTTACATGGATTTTCCTCCCCAGCTCCTGCAGAGTCCAGAATAGGTCCTGGAGGGTACTTTAGCCATTACCTATAGAAGTGGTTGACTTTTGGAATCCTTCCCAGGTCTCTAGAGACAATTTCTAAATGTAGTGGGCAAAAAGGAACAATTTTAAATTCACACATTCACACACACATGCAATATCTAGTCCATGGTGCTTAGAGTTGCCCCTTCCCACAGCCTTAGAGCACCCCTTGTACCTGGTTATCATAGTAGATTACTCTTGTCTATTCACACGTCCATCAGATCTGCCACCAACTATGAGCTTCTCACGTCTAAGGATGAGTTTTGAATCTCTGTGGCATCCATACCTCCAACAGGATCACAATGAATGTTTGTTAAGTGAATGAATCAGTATTGATCAGATATATCACTAACTTAAGTGGCCACACAGGCCTAAAGACAATATAGATGAGTATCAGGCAAGGTGACTCTATCTGAGACCAGCCAGGAAAGCAAAGCCTACACCAGGTACTTCAATGGTGGGAATTTAATACAGGAAATTCACTTCAAAGGTGTTAGATGAGCTGATGAGCCAAATAAGAACCAAAGAATCCATCCAGATTAGTAAAAATGGGATCACTAGCACCCCTACCCCTGGAGGTACAAAGACAAGCAGTGGAATCAACAGAGCAGAGGGGTCAAGGCCTCTAGTTAGGAGCTGGGATCATGAAGGAATGGGCTGTCCAGTGGCATCTGGCAGCACAGCAGAAACAGAGCCACTGCCAGAGACACAATTCTAACAGAGGGAGAGGAGAAGAAACACCCAGCTTCTCCCAGCTTCCACCCACTAATCTCCCCCAATGTTTCCCATTGGACATCCTAAATAGGGCCAATTTCAGGGGAGCCTTGGAAATGCCCTTTGTACAGGTCATTCCCATTCAATGTATGTGGAAGAAAGGGATGGGCAGGGAATGGATTTGAGAGCAAATGACCAGTACGGTGTTTACCTGAGGGCACCTGCCCATTTTAAAGGAGGGCTTCTATAGTTGTTCACATTCCCTTCTGATTTTTCCAAGAGAACTCAGATTTCCAGATTTTTTGTGTGAATATCCCAATTTTAAAATCTTTTAAGATTTATTTATTTATTTTTATTTCTCTCCCCTTACCCCTCATCCCAGTTGTCTGTTCTCTGTGTCTATTTTGCTGCGTGTTCTTCTTTGTCCGCTTCTGTTGTTGTCAGCTAATCTGTGTTTCTTTTTGTTGCATCATCTTGTCATGTCAGCTCTCTGTGTGTGTGGCACCATTTTTGGGCAGGCTGAACTTCCTTTCATGCTGGGCGGCTCTCCTTACAGGGTGCACTCCTTGCGCGTGGGGCTCCCCTATGCGGGGACACCCCTCTGTGGCACGGCACTCCTTGCGCACATCAGCACTGCGCATGGGCCAGCTCCACACGGGTCAAGGAGGCTCAGGGTTTGAACTGCAGACCTTCCATGTGGTAGACGGATGCCCTAACCACTGTGCCAAGTCCGCTTCCCAATTTTAAAATCTTGATGAGTGAATCACGTTTAAAAAACACTATGTCTGAGAAACAAAAGCATGTTTGAGGGCTACCTAAGGAACAGAGGTTACCCACAGGCAAGCTCTGATATAAATGGTGAGCTGTATGTACAATATAACATGTGGGAGAATGGGAAGAGGGTAGGCTCCTTCTCTGGAGGAACCCAGCCTCAGCTCTGGAGACAGGTACACAATATTAAGTCAGCCCCAGCACTGGCGTGGATGTGAGGGCCAAGTGAGCAGGATGAACAGGAGGAGCCATGCGGGGGGGGGGGGGGGGGGCACTAATGAAGGAGAGAGAAAGGTATTTGGTTTTGGAAGGTTAGGGTAGGCTTCCTGGAGGAGACAGACCCTGAGCAGATCTTGAAGCAAGTGAATGAGATGATTTGATTGTTCTTTGTGGTTTAGGCCAATAAATTTGAAAAACAGAATGAGAGGTTGGAGGGGCCTCTATGGACTCATTCAGGAGACTGATATGCCCCTGGTTTGTCTAGAATTGACAGTCTGCCTTCCTTCCCCAGTCTGAGGATCAATCACTCTGCAATCCAGTGTTTGGAATTGAAATTATTCCCATGGCAGGATATAAGAGTTTCCCTGTCCAGTAGCTACGTGTCTGTCCAGGGGATGTGGAAGGTGAAAAAGGCTTTCATGTAAGTAGTATTTGAGTTAGAACATCTGTCAGCTTTGGGCAAAGGCATGTCCTCTCACCCTTAACTTCCATTCCTGGGTTTTTAAAAGCCCACTGTATTAAGGGACTGAGTTCTCTCTCTGACAGTTTCATCACCTATAAAATGAAGTTAATAATAACCCACTTCAATAGATGCAGTTGTGGATTAAACAAAATAACCTATGTAAGGCATTCAGCAGTGTGCCTGGCACATAGAAAATATTTCGTAGACATTGGCTGCTCTATTTTGATAAATTGAGCCTCAGAGAGGATACGCAGATAGCTAGTGGGGACTTGGGAGTCAAACCCAGGTCTGTGTCCTTTTGGATCCTCTCTGGATCCTGGAGCTGCTCAGATTACGCAACCATTTGCTTCTCGTTTCTCCCAACCAGCTCTCTGTCGGGCTCCTTTGCTTTGAGTGTGGATGGCATTTTTATATCAGTTTCTTTGAACTTGGGCAAGGACCACTCTGGGCGACTGACTGCCTCTGTGGCCCACTGCAGCAATGCCATTGGCCAGGTCGGCGTTGACATCTCTGGCAGGCTAAGGTAAGGATCCTGCACTCTTGCTTGAGATGATTGGAACTTCCTCAGCATTCAGCTGAGCCCGTTGCCCCTGATAAGGCAGAAGAACAAGATTTTAAGATTCCCCAAGTAGGTGATGGCAGTAGAGGTAGAGAGAAGGACTGTGTCCAGGCATATATAGGAGGTTGCAATGAATTGGGGCAAGAAGAGGAAGAAAGCATCCAGGAGGACTTTATGGAGTCTCTGATCCATGGAAGATCTCCTGGTTCAATCTCTTGAACTTTGCCTTGGTTCAACGGGTATGGGAGAGGACAGGCCTAGAAGCAACACCCCACCCAAGTTGTCAGGGATCCTAGCCATGGTCTCTATGGCAACAGCCAAGGAGCAACCGTCTGTTTGTTGGTTCAGCCAGGCTGTGGGTCCCAGGCTTGCTTAGGGGACAGACACCCAATGCTTTCTTCAGAACCCCAGGAAATGATTGTCTGGTTCTATCACATTAATTTCTTCAGCACAAAATTAGGGAAGGAATCATAAGGACGGAAAAATCCATTAACTTATAAACTAAAAATTAAAAATTAAAAAAAAGTCCTAATCACAAATCTGCAGAGCTGAGCATGACCAATAAAGCATGCATCAACTTTCACTCAACCACCTGGCACCTAATGGTAAAGAAAACTTCACAGGAGAAACAAGTTTCAACACAAGTTTTTTCAACTAACTTAGTTCCCTTATTTCTCCACCATCCTCCCTCTCCCCACAGAATTCCAAAGAACATGGTGTGGGAAAGCCTGTTCTGGGCCATGTTCCCACCTAATGGTGGCTGTGGTTGGGAGGGGCTCTTGGGGAGCAGCTTTATCTGAAACAGGTTAGACTCACTTCGCAAACTCTGAGAGGTCAGAAGGCAAGGCTGTCTTGTTCACCACCATCCCCTCGGCACCTAACACAGGGCCTAGCCTGTAGGAGAGGAAAATGTTCGTTGATCGAGTGAGTCAACGACTAATTGCTGGCCTGCCAGATTAGTTGTTGGGGGAATTTTGGCGGGTATACAGGGTGGGTCTTACCCCCTCCTTATACATTGCAAGTTTTAAAAAGTGTTTTTGAATAGGCAATTCATTCATTCACCCTAGCTCAGAATTCAAAATTTGCAAAAGGGTACAGAGTAAGAAAATCTCTCCCCATCTTGTTCCCCCACTGACCAGTTCCCACGTCAGAAGTAACCAATATTAACAGCACTTTGGAGATGGTTTTTGTGAGTCTATGCCTGCACATCGAGACATTTTATTCTTTTGCTATTTACACAAATAGTAGCATGCTATATACAGTATTAGGTTCCTATATTTTTTTCACCTAATGATGTATTTAGAAGTCCTTTCACATCAGAACACAAGAGATTCCTTTAAAAAAAACACTTCATTGTATGAAGACACTATAACGTATATAACTAGCTCTCCATAGATGGACATTTAGTTTGGAGAGCTTTCCCCTCTAGTCTTTTTTCTCTACTCTTTTGATCTTACAAATAATTCTACACAGGATAACCTTGTACATAACATTATTTTGCAGTTGGGTCAGCATATTGTAGGTTAAATATTCTAAATGGAATTGCTGGGTTATAGAGTATGTGCAATTTGTAATTTTTATATATACTAATGAATTGCCCTCCAGAGAGGTTTGGAGGCAAAACTATTCCCCTTTCCAAAACTTCCCAAGATTTTTGACCTTTAAATTTATCCAACTCCTTTACATTGCAAGTACAGAATACATTTCAGAGGTTTAAGCATTGAAGGAGTAGATTGGCTCACACATATGCCTGAAAAGTTCATGGATGGATACAAAGCTGTCACTGGATCCAGGATCATCAGGAATCTCTCTGTCTTTTAGTTCTGCCTTTTACCTTTGTTAGCTTCATTCTCAGGCAATGTTTCCTACCTCTACAGTGGCAAAGATGGTCCCTGGATGCCAAGGTTTCCCTGACCCTTAGTGCCTGAAATCTCAGCAAAAGAGAAAAGTGGCTTCTCCAGCAGCTCCAGGAAGAGCCCTGTGGAAAGCTCTCACTAGCTGTTGGGGCACATGCCTGACCCTGGAGCTGTCATTATGGACACTGATCAGCTGAGTCGGGGCCCCGAAGCCACTCTGAGACCTGGGGGGAGGACTGGGGTTAGCCCCATTGAACAGCAAGAACTGAAAGTGTGAAGGCGTAGGTTTCCAAAGAAGGAAGGAAAACGATGCTGGAGAGATAAACCACAGATGTACATAGATACCCCTTCCCCAACTAGCCTACTCCCACTCACTTTTCTGATTAGGAGAAAACCATGGATCACCCACCTTGGGTTAAATTCATCAGGTTGGGGCCCATCTTGGACAGGATGGGGAAAGCGCAGGTCGAAGGCTAACCTGTGGTTTACTTAGGGAATGAAGTAAATCCTAACGTGTGATTAGACACTCTTTGTTTTTTTCTCCAGTTGGATTCTGAACCTATTTCAAGAAAGAATTGAAAACAACTTGAAAAATACATTGGAACAAAAGGTTAGTTGGTTAATCATTGGCATGTACATGATCGTGTTTGGAGACAGTCTTCTCTAAGTATGTTGCCATTTGAATTTGCTTGGCAAAACCTGTGTCATTCCTGCTGCAAAGACAAATTTTAAGGTATTCCCGAGTTCTTATGACTACATAGGCTAAATTAGCATTTGGAATAGATAGAGTGATCTTTGATTATGTAGTCGCAGATAAAACTGGAGAGATATGGGGGAGAAATGAGTTTGGATCCCACCTTCACACCATACACAAAACTCAACTCCACATAGTCTAAGGATTTAAATGCCAAAGCAAATCTTAATATCTTTATGGAGCAAACTTAGTATATTGTGATCACCTTGACGACAGGAAAATATTTCTTGAATAAGACACCCTAAAAAATGCCAACCATATTGAGAACAGCAGTGAGGTTGGCCCACAGGGTCACTCACCTCTGGAAAAGGCTTGACTGTGGAGGCAAAGGGGTGCCTCTTCCATTCACCATGTGGAACTCTGGGTGAGGTGATGCACCCCTGGAGCTTCAGTCTCCTCGTTACTAGGGTGGAGGCAATGGCCCCTACCTCGAAGCACTGGGGAGGATCAATGAGATAACCACGAAGTACCTGGCACACAAGGTCTGCTCAGAGCAGTCATCACTATTTCAGTTTCAGAGCCATTTCACAGTTGGATTTCACCCCCTTGAATCTTCCTGCTGAGATGGCGAGCCCCACAGTCAGACACTCTGGGGTTCAACTCCAGCTCTGCCACTTGGCTGGCGGTGAGGCTTTGGGTGACTGGCTTATCTCTCCAGTCACAGGATTCTCATCTATAAAACAGGAATAACCATAGCACCTACCTCATGGCTGATGTGAAGACTGATGCCGTCGTACCTGGACACTCACCAGTGCCTGCAAAGAGTAGGAGCTGGGTGAACGGGGCGAGGCAACTTCAATTGTCATCTATGCTCCACAGTCCTCCTATGTGGCAGGCTGAGGCCAGGGGTGGGTAGTGGTCTCTGCCCTATAAATACAGGAATCAAAGGCCAGAGAAATCTGCATCCCATGTAACTGGGGGGTAGAGGAGGCTGAAGCCGAGGAGAGGACAGTTTCAGAGGACATAGTCATTGGGTTCAGTGTCTAGAGACTCTGGACAAAGCTCTCACAGGCTGTGCAGTAGAGGACCCCTGCCTTGGGACTTGGGGGTGGACAGGCGTTGGCCCCAGGGAGGACACACCCCAAGCCCCGGGAGGCATGGCTGCCTGGGCAACGCTGGCCTACCCGCTGCTCCAGGAGAGGCCGACAGGCCACGGACAGAGGCACTCTTGCCTGCTTGGAGTTTGTACTACGATGGGTCTCAAAACGGGGAAACTTCCCTTCAACTGAGAGCTGAAGCTATGCCATGTGAAACCTTGCTATTAAATTGTGCAGAAAGCAGAATAAACAAGTGATTTCCTTAGCAGTCCTCCCTCTACTCCTTGTTGTGTCAAAGGGAGAGTCTCAGTTTGAGACTAATGTATCCTGAACACTTCTCTGAAACGAAACACTGGCATTTACTCTCCAAGAAACAGCATCTAGAAAGCCATCCTCAGCGTTTCTTCAATTCCCTTGTATTCATTTTTCAAGATATTTCCTCTTCATGTCAAGGGATACCAGTTTTCCACCGATGAGAGCGTATAGAGCTTTTGTATTTTTTTTAAAACTTAGGTAACGTTTTAGAAGCTATTGGTGTAAGGCAGGTATGGAGTAAATAACCAAGGGAGAGAAATGGTAAGCGCAAAATCACAAGGATGGCATAGGAATGGCGGAAGCTAGGAAATCCCAGGACTAGGGGCTCCTGGGACTTCGCCCAGCCTGGAATTCCATACCTTACGCAGGAGGAAGTTAGTGACTGAGGAACCGTATTCTGGGTTGGATCTCCTCCTTCCTTTGCTCTGGGTCCCTCTGGTGGCCTCGGCCAGTACTGCCTGCAGACCAGGCCTACAGGCCAGGGCCATTCCCTCTGGGGTCTGGAGGTGGGAGTGGGAAAGGGTCACCTCCGCAAGGAGAGAGGAGGGGCTCACCCGGTGTTCTCCCTCACTTTCGGCAGATCTGTGAAGCGATCAAGAGAGCAGTATCCTCAGACCTGCAGCCCTATCTTCGGACTCTGCCAGGTTTGGAGCCCCTCACTCCCTGGAAGCCATTAAACACCACAGTGCCTGGTATCCTGGAAACATCTAGCCTCAAGGGCCCGTACCCTCCCCATCGAGGGCCTCTCCATCCAGAGTTGGGCATGGGGCAGCCCCTCCCTGAGGTTCTGCTGTCTCTGGGTGGTGCAGGTAGTGGTGGTAGGTGAAGGGTTCAGAGGTTGTGACTGGGAAACCTGCCAGGGGCAGGAGGTGGTGGTGGGTGGTTACACATACGTGGTGGAATCACATGTGGGCTATGTCCTGGCTGCTTTGACCACATAGGCATGGTCAGAGCTCCCTGCGCAGGCCTGGGGGACCTCCCAGCCCTGCCCCTCTGGCTGCCACCGAGGCTTCTCCAGTCCTACATCAGGTCAGGTCAGGCCCCCTTCTTGAGTCTTCAAAGGTCCTTCTGCTTCTCACAATACTCAGCCCAACCAGGGCGACAAGACGTTGCATGGTCCAGGCGAGCCCACCACCCCTGCCTCCAGCTTCATCGTGCTCCCCTCCCTGACTTGTCCTCTGTGTCCAACCACACTGACCCCAATGGTTCTCCTAATATGCTCCATATTCCTCCAGGATCTCATAGCATGCGGTTCTCTCTACCAGCAATTTTCTTCCCCCACATCCACCCTCTTCACCCAGTTAACACCTATTCTTCCTTCTGTTGTTGGCCCAAGCAGCACCTCCTCCATGTCTCCCTGTCTAGGGCTGAACCCTTTGCTCAACCCTCCATTGTGTTGCTGCTCAAAAATATTTAGTGATTGCATGCATGCATGAATGAATGAATGATTGAATGAAGCAATCTCTTTCCATGTCACAAGGCACCATGGATCAACCTCAGCCCCATTTCTATCGCCCAAAGGCTCTAGTCCATGTGAACAGAGCTCCTTACAGTTGTGCAGTATGCAACCTTCCCAGCTGCGTTTGGCTACCCTGGTCATAACCCTGCATCTTTCCTGTTCCACAGTCACCTGGTTGATTGATGAGGTAGCTGGCATCGACTACAGTCTGGTAGATGCCCCCATGGTGTCCTCCCAAGGCCTGGATGTGTTCTTTAAGGTGAGAGATTGTGGGCAAATGCTGTGGAGCTGAGGACTAGCAGGAAATCAGCTCCAGCTCCCAGGGTTGAATCCTCTCCTTCCTTTCCAGTCCATCTGTCTGTCAGTCCACATCCCTGACCCTTGCCCTTGATGGGGTAACCAAACCGTGTCCAGCAAAACCTAAGGCCAAGTCTCTCAGCCAACATGGTCTGTCATGAGTCCAGAGCACCTGAGCTCGAATCCTGCCCCCACCAGTGTTGTGCTGTGGGACCTTGGGAGAGTTACCTAACCTCCCTGAGCCTCTATTAAGTTGGAATAGTAATCACAGGCTACCTCGTAAGGTTGTGGTGGGAATGAAGTGAGCTGATGCGTATAAGGAGCTCAGCAGGGGCTTGGCACGTATTAAATGTAGATGGTAGCACTATCATTGCTGCTTCCCCTCCCCTTGTGGTAGGCTAATCCCTGGAACCTGTGAGTATGTTACCTAACATGGCAAAAGGGACTGTGCACATGAGGGCAATGTAAGGATCTTGAGGTGGAGAGATTATCCTGGATTATCCTGAGGGCCCATCATGATCACCAGGTCCTTAGAAGAGGGGTCAGGAGATCAGAGGGACAGAGGTCATGAGATGACAGAAGCCAGAGTAGGAGGGAAGCAAGTGGTTGGAGTGATGCAAGGAAGGGTCACAAGCCAAGGTGCTCAGGCAGCCTCTAGAAGGTGGGCAAGGCAAGGAGACAGACTCTCCCCTAGGGTCTACAGAAAGGAAGGTGACTCTACCAACACCTTGATTTTAGACTTCTATGTCTAGAAATATGGGAGAATATATTCGTGCTGTTTTAAGCCACTAAATTTGTGGTCATTTATTACATCAGCAGTAGGAAACGAATACACCCTCTTCATTGCTGTCACCTCCACAGCTCCCTGTGCCCTGAGCCAGGCCCCTGAGGCCCCCCTCCTGGCAGTTTGATTTCTTTAACCTACACTCATGTGTATCTTTTTATGTGGCAGGTGCTGTTGTAAGTGTTTGTGCAAATACTGACAAGTGAAAATTTCATGTCACCCTGTGAAGTAGGAACTATTAGCATTGTCCTCATTTGACTGGTTGCGGATTTTGAGGCACAAGAAAGCTGGTGACTTGCCCCAGGTCCCACAGCTGGTTGGATCCAGGCTTTTGTGCTCCTGAGCCCCTGCATGCACCTCCAGGCTGCGTTTCCTCTGCCACCCCCTGAGGCCTGTGGGAACGCAGGGCTCACTTCTCCACCCCAAAGGGATGACGCTATAATAGCAGTATTCCAGGCACCTGTCAAGCCTCGATGCTGTGGGGTGGGAGGGAATCTCCCAGCAGGCCAGGTCCACAATCTGGAAAGGAACCGCCTCCCAGGTCACTACCCCCTGCCGAGGAGGTGTCCCCATGGGGCTTTGGCCGCTTCTGCCCCACACTCCCTCTAGTAGGACCCTTGGGTGCCTGATGTGTCCTTCTGTCTCCAGGGTGAAGTCTTTAGCCGAAGCGCGCTCCCCAGTCCCCTCTGAGGCTCCAGGCCTCATGCTCCTCCAGAAGCAGGAGCGCATGGTCTACTTGGCCGTCTCCAACTATGTCTTCAACACAGCCAGCCGGGTTTACCACCAGGACAGGCGCACGAACTCCATCATCTGGAACGAGCATGTGAGTGGGGTGTGTGGAGCTGGGGACCCCGGGAGAAAGCTTCCGGTGGGGTTTAGAACTGCAGTGGTTGCTGGAGGGAGCAAGGGAAGAATGCAGAGTTTGGAGCCTGCCAAACATAGGTTCTGCCAAACCTCAGTTTCCCTCTGTACAAGTAGACCCCACTAGTGCCTGTTCCCCTGGGATTATATGAGGTATTGTCAGTGAAGAGCCTAGTGTCTGACACATAATACAGATGCGCACATTTAGCAGGTTTTTTTTAAGACAGACAGACTATGGTGTGTCGTATCAGGTCCCCTGAGGAGCAGATGCCATGAGCATTAGACTTGCTAGAGGCTGACTAGGGAAATGCCTGTGAAGGATAAGCGAGAGGGGAAGAACAGGTCGGTGGGGTGGGCCTTGGACATCTGTGAAGGGAGAGAGGGCAGGAGGGAGGATGGGGCAGCAGGAGCCTCAGACTGCACAGCTCTGAGGACGTCTCAGCCAAGCTGCTGGGGACACACAGAGCGAAGGCTTCTTAGCAGAGGAGGCCCAGGTCAGGCAGAAATTGCCGGGCTCTGCTGGCCCTGCCATGCTCAGCCACGGAATGGGAGCAGTCTGGGGAGAGCGTGGCCTCCATGTGAACGGTGCGGGGGTCCGATGTGAGGCAGCTGACAGTGTCAGCTTGCTGCCCCCTTGTAGCTGATCCTCTTGAAGGGCGATCTGAGCTGTGCCCTCATGGCCACCATCCAGAGACAGCTGTATAGGGGCAGGCCAGGCAAAGAGAGCAGGTAAGCAGAAAGAGAGGTCAAGGAAGGGGAATGTGCACAGGGAGAGACAGGGTGTGCGCAGCGAAGGGTCAGCAAGCGATGGGGGCAGAGGTGCTGTCGACAATGGACGCCTTGAGAGATGCTGGAAAAGCTGGTTGGAGGAGCCATACAGGAAAGGGCATCAAATGCCAGAATGTGGTGTTTACAAACTCTAGTTGGTCCATTGAGGAGAGGCCCAAGAGAAAGTAAACTACAATTCAAACTATTATCTATGCGGTGCAGCAGTGCTCCAAAATATATTCACCAAATGCAATGAATGTGCCACACTGATGAAAGAGGTTGTTGATGTGGGAGGAGTGGGGTGGGGTAGGGTGTGGGGTATATGGGGTATATGGGGTATAATGTAACTTTTTCTTATGATCTATATATCTTCAAAAAAATACAATAAAAAAAACTCAAAAAAAAAAAAAGGAGTAAATAACAGTAACAGACATTTATTAAGCATTTACTATGTTCCAGGCATAATCCTTACCATTTTAGCATTTATGTACATCATATATTATCTCATCTAATCCTCACACACCATGAGATAAATGCTATTCTTTCCCTATTTTCCAGATAAAGAACCTAACAAGGCTGTCCAGCCATCAGTCAGCTAAAAAATGGCGGAAGCAGCATTTGAACTCAGGCTGTGTGACACAGGTGAACACATCTCTGGCTATTATCCTGTCCTGCTATGTGAGTAGTATCCTGGTTTCTCTGCTGCAGATTCCCCTGGAGTCTTCAGTCAGCCTGCACACCAGCTCCTTCCGGGTCCTGATTCCTAAGGTGAGTCCTCTGTCTCCTCATCACGAAGGATAAACGTTCCTCAGCCTAACCCAATCTGAAGATTTTATGTGGACACCAATGTGCTGAGTGTAGGCTTTGCCCAAATGATCATCTTACCTGATAAAACAGTGGGTAAAAATAAAAATTATGAGGCTAATTTTTTGTTCAAATTCCACTGTTCTCTGATTTCTTGCAGCATAAAGACACTGGGTCTGGGTTCAGACTGTCTGGATTTGAATCCTGAATAAGCTGTTATCTAGATTTGAAACTCAATCTCGCTGGCCCTCAGTTTCCCCATTGTCAAGTGGGATAGAATCAAATGGAAGATTAAAGCACTCAGCTAGTACAAGTCTACAAGGGTCCCTCCAGGGCACAAAGGGAGCATCCTGAGCAGGCTGATCGTGAGGAGCCAAGGCCATGAGCACTAGAGCTGTATGTTTATTAGACACATAGTTGAAAATGGGTGGGGGTCGAGTGCAGAACAACATTTAGGCTCCTCTCTCTTGACCCAGGAAGTCAAGTTCAGTTCTGGCCCCAAATTTGCACCCCAGTCAACACTAGCAGACCTGCAAAGAAGTCAGTCTGGTGACCATCCATTGCTATTTGAACATGTCCTTCTGGGCACCTACCCCAGATATTTCCTCAAAATCTCCCCTTCCAAGCATCACAGTCCTCTCTTGCCAAAAAAAAAAAAAAAATTCTAGAAAATGTAGTTACTTCCATCCTGTGATAGTTCCAGTGCTGAGTTAGGGCCTTTAGAGATTTGAACCTTGAGGACCTGTCTACCTTCCCCTCCCCTCTGTCTGCTGCCCTCCCCTGAGTCTCTGCCCTCTCTCTCTAGCTGGCCAAGTTGTACCCAATATGGAAATGGAGCTTGAGGTATCACCTGAATCTGCACCATTCCTGATGTTCACCCCTGGAAATGTAACCCTAATGGCAGTAATGGATATAAAGGCTTTTGCTCTCCTGCCCCAATCCTCTGACCGCATGCCACTCTTTCAACTCAGGGCGGTAAGTCTGATACTGGCCAGGGCATCAAAGGGTCATGCAAAGGGTCACACACTGCTGATAGATGGTGAAGGCTATTTATTTCCATCTCTGGCATCAGTGGGCATATTTCATCAAGTTATACTGTCAGAGTTATAAGAAACCTGAAAGGTCTTTCACTTTATCTGAAATGAAGATTTTAGCTTTCTCACTCAATTATGTTTGTTGTAAAAATTTAAAAGCATAAACTTACTTAAATTGCTGTAAAGGAAAATCATCCAATTACCTTTTTAAAGAAGGCATAAAATTTCAAGAAACTTGGCAATATTCCCCCAAATTAAATATTCTATGCCAATCCCTAAAAAAAATTCCAGGTGGTTTTAAAACAATAAATAGAAAAGATGATCCTAAAATTCATATGGAAATGCAGGGTTCCTGGAATAGCCAAAACAATCTTTAACAAGAAAAGCAAAGTTGGAAAACACACCCTCCTCAATGGCAGAACTTATTACAAAGCCACAGTAATCAAGACAGTGTGATATTGGCACAAAGATAGATATATAGGTCAATGAACTAGACCTGAAAGTCCAGAAATAAACTCTCACATATACGCCCAACTGTGTTTTTGTTTGTTTGTTTGTTTTTGTGTTGTTGTTGTTGTTTTAGGTACCAGGGCTTAGGATTGAATCCGGGACCTCATAAGTGGGAAACTTGCAGGAGGCCACTGAGCCACATTGGCGTTCTTAAGTTTGTTTTTTCAATTGATTGCTTGCTTGTCTTTGTTTTTAGGAGGCACTGGGAACTGAACCCAGGACCTCCCATGTGGAAAGCGGGCACTCAACTGCTTGTGTCACATCTGCTCCCCTACAACTGTTTTTTTTTCCAACTTTTTTTGACAAAAGTGGCAATAATAGTCTTTTTAATAAATGGTGTTGAAGCAACTAGATAGCCACATGTGATAGAATGAAATTGGATCCTTTCTGTATACCACATAAAAATTAACTCCACACAGATCATAGACCAGTCTAAGAGTTGAGACTATAAAACTCTAAGAAGAAATCCTTACAATAACTCTTTATTACAGGGATTAGGCAAAGCCTTATTAGATATGACACCAGAAGAACAAGTGACAAAAGAAAAAGAATTGATAAATTTACCTTCATCAAAATTGTAAACTTTTGTACTTTAATAGATACCATCAAGAAAGTGGGAAAAAAAAAACCCATATAATGAGAGAAAATATTTGCAAATTATATATCTGACAAGGGATCATAGAGATATTGGAATTATCTGACAAAGATTTCACAGTAGCCATGATAAAAACGCTCCAATAAGCAATTACAAACATCCTTGAAATAAGTGAATGATTAGAAAGTCTCTCCCAAAGAAATAGAAACTGTAAGGTAGAACTAAATGGAATAATAAAAATCTCAGTAGATGTGTTCCACAATAGGAAGGGACAGAGGAAAGAACCAGTGAACTAGATGATAGAACAACAAAAATTATACAGTAACAGCAACAGAGAAAAATAGAAAGAAAAAAAAAAAGAACCTCTTTAGAGACCTGTGGGACTATAACAAAAGATAACATTCTTGTCATCAGAGTCTCGAAAGGAGAGGAGAAAGAGAAGGGCTGAAAAAATACTTGACATGTAATGACTGAAAACGTCCCACATTTGGCAAGAGATATACAGATTCAAGACCTTAGTGAACTGCAAATAGGATAAGCCAAAAGAAAGCAATGCCAAGTCACATCATAATTACATTTCTGAAAAATAAGGACAAAAAAAGTCTTGAGAGCAGCTAGAGAAAAATGACACTTTACCTATGTGGGAAAAACAATTCCAATGGCAGCAACTTTCTCATCAAAAACCACAGTGGCCAGAAGAAAATGGCACAATATTTTTCAAGTGCTGAAAGAAGAGATCTGTCAGCTCAGAATCCTGTAACCAGCAAAAATATCCTCCAGGAATAAAGGGAATATCAAGACATACTCAGAGAAGAAGAACTAAGAAAAATTGTCACCAACAGATCTATCCTAAAAGAATGGCTAAAGAATTTCTCTAGACAGAAAGGAAATGATAAATGATGGAAACTTGGAATACCAGAAAAGAAGAAAGAACACATTAAACAAAAGTATGGCAAATAGGATAGGTTTCCCTTCTCCTCTTGAGTTTTCTAAAACTCAAGATTGTTGATGCAAAAATCACAACACAGTCTAATATAGTTTTAAATGTATGGCTTTAAATGTATAGAGAGGAAATATTTAAAACACTTATTTTATAAATGGGGAGGATAAAGGACATAATGGGAAGTGTGATGGCTAGGCTATTGTGTCAACGTGGCCAGGTAATTGTGCCCAGTTGTTTGGTCAAGCAAGCACTGGGCTAACTGTAATACAAGGGCATTTATGTACCTTAGTCTCACCATTGACTTTACTGCAGTCATGAATCATAGATAGTTGGTTACAATTACATCCATCAGGGAGATTGCCGTCAGCAATGAGTGATGCTTAATCCAATCAGTTGGATGCCTTAAAAGGGGAAGTGATTCCAGCATTGAGAGAAAATTTCCCAGCTCGTCTTTGGACAGCCAACGTCAGCCCAGAACTCGTCAAGTACCTTCATTGGACTTTCTTTGGAGCCCCTGGTTGCAGCCTGCCTGCGGAACCTGGACTTGTGCATCCCCACGGCTGTATGAGAGACTCTTAGAAAATCATGTACTATTAACAGATATCTCTTGTTGATTCTGTTTCCCTAGAGAACCCTGACTAATACAGGAAGTAAGATGATGACACCAGTAGACTTGTTGAGCATATATAATGTAATACTAGAGAAAACACTAAAAAATCTATACATAGAGATACACTCAAAAACACTATAGGCAAATCAAAATAGAATTCTAAAAAAAGTTCAAGTAACTCACAGGAAGTTAGAAGCAAAACAGAGAGGACAAACAGAAGACGAAGTATAAATTGGTAAACCTGAGGCTTAACATCACAATAATTACATCAAATATAAATGGTCTCAAAGCACCAATTAAAAGACAGAGATTGCCAGAGTGGATTAGAAAATATTATACTGCCTACAAGAAACTCACACCAAATATAACATTATGGGCAGGTTAAAAGTAAAAGAATGGAAAAAGATATATATCATGCAAATGAATAAAACGAAAGGAGTTGCTATTTTAATATCAGATAATGTAGACATCAGAGTGAAGATAACTACCAGAGATGGAGAATGATAAAAGGGCCAGTTCACCAAGAAGCTATAGTAAATCTAAATGGGTATGCATAAAACAACAGAGCTGCAAAATATATGAAGCAAATACTGATAGAGCTTAAAGAAGTAGAAAAATCCACAAATTTACTGTGAGACTTCAATATCTCTCTCTCTCTCTATTTAAAGAACTAGTCATAAAATCAGCAAGATTTAAGAGAAACCAACAACACAATGAACCAACAAGATCTAATGGACATTTATAAAACACACCACCCAGGACAATAGAAGACACATTCTATTCAAGTGCATGCAGAATATACATCAAGATAGACTATATTCTGGGCCATAAAATTCAAAGTTAAAGGAATTGATATCATAGGGTTTTTCTCTGACCGTAATGGAATAAAACCAGAAACCAACAACCAAAAGATAAAAGCAAAATCTCTAAACACTTGTAAACTACAACACATTTCTAAATAATCCTTGAATAAAAGGGGAAATCTCAAGAGAAATGAAAAAATATATAGGACAGAATGGAAACAATAGCACAGCATATCAAAATATGTGGGACACAGCTAAAGCAGTGCCAAAAGGAAATTTAGAGTACTAAAATGTATATGTTAGAAAAATGGAAAGACTTCGAATCAATAATTGAAGCTACCTGCTCAAGACACCAGAAAACCTGTAAGTGTATCAACTGAGGAATGGAGAAACAAAATGTGGTATATCCACACAATGGAATATAATTCAGCAATAGAAAGGAATGGTACATGCTACAACATGCATGAACCTTTAACATATTATGCTAAGTGAAAGAAGCCAGTCACAAAAGGTCACATATTGTATGATATGTCCAGAATAAGCAAATTGATAGAGACAAAACAAAATAAATTTGTGGTTGCCTAGGCCTGGGGGTTTGGGGAATCTGGGGTCAAATGCCAATGGATACAGGGTTTCTTTTAGGGGAGATGAAATGTTCCAAAATTGATTGTGATAATGATTGAAGAATTTTGTGAATATACCAACATCTCTTCATTGTACAATAAATGGGTGAATTATATGGTATATAAATTATGGCTTGATAAAATGATATTTAAAAAGGGAAAAACTTGAAGACCTCAAAAAACTTAGTCATTATCAGCCATGTGTACTTAGGGTAGGCTAACTGATTTAATTAATAACCTCCAAATTTTAATAGTCTTACCCAACTGAAGTGCATTCCTCACTTACATGAAGTACAATCAGGTATTCCTTGTTGGCAGATGGCATACCACATGCTCGCTTAGGGACAAAGGCTCCTTCTGTCTATGCCTCCTACGTCCTCTAGGTAGGGCTTTGGAATCTTGTCCATACAGCCAATGGATAGGAAAAGTGACTGGAGAATCACACAGGTGTTTTCATGGACCAGGTCTGGAAGTGGCACACATCACTGATGCCCACATTCCATTGACCAGAACCAAGTCACATGACCATACCTAACTGCAAGGGAGGCTGAGAAATGTAGTCCAGCTGGGTGCCAGTGGATAAAGGAAATAGGTCTTAGTAAACACACAGCAGTCTCTGCCCTAGCACCTTCCTTGTCCATCTTCAATACTTCTTGGACACTGTTCAAGCGAATCCTGAGCTTGTTCAGGATTCAGCAGAAGTCAGCCTTCTGTCCTTTGGATGGACACAACAGCATCCCTGTTTACTTTCTACCAGCCTCTGTGGCATAACTGAGGTGTCAAAATGGAGTTGTTCATTGATGCTGCTACAAATACTTTCCCAGTGTTGCATTTAAAAGCTCACCTCTTGGTAAGAGGAAGTGGGCTTAGATAAAGCAACTGATCATCACAGATGAGACAGGGTTTTAAGGAGCCTTCGGAGGTTTCCTGGTCCAGCCCCACCCACTGGCAGCCAATCCTCACCCTCAAAGACAGGTATTAGTATTAGCTGATGGAGTCTTTAAACTCTCCCAGGCTTGGGGTCTTTCTGGATCTCCTTGGTAGAACCTGCTCTAAAATTCATGCTTATAGGCAGAAGGTACCCATATTTGAATGCTCCATGTCGTCAGTTTGAACTTATTCCCCTTTTTGAAGCTTCCATCAAGATGGAGATCTCGAAACCCTGGCTCCACCTTCTTAAGGGCCACTTCCTGTGCCTTCAGTCCATAATCTTTGGGTAGCTGCTTTCATACATACCACATTTGGCTGTGCTACCCTTTTCTGGAAATTTGTCTCCTGAGCCAATAGGATACCTAAATAGCTTGAGGCATTTGCGTCATCCTCTTTTGTTTTTCTAGAGAACGAACATTTCTGTTACTGTCAACGTGAACTCTAGCAGAATCTTTGGTTCTGTGACCACAGGAAGGTAAGAGGCATGGGAAAGGGGAGGAGTGGGGGTTGTTGGGAACATCCCCACAGTGGCCTGAGCATCCAGTCTGGATCACAGAAAGAGCTAGAAATGGGCCTTGGAAACTGAGATCCCCACCAGGACCAGCTCATTCTCTAATCCGAGCAATGCTCTCAGAAAAGCTTATTGACAGCACCTCAGGGAGAAACACCAAAGCTGGGAAGGCTTCTGGCAGCAGAGTTTACTTTCAGGTCCCCTGTTGCTTTGGGCTCTCCACCTCCCACACTCAGGCATCAGCTGGAGGAGCTGAAATTTCTACAAAGGAGGCAGTGAGAGTCGATACCCAGGCTGGAGGAGTTGGGATTGAAGCTGAGTTTGCAAGGATTTTGCACATAAAATGGAAAAACACTGTCAATTGTACAAATAAAAACTTGAGGAGATTTTGGGTGGGGGATTAAAGGAACCCCCAAACCACGCCTTCTTGATTCCACTGCCAATTAACCCAATCAACATGCAGGTATTAATTTAATCAATGAGTTAATGGGGGAAAGAGTTCAAGCTTTAGAGCCAGACTGCCCTGTGTTTGAATCCCAGCTCTGCCTCGCACTTGCTTTGGACCTTGCACAAGTTCCTTTGTCACTCTGAGTTCTATTTCTCCCACTGGTGAAATGGGTCAGTATGGTACCTAACTCATCGAGGGCAATTGCCAGGAGGTAATGATGTGCTGCCTGTAAATAGTTTGGCATGGGGTTTGACACATGGTAAGTGCTAAGAGAGAGCTAGTGGCTATTCCTGTGAGCCTACGGGGTGAGAGGCATTCTGCTGTGCAGTTCAGAGGACTGGTGTCCTCAAGAAACCCACAAGTTGGGGAGCAGGGGCTATGTCCTTGCTCTGGGGACCAGCACTCATCCCAGAGGTATCTTCTACAACCAGCCCTTCCCTATTATTCATGTATCATCCACTCTGGTTCTGCCCCCCGCTGAGGTGCAGATGCAAGGGGTTCATCAGATGGACTAATTGCTGACCATGGGGTTAGATGCCTGCTGGCTGGTAGAATGCCCTGACCCCATTAAAATGAGCATCACCTTAAGAGGTCTTTAAAAAGAGAAGCTAATGGTTTGCATATGGGGCAGTGAGGAGGACTGGAAAGGCGCTGTTTTGGGACAGATGGGTTCTTGGAGGCCCCTGGAGTTGGAATTTATGCAGGGACCTGGCCTGGGGTCTATGCCCTATCGGGGAAAATGCCCAAGGGCTTAGACTGTGGGGAGACAGCAAAGCTTTGAGAACTTTGATAAGGATTTGAGATAATTTTATGCAATGGCTTCACCAAGGAAATATCAAAACTAGTGTCCCTGATGAGCAGAAAACAAGGAGATCTGTCAAAGGTGATTAGAAGTTCCTGAATCAGGAACCAGGTCAGCAGGCCAGAAGAAGGCCTGATGGAAGGGGAGTCCATTGACAAATTGGGGTTCAGATTCTACAGTGAGAGTGATCCAGGTACCCTAAGCCACTCTGCCTTCCTTCACTCAGTAGGTGCCATTGCACGCCAACATCATGTGTAAGGCCTCTCTCTTCTGTTGTTTTTAGTTTTCCCTCCCCCTTCCCTGCCCTGCTGTTTTGGCTGTCTGTGTCCATTTGCTGTGTGATCTTCTGTATCTATTTCTCTTTTTGTCTTCTCTTCTCATTTCTCTCCTCTAGGATTCACCTCAGCATTCAATCCTGGGACCTCTGTTGCAGAGAGAATTTTCCTGTCATTTGTGCCACCTCAGTTCCTGGTTTCTGTTGTTCCTCACCCTGACGCTCCCCTTCCTCTCTCTTTTGTTGCATCATCATCTTGCTGCATGACTCACTTGCATGGGCACTTGGCTCACCACGGAGGCACTGGCTCACCATGCAGGCATGACTTTTTTTTTTTTTTTTTTTAACCAGGAGGCACCAGGGATCAAACCCAGGTCCTCCCATATGGTAGGCAGAAGCCCAATCACTTGAGCCACATCCACGTCCCTCTTCTGTTTTTATTGTCTATTTCCAAATTACAAATATGATGCATGAGGACGTTGTGTGTTCTGCCGTGGCCCACTGGGTAGACTGGGGGAGAGTGTGGACTACAATGTGGACCACTGTCCATGTGGTGCAAGAGTGCTCCAGAATGTATTCTCCAGGTGCGGTGGATGAGCCACAATGATGGAAGAGGTTGTTGATGTGGGAGGGGTGGGGTGGGTGGGGTGGGAGTATATGGGGACTCCATATTTTTTTAATGTAAAATTAAAAGAAAATAAAGAAGAAAAAAAAGAATAAAGGAAATATCAATAAAAAAATATGATGCATGCTTGCTGAAAAAAAAAAAAGATTGGAAAAGTACAAACTGTGTAAAATCAAACTAAATTCCCCATACCCTGACACCTAGAGACTACCATTGTTAGCAGTTTCATGTATCCTTCCAGTCCTTTATTAATTTTTTTTACATAATTGGAGTTACATAGTACACACATTTTTGTATTTCTTTTTCCACATAATACACCATAATTATTTCTTCAAGTTATTAAAAATGCTTAGTAAACATTATTTCTACCAATGCTGCTGCTCCTTAAATCTCAGAACATGCTTAAAGCCTTAAACCCACAGCCATCACATTGCAGAGAACTTTTGGGTTCCCAGCCCACAGGAATGCCCTTGAACCCAAGCACCACACACCGACAGAGTAACAGTGAGAAAGGATCAGCAGTGGCATGAGGTGACTGAAAATTCTCTTTTTCTCTACATAGTTGGCTGAAATTGGAACTGAAACAATCCAACGTCGATAAATTCAATGTGAGTTACTTTTCTCAGATTTCTTGACTGTGTGCTCCAAGCAGGGCTTCATAGGCTCCAGGAGAAGCAGAAAGTCTGGAAAGAGATCGTCCACAGTCCTGAAGGAAACAGGACACTCACGTCCAAGCATTAACTATCCATGAGGGACCCCCTCTGGGGGCTAAGGGGTGACAGGACATGGCCATTAAGGGCATGAGCTCTGGAGTAAGATAGAGTTGGGTTCTTATACCAGCTCTGCTGCTTTCTAGCTGTGTGAACTTGAGCAAATTACTTAGCCTCTCTGAGCCTCGGTTCTCTGGTCTGTGGAACAGGAATAATAATAGTATCGACCTCAAGTAGTGGTTATAACATGAAGTGAGGCAGTGAAGAAAGACACTTGGACACAGTATGTCACACATGGTGAGCACTCAGTGAAAGTTCACAAGGTAATAGTGGCTCCCAGGTGTGCTGTTCCACCTCCAAACCCCTGGTGAATTTCAGGATGGACAATATTTGAGAGGTACAGGGTGCCTGCTGCACGTGTTCTCTAACACTGCTTGCAGAATCTGCTCTAGCCCTTTAATCTAACACATCGATAAGTCTGCATAACATCTGTGAGTATTTACATAAAGTGAAATAAAGAAACAACAAATAGCCTTGTGACAGTTCCTGTCAGGTTTGCCATGAAATGGCCCTTACCCATTTATGGAAAACTAAGGTTCAAAGATTTGGAGGTTTGGAATTGTGAATAAGGGGCTGTGTATCTATAACTGTGGTAGTTAAGGTCAACCTCTATTTTAGAAACGGGGTGAGTGTTTCCAGAGGTGGGAGTCAGGTGTTCATTCCTGTCTTATTTGAGCCCTTTGTTCTGGCATCCTCTCTGCTCCAGGTGCAGCCAATGGAAACCATCTTCAATTACTACGCACAGCACACCATAATCCCCTCTCTCAATGGTAAGGAACAGCTGCAAGTTGCTCCATGCAAAGGTGCGAGTCTACCCTGCTGTGGGCCTTGTGGTCCATCCATCCATCCATCCATCCATCCATCCATCCATCCATCCATCCATTCAAGTTGAGCCTCTCATCAGTACCAGCTTGGCTACTGGCAAGGGTGATCCTTGCCCCATGGAATGCACACTTTGCTGGGAAGGCAGGCGTGTGACAGGCAATGACAGCACAAGTGTGACAACTGAGTGACAGAAGGAATCCCGGGGATGGCGGGAGCTAGGAGGAGGCACTGAGCATGGACTTAGAGGTCAGGCAAAGCTGCCAGGAGGAGGTGAGTCCAACCTGAGGCCGGAAGGTAAGGATTTGGGCCAAGGGAAGAGCAGCATCCCAGGCAGCACGAGGAGAGCACCTGGGGTCAGCACACCTGGTTCTGGGCCAGGTCCTTCACGGACTTGCCGGGCCACCTTGATGGAGGTAGTGCTTGGGACAATGAGCACCCGAGAACCTAGCAAGCCTCCTCCATCCCAGAGCCTTTCCAGCCTGCCTATAGCTCTGCCTTTTACAACAAAGAGATAATAGCATCATAATTGTCCTGGAAAAGAGAAAATGTGGGAGATGGTGTCCTCTGGGACAAATCCCATGATACAAACACAGCATGCCCCAGGCGTGGCCACTTTGGGTGTTGGGTGAGGGCTGGCTCTCCAATAGGCTGACAGAGGCCCAAGGACCTGAAGGCGCTGCATTTCTGGGCCTTTATCTTGATTCCCACTCCCAAACCAGCCATGGATGCAGTCTCCTATTGCATTGTGGAGTGCCCCAGGCTCTCCAAGCAGCTGCAAATGCAATGCTGGGTCTGCACGCCTCCCCAGTTTTCTCTGGCTGCCTTCTCTGTGCTGTTTATCTTCCAGCAAAACTTGAGGAGGGCTTCTGGCTGCCTCTGCCAACGGACACCTTCCTCAACAGCTTGGTGCTCCAAATCCACGAGGTCAGTGAGAAGTGGGGTCTGGGCAGGCGCCCAAAGTCCTCCTGGGAGGGCTGGCCTCAGGGGCTGGTGGTCTCATTA
Source organism: Dasypus novemcinctus (assembly GCF_030445035.2). Taxonomy (NCBI): domain Eukaryota; kingdom Metazoa; phylum Chordata; class Mammalia; order Cingulata; family Dasypodidae; genus Dasypus; species Dasypus novemcinctus. The sequence continues at coordinate 41,899,568 of NC_080696.1, read as the reverse complement.
GGGGAAACCCCTAACTCACACTTGCATCCTGAACCCAATTTTTATCGAAAATAATATATTTTGTGTGTTAAATTTTTGAGTGTCAATACCGGGTTTCAATTAACTGGAATCTTGGCTTTATGTATAATTGCTCAGTTCCCCAAAATCAGCTTAAAAGCCTTCTTTGAGTTTCTATAATGTGCGAGGCACTTTAGCTATGTGTGAGGGAAGGAGACTGAGCCTAAGGACTTGGTTTCTACAGTGGCCTGGCTTTCAGTTGGAGTGAGAACTTGCCTCTCCCAGTGAAGGTCTGCATTTCCAGAAGCTCCTGTGCAGTTCTGAAAATGATCTTCCTTCTCTGTCCTTCCCTCCAGAACTTCTTGCTCATTGGGACCAACATTGATTAGGCTGAAGGTGGAGGAGGAGCAACTCTGGGGGAGTGAACACCACAACTGGACCTGTCCTGCCCTCGTGGAGGCAGCAAGGCTGCACTCACGTTGCCTCCTCCCCTGAGCTCCCTCTGTCCCCATGTATGCTGGTCACCAGAGAGCCTCTGGCACCCAAAGACTTACCTGACCAAAGAATGCCTCCCCATCCTTTCTCCTCTTCCCCTTTCTCATCCCATGCCCTTATATGTTTTCTGCAAAGTCGTCCTCAGTCTTACTCTGGGGATCTCAGCCCCAACTCCTTACCAGGCAGCCAGTAGAACAAACTTTGGTAAAAGAAAAAAGCATGAGGAAGGGCCAATTCCAATACTACCCAAAGCATCCAGCTCAACATTAAACATGATGAATGACTTAGTTGTACATGTCATTTGATGTCATGGTCAAGGGAGCAAGAGCCAGACAGATGTGGGCTCCCACTTTTGTTTATACTTTTTTTTTTTACTTACTTAGTGGATTATATTTATTGAGATGGGACCACAAGACTCTCCAGCCTCTATACAAGTTTGCATATTTATTCAGCATACCTTGATTTCAATTTTCTGGTAATTTCCCTGCATTAGCTTCTGCCTCTGGGTTTGTTGCTGGGAAGTTGAAAAGTGAATCAGGAGAACACATGGTTTCTGCCTTCTTCAAGCCTGCAGTCAAAATCAGAGGCCTGCAACCTTTTTCCATAATGGGCCTGATAATATGAAATTTATCTGAAGCCTGTGATCCTGGAAAGCATTGTGGATTAAGAAATCCGATGTCCTTAGTGTTACTGTCCAAGTTGGCATCATTTTCCCTTTGTCCTTACTAAGAGTTAGACAGGCTTCCCCTTGTCTGTTGCCCCTGACCTCCCTCCCCTTGGCCCTCTCAGAATCCAGACATTCCCCCTGGAGGGACCTCCTTGTAACTGGCACATCCATTTGCTTGGCCTCCCCCTCCAGGGCTTTCTCACTCACTGACTCCTGGCCTTCACAGCTGGCCCGCCCTTCAGCACAGCTGAGCCCCCTCTCCTCCCCTGTGGTGACGGCCTTTTGGTCTCTCTCTGTCTTCCCTATTGTATATAATGTTAAATAAGCTCATCTTTGCCTGTTTAACATTGTCTGGCAAAGTTTTTTCTTTGACATGGTAGATAGACTCTGCAGCCCATGTGGTCTCTGTCACAGCTACTCAGCTCTGCCATCGTATCAGAAAGCAGACATAGACAGCAACTGAGTGTGGCTCTGCTCCAATAACACTTATTTGCAAAAACAGGCACCAGGTGGATTTGACCCTTGGGTCATACTTAGCCAACCCCTGGCCATAGGAGGAAAAGTAATTAGCAGTAGTCTGGCACCTAATTAGTGCTCCATAAAAAGGAGAGGTGTTGCAATGTGGACCTCAGTTTATGGTGACATTATGCTGTTCCTTATTTTCTCATTCAATGGCCAGTAAAGATGCAATTGCTGTTGTGTGTGTATGGAAGGATGCTTGTGAAAAATTTGCTCTATAATGGGCATTATAATTATAATGAGGAAACTCTGGATCATCTGCACAAAAACACCCCATCTCAAGAAGTATGTGGGTTGCCCCAGACTCGCTGAATCAGTACCTCGGAGACAGTGACATAGGAATCTAGGTTACCAGCATCCTAGGTGACCAGTTATCTAGAATATTCCTTCCAGCCATAACATTCCAAGAAGTGACCAGTAGATGGCACTGCAGTCTGCACTTGTCACTAAAGCTTCCCCGTGTCTGGAAAGATCTCACGGTGGCGCTTCCAAACAGTTCAAGTCAACACCTGCCAGAAAAGCTTGGCTGTGGGAGCTGCTTGCCTCCTCCTCTCCCCTTCCTGGAAGGGTTTTCACCACTGCTTCTCTTCTGTCCCTTCACAGTGACTGCACTGGATGCCCCAGGACCTCCCAGGGATCAGAATTCACGTGGGTGTTCCTAAACCAGAAAATGACCCACCCCTTGGGGTGAGAGTCTCCTCTCCTCCTCCACCCCACCCCCACCCCACTCTTGCTAAAGAGCAAGCTGAGAACTGTTAAAATAATAATAGTAATAATACCAACCACCAGTATTTATTGGGGGCATCCTGTGTCCCAGACAGTGTGACAAGCACTTCAAATTCCCTTTCTCATGTAACATTCACAACAACCCCTGAGGAGGGTATTGTTATAGGGAAGGTCACTACCCAAGGTCATTCAGCAAGCCAGTGTCAATGTCAACACCTCCTGTTTCCATTTGGCTGGAACTTGCTTGAAGTTAGAGGAGGGCTGGGAGGTCTGTACCACACAGGCATGTCCTCTGAGCTCTGGGAGGATGCTCTTCTCTGCTGAATTAGGACAGCTGTGGGGACCAGGAGCTGCAAGGGACAGATGCTGGGTCAGCGCCCTTGTAAAGGTGGGGCTGAAATGGTCAGGAAGGCAGAAATGGCTTAAGTCACAGCACATGGAGCGTCTTGGGGACTGCTGTCTAGCAGACTCTGAGAGGTTGGAGGGACTTGGGGGCTCTGATGACTTGGAGACACTGTGGGACACTCGATCTGTGTAATGCACATTATAGAGCAAATCATGCTTGCTGAATTTGTTTCCACTTATTTAATGTTTCTAATAGATTGCATTGAGGGAGGTTTCAGGGGAAACGAAGCACCCGGAATATCTCTGAAAACATGGGAAATGAGTGTGGAGAAGTGAGCAGGAAGGACTTTTCACCAAGGGCAAGAGAAGTGGCTAGAAGAGAAGGAAACTTGAGGAGAATTCTGGAAGGCATCTTTATCATTTTATATTGGTATGGAGGCTGACACTGCCAGTTGCCTATGCAAGATCTAGTTTCTTCTTCTTCCTTATTAATAGAACTCCAGTTTAGTTGAACTTGCCAAACGTACAGCGACAGAGCTGCATTTCCCAGTAACACCTGCAACTAGTCCTGGCCAAGGAGTTCTAGGCCAAAAAAGCTGGGCAGGTGTGTTAGTCTGGATTCAATCAGGAGAGAGAAACCACATGGTAATTGGAACAGAGAAAGTTTAATGTAAAGAATTATTAACTGTAACAGGGAATTGGAGTAATGAGGGATTGGCTAATAAGACATCAAGAGAACTCTGAAGAATAGAGGAGTAACAGAGATAAGGAACACCTGACTCTTAGAGTGTTAGTGTCCAAGGAAGAGCTCCCCCAGCCTCCACCCCTTTCTCCAAGGATGGGATTCAGGCTTCGCTGGAGAGGGCACGGCTGTGGTTCACTCAATGGCAGAGAACTTAGTATGGTGCCACACCAGTAGAACTTGCTGGTAATCTGTCCTCTACAACTTGGTGGAAAACGTCCTCTGTGGTGCCAGGGAAAGTTCTTCATAGGGAGGTGTCTCACTGGAATCACTCTGCTACAAAACCACTGAAGATGGGGATGCTAGGGAGAGCTGTTGGCCACTAGTTGCTGCTAACAGCCATCCACTGCAGAAACTGGGTGCTGGAGAAGCCACCTGCCCTGCAGGAGTCTGCTTAGTGAGCACTCCAGACCCAGGAAGGGTTGGATTTCTGGGAAAACCCTTTAAAAGGGAAGGGACTTGGTTAGTTTGTTCTATTTGCACTTTGAGCTTCCATTTCTTCCTGCCTGGGAAATGGTCATGATGCCTGCAGCCACAGCATCCTTCTTGTAAGCATGAAGAGGGCACATTCTCAGGATGATGGAGAGAAAAGCTAGAAGGAGCCTCGGTATCTGATGTCCTTGTGGCCCTGCCCCATTACCCCTCCTGGATTGCCCTTTTTCATACTCCTGATTATAAGAGAAAAACAAATCCCTATGTGACTGAGATACTTCAATGGGTGTTTTTAGGTTCCCTGCAATTGAATTTAATTCCTAGTGAATACAATAATTTTTAACTTGAAGCTCAACTGGGCATGATTGTCATGAAATCACTTCCATCAATGAAGAGAAAGCTTCCAACAATCATGTGAAATTGTTTTCTAATTTACACACATTGACTTTCTCAGGTGACTGCAAAGTAGTGACTATTTATAAGAAGAGTGTTTTTGAGCATTTACTTACCTAATATATAAAAAAAATTTATTGGTCTGTGGAAGTTTGATATTGTTTATGAATTCCAAAAATAGATATTGGATTATGTTTGTCCCTCTGGGCATATTAGATTATATTGGATTCAGAGGTTTCTCTTTTACTTCATTAAATAATGATTAAGGCTTTGATTGGGCCATGTCAGTAAGATATTGAAGCCCTGCCCCCTTGGTGGGCAAGGACTCAAAGAGAAACTGCACTGCAGAGAAGGGAGTTTGGAATTTTGAGCTGGAACCTGGGAAGTAAGCACACAGAGTTGTGGAGCAGCTCAGTCTGGAGAGAATTGAGCCCCAGGGAGAGAGACAGATCTAGTCACCTGATAGTCTACAGCTGGCCTTGTGTAGAGAGTAACGTAGCTGAGCCCAGAGAGCACCAAGCCCTGGGAAGAGAGGAACCCAGGAAGCCTGAACTTTTGGCAGATGTCGGCAGCCATCTTGCCCCAACACGTGGCAAAAGACTTTAGTGAGGGACGTAACTTATGCTTTATGGCCTGGTAACTGTAAGCTTCTACCCCAAATAAAAACCCTTTATAAAAGCCAACAAATTTCTGATATTTTGCATCAGCACCCTTTGGTTGACTAATTCATGGTCTAACATAGATATAAAAATGTTCAAATCATATAAGAATTTTCACAGTGTCCACAAATATGAACATAATTCATACCCTGGAAGCCCCTGTCATTCTCCTGTTCAGTCACCACTCCTGCAAGGGAAACCACTATCCTGACTTAGATTAGTGACATCAATTAGTTTTGCCTGTTTTTGAATTTGATGTAAATGATATGATATAGCATATGGTTTTTCATTTCTGGCTTCTTTCTCTCAACATTATGTTTGTGAGAGTCATCTGAGAAGACTCAGGTCGAGCTCAGGCCCTGAGCAGCAGCTGGAGGGCAATGGTATGTGAAATGGATAGACATTGCTTGCCACTATGCATGCTGGGAGGAACAGACAACCGGGGGGGTGGGGGTGGAATTAAATAAATAAATAAATCTTCAAAAAAAAAGAAAAAAAGAAAGCGCAAAGATGTGATTTTCAAGGAGCCATAGAACTAGTTTGGATGTACTATTTGACCTTTTGCAATTTACTCATCATCCCTAGATCTCATTTGCAAAATAGAGGGGTCCATGCTAAAATTCTATGAATTTTATGAAAATATTCAATTTTTTTATAAAAGTTTCCTTGATGGAAAGCAGTTGGAAAGTGGGGCTCGTAAATGTCTTTGAGTATTGTAGTGAGTATCTGCATATGCCTAGCATCCTTTCCTGGAAATGGCAACTTCTTTTTACTTTGGTGACCTGCTTTTCCCCCACTCTATGTGATCCCAGTGGGGCTGCCGGTCACAGATCTCAAAGGGTTTGGTGATAAGTTGGGCCAATTAGGCCACCTCGATTAAAGACCTATGAGGATAGAAAGTGGACCTGAGATGTCCCCAGTCGTGGGGGTCTAGGGGGATTGTCCACAATTGCCCATGAACTCCTGCCATGGAGGGCCTTAGAACCAACTGTCCTTACTTTCTCCAGGTTTGGTTGTGCAGCTCTTCCTTCTACAACTTCTTCTGTTTTGGATCAAGATAACCAGGTTAGTTTCTGTGGATTAAACTCATCAAACTCTGTACTCTCCCATTTCCTGAGTATTATGTCCCACATAATTAGAAACTTGAGTAATTCTAGGCTAATCCTGAAAAAGTTTAGTCAGAATTTCTATTCACAGCTGAAATGGCATTGCCATGTGGTAACAACACAAACATAATTCACCTCTGCTCACCTGTTTGCCAATTATATATAAACTTTGATGACCTTACACTTTAGGGTTAATTTGCATTATTTGTATTTTGTATGTATAGTTTGACTTAATTATTCTATAATACAATTTCAAATGTGAACCATTCATAATCATGTAAAATTTACTACATTATATAAGGCATATGGTAAATGCTCATTAAATGTTGCTAAATAAAACAACAAATCCATGAATCCTAACAGGAATCAGTAAACTGTGGCTCTTAGGCCCAAATACAACCAGCCACCTGTGTTTGTCAATAAAGTTTTATTGGAACACAGCCACACCCATTTGTTGGCATATTGTCTATGCCTGTTTTTGTTCTATAACAGCAGAGTTGAATAGTTATGACAGAGACCACCTGGACTGCAAAACCTAAAATTCTTACTATTGTATCTGGCCCTCTACAGAAAGTTGGCCAGTCCCTGAGCTAGGGAACTCAGCCAGGTAGATTAGCTATTCTAAGTTATGTCCTCTTGTTGGGGGCAGTAAAAATGAGCACACACCGATTTTAGCAGAGCCAGCAGCACGGCCGCCGGAGCGGAGCCAACTTTCCTATTTGAGTAAGCTATAATTAGTTCACCCCAACATGGCGGGTCCCACATCATGGCAGAACTCAAATCTGCCCTGTTACTTCCTCATTCTTCTTCCCCCTCAGTTCTTTGTTCTCTGTCTTCCCGCCACTGCCCAGCTGATAAGATAGTGCGCAGGCGCAAGGCGCGAAACTAAGGTCTGCCTCCCACCCCGGCGACAGTAACAACCAATCCTTAGCCTCTACTACCTCACTCCCCGCTCCTCCCCCACCCGAGGGTATATATACTTTGCCCCCTTTAATAAAGTTGCAGTTTGATCAGAACCCTGTCTTGCTGTCATTCTTTGTGTCTCCTGTCCCACCATTCTTTCTCGGCAGGTTTTGGGTCTCCATTGCCGTCCCACGGGCCGGGGCATCCTCTGAATTTAGATGATTCCAACTCAAGATGGATCAGCCTTTTAAGTCTTATTCACTATAGTGTATAGTGTATAGCTATACTGTGTAGTGATGCTTTATGCGTTTTTCTGTGTGCCTAGAATATTCACAGTAAAAAACAAAAAGCAAAACAACCCATACATACACAAGAGAAATTTCAGAAGCTTAAATGAAAGAAGAGGAACGTTAAAGCAGAGACTCCCTCAAGTTGCTCAAGGAAGTAAAAAGTAAAAGGAACATCGTTAAACCAGTAGTCCTGGTTGCTGCTTACCTAGAGGCTGCACGGAGCTGCCCATTTGAGGGGCACCTGGGGCACCTCTGTCCTTGTGACTTGTGCTCTGAAGCCACTGCACTCTCTCTCAATCACGTCTTAACACACAGGCCATCCTGATCAGCATGCCCTTAGGTCTCCTGCTGGACCCTGGTTTCACGATGACCTTTGAGCTGCCCCCAGGGATCTGCAAAGTTAATAGCTTTTATTTTGAGTCAGACAATTCCAAACTTAATCTCTCAATTTAGTGAAGATCCAGCCATCAGTTTTCACAGGATGTGGCCCCAGACAGATAGAAGCAATTGATATTGATGGGCACAGGGAGGAAAAGCATTGACAAAATGACAGGGCAAATTACAGAAGAACATGTCAACTATAGCAGATTTGAGCAAATCAGCAAGGATATCTTCTAGAAGCACACAGAGACATCTGCAACAAATTGAAGTCCCTCCCAATGACCCAGATCTCAAGTGAATGCAAGTAGCTTAAGAGCAAGTGACAGGGCTCCAAAGGGTCTAGCCAACATCTTTACTGGAAAGGACGAGGGTTCAGGGCAGGTGCGTACCCACAGGAAATAGCGAAGTCCCACCTGGGCCTGTCTTCAAGCCCCAGGATGGCTGAACTTGGGCTGAAGTGAGGACCTACCCTTCTATTCTCAGCATCAGGCTTCTAACCCAAACCAACCACCTGAGGGCAAGGGGGAGGGGAGAGGAGAGATGAGAACAACACTCCTTCGCCTTTGTAGTCTGAGCAGAGATAAACACACTGAACCACACGAGAAGGGCAGCCCAAGGCTTTCCCATGAGCCACTGTCACAAAAGGGATTCAGAGGATCTGAATCAAATGACTAATTAGGTTGGTATAAGAGATAATATAGGATTCTATATCCTGCAAACAGAGAATATACCTTTTATTGAAGTATTTATAAAAATTGGCCATACTTAAAAAGAAAATATCAGTACATTTCCCTAAAAGAGAAACAGTAGAGATCTCCTTGACCATCAAGTAATAAAACCAAAAATTAATAATAAAAATAGAAATGAGACAAAAAGCCAACCATATGGAAAATTTTAAATTCCCTCCTAAGTAGCACTTGAGAACAAAAGGAAGTCAAAATTACAAGTTCAACCCAGATTGAAAAAAATGAAAGGAGTACATATCATGAAGTTAGCTGTTAACATTTACATTTCAGAAAAAGTCAAACAAAGGAAGCAGACTTGGCCCAATAGATACGGCATCTGCCTACCACATGGGAGGTCCGTGGTTCAAGCCCCGGGCTTCCTTGACCCGTGTGCAGCTGGCCCATGTGCAGTGCTGATGCGCGCAAGGAGTACCGTGCCATGCAGGGGTGTCCCCCACGTAGGGGAGCCCCATGAGCAAGGAGTGTGCCCTGTAAGGAGAGCTGCCCAGCGGGAAAGAAAGTGCAGCCTGCCCAAGAATGGTGCCGCACACATGGAGAGCTGAAAAGAGATACAGATTCCTGGTGCCACTGATAAGGATAGAAGCGGTCACAGAAGAACACAACGAATGGACTCAGAGAGCAGACAATTGGGGTGGGGGGGCAGGGGAATGGGGAGAGAAATAAATAAATAATTTAAAAATCTTAAAAAAAAGTAAAAGAAAAACAAAGATAAACAAATAAAACATTTAACCCAGGAAGCAACAAAATAAATCTCCGGAAAGAACAACAGAATAAAGGTAAGCAGAAATTAGTGAATCAGATAACAAAACACAGGTAGAACTGATAAGTCTAAGAGCTAATTCATTTTGTGCGGTCACCCCTCGGGCTGAAGTGTGGTTTGCTGGCCTGGCGAGGGGCGGCGGCCGCGGTAGGCCTATTCCAAACCTCTGCCCCTGTAATAGGGTGGTTGATCGGGCCCACCGCCACCCCTGAAGGAAGCTCGTCATGGGCGCAGAGTGCCCTCGGGTCTCCCCTTCTCGGCAGCCATGCTTCCGTGGCCGCCCCTCCTCCTGGATGGTGCCACACGATGCCTTGTGGGGTGGCACCCTTCTTCTTCTTTCTCCCTGCGCAGGCGCAGGGCGGAAAATTCCAATCTGCCCTTTTCCCCTCCCCTGACAGCAGCAACAGCCAGGCGTGGGCGGGAAACTCAAGTCTGCCCTCCACCCCAGCAACAGCAGCCACCAATCCCTAAACCCTGCCCCTTCCCCCAGCAACAGCGACAGCCAATCCCTAACCACCACCCCTCCCCCGTCCAGTACCGCCCACTGACCTTTCGCCGGCAACCAATCAGAACAGGGCGTGGCTTCGACCAATCAGCCTTCCCCAGCCCCTATAAAACTGTTGCCTCTCCCTCAATAAAGTGGACTTGCCTGTTTACCTTGTCTCCGCGGTAGTTCTTCTGCCGTGCGCCCTCCAGTCCTGAGAGCCCCCGACAAGGGCCTGGCCTCCCTTGTCCCCAGTTTGTCGCCTGCTTCTCCGGGCGACCCCTTTGTCGCCGGCTTCGCCGGGTGACCCCGTCAGCCGAACCGCGCAACCCCTGTGTGACCGACCCCTTGTCTGCTGCCGGACCGACCCCTCGTCCCAAGCGGGACCGATCTCTCGTCCCAAGCGGGACCGACCCCCGTCCTGAGCTGGACCGACCCCTCATCCGCAGCCAGACCCCACCTCTACCAACCGAGCAAGCCGCCGCAATTTTGGACAAAGCACATTAAACTAGATAAGTGTGACAGTGTGAAGCTTTTTGTGGCTCTTGGAAAAAATCATGTTCTTGGAACTAATCCATTCCTGTGGGTGTGGGACCCTCTGATTGGATTGCCTCGGTGAGGTGTGACCCAGGGTGGGTCTTGGTCCTCTTGCTGGAGTCCTTTTTAAACAGAGGACTGAGAGCAGAGGCACAGAAACCCTGAGAGGTTGAGAGAGAAGTTCCAGAGGCCAGAGGTTGGAATCAGTGGAGCACTGAGGCACGGAAAGAGGCCCCTGAGAGGCCTGGAGGAGAGGGGAGAGGTGAGTCATATGCCTAATGGGACATGGCTGAGCTCTGGGAGAAAGTAAGCCTGGATAGGAAGGCAGAGACCTCTGTAGAGCCACCAACGTAACTTGCCACATGGCAGGAGTCCAGGATCTGCTAGGAGCTGACCTTTGGTGAGACAGCAACTCTGATGATGCCTTGATTTGGACATTTTCAAAGCCTCAGAACTGTAAGCCTTTTTTTTTTTTTTTTAAGATTTATTTTTATTTATTTCTCCCCCCACTCCCTTGTCGTTTGTACTTGCTGTGTGTTTGTTGTGTGCTCATCTTCTTTTTGAAGCACCGGAACTGAACCTAGGACCTCCCATGTGGGAGGGAGGCACCTAATTGCTTGAACCACCTCCACTCCCTGCTTTGTTGGGTCTCTCATTGTGTTTTCCTTCTTGTGTCTCTTTGTTGTGTCATCTTCTTGTGTCAGCTCTCCATATCAGCTCACTGTCTTGCTCGTCTTCTTTAGGAGGCACTGGGACCGAACCAAGGAGCTCCCATGTGGTAGGTGGAAGCTCAGTCTCTTGAGCCACATACACTTCCCAGAACTGTAAGCTTTTAACCTAATAAATTCCCATTATAAAAGCCAATCCATTTCTGGTATATTGCTCCCAGCAGCTTTAAGCAAACTAAAACAATAAGCCACTAGGTAATCTAAGCAAGGAGGAAAAGACAGGTGGAGAGAACACAATCAGGAACAAGAAAAGGAAAGATAATCACAATACAAGGGATATTTTCATATGCATTTTAATTACATAAATAATGCATGTTCATTATAAACAAAAGTCAAACGATAAGATGAAAATAGAGCAAAAACAAAGTCCTCGTTCACCTTCCCTTCAAGTCCCACCTCTCTCTCCAGAGGTGACACAAATAACCAAGCCCACCCTGACATTTGTGAGACCCAAGAGTCAAACTGAGGTCCACATGCCATACGTTTACTTTTTTTTTCTTTATTTAAGCTAACAAACGGCTAAATAAAAGTGTTTGATCCTCCTAGCTTCATAACGTCCTGGAAGACCAGGTTTGGGTTTAGAATTCCATGACTCCTCACCAGGGTGTGTCAGTAAGACCCCTCTTCTTTTCCCATGCCCAACTCTGTCCACACCACTGGGGCCTCCCATGCATGTGGAGGATCTCAACCCGCATATCCAAGTTCCTCTCCCACCCCCTCGAGCAGTCATCTTGATTACCTGTCAGGCTCTGTACCAGTCACATTGGGGCCCTCCACCCTCAGGAGGCTATTACCTGGTGTGGGACCCCCACAGGCTCCAGAAGAAATTTCTGGGTCCCAGGTTCATGGAGCCTGGTCTAGAAGGAGGGCATGGGCTCTGGGTGGCCACGTCCCATGGAGTGTGGAGCATCTGGGGGAGTTGGAGCAGAACTCCCCATGGCACAAAGTCCAAGAGAAGAGTCCTTCTGCTCAGGTCCAGGCGTGACACTGCTAAACGCCAGCTATTATTGGGTATCTTTTCAGACCATTTATATCTAAAAGTGAGATTCTAACACCAGAACTTATTAAAAAATTATTTTTAAAAATGGCTTCTATCTTTTTCTAAGACTTGATATTTTTTCAATGTTTTATAGATCTTTCCATGTCAGCATATATAGATCTACTTTATTCTTTTTAACTGTTGCATGATATAATACAATATAGATATGGAAGAAAATGATTATAAAAGCATGTTTAATATGATTCAGTGTTTATCAATTTGAAAATAAACTACAAAAACACAAATTACCAAAATTGAGTTGAGAAGAAATAGAAAACCTAGACAGACTAATAGCTAAGGAAAGAATTGAGGGCCTTGTCCAAGAAGATTTTGTAGTTTCTTTTAAAGCCTAAGTGAGAGATAATTCTAAAGCTTATCAAGTTCTTTGAAAGTGGGAAGAATTAAGGAAAACTACCCAATTATTATTATGAAGATTCCAACATCAAAACTTGACAAGTAGCAAAAAAATTTACAACACTAATTTCATCTAAGAATACTGAAGCAAAAACTCTTAAAAATATTAACAAATGGAATCCAGTAAAAGAATTAAAGCATAAATCATATATTAGTCAGCCAAAAAGGTGCTGATGCAAAGGACCAGAAATCTGTTGGCTTTTATAAAGGGTATTTATTTAGGGTAAAAGCTTATAGTTACAAAGCCCTAAAGAGTCCAACTCAAGGTTGCTTTTCTCACCAAAGAAATTTGCCACATATTGAAGCAAGAGAACAGGTGAGGTATGCCTGTTCTCTCCTTCTTTCTCTCTTTTTTTAAAATTGATTTTTATTGTCTTTTTTTAAAAAAATACATAGATCACAAAAAATATTACAATAAAAAAATATAAGAGGTTCCCATATACCCCACACCCCACCCCACCCCACTCCTTCCCCATCAACAACCTCTTTCATCATTGTGGCACATTCATTGCATTTGGTGAATACATTTTAGAGCACTGCTGCACTGCATAGATTATAGTTTACATTCTCCCCCCAGTCCATTCAGTAGGTTATGGCAGGATATATAATGTCCAACATCTGTCCCTGCAATATCATTTAAGACAACTGTAAGTCCCGAAAATGCCCCCACATCACTTTTTTTCCCTCTCCCTGCCCTCAGTAACTACCATGGCCACTGTCTCCACATCAATGAGTTCTCCAGGGCATGCACATAGGGTATATAAAAATGTGCGGATATTCGTTGGGTATTGTCATAGTAGGTAGAGTTACAAATGACAACTGAGGGAGTGCTGAGCCAGGGGAGCTCTGTCACATTCCTCAATGGAACAGCAACAATCCACCAAGTGCAAGGGTAAAGACCAGTGAAGAAGGATGGTCCAAAGATGAGCCCTTGAGACTAATGACTATGCTTATGAGCCTGTGTGCCTGAAATTTCAACTAGGCCTAGAGCTGCAGGGTGCCTAAGAGTTACCTGCTGAGAGCCTCCATGTTGCTCAAATGTGGCCACTCTCTGAGCCAAACTCAGCCTGTAAATACATTACCTTCCTTCTTTCTCTTAAGGCTCTGTGGGCCCAGCTTCTTCCCATCTCAGCTGTAGGCTGGCATAGGGCTCAGCTACTCCGTGCTCTTCAGCTGCACACTATCAGGCGAATGGCTCATCTCTCTTCCCAGTGCTCAGGATCCTCTTCTGTGTCTATGGAGCTTTCTCTCTCTACCCTGTATCATTTTCTGTGTTCTCCTTGAGTGAGTGTCCATTTATATAGCTCACCAAGGGGGGAGGAACTCAACTCTGAGTCGCCCTAATGATGAGGTTGAATCAAAGCCCTAATCTTAACATAATTTAATCAAAGACTTCTCAGCTGAATCTGATACTATCAAAGGGTATCATACCCAGAGGAATAGATTAGTTCACAAACATAATCTCTTTCTGGAGTTCACAAATAATCTCAAACTGCCGCAGTAAAACCACAAAAATCAGTAATATTTCTACATACTAACAATGAATGATTGGAAACCAAAATTAAAAACACAATACCATTTACAATTGCTTCAAAAAAAGAGAATAATCATAAATAGAGCAATACAGGACCTATATGCTGAAAACGATAAAGTGCTCCTGAAAGAAGTCAAGGAAGACCTAAATGAAGAGACATACATTGCTAAGGGATTAGAAGACTCAACACAGCAAAGAAGACAGTTCTCTCAAATTTATTATAGGTTTGACATAAATCCTATCAAAGTCCCAGAAGGATTTTTGTAGATATAGACAAGCTGATTCTAAAATTTAGATGGAAAATAACTAAAACAATTTTGAAAATAAAGAATAAAGTTGGAAGAATAATACTGCCCAAATTTAAGACATTGTTAGGGAAATGCAAATTAAGGCCATGAAGAGATGTCATCATGCACCTGCTAGAAAGGCTGAACTTCATCACGGTAATGCTTTACAGACCCAATAAACACGCCAATAATTAAAATCCACCAGGATGGGCAGATGAATCCCAAAGTGAAATATAAAAAGCAGCAAATGAACCTGTGTTACAAATTAATAAGATAATGCCAGTAAAAGGTGTGGACAATAAAAGAACTCACCTAAGTAACTTTGGGAAACAGTATTTTGACCAGCTATTGTAAGGCCAAAGTCAAAAAGAATTGCACACAGCTCTCTGCTGCATCCACTGTGAGAACGAAGCCTGTTCTCGGCAACCAAACTCTCAACACCCCAGAGAAGGTTGAGTCACGTGGAAGGAACCCCCAGTGACTGCGGAGGGCCCCAGACGAGCCCTGGGGGGACTTCAGTCACATCAGTGCAGAACTCAGTGTCCCTGGAAAGAAAAAGAGGTGGCTTCGGGTTGACACATGGCAATGAAGTGAAGGAACGGGCTGTAGTTCACACGTGCCACAGGTGCATACCGGAAGTGACCCAGGCTGTGGCCCTGGGCTTCCGTGGCAAGATGAGGTCTGTGTCTACTCACTTCCCCGTCAAGGCTGTTTTTCAGGAGAGTGGATCTCTTGTTGAAATTCGAAATCTCTTGGGTGAAAAATATTCCTGCAGGGTTCAGATGAGGCTTGTTCAGTAACTCCAGGGTTCAGATGAGGCTTGTTCAGTAACTCCAGTCCAGAAATATGACATTGAACTTGTATCAAATTCAGCTGCTTTGATTCAGCTAGCCACAACAGTTAAAAACAAGAATATCAGGACATTTTTGTCCCCGAAAAAGGAACAGTCCAGCAGGTTGCTGAATAAGGTCTAGGAGTTGTCTAGCTACAGAAGCAACTAGGTATCAGAAGATCCCTAAGATCCATTTGTGATCTTTTAAAGATGCAATAAAACACATCAATTGAAAAACAAATTGTACACCCGCATTTTACTTTATTTAATAAATATATGTATTCTAGGATTGAACAGAAGAGCACATGTTATAGAATAATGAGAGCAGGTTTCTCAGTGTCAGCAAAAGAAGTACAACTAATGATAAACCCTAGGTGTTAGATTGGAGTCAGAAATATCCGTGTGGACCTATAGTGGTTTTTTTAAATTAGAGAAGTTATAGGTTTATAGAAAAATCATGCATAAAATACTAAGTTCCCATACACTCCCCCATTATCAACACCTTGCATTAGTGTTGAACCCATAGTTTTAAACATATATGTGGAGGGATAAGCATAGGAATAAATATGGATGTGTGTATATGCACATGTTAGTAGACCCACGTGTATTTCCTAGCTCTGTCCTCTGAGAAAGCCTGGAGGCAATGACACCCAGTAGCGATAGACCCATCTAATTACCCTTTTCTAATAAAAGGCACTGGAGTTCCCTGGGGAAATGGCTAATGCCAGGCTGGGGCAGGAAAAGTACAAGATGATTCTGGAACATATTTCAGTGCTAGAAAATAAGGACAGTGCTCAGAAAACAATGGGCCATAGCAAAAAGACACAAGAGCCAACCTGAAGTAGTTCCTAATGGCTACAATGGGGACAATTGAGCAACAAAATAAAGGAAGATTGGAGTATAATCCTGTTCCATTTTCACCCATAATCACTATCATCACTTTACTTACTATATTATTAACTTATTAGCTTTGTTTTTTGTTGATTGTCTCTTCCCAGTAGAATATAAACTTTAAAAGGTGGGATCTTTTTGGCCTGTTTTGTTTACTGCTATGTCCTGAGTACCATAACACCACCTGGAATAAATATTCAGTAAATACTTGTGAAATGAGGGAATTTTCTTTTTTGCTTTTTTCCTTTGGCATGTAGTTTAAGGAAACTGAACATTCTGAGGACAACAAAAAGAATTTTTTCAAACAATTAAACACCAAACATCAGCAGCCACCACCATTTGATTATTTTTTTTTAAGGTTTATTTATTTCTCCCACCTCCCTCCATTGTCTGCTCTCTGCGTCCATTCCCTGTGTGTTCTTCTTTGTCTGCTTGTATTCTCATTGCGTGGCTCCAGGAACCGATCCCAGGACCTTCCGGAGTGGTAGAGAGGTGATCATTCTCTTGTGGCACCTCAGCTCCCTGGTCAGCAGCTCACCTCAGCGTCTCTTATTGTCTCTCCTCTGGGTCTCTTTTTGTTGCGTCATCTTGCTGCACCAGCTCTCTGCATGGGCCAGCTCTCCTGCACAGGGCAGCACTCCTGCGTGGGGCAGCACTCCGTGTGGGCCAGCTCGCCACATGGGCCAGCTTGCCTTCACCAGGAGGCTCTGGGTATTGAACCCTGGACCTCCTATATGGTAGACAGGAGCCCAGTTACTTGAGCCACATCCATTCCCCCATTTGATTCTCTGCCTCAGCACATCTGAGACTCAAATCGGATGCAGGGATAGTTGGGAGGGAGCCAATCAGTCTGGAACATTCCCCCGAGGAAATCATGTGGCAGTCATGAGAATCCTTTTTCCAGGGAACACTGCCAAGGGATTTCCTCTCAAAAGGATACTCAGCTATTGCTATTTTAAAAATTCAGTGAGAGACTAACTTTTGTTTAATTAGGGAAGTTGGGGGTTTATAGAACAAGCACTCATAAAATGCAGGATTCCCAAATACTACCCTATTACTAACACCTTGCTTTGGTGTGGTAATTTGTTACAACTGATGAAAGCATTCACTTTTAAAAATAATAGTATTATTAACTGTAGCCCATGGTTTAACTTAAGCCCACTGAGACCTTGCCTCCACAGAAACCTTCTCATCCGGGTGCTTGACAATGGGTGCCCGTTTTACGGCTAAGACACAGGAAATGTGGGGAAGGTAAGTAACTTCAAATCATGTGATGTTGGAGTGAAAAGGGGCTTTTTCAGTTGGAACCATCCCAAGTCTACAGCGTGGTGCCTCAGCTGGGCATTGGCCACCCCCTGGCACTGTTCCTTGGAGTCCTCCTGATTTCCCCTGCCCAGTTCCCCTCTGGTTATTCCGAACAAACCATGACCTCCTCCTTGAAGATGCCCGCCCACCCTTCATCAGATCGCAGCCATCCCACTTCCGAGAGAAAATCAAGACATCTTCCTAAATGTCCTGACTTTGCTCCTGCATGGTCCGTGGCACCTGTCCCACCTCACTCCTCCCAGGGAATGTGCTGTCCCTCCTCTGTCCGTGTCCAATTCCCCTCAGTCCTGGTCCTAGATCTAATCAACTATCACCTCATTCCTGGACTGACCCACCAACCTCTCCCTGTCTGCTGGAGCCATCTTTTTATGGGCACAGACCCTGAAACACAATTGCCTGCATTCAAATGCCAACTCCACCACTGAACAGGTGCACAAACTTAGGCAAGTTATTAAACTGCTCTGGCCCTCAGTATCCCCGTAGGTAAAATGGACTTAACTCTCAGAAGTATTGTGAGGATTACATGAATCAATATATGCAAAGTACTTAGAACAATGCCTGGCAAATATAGGTGCTCAGTGAATGTTAGGTTCTGTTTTTTACATGAAATGCTTTCCCATCTTAAAAAAAAAAAAAGAAAGAAAACTTCTCCAAATCATATTCTGCTCCAACTATTAACCTTCTTTCTCTCCTTTTCTATTCAACCAAGCTTGGGAAAAAAGAAGCCTGTTTTCTGACTCCATTTCTTCACCTTCTTTTTTTTCAGTCTGCTGGCCTCTAGCTTCTCCTCCCACCGATTTCCTGAAATTGCCCTTGCAAAGGTCTCCAGTCATTTCCAACCTGCCACCAGCCACCCCATCAGGGTCAATTCTCAGTGTACATATTTAACTTAGATTCTCAGCAACCTTAGATCCTGCAGATGGTTCCATTCTTGAGCTTCTCCTTTGACTTCCTTAATGTATCTTCCTTCCGGTTCTTCCCATGTAGTGGCCCTCAGAATGTGGAGCCTAATTGGCCAAGGGCTTCAGCCGCTGGCTCTGCAATCCATCGCCACATTTGCACCAAGACCATGCACCCCGTGGGCTGCTCCCAGTCAGCGACTGAGCTAAGGCAGTTCTGTTCCTAGCAGACATGGCACTCCTCTGATGGGATCTCCCAGGGGTTCTGCTGAACTTTTCTTAGATCTGCACTGCTGACCAAGAATCTTTCATCCCTCCCTGCCTCCACTTTATTCTCTCTCTCTTTTTTGCTTCTCCAGGTCGTTCGTGTCCTTTTCCAGCTGCTCCTCTCCCCTTACAGCATGATACCGCACCTGACTCATCTCCATGAATTAGTTGGGCCAGGTTTTGAACTTTGTGTAAATGGGATCACAGCATGCACCTATTGTGACAGGCTTCTGCAATCCAGCATTCTGTTGGCAGAATTCATCCATCTGGTTGAGTCTAGTTGTAGTTCATTTATGCTCGTTGCTGTTTGATATTCTAGTGTGAAGATTCCACAGTGTATTTTCCATCTACAAGGACACACTGAGCAAATTCTTCTTCTCATGGAGTTTACTTTGTCTTGCTATTCAAAGTGCAGTCCCAGGACCAGTACAGTAGCATCGGCATCACCAGGGAGCCAGTTAGAAATGCAGACCCTCAGCCCCAACCCAGACCTACTGGATCAAAATCCGCTTTCTGATAAAAACACTCAGAGGATTCATAGTTTGAGAAGCACTGGGCTAGTAGGTATTTCATAAGAAGACAATTGACGGGAAGTGGACTTGGCCCAGTGGTTAGGGCATCTGTCTACCACATGGGAGGTCCATGGTTCAAACCCCGGGCCTCCTTGACCCATGTGGAGCTGGCCCATGCGCAGTGCTGATGCGCACAAGGAGTGTCCTGCCATGCAGGTGTCCCCCGCGTAGGGGAGCCCCACGCGCAAGGAGTGTGCCCCGTAAGGAGAGCCGCCCAGCGCAAAAGAAAGTGCAGCCTGCCCAAGAGTGGCACTGCACACATGGAGAGCTGACAGAACAAGATGACGCAACAAAAAGAGACACAGATTCCCATGCCACTGACAACAACAGAAGCGGACAAAAGAAGAACACACAGCAAATGGACACAGAGAGCAGACAACTGGGGGGGGAGGGGAAGGAGAGAGAAACAAAAAATAAATCTTAAAAAAAAAAAGACAATCGAGCATTAAGTAAGTGCTGCAATCTAAAATGGTTAAGAAGAAGGACACTCATAAGCACACGTGAATCTTGGTGTATGACAGAATACGTCATAAAGCGTCAAGACTGGATTCTGAGGTTTGCAGTTAGGAAGCCTGACTAATACAGGGTTTGTAGCCTCCACAAGGGCAGAGATACAGAGGCATCAGCTGGGGCAGGAGGTGGCGTCCTCCAGGCCCTGGTCAGGTCACAGTAAATAGATCTCAACCACCAACCAGCCTCACACTCAGCATCTGAGGCCAGCAGTGTGTCTGGTGTCTGAAGGAGCCGGGGCAGAGACGACCCCTCCACTCTGCTGCCACTGAGCCACGTGTGTCCTCTCCCTAGAACTGAGGCTCCACCTCAGGAGAAGGAGTCAGTGTGGAAAGAGGAGAGACAGTGTGGATGGACATTTGGGTTGTTTTTGGTTTGGGGCTATGATGAAGAGTGCTTGATGAATATTCCAGTATGCATCTTTTGTTGACCATATGTGGGCCTTTCTGTTGGGTGTGGACTGAGGAGTGGAATTGCTGGGTCATGAGGCACCTGCCTGTTCAGCTTCAATAGATACTGCCAGTTTGCCAAAATGGTTGTACCAATTTATATTCTTACCAGGGGACGAGTGTCCCAGTGAGTCCACAATCTTACAAATACTTTGACTTTGTCTGACTTTTCCATTTTAGCCCTCCCATATTGACTCTAAAATGATTCTGCATGGGGAGAATTCTTAGAGACCCACTCTTAACTGAACCACCGGTCCTAGAAAGCTAGCCAAGGGTGGTGGGTAGGGCTGGAAGAAGGCTGTGCTTGACTGGACCTGGGGGATGTGGTGGTGGCTCTAGGGACACGTCAGCGCCACCCTAGTTAGGCCAAAGCCCTCACCCCGTGATGAGACAGAGGTAGGTGAGAGAACCCTTTTTATAAAGCCCACCTGTTCTGAGATTTCTGCCCATATGCCTGCACCAAGGGCCCCATGAGATCACTCAAAACAAGACAAAATCCTTCTCTTAGGGAAAGTAGAGAATCTAGCCCTGTATTCTTTAGTTGTCCCTGGTGAGAAATTGTTTTCTTCCAGCCCATAAAGCAGCCATCTGCTCTGCAGTGTTTTACCACCAGCATTCCTCTGGGCTTGGAGAAGCAGGCCCAGGTGGATGTACTGGGGGGGGAATTTATGCACCAAATTCCAGGAGAAATCCTCAGACACCTTTACAGATTCATTCAGCACAGGAGCTGGGTACGGCCCCCCAAGTCCAGGCAGCCCAAGGGGGCATGAAGCCTGCAGTTAGGGACCAGCCATCATCTCAGAGAGAGATCCGGACTGAGACACAAATGCAGGAGCCGTGACAACCTGGGGTCTTCAATGCCCTGGGAAGATGCAGTCCCCTCGGGAGAGGATGGAGAAAGAACAGAGGGTTCAGGACTGAGCCCGGAGACTCACCAGAGGTTGGGGAGGGACAGTCACAGCAGCCTGCAGTCAGGAGCAGAGAGAAATCCAGGAGAAGCCAGCAAGCAGCCTCCAGGGCATGGCCAGAGGGACCAGCAACCATCTCTGTGGTTGTTTATTGTTCTTTATCAGAGAATTGTGGGTTCACGGAACTGTCATACATAAAATACAGGATTCCCATATACCACCCTATTATTAAGACTTTGCATT
Source organism: Dasypus novemcinctus (assembly GCF_030445035.2). Lineage (NCBI taxonomy): Eukaryota > Metazoa > Chordata > Mammalia > Cingulata > Dasypodidae > Dasypus > Dasypus novemcinctus. The sequence continues at coordinate 41,878,487 of NC_080696.1, read as the reverse complement.
GGTGTGGAACATTTGTTACACTTGTTGCCATTAATGATAGTCCATGGTTTAATTTGGAGTTCGCTGCTGCATCCTGTAATTTAAAAAAAAATTTGTTCTATTACCACATATATAATCTACTGTTTCCCCTTTTAACCACATTCAGATATATCTTAGCGCTAATTACACTCACAATGTTGTGCTACCATCACCACCATCCATTACCAACATGTCACTGCAATCTGTGGTTATTTTTATTGGGTGAGGAGTCTGTGCTGGGGGATGGGTTTCTCTGACAGGGAACTTTAATTCTCCAACCAGTAACTACTGCAAGATACCAGCCACCCAACGATTGCATCCGACGAGCAAAGAGAATTCCATCCCTAGGGAGGAAATTCCGAAGAGAAAACCTAACCCCTCTTCCAGTGTCTGTGATGCGACTTCAGTCTGAAAAGCGATTCTAAACCCTGTGCAGCCGAGTCTGTTGATTCCGGAGTCCGCAGCCACCCCAACTAATCTCCTGCTCTCGCCATCTGTTGGTGGAGGGCTGCGATGACGCCCTGTCCTTCTGGTCCACAATTTCCCGGATAAACAGTTGGTAACTTCCGATCGTACACAGGTTGCTACTTGGTTGAAAATGTTTTACAAATGTTTTTCAAAACATATATAATTTAAATAACTTTTTATTTTAGCATAATTTTAGGTTTACAAAAAAGTTGCAAAGATAGGACAGAGTTCCCGTATACCCCTGACCCAGCTGTCCCTAAATTAGCATCTTGCATTAGCATTACATTTGTTACAACTAATGAGTTGATACCAGTACACTAGTATTATTAACTAAACTCCATACTTTATTCAGATTTTGGTATTTTCCCCTCTAGTTTCCGGTTTATTTTCCATTACCTCAGGCTGTCATGTCTCCTTCAGCACCTCTGAGCTGTGCCAGCTTTTCAGACTTCCCTTGTTTTTGAGGACCGTGGCATTCTTGAGGAGTTCTGTCAGGCGTTCTGTGGACTGTCCTTCAGTTTGGAGTTGTCTGACGTTTTCCTCACGGTTAGACTGCCGTCGTGGGTTTGGTGGAGGGCCACAGAGGCGATGTGCCGTTTTCCTCACGTGTCAAAAGTGCTCGTCCGATGTGGCTCCTCACTGAGGGCGTCGACCTGGCCACCGGGTATAATGTCTGTCAAGGGTCTCTGCTGCGAAGTTCCCTTTTCCCTCCTTCCGTACTGCGGAGGACTCCTTGGAGGCAAGTCACTAAGCACAGCCCACACCCAGGGGGTGGGAGTTGTCCTCCACCTCCTTAAGAGAGAACTATCTGGGAAGTGGATGTGGCTCAAGCAATCGGGCTCCCGTCTACCACACAGGAGGTCCAGGGTCCGATGCCCAGGGCCTCCTGGTGAAGGCACGCTGGCCCGCATGGAGTGCTGGCCCACGCAGAGTGCCTCCCGGCGCAGGAGTGCCCCCCCAGGCAGGAGTGCCGGCCAACAAGGAGAGCTGGCGCAGCAAGATGATGCAACAAGAAGAGACACAGAGGAAGACAATAAGAGACACAGCAGACCAGGCAGCTGAGGTGGCACAAGAGAATTGTCACCTCTCTCCCACTCCGGAAGGTCTCAGGATTGGTTCCTGGAGCTGCCTAATGAGAATACAAGCAGACACAGAAGAACACACAGTGAATGGACACAGAGAGCAGACAATGGAGGGAGGGGGGAGAAATAAATAAATAAATCTTTCAAAAAAAAAAAAAGAAGAGAGAACGATCTACTTAAAGTATGTAAAATTCTTCTGTATGGGAGATTTGTCTCTTCTTCCTACTAGGGGCTTTTTTGTTGAGGCCTTGATCCGGCAGTGCTAATACCAGGCCACCTAAACAATGGCTGAGTTGTTTCTGGTTTCTACTTAGCTTTGGGGCAAGTTTCAGTCACTTTTCATTCCCGGAACCCAGACGACTGTGAACGCTGGGACCAACAACTGACACTACTAGATGGTGGGGAGAGCTGGGCCAAGGCAGAGCTATGGGCTAAATCCCTTTGTGTGGGAAGTATTTACTGTGTATCTACATGTGCCAGGCTCAGTTCCAGGGGATTACTGGGTTTGCATGGCACTGAGCAAATTCTTCTTCTCATGGAGTTCGCTTTGTCTTGTTACTCAATGTGCAGTCCCAGGACCAGTACAGTAGCACCAGCATCACCGGGGAGCCAGTTAGCAATGCAGGCCCTCAGCCCCAACCCAGACCTACCGGATCAGAATCTGCTTTTTGATAAAAACACTCAGAGGATTTCATAGTTTGAGAAGCACTGGACTAGTAGGTATTTCATAAGAAGACAATCGAGCATTAAGTAAGTGCTGCAATCTAAAATGGTTAAGAAGAAGGACACTCATAAGCACACGTGAATCTTGGTGTATGACAGAATACGTCATAAAGCATCAAGACTGGATTCTGAGGTTTGCAGTTAGGAAGCCTGACTAATACAGGGTTTGTAGCCTCCACAATGGCAGAGGTGCAGAGGCATCAGCTGGGGCAGGAGGTGGCGTCCTCCAGGCCCTGGTCAGGTCACAGTAAATAGATCTCAACCGCCAACCAGCCTCACACTCAGCATCTGAGGCCAGCGGTGTGTCTGGTGCCTGAAGGAGCCGGAGCAGAGATGACCCCTCCACTCCACTGCCACTGAGCCACGTGTGTCCTCTCCCTAGAACTGAGGCTCCACCTCAGGAGGAGGAGACAGTGTGGAAAGAGGAGAGACTGAGCAAATACCCAATTGCTAAGTTAACTGACTTCAAATTATAGAAGTGGATTTCTGGACATATATTCTATGATGTACTTGCACGTATGAAGTCTGGATAAAATAATTCATTGAAGCACTACTTATAAAAGCAAAAGATTGGAAACAACCTTAGGATCCCTTGCTAGGGGATTGGTTAAATAAATTGAGGTACATCCCTAGCAGGATGTCTTAGTCTGACAGGCAGCTATGACAAATGCCACACAATGGGTTGGCTTATACAACAAGTGTTTGTTGTCTCATGGTTTTGAGGGCTAGTAGCCCAACATCAAGGACTTGACAGGCCATGCTTTGTCACTGAAATGTGTTGTGTTCTGGCAATGGCTTGCTGCTCTGCCTCTGTCACATGGTCGTCTCCTACGGCTTTTTCTGGCTTCTGGCTTCTTGTTTCTACTACCCACTGCACCCCAGTTTCCCTCTCTATAAGGCCTCCAGCAATATGAGTGAAGGCCCACCTTGATTCAATGTGGCCACACCTTAACTAATAAGAATAGCTTCAACAGGTCCTATTTACAGAAGGAGGGTAGAGAATGGAAATCTGGGGGTTAATCTGTGCAGAATTGATAGAAAGGTTGTTTTTAAATCTTTGGAAATGAATAGAAATGATGAAAGCATATCAGGGTGTTTGTAACTAGCAGAGCTATTATTACATGGGTATGACAGTGGTTGAAAGGGAAAGCCTAAAGTCATGTATATTACTAGAAGGAAAGCTAAAAACTGTAGCATGGGACTGTATAGCATAGTGAAACCTCATGTAAAATATGAATATGGGTGATATTGCATATATAAGACTGCTTCTACAAAATATAAATACAAATATACTAGAGAGAAAGAAAAAGAATAGCAGCTATGTATGGCAGGGGAAGCATAGAGAGATTGGGATGTATTTGTGTTTTTTGTTTATTATTATTATTGGAATAATGAAAGTGCTCTAAGAATAATTGAAGTGATGAATGTACAAGTATGTGATTATACCAAATACCATTGATTACACACTTTGGATAGACTTATGCTTTATTAATACGTATCAATAAAATTGATTTGTTAAAAAAAAAAGGTCCCATTTACAAATGGGTTCATACCCACAGGAACATGGATTAAGACTAAGAACATGTCTTTTGTGGGTACATGATTCAATTTCCAATTCAGGAGATCCGATGAATTTTGATTAGAAGAAGAAGTTCTCTTATCTATTGACAAATGTGGAGTACTCTGTAGCTGTAAACAAACAAAACAAGAATGCAGAAGCTTTCCAAGTACTAATATGGGTCTTTCCAGTGAAAAAAGCTAAATGCCTTGAAAATTCTGCCGTTTGGTAGTCTAGCTCCCATGTGATTTCCTAATCCCCGCCACCCAGCATTATGCCTGGGTTTGTTTCCGTTTGGTTTGTTTTCTTGTCTTGTCTTTCTCACACATGCTGGCTTCCTGATTCCACTGTCTGCCTAGCCCCTGGAGAGCAGCTTTCGTTTCATCACCTCAGACCTGTGGCGAGTCCTGACCTCATTTCTTACCTTGCTGGGCCTTCTCTAGGGTGGCCGTCCACTTACGTCAATATCCTGCCTATGTTGACATGCTAGTGTCTTTTCTCCTAAGCTACATCTTGAGCTCCTTAGGGAGAAATGCATGTTTCAACACTGAATAGAGTGAGTCTTTTCTGACTCCAATCAGAAATTCCTGGATTCCATTTTCTAGACTGTTCCTGCTGCTTGGGTCATTCAGATAGAGCTGTGGTTTTGGTGATGGAAGGAAAAGACCTCAACTCTCTGTTCTCCTCTGCCTTCTCCTGCCTTCTCCTCTGCTAATTGTCTTACTTAAGTGGGGGCCCAGGGCTGGGGACTGGCAAAGTAGGATGGTCAGGGGATCAAAGGACCTGTTGAAGATGATGGATTGGGCTTAGGTCTATGGAGAAGATGAAATCAGAATATGGGGCTGGAGCATATTGGAGGGGCTAGACGTCTTCATCAAGTCAAAGAAGGGTAAGTCAACAAAGAGTAGAGCAGGAAAGGAGGCAGTTGCAGTCAAGAGGAGGCATTCCGGGGGGGCATCTTAGTTTCATGTGACGATGTGGTCCATGATGTAGGGAGACTGCGGTCTCCTGGTGGAGTTTTGGGAGCCCAGAGTTCTGATCGTTAATATCAGAACCTCCTGTCCCTAGGTCAGTCCTGAGCTGTTCCGGATACCCACATGACTACAGGTCCAATTTCAGGGTGTCAGAACCTGCTCTGGGACCCCAGGGTCAGCTGTGGTTGTCCTGGATCTATCCCAGCAAGATATGATGAGTGGAACTTGAGACTGTTTCAGAATGAATATATTTAGTCTCAGGGGTGAGAACAGACTTTCCCTGCTTTATGAGTAACAAAAATGTCCTTCTACAAATAAGTTTTGTTTTCTCATTCACATAAGCAAACCCAGTTGTCCCATACCTATCAAAGATTTGTCTGGACTTCCCAGAGCCTTTGCTTGGAACCATCCTTTGGAAGGTTCTGGAATGTCCTAGAATGCCCCAGAATGCTGAATTGTTTGAACTAACCTGAGTTTCTTAAAAACATGCAGAGAACAACCCACAGCTTTTCCTGGAAATTTTTATAGCACATCCAGGGATTTGAGATGATGTGTAAAGCATATCAATAACCCGCCCATATTTCTATCTCTTACCATGTCAGTGCACACAGCCTGATTGCTAGTTTCTTTGCCTGAAAAACTTCTATGGTTGTCAGAGACCACTCTGCTCATGCACAGGGCAGACAAGAAGCAGCAGAAAATGAATGTCCCCCAGGAGCACCCTTCAACCAATGACTGACACACGATGGTACATAAATAGCCCCCAACGCTTGGTCCTCGAGTGGGCTGCCCTGAGACATTGGCTCTGTCAGAGCTTCCCCGGTGGGATCAGGCTCCAGTGGCCCACAGCAGTAACTGGTTTGATCATGTACTCTTTATGGGCTGCCTTCCTTCCCCACCATTTCCCAACCCCCACAGATGCTTCCTGGGATCTACTTGCACTCACATCCTTGTCTCAGAACCTGCTTCTGGGGAAATCCAAACTAAGACAGGTGACAATCACATGAGCCGTTTCCCAGGACCTGAGCACACACTAGGCACTGCCCGGAGATTTCATCCATAAACTCACCCAGCCCCCAGCCCGGATGGGGTCGGAATCCCCTGCTTCATCTGATAGGGGAGGGCACTGAGGCTTAGAGAGGGGGCCCAGAGCAAGACTGGCTCTTTCCACGATACCTGAGGCCATGCTCTTAAAAGCAGGACCTGGAACTGAGCCTGTGCCGCCTTTGCTTCTCACCAGGCTCTGCTCAGGGCTTGGCACACAGGAGGTGCTCAGTAAACACACTGGTCAGTCAGTACTGAACGTGCCGCTCTGGCTGAATGAGCACTTTCACATGTGCCACCCAATAGAATCATACACCAGCCCTTAGGCGGTGGCTATGGTAACTGCTATCCTTATTTCACAGATGAGGACCCAGCGAGGGAAAGTGGCCTCCCAAGACCACGTGGCTGGTCCTGGACCAAGCCTGAGCTGTAACCAGTCCTCCACAGGGATGGATGATGCTGGTGGGCAAGGGAATGAACGCGAAGGGGAGGGAGGAGGTGGAGCCACGACGTACCCTGCCACCAGCTGGGAAACAACTCATCGTCCCATCTTGGAACGCTTGTCTGTCACACACGGAGTAAATGGGTCTATTCCCTGAGAATTATCTGCTAGCCTGCAGCTCCATCCATCTGCTCATTAACACAATACAACAATATCAAATGAGCCTTCTGATTCCCAGGCCCCAGGGGCCCAACTACACAACTTGGAAATGACTCTTTATTAAGTCTGATCAAAGGCTCATTGTTCAGTAATTGGAAATCATGGCCTCCTCCAGGCTTAGGGCTCAGAAACAACAGTTGGATGAGCTTTTTATTTGGGTGGGACCAAAAACCTAGATGGATCCATTTCCTCCTAATTTATACCCGTTTCAATGGGGAAAGCAGTAGGAGGCCCAGTTCCTGCCCTGGGAGACCCACTGGCTCCCAGGTTTGCAGCAGGTAAGAATTGAGGGAGGGAGCATATGTTCACCCAAAGGGAGCCTCTGAACTGAGGCAGGAAAAGAGCCTGGAGATGGAGCCTCAGCGCTAAGTCCTGGATGAGTGGTGCGGGAACCCCTTGTTCTCTCCTTTAGGTTCCTACTGCAAAGGCTCATGGGAAAAGGGGTAGGGTCTGTCTTGGTGACCAAGATGGGGCTGACCATCCCCCGGGCCAGAAGAGAGGGGGTTCTGCCAGAGAAGCAGGCGACTCCTTCATTGACCCATTCAATAAATATTTATTGAGGACCTACTAAGTGCCAGTACACTGCTAGGCATGGGCAACAGGCAGTGAGCGGAAATACAGTGCCTGCCCTCAGGCCAGTCAAAGAGTGGGGGTCCATCCTGGTGGCCAAAAAGAAGGTCCAGAGTCTAGAAAGGGAGCACGGGCAGGAGACAGGCAGACCCTCGACCCCAGAGCTGGGAACAAAAGTGTTGTCTCCTCTGAGAAGCTCCGGAAGTGTGCTGCACATCTGGAAATGTAACCACACCCACGACAAGTCTTTCTCCTTGTCCTCAGACTCTCATGTACTGGACGTTGGCACCCAAGAACAGGAAGTCCTAAGAGAGACAAGACAGGACAGGATGGTAAAGAGCAGCCTCTACTCCAAAAAGAGGGATCTCAAATTTAAAGGGAAACCCGTGTCTTGGGAAACACAAGCCCTGCCAGAAACTAGGTCAGTGCATCAATCGTGAGCGTGCCTCCGTCCCCAAGGTCTCCATAAAGCACAGCTTTTGCCAGCTACTTTCTCCAAGGTAGCGATTTATCTGTCATTTCCCAAGCTGCTGCTTCCTGGCAGGCCTCATAAATGTCCTTGGGTGTCACCTAAATTTTCTTTCCTGGGCGAATGATGCAAAATTGCCAGCTGCTGGGGTTTGTTTAGTCTCCTGCCTCCTGTTAAGCTCCATTACCCAGAGGGGCTGGAATTCTGAACTCAAGGCAAGGTCCAATTCTCTCCCACAGCAATCCATCCCCTGCCTTTGGCGGTCAGATAAATGGACAGAGTTGACTTCAAAATTCTAATGAATATGATAATATATAATAAATCCTCTAAGCACTTCCCATGTGCAAGCATGGTGCTAGAAGCTTTCATACTTAGCCAGCAGTCTTCACTGAGGTTTGGGCTACTCCCCATTTTAAGAGGGAAAATTGAGAATAACTTAGTGAATTGGCTTTTTTTTCCCATCTGTCTCGGTGCACTGGTAAACACTCGGTGGTGACTGAGTGTTGAGGATCCCTGGACCCAATAGGGCTTCGGACATTCGTGTCCATATAGAGCAGGTGGTCAATATTTCAATGATCGCAACCGCTCCTCAGCCCTTTATTCTCTTTGGTAGTTACTGTCTACTGGATGTCGGTCATGTACGATGCTTCATCTCCTTTAATGCTCACGAGCCTTAAACCTGGTCGTCCCATCTTAGAGATGCTCTTCTAGAAAGATAAACTGACACCTGGGACACAGATAGACCACAAAATATTAAATATACTGGTTAAAACGGTGAAAAATCAGACCTATTCCTTGATATTAACATATTATGTAAATTATGGTCTATCTGCACAGTTACTTAATATTGCAGGGGAGGGGACTAGATCACAGCAAGGAAATAAGCTTAAGGGATACTGCCAAGTTTAAAAAGAAAAAAAGAGAAAGAAAACAAATATGCAGTAGTGATGCAACTATCCAAAACAAACGCATTTTTAAAATGCTCGGGCAAAAAAGAAAAGGGAAAAAACACTGCAAGAAAAGTGCACCAAAATTCAAACTGTGGTTGTATTGGGGCAAAGGGTTAACGAAAATTTTCCAAAACATCTGTAAGTCGCTATGTTACTTGTTTAAAATGGATGGGGACACACCAAAAATGTATTTATAATCAAGTTCTTTTACTTAAGAACTGAAAAGAACTTTAGCACAATTACAAATGGCTTTCAGAATCTGATCTCTTGGCAAGTCCAGGACTTGCAGTATTTTCAAAATGAGATGGTCTTGAGTTCCTCCAGGTAACACATAGTGGGAACAGGAAGGAGTGGTGGCAAAGATCTGACTCACTAGAGGTGCCACTGCTGAAGGACACATGGCTGGCTTCGTGGTGTGTGGCAGTGCCCAGCCTTCCCAGTTGCTGGGCTGGGCTGGGTCTCACGCTGAGTCATGGCTTCTGAACCTAACAAGCTACCCGCCGCCCCCCTCCCGCCACCAAATCCTCAGAGCACTCCCACCCCGAACCCACTGACCTTGTGGATTTGAAGAATGAGGTCATAGAGCTGAGTACGTTTTAGCATAGGGAGGGGGAAGCCTTTTGCCAGCTTCTCTGGAGGTTGAGGCACAACATTGAGAGAGACTGGTTAATAAGCAACAATTACAGACGATCTTTACAGAGTTTTCTCTCTGTCAGAAAGCATGTACCCTCATTTAATTCTTACAAAAACTATCATGTAAGTATGAATTTTTATTCCCGTTTTACAGATAATGAAACTGAGGCACTGCATGGTCAAGTGACTTAGCTTAGGTCACACAGCTAGAAAGCACAAAGTCGGGATTTGAACCCAGACAGGCTGGCACCCGAGTCCGAGCTTTCAGGCAGCATGCTGCATGGCGGAAGTGGCAGGTGTGGGGTGAGGTACAGGTGTCATAAGGAGCTGTTGGGCACCCAGTCTGCCCCCCATCCCTGTCCTGCTTTCTAATGCAGCCAGATGAAGTGGCGCCTCACAAAGGCAGGGTTCAGTGTTGGTTTTGTCTGTTACTTTTTGACTAGGAGTTTTGGGCAATTGACTGGGCTCTGTGAATTCAGACCCAGGCTGCCCTGTGAGCTCTTCCTTAACTGTGTCCTCACTTTTTCAGCTGCCGTTTCAGGGTGTGGGGGGCACTTCTGTGAGCCCCAGCTTCTCCTGCACGAGAAGGTTTCCTGTTCTCCAAAGAGAGCACCCAGCCCCAACCCTCGTTAGAGCCCTGGAAAGAGGGGACACCGGCTTCAGGGCCCCCTTCTCACACACCAGGCCCCTGAAGCGCTGAGAGAGGTGATCGACCAGGGCCGCACAGCCTACAGGAGTAGCAGCCCTGTTTCCCAACTCCAGGTCAACTCTCTTTCCCCCAAAAGCAGTGTCGGCTCTTGGAAAAAAGTGATGCTTACCATTGACATTGGGGTAGAGGGTGTGGAGAGTGTAGTAGTTGATAAGTGCCTCCAACAGCGCCACCTGGTGGAGAACAGGAGCGGTCCACTGTGACCACGTGAGCCATCTTGCCCTCCAATATACCCAGCCCAGACCCCTCTGCAGTATTCCGTAGATACTTGGAAGGACGGGGGCATGCATGTGCTGGCCTGGCAAGTGACTTGAAGAGAGCAAATTGCAGGTCAATGCCTACATCATGCTAGATAAAACTGTTTTGAGATGCACACTTACATGAATGCAAATGCATAGGAAACATTTTGGAAAGCTACACATCTCTCTTCTAGAAAGAACATCAAGGTTTAATTTAGCTTTATTTCTAATACTTAATTTCTTACAGTGAGATTGTTTTCCTACACTACTCGTGTAATAAAATAACTAAGTAAAAACAAAATGAAGTTCCCTATAAAAGTTATGAAATGCAACTTTTATTGAACACCCACTATGTGCCAGGCTCAGGGCCCAGAGCTTCACAATTCTCTCTGAGTCAATCTTCACAACAATCCTGCAAAGCTGATATTAATGCTCCCGTTTCTCAGATAAGGACAGTGAGGCCCACAGAATTTATGACTCTCTAGAAACTGGGCAACAGGGCCAGGATTTGAATCCAGATACCTCTAATTCTACAGGTTCTTGCTTTTTATATTTCATATTCTGAAATGCTGATATGATGACTTTTTTACAAATGTAGTGCTTTATTCTGCAGAACACTTTTACCTGCCATGCACAGATACAGTATTATTAAATAGCAACCCATTATTCACTGTATCTTTTATCCTCTGAAAGGAGTCATCCTTGGGGTGACTGGGGTCAGTGTCTCTCCCCAGCTGATGCAGGTGTTTCCTCTTTATAAGTTCTTAATGGAAAGTCTGGGAAGTGGAGGGCAGGAGTGAGGGTGAGGGGAGGCCAGCACCTGGGATGGTGAAAGAGAAGGCAACTACTGTAATAAAGTCTACCACCTCCTCCACCATGGCGGAGCAGCTGCCGTCACTCCACCTCCCCAGGAAGCTCTTCCCGATGGCTTCATCCCACCCTGATCTTCCATTCTCTTTCCTCTCTCAGCATGGGACTATTTCATCAATTTCTTCCTTGTGGAAGTCACTTCTTAGTTTTCTCCTGCCCAGCATCCAATTCCTCTTGTTTTAATAACAGGGTCTCTACTTTCCCTTGGGATCTCTCCTCTCCAATCATAGTCAATCTGGTTTGGGTGTTGCTGACTGCAGATTCTAGGCTCCTCGGGTGTAGAGAGGATCCATGCCCAGCCAATTGGCCTTGTCCAGTTTCTGGCCATAGAGAATTGCTCAAAAATAGGCAAATGACCAGATCAGTTCAATAATTTTTTTGAAGTTTTTTTTTTTTTTTTAAGTGAAACTACAGGAAACTTTGGGTTTGCCAGCTGTGGGAAGAGCCTGCTTGAGAATGAAGCCAACACAGAATAAAGTAGAGTGGACAGACGGAGAGAGATTCCTGATGAACCAATTATAGCACCTAGATCTAACCATGCCTGAAACCTCTCGCCCTGGGTATTTTTTAAATCGTTGCTGTTTTAATTATAACGACGCTGTATGTTCCTCCTCTTTGCCTAAGCTAACTTGGCTTGGCTTTCTGTTCCTTGTAGTTAAAAAGAATCCTGTCTTATATTAGGATGTAACCGTGCCTTGGTCTTAAGGTTTATGTCATCAGGAGTGTCTGCACTTCCCTAGGGCAGAGATGAGCTTGTCTCCTTTTCTCTCACCTAATTTAGGGTGCCATAGCAATTGCTTAGTAAAGATCTTAAATTAATACTCTAATCATTTCATCAATAAAAACACAATAACTTACATTGAATACGCCAACTTTGGATTCTTTCAGCTCCAGTTGTACTCTAAAATGAACGAGAGGCAGTTCAGGGGTATGGCCTTACCCCGCGGGGAGCCTAAGCAGCTGGGAGTCCTTAGAAAGGAGGAGATGCCGTTTAAACCAGGCACAGGCCAAGGGTGGAAGGGGGGCGGGGATGACAACAGAAGACGACTAACTGAAAACTATACTGGGAAGCCGGGCAGGTGGGAGGTGGGACAGTGTAAAGGAGCGCAATCCTCATCTATCATTTCCGAAAGTCAATAGATCTTAAACTCTTAGGTCAAGAAAAAAATCCAGTAAATTCTTTAGAAATTTGCAAGTAATGAGAGGCAGATAGGAAGTTTGTGGGGGCAGGGCCAAGGGGGCAGTAAGATTGGGCCAATGGTGGGCCCTCAACAATGGCAGGGGGTCTTTTTACACCCCCACTCCCAGCTGCAAAGGATCAGCTACAGTGTCCAGCCAGAGCCCACCTGAGCACCCGCTGTGGGCAGGAGGCTGACTTACCTTCCCGCACTCAGGGACCCGGTGAGCCTGCTGCTGTTGAAGCGCAACACGGCGGACACGTTAGTGGCCTGGAAACGTCAGGAGAAGGAAACGGGTCTAAATGATGGAGAGTGTCGTGTACAAGAAGGACAACTCTGAGGCCCAGCTGTCTCCTCTCAACCAATAGTTCAATGAGTTAAAGCAGGAAACTTGCCCGCTAGACTAGGGACACCGCGAAGGCTCATGACAGGTGTTCGATAAACGTTTGAACTTAGACTTGAACCTTTTACTTGAAATTGCAGGCTCTATTAGCAGCTAAACTTTGGAAGAGACTATGAAGAGAAGTCCAGAGCACCCTTCCAGAGATCTGATTTGTGAGTTTCAAACCAGAAACCAGACAGCAAATTGTTCCATCCAGTGAGCAGAACTCTTTCTCTATTATTCAGAATCCATCAAGAATGCAGAAACCACTCTCACTGTTCAACACAGAGGGAATGTAATACAGGGAGGTGGTTCTCCAAATGGCAGAAGAGCTGTGAAGCCATAGAGGGTTGGTGAAGTAACTCAGAGATGAGCTGTAGCTGGCAGTTACTTCCGGCCTGGGATGGAAGGAACAGAGGGAAATCTGGGGTTAGGGCGCCCCAGGGGATGGGGTCACTCAGTGGAAGCTGGAACCACAGAGGAGACAGTCACTGCCAGAGGCTCTGCCCAAGGCAGAAGGAGAGGGAAAGTACTCTGGCTTCTCCCCCCCTCCCACTCTCCATTCTTCTGACAGTTCCTCCATTGGCTAACCTAGCTGGAAGCCACAGTGCAAGGAAGTCTGGGAAATGTAGTCTACGGGGGTCAGAAATAGCTAGAGAGCAGAGCAAACAAGTCAAAACCTTTACACTTTCCTCCTCCCAATAGCCCATACTGGGACAGAGATAAACAAATAAACCTGCAAACAGCTAATAGGGTGCTAGAAGAAAAAATGGCAAGTGGCCAAGGTACAGGCACAGGTACAGGCAGCCAAGGAAGGTCTCTCTGAGGAAGCGATATTTATGTAGCAATTTGAAGGAATTCACCTGATGGTGAGTGGGGGGAAATCATAAAGGAAAGGGGAATAGCACTTGCAAAGTCTCTGAACCTTACCACACCAAGCCGGAAGACAGACTCCTTGAGGGAGTCGGGCAGGAGCACAAAGCCTTCAATCTCCATTTGGGGGACCAAGGAGATATTCCCAGGGCTGAAGGTCAAGAATGGGGCGGAGACCACTGCTCCCTGAAGCTCCAAGTTCATGTTGGGGTACTTCTTAGCTATCTGGGGTCAGAATTAGGAGAGTCAGAATTAGGAAATACACAGATCTGCCAGGAGAACCTTGAGGGAGTCAATTAAAGATGAAAATGCTTTTTGGCTGATTTTATTTCCCACAAAATATTCTGTGCCTTTCTCTCTTAGCATTATACCTGGATGTCTTACCATGTCAGACCTGAGGATATGCATATCTGTTTCCTGGCTGCATCGTATTCCCTTGTACAGATGTACTGTGACTGAGCCAACCCTATCAGGTGGTCTCCCAGGTTTTGCCATGATAAAAAGCACCCCTCTGTGTACCCTTGGCCATTACTTGGGACGATATATTCCCAGAGGTGTTGTCACTGAGCCAAAGGGTACATATACTTTTAGGCTTCTGATAGGTTTTGTCAAACAGCCCTCCAGAAAGGGTGGACCGATTAGAGCATTTCTCCTTCCTCCCCTAGCAATTAGAAAGTGTGACAGCAAATGTTTTCTCCACACCCTTGTCACACTTGAGTAACTGCATGCTGAGACAAGACACAGTGCTTTTGAAAAATGAAACTAGATCCCACTATTTCAAAAGTCCTCACAATTTTCTGTTTAGGAGGTAGAAACAGAACTTTTTTGGAGTGAAGACTATTCCTTTGTGGGGGTGGGGGAGGCAATTGTGTGGAGAAAATATGCTCCCATGAGCCTTTGAGAAGCCCACCTCCTATTCTAGAAGGGAGAAGTTTGGAAATTTGAGGAGGGTGGGTGAGTCTTCTCTGCTGGGTTTCTTATTCCTGCCTTATTACATAGGCAGGAAGGAGGAGGGCAAGTTTCCTCCTTTCTCTGAGGCAAAAGGGATGTTGGAACGAGCATATGACCAAGGGCTCTTCAAAGCTGGCCTCAGCAACATGGCGGCGGGTTGGGCTGCGGGTGGGGCCCTCGGGAGAGAACGGGCCTGGAGGGCTCAGGAAAGGGCAGAAGCCAGCCCTGCGGGGCTGAGAGGCTTACGTTCTCCCCCACCACTATCATTCCCTTCCCCTGTCACCTAGGCTTCCCCCACCACTATCATTCCCTTCCCCTGTCACCTAGGCTTCCCCCACCACTATCATTCCCTTCCCCTATCACCTAGACTTCTGTGAGGCAGGTTAAACCCTGAAGAGCTTAGCTCAGCAGACAGAGCGTCAAGGTTGCTCACTCACTCAGAAACTGTTGCAGCAAAAGATTGGAAACAATATACACGTGCATCCCTGGGGGCTGGTTAAACAAGCTATGGCAGATCCACCCCCTGGCATACTGTATACCCATGGGAAAAAATGAGGGAACTCTTTATCTACCTACATGGAATGGTTGCCCAGATATAGTAGGAGGAAAAAGTCAGGTACAAAAGAGTGTTATGCCTCCATCTGTGTAAAAAATGAGGGAAGTCCCACAATATTTCCTTGTATGTACATAGACTGCTGCTGGAAGGACACACACAACCTGCTAATATTTATAGCAACAGGATGGGGACTGGTGGTTAGAGGACAGAAGTGGCAGGGAAACTTGTCACTCTGTCATCGTTTATATCTTTTGAAAGTTGAACCATGAGAATTTATTACCCACTGAAAAAATAAACTTTTGAAAAGCCAAGCACAGCGCTGTCCTCTAGCAGGCTCTTTACAGTTGTATGATGCTGTTAATTAGAACACATTTTGGGGAACATGTCGGCGTTGCTTGGGATTCTCAGATACCACTCATGGTCCCACGAGACAGGGGCTCAAAGCTTGATGATTCGGGCTCTGAAGGGAAGGGGCTCCCGGAGGCTGCAGGGCCTCGGCCCTCAGTGCCAGCCTTCCCGTGCTCGGCCAAGCGGCGAGGAGCACCGAGGTCTTAAAGAGAAACGCCTGGAATCTATTGAGCTCAGCCTGCGCCCGCCAAGGGCTGAGGGACGCCTTACCCGGGGGACGAGGGCTCGGAAGGATTTGGTGGTCAGTCGGATTTGGAAGTCAGGTGGAATCTGCAGCAAAGAGACACAGAGAAGTTTAGGGTGCTTCCGCCAGAGCTGAAGGACTAAATCGAGGTAGGAAGGTGGGGGGAGGCTGAAGACTGTGGCTTTTCAACCACCCAGCATTACCACAGGAGTGATGAGATGCTTGCTCTGTATTTACCTTGGGTCCCTGGGTCCCTGGTCTCCTGGCTGCTCACCTTGGGATGCACACAACAAGGGGACCCTGCTCAGAGGACCCGCAAATGTGAGGTTTGCAGTCACACAACCGAGGTTTGACTCTGGACTTTGTCCAGATCTCAGGCCTGTCCCTTCACCTTTCTGAGCCTCAACTTCCTCATCTATAAAACGGGGATAATGGTACCCTATCGGGTGATAACGAGGGCTAAACGAGATGGTGCGTACAAAGCATCTGGCACAGGCCTAGCACATAGCAAGCCCGCAATAAAATATAGCTGTTATCGTCTCATCCATTATCATCTTACACACCTGCGTGTCAGGAGTGATGGGTGAATCAAAATAGTAATGGACATGAAAAGTCACTCGTCCATCTACCAGAGTCCCTGAGTTGTTGCCAAGGTAAGCTGGAGCGTTCCAGTTGGACCACACTGTTTTCATCCTGACACTGTCACTGAAGCCTCAACTTTTTCAACGTGGTATAAGAAAGAACCTTTTGAACACCCAGAAATATTAAGGAAACTGGGGAAATGGTAAAGGTGTGACACACTATAAAACTCAGTCTCCCTTACACAAAACCCTATCTGAAACAGTTCTTTTACAGCTAAGGGGCAGGAAAAGTTTGCCTCTCCTTTTCCCTGTGAATCACTAAGTTATATACTATTTTCACTTTGGCTACAAGGAAGCTCCCAGACAGATTAGTTGTTTTTAAAAAAATCAAATTACAGGTCCAGGGTCTTCATCATTGTGTTTTACTTTCCACTTGGTCTTTATTTCCTATTCAATGTAATTTTATATATTTACCAGTATACATATTATCCTGCCGTAGTCACTAAAATCTTTTTTTAAAGAACATCCACAAACAAAAGGAGGGAAAGTATGAATTAAAGAATTAGAAGTCTAGACTAGGGGAAAAGTGAAACACAGACAAGCATTCCCCGAAGTCTTCCACAGTTGTTATAAGGGAGATAGAACTTTGGCTCTGAGCTTCCTGACAGCCAAAATGAAAAAGGAAATGGTGCTAACATATATTTTCGGGTCCTGATTTTTTTCCCCCTGGGTCATAATTTACTATTTTACTGATGTAAATGGGGCAGAAAGGAAAGAAGGAAGGAAGGACAGTGCCCACTGCGTTCAAGTGCGCTGCTCTGACCGTCCTCACCATGTCATCTGTGATGGAGAAGTTCAGATGGCCTGCCTCGTGATAAACCCGGCTGGCTGTATTGAAGACGTTCTCCGAGAGAGCAAAGTAGACCATTCGGCTGTATTCCTCAGGGAGGCTCATGGCGGGGGCAAGGAAGGCAACCGGGGAGTGCTGGTTAAGGTTAAAAACCTCACCCTGGGGAGAGAAACAGGATCCAGTTGGATTTTTCAAAGTCTATCCCAGGGCTGGACATCTGAGCCGGGGAGCAACCTACTCAGTCCAACCAGGAATCCCGGGCTGGAGATTGCCTCAGACCCCATCACTGGAGATGTTTTCCTTTGAGGTAAAGTGTCACATCTCTGGCATCTCTTTTACTAAAATGCTCCCCAGAAGCTCTGATAGATTAACTAACCCTCATGACCTACTAGCCAGCCCCTTCCCCCAACCAAGGACCCCGGGTCGTGAGACACCTGTCGGAGGAATCTGGCTCTGGGAACACTCCCCACCACTCCATATTGCCCTGCCCTCCACATCACCCAGTTGGAAGCGCTAGACGGATGAGAACAGGTCTGAAACCACGGGACAGGAGACCCCACACATGAGCTGGCCCTGAGGGGATGTCACACTGGGGCTGGATCCAGCCCTCCTCCCAGGACCCTCACCTTAAACATGACGTCTAGCGTTTGGGCTGCCGCCCGGGGCGCTTCCGTTAAGCTGTAATCAATGCCGACAAAACCGTCGATCTCTGTCGTGACTGCGAAGGAGCAGAGGGCTGGAGCTAGGAGCCAGGGTGGTCTTCGGCCGATGGTGAAGGGAGGAGAGCTCTGGCTGACCCAGAATCCCTGTGGCTTTCTGCAGAGCCCCGGCCTCTCTGCTTCAAGACCCTCTACCCCGCCCAGTCCAGGGCTGAAGCTTTGCTGCCCGAGACTGCAGGGGTTCTCGTGCCCCAGGGATGCCGTGGGGGGTGGCACGCTCAGCCTGGGGCCTCAGCAGTCCTCCCCCCCATACACACACACACACAGCAGGACTCGTCCCTCCACACCCGGAGCTTCCCGCAAGGGAGCCACGCAGCTGGGTCATCCTTCCCCGGCTCACAACAGAGGCCTTCACCCTGGGAGAACCAGCTTCCTAGCAACATGCCCAGGGGGCCGCAGCCGCTCCCCGCAGAAGCCCTGCGTGAAGGAGCGTCTCTGTCCCACACATTGGCCATCTGTGCCCGCTGGACCCTCAGCTGAAGGGACGTCAACAAATGACTGCGTGGGGCCCAGGGCACAGAGAAGGCCTCGGACAGTTTGTCAGATGGTCCCTCGAAACTTAAAAGTGTCCCCTGGACCCAGGGATTCCACTTGCAGACAGCTGTTCTGCAGATCCACGTACAAGCATGGGCCAAGAGGCAAGGGCGCGCCCTGCTGCGCTGCTTGCACTAGCAGAAGGCTGCATAAATCCTAGATGTCTGTCCTTCGGGGACTTACTAAACAAGTGAAGACACATTCATATGATGGAATACTGCGCAGCTCTCGAAACAGTGCGCCCTCCACAAGCACCTTGGGGGATGCCTGGCAGTACCTGGCAATACCGCACCTCGGCATGACCCCCGACCCTGCAGCTTTCCTCCTAGGATACACCGAAGGCGAGCTCCGTAGGCACGAGGATGTAAAAGCAGCGTTGTTCATAGTGTCTAAACCAGAAACTACCCTAAGGGCCTTCAACAGCCGGGGATAAACAAATGGGGAGACATCTGCACGCTGGAATACTGCACAGCAAGGAGAGGGGTGAGCTGCGACCACGTGCGGTATTATGGAGGGACCTCATATTTTATAGTTGGGCACCGAAAGGCAGCTAGTTTTTTACAATGGGCCCTAAATACTACACAGTCCGATACAGTGCAAAACTGCAAAACTGATCTTAGCTGGTGGAAGGCAGGAGAGTGGTTCCCCCAGAGGGGTGGGTAGTGACAGGCGGGGACTTGGAGAGCCTGGCTGTGTACTGTCTCTTGGCGGCACAGCTGGCTCTGAGTGTGCTCAGTTCATGAAAATTCTGTGAGCTGAGTACTTAAGGATTGGAACACTTGCCTTTGCGTATACACTTCAATTTAAAAAGGCCTTAAAATGAGATTAGTTTAGGCATGCGGATAGAGAAAGCTCTCCCAGATGTACAAGTTAGAAAGGAACTGAAAGCAGGGACTCCGGGAAACGCTTGTACCCCAGTGTTCATGGCAGTACTACTCGCAAGAGCTGCGATGTGGAAACAAGCCCCGTGTCCATCGACAGATGAATGGATGAACAAAATGTGGCCTATCTGCACGGTGGACTATTATTCCACCGCAAAAAAGGAATAAAGATTGGAACCTGAGGCAGCGTGGATGAACCTTGAAAACTTTAGGCTGAGTAAGAGAAGCCAGACCCACAAGGCCAGATACTGTGCGATTCCACTTAGATAAGGCGAATTCATAGAGACAGAAAGTAGAATGCCGGCAACCAGGGGTCAAGGTGCGGGCAGGAAGGAGGAGCCATTGCTTAATGGGACAGAGTTTCTGTTTGGGATGGTGAAAATGTTCTGAAATAGATAGTGTTGATGATGATGCAACATTGTGAATGTACGTTGTGCCACTGAATTTTAAACCTAATGGTTAAAATGGTAAAGTTTATGTTAGATATATTTGATCACAATAAAAGATGTTAAAAAAAGAAGCAGGGCACAGAATAATGTTTATACTGCACACATGTATATTAATATATATAACTATAAAAATCCACATCTATTCATAAGCCAAAGGGATCTATGAGTATATATCTTCATATGCTTATGTATATTGACATGTATGTATGTATATATATATGTACATGCAAAGAGTGTGTCTGAAAGGATACACCCAAGTCAGAGATTACCTCTTGGAAGCAAAATTGGGAGAAAAGGGAATTTCTAAATTTTACTTTCTAGAGCTCCCTGCCCATTTAATGTTTTATAAGGTACATATCTGCTTCTATAAAAATTAATAGAAAGAAAATGTCCCAGGGAGTTAGGGTGACCTACCTGGCAGAGTTTGGAGATAAGGCTGTAGGTCAGAGGTCACAGATTTCTGGACCATTTTGCAAATCTGAAAAAATAAATGGGAAGAGAAAGCCTGAGGGAGTGCCTCAGAATTCAGAGTTTAATAACAGAACTAGACAGTAAATAGAAATAGTCATACAAATAAAGGTATTATTCATATAGAAATTTCTTAATGGTCATCACATAACAGGTTGGCTGGACTCATCGAGATGCCAGGGCCCCTTTCCTTTCTGGTGCTTGTGGAATGCAGGGCGGTGGGGGGCAGTGGGCAGGGCCGAGCAGAGGTTGGGCTGGGGGCTCTGTCGGCGCTGCTGTTTAACCCTTGGCCGAGTATGCAGCCACTCTCTGCCCACTGCATGGACTTGTGCCCCCAGCTTGGCCACACTTGAGTTCTGTGACCTCAAGCGAACGATCGGCCCTCTCTGGGCCTTGGGCCCAAGGACACCTGGACCAGCGCCCACGGCTTCGCCCAGGACCAGCGGCTGGTGAGGGCTTCCGCCCGCCCTCGAGCGGCCCACGCCCGGCGGCGTGGGTTGTCTTACCTCGCTTTCCAACACGTCTCGAAACCTGGATTCAATCTGGTTGTGGAAGAGATTCAGTAGCCACCTGGGGAGAGGACACAGTGAGCCCCACGGCGGCAGGGAAAGCCAGACCCTGGCCGAGGCCCCCCAGCCTGGTGCCCCCGTGCCCCAGAATCCTCGAGGAGGGATGAAAATGCAGAGTCCTGGCACTCTGACATTCACTCCCTTGGGGCACCTGCCCTCCCAAGTCCCCTGCTCACCCCAGTCAATCCCAGTCGGTGAAGGGTGGGGCTCAGGAATCGCATTTATATACTCAAGAGAACTGAGACTCGAACAGGTGACATGACTTGCCCAGGGGTGCGTGTATTTCTCAAAGACCCTCCTTCTGCCAAAAGACTGTTTCTCCAGCAGCCAAACCTCATTTGCCGAATGAGGGGACCCTGAAGTGGTGTGTGAGTGTGTGTGTAAATGTCACACAAGGGCCCTGGCTTGCATCTGCACCTGTGACTCTCAGCAGCGTCCCCCGGAGCACCACTTAAGGGGCCCGTGAGGTGTCGGGGCCTTTCGCTGGACCCTTACTCCTCTCTGAGGTCAGGCCTTGAGCTGGACGGGGCAGGGGCCAGGCGGGGCCAGGCTGCCCAGTGTCCCGACAGTGACCTACCCCAAGCCCCCGGACACATGCACGTCCACATCGCGGATGTGGCTGCTGCAGCTGGAAGCCGTGGCCGTGGGCCTCCCTGAAGCGTCGCTGCCCAAGAGGAGGTCGACCGAAACGGCGACGCCCTTGACTTGCAGGTCAAAGGAGCCTTGCAGTTTCCTGGAGGAGATGAGAGAAGCAATGGTTGATTCCTAGACGAGGGTCCTCCACCATGTGTGTGCGTGTGTGTGCGTGTGTGTGCGTGTGTGTGTGTGCGTGTGTGTGTGCGTGTGTGTGTGTGTGTGTAGGGGGAGGAAGCTCAAGGCTTACCCCAAAATAAACACCTGGTGGAGCAAAGATTTAAGCATAACAAAGGAGGCCGAACACGCTCCAGAAGAAAACCTGGCTCTAGTTATTTAGTCAGAGACAGGCAAAGACTTTCTAGGCAGGATCCAAATCTCAGAAGCCGTAAAGCAAATGGTTGTTAAACTTGCCAGTATAGAAAATTAAAACTTCAGTGAACCAAAAATGCCACGTGCAGAGTAAAAGAAAAATGCATCACAAGCCAGCCAAAGAGATTATTTCCTTAATATGCAAAGAATAAACCTATATAAATTCATATGAAAAGAGCAAAACAACCAAAAAGAAAAAAAAAAGGAATCAAAATACGAACAGGAAGTTCAATAGCGAATAAGCCTATGACACACTATTCAAAGCGAGTACCAACGACGTCGGTTTTCATCTATCAGAACGACGACAATTTTGAAGTTTGATAACACCCGGTGCCGGCGAAGGTATAGACAATCAGAAAGTCCCAGCCAGTACTTTTGAGAGAACACACTGGCACAAGCTTTCTGGAACACAAATCAGTGGGATCTGTCTTGATTTTAATACACAGGCTCTTTGCAATTCCACTTGTCAGCCTATACCCTGTGGCTCTCCTTCTGAGATCCTTGTGTGGGGAAGCTCACTGAGCATCATGGCATAGCACAAACGAATCGAAACGAAAAACAGGAAATAGTCTAAAGGTCCATGCGTAGGGACATTTTAAATAAGTCCCGGAACACCCATGCTATGCAGCCTTTAAAGAGAAAAAGGTAGATTTTCATGCGCTAATATGAACTGATCTTTAAGATAAGTCAGTGACACAACCAATCCAATGTCCACATAGAAGAGGTGGCATTGGATTGGGAAAAGTGGACATGGTGGACGATGGGTATGGGGAAAGGCAGGAAGAGATGAGAGGTGGAGGCGTCGGGGGACATGGAGCTGCCCTGGATGGTGCCTCAGAGGTAATCACCGGACATTGTAAATCCTCACAGGGCCCACTGGATGGAATGGAGGAGAGTATGGGCCATGATGTGGACCATTGACCATGAGGTGCAGAGGTGCCCAAAGATGTACTTACCAAATCCAATGGATGTGTCATGATGATGGGAACGAGTGTTGTTGGGGGGGGGGAAAGGGGGGGTGGGGGGGTGGGGTTGAATGGGACCTCACATATATATTTTTAATGTAATATTACTACAAAGTCAATTAAAAAAAAAAAAAGATAAGTCAGTGACAAAAAGGCAGGGCAGAAGAGGTGGCCTGGTTCCTTTAATGGAAATAGCATGCATGTGCACACACCTATGTAAAGAGTGAGCATCTGTCTAGAGCAGTGCTGTCCACTAGAAATGTACTGTGAGCCCCACACATAACAGACATTTTGAGTAGGCCACATTAGAAAAGGTAAAAAAACAAGTGAAATGAATTTTAATACTATGTATTATGTCAACATGTAATCCATATGAAAATTAATGAGCCTTCATACATTCTTTTTTCTTACTAAGTCTACAAATCCGGCACCTTCGGCAGGTCTCGGTTTGTACTGGATCAGAGAAGAGTTCGAAGTGCTGGCGGGTCAGTGGCCCTGGAGGCCGCCCTTAGCCAATGCCGAGCAGGAAGTTGCGGGAATGTGGCTCGGTTCGGGTAATTGAGGGGTGTGTTCCACGTGCTCTCCCTGAGTTCCCCAGCAGGACTGAGCTGCAGTTGCCCACCAAGCTGATTTCCCCCCTGCCTCACTGCCCCCTCCCCCAGCGATGTGTCCTGAGATGCCATCCCAGGCAAAGCCCTTGCGCGTGGGTCCGTGTCTTGGGGTCCCCTCTCCATGCTCTCTCGTCCCGTTCACTCGCGACCCCATCGGGGAAGCATGCCCGTCTCCTCGAAGAGCCTCGGAGCGGGGGGTGACTCAGCCGTGCTCAGGACGCAGACCGCAGTCGACCTCTGCCCTGGGACTCCTTTCTGCCCATCAGAGGCCTTTCTCATGGGCAAGGTACACGTTGGCGCCAAGAGGGACCCGAGGACCTGGGAGCAGAGTCAACTTACAGGAACGCCTTGCGCGCCTTCCACCTGCCCTGGACCTGGATGAAGGAGTCGGAGATGGTGAGACTCAGGCCCTGGCCAGGGAGGGGTCTCAGGGTGGAGCCGAGCAGCTCACAGCTGTGGATGTCCAGGCTGCGGAGAGAGACACAGGGAGGGGGCATGGGGCCCGGCCCCGGGGACATCAGTCCCACCTTTGCCCTGCCCTCCCCCCGTGGGCCTGGAGCAGCAGGAGCCGCTTTCTGGCCGGCACCTGGCCACCCCTCTACCTGGCACCTGCTGTGTGCCAGGCATCGACACTGCCAGGCCCCGTACATTATGTCATTTAAGCTCACACGCGCCTATTCCCTGTTTCCAGAGTGGGGAATTGAACCTCTGGGAAGGGATGCAAACTGTCCAAGGTCACACGGTCAGGGTCAAATCCCACCGATCTCATGTTCCTGGGATTCTGGGATCCTGAGTAAAGCCATGGACACACTCCTCCAGGTCCTTGGTTAACCATGCCCTCCCTCAACACATCCAGGCAAGGAAATCAGATTCACGAAGGTCAAGGGCCTTGAGAGAAGACAGAAAAGGCCTGGCGGGGAGGTGGTCAGGCGGAAAAGAATAATCAGGTTCCCTCTTTGCCTGGCTTATAGTACATGCTCAATAAACATTGGCTGATGGACTGACTGAAAGAAGGAAGGGAGCAATCAATGGTAGTAAGTGATGAGCTGTGGGCCTGACCGTCCTCCCTCCATTGCCCAGCCCTTCAAAACCAACAATTTTAAAAATCACCAGCTGCCCAAGAGTCTAATGATCCTTTGAAAACTCACCTTAAATGCCACCTCTTCTGGGAAGCCTTCCCCAACTCCCCCAAATGTGCAAACCTCAGCTCTGTCTTCCCATCCAGTGGCCAGACTGGAGCTCAGATTAGCACTCTGAAGTAGGTACCAGTATCACCCCCACTTTACAGGTAAGGAAACTGAGGCTCGGGTCACACAGCTAGTAGGTCTTCATTAATATTTGTCACAAGAGTGAATGGAGGAACCCAATTCCCTCTCAGAATTTCCCCCTTGGGCTCCTCAGGACAGGAACTATCCCACTGTCTGCCCCAGAGAGGCCCCCGGGCCCCATCCTGGGCGCACACCCCCTCTGCAGTGCTCCTCCCCCAGCTGCCCGGGGGCCCCAGCGCGGAGAGCCCCACCTGTGGAACTCATAGCGCCCGCGCCCCACGTGCTTGATGCTGAAGTCCCCGGAGAAGTCGGGCAGCCGGATCCTGTGCAGCTCCCTCTGCAGAGCCAGCAGCCCCTCCCTGGCCGCTGTGACGGGAAAGAAGCGGGAGTCAGCCTCGTCTGCCTCCCTCCCCTGCTCTAAAGCCTTCGGGGGCTCCCACCTGCCATGGGGAGAAAGGCGACTTCTTCATTAGCATCAACTGCTGTTACAGGTTATTGGGCCCCTCCTGGGTGCCTGATAGCAGGAGAAACGCTCGGGGGTCTCACCCCATTTTACGCTCAGGCTGACACGGTGCTGTTAGGTTTATGCCCATTTTACAGATGAGGAAAAGGGACACGTTTGCCAGGAACTCCCTGGGATTACTAGCAAAGATGCGCGTGGGTGCGTGCTGCTCTTTCCCACCCTCGGTGCTGCGTGGTCTGTGTGGGAGAAACTGTCATGGCTTTGGGGCCAGGTGAGGTTAGAATCCTGCTCCAGGCACCTTTCTGCTGCCTGACCCTCTGCCAGTGCCTAACCCTCACCTTCTCCGCCTGCTAAGAGGTGTGATAACAAGACTTTTCTCCCTGGGGTGCATGGGGATTAAAGGAGCCAAAGGGGGTGGGGATGGAGATAAACAGCCCTCCCGCGGGAAGCGCATGTGGCCTCCTGGCCCATGTGGTGAGCTGGCCCATGCACAGTGCTGATGTGCACAAGGAGTGCCGTGCCACACAGGGGTGTCCCCCGTGTAGGGGAGCCCCATGCACAAAGTGTGCTCCCCACATTGAGCCATCCTGCGCGAGAAAAGCACACCCACCCAGGAGCGGCCCCGCACACGTGGAGAGCTGACGCGGCCAGATGATGAAACAAAAAGAGACAAAGATTCCCCGTGCTGCCGAGAATACAAGTGGACACAGAGGAACACACAGCAAATGGACATAGAGAGCAGACACCGGGGGGGGGGGGGGGGGGGGGAGTGGGGTGTGTGGAAGTGGGGGTGGGGGGGGCAGGGAGAGACATAAATAAAATAATCTTTAAAAAAAACAAAACAAAAAACACAGCACCCCCAGCTTCATGCCTGGAACAGCAAAGCGGGGTCCATAGCATCAAAAAATGGAAAGGGGGAGGTGGACTTGGCCTAGTGGTTAGGGCGTCCGTCTACCACGTGGGAGGTCCGTGGTTCAAACCCTGGGCCTCCGTGACCCGTGTGGAGCTGGCCCATGCGCAGTGCTGATGTGCGCAAGGAGTGTCTGCCATGCAGGGGTGTCCCCTGCATAGGGGAGCCTCACGCACAAGGAGTGCGCCCTGTAAGGAGAGCCGCCCAGCGCGAAAGAAAGTGCGGTCTGCTCAGGAATGGCGCCGCACACACGGAGAGCTGACACAAGAAGATGACACAACAAAAAGAAACACAGATTCCCGTGTCACTGACGACAACAGAAGCAGACAAAGAAGACGCAGCAAATAGACCCAGAGAACAGATAACCAACCGGGGTTGGGAGGGAAGGGGAGAGAAATAAATAAATAAATAAATATTTTTAAAAAAAAATGGAAAGGACCAAAATGTGCCACTTCAGGGGACTGGTTAATAAACACAGCCCAGCACATTCACACAGAGGAAAGGAACAAAAAACAAGTCCTCCCGATTTAGGGTTTCAAAATAAACAGCATTTAGGAGGCCCCGCTGTTAGTTCTCAGATACGAAGGGCTCAGTATTTGGCCCTCTGGGAGGTCATGCTTACACACAAGACCAGCGCTCTCTGCCTACTTTGGCCCCCCCGCTTTTTGCCTCTCTTAAACTTGTACTCCTCCCTCTCCATAAACAGAACTCCTCCAAGACATTGCTCGTGCTGGTCCCTCTGCTTGGAATGCCACCCCTTGTCCCTGGCTAACTCCTACATGTCTTTTCCACATCAGATTGGGGATTACCTCCTCCAGGAAGCCTTCCCTGATTTCGCTCCTTCTGCCCCTAGCCTGTCTGGGCTCCCAACAGCCTTACCAGAGGGAATGTTGTTATACCATCTAAGAGATAAGGCAATTAAGACTCCACAGATGGAAGGAGCACATGCTGTCAGTGCCCACCCACATGCTGGAGCTTTCAGTGGGTGCCAGCCAACTCCCTGCTGCCAGGGCCCGCCTCTCCAGCCCGGAGGCCCTGTGACCTGGAACTGCAGAAAGGCAGTGCATGCGGCAGGACTGACGTGCTGGGGAATTGACACCCTCCTGCCCGAGCAGGCATTCAACCAGTTACTGCGGGGAGTGGGGTATAAACATCCCAGCTCCCTTGCCCCTTGGATGGGATAATTCTGAGGTTTTTTGTCTCAGCGCCTTTTTAAAAAATAGTCCTACTTTGACCAGTTTTAAAGAGTTGAGGAAGTACATACATGAAGTCCCTAAATACACTCATCTGTTTAGCTCAGTATTTTTTAAACTTGTCTCCATACCTGTAACCACCGCCCAGATTAAGGTACAGCACATTTCTAGCACCCCACAGGCTCCTGCGCGCCCTCTCCTGGTCTCCATCTGCCTCCAGAGGTGCCCTGCTCTGGCTTCCAGTTTTAAGGCAGGTGTTTAGAAACCTCACCAAGAAGTTTGCCAGGGAACTGGGTGGCAGCTGGTTTAATAGCACATCTCCCTCTGCCTTTCCTTCCCCAGCCCACGGCCCCACCCCGGCAGTGTTTCCTGGAGTCACCTCCCAAATCCTTGTCTCTAGGTCTTCCTGCAGGGACCCAGATTAAGACAAGCCACGTGCCAAAGCCACACAGGTGGCACACGATGAGACCAGAAGCCGAGCCTGGGTCCCCTGACTCGGGATCTGGCCCCGCCCTGAGCTGAGGTTGGGTGCTCCCCCCACCCCATGTGCTCTGAGCAGCCCTAGGCCAATGGGCCAGCCCAGCCCAGCCCGCCAGCCGCAGCTTCTTACCGTACTCCAGGCCCTTGGCAGTGACCCTGGCAACCAGCCCGGGGTTGGCGCCATGGGCCCCTGGGGTGCCCGCGAGCAGCAGCCCCAGCAGCAGAGAGGGCAGGGCCCCTGAAAAGACCCTCATCCTGGATTCCCAGTGGGTCCGGGCAGGACTGTCACAACAGCTGGCCGGGCTCAGCCGCCCTTAAGTAGCCCAGGCCCGAGGGCTGGGGGCAGTCACCAGGGAGGCGGGTTCCCGGGAGCGGGAAGCGCGGCCCCAGACAGGAACGTGGTTGCGACACTGGTGGGTCACGGGTCATCCTTGGCCGCCCGCTGCTGCTGCCCCAGGTGAGAAGCCTCACCCTGAGAGATAAAAAAGACATCCTTTACTCCCCGATGGGAAAATAGGCTCTCTCAAAACTTGCTAGTGGCAACATTTTCTGGAAGGCAACTTGGCAAATCTTTAAACACCTGCATGCCCTATGGCCCAGCAATTCTATTCCTGGAACTTGACCCTAAGTACATAATTATGTCAGTGCACAAATGAGCCACTGCCCTCCGATGCCCTTTGCCGCGCAATGTTAAAATGGGCGAGGGGAAGCGGGATGCGACCCAGAGCACCTGTCAAAGGCGCTGGTTAGATAGAGCCATTCAAAGCGACGCTGCAGAAGTGTGTGTGTTTGTGGATAAGGAAAGACGCCCGTGGGGGGTCGATTTCAAATGGCACCATGTAGTAAGATAATATTTTTTAAAAATAGGTTTCCATGCCTATCCATCTGGAAAATATTTAGCAAGGAGTTATGATGGGTGGATAAGATTATGGGTGTTTTAAAAATCACTTGTGTGTTGGTATTTTTTATTTATCTTTACTTGGGGGTTTGTGGGCATGTATTGTATTTGAAGTTAGTAAAGAGAATAAATAAGATTTTATTTTGGAAAACAATTTTTATAGTGGGAATTGTGCTTAATTCTGAGGGTTTTGCCCCAACACTTCTGCATTTGTGAGCTTTGTTCTGCCTCCACTTCCAGGAAGCCTTCCCTAATTACTTTCCATGTTTCCCTTGGATCTTCCTCTGAGGTCCCAGAATCCTCTGCTCTTGCACCATCAGAGCATTAATTCCTCTGTACTTTTTGGTAATTGTGGTGCTTGCCAAATAAATGTATCGACAAATTCTTTAACACTCCTTCCGTCAAAAGGTAGCATCCCTCCCGGTGAAATTGGCGGCTCTTTGCGACTGCCTCAGCAAACAGACTGTGGCAGGGGAACTAGTGACTTCTGAAGACTGGGTCACAAAGGGCGCTGGAATCGGGCTGAGGTCAGAACTTCCCGCTTCAAGCACAGGGAAGCCGGAGCGCGGCCCCTCTGACTGCCGTGCGGCGGTGTTCCTTGAGCTTTGTTGCCATCCTGGTGGGCCCTGAGGGCAGGGCTGAGCCTTCTGTATCCCGGGATGCCTGGGGCATCTGGAGGAACTGGAGGACGGTGTGACTGAGCAACCCCTTGTGCCACGCCCCGTGCGGTCACGCTGCGCCGTCTTCAGGCCTCCTCCGCGGCCTCTAAGCTGGGTGCCCTCGTCCTGTTTTGAGGTGAAAAATCCGAGGCTCAGAGGGGTGAGGTGATTTTGCCCACAGCCACCCAAGCAGGGATTTGAACCCAGGTCTGTGGGGTTCCATCCTGAGGTAGTGGTCAGGCAGTTGCAGTGCTGAGCTGACACCCTACGGATGAAAAGGAGCCGGTGTTTGGAAGAGTCGTTCTAGGCTGAGTTCAAGGACAAAGTCCCGGAGGCAGGAAAATACTCGCAGTGTCTGAGGAACAGAAGGCAGTGCAGCATGAGTGATGGGTTCTCACTCCATTTTAGAAATGAAGGGACCGTGCCAGTAAAATGGAGTGACCTGCCCAAGGTCACAAGTCCTCTGAATCCAGGAGTTCAAGAAGCACTCTCTGATCCCCAAGTCCACCACTGTCCTCTGATAGATGGGAAGGACAATGTTCCTGCTAACCATTTACATCCTAGTGAGAATCAGCTTATAAACTCCTTGCCTTGGGAGAGGGAACTAAAGAATGAAGTCACCTGAAAAGGGCAGTCTAGAAGGAAACAGAGATGTCCTGAACATTGACCATGCTCGGGGTACTTCAAATCTAAGCGAAAAATAGTAACAACAGGTGACCTTTCTGGAAAGCTTTCTATGGATTGTGCTAAGCACCTTATACACATTATCTCATAATACCTTCAACGACCCTATGAGCCAGGCTTGGTCCTTATCAGAGGAGTTAATTCAATTTGTCCACTGACTTTAGCATTCCAATACTCCTTATCCCACTCAGTCTTTCCCATAACACTTTACACCAGCTGATATACCAAATAACATATACATATTTTTAATTCACTGCTTACAGTTTCTATCTTCCACAAGAAAGTAATTTTTTTTTTTTTTTGTCTGTGGCTCATTGATTTCCAAACACTTAGAATGGTGGCTGGCACATAGTAGGTGCTCATTACATGTCTATAAAATGAATGACCCTGCCCAAGGTCATGCAACTGGAATACCAGAGCTGGGATTCCAGCAGCCCCACATTTGGTGACCCTACCGTACACTGCCGCTCCCCAGCAGTCCTCTCCGGTAGAATCCTTGGCCCCATTTTCCACATGTGTAAAGTAGTTTCAGGCAGGTAAAAAAAAATGGGCCAAATCACACACCCAGTAAGGGGAGGGCGGGGTGGCATTCAAGTCCAGGTGTCGCCCCTCCAAGGGCTCTGCTCTGGGTTCCCAAAGGAGCGAAGAGAGGCGCCGGGGCCCCCTGGGTGGCGTGGACACCTCCCTGTTGCACCCACTACCCAAGCCCTGGCCTGCCGAGCCCTGGGCTGAGAGGCGGGAGCCCAGGACCCGTGCCCGGCTCCGTCCCTGCCCGGCTGTGTGACCCCGGACCAGCCTTTTCTCCCTTCTGTGCTTCCGTGTCCTCCTCCGTAAAACAAGGAGGGCAGAGCAGGTGACGCCAAAGGGCCCTGCCAGCTTGGAGAGTGGAAGAGGGTGGTTGGAAAGTGGGGACCCGCGTGTCACTCTCCCTCTGGCGGCACTTTGAGGCTCTCCCCGGCAGGGGTCATTTGCAGGCTTGGGAATTTCCCACAGCAGCAGGCTGCCTGTCCCCCCACCTCCGGGGAAGGGTTAGGGTTCACTGCTCCTGCCCCAGTCTGTCCTGCCCTGTGAAAACACTCTCCCTTTGAACAGGAAGGGGGCCCAGTGTGCTCTGATTGCAAAAGTGCTGGTTAAAAAGAATTTGGAAAACCCAGAATGTGGAAACCCCAGTGCCTGGAATTCTGCCCAGCACGTAGTAGAAAATGGATGAAAGAACGAGGACATAATGCAGAAAACAGTGTGGTTGAGAGCCTGGCCTCTGAGGTCATGTGGCCTGGGTTTGAATCCCGGCTTGCCCACTGGGTGACCTTGGGCACTCTGTGACTCGGTTTCTTCATCTGCAAAGCAGGGATGGTGACAGT
The DNA here is from genome assembly GCF_030445035.2 of Dasypus novemcinctus. Classification (NCBI taxonomy): domain Eukaryota; kingdom Metazoa; phylum Chordata; class Mammalia; order Cingulata; family Dasypodidae; genus Dasypus; species Dasypus novemcinctus. The sequence goes on along the minus strand of NC_080696.1, from coordinate 41,847,439 downwards.
AACTACCTTACAGGGTTCTGAGCTTTAAAAGTGCTAAGGTTTGTAAAGTGCTCACACCTGCCGCAGCATACACAGGCGTTAGATAAACACCTCCTCTCGGACGCCAGAGTATGCATGCGTGGGCACGTTTCTTTTCAGGTGTCTTTCTCTCTGTGTGTCTCTTTATGCCTGGCTTAGCCTGTCTCTCTAACCTGCTGTTGCAGGTTGGGTTACTGGAGAAGCAGATTTTTTTAAATTTTTTATGGAAGACTTTTTTTCTTAATTTTAAGATTTATTTATTTTTCCGCCTTCCCCTCCTCCTGCCCTGCTCTTTTTGCTCTCTGTGTCTTCTCTTCTCATTTTCTCTCCTCTAGGATTCATCAGGATTCGATCTTCGAGGCCCCTGATGTGGAGAGAGGTTCCCGAGAAGCAGATTTTGATCGAGAGGCTGGTTAGGGGAAGGACGCAGGAGCGCGCGGAGGGAGGGGTGGCCACGCAGCCTCCACAGGGGCCTGGGACGGGAGCTGCCGAGGCAGGCTGCCCTGCGTTAGAGGGAGAGGGCGGGGGCGTGGCCCAGCCCCGGGGAGGCAGGCCTCCTGGGAGGGGGCCGTCTTCCGTGAGCACTGTCGGCAGCCCAGGAATCAGGCCTTCACTCTTTTTTTTTTTAAGATTTATTTATCTTTTATTTCTCTCGCCTTCCTCCCCCCCCCTCATTGTCTGCTCTCTGTGTCCATTCACTGTGTGTTCTTCTGTGTCCGCTTGCATTCTTGTCAGCGGCACTGGGAATCTGTCTCTTTTTGCTGTGTCATCTTGCTGGGTCAGCTCTCCGTGTGGGCAGCACCATTCCTGGGCGGGCTGCGCTTTTATCGCACAGGGCGGCTCTCCTTACGGGGTGCACTCCTTGAGTGTGGGGCTCCCCTACACGGGGGACACCCGTGTGACACAGTACTGCTTGCGCGCATCAGCACTGCGCATGGGCCAGCTGCACACGGGTCAGAAGGCCTGGGGTTTGAACCCTGAACCTCCCCTGTGGGAAGTGGGTTAGGCCTTCACTTTTGAGGGCAGCAGCGTCACAGGGTCCTCCGCGCCTACCATTAGCTTGTTTCTCTTACCGAAGAGTTCTCCCAAGCTGTTCATCCATGTACTCACTCACGCAACAATGATTTATTGAGCAACGATTATGGGCCAGGCTGTTGCAAAAAATGGGAATACAGAAGCAAACAAAACAGAAGAGCTGCCAGCCTGGACCTGACGTTCAATGGGGAGACAGACAGACAACATATGGTGAATTCGATGGTGAGGGGTGCTGGAGGGAAAAATAAAGCAGAGCAGGGAGTATTGGAGGGGGTTGTAATTTTTGATAGAATGCCCATTCACAAACTCATTTATTCTTTCTTTCAGTAACTGTTTATTGTATACAGACAAGCATATGCTAGATTACTTACCATTTTATTACTATTACTGTAAGAATTTTATTTAAAACTTAGTCTCATTACTGAATATTTTCACAGAAAAAATTCCTAGAAGTTGTCCTATGGGGTCAGAGAGCAGAAACATTCTAAAGCCTCATGATATCTGTAGACAAACACATTTCCAACAAGTATGTACCAGCCAACACTGCCACCAACAGTGGATGAGTGCCCAGTTCACAGCATCCTCACCGACAATGAGTTTTGTGTTTAATTAAAATCTTTGTAATTTTGTGGGACCAAAAAAGAGGGTTCAACTTCGTCTCACTTACTACGGCTGGATAATATTTTACCACAAATGTCACAACTTAAAGCAAGACACCTGAATCAGCTCACAGTTCCCGTGGGTCAGGAGTCTGCGCTGAGTTTGGTGTGGCCCTCTGCTTTGAGATGTCGGTCAGCCTGCGTTCTTCTCCGGAGGCTTGACTGGGGAAGAATCTGCTTCTAAGCTCATTCAGTCTTGGGATGAATTCATTTCCTTTTGGTTATATGGCTAAGGTTCTTGCTACTTGTTATCCAGGGACTGCTTTCAGCTCCTAGAGGCCACCTGTAGGCCCTTACCACGTGGTGGGACCCTCTTCTCACAACCTGGAAATTTATTTCTTCAAAGCCAGCAAGAGACTCTCTCTGCTTCTTATAGCCTTTGAGCTAAAGGCAAGTCTTGTAAAGGGTTTGCCTGATTAGACCAGGCCCACCTGGGATGACCTCCCCTTTGATGAACTCAAAGCCAATTGATCAGGGACAATAATAACATCTGAAGATTCCCTTGACCTTGGTCATATAATTTAACATTATTATGGGAGCAATATCTCATCATATTCATAAGCCCCACTTCCCCTCCAAAGGGCAAGGGTCATTGAGAATTCTATATACCACAATATCTAGAAAACTTATTATTTTTTTTAAAGATTTATTTTATTTTTTTATTCCCCCCCAACCCACCTCTGCTCCTGCTTGTAGTGTCTCTCACTGTGTTTCTTCGTGGTTATTCTTCATTGTGTCATCTCATTGCATCATCTGTTGCATCTGCTCGCCACATCAGCTGGCTGTCTTGTTTTTCTTTAGGAGGCACCGGAAACTGAACCCAGGACCTCTTATGTAATAGGCAGGCACCCAATTGCTTGAGCCACATCTGCCTCCTGAAAACGTTTTATTTTGAATTCATTTTAGATTTATGGAATACTTCCAAAATAATACAGAGAGTATCTATCCTTTATCATTACATCTTGCATAATCATATATAATTATCCAAACTAAGCAATTCACCCTAGGGCGATACTACTCATTAAACTGCAAGCCTAATTTGCATTTCACCAGTTTCCCACTAAAGTCTTTTTTCTGTTCCATGAGCCAACCCAGGATCCCACATTGCATTTGGTTGTTACCTTCTGTCTGTGATTATGTCTCGGTTTTACCTTGTTTTACATGACCTTGACACTTTTTGAAGAGTACTAGTCAATTATTTTGTTGAATGTGGAGTTTGGGTTTGTGTGTTGTTTTCTTACAATTAGTTTGGGGAAATGCATTTTTGGCAAGAATTCCAGAGAAGCGACGCTGCGTCCTTGCAGGGCATCACATCTGGGGTTCATGATGTCAATGTGTCTTGTCACTGATGAGGTTGACCGTCACCATTTGGTCGAGGTGGGTCTGCCGGGTCTCTCCACTTTGAAGTTACCTTTTCCCCTTGTAAGTAATAGATACCTTGAGACTATGCAAATATCCTGTGTCTTCTTAAATCTTTGCCCCCTGATTTTATTATCTCTCAGTGGATTTGGAGACTGCTAGTGACGAATGGTGATTTTGTGTCTCCCTCATTCCTCCTACGCTTAATTGGAATTCTTCTGTAAGGAAGGGCTGTCCCTTCTCTCCCACTTACTTATTTAGTCAATTATTTATTTATGTCAGCTTTCACTTATGAATGTGACTTTTATTCCACATAGTCACTGTTTTAATTATTACCGTTCTGGTTGTTCTATGTGCCCTCCCACCCCACGCCCTCCTCTCTTTGTCCGGGGAGACTGAGCCCTTTGGAGTGCTTGGCCTGACTCCTTTGCTCAGTGGCTTCTGGTTGGGTTCAGCCAAAGGGCAGCGTGACAGGAAGTCAGACGTCAGGGGGAGAGGGGTCCCAACGCTTCTTCCCTGCTCCCTTCTTGCCTTGGGTCCCATTTCTGGAGGTGGCTCTGCCGCTCCCAACAGCCCCTCCCCATGGTGTCTGCTTTCGCTGGCCTTGGCTAATCGACTCCTTTCTTTGCAGCTTTAAGCCCAGGAATGCTAGTCCCTGGGTGATTCCCCAGGCCGTGTGGGTTCCTTTAAGCACCCCCCGCCTCTGTAAATAGCTCCTTAACTCAAACCCCAAGAACTTTCTGAGTTGGATCCTGGTTTCCTGCTTGGACCCTGATTGACACAATCAGCAACACTAAGCATTTCTTCTGCACTTATTGATCTTTGTAGCAAATGCCTTCCTCTCGCAGAGAGCTTTGAATTCTTTTCTAAAGGCTGTATAGGTCATGTGGAGGGGACAGAAGGCCGCTAAAGATAGAACTAAGAATACACAGCAATCCACGCTTGCGGAGGCACCAAAGAAGGCTGCAGAGAAAGTGACAAGCCAGTTGGATCTTCAAGGTCAAATGGAGGTTTTGCTTGAGGAGAGAAGGAAGGGGGTTCCAGGAAGTGGGCACAACATGTGTTGAAACAGAGGGACAAAATGTGAAGGACTGGGAGCAAGGAAGCCTGAGCCCCATCTAGCTCCGCTCCTGGCGGGTTGTGCGACCTTGGGCAAACCAGGCCCCTCTCTGCTTCTTTCTCCTCTCCCCTTTCCCCAATGCAGATGAGGGTGCTGGACTAGGATAGCCTTTCTCAAAGGGTGACCTGCTTGGTAAATTGTCCAGAGATCTTGTTTAAATGCAGATCTGAGTCCGCAGGTCTAGGTGGGGTCTGAGACTGTGTTTCTAACAAACTCCTGGGTAATGTTCATGCTTCCTAGATGACCTCCAGCTTCACTCCAAGCTAAAGATTCTACAGCTCTGTTCACAATTCTTTTCAGCGCAGTTCTCTATGGCAGTCCCATAGCCCTGAGAACAGGGGCTCTGTTGGAAGAGAATGATTTCTGCAGGGTACTTTGGAGTTGAAGGTTTGATATTCTTGCCATCCGCCCTCCCCAGTGCCACAGCCCATCGCCTGCAGATCCGTACACACACACACACACACACACACACTCAAATAGTGATGTGTGAAGATCCAGTGCGCTTTGACGACTGTGCATGTCAGCTGCTTGGGATGCTGGGAGACTCCCTGGAGCCGGGCTGGCACGCGGATAAACAGCCCCTCACTCCAGGGGGCAATCCAAGGGACTTGGGAACCGCCCCCCATCTCCCTCCACCCTCTCTTTGTCTCTACAATTGGCAGCATCTAAAATCCCAGGCGTAACCGCATTTTGCTGGGTCTTGATGGCTTCGGGGGCCCTAAGGAGCTTCTGTTTAATAAAAATGTCGCGGCAAGAAGAGATTCTTTAATATTTACCGGAGCTTGCTTTATTGGATTCCTTTCCTGGAATTCCAGAAGGACCCTTGCTTTTAAGGAGGGGGAAACCGAAACCGAGGGAAGGAGAGGGCCTGGCCCGGGCCTCGGCGCGAGCCCCTTGCTGTCAGGGAGGAGGGGCCGCTTGGGGCGGGCCAGGGGTTCTGATTCTTGGGGTCAGGCCTTTGCAGGCAGGCAGCACTGGACCTCGTTTTAAGAATCACCGACCTCCAGGCTCTCGCGTCATGCAGATGTGGGTTCAAATCCTAGACCTTTTTTTTTTCAATAAATATTTATTGGGCAGGCTTCAGGAATACAACTGTAGAAAGCCAGTATAGTTCTGAAAGTCAGTTTATTCATATTTAGAGCTAACTTTGGCTACTATTTCTCAGGTCCACAGATTTTGTATATATATAAACTCATCCCCACTTTACACACGAGGACCCTGAGGCCTGAAGGTAAGTGAAGTGCCCAAGGCCACGCAGCCAGTGAATAGCAGAGCTGGGATTTGAACCCAGGATGCTGTAACCATTTTGCCACGAGCTCATCAATTGTGCCCCTATTTCATCCCTGCAATCTCTCCCGGATGAGAAGAGCACAGTTTTGCCTCTACTTTGCAGAAGAGGAAATAGAGGATGGGAGAAGGGGAGTAACATTTGGAAAGTCACGCCGCCCTTGAGGGGCTGGGCTGATGTTTGAAACCAGGACGAAGTGACTCCGGAGCTTGGGCTCTGACCCCTGGGCTGCGCGACCTTGGTGGCCACATAACCTTATCCTCAGACTCCATGACTGGAAAACGGTATCACACCTGTCTGCCCTTGGAGGGTGTCATGAGGTTTAAATGAGATGAAACGCTTCGAGACACTGGCCAGATTGCCCATGGCCTTAGGGACAAAATGGTGAGTCCCCCAGGACCCACCTCCCCTTTCCTCTCCCCTGAGGACCCTCCTCCCTCGTGTCCAGGAAGTGCACTGACAACACGGAGGTGCTGGAAAAGCTACAGTGGGCATTCCAACAACCAACACAAGAGGGCAACGCTCAGTCCAGAAGGGAAGCCGCGCTGAGGGTGAGCTCTCAGGCAGCCTGGCGTGGACGATGCTTTCGTATACATTGAGATATATTTCACACACCACACCGGTCACCTATTTAAGGAGTACAGTCGGAGGCTTTTAGTCTATTATTCACAGAGTTGTGCCAACTGTCATGCCAATCTAATATTTGAACATTCTCAACATCCCAAAAAGAGACCCTGTGTACATGAGCAGTCATTCAGAGCAGGCGATACTTAGCCTGAAGAGAGAAGCTGCTCAAACAATAGGTTTGTAGGCGACGTGGAGGATAATTTGGAGTATCCTGGGGAGTGCTCCTCCAATCGCAGCTCCCAGACAACTGTCTGTTTCGCAGCCATTAGCAAGAGCTCCGCAGGGCACAGTGTGTTCCACCCACCAGTCTTTAGGACCAAGCAATAATTGATATTTTCCTATAGAGAGTGGGGCATGGGCTGTGCCCGAATGTTTTGGAAAGTAGGAGATGGGAGAGGGCCAACTATCTCCAAAGAAAAGGACTAGAGAGGAAGAAGAGTCAGTTAAGGTAGGGTTGGTCCCCATATTTATCAGCTGCTCTCTCCATAGCAGCCACGGCAGTCTTTCTTTTAAAGATGTGCATTGTATCGTGCCATTCTCCTGCTCAAAACTCCGGTCATTGGGAACAAACTCCAGAGTCTTAGCAGGCTTCCAGTCCTCCCAGCTTCATCTCCCGTCGTGCTACTCCCATGTTCTCTTCCCTTTAGCCTCACTGACTGCTTTTTCACTGGTTCCTTTTTACAGGGATGACCCATGTAACTGCACACCGCAGCCCTGCCCTTGAATATGCTGAACGTCAAAGAGACAGACAAAATTTGGTATCTGGTAGAGTGGAAAGAGCATGAGCTCCAGGGGCAGAAAGGGTGGGAAGGCCAGCCCTGCCACTTGTCAGCTGTGACTCGATTTAAAGTATTGAACAATCCCCTCTTTGGAGGGCAAGGGTGCTGTGAGGCTTAGGGGGAGCATGTGGGTACTGTGCTTGACTCCTGCAGGTGCTTGAGCAATGCCCCTCCCTTCCCTTTTGTGGCCCCCAGATCTCTACCACCATTTAATAGAGAACCAATGATGTTGTCAGATGTATCTGCATTTTTCTTTAAAAAAAAATAACAATAGGGAAGTGGATGTGGCTTAAGCGATTGGGCTCCCATCTACCATATGGGAGGTCCAGGGTTCAATTCCCAGGGCCTCCTGGTGAAGCCGAGCTGGCCCACATGGTGTGCTGGCCCACACGGTGCGCTGGCCCATGCAAAAGTGCTGTCCCTAGCAGGAGTGCTGGCCTGTGTGGAGAACTGGTGCAGCAAGATGACGCAACCAAAAGAGACACAGAGAAGAGACAATAAGAAATGCAGCAGGGAAATAGATGTGGCTCAAGCAGCTAGGCTCCTGTCTACCATATAGGAGGTCCAGGGTTCGATGCCCAGGGCTTCCTGGTGAAGGCAAGCTGGCCCAAGCGGAGTGCCAGCCCATGAGGGAGTACCGCCCTGTGCAAGAGTGCCAGCCAACACAGAGAACTGGCGCAGCAAGATGACACAACAAAAGACACAGAGGAGAGATGATAAGAAGATGTAGCAGAACAGGGAACTGAGGTGGTGCAAGAGAGTAGTCACCTCTCTCCCACTATGGAAGGTCCCAGGATCCATTCCCGGAGCCACCTAATGAGAATACAAGCAGACACAGAAGAACACACAGCGAATGGACACAGAGAGCAGACAATGGGGGCAGGGGTGGGGATAAATAAATAAATCCTAAAAAAAAAAAGAAATGCAGCAGACCAGGGACCTGAGGTGGCTGGCACAAGGGATTGAGCACCTCTCACTCACTCCAGAAGGTCCCAAGATTGGTTCCTGGTGCTACCTGAAGAGAAGACAAGCAGATACAGAAGAACACACAGCGAATGGAGCAGACAGCAAACACAAAACGACAATGGGGGGATAAATAAATGAATCTTTAAAAAAATTAAAAATACTTTCTATCTGCTTTTACTCATTACAAATGCTTCTCTCCATTTCGATGGTCACCATCCTGACTGAAGTCTGAATGACAGTAATAGACTGCTAATTTGTGCCTGTCTCCTTCTACTCTTGCCCTGTCCAATTGTCTCAGAAGTCACAACAAAACAGGTTAAAGAAGAAATCTGGTCAGATTATAGTGTCTCTGCTTCACATCTTTCAGGTAGGGGGTGCCAGTGCTCATTCTTCTGGTCTTCTGGTCAACCCAAACATCAACTGCTCTGCGAGGCCTCCCACGACTGCTCAGTTGGCTTGAAGTTCAGCACTGTTAGAGGTCCTCTCATGGCCTGAGATAGACTCATCTGCTACCCCATGGCAGGAAACGGCCCCGATTCCCCAAGGAAGCTCACCAGGACCCATGGGGATTGGGGCTGGTGATCTGGGTTCCACATTAGAGATGTGGTCTCTGTTCTCTGGCCCTGGGTTCTGCTTTGGGCTCAATGGCTGGGGCAGGAGAGCATGGACTAGAGGAGTCATCCCCGTGGAGGCCAAATGTGGGCCAGGGAAGAGGGGCCGAGAGGAATCACTGTTCAACAGCCCAGGGATGGATCCCTGCTCCAGACCCTCTCTGCCTGGCATTTGGAAACAAGTAAAGCCCAAGTCCTCTCAGTGTGGAATGAAAGGTGCCCTCAAAAAGTAGCAAGGGGGCAAGTGGATGTGGCCTCCGCCTCCCATACGGGAGGACCCAGTTTCGATCCCTGGGACTCCTGGTGAAAAAGAAGAGAAAGCATGCCGTGTGGTGAGACTAGTGCCCACGTGAGTGCCTGCGTGGTGAGCCAGTACCTGCACAAGTGAGTCACACAGCAAGATGATGATGCAACAAAAGAGAGACAAAGGGGAGAATCGAGGTGAAGCTCAGCAGAGACCAGGAACTGCAGTGGTGCAATTGACAGGGAACCTCTCTTCACATCAGAGGTGCCCAGGATCGAATCCCAGTGAATCCTAGAGGAGAAAGACGAGAAGAGAAGACAAAAAGAGAAATAGATACAGAAGAGCACAGAGAGAATGGACACAGACAACAAAAACAGCAGGGTGGGGGAAAATAAATCTTAAAAAAAAAGTAGCAAGGGGACTTTCTGCTAATGTAGGCATGTGAGGGCTCAAGAAACTAATTAGAGAGAGAAAAAGAGGTGACTGTCTCTGTGCTGTACACTGGCACTGCATCCCGTACTGGTCACAGCCAATGACTGAATGATGCAAGCAGGAAACAACACTGGCACACAGAGCTCCCCGTGAAAAACAGTTGTTTTTTTGTGACGCACAAAAGGAAATACCGTAGTTACAACCGAAATGCCATTCTCAGATTAAATGTTTGTGTAGCCGTAGCCTCTTGAAAGAAACTCATAATCCTTAAAATACCACAAAGGTTTCCAAAGAACAAAGTTCTCATGTTTAGATCATTCCAGAATCTGAGTTCGGAGAAATTTGAGAGGGTTTCTTGGTAAAGATCTAGAGAGAAAAAACTGGAGAAAGGCAGCCTGTGGCCTCTCGGGGACAGACGCTGGCAGCCCTCCGCCCCCACGCAGCTGGCGGACCCAGCGTCCCCGGCGCCTTCAGCCGTAGCGAACATCTGCTCCGAGCAGCAGGAAGTTCTAGGGGGAGAGGGGAACACGTCATCAGCTGGAGATGCACCCCTTGTTTGTACACGTGGGGGTGCTGGGTTATTAGAAAGGACACCTTGGGAGCCTGCCTCTTGGGAAGGAGAGAGTAGAGGGCGGCCTGTCTGCCGACAGGAGGGCAGGAGGGAGTGGGCACGGAGGGTCTCGCCCCTGGGGCCCGCACGCCAGTGGCTGCCCACCCCCGTGATTCTGTCAGCAGCTTCCCTGGCAGCTGCTTCCCTCTCAGACGCCCCCCATCACCCCCCGCTGTCTCGCAGGCCTTCATCTGTCATCCCTGCCTCCTGGCAGCTCGGGGGAGCCCTTCTTCCAATCAAGGCTACAAAACCACTTCTCTCTGCCCTTCACTCAGATTTTTCAGAAATTAAAAAATTAAACTGTGCCGAGGGGTCTTTTTTTTTTTTTCTTCCAAGGAAGAACTTGGTAAAACTTGGGAAATATAGAGGATGGGTTTCTCCTGCTCTCCCAGCTATTTTTGTACCATCTCTTGGCCCCACGCACATCCTGGTCTAAAGAATTGGGACCTGGTTGGCTGGTCCATGGGGAAGGGAGAGCAAGGAATCTGGGTGGTGTGGGGGGGCTCCTGTGGGGGACACAGGAGTCTCAGGGAAGTCATGGACCCCGGTGAGGAGCACGACGGGGTGATGGTTTCCTGGCAAAGATGTCAGCTTAGCTGGGACGTGCTGGGCTCCAGGGGCCTCATGGGGGAGACCCAGAGGAAATCAGCAAGTGCACAAGGCAGGCGTTGAGACGGAGAAAGGAGGCTGGGGGTGGCTGGGACGCTGGGGGGCACAGAGGGAGTTGATGAGAGTGACCAGGGAAAGCCAGCATGGGGGAAGGGGGGCGAGAAGGGGCCCAGGGAGGACGCCTGCAGAACCCCAGCTCGGAAGGGGCAGCGGGATCCGCAAGGAGGACCGAACGCTAAGGGTGGAAAACCAGCAGGAGGGGCGGCTTCCACCTTAGAGAAAAAAGCACCCGAGGGGAGGGGCGGAGCGTCATGTCCCCTCGGAGGGCGGCTGGGTGACTACACCTGTCACACACGGACCAGCTTACACCCCGCGTCCCGAGCGGTACAGGATGCACACAGCATGCCGTCTAGACCTGCCAAATTTAAGTGCATCCACCCTCCCGAGGGGCTCCTTGCGCACCAAATGAGTTTCGTCTTTACCTAGCGTGGCGTGGGAACCGTGCAGCCGACGGTTAGACGCAGGGAGCCGGGCATTTTATTTAGACCTGTGTGGCTCTGGCCCAGATCCTTCAGCTTTCACTACCAGCACCTCCGTCCCAGGGTGGCTGATACAGGGCTTGGCATGAAGGAAGCGTCTCGGTGGGGGGCCGCTGTTGTGATGGGAGGTGTGGTAGAAAAGAACCTTTTGGGACTCACCTGGTGAGGCTGAAACACCAAGTTGTAGGGCTGGAGGTGGGCGAGCAGCGGGAGGGGGAAGCCTTCTTGCAGCCTCTCTGCGATGGAGGTGGAGGCCGGCAGTGAGGACCAGGGGAGAGAGAGCAGGGGAGCGGGGCGGAGAGCCCGGGTGAGCAGCGCCCCCAGAGCCGCCCGCCCGGCGCCCGAAGGCGTGGGCGCAGGTGCCCAAAGAAGGGCCGCCTGGAGCCTGCACCCCACCCTCCTCTCCAGCCCGCTCTGGTTACCTGGGACCAGGCCACCCCTGCCCACATCCAGGGCCAGTGAGGAGCTCTTCCCCATGGCCAAGGGGTGGCCGGGGGGGCGGCTGCTTGCAGGGGTGTGGACGGAGCTCAGACCTGTGCTTACCGGTACCCACCCGGGTGTGCAGGAACCCTCTCAACCTTTGGACGCCCAGCGAGGGGCAGGGGTCAGGCGGCTGGCTGCCTTCCTACCACATAGTGCACGGAACAGGGGAGAGACCAGGAGTTCCCAGCCCGAGCCTGGGCTCCCTGGTCACGGGGAGCTGCATCCGTCAAGTCCGGAAGCGCGATCATATTCTCTGCGGTGTTTTGGCCTAATTTATCATTTCTAAGGGTCCTCATCACACGTTGTGTGGACCTCTGTACTCTTGCCCTTGACCCTGCAGAGGCTGGAGGCAGGTCTGCCTGGAGCTTTTACCAGCCTGGGATTCCCACGCTCTTAGCCAAGATCAGCAGGAGATTCCCTGGCCCTTCTCCCAGAGGTGAAAAAAGACAGCAGGTCCTGGCTTTAGAGTCTGCATCAAACCCAAGCTCTACCTCTCACCTGCTCTGTGACCCGGAGGAAGTCACTTAACCTCTCTGAGCGTCATTTCCTCCCATCAAAAGTGGAGATAATATTTCCCCATCTCATGGGGCTGTTGTAAGGAATAGATGAAAAAACAGATGGGCGCATAGTAGGAATGCAAGTTCCCTCTTCCCATTCCCATTTGAGGGTCATTTGAGGGGCCCATCCCCCTCGCCCCCACAGCTGGAACCAGGTATGGGTGCCTCGAGGACAGTCTCCTCATCCATCCCCCCCCCCCGCTGCCCCCAGGACCGAGCTCCTTACCGTTAACCATGGGGAGTACAAGTGTGGGCACGAAACAGTTCATGAGCGCCTGCACAAGTTCAACCTGGAGAGCAGAAGGCGGCTAGGACCAGGCCCGGGTACGCAGGACCAGCCCCCCCCCCGCCCCCCCCCCGGGGTCTCAGCAGCCCTCCCCCACACAGCTGGAGCACCCCGGAGAGTGATGACACTGGGGAAACTGCAGCCTGAGCAAGGTCACAGAAATGGCCCCTTCTGCTCTGCGGATTCCAGACGCTAAGCGTGTTCTAAACTGTAAGGTGCGAGGCAGAGGTTAAAGAAGGCCATCAGGCAGTATTTAAACATGAAAAACCTTGGTGTAAAAAACGTGTCCGTCGCTGTTCATCAAGAGCCTTAAAAATGTGGGCCAGCACATTAGTCTTTAGTCTAAGGAAAATGGTCTAGGGTTGTGGGGAAATTTTTAAATGCAAGGATGCTCACCAAAGCTATACATTGAAACAAAACAAAAAATTAAAAGCCACCGTTTCCAACAATAGGGTAATCACTTGGGAAAAATGATGGCCCTTTGATAGTAAGAAATACTATGCAACTCTTAAGAATGGTATTGTAGAAATATAAGTATCCACAGATATTCATGACACATTTTTGAGTAAGGAAAAGCAAGCTACAGAAACCACATAATTCCTTCTTTTTTTAAAAATTAAATCTGCATAGCCAAAGCTTAGGAAGGATATACTCCAAAATACCAACTAAGTAATGAAAATATGAATGGTTTTAATTTTCTTTGTTCTGCAGATCTGTAGGTTCTGATTATTCTATCGCATGTATTTTGCTTTGGCAATAATAAAAAAAATTTCAATAATCATGCAAAACCCTCAAGATAATTGCCTGCAGTGCTGACATTTACAACTTGTAAATATGTACATTTTTGTTTCTGGAACAATTGAGTTTCTTTCCCCAGGCTACTCTTCCTTGGGCTCATCAGATGTGGCTTCTTTCTTACCATGAATCCTGGGAGCTTAAAATTTTATTTTCTGCAGAAGCAGAAGTTAGTTACTGATTTAGTCAAGCCACTGTGAGAACATTATCATCAGTAAACCCATGAAAATAAAATGAGGTTGTTTTCCATCCTTCTGTTTGTTTGTAATCTCATCAGGTGGAAATGACTGGTTGGATTTTCATCAGATTTGGAGGGACACGGGGATGGTGTGACGGTTAGGCTCATGTGTTAGCTTGACCAGGTGATGGTGTCCATTTTCTTGGCCAAACAAGCACTGGCCTGATGGTTACTGTGAGGACATTTCATGAACTTAAATCGTCAGTAAGTTGATTGCATCTATGGTTGATTACATCTACAATTAACTGAAGAGATTGCCTTCAACAATGAGATACGCCTCATTCAGTTAGTTGGAGGCTTTAAAGGAAGTGATGACTTCAGCAGACAGAAGAGAGAACTTCCTGGAGAATTCATCGAAAACCTTCCTCCAAGTTTCTGGCTTGCAGCCCGCCCTGCAGAATTTGGACCCATGCATCCCCACAGTCGCACGAGGCGATTTTATAAAATCTCATACTATTTACAGATATTTCCTGCCGGTTCTGCTTCCCTAGAAAACCCTGATTGATACAGCTGGTCTGATTTCTGGGCTGGGTGGCTTACAAGGCACTTGCTTGGTGGGGAACTTGGGGCGCATCTCAGAGATCTAAGGAATTGTTCTCCAGGGCGTGGACCCCGGTGTGGAACCGCCAGCACAACAGGAGATTCAGGCCACTTGCACTAAGACGCCATGGACAGAACCCAGGGCCAGTGGCTTGTAAAGTCATGAGGGGCTGCCCCGAATGGCTGGCGCTGAGGTCATGCAACTGCAGCTTGCAAGGGCCACTCGCTGTCACTGCCCCGAGGGAGGGCAGCCGGGAGCAGCCTGCTTACTGACGGCCAGTGATTCTCTTCTTGGGTTGGGGCGATACCTGCTCCCCTCCGTCCCATATGTCCCTTCTCCAACTCCGTCCCCACTTACCCAGCTGCTCAAGCCAAAAATCTAGGGGTCACATGCATCAAATCTCTCTCCAAGTTCTGCCTCCAAAATATATCCCCGGTCCACCCATCTTTCTTGCTCCTGCTTCTGATCTCACCATGAACCCTAGCCCTCCCATCCCTTGCTCTCCACCCTTGTTTTGTTTCTCCTAGCATTGATCACGACTGAAGCGATTGTCTTTTCTTTCTTGTCTGTCTCCCCACCACACTATAAGGCTCTGAGAAGAAGTTGCTCCCCTGTCATGTTCACCAGCTGCTCCCCAGCTCCTGGAGCAGGGCCTGGCACGTAGTAGGTGCTCCATGAAATAATCCACATGTTCATTCAACCAACATTTGTAATGCCGATTTTCTGTGCTGGATTGTGGACATCTAATCTCACGTAAACCTCACCACACTACCTCAGATTATGCCTCACTCTCGGGGCGAGTGAAGTTGAGAGAGCGGAAGCAGCCCCACAGTAAGGGATGCAGGGGGACATCCCAGCTCAGATCTCTCTACCCCCAAAGCTCCTCCCACAGTTACTTCATTAGCAGATTATATGCAAATGACAGGTGGCTCCTAAAATGCTGCCCTGAGCCTGGAGTGACCCTCACTCCCACCCCCGCCAGGAGAAACAAGGCGCCACCAAGGGCCTCAGACTCACCGAGAAGCGGCCAACGTTGGAGTGCTGCAGCTCCAGGGACAGCCTGCGGGAGGGGGAGGAGATGGAGACCCCCATTTTCCTGACTCTCGTGAGACCTCAGTTGCTGGGGAGAAGAGGCCTGGTCTGGTGGATGCCAGCTGGTTCTCCCACCCAACAGCCATTTCTTCCTCCTCTGGTCACAGCTCCCTGATCGTCCCTTTGGGGAAGTTGCCCATTCCCCACATTGTTTGAGTGTTGCTGACCCCACACCGTGCTCTGGGGCATATGGCCCCGATCTGGCCAAAGGGCAGATTCTGTCCCCCCAAGCCCTGACACAGTGACTCCTCCGAGGACGGACTGTGCTGGCCCAATGAGAGTTGGTCTCAGGACTTATGCTGGAATTATTGAGAATGAGGTGTTCTCTATTCCTCACCAAAATTAGGGAGTTGCTGGTGACCATTTTTGCCACTATTTGGTGGCAGCCTGCCATGAAATGAAGCCAACACAGGAGAGCAGAGTCAAGAGATGGACAGAGATTCCTAATGATATCATTTGGGCACCTGAATCCACCCTTGCCTGAAACCCTTGGACTTTTCAGTTACATGGGCCAATAAACTATGCTCCCCTTACGGACTTCATAGCATTTTAACAGAGATCTCAGAAAAGGGGAGAAATATACAGCTGTTTATTGAACTCCCATCATTCACTGTTCCAGGTGCTTTGTCCCATTGAATTCCTGCAACACTTCAAGAGACAAGGGTCCATTTTACAGACGAGGATGCTGACAGGTCCCGCAATCTGCTCAAGGCCACACGGCTAACAGTCACCAAAGCAGGACTTCGAGCCCAGGTCTCTCTGATGCCAAATCCTAGTTGTCTCCAACGCTCCACAAAGCTTGAAAACTTGCTCTTGTTCCCCAGAAGTCGGGAGCCCCAGAATCCCCGCCTTAGGGGTTTTTATCACCCCCATACCCTGATTTTTCCTCAAAAGTCCACGCTGGGCCAACACGTAGCTGCACCCTCCCCAGCTCCCCTACGGGAAAGGTCCACGGCGGTTCCAGGGAAAATTAAATCCACGTGTTTCTGAAGCTGTAACGCTTGTCAAAATTATGCCAGGAGAGATGAGCAGCGTGTAAACCTCTGGGGCTGAGCTCAGGGTTAGAAAGGAGAGCTCGCAGCCGGGAGGAGGGGCCCTGGGCAGGCATGCGTGTCAGGACCGAGTTTCAGCAAGCCAGCCTGGTTCAAGGCAGATGCCAGGGCTAAGGGTCGGGGCCCCCACGTCTGCTCGCGCTCTCCCTGCCCACGTGTCTCTGTGTCTCCTCTCTGTCTCTCTCCGCCTTCCTCTTTCCTCTTCTCTCCATCTGTTGGTCTCTCTGTTTTCCTCTCTTTCTGTCTCTTTCTGTGTCTCTCCATCTCTCCTCCCTTCTCGTCTCCCTCCTTCTGTGTCCCTCTGTCTTTTTCTCTGTCTCTCCTCCCGCTATTGTATTTCTCCTTTTCTGTGCATCTCTCTTTCTCCCTCTTGCTAATTGAGCACTTATTGCACCCCTGGAAGTGTCCTAAGCACGACCCGCAGAGTAGCACCTTTTTTAATCCTCGCAGTGAAGCTGTTGGCAAAGACCTATTCTTGGGCTTATTTTGTAGCCAGGGGAACTGAAGTCTGGAGAGTTTTGGTGCTTGCCGAGGTGAGCTGGGCTTCAAACGCACAGCCTCACGTCAGAGCCCACGCTCCTAGCCCACAGGAGCTTGACTCCCCAGTCTTCTGGCAGGGGCGGATCGATGAAGGAAGGGGTGGGAAGAAGTTGAAGGGGGTTTGCAAGTGCCACGGAAGGCAGGGACGTGGGGCTGCTGGGGCCCTGCTGTTCCGTGAGGAGTGGAATCGTCCCTGGGCACTGCCCGGCCGTGTGAGTCTGCCCCGGACGGAGACTTCCCGGGACACAGAATGTTCAGGGTGAAAACTGGGACCCTGTCAGGTGAATCGAAACTGTAGGTCACTGACTTTTCGGTAACCTCGGGCAAGTCAGTTTATCTCTGAGCATCGGTATCATCCCTCTCGGCAAAATGGGGGTACGTGTGCCTGTCTCGCATTGTTTGAGGCTTAAACGTGGAAAGTGGACAAGAAAGCAATAGCCTCTGCTGTCGCCCGGCACCGAGAGCAGATGGCCGCCCCCTCCACCCGCCCCACGGGCCCACTGACCTGCCCAGCGCGAGCTTTCCCACCAGCCTGTCGGACCTGGCGCCCACCTCCACGGAAACGTTGGTGCTCTGCAAAGCAACGGCCCAGAGCTGAGGTCCCGGCCCAAGAGCCCAGGGCTCCGCAAGGCCTGCTTCACAGAGGCCCGGCGGGGCCGCCCACCCGCTGGTCAGGCCCCGGCACACACGGCCGGGGAGCACCAGGCTGTTAGCCAAGTACGGCTTCCTCCCTCATTTCAGAGTTCCTGGGCCACCTCCAGGTGCAGGGACCACGGGGCTGGCATTGGGCCAGCCCTCTTCTCACAAACATTCATTCACTTATTCACTCAGCAAATACTTCTTGAGACAGAAAACCAAGGTTCCCGCCTGCTTTCTGCTCACTGCACGGCTCTGGGTGAGTCAGGCAGCCGCCCGGGACCCACTTTGTCTGCAGCGTGTAAGTGCCCCAGACAGAAGGTGCCTCGAGTAGGGGACAGGGGCCGGCTGAACCCCTCGTGGCCATGGTGGTCACTGCCAAGTGTTTGTGGAGGGATGAAATGGTCAGGTGAATGCATGCACAAGTCAACGTGGAATGCAACTTGAATAAATGAAAGATGGAACAAATACGCAAATGAAGGAATGAGCAAAGGAATGCAGGGATGAATGAAGGAATAAACAAATATACAAATGAATGATCGAACAAAAATATAAACAAATTGAACAGATGAATGTATCCATGACCCAGAAAGGGGGCAGGATATTTCAAGTCAATACTTGAATGAATAATTGAATGAATGAATAAGCAAATATACAAACGGAGGAATGAACAAAGACTTGCACAAATGAATAAACAAATGGATGAGCAAATACACAAAAGCATAATTGAATGAGCAGAGATATGAGTAAATGAATTGGAAACGCCGCAACATATTTCAAGTGAACTGACAGAATGAATAATTGAATGAATACGAACTTGGACAAATGAATAATTGAATGTATAAATAAATACACAAATGAACGACTCAAAGCCGGAGGAGCCAGAAGCAGTTGAGTACAGTGGCTCAGGTCTCAGGTTTTGGAGTTAGACAGTCCGGGAATGAATGTGGGCAGGATTTGCACCTGGGCCCTTGACTCCAAGGACAGTGCTCTCTGCGCTATCCAGGGCTCCCCGTTGCCCGCACCCGGGGACAGCTTACCAAGCCAAGCTGGAAGAGGAGGGCCAGGGAGGAGTTGGGGAGGACAGCGAAGGCCCGGGCCTCCAGGGCAGGCATGAGCGCAAGGCCAGCGGGGCTCACGCTGAGGCGTGGCGGGGCGGAGACTGCGAAGAGGAGCTGCACCTTCATGTTAGGGAACATCCGGGATACCTGCAGCCCCCGGGGGGGACCAACCAAAGGGGTAGTTTCCATTAAAGTGTTTCTACCTCTTATCATGTCCTGCCCCTGCATATACCCTCCAATGGCTTCCCGTGGCTTAGAATAAATCCGGCACGTGGCGCCTGGCCAACCTCACCCACCTGTCTCTCCCCCATGCCCACCCCCTCCAGCCACCCAGGACTCCTCTCCGCTTCTCCAACATGGCAAGCTCTCTTCTGGTCCAATCTAAGACCTTTTACCCTCTCTTGTCCCTCTCCTTGAATGCCTGCGCACTCCCCACCCCCCATTCTTCCCAAGGTTGTCTCCTTCTCCTCCTTCAGGTCTCAGCTCAGATGCCACCTTCGCAGAGCAAGGGTGGCTTCAAGGGGGAGCTGAGGAGAGACTTAGCCACCCCCCTCTCTGCTCCCAAACCCCCCCCAGGCAAACCCACGGTCTCGGGAAAAATGATGTGATGGTTTCGCAAATGCAGCTTCAAGGCTGCTGCATCTACCACCACCTCCCTCCCCACCAAAGTACCTCCAGTAGAGAAATTTCTGGAGTTGCCACCTCCAGAGAGCCTTCTTTGATGCCTGTGGCAGTTTTGATATTGTTTATGAGTTCCAAAAATCTGTGTTGGATTATGTTTGCAAACTAGTCCGTTCCTCTTGGTGTGATTAAATTATGATTAGGGCTTTGATCGGGCTACGTCAGAAGGACGTTGAGTCCCAGCCCCCTTGGTGGGCAGGGACTCACAGAGAAACGCACCGCAGAGAAGGGAGAATGGAGTTTTGAGTGGGAGCCCAGGAAGTAAGCACACAGGAGAGAGCAGAGCAGCTGAGCCCGGAGAGAAACGAGCCCCAGGAGAGAGATGAGACTTATCCCAGCCAACAGCTGATACTGGAAGAAGCTGGGACCACAGAGCCTTGAGAGGAAGAGGAAGGCTGACCTTGTGGAGAAACTAGAGGATCTATGCCCAGAAAGAAGCAGGACCTGGGAAGAGAGGAACCCTGGAAGCCTGAACCCTGGGAGACATTTGCAGCCATCTTGCTCCAACATGTGACAACAGACCTTGGAGAGTGAAGTCACTTATGCTTTATGGCCTGGTAACTGTAAGCTTCTACCCCAAATAAATACCCTTTATAAAAGCCAACAGAATTCTGGTATTTTGCACCAGTGCCCCTTTGGCTGACTAATTCAACCGCCTCATCTAAAGTGACCTCCTTAACCAGCTGACCCACGTATCGCCCTCTGTGGCTGTCCTTCTCTTGTTTGGTGTACCTGAATCCTAGTTTCCTCTCTCCACTGGACTGTGAGCCCCAGGAGGGCAGGCACTAGTCTGTTTGGTGTGTGCTCAACCCCAGCACTCGATAAACACGTGCTGAGTGATGAGCCCCAGTATCTACCCTCACTCCTGGCCTCCACCGGGGGGGGGGGCGCTGCAGGAAGCCTCTTCCATGTTCATGCCGTTTGCCTCTGGATTTGAGGAGGAGAGAGCCCACCGGGCCACTCAGTGGAGCACACCCTCCCCCCCACACCCGCAGGCCACGTCCAGAGCCGACGAAAGGGTCCAGGACTTTTACTTACCTGGGGTAGGAGGGTTCCAAGGAAGTTAGTTGTCAGTCGGAATTTGGATGTCTTTGGAATCTTTAGCAAGAGAAGAGAAAAGGATCTTGGGGGATTATGGGAGAGGGGGCAAATTCTGTTTGGGGAGTGAGAGACTGAATATACAGACAGACAACGGCCAGACCGTGTATGACAACAAGCAGCCCAGGAGGCAGACCTCGCCCTCGGCAGCAAGCCACTGGGAACGGTCAAGACTTGGTTGACCGCCAGCTGCCCTATTAATTTTGCCCCTAAGAAGGCCAAATATGCTCCCCGAACAAATCACCCAGTAGGCTCAGCATCTAGTTAGCAACAGTCCCCACCCCCCCCCAGCTTCCCCACACCAGCAAGCTCCAGAGCACATACGGAGCTTTCCTTTTTTCCACTAGAAAGCTCTCCCGCTCCCTTGTCTGCCTTTGAGTTTCTCCCCAATGCAGGTGATGGTGGCTGACTCCCTTGCTCTGAGTAAACAGCCTGCTCTCCCCTGGTCTAGCTCCACAGGGGGCATGTGGGTGCTCAGGGTGGTTCCCCTGCAGGGATGGGGAATCTGACAGCGCTTACATGAGCAGTGTAGGGGGAGCCCCACAAGGTGGGTGACCACTTTGTCATCGGCTTGTACCTCTATTCTGGAAAGGATGGCCATTTCTTCACTTTACAGATGGGTATACTGAGGCTAGAGTGGGCCTCCACCATGAATGTGTGATAGATACAATGAGGATGATGATCATGGTGATATGATGCTCGGACTGGATTACAGAGCCCAGTTCATGGCAGGTCTCGGGCAGTGCTGCCTGTTAGTCTGATTGGTCATTGAGTGCTTCCTACATGCTAAGCACGGTGCTGAATGCCTCTCATCCTTTAATCGCTCATTTAGGTCTCATGACACCCTTTTGAGAAAGGTACTGTTATTGGTGTTTTATAGACAAGGAAACTGAGGCACAGAGAGTTTGAATAACTGGTGAGGCGAATATTCAAACTCAGGTCTGGCTGAGTACGGGGCTCGCCCCACGCCCACACCCAGCCCGGCCTTACCATTTCGTCCGTGAGGGTCAGCCTCAGGGCTCCGGCCGCGTGGTACACGAGGCCAGCAGTGTTGAAGAAGTAGTCGGAGATGCCCAGGTACACCATGCGGTCGTGCTGGTTGGGAAGGGCCAGCGCTGGCGGGGCAAAGGGAGGCGGGGTGCGGCCGGCCCGACTGAAAAACTCCCCCTGGGGTGGAGAGGCCACAGAGTGAACCCGAGAATCTTCAGGAATAACACCTGATGACTCCATCTCAGGGGAAACCGGGGCTCAGGACACCCACCCCATTCACAGAAGAAAACGCAGAGACCAACAATAGCACTTGTGCATCAAATGCCTCCTACCTGTGAGTTTCTAAGTGCTTGCATGCCAACCCTGATGGGAGGTGTAATTACGCTCATTTTTACAGGAGAGGACACTGAGGCACAGAGAGGTTAAGTGACTTGCTCAAGGTCACACAGCTGGCAAGTGGCAGAGCCAGGAATTGAACCCTGGCATCCAGGGCCCAGCGAGCATGCCCTTAAGCACTCCACTGTTTCAGCATCAACCTTGCTAATAAGCACAGAAACCCATTGTGATGGTTAGGTGGAATGACCTTTTGAAGACTCAATTACGGGGCCAACTAGGTGGCAATACCTTATGCAGTGGGGCAGTGCTCTCCAGGAGGCTGTGTATGCTCTAAATCAGTGCCCACTCTATGGTGCTGTTTCTCCCATAACCAGGATCCATGGCTCCAGGAATTAGTGGTCACTATTACCCCTAGTGACCCACTAGGAAAATTTTTGCTTCCTGTCCCTGCAACCTCAAACTCTGCTGGTCTACAGGTTTTACTCCCAAAAGGAGGAGTGCTGTCACCAGGGAACACAACAATGATTCCATTGAATTGGACGTTAAAACTGCCACCTGCCCACTTTGGGCTCTTCTTACCTCTGAATCAACAGTCAAGGAAAGGAATTACTGTACTGGCTGGGGTGACTGATCCTGACTGTCAAGGGGAAATAGGACTGCATCTACATCATGGGGGTAAAGAAGACTTTGCCTGGAATACAGGAGATCCTCTAGGGCATCTCCTGGTACTGCCATGTCCTATGATTAAAGTCAATGGAAAATTGCAACAACCCAGGCCAAGCAGGACTAACAATGGCCCAGAATCTTCAGGAATGAAAATTTGGGTCACTCCACCAGGCAGAACCACGGCCAGCCTGAAGTGCTTGCTGGGGTAAAGGGAACGTGGAATGGGCAGTGGAAGAAGGTAGTAATAAATATGAACTTCGACCACGTGACCAGTTACAGCAACAAAGACTGTAATGGTCATGCATCTTCCTTGTTCCGTTATGATGATGATTGTATATGTACACAAAACGAATTTCTTTGTCTTCTTCCCCAAACTTTTCCCTTATCATATACGAAGCTGTATCTGTTTCATGTCATACTATTTGAGTATCACCCAAGAACTTGCACTCTATTCTGTATGGAATTAATGCATTTCTGGTTGTACGCAGGAGAGTTGAACATTGTTAGGCAGAAATATATATATATGCATGTCTGTTACTGTTTTTACTTAGAGACTAAGTATGGTTTAAGGTAATGTGTGTGGTTGCCAAGTTGACAAGGGGTGGACTGTGATGGTTGGGCTATTGTGTCAGCTCGGCCAGGTGATTGTGCCCAGTTGCTTGGTCAAGCAAGCACTGGGCTAACTGTAATACAAGGGCATTTATGGACTTTAGTCACCATTGACTTTACTGCAGTGGGAAATCATAGATAGCTGATTACAATTACATCAATCAGGGAGCGTGCCGTCAGCAATGAGTGACGCTCAACCCAATCAGTTGAATGCCTTAATAGGGGATGTGATTCCAGCATTGAGTGAGAATTTCCCAGCTCGTCTTTGGAGGGCCAACATCTCCCAGAACTCGTCAAGAACCTTCACTGCAGCCCCTGGTTGCAGCCTGCCTGCGGAACCTGGACTTACGCATCCCCACAACTGCGTGAGAGACTCTAACAGAATCGCGTACTATTGACAGATATCTCTTATTGATTCTGTTTCCCTAGAGAACCCTGACTAATACACCCATCAGAAGAATAATGAGATTCCTTTAAAAAAAATCTACAATTAGCAAAATTTTAAAAGAAAGAGGTGAACCATTTTGAGAGTGTGTGTTTTAACCTGATACTCTCTGGTTTTTGGTGACAGTTCACCCAGCGCTGGGGAATACACATTTACTTATGGGAATGCTTACAGCCTGGGAGCGGCGGGGCTGCCACTCTCACCGCGGACAGTGGGGACCTCTGGGCTGGCCCTGGGGTCAGGTGAACGGACCTTCCCATTTCACTAGGGATGATTATGATGTACTAATATTTTAATATTTTACTTTGTTCTATCTCTTAGATGGCTTTTTTTTCCCTTCAGTATGCCACTGGGCCCAGCAATTTCACTTTTAGGAAATACTCAAGGATGGGCCGAGATACAGCTGCAGGGGTGTGGACGCAGCCTGTGCTGTTTGGGGATAGACTGGAAAGAGCCTCAGCCTCCCAGGAGGGGGCGCTGTCCTCCGGCCACAGCCGCGGGAGGCCTGCCGCAGGAAGTCTCCCCAGCAAGGAAGGTCCTCACGTTACACTTGCACGTTTTTAAAAAGTTGTAGAACAGTAGGTGTAATGCGACTCCGTGCATAGATGTATGTGTATGTGTGTATTTGCATCCGTGTCTTTATGTGAGCGTGTGTGTGGATATTTTCTTAGACTCGGCACAGACAAGGATTGGAGGAATCTAAATGTGTGTTGATGGTAGTCATCTCTGGGTTGTGAGATTTGGGTAATAATTCCTTCTTCCCTTCCTCCCTTCCTCCCTATCCCCACCCTTTCCTTCCTTCCTTCCTTCCTTCCTTCCTTCCTTCCTTCCTTCCTTCCTTCCTTCCTTCCTTCCTTCCTTCCTTCCTTCCTTCCTTCCTCCCTTCCTCCCTCCCTCCCTCCCTCCCTTCCTGAGGGGGGGCGGGGACCAAGCAGAGGGAAGAACCAACGCCCTGGAGCAGGAGCAAGCACTGCACCGTTGAGAATGGCAGGGATGGCGGCGGACTTGGCCCAGTGGTTAGGGCGTCCGTCTACCACATGGGAGGTCCACGGTTCAAACCCCGGGCCTCCTTGACCCGTGTGGAGCTGGCCCATGCGCAGTGCTGATGCGCGCAAGGAAAAAAGAATGGCAGGGAGGCGCATGTGCCTGGAGCAGGGAGGGGAGGGAGAGACTGGGGGGGGGGGCAAAGAGGAGGCGGGGAGACGGGTTTCTGAGTGTGCTGGGGACCCTCAGGAGGGTCTGGGACAGTGACTTGAGGGTAGGCGATTCACAGTGACAGCCTCACCTTCAGCTTCCCGTCCAGGCTGTCGGCTGTGGCTACCAGGGGGGCCACCAGCGAGTAGTCGATCTCAGCCACGGCATCTATCTTGGCTGTCACTAGAGAGGAAGGAGGTGGACGCTGGATTGGCTCCCCAAGGCAGTGTTCCTGGGCGCCGGAGCACGGGGTCAGCACCCCCCAAAGTTAGATCACGAACTGCCGTGCCACTTCCATCCCCACCTCCTCCTGCAGGAGCTCCCTTCAAAGGAAAATGAACCCACACCCCACGTTCACAGACTTCATCCCGTTCCTTCCTTCTAATAGCCCCACGGTGAGTATCTAAAGGGAACAAACTTGGGCTTGGGCAAAACTCAGTTCCTCACCAGCTGTGTGACCGTGGGCTAGTGCCTTGGCTTCTCTGAGCCTCTCTGTTGTTTGTAGAATGTGACCTCACAGATTAAATGGGGGTATGCCAAATGCCCCGATCACAGTAGGGGCACAAAGCCAGGAGGGCTAGCTGTAAGCAGTGGTAAGAATCTCGGCAGAGCCCAGGCTGGCTCAGGTCAATGAGAATGAACTAAATATCAGCTCCTCCTTTAGCCTTCCTTCCCATGTCGCAGGGGGAAGAAACCGAGGCTCAGAAATGGCAAGTTGTCCAGGATGGTAGAGCAGGTGGGCGATGGAGCTAAGACTCAAATGAAAATCTTTTTCCTGTCTGGTAAGAACAAACTCGGACACTGCAATTGCCTTCAACAAGTCCCAGCTGGGCCCTACCCCTGCAGGGGCTGGGGCAGCACCTGGAGAAGGAAAAGCATCCCACGACAAGGTGCCTGCCCTGCCAGGCTCTGTGGGGTGGCAGCCCAGGGAGCAGTTTGGGGCACGGACGCTGTAATAAGAACACCTGGATTTGCATCCTCCTGCTGCATCTCACTGACTTTGTGACTTTGAGCAAGTCACAGCTCTTCTCTGAGCCTCAGTTTCCCCATGTGCATGCCAACCTCACTGGGGTGTTGGGAGACTGGAAAGAGACAATGCCACTGAGCGCTTGGCACAACACGAGCACCCGGCCAGAGGGCATCCTCCCTGGCTGCAGCGGCTGCTCCCAGCCGAACAAGGCAGAGAGTATTGCCCCCATTTTAAGGGTCAGAAGACTGAGACTCAGGGAGGAGAAGTGACAGCGTCAGATCTCAGGCCAGCTGCGCAGCTCTGGCTGCACAGAGCTGGGAATCTGAGCCCTTTGGCTCTGCCGACTGCTTTTCCATCTCGATTCTGGGCCAGCCACAAGAACCTGGCTCAGTAGGGATCCAATCCCAGCTGCCATTTGAGAATAATCTTCTCTATCCCTCCCCACCCAGGTCCAGGCCTGTCTGGTAAACCTCTCTGCTCCATGACACCCTCCCTGCCTTCCCCACTCCTCCCTCTCCTATCCTGGGCCTCCCTGATGCCCTCCCAGCCCTCACCTGGCAGAGTCTGGACATAAGGTTGTAGCTTGGAGGACACAGCATCGGACACTGTGGTGCATATCTGGGAAGAATGAAAGAATTTGTCAGTGAAGGCTCGCCATAGCAGAGAATGTCCTTCTGGAGTAAAGGCAGGACGTGCTTTGCTTTCCTCGAATGTCTCCTTGACAATCATGTAGCTAATCAAATTTTCCTTTTTTCTTTGGCCACCAGGAAGTTCAAAGCTGAACATGCCTTTGGAAAATAGTTATTATACCTGACTGCATGATCTACAGATCTGCACTGTGTTTCCTGTCTGGCGTGGAACTTCCCTGACAGGTGTTTCTGTTTTCTACTTTATAATGTGGTTTTTTTGTTTGCTTTTACTGTCCTAGGTCTTTTGTGGAATGAGATGGTGTTAAAAAACACAACAAGAAACAGGAGATGTCCAGGGGCTGGCCTGCCCCCATCTGTGCTGCTCCAGGGCAGGGGGCAGGCTTTTCGCTCAAGTCTGGGTGGGCACCCTCACGTCAGCAGTGAATGGCCGGAGAAGCCCTCCCTGGCCCCCATCCCACGTGACTCTTGGGGGAACAAGATCTGGGTCCCAGGCCGACTCTGCCACTGAGGACGGTCCCGCATTTCTCTAGCCCTCCACGTCCTCCTCTGTAAAATGGAAAGTGGCGCGTTAGGTTCCGCTCACACTTCTGTAATGTGACCTTGACACTCCCGCAACAAGAAGTGGAGTCTAAGAGCTCTCCCCTTGAACCTGGGCAGGACTTGTGTGCTGCCTTTAACCAAGGGAAGGTGGCGGCGGTGCCCCGGTGTCACTTCAGAGGCCGGGACACAAAAGGCAGTGCAGCTGCCTCCTCGGCCTCTTGACACATCCGCTCTCCGGTTGCTCTCTCTGACCTCAGCTATTCTGCTGTAGGAAGCCCAAGACACCTGGACGGGCCAAGAGGAGTTGCTCTGGCCGATGGCCCCAGCTGAGCACAGCCTTCAGGTCGTCCCAGCCCAGGCCGCAGAGGCGTGGGACAGGAACCCTCCAGATTCCCCGAGCTTCTGGGCCTGCCCAGTGAGGCCCCAGGCCTCATGGAGGAGAGAGGAGCTCAGCCATCCCACCGTGCCTGGTTTCCTGAGCCGCAGCATCTGGGATCAAGCAATGCTGGGTGTTTTGTGACACTAAATTTGGGGCTGTTTGGGAGCAACAGGGAGCTGGAACATAGGATCAAAACCACGGCCTTCCTCAGCCCCCCGCCTTCCTCTCCCCACGGCACAAACGACCTCTGCCTCGTGAAGCCGATGGGGCTGGGCAGTCCCTACCTTTCTTGCCCGCTGGACAGCACCTGGCAAGGCCTGCGGCTCCCTCCTTTTAGGAAACCCTCCTTCTAGAGCTCTGTGCCCAAACACCCTCCCAGCCCTCCATCACTCTTTCCCCAGATTTTTGTGCGCTCCTCTTCCCTCCACGTAAGCGTCAAGCTCCCCGGGGCTCTCCTCGCTGCTTCCTGCTCCTTGCTCCCCCTGCCCTCTCCCTGAGCCAGGCCATGAAAACCCACAGCCCCAGAGCACACGCTGCCGCCCACCCCCCCCACGCCCACCCACCACCCAGGGCCTCTGCCTCCACTCCTGCTTCTCTCAGCCGGGGGCTTCCCCTAACCCCTGGGCCATGCTTGAGATGCCCCATGGGGTCACGACTCCAGGAGCAGTCCTCGACCCAGGAGGGGTAAGAGTCAGTGGGTAAAGCCCCCCTTCCTCACCCCCTCGGGACAATCCTGGGGAGTGTGCACACAGCTCCCCCGAGAATCCGCAGCAGGCCTGAGCTCGGGGTGCCCGTCACGGTAACCGGCTCAGTAATGCCCCTTGCCCCGCCTACTGCCCCGTCCCTCACCCGGCTGCCTGGGCTCCCCCCGCCCCCACCTAAACTTCTTGCACCCAAATCCTTGCTTGGCCAAACCCAAGCCAGGGCACCGCGGCTGGTCCTGCTTGGTGGCCGATGCAGGGTGTTGGCTTGCAGCCCGGAGCTCCCGCCCGGTCCCACCCGCCCCTACACCAGCCCCTGGAGGGCCCGCAGGCCCCAGAGCCACACGTGCCCAGCCAAACGCCCCCCGTTCCTATTCCTCCCCCGGGATGGCCCCTCCAGCTGCCTGAGGTCACCCTCTGCCTTCCCTCCTCACTGTCGGTCAAGTCGTTTTACCAGGGGCGGGAGAGAAAAGAAGCAAGTGAGAGGGAGGGAGGCAGAAAAGGTGGTTTCCCTGGGGTGTGTTTCTACCACGTCGGGGGTCCCAGAGGACTGAGAACATTATTCCCTGAGGGGCCCACGCCTTTTCTCCAAGAGGCCCCGGGCTGGGAGGGGCGGCATGTCTGGCAGCTGGGACAGGGCTGGACACCTGGGCTGCCCACCAGGTACCCATCAGGGCCGACGGGGGGCTCCAAAACCAGGAAGCCACCGCTGGGAGCGTGGCCGCCCCTCAACCTACTCCCCCAGGGAGACGGGGCTCTTCCTTGCCTCAGACCCAGGGTGGGCTCCCAGCGCTCTCCTCCCCACCTCCAGCCCCTGCTGGCCTCATGGACACCCTGGCACCCAGAGGGTCTGACCCCCAAGCCCCATTCTCAAGTCGGATGTTATGCAGCTGGACAACCATGCACTGATTTTTTAAAAACTTTCGGCAGAGCGTTTTCTGGTAGGTTCTCTCATTTGATTGACGTCTCCCTCCCTGCGCTGTCAGTGCCCCTGACCAGGAACCAGCCTCTCCCGCCTGGAAGACTGCGCCAGCCTCCCCCATGCTCCCCTGCCTCTCCTGCCTCTCCTGCCTCCACTCTCGGCCTCTCCAAGTCCTTCTCACCGCAGCCAGGGAAGTGGCTCTAAAGCGCAGATCCGGCCCTGTCACCGCCTTGCCTACACCCTTCAGCGGCTACCCGCTGTCCTCTGGAGAAAGCCCCGGGACACTGCCCTCAGCTGTCTGCCCCGCGAGACGGGCGCCGGTGATTTCTGGAAGCTGAGGATTTGTTCATGGAAACCCAGCCCCTTAGTGGCCCGGCTCGGCTGAAGGAGCTGGTTTGAGGGGTTCAGGGCACACCTCTGAGGGGTAGCAGGGCTGGGGAACGCTAGCTGGTGCCAGTCTCCCGTACTAGTTCCAGACGCAAGGAACGGGTTACAACTGGGGTTTGGCCAAAGTCCAGGCCTTAGACTTAATCAATGGCATGTTTTCTGGGCAGGAGGTGGGGGGGGGGAGGGAGAGGGAATGGTGGGAGGAGAGGGCTGGTGGGGGGAGAATGGTAGTTTCTCTGTAGGAAGGAAGAGTGAGGGGCAGAGCAGAGGTTGTTAAAGTAGATGGAGGAAAGTTTGCCATGGCGTGTGTGATGTGGCCCCATCTCGTTCTCTTGGCGGAATCCTCAGTAAAATATGCACGGTTCGTGCTGCCCAGGGGCTCTGGGGTGAGAACAGAGTGACCAGTGACGCAGCGGGTGTGCGGACCCTGAGGTCCTCCCCCCGTTCGGCCTTCGCGGAGCCCCCACGCCCGACCTACCTTGTTGGTCATGGTGTTTCGGAGTGCAGACTCGATTTTTCTGCGGAAAATCCGGATCAGCCACCTGGAGATTGACACGCCAGGACATGTATGAGGCTTCCCAGGTGGTCCCACATCTGGGACGCCTTCTCCCGTCTCCAAATAGAACTAGGCACAATCGTCCCTGGGCTCCAACTCTGCACACCCCATTAGGCACTTCTCACGTACGTGGCAGTGACCTATTTACGGGGCCAGCGCCTCGATAGCTGCAAGGTCGGGCCCGTGCCTTCTCACTGCTCTCCAGCCACACTGGCCTGTCAGTCTCTTGTGTCTTGTGCTTCCTGCCACTACAGGGCCTTTGCACATTCTGTCCCCTCTGCCTGAAACCCTCGCTGTCCCCAGCACCTACCTAGGTAATGCCAACTTATTCTTTTCATCTCAATTCAAAGGTCATTTCCTCCAGGAAGGATGGCTAGCTCCCAGACTGGGTCAGATGGCTGCTCTGTGTTCTTGCGGCACCTCATACCCCTTCTTATTTCTTATCTCCTTTTGTAATTACCCATTAATCATGATAATTTGGTTAATGTCTGTCTTCCCCACTGGGCTGAAAGCTTCAAGGAAACAGGATCTGTGTGGCTAAGAGTCTGGGGTCAGATAGTGCTGGGTTCAAATCCCTCCCCAACATTCACTAGTTTTGGGAACTTGAGTTATTTTTTTCCTTTCTGTGCCTCAGTTTCCTCCCCTGAATGTGGGATAATAATAGCCCAACCTCATAGAGTCATTGCATGTATTGAAGGAGAACCTGTACATGCTTAAACAGTGCTTGGCACGTAGCAAGCATCCAATCAAGGTTCACTATTACTCGTTTTTTATTGCTTGCTACTGCTTCCTGAGCACTTTGCACAATAGATACTTGTTGAAGGCCTATGATTTGTAGTGAGGATTTGATAGCTTAGTGCATATAACATGCTTAGCACAGAGCCAGGGTCGTGTTATAGTAAGCGCTCATTGAAGTCTGCTGAAGGTTGAAGGAGCAAGTTACCCCTGCGGCAGGGACAGTGTCCGCCTCGCCTGTGGACCCCTGCCCCTCCTCCTCGCCCAAAGCCTCTGAACTAGTTCCAGCGTGGAGGCGGCGCTCCAGACGTGCTTTCCGAGGACAGTTCTGTTTGAGGTCCCCCCACTCCACCCCCAGGAGATCATACCCCAGAAAGCTGCCTGAGACGTGGAAACGGACATGGTCGATGCGGTTGCTGCAGCTGGAGTAGGCGACGGTGACGCGGCCCGAGTCGTCACTGCCCAGCTTCAGGTCAGTGGAAATGAAGATGCCATCCACGTTCAGGTCGAACTTGCCGCTGGTTTTGCTGAAGGGAACAAAGAGAAATGACTTGGAGTGAGCCCTTTATTCCCCATTCACGCGTCACACCAATGCTGGGAGGTAGGTTCTGCCATTACCCCCGCTTGGGGCGAAGAGGGGAAGCTCAGAGAGGGGAGGCAGCTTGTCCAAGGTCACCCAGCAGCTGAGTGGTAGAGCTAGGGTTCCAACCCGATGTTTGAACCCTTGCTCACCTGGCAGAACCCAGCTCTTAACCAGCGCCTTGACTACCTATTGCTGTGGAGCTGTGGGCACATTCCTTAGGCTCTCTGAGCTTCAGGCTCCTCACCCAGATGCTGCACCTGAGTGTCAGTCTCTGCTGTGCCGCTAAACAGGTGAGTGATTAGGGGCCCATGACTTCATTAGTTAAACGGGATTGGTAACTGAGGGATGACGTGCGATTTGGGTACGACAGCGGACATGAATGCAATCTGTCAGCTTGTGTATAATGTGATGAAACAGTACGTCTTTTTCTCAATAAGTGGAATATTAGATGCAAAAGAGCCTGAGTGAAGAATGAAGCAATTTGTCCTGTGGGGAGTGGACAGATCCAGTCCTTGTAAGGGAGGACAGGTTTGTGTCCCTTTCTGAGGTCATGACACCCACTTCTCCTTCCTTCCCTAGAGTCCCCATGAAAGAGAGGAGCTGACATGACTGGCCAGTCTGGGCCCTTATTCCCAGCTGGCAGGGTTATGTGGTGAGAGCCCAATACCTAGGTTATGAGTTGAATTTGGGAGGATTTGCTCCACCTTTTCACCCATCCCTGCATCTTACCCTCACCAAGGCCCACCATTGCTCTGCCCTTGACTTTGGGTCTGGCCACATGACTTGCCTTGGCCACGGGCATGTGGGTAGAAGTGACTTGTGGGCCACTCTGAGCCTCAGGAGGACCTGCATGTTTCTCTTGCCCCTTTTGCACCTCTGCCATCACCAACAGAACAACATGTCCTGGCTGGCCCCCTGGTCCAAGGAGGAGGACAGAGCCACGTGGGGCAGGGCTACCCCAGCTGAACATCAGCCAACCCAAAGACATGTAAGGGAAACTACATGATTGTTTTAAGCCACTGAATTTGGGATGGTTTATTACATGGCAATAGCTAACTTATAAATCAGAGGTGAGGAAGCAGTTCTGGTTCAACTAATAGAGTGTCCGCCTACCATATAGAAGGTCCAGTGTTTGACACCCAAGGCCTCCTGGCCTGTGTGGTAAGCTGGCCCATGCAAAGTGCTGCCATGTGCAAGGAATGCTGTGCCATGCAGAGGTGTCCCCCACTTAGGGGTGCCCCACACACAAGGAGTGCGCCCCGCAAGGAGAGCTGCCCCATGCGCAAAAAGCGCAGCCCGCCCAAGAGTGGTGCTGCACACACGGAGAGCTGATGCAGCAAGATGATGCAACAAAAAAAATGACACAGTTTCCCAGTGCCACATGACAAGACTGCAAGCAGACATAGAAGAACACACAGCAAATGGACACAGAGAGCAGACAACAAGAGGCAAGAGGGGAGAAATAAAATAAAAATCAGAGATGCTACTTAGTCTCCCTCCTAAGCCACATGCTCCATCTCTGCCTTGCCAGGGCCCTGCATTTAGGAGTTCAACGCTCAGCTATTAACCAAGGGTTGTTTGGTTGAAGCTGCTTATGTGAAAAAACTCCCTCGGGAGCTCTTTGAGGACTAGGGTGATGGGCGAGGCAAAATTTGGGCATCCTTGGGAATCTGACACTAAACTCTGTCAAATATCACCCTTCTACCCAAAAACTCTGAGCAGGGAAACCCACATGAAACCCTTTCGTGCCTTCCATCTTCCACTGATCTTGACATTGGCATTGCTGATGGAGAGTTGAAGGCCCACATTGGGTAGCAGTTTTATCTGGGAACTGGGCAGCTGGAATTCACGAATAACAATGCTGCAAAGGAGAAAATGCCAGTCAGCCTGGGGGTGCCCACATGAGGATTTGGTTAATTCAGACTCACCTCCCCCTCCTGCCCTGATCCTTCACCCCATCCTTCCCAGGCGGTCCCAGAACGCAAGACAGTGGCCTTGGGAACTCTGTGGGCATGGGAAGAGGACGTAGGGCTTTGAAGGTGAACAAATCCGCGTTTGAATCCTGCTCCTCCACTTACCATTGTGTGCTGGCAGCTGACTTAATCGCCCTGAGCCTCAATTTCCTCATTTGTAAAATGGGGACAATAATGTTTGTTTTTTTTTTTTGTTCTTGAAACCCAAATCATAACTGACAAATGGGCTGGCAAAGAGTTTTGGGGTTCATGACATGTACCTGGGGAGTTATGCCGAGTGCCTGGAAGACAGCTTTTGTGGCTTCCTTGGGCAGTGTATCCCCTTGGGGTCGTGCAAACATTCCCTTTGGGAGTTTAGGACTGTGTGGCTCTGCAGTTCTAGGGCCCGATGGCCCCGGAAGACGACGGTTTCCGCACACGAGGACTGAGCCCTGGCACGCCTTACCTGTGGAAGTGATAACGCCCTTTCCCGAAAGGCTTCATCTTAAATTTTCCAGAGAAATCGGGGATCTTGATCTTCTCCATCTCCTTCTGCAGCGCAATCACTCCCTGTTGGCGGGCTGGGGACAGAGAGCAGGGGTTCGTCAGAGCACAGCCAGAGAGTCCGGAAGGGGGGGAGCAGGGCAGGCAGGCTCCAGGCCCTGTCCAGGCCTTGTCCACAGGAGAAGCACCGAGGGGCCCACCCTTGAGGAGGGGTTGGAGAGGTCTAAAACAGGGGCAAACAAGATAGTATTTTCCGCTTTGTGGATCATACTGTCTCTGTCACAACTCCTCAACTCTGCCATTGTTACCAAAAAAAACAACAACACGTAAGTGAATAAACTGGACTGTGCTCCGATAAAACTTTATTTATGGGGACTGAAATTTGAATTTCATGTGATTTTTCACACGTCATGAAATATCATTCTTCTTTAGATTTTTTTTTCAACCGTTTAAAAATGAAAAAACCAGTCTTAGCCCACAGGCCATACAATAGCCAGATTTGGTCTGTGGGCTGTAGTTTGTCAACCCTGGTCTAAGATATCACCCCCAGCCCAGTCAAGTACCTTACAAGTATTTATTAAACACCCATGCCATGCCCAGCAACGTGCTATGCCCTCACAGGTATCTTTCTCCCTCTGGCTTTTAGTCCCTCTTTCCCCAGGACCTTTGCACATGCCTAGACCTTCCTTTCCTCCCGTCTTCCCCTGGTCGGCTTCTAGTCAGCTTGAGCATCATTTGCTCAGTGAGCATTCCCTGACCCAGCAGTGAGAGCAACCCCCTGTTATCATCCTCACGACTCTGTGGACCTCTTTGGAGCCCAGGGACAACATATCCATGTGACCCTTTGATTAACGTCTCTCTCCCCAACTAAATGTAACCTCAGCAGCAATGTCGGTTTTATTTACGGAGGTGTCCCCTACATCTATCCTAGTGCCCTGTACTTAGAAGGCACCTAATTAACATTTGTTGGATGATGAAAAAAATGAATGCCCCAATGCCAGGAATTCCACCCTCCGCTATTGTACAGCTAACAGCATCAGAGGACCAACGGACAGGCAGACAGGTGACCTGGAGAGGAGTCAGCAGTGAGACGAGGGAGCGGAACTTGAACCCGGGCCAGCTGACTCCCATGCCATGTCCGTCCTGCTCTTCCAGACTGGCACTCTGGAGTCAGGTTAACTGACTCCCAGTCCAGTGCTCTTTCCATGGCTTGGGGCTATTGGATTTGCTTCAGCTGCAAAGGAGGGTGAGTGAGAAGTACAAAGAAGAACAAGGGAGAGATCTGGGCAAGGGCTGCTCGGAGGAAGGTAGAACTGGGGTGTGGAAGGTGCCTGAGCCTTCGTGGCCTGAGCCTGGTGTTTCCCAAGAGCCTGTTAAGTAAATAATAGCAACAGTAGTAGAAGTAGTAAACATTTTTCACGCTCTTACTCTGTGCCAGTTTCCTCTGTACATGCATTAAGTTACTGATTTTTAATAATCCTAGGAGGTAGGTCCCCTTACTGCCCCTATTTCACAGATGAAGAAGCGAAGATGCAGAGAGGTAAGGAGCCCTGCCCAGGGCTCCACATCTGATGGGTGGTAGATGCAGGATTTGAACCCAGACCTTCTGATCCCAGAACACATGCCTTGGCGTAAGCCTGCTGGGGGTTCAAAAGTAAGTAACACAGATGTGGTCACCTCCCAGAGGGGAAAGGAAGTGTGGGGTGGTCAGGGTCTGAAAGGCAGCATGGGTCAGGCTTTGAAGGGTCTGTGAATGCCATGCCAAGGGGTGAGGATATCTTCTGAGGGCACTAGGGAGCCATCGAAGATATAAGCATGGGAAAGGCAAGAGCGGATTTGCTGCACTTCAGAAAACTCACTCTGATGGCCACACGGGACATGGGTGGAAGGGGAATCTGAGGCTGCTGTGGCAGGGCATGAGGACTTGTGGATTTAAAGCCCCAGCCCAAGTCTCCTGCCACCAAGCCTCCAGGGCCACCCCAGCTCTGGGTTCAGAGAAGGGGCAGGCTCCTTCCGCTAGATAATGAGGGGCCTGAGGTCTGCACCCCTGGCACTGAGAGATGTGCCACTTGGCCAGGGTAGGAATTGAGGGGTGGGGTACAAGTTCTCCTTGAGTTCTGCCATGATTTCCTCCAAGTACATGAGTCAGTGGGGGCCTGCAGAGCCCCCTGCCATATCTCCACTGGGTCAACAGACAAGACCAGAATTCAGCCCAGCTACCCACTTCCCATGCCCCCTCGCCAAGCCTCAATTGGCTCATCTGCAACTGTCGATAATAAGAGTATGCCCCAGCCAGGGCTGCAATGAGGATTGAATGAAATCACCCGCGAAAACTCCCAGTGCAGCGCCTGGCGCCAGGCACAGGTCAGAGCAGGGTAGGAATGGGGGCGGGGCTGTTTCATGCCCCTCTGTCCTCTGACGGGGCCAGGACAGCGGCCTGGAGAGCCCTCTGGGGGTCCACTAAGAAGGACCCTCCCCAGACCCATCCCACCTGGCCAGCCTGAGCTCTGCTTACTCTAAAGACTGAGGCAAGGGTCCAGAGGCAAAGGGCAGGGCTGAGAACCAGTTTGACAGGAAGAGGAGAGTCCAGAAGCCCCAGCGGGGAGGTCAGGTAGAGGAAGGGAGGCAACCACGAGGACAGTTAGGAGCCCAAGCCGTGGACTTGGAGCCCTCCAGGCCGGCTCTCCAGTCCCAGCTCTGCCACTCGCGAGCCCTGTGGCCCTGGGGAACTCCTGCCTTGGTTTCATCATGTGTAAAATGGGGACGCAAGGGCCCATTTTACTGGATTTAAAGGTCTGGCACACAGTGGAGGCTCAGTAAGTGCACCTCAGGGGAGGGAGAGGAGGGAGGGAAGACGTTCAATTACCGTAGTCAAAGCCGTCCTGGGTGATCCTGGCCACGACGCCGGGATTGGCAGCCATGGCCACCGCTGTGCCCACCGCAGCCAGCACCACCAGGGCAGCCCACCTGGCCATGTCTTTGTCCTCCAGGGCAGCCAAAGCCTCAGGCCTTGGAAGGGAACCCAGGCCCTATAAAGGAGCCGCCTAGGAAACGCGAGCCCGCGGAATGGGAAATGAGGAAAGCACCAGAGCGCGGCTAGAGGGGCGGCAGTTCCCGCACCACGGGCGGGGCGGCAGCCCCAGTGGCAGCCAGGAGCGGAGCCAGGGTCCGCGTGTGCAGCCTGAGACCCCTGGGCCTCCTTATGTCCCTGAGCCCCCCAACGCCCTCTCTGAGCCCCCACCCATCTCAGGACCGAGCTAAAGCTGGGCCACTCTATTATTCTTTCTCCTTTTGATTTCTTCGATATTTTCCATAGTAAAACGTTAAGAAAACAGAACATTTAGCTCTTCCCTGTCCTGAGAGTCATTAGCGGCAGTGAGTAATGGCTGGGATTTGGGAGTCTAACATCTTAGTTGTGGTTTCAAATTTCAGCTCTGCCACTCTCTAAGGGTCTGATCTTGGGCAAGCCTCTGAACCTCTCTGAACCTCAAGTTTCTCTTCTGCGAAGTGGGGACAATGATAGTACCTTCCCTCTCTGGATTGCTGTGAAGCCTGAAGGAGCTTTAAGTCATGTAAAGCCCTTGATGCGCTGCCCCCTCGTACTAAGCACCCAAATGATAGTGGGTAATGTCACTCTGGTTTCAAAAGTGATCACCGTTCATTGGCCAAAATTTGAGAAAGCACCAAGAATAAAAATTGTACATCATCTCCCATTCCAGAGACAAGCAGAAGTGTAATTTATTTCACCTTTTTTTTCGGTAAGCATAGGTTGAGTTCTTTTTCTTTAAAAGACAAAAATGGGATCGCACTGATCACTTTTGTAACATGCCTTTACATTCTCCCCCAGTATTAAACATCCTTCTACTTGCACCATATTCCACTGTTGCCTCATCCTCCAGTTTTCCTAACCAAGTTTTTTAATATCTACACATTTACCCCCGCGCTGGACAGATGCGGAACCTGAGGCTTTGAGGGGAAGCACGCTGCCCACAGTCACGGCGCGAGCGCCCGCAGACCTGACGGGCGCACGCGCTCCACCAGCCACATCTCCCACCGGCTGGGGTCCTTCGGCGCTCGGCGCTCGGTGCTGGGGAGTCGAGGCGATGCGGACACTCCCAGCCCCCAGCCCAGCTTTCCAGACAGGTTGCTCTCTGCTCTGCCCCTGCCCCTTCCTTTGCAGCAGCCTCAGGCCCCGGGTGGGCTGGAACCCTGCCGGGCAGCAGCTCCGTCTCCATGGTGATGAGAGGAGGGGCGGGGCTGCGGCGGGGGCTGCCGGCTTCTTTCCCGCTGGTTCCCCATCAGCCCCCTGGCGCCCTGCTTCCCCGGCTCTGACTTTATGAAAGTATAATGAAGCTCGCTGAGGCAGGAGGGCATGAGACCTCCTGAGGGGTTTTCTTCCTTCTTCCCCTTGCTTGGTTCTAAAGGGGTCTCTGTCCTGCCCTCATCTGTTAACCACTTAGCATCTTACCTGCTTGCTTAAGAGTGGAAGCGCTGGTCGTGTACAGAACATCTACTATATGCCTGGGAACAACCTGTGAAGGAGGGACGGTTAGTCTCCGTTTTGGAGATGAGGAAACTGAGTCACAAAGCAATTAAGTCACTGTCCTGGTCATGTTGCCTTTCAGGGAGAGAAGACTTCTCCCCACCCAGTGCAGTTGTCAGGAGGACTTGCCACTCTAGGTCCTCAGCCCAGCTCTGCCTTCCTTCAAATGACCCGTATCCCCAGTCAGCTTGTATCTATACAAGGAAGACAGCTCTGAGTAGGAGCCAAAACACATAGAATGATGTCTTGTCATAAAATTGGATTTTTGAAAAACTATCTTGCATGCTCTAACTGCTTAAAGTGCCTGAGTCCCCCAGGCCCAGGCAGATGTTACATCTGTGAGGCTGTCTAGCAGGAAAAGAGCATCAAGATGAAACTCATATGGCGATGACTCACACTGCCATAAAATCAGAATCTTAAAAAGAGCTGTCAGGTTTCTGAACAAGCCATCCCCACTGACTTCCTCCCAGTGGCTGATGCCCAGCCAGAACCAGATGAGTCCCCTGGCCCTCTCAGGACCGCGCTGTGTCAGGGGGTGCCTTTAACTTTGAGTAAGAGAGAACCCTCACCCCACACTGGCTTCAAAAATAAGCACATTTTGAGAGGATTGTGAAAAGATGGTGGAGTAGGAAGCTCCAGGACTCGTCCTTCTACAGGAACTGTTTGAAACAACTATTTTGAAACTGGCGGCCAGAAGAACACTGTACAACATCCAAGGAAGAGCAGGAGGAAGAGGTTGGCAGGTTACAGTAAAGACCAGTAAATTGCTCTCTCCATGTGTGGTTACCTTCAACATCCCACTCACTTTTGTGGCAAGTTGCAGTTGGGGTCCAGCCCATGGCTAGCTTGCTTATGACATAAAAGTCCTCTTACCCAAGACCAGGGGTGGGCATAGCTATCACTGACCATGGCTTTAGATTAGAGACTTCAGATTGCCAGGGACCTGACACTGAGGGTGGCCATTGTTCCAACCCAACTCAGACAAAGGTGACAGCAATTGTTTTAACCTGCCTGGGCAAAGTGGTGGTGGAAAACACTTCAAGATGCAATTCTTCCTCAGGGGTGTGGGGGACAGTTACTTGAAGGGCTACATTTGCTGGGCAGGTCAAGAAAGCTCAGCTTTGGGGAGCTGTGGAGGAAGTTCTCAGCACCCCTCCTGATGTCCTCTCCAGGGCACTTTGGAGCTAGTCTGTGCCCTTCATAGGTCCCTGGCCCCATTTCTGCTGGGAAAGGCTGTCTTGGGAAATTCCTCTCCAGCATGTACCCTCTTCCAGAATTTTCCCTCCAGACAAAAACAACTTGAGGCAACAAAAGGAGGATAAGAAACTATGGGGGCATACAGTCTGGGGCAAAGGCTTTTCTGGTTTTAAACACCAAGGAGTGGGAGGTCTGTATCCTGGGAAATAAAGGGGTGATTCAAACTCGTGTAAACAGGGAACCTCCAAAACAGTGAACAAGCGCAAACCCAGGACAAGACACAAACCCAGAAAAGACAGGGAGGACCCTGGACACTGCACTCCCCTTGGACCGACTTTCCTGGTAGGAGGGCTGAAGCTCAAGATAATCTGTCTTAGCACCAGCTGGTTACAAAATCAGGAACACAGACATCTCAGGGAATAATTCCCTGAGTCAATATTTTTTGAATATTAAAATGTACAGTGTGCAAAAAAAAGTATAAGACATAGAAACAGGAAGGTGGCCCATCCAAAGAAAGAGGACCCCAGTGAAGAAGGCCAGAATGTGCACATACCAAACAAAGACTTTTTAAAAATGATCTTTAAAATGCACAAGGTAGGGGAAGAGGCTGTGGCTCAATCAGATGAGCTCCTGTCTACCATATGGGAGGCCCTCAGTTCACATCCCAGAGCCTCCTTGTGAAGGCAGGCTGCCCGCATGCTGTGGAGCACCACCTGGCCCTCAGACGCCGTGGAGTGCTGCCCGGCCCACA
The DNA here is from genome assembly GCF_030445035.2 of Dasypus novemcinctus. NCBI lineage: Eukaryota > Metazoa > Chordata > Mammalia > Cingulata > Dasypodidae > Dasypus > Dasypus novemcinctus. The sequence goes on along the minus strand of NC_080696.1, from coordinate 41,807,873 downwards.
GGCAGCACGGAGAGCTGACTCAGCAAAGGTGATGCAACAAAAGAAGGGTGACAAGCAAGAACACCGAAGAGCCGGCAGTGAATGAACACAGAGATCAGACAGCAAGCAAGCTGCAAGGGGGGAGGGGAGGGGAAAATTTAAATACATAAATAAATAAAATGCACAAGGAGGGGAGTGGGCGTAGCTCAGTTGTTGAGCACCTGCTTTGCATGTACAAAGTGCCAGGTTCAATCTCCTGTACCTCCTAAAAAAAAGTGCTCAAGGAAATGACGGCAAATTCAGAGAGAAGGAACTAAAGGATATCAAGAAAACAATGAATGAGCAATATGAAAATTTTAGTTAAGAGATAGAACTTTTTAAAAGGAACTAAACAGAACTACTGGAATTGAAAACTACCATAACTGAAGTGAAAAATTCCCAGGAGGGTTTCAACAACAGATTGGAACTGGCAGGAGAAAGAATTAGTGAACTCAAAGAAAAGACGATTGAAATGAGTCAGGCTGAGGAGCAGAAAGAAAAAAGAATTATAAAAAGTGAAAATAGCCCAAGATACCACTGAAACACAACCACGCACACCAATACATGCATTATGGCAGGCCCAGAAGGAGAATAAAGAAAGGGGCTGAAGGAGTATTCAAAGAAATAGTGAGAGAACTTCCAAAACGAAAGATGTGAATATGGACATCCAAGAATCCCAGAGAACACCAAACAGGATAAACATGAAGAAAAACATACTTTGTCATATATTGATCATACTATCAAATTCAAAGGAGCAAGGAGAAAATTCTGAAAGCTGCAAGAGAAAGCAATTGTGTTATATACAAAAGATCCTCAATTGGATTGTGTCAATTTCTCATCAGAAACGATGGCAGCAAGAAGGCAGTGCTAAAATTCTTAAAGTCCTGAAAGAAAACAACTGCCAACAAAGAATTTTATATCCGATAGTGCTTTTTTCCAAAAACAAGGGAGAGACTAAGACGTTTCACGATAAACAAAGCTGAGAGAGTCTATCACCACTAGACTTGTCCTACAAGCAATGCTTAAGGGAGTTCTTCAGATTGAAAAGAAAGGACACTAGACAGTGGTTCAAAGTGGCACAAAGAAATAAACACCTCTGGTAAAAGTAACAATTTGGGTAATTATAAATGCCAGTATTATTGTGTTTTATTGTATTGTTTGGTATGTAACTCCACTTCTTACTTTCTATAGGTGCTAAATGCAAATGCATAAAAAATAATGATGAATCTATGGTTTTGGACATGTGTACAAAGATATGTGGTAACAGATACAAAAAAAGGGAGATGAAGGGGTATAGGAAAAGCATGTGTATATGCTATTAAACTCAAGCTGGTATCAAACCAGACAGGATTGTTATATATTTAGGATGCTAAATTTTTTTTTTCTTTTTTTTTTTTTTTTTTTAAGATTTATTTTATTTCTCTTCCCTCTCCCCCTCCTCATTGTCTGCTCTCCGTGTCCATTCGCTGTGTGTTCTTCTGTGTCGCTTGCACTCTTGTCATGCGGCACCAGGAAACTGTGTCACTTTTTTTGTTCATCATCTTGCTGCATCAGCCTCCATGTGTGCAGCACCTCTCCTGGGCAAGCTGCACTTTTTTTTACGTGGGGCGGCTCTCCTTGCAGGGTGCACTCCTTGCACGTGGGCACCGCTACCCGGGGGACACCCCTGCATGACACAGCCCTCCTTGCACATGGCACTGCGTGTGGGCCAGCTCGCCACACGGGCCAGGAGGCCCTGGGTTTGAACCCTGGACCTCTTTTATTTTTTTTATTTTTTATTTTTTTTTTTAATATTTATTTATTATTATTTTTTTAATTACATTAAAAAAATATATATGAGGTCCCATTCAACCCCACTGCCCCCGCCCCCCACTCCCCCCACAGCAACACTCTCTCCCATCATCGTGATACATCCATTGCACCTGGTAAGTTCATCTCTGAGCATCACTGCACCCCATAGTCAATGGTCCACATCATAGCCCAGACTCTCTCATGTTCCATCCAGTGGGCCCTGGGGGGATCTACAGTGCCCCGTAATTGTCCGTGAAGCACTATCCAGGACAACTCCACGTCCCGAAAACACGTCCACATCTCATCTCTTCCTCCCGTTCCCCACACCCAGCAGCCCCCATGGCTACCGTTCCCACACCCATTCCACATTTTCTCTGTGGACATTGGATTGGTTGTGTCCATTGCACACCTATGTCAAGTGAGGGCTTAGATTGCACATGGGTACTGGATGCACTTTTCCCGCTTCTAGTTGTAGACACTCTAGGCTCCATGTTGTGGTGGTTGACCTTCTTCAACTCCATGTTAGCTGAGTGGAGTAAGTCCAATAAGTCAAAGTGTAGGAGCTGAAGTCTGTTGAGGCTCTGGGCCTGGGTGTCATATTATCAGTCCAGAGATTCAAATCCCCTACATATATCTTAAACCCAGCACCAACTACAATTCCAATAAAGTAGCATGCAAGTCTTGTGAAAAGAGATCCACTCTGAGTCCATTTCCATCACGCAGAAACACCAGCTCCAAAGAAGGGCCATCTGTCATGGCAGTGAACCCCTTCTGCCATGACCATAGAACCCGTGGGTCTCTTTATCCCTCAAAAGAACCAATACCTGGGGTTGTATCTACCTTATCTGTCTCTTAGACTCTGTTCAGTTGTACATAGGGGTATTCCTTCTGACAACCTCCAGACTCTTTTTTTAGAGACTCACAGCCTTATAATCTCATTTCTCCTTTCCATTTCCCCCTTACATTAGGTCAAACCGCTTCCCGAAGTCATGTTATTATATGTAGACAGGTATATTCTGCTGTTCCGCATTGAATCTTTGATTCAAGGTCATTTTCTAGTTGCTTCTTCAGCTGGTATGTGGTAGTGATCCCTCGGTGCCAGGGAGGCTCATCCCCGGGTGTCGTGTCCCACGCTGGGGGGAATGTAGGATGCTAAATTTTAACCCCATGGTAACCACAGGAAAATATATGAAAAATACATTCACATAGAAAAGAGAAGTCAGTCAGTATGGTACAATACAAAAAATCAAATATAAAAGTAGGCATTAACAGAAGAATTGAGGGACAAAAAGGGTATATGACTTACAAAGGCTAAATAGCAAATTGACAGAAGAAAGTCCTGTGTTATCAGTAGTGACTTTAAAAGGTAGAGGTTGGTAGAATGGATTAAAAACCATAAGCCAATTCTATGCTGTCTGCAAGAGAGTCACCTAAAATTAAAAAAATATTAGTAGTTTGAAAGTGAAAGGAAGATGCAAGTAGTAACCAAAAGAAAGCTGGGGTAGTGATGCTAATGTGATGGTTTGAAACTGTATGTACCCCAGAAAAATAAGTTCTTGAAGCTAATCCTTTCCTGTGGGTGTGGACCTATTGTAAGTAGGATCTTAAGTGTTTTGAGTATGGCATGGAGCAGTGTCAAATGACAGCTTCCCACAAAATTGGGATATGTCAGACCAAAGAAACACTTGGACAAGTCCAGCTTAGCAAGCAAAAGAGCATATAATAGGGGTTTTATGTGGGGCCTCACCCTTGATGGTCCAGAAAGAAAATCCTCTCTCTTGGAGAGTCCAAGCCTGGTTGTGGCCTAAATCCTCATCCATGGTGGCAGCAGATAACATGGGACTTCTGAGGCTCAGGCTGTACTTGCACAAAGCAAGAGGGTGTCTTATACTACATGTCTATGTGTGGATTGGGAGGGCACATGAGCAGGGAGCATGATTAAAAAGTGCAGTGCTAGGGATAGATAAACAAGGAACGGACTTTCACAGTGTTTCGCAGCACAGCAGAAGTTTCACTTTCACAGTAGCAATGTAAAACCAACATTTACAATGCTTCGTCAGTAAAGCTGAAGTTATTAATACATCCTTCTATTGATACAAACAACAGATTATTCTTACAGTTTCCAGGAAAGAAGTCTAAGCATACAACTTTTACTTACCAGTCACAACCTCACAAACGGTTATTTCTCAAGGTTTGCTGTGTAACTATTAAGAAATGAAATGCTGGGAAGCAGCCGTGGCTCAATCAGTTGGGCTCCCATCTATCATATGGGAGGCCCTGGGTTCACGTCCTAGGGTTTACTTGTGAAAGCAGGCTCACCCACCAGCGCTGCAGAGTGCCACCCGGCCCGTCAGTGCCGCAAAATGCTGACTCAGCAAGGTGATGCAACAACAAAAAAAGAAAAAGGGGAGACAAGCAAACACATGGAAGAATACACAGTGAATAGACACAGAAAGCAGACAGCAAGCAAAAAGCCACAAGGGGGAGGGGTAGGAAAACAAGAAATGAAATGCTGACTAAAAGGGGGAAAAAATGGAAGGGCTGTGAGAAAACGCAAAGCCATATATGCTACAATGTGACCCACCTCTTTCAGGGCAGGTCTTAATCCTCTTACTGGAATATAAGAGAATGAAATTCAGACAAAGGGAGAAAGCCACCAAAGCAAGAAGCTGAAAGCAATGAAATGCAGACGAGAAGGGAGAGACGAGCCACATACCTTGCCATGTAAGAGAGTCCAAGATTGCCAGCAGCCAGTCCTCAGGAAGAAGGTATCATCTTGAAGATGCCTTGATTTAACATTTTCATGGCCTCAGGCCTGTAAACTCGTAAGCTAATAAATTCCCATTGTAAGAGCCAACCCATTTCTGGTATTTTGCTTTTGTCAGCCTAGTAACTTAGAACAACTACTATCAGGTAAATAGACTTTCAGTCAAAATCAGTTACAAGGGACAAAGACAGTCATTACATACTGATAAAGCAGTCAGTTCAACGTGAAGATGTAACAATTATAAATATATGCACCTTAACAACAAAGCTCCAAAAGATATGAAGCAAATACTGACAGATTTGAAAGGAGAAATTGCTGGTTCTACATTAATAGTAGAGACTGTAATACACCACTGTCAATGACGGATAGAGGAGGATGTCATCAATATGATGAAGTAAGCCAGCCCCTGAAAATCCTCCCCAGAGATTCAGCATATAAAGACAAAGCCCACTTGCTTAGAACTCTGGAGGATGGTAGAGACTGGAAAAGGATTCCACAAATGCTGACTTGAAGATAAAGGAAAATATCAGATAGGACACTTGCAACCTACAGACATGCTGGTCCTCTCCCTCTCTGTCACTTTGTCCCATGCAGCTTGGGGAGTTGCTGAGAGACAGCAGCCCAGATCCCCCCCACCTCCCACCAGGGACAGCAGGATAGAACCCCACACATATCCAGGCACAGGGACCCAGGTTCACAGAGACCCAGGGTGGAACAATCCACTGAAGAGTGCTGCATATAAAAGCACCCTCAGGAGGGAAAGAGAGAGAGAGAGGGAGCTATAAAACTGTAGGTGGAAAATGCTGCACTCACTCAATCCAATTTCTGATGAAGGGACCACCTAAACAGAAACCAGACTTTTCTGGAGTGACTCACCTTTCTGAATTGACTCCATCTGGCCCCCTGGGGTGGGATACTCTATTGGGGGAAGAAACTGGAGGCAGAAAAGTCTTACAGTGGAAAATAAAAATGGGGGTGGGGGGGGGTGGAGAGTGAACTGCTCTAAGATGGGAGGGTCCCAAAACTGAAAAGTGTAAGGAAAATGGGACACTGAATGAAGGAGAGAATTTAAACAAATCATAGGAGCTGGGGAGAAAATTCTGCACAAAACCAAACAGAACAGATCAAGATTCCCAAAAAGGGATGGAGGAAAGGACACTTTCCCCTGTAGGTGAAACAATTGCACAAAAAGTACAGTCTTAAAAATTGTACTGCATATCCAGGGCAAGAATCATATGAAGAAAAGCTGAGAAAATTGGATCAGTTAAAGAGTGGCTATTTTAAAGGTCTAGAATAAGTTGGACCAAACATCAAAGAAGAGCCTTAACACAAAGCCAATCAACAATAAAACCCTAGACAAGAGGTAAAAACTGACCTTCAGAATTAACTCATCAAGAGATAATCAGATGCTTGGATATTAGCAAAAAAATTACAAGCCATACAAATAAAATAAAGATATGACTCAGTCAAGAGAACAAATGAAAACTTCAGTGGAGATACAGAACTTGGAACAACTAATCAAAGGAGTTCAAACAATTCTCCTTAATCAATTCAAGGAGATGACAGAAAATATGGACAAAGAACTAAAGGATATTAAGAAGACAATGTATGAGCATAAAGAAGAATTTAAAAGTATAAAAAGAAACATAACAGAAATTATGAGGATGAAAGGCACAATAGTAGAGATTAAACATAAATCATAGGGAATGGATGTGGCTGTAGCAGTTGAGTGCCCATATCCCACATGGGAGGTCCCAGGTTAGGTTCCAGTGCCTCCTAAAGAAGACAAACAACAAGCAGATATTGAGCAAAAACAATGAGCAAGAACAATGATCAGGCAGCGAGAAAAAACAATGAGCGACCATGAGCAGGCAATGAGGGAAAAAAAGCAACAATGAGCAGACAACGAGTAAAAACAAAAAACAAGCAGGGAGCAGATCTGGTTCAAGCAGTTGAGTACCTGCTTCCCACACGGAAGGTCCTGGGTTCAGGTTCCTGTGCCTCCTAAAGAAAAAACAAACAGACAGTGAGCAGACAATGGGCAAAAAACAATGAGCAGACAACAAGAAAAAACAAAAAGAGCAAACAGATGAGGGAGCCATCTTGCGGGGGGGGGATGATTAAACTAGAGGCATGAAACAGTAGATTGGAACAGATAGAAGAAAAAAGGATCATCAAGTTAGAAGACAGGCAAATCGAAATCATACAGTCAGAAGGACAGATAGAGAAAAGAATTGAAAAAATTGAGAAGTGTCTTAGGGATTTGAGTGACAGCACAAAATGCACAAACCTGTGCATCATGTGAGTTCCAGAAGAAGAGAAGGATAAAGGGAAAGAGTATTTGAGAAAATAATGGCCAAAATTTTCCCAACTCTTATGAAAGACATAAACATACGTGTCCAAGAAGTACAACATCCTCCAAACAGAATAAATCTTAATAGACCTATTCCGGGACACATACTAATCAGAATGTCAAATGCCAAAGATAAAGAGAGAATTCTGAAAGCAGCAAGAGAAAAGCGATTGTCATCTACTAGGGATCCCCCCAGTAAGACTAAGTGCTGATATCTATTCAGAAACCATGGAGGCAAGAAGGCAGCGGTAAGGTATCTTTAAAGTACTGAGAAAGAAAAACTGCCAGGCCCAAATTCTTTATCCGACAAAATTGTCCTTGAAAAATGCGGGCGGGTTTTAAATAGTCACAGAGTTTTTAAAAAATGAGACTAAAGGCATTTGCGCTTCCAGAGGGCAGTTTCTGGGAAGGGCTGAAGGCTGAGGGAGAGGAAAACAGAAAGTAAAGAGGCTTTCCCAAGGGAGGGGTGGAGAGGGATGTATCACTCTCACTTCTCCTTTTCCTCTGGAAACCGAAGAACTTTGCCTGTGCCACAATGTTGGCAAGGAAGGCTCTTGTTTGACCAGAACAAGGGAGGATCACAGGAAGAAAAGTCACACAGGAGTTTTGCCAAATATCTGAGAGCCTCCGACACCCCGAGATATTTCCCCTCAGCCACAGGAACTAGGTGTCTATACTCAGCAGAGCCCTACAGGGAAGTTTTGCTAGACAAGAGCGGCTCCCTGCCTGGTCCTGCCCTGTGGTGGTGGGCAACAGGCGCTCTGGGACTAGAGTGGGGCCAGTGAGGGACAGGGGACTTGAGCCCTGGCTTTGCCTCCACGTGCCTGTGTGTCCTGGGACCAGTACTTGCTGCTGTCTGGGTCCCAGGGCCCTCGGCTGTAAGAACAGGCACCATCAATGGAGAGCTTGGCCCCCACCAGGAAGCAGGCCTGGCCCTTGGCCAATGGTCTCTTTCAATCCTCACGTGACTCCAAAGGTGCATCTCCTTGGCTTCTTTTTACAGATGAGATCATTGAGGCTCAAAGAAGCTAAGTGCCTTGCTCAAGGCCACACGGCGAAGAAGTGGCAAAGGGATGTTGGGTGGTCCTTAAGTGTCTGCAAGCTCTGAGAGTGTGTCATTCTGTGCCTCCCCCAAAGGGCAAGAGAGAGGACAAATCACGCTGCTTTTGGACACAGGTGCCCTGGGTTCAAGTACTGGCTCAGCTTTGTGACAGGGGGAGTTATTGAATCTAGAATAAGAAGGGGCCTTGGAGAGTTCTCAGTCCAGTTTTCCCAAGAGATGGCTCAAGTGGCCCTGAAGGGGACCAAGATGATTTCTGGTAGGACAAAGGGGAATATATTTTATTTTAAAAACTATTTTTTGAAGTATTAATGTATATAGTCAAGGTGCACAAATCTTAAGTGCACTAAATCTTACACAAGTACATACCAGCTAACCATCATCCAAGTCAAGATTTAGAATATTCTAAACACCCAGAAGCTTCCCGGTGCCCTTCTGTGTTGGAGAACTCCCCAGACGCTTCAAGGCCCAGCTCAAATGCCACCTCCCAGGTAGAGCTTGCTATTTGCTCTGGGTCCCCTTCAGGTCCCATCTCCATATTTGCCACCCTCTCTAATTGTCATGTTTATCTACCTTTTTTCTCCACCCCTTAAAGGATTGATAGCACAGGCTCTGAAGCCAGCTCGACCTGGGTTCAAATCCTACCTTTGTTACTTGCAAGCTGTGTGACCCTGGGCAAGTCACTAACCTCTCTGAGACGCTGTTCCCTCTTCTGTAAAATGGGAATGATAACATCTACCTTATATGGTTAGTATTAGATTAATGGGCAAATGCAATATAGTCCATAAGAGATGCTCAGTCATGATAGCTATTTTTATTTGAATTTTTGGTTCTTAGTACTCTTAAATGTTTTCTTTTGAAATAATCCCAAACTTACAAAACTGTTCCAAAAATAGTGCAAAGAAAACCTGTAAACCCTTCACTCAGATTCCCCAAATTAAAAATATGTTAAATTTTTTCAGATTTGACAGTAAGTGCAGACATGATATTTCTGGGTGTATTTCCTAAAAACAAGGACTTGCTCCTGCATACTCACAGTATCAACATTAATATAGTTCAACCCTCTAATCCACAGGCCCCGTTCATATTTTCTAAGTGTGTTAAGATCTCCTGTTGCGTTTAGTTGTTATGTCTCTGGCCTCTTTTAACCTGGAACAGTTCCTTATCGTTTCCTGTTTTTCATGGCCGTGACATTTTGAAGAGAACAGTCAGCTACTTTGAAGACTTTCTATCAGTTTGCACTCGTCTGTCTCCTCAGCACTGGCTTCGGGTTCTCACTTCGTGCAGGGGTACCACAGAAGCGCCCGTCTTCCAGTGCTGCCCAGCGGGCGGCTCGCAACCTCTGTGGGTCCCGTCATTTGATTAGGGTGGTGTCTGCTCTAAAGTTAGTAACAAGTGTCAGTAGTGGAGAGATACGTTGAGACTACGTAAACATTCTATTTCTTACCAAATGTTCACCCACTAATCTTAGCAACCGTGGTTGATTCCAGCCTGAATCAATTACCACGATTATGAAGTAGTGAGTTTTCTAATTCTATAATTCCTTCTACACTCGCTAGTTGTTGTTCTACTAATGGAAGATCTTTCCATTCTCCCACATTTATTCATTCACAGATTCCTATTTTATTTAATGGGTTATAATCCATTACTATCATTGTTCCTTTTGAATCTCAAATTGTCCCATTTTGGCCTGTGGGAGTTCCTTCCAGCTCCTGTATCCTTTTGACACATCCCCGATATTTTTTGAATAATTCCTTACATTCTGGCATAACAAGATGTTCCAGGGTCGTCGCAGGGTTTATCTGCCACAGCCTCGCAGTCAGCCATTTCTCTGGGGAGCTCTGCTTCCTTTCAGTGACACGTCATTTAGAAGCCCGGATGTGGGCTTCAGGGGACCCCATTGGGGTGTCCTTGCTTCTAGTCCTCTGGGAAGTAGAGCTGGACAGAGCTGGGAAGTAGATGTATGCATATCCACATGCATACACACAAACATGCATCTATCTGTATGTTAAGCTAGACCTGGTCCACACACCTATACACATGCGGCTACCTGTACATATTAAACCCGTGACTGTACACGGAGACCTCCAATTCCAAGTCAGCCTCTCACAACGCATTCCTACCTTTCCTCTTCGTGTTTTCTAATTCCCTTCTCCTGGCTTCCGTTAACTCTCAAGCTATTTACTTATTTGTCCAATGCCCCGGCAATCACACGGCCCACGGGCTGAACCCTCCTGGGGCTCGGAGGGGGAGGGCTGGTGTCGAGCATCATGTCGTTCAAGTGATAGAAAAAAGCAGAGTGTCCGAGGGCCCAGAGCCTGGGGAGGCAGAGGGTCTGTGCTGGGCCGGAGCCCCTTGGCCCCGGTGCAGCCGTCGCGGGCAGCCGCTCGGGCAGGAAGGGCTGGCGCTGGGCCCGGGGCTGGTTTGCGTCTCAGCCAGCAGCGCGTCTGTGCTCACCGCGAGGCTGCGGTCTGAGGCTCAGGGATGGGCCGTGTGGGAGGGCCCTGCCGCTGCTGCGTGCATCCTGCCGTCCTTGTTTCCGCAGGACCTGGGACCAGGCCCGTCCACACGGCCACAGACGGCCACCTCGGCCCTCGGGGCGGGCTCCTCTCTCCGGGTGGGTGGCTCAGGGCAGCGCACCGCCTCTTCCCTGCATCCCAGGCTCGCTGTCCCCGTCGTCTCTCCACCCGAGCTGCCAGCGGGAGCCCTCAGAAGCCCCACGCAGACCTGGTCTCTTTCTGCTTCACGTCACCCCGGGACAAAGCCCATTTCCTCGACAGGTTCACCCCAGTGGTTCTCAAACTGTAGACTGAGGAGCATCACGCAGGAACTTGCTAATGTGCAGATTCCCAGGCCTGCCCTCCCTCCCCCTCGCCCCAGCCCCCTGCCCTGAGATTCTGACACAGCAGGTAAGTACAGCGTCTGGGATGTTCCCAGTTGACTCTCACACAGCTGGGTTCCAGGCCAGACCTCGAGAAACACTAACGTAAAGAAATAGCCTTGACTGTGTGAAACTGCTTCGTGCCTCCCTGCCTTTGACCTTGCAGTTCCTCACTGCCTGGCACGCCCTTCCCAGTTCAGCTGGACCGAGCCCTCCAGGAAGCCTACCCTGCCCGCCTTGCGCGGGGCATCCTAAGCTCGCCCCATGCAAAATACAGCCTTGGCCCACCAGGCCTGGGCCACGTGGACAGTTATTACTTTTTGCTGGGGGGTAGGGGGGGTGAGGAGATAAATGCTGACACTGCAGGCCAGTCTCACCCACTCCCAGCCCTTAGGAAAGACCACTACCTCAGTTTCCTCATCTGTGAAGTAGGGGAGCAATGCCCGCTTATAAGGCTCACCAGCAGATTCAGTGTGATAGTGCACATGGCACTCAGCAGACCGTCTGGCACATAGCAGGTGCTCATTAAAGCTGGTTTCCTTCTTCCTTCTCTCCTGAGGATGCCAGTTCCTCCTACCACTGGAGCCAGGGGTGAGGCAGGAAGCCCGACCTGCTGTCAGGTGACTCGATGTGTTCAGGCTGGGGAAACTCAAGGGGGTGCTTCCAGGCCAGGAAGCTGTGCCACTTTCGCCCCCGTCGGCCAGCCAGGCAAGACCCTCCTGCATAAGGGGAAGGAAGCGTGGCTCAACGACACCCTCTCTGATTGCTCAGGCTCTGGCCTCACCATCCTGATTCTCAGAAACTTCACGCCTGGGAATCTATCACCATCAAAGTCCAGTGCCCTGCTCTGCAGGGTAAAGGGTCCCATGCAGCTTAATAGAGGCCTAATGGAAAAGCCCAGGAAACTGGCTGCAGGGCAGGCCCAGAGCCAGCTGCTGACCCGATGTGCATTTCTAGAACAGTCCTTCTGACCGCAGGTTGGAGGGCCAGATGGGAGAGCAGGATAGTTTATTTGCAAAGCCCATGATTGAGAAAAAGCCATTGCAAATTTAGCAATTCTTTTAAATGAGTTTGCATTTCTCTAGTCCCCAACAGTCTACAGACATTTGAAATGAGGGACATGTTTGATGACATTTACTAGTGTTTGGCTAGAAGGACCTGGAAGGCCCAAATCTTGCCCTGCAAGTTCCCTGCACCCTGCTCCCATAATCTACCCGGGGAGCCACAGAGGACTATTCCACACAGAAAGAAAAGACTGATGTATTATTAGCAGGGCCGCAGCCGGTGGCCGAGGCCCGGCTTGAGCAAAACCCGGGCTTGGGGCCTCCCGCTGCTTAAACCCTTCCCCACGGGCTGGCCATCTGGGAGAGAAATCCCGAACACGACCGGCAAGGGGGCGGGGGAGGCTGAGAGCCAGGCTGGGCTGGGCTTGCTGACCACGTGGCACAAAGTGGAAGGACGTGGAGAAAGGGCACCCGAGCACGTGGCCTTCTAGCCACAGAGACGCCTGCCTCCTGGACACAAGGCCGGTCAATGGCCTGGGATTCAGCCCATCAGGGTGGCAATTCCAGCTTCCTGGGGTGGGGGGGAGGGGAAGGATAGGGAGAGCAGGGAGGCAGGCAGAGGGTTAGGGGGGTGCTTCCTCCCCCCTTGGGCCTACAGACAATGCCTCGTGGAGATGTGGGTTTGCAGGCCCTTTGAAGGAATCCAGAATCTCCACGCCAGCCTGCAACGCACAGCCCAGGATTTTCTTGGTGGACCATACGGAGCTATTAGGGGATTTTGCTAAGATAAGCCTTTGTTATTATTATTATTAGATGACATTTACTGAGCACTTACTATATGCAAGGCACAATGCCAAGTGTGCACCTCAATTAATTTTAGGAAAGTTCACGCCGGCTTCAGGGTAGAGGCCTGGGGAATTTCCTGTGATTCCGTAAGTCTAACCATATCCCTTTAATAAATTCCTTTTCAGCCTGAAGGAGCTGAAGTGGCTTTCTCTTGCTGATAATGAGGAATCCTGATTGATTCAGTGCAGCTGTAGCGCTGAGTAACTGAGGTGACCACAGGTGACGAGAACCACAAAAGGCAGTTGTTTCCTGGGGTCTGTGGCCAGGTGCCCCATGGTCTGAAGGTGGAGGCTTCCTTCCTGAGAAGAAAGGCAAGACAAGCATTTTCAAAAGGATTCCGTATACACCATCTCATTTAACCCTCTCCACTAAAGAAGCAGCTGGCATTCACATTTTACATATAAAGACACTGAGGGTCAGGCAGGTTGTCAAGGTCTCACAGCTACTAAGAGGTTAGGCTGAGAACCAGTCCAAATCCAGTCTCTTCCTATATACCCCTCATGGAGCTCCCAGAGGTACCTTGAGGACTAAATGGGTGGGAGACTGACCATGTGAGGGTGTCAGAAGGTGTGGAGGGCCAGGGTGGGGCACTGTTACTTATAAAATCCCTGTCTGGGCTGGCGCCCTCCCAGCACCTCCCCGGCACATCAGTGTATCCTGATATGGGCCTTCCATGGACTCTGCAAGAGATCAGCCCGCGGGCCAGCCCTCAGGGCCTTGCTGGCCACCAAGAGCCTACTGTGCGCCTTGCCCTGTGCTGTAAATTCCCCAAAGAGCGAAAACAGTGTGACTCTGGGCCCGGATGTTGCTGCCAATCCACCTGCGGGGAGGGGAGCACTGTGCAATGAGACCTCCCCTGGCCGGGCGGGTGCTGGCGCTCTCCAGGCGTGACGGGACGCAGGTTGTCCACCGAGGGTGCTCGGCCCCGGCTGGAGCCCTGTCTGCTAAGGGGAGTCCGGGCTTGGCACCTCAGCCTCTTCCTGTCCCCACCAGCTGGGCAGGGGCTGCATGGTGTCTTGGATCCCGGGTGGCCGAACGGGGAGGGGAGGGGTGGGGAGAGGACTAAGGTCTGGGGCTGGCCCTGGGGATGCTCTCTGCGGGCAGGACCCTTCTCTGAGTTCTTCCTTGATCTACCCCAAGCACCTCGAACGGTCCCTGGCACATACTGGGTGCTCAGTAGACAGGTGCTGGCTGGATGACGAGAGCTTGGGGGAGGGGGAGCCCCAAAGCGATGGTGGTGAGGAAGTGGGGGCTGAAGAGAGGCAAGAGTGGGAAGCTGTCCTGGAGACCATGCACATTCCTGTTAGGACACCCCAAAACACAAGTGAAGGGGCTTGGGGGTCGTTTCAGAAATATTTTAGGGTGTCAGGACCACTATTCTCTGGCCATCACATCCCCTGGAATGAGGGATCAGTAGACTTATTTATCGGTCAGCTGGATTTTTCGCAGCAATCCCCCTAAATATTTACTGAGCCAACTACACGACACGGACAAGAAGCCCTCAGTTAAACCATGGGCTTTAATTAGTAGTACAATTACAAAAAGGTGCCACCATCAATTACAGCAAATGCTCCACACCAATGCAAGGTGTTGGGGGTGGGATGTGTGGGAATCCTGGATTTTAAGCACTCTTGTTCTATAAACCCACAACTTCTCTAAAAAACAAAATAGTGAAAAGATATAAAAATACATTTACTGAGCACTTACATGGTGTCAGGGGACATCCTGAGCTCTTTACACGTGAGCGGGTACATTCATACACAGGCAACATTCCGATAAGGTAGGCACTCTCGGTAGCCCTGTGTTCCAAAGGAGGATGCCAAGGCACAGAGAGGGTGAGGAGCTGGCCCAGGGCCACACAGTTGATAAGTGATGGATTGGGACTCAAACCTGTCAGCACCAGAGCCCGTCCTCTGGCCCTCACGCTGCATCTGCCAGAGCCAGGCAGTAGGGGAGGGGACAATGACTCAGAAGGGACCAGGTTGCCTGCGGCATCTGAATTTCCACGCCCTCTCCCAGGCTCCCGCCCGGTCCCCCTGGGAGGAAATATAAAAGTTGACAAGAAGGGCCCGGTTCATCTGCCGCCTCTGTTTTCCCAGCTGCGGAGTGTCTGCGCCTCCCCGCCCGGGCTCCCCAGAGTCAGCACTGGACTCCTGCGGTTCCAAGCAGCTGGGACAAAGTGCGGTCATCGTGGGAAAAAGTAGAAAATACAGGGAACAAAAGACAAAGAAAATCGGACTTAACCCCTCCGCTCAGAGAGACTCACGGTCACCATTTTTGGTGTTTATCCAGCAGTTTTTCTTTCTAGCACTGGACGCGTCAACGTGTGTGCGCGCCCGTGGAAGCCCATTACACAGCTGTGTAACCTGGATAGTCATCTGACTGTATTGAGGATGTTTTTCCATATCATTAAATATTTTACACAACATATTTTTCTTTCGCTTTCACTTTATCGGCTTATTTTGATTTATAAAGGTATTATGTGCAACACCTTTTTATAGTTTGCAGTTTTTATTGAGGTGTAATTTACATGCAGTAACATTCACCATTTCTAGCTGAGAGTTCTATTTCTGGCAAACTCATAGTCAGGTAATCACCACCATAATCAGTATTTGAACAGTTCTGTCGTCCCCAAGATTTCTGTGTCCCTTTTTAGTCAACTCTTCCCACCATCCCAGCCGCTGGCAGCCACTGATCTGTTTTCTTTCCCTACACATTTACTTTTTCAAGAATGTCATATAAATGGAATCATAGTCTGGAGCCTTTTGAGTCTGACTTCTTCCACTTGTCCTAATGCAGCTGAGATTGATCCATGTTGTTGCACGTATCATACTGTTTCTTTTTATTGCTGAGAATATCCCACTGTATGGATGTGCCACAGTTTGTTTATGCCTTCACCAGCTGAAGGACTCCTGGATGGCGTTCAGATGTTGGTGATTATAAATAGAGCTGCTATAAACCTTCATGTACAGGTTTTTGTGTGAACATAATCTAGGAGTGGAATTACTAGATCCTAAGGTGTGGGTTTAAATATACGCAACATAATTTTTTTAACATGGGAAAAGCTAATGTGTTTTATTTATGGTTGTCCAAAATCATTGTGAAAAAAATCAAACAATACAGATAAATGGCTAATGGTTTAATATAAATCCTTCCTTCCTTTTATGCATCTGTGAACATACGTTACCTCTGGATTACATAAAAAATACTGTATATGGTTCTACAACCTGCTTTTCTCAATATTTCAATCTGCTTTTTTTCCATTTCTCTTCATCACCATATTAAAATGTACCACATCTTTTTAGATTACTACACAATGTTCCATTGTGTGGAAGTACAAAAATTTATTTAAACTATTCCTTCTTACTGGATATACAATTAGATTGTTTTCTGTTTTTTACTCTAATAAACAACAACCTTGAGATAAGTCTCTTTTTTCTTCACATTTACAGTTCTTTCTTTTTTTTGCATAGGGGCAGCTCTCCTTAAGGGGTGCACTCCTTGCACGTGGGGCTCCCTACGTGGGGGACACCACTGTGTGGCATGGCTCTCCTTGCGTGCGACAGCACTGCACATGGGCCATCTTACCACACAGACCAGGAGGCCCTGGGTTCGAATCCTGCACCTCCTGTATGGTGGGCAGATGCTCTATAAGTTCAGCTATATCCACTTCCTCAGTTATTTCTTTAGGATAAATTCCTAGGCATGGATTGGCTGGGACAAAGATTTGTATGACACTTTATTTTATTTTACTTTTTCTTTAACATGTTTATTCTCATCTGATAAATGACACAGCCTGCACAGTAGATCCAGGAGAAAAATATGGTCAGACAAATGGTGCTGGAAAATTGGCTATCCATATGGGAAAAAAAGAAATGATTCTTTACCTCATATCATACATTAAAATCCATCCCAGATGGATTAAGGATTTAATAAGGATTTAAATGTAAATGATAAAACTTTACAACTTTAGAAGAAAATGTACAAGGACCTGGCTCAATCCCCAGTACCTTCTTTCAAAAATTACATACAGGTAGCGGACTTGGCCCAGTGGTTAGGGCGTCCGTCTACCACATGGGAGGTCCGCGGTTCAAACCCCGGGCCTCCTTGACCCGTGTGGAGCTGGCCCATGCGCAGCGCTGATGAGCACAAGGAGTGCCATGCCACACAGGGGTGTCCCCCACGTAGGAGAGCCCCACACGTAAGGAGTGCGCCCCGTAAGGAGAGCCGCTCAGCGCGAAAGAAAGTGCAGCCTGCCCAAGAATGGTGCTGCACACTCGGAGAGTTGACGTGGCAAGATGATGCAACAAAAAGAAACACAGATTCCCGTGCCGCTGACAACAACAGAAGCGGACAAAGAAGACAACACAAATAGACACAGAGAACAGACAACCGGGGTGGGGTGGGGCGGGGCGGGGGGGGAGAAATAAATAAATAAATCTTTTTTAAAAAATTACATACATATATATGCAACATAACTAATCAAAGAATAAGTATTCAGAGTATATAAAAACTCTTGAACCAACAAGACAAATTCTATTATAATAAAGTCACAATAGGAAATGAATTATTAAAGACATGAACAGGAATTTCATAAAATAAGGGGCAGAAATGATCCATAAACATGAGAAAAGATGCTCAACCTCATTATCAATCAAATAAATGCAGATTAAGACCAAAGGAGACTCAATACATGCCCAATGAACCAGCAAAAATGAAAAAGTCAGAAGACCCCAAGGAAGGAGGAGGCTCTGGATGGAGCTGGAGGGTGCTCGGGAAGACAGCATGCTATCGTCTAGCAAAGCTGAAGACGCTTGCCCTGTAATGGGAGCAAAAATGCATCTCATGGTGCACTCCTAGGTCTACCCAAAAGAAGTCCCCATCTGTAAATCAGAAACATATAGAATACTCAGAGTGGCACTGTTATAGTAGCAGAAAAGTGTAAACAACTCAAATATCAATGAACAATAGAAAACAGCTACATTGCATAACACGCAGGCAAAGAAATACTGCACGGCCTTGAAAACCAATGAACTTCAGCTGCTTGTGTCAATGTGCGTGAATCTCAAAAGCAGAATGTTGAGCGGAAACAGCAAGTCACAGAAGAATATATTCAGTCCGACCCCATTCATATGAAGTTTGTAAACAGAACAAACTAAACAATTTTTTTTTGTTGTTTAGGGAACTACATATAGGGGACAAATACACATAAAAAGAAAAGCAAGGGAATAGTTTGCCCTGGATCTGGGCAGGGACATGGAGGGAGGGGGCTTTGATGGGAGGGGTCTTAAGGGTAATGCAGATTGGTGGGTTCATGGGTAGTTACCATTATTCTTCAAACTGTACATATATGTCTTTATATCACAATGAAAATGAAAAAATCCGTAATTGTTCTTTATTTCGAATGTACCACGGTTGTGTAAGATGCTAACATTGGGGAATGTGGGGTGAAGGGTATACTCGGAATTCTCTATACTGTCTTGGCAACCTCGGTAACTCTAAAATTATTTCAGAATAAAAGTTTTTAAAAAGTACTGCAAGGACAAACCCTACAAGGCCGTGGAGACCGCTCTGAAGTGTTTGGATTCTCTTCTCTGCACAATGGGGAGTCCCTGGAGGGTTTTCAAAGGTAGGGCAGAGTCTGAAGAACAGGGTAAGACGCAGATACAGCATCTTAAGAACTTCACATATGGTCATAGATGTGGAGGCAGAACTTCCCTGTGGCCAGATGGTGATTGTCTTGACCCTGGGTCTGTGTTTTGGGGCCTGTGAGTCTGGGGGTGGGACCATGTGACCCGTGCGAGGGGGGACATGTGGGGGGGGGGGAACAGGGGAGAACACAGCGTCCATTGATCAGAGGACAGCTGCGGGAAGGGCGGCCCCACAGAGACGTCAGTGGAGGGTCCCTGGGGGAGATGGGGAGGAAACGAGAAGGACAAAATCTGTAGGCGTTGATGGGGGGCTGGAGGGGGGGCTGGGAGCCCCCCATTCAAGCTTCAGGCATCCTTCAGCCACCTCCTAAGTGACCTCTCCTCAAGACTTCCAGCCCCTGCGCCTCCACTCCCAGGTCACATCCCTCCCGCCCCTCTCTTCTGTCATCTTAGGAGGTGAGCAGCTCCACGCCCCACTCCTCTCCCCGCCCACATGCACACACCTGCCTCTTCTCCGCTCCGTGGAGGCGCAGCCCTCCACCTGGGGCCTGCTTGTTCTAAGTTTCCAGCCTCTTTTTTCCTGACATCTCAGTTCACAAGACACTCGTCACAAAATCAGATAAAACTCCCTCTAGCCTGGAGGCTTCCCCCCAGCCACCGCTCTCTCTCCCCTCTTCAGCTATTCCTCCTCAAAGCCTCATTTGTCCCTGCGCCCACTCCTTCTGCATCCACTTCCTGCCTTCAGGCCACCCAACCCCACTAATGGCCCCAACCTCCCACCCCACATGTAGGAGCAGCACCTTCCCCCCACCCCTGCAAGCAGGCCCCCTTGCCTTGCTTTCTCTCTCTCAAGTAGCACTCCTCTCCTCCTGCTGTAGATTATCCTTATCTGCATCTAATCTGTCTCCCCCACTAGACTGTCAGGCCTCTGAGAGCAGGAAGTCTGCTCACTGCACGTGGCTTTGCTCACCGCACTGTTTCCAGTGCCAAGAAAAGTGCTGGCACCCAGTAGGAACTCAGTAAACATTCGTTGATTGAATGAAAGAAAGAACTTCTTGCCAAACTCAAAGGACACTCATTTTAGTCATCTGATAATTAGGTAGACATAGACGTGTAGATATATAGATAGATACAGAGATAGAAGAAAAATGTAAAAGATACAAAGGGGTAAACAGTGAAACACATATTCTCCCAGAGATGTGCTATGAAAGTACAAGCAAATATGTACCATACGTTTATGTCAAGGGATGGCCTTTTCACACGTCCACAAATGACTGTGTACGAACTTACTGCTGCCCGCTTGATGGTCTTACCTCCTTTGCCTTGTGGGAGTCAGTTTCCAAGATGACCCCAACGGTGCCTGCCTCCTGGCATTCCATCCCTAATATCATCCCTCCCACTGAGCAGTGCTGACCGCCATAGGATGGTGTGGAAATGACGTGTGTGGCTTTCCAGGCTGGGTCACAAGACATTCCGGCTTGTGCCTTGCTCTCTCTTGGGTCCTTGCTCTGGAGAAGCCAGCTGCCATGTTGAGAGGACACTCAAGCCGCCCTACGGACGTTCCAGGGGAAGGACCACGGCCTCCCGCCGGCAGCCAGCACCAACTCATCAACTGATGACGAAGCCGCCTCGAAGTGGATCTGTCAGTCTCAGGCAAACCTTCAGATGACTGTAGCTTTGCTCAACACCTTGACCGCCATCTCCTCAGAGACCCTGCGCAAAAGCCGCTCAGCCACGCCACTCCTGAATTCCTGAGCTGTAGAAACTGCGTGAGAGAAATGTTCCTTGTTGCTTAAAGATGCTGAGTTGTGGAGTATTTTGTTACGCAGCAGTAGATAACTACTATACCCTTGAAGATAGTTCCGTATCAGTTCATAGAGAGCTGTCCCATTCTGCGTAATGCCTGACAAAAATTCTGTGTCATATTTTAGGTCTGGATTTAGTAGGTCTCTGAGCAGCCTTGACACTGCACATCTCTTCTCCATGAGGCTTAGACAGCTCTTTCTCTGGTTCTCTCATGGGGTCCTATTTCACCCCTTAAGCCCAGAGACTTCGGGCTCTGTCTTGGGCCCCCTTCTTTGTCCCCTCAACACTCTTGAGCCATTTCCCATGACCAGTGGATCAAGCTCTTTCCCCATCCCCCCATGATGCTGCCAACTCCCCAACCTCTCTCTCTAGTTCAGATCTCTTTAGACCCCCAGATCATTGTCACCCCCTCAGTCTCAGGAGCTTGAAATTAAGTGTATCTTTCCCCAATCTTGCTCATTGCCGTGTGTCCCCATCCAACAGATGCCCCCCCTCCCACCAGTAACCTGAAGGCATCCAGGACACCTCCATCCCCCTACCACTAGTCAACCGACTTCTAGCCTATGGATTTTTCCTTCTATAGATTTTTTTTTAGTTTTTAGTATTCCTTTCTCCTCTCTATCCCTAACCTTCCCCTCCCCCAACACCAAGACCACCATCACCTCCTGCCTGGACCACTGTGGCAGGCTCCTCACTGGTCTACTGCTACTGTGTCGAGTATTCTCTGCAGGGTAGCTGGAAGGATCTTTAAAATCCAAATTTGCTTAACACTTTCATTGGCTTCTTAATCTTTACAAAAAGAAAAAGAAAGAGAATTCTTAGCACACACATCACACAAGGTTCCTTGAATTGGACCTGGCCAACCTCAAACTCCTGCCTCAGGACCTTTGCACTTGCTGCTCACTCTTCCTCAAACACACTCCACCCAGATTCTTCATGACTCACTGCCTTCATTTCTTCAGGTTTTCTACTAGTGGCCATTTTATCCAAAAGGCCTTCTTCATAAAATAGAAGACTCCAGGCCCTTACTCTGCTTTCCTTTCCTCCACAGGACTTATCACCTCATGTATGTGATGCATCTATTTGCTCATCAGTTTGTTTTTCTCGTTTCTTACAAAGATGTGAGGTGCAGAAACTTCACTTTGTTCACTGTGCCCAAACCCAGTGGCTAAATACAGCCTGGCATATAATAAGCATGCAACAGATGTAACGAATTAATGCATGAGCTTCTTGTCTCTTCCTGCCTCATATTTTGGCTTCCAGCAAAACTGAATTGCTTTTGGCTGCCCACACCTACTGTGATGCTTATCACCTCCAAACCTTTGCTCATGCTGAGCCTCCTGCCTGAGTGACCCTTCCTCCTTTACACAGACATTACCTATGGCTTCTTTTAAGATTCTGTTTGGGTGAACACCTCCTCCAGGCAGCCTTCCCTGACTGGTGCTCCATTTGCCTGGGTGAAATACCCTGCCCTGGGCTACTGTAGTATCTTGGACATCTCTTGATTGCAGGACTTGTCACTGTACTTTTGAGGAGCCTGATTGCTTGCTTGCTTATTATGAACGTCTTGTGAGCTTGCCCTCTCTCTGGTAAATCCTAGCATAGGGCCTGAGACCGGCAGTGCCACGTGAATGCTTTTATGAATGAATGAATGAATGAATGAATGAGTCAGCCAGGGGACTCGATCTGTGACCTTGAGCAAGCACCAGTCCCTCTCTGGGCCCCAGCTTCCAGCTTTTCCCAGTCTGTGGAACCAGAGGTCTGACTCTCCAGCGGGCTAATTGAAACTGCAGGTCCCAGTCCTGGCCTGGGGGGGTTCTGTCCTATTTTGGGGGGCAAGGGGGACATCTGCATGCAGCACCCCCTGCGGTCATATAGCTGGACCAAGGCATCTAAGACCCCTGCCCGCTCTGCACTCCAGAGCTTTGCCAAGAACCTAGAAGGGGCCGGCAGTACTCGAGCCCCTGGAGGACCATCCGGGAGGACTCCCTGGGGTGGAGGCGGGGTACGGGCAGGAGAAAAGTGATTGCCTCCCCTGCTGTGCCCCCCCTTCCAGGGCCGAAGACTGAAAGGGGGAAGAAAAACAAGCCCAGCTGCACAGGGCAATCTAGGCCTTTCATGGTGAGCTGAGTTCTCAGCCGCCGGGTGAGGCCACACTGTGACCCCAGCCTCTCCCTGCTGCCGCGGCCGCAGCTGCAGCATCTGCCCAGCTTCCTCACACGTGGGGAAGAGGCCGGGGTGTCCTCGGGTGGCTTCTGAGCCCTGAAGTGGGGCCACGGATGGGACAGGGCCAACCCGTGAGAAAGCAGGCAAGGAAGCCAGAAGTTTGGGGGAGCAGGCACGTCCGTGTGGAGAACCCCGGCTACGTGGGAAGGCAGGCCAGGCTGCCGGGGCTAAAGGAGCTCGGTCATCCGCCGACCTCCAGGTGTGAGAAAGCAGGTGGGCGGAGCTGAGTTCCAGGCGGCCTTGACACCCTCCGTCCCACCCCACCTGTCTCCAGGTGAGACCTCACTCACAGGTCCTTCCTCCACGCCTGCTTTTCACTTCTTCTGTCCACAGTGAGAACCCTGAGATCCAAAACATCAGTGCACTTACCTACTTCTCCTATCACACAATATGCAAATAATACTTTCCAAATAACAGCAGTATCTCAACGAACTACTACTAAGCGAAGTTCAAGATTTTTTTGCAGTCCTCCTTGTCCTTAGACTATAACTCACCAAGAGGTCAGAGTCCTGTGGCCAAAGTTATGTTAATCAATTCTCTTGTTTTTGTGCTTATCTGATCAATCTGAAATACACCTAAGTTCACTTGTCGCCTTTGTATTCAAGTTTCGAGTTTACTTTTTTCTCTTTTTAACTGAATTTTATTTTTGAAAACATGAAATATTTACATCGTTCAAAAGTCAGAACTATATTAAATATATATATGTTCACAAAAATTTCCCTTTCATCTTTTTCTTTTCCACTGTGTTCCCACCAACACCCTATGAGTAACTATTGTCAATAAATTTCTGATTTATCTTTCCTGGGTTTTATTTTAATTGATTAATTAATTAAAATATATATATTTAAATTTTCTCACACGAAAGGTGGCATACTATGAACAGACCTTTACACCTTGATTTTGTTTAGCTTAGAGCCACTCCCTACTGGGCCCTAGGATCTTGCTCTTCGCTTTTATGGCCCCAGAGCACACCCTTTAGTGCCTTCATGGGGTGCCATGGCTCGTTCCCCCGGTTTCCTATGGATGGACATTTGTGTATTTCCAACATTTTACTATTATAAATAATGCTGCAATGAATAAGTTGTTTCATATTTATGGAAATACAGCTTTAGGATAAATCCTAGAAGTAAAATGGGTCAGAGAGTAAATGCATATGCAGTTTTGTTAGACATTACCAAATTCTCTTCCAGATTTGTATCAATTGGCATTCCCACCAACAGTGTGCGAGAGCGGCTATTTGCTCAAAGCCTCGCCAATGTGTGCTGTCAAGCTTTGGAACGTTTGTCAATTTGCTACATGAAAAATGGTATTTCTGTGTTTTAATTTGCATTAAAGCTTTTCTTAAGTGTAAGACCCATTTGTATATATGGTTTCTTTAAAAAAAAAAAGATTTATTCCCCCCCCCCCATTGTCTGCTCTCTGTGTCCATTTGCTGTGTGTTCTTCTGTGTCTGCTTGTCTTCTCATTAGGCGCCTCCAGGAACCAAACCTGGGACCTCCCGGAGTGGGAGAGAAGCGATCGTTCTCTCGCGCCACCTCAGCTCCCTGGTCTACTCTGTCTCTTATTGTCTCTCCTCTGCGTCTCTTTTTGTTGCATCATCTTGCTGTGCCAGCTCTCCTTGTGGGCCAGCACTCCCTCTTGGGCCAGTACTCCCTTATGGGCCAGCTCTCTGCATGGGTCTGCTCGCCACATGGGCCAGCTTGCCTTCACCAGAAGATCCCAGATATTGAACCCTGGACCTCCTATATGGTAGATGGGAGCCCAATCACTTGAGCCACATCCATTTCCATACGTCCACTTCCCTGTATGTATGTTTTCTATGAATTGTCTGTTCATGTCATGCTCATTTTTCTACTAGGAGTTTGGTCTTTTTCTTGATTTTTAAAGAGCTCTTTATATCTTAGATATGCCCTTATCTCATATCTACATCGCTAGTGATTTCTCCCAATTATTGTTTGCCTTTTGACTTTGCTTCTGGTGCTTATCGTCCAGACCACGGTCTTGCCTGAGCATATAACCATGCATTTGCTGCTGCCCAATCCTCATAAGAAGGGTAACCACGAGAATCTACATTCATGGACAATTACCTGGGGAATATTCTTCTAGCTCTGTGCTGTCAAATAAAAATACAATGTGAGCCACACAGGTAATTTAAAATATTCTAGTAACCATATTTTAAAAAGTAAAAAGAAACAGGTGAAATGAATTTTAATAATATAATTCATTTATACTGCTATAACTAAAATTTTATTTCAACATGTAATTAATTTAAAATATTATTAATGAGACATTTTACTTGTCCTTTCTGACCTAAGTCTTCAATTGGGCTTTCTTTGCCAATTAAACGTGAGCAGAAATGATCTATGTCACTTCTAGGTGAAAGCCCTTTAAACCAGTGCACAATTGGCCACATTCTCTTTCCCTTTGTCTCAATCACCTGAAACTTTGGAGCCAGTGGCCAGCCCATGGTCCTCAGACAGATGCACACCAGGGGCAGTAGGGAGGGTTTCTGTCTCCATGGCACGTGCTGGGCCATTCCAAACAACCACAATGTGCTGGATCTTGGAGCTGACCTGACCCCATAGGTGCCTGATGACAGTGGCTCCCTGGGATGGTTAGGCTAATGTGTCACCTCGGCCAGGTAACTGTGCCCAGCTGTTTGGTCAAGCAAGCACTGAGCTAATTGTAATACAAGGACACTTATGGACTTTAGTCATCAGTGAGTTTACTGCGAGGATGGTTCATTACATCTACAATCAACCAAGAAGCATAGCGTCAGCAATGAGTAACACTTTATCCAATCGGTTGAATGCCTTAAAAGGGTAAGTGATTTCAGCATTCGGAGAGAATTTTCCAGCTTGACTTCGGATAGCCAGCATCTCCTGCGAACTCATCAAGGACCTTCGTCGGAGCCCCTGGTGTGCAGGCTGCCCGTGGAATTTGGACTTGTGCATCCCCACGGTCACAGGAAGGAATTTTATAAAATCTTAAGCTATTCACAGATCTCTCCTGTTGGTTCTGTTTCCCTAGAAAACCCTTACTAATACACTCCCCATCGATCCCAGAAGGTCAGAGGGATCTCCACCGAGGCTCAGGAGCTCCTCACTCCACCCCTTTGGTGCCTACAGCTCACTGCTCCTGCCCTGGGTCCCCCACCAGCCAAGGGGGCAACCACTTCCACGACACAGAGGAGGCTGTGAGGGAAGAAGAGGATTTGGCCTCTGCAAATGCCCAAGTTTGACCTCCACGACTTGGAGGGCCATTTGGGGCCCAGGGGTGAAAAGTCAAGACTGGGTCTCTCCAGGGTGACCGGTCTAGCCTCTTACCCCTTTCTCAGCTTATGGCTTTTCAACTCCATCTTCCCCTACCTGGCAGCCTGAGAGACCTGCCTAAAACTTAGAGAGGACCATGGCACTCCCAGATTTAAAACTTCTGGCTCTCCAGGATGACAAACTATTTGGGATCCGACCCCTGCCTACCTTCCCACTGGAATTTCCCTTCCCACCCAACACACCAAGAGTGGTTGTGTTGGGCCCCAGAAAAAAACATGTTCTTAAATTGAATCCATCCCTGTGAGTGTGAACGCACCATAAGTTGTACCTTTTAATGAGGCTACTTCAGTGAAGGTGGGACCGACTTCATTCGAGAGGGATCTTAATCTTATTACCAGAGACTTTACAAGAGAATAGAATTCAGACAAATAGAGAGAAAGCCATGGAAGTAAGAAGCTGAAAGCAACAAAACCTAGAAGAGACAGGAGAGACCAGCAAATGCCATGTGTGCCTCGCCATGTGGCAGAGGAGCCAAGGATCACAGAGAGCTGGTCTTTGGGAAGAAGGCATCGCCTTGATGAGGCCTTGATTTGGACATTTCCCTAACTTTAAGCAAATAAATTCCCATTGTTTAAGCTGAACCATTTCATGGTATATGCTTTGAGGAGCCTAAGAAACTAAAACAACACCCTATATCTCCCTATCCATCCATCTATCTTAATTATCTATTGCTGCTTAGCAACTTACCCCACAATGCAGCAGTCTAAAATGCAGCAGATAAACGTTGATTGTCTCACACAGTTCCTGTGGGTTGGGTGTTTAGAAGTGCCTTTGCTGAGTGGTTCTGCCTCAGGGGCTCTCAGGAGCTGCAGTCAGAGGACAGCTGGGACTGCAGTCATCCGAAGGGCTGCCTGAGGCTAGAAGAGCCACTGTGAAGGTGGCTTGTTCACATGGCCAGCAAGCCATAGGGCTGCATGAGTGTCCTAACAACATGGCGGCTGGCTTCCCCCAGAGCAAGTGCTCCACAATGGCTAAGTGGAAACCACAGTGTCTTCTATGACCTAGTCATGCAATTCTCACAGTGTAACTTCTGCCACATTCAATTCCTTAAAAGTGAAAGGGAAGGGAAGTAGACTCCATCTTTTGAAGGGAGAAGTGTTCAGAAATCTGTGGACATGTTTTAAAATCTATCCATCTAGCCAACAAACACTGACTGAGTGCTGCCACTTGGCTGGCTGTGAGCAACTCAAGGTTCAGAAACTTGAGGACATACTTTCTAGATGAGGGGTGGCCAACTCCAATGCCACCGCGTAAATGAGTGAATGGAGAAGTAACCAGGGGGACTGTGGTGAGCTGGATAGCACATGACTAGCTGAAGGGAGATGCTACCACCCAGCTTCAGAATTTTACGTGACACCTTCCAATCTTTAGATGTTGACTACTAATTCAAAGTTGTTGTTGTTGTTTGTTTGTTCACACTTTCTCTTAGCCACATTTGACCCATATGCTGCCAGTTTGCCAATTCTGATGCACCCACCTGAACTTCTCAACATTCACTTACCCATTCATAAACAATTACATGCACCACACCCTTTTCACACATTATAGGAATGATTTACGGTTACCCCCAAACACGTGCTTTTTCATGTCTCTGCCACTTTGCATATACCATTACCCTAGCCTGGCATGCCTTTGCATCTTTCTCCCCACAGTGAACTTCTACTCCTCCTTCAAAACCCAGGTACAAATGTCCACCTCTAGGGGGAGTCACTGGTTCCCTCCTGTAGGTTCCTGCCGTATTTGTGTTCAGTGCACTCCTCTGTCTCCCTCAGCAGAAGGTGAGCTCCCTAGGGGCAGGGACCAGTTCTGGATCTTTTCTACAGGATGAGAAGACAGGTGCTGGGAAGGTCGCTTGGCGCACCAGGCAGGGCTTCCCAGAGGAGGCAGTGCTGGAAGGATGAACCTGACTTGCATAAAGGGGCTCTCCTGGTATAGGGAGGAGGGTGGGAAAAGCCAGAGGCAGGAAAGCGTGGGCGGTGCCTGAGACTGGCAGGGGCCCAGCTCCTTCCTGCTTCCACCTCCCGGCAGCTGGAGGGGCTGTTGGCTGTCTCCCCAGCTGGTGCGGGGTGCGCCTGCAGGCCTGCAGGCCTTGAGAAGTAGCCGGAGGAGGGGCGACGTCTGGAACGAGAAACCCAAGTCCCGGATGAGTCAGCGATGGAGTCAGGCCCACAATAACAAGACAGGGCTGAACCGGGAGGGAAAGAGCAACCCCGGGCTTGCAGGCCCAGACGAGTGGGGGCTGAGGGCTTGGGCTCGGGGTGCACAGCAGTCCTTAGAGTCCCTTGCCTTGGGGCCTCCAGCCCCAAATCCCCTGCCGCTCTGGCCCTTGGCTTCTACTGCCCTTGAAGGCCCCACTGGCGTTCTCCCTGCCTCCCTCCTCTACCGTCTCCCCCACCCAAGAGCTAGAGGGATCTTTTTTTATGAAAAGCAAAACAAAACCAATCAGAAACTTACCTGGTCATGTTACTCCCTTCCTTAAATCCCTGCCACGGCTTTTCGTGGCGCTAAGGAGAAAATTCAAACTACTCTCCGCGATCTGCAAAACCTTCCCCACCTCTCCCACCTCTTCTTGGGCTGCTTTCGCGCTCACTCTGCCTCCAACATCTACCTCCTACCACAGGACTTTTGCACATATGTATGTTCTTCCCTGACTCCTTTCACTAAGGAACTCTTCCTCTCTCTACGGATCTCAGCTTGAGCCCTCAGGGCAGCTCCCCCAGACCTCCCAGAACCCATCAGCCTCCTCTGGTATGTGCTCTTTCTGTTCTTTTAAAGACCGTACCACCATTTGTGTGATGCATTCACTATTAAGGACTGACCCCCTACTGGACCGTGAGCTGCACGAGGGCAGGGGCTGTCTGCATGTGCACCCTCACATCTCCAGGACCCAACAGACTGTTCCTGGCACAGAGCGGGCACTCAGTAAACGCATCTCATGGCCTCATCCCTCGCAGGACTTGACAAATACTCATGGCTGCTGCCTTAGCAGCCAGCAGAGGGAAGCCAAGCAGAGGCTCTCGGCTCCATCGTATAGGTAAGAAAACTGAGGTTCAGAGAATTCAGACAAAACCCCAAGATTTCCCAGCAAGTTAGTGGGCAAGCAGGGACTCGAACTCAGGGCATCTACATACAAGGCATGAGCTCTTCCACCTTGAGGCCAAGTATGACAGATAGTTGTCCCTAGCTGGACAGCGTGACATTGAGAGAGTCATCCCTCTCTAGGTGGATCTCCCTGCCATAAACTGGACAGTTTTTTTGTTGTTGTTTAGCTTCTTATTTTGAAATACATCCAAACTTACATGCCAGTTACAAAAATAATAATAGAAACCCCATATACAGAGAACTCCAGCCTACCTCTACCTCTCCAGATATCCGGATCACAGATCCATCAATTTGCTCTATTGGTCTATCCATCTATTATCTATCCATATATCTATCTTTCTATCTATTTATTAATATCAATCCATTTCTTGACTACTTGAATATATAATAGCTGTATACATCATTCTCCTTGAACACATAATTATGCCATGTACCTTTCCTAGCAAGGATATCCACTTATGCAATCACATTAATTGCAGTTACCAAGTTCAAGAAATTTAACATTGATATAAAATTTACTCTCTATATTCCAATTTTTTCATGTGTCTCAGGAATACTCCTTTGAGCCTTTTCTCCTCCCTTGCTAGATCCCACTGAGGAATCAAGGATCACATATTGCATTTAATTGTCTTTGTCTCTTTAATTGCTCTTTCGGTGTGGGAATATATATACAATATAAACTTGACCATCTCAACCACTCCCAAGCAAGCCAATCAATGATACTAATCACATTCACAAGATATCCTCACCACTTTCCATCTAAAATGTTCCCATCTCCCCAAACAGAAACTCTACATCCATTATGCACAAACTCCCCATTCCCCCTGGCGACCTGTACTCTAATTTATGTCATTACGGGCTTGCATATTCTCTGATATTTTCTTTGAAATTACCATGGGGCTTAAGTTTAACATCCTAAATCTATAACAATCTCTTTTGCTTTGATACCAACTGAACTTCAATAGTATGCATAAAGTATGCTCCTATCCCCCCTGTGGCCCCACCTCTATGTAGTTCTTGTCACAAATTACATGTTTATGCATTACGAATCCCAAACCACTGATTTATCATTACATTTTATGGATTTCCCTTTTAGATCCTGTAGGAAGCAAAAAGTGGAGTTACAAACCCAAAATACGGTAGTACCAGCATTTATATTTACCCATGAGTCACCCTCACCAGATGTCCTTGTGTCTTCTGTGACTTTCATCTATTAACTGTTGTCCTTTCCTTTCAACCTGCATAACTCTCTTCAGCATCTCTCGTAGGGCAGCCTGGTGGTGACAAATACCCTCAGCTTTTAAAAAATACGTATCTGGGAATGTCTTAACCTCTCCCTCCATTTTGAAAGACAGTGATTCTGGATATAGAATTCTTGGCTGGCAATTTTTTTTTTTTTTTGCTTTCAGCACTTGAAATATGTCTTCCCAATGTCATCTTGCCTCCATGGTTTCCAAGGACAAATTGGCATTAATTTTATTGTCGTTCCCTTGTATGTGACATGCTGCTTCTATCACAGTTTTCAGAATTCTCTTTTCATCTTTGGCATCCAATGGTTTGATGATAATATACTGCAATATGAGTCTATTTGAGTTTATCCTGTTTGGAGTTCGTTGAGTGTCTTAGATTCATGTCTTTAGTTTAATTTGGGATGTTTTCAGGCATTATTTACTTGAATATTCTCTCTGCCCCTTTTCTTTCTTTGTTCTCCTTCTGGGACTCTCACAATACATATATTGGTATGCTTGATGGTGTCCCACAGGTATGTTAGGCTCTGTTCACTCTTCTTCATTCTTTTTTTCTCTTTGCTCCTCAGTCTGAGTGATTTCAATTGCTTTATCTTCAAGCTCATTGCTTCTTTGTTCTTCCAGCTCCAATCTGCTGTTGAACCCCTCCAGGGAATTTAAATTTATCTTACTGTCGTCTTCAGCCCCAAATCCCCTGTAGCTCTGGCTCTTGGGTTCCTTTCATAATTTCCATCTCACTATTGATATTCTGTTCGTATTCACCTACCATTTCCCTCCTCCCCTTTAATCTTTGTCATGTTTTCCTTTAACTCTTTGACCATTTTTTAAAGTCTTGGTATGTATCAGGTCTAATCCTCCTCGTTGATGCTTTTTAATGCTTCAATGTTCTCCTTGGTCTGGGATATTGTTTCCTGTTTCTTTGTATGTTTTGTAATCTTTTGTTGACCTGGACATTTTGATATTTTAATGTTTTATCACTGGAATTTAGACTCTGAAGCATCTGTTCCTTAAGCTTGTATCCAGCTAGTGTCATGACAGAGCTGTCCTTGAATGCCAGGAGTTAACAAAAGAGAAGGAGGAGTAGGAGGTCTAGGGGATGCAGGAGGAGGAGGAGGAGGAGAAGGGAAAAATTAAAATACTTTTCTTAGACTTTGCAGGTTGACCTATGTGAGCGCCCTCCTTTAGGGTTTATCCTTATGATGAGTTTAGAGAATAGCTCCAGGCCAATTTTTAGGGGCCTCCCTAGTACTTGCTACACATGTCTTGTCTGAACCATAAGTGTGGCCCTAGGAATTCCCGTTTCCATGGTTCTGAGGGTCCCCTCTTCTCTAGGAAACAGTTTCCTCACAGTTCCAGGCACTGCACTGTATGTCTTAGAGCCAGCAGTCCCTTGCCCCAGGCATCTATGTGACTGCTCTCCCACAGTGTTCTGGGACAGCAAGTCCCTCTGGCCACCACCAGGTAGGTTGGATCAGACATACATGCTCCCAGTATGTGTACGAGGGTTACTCTGCTCCTTCCAAAAATGGGACTAGGGACATTCTATGGAAGCACAGGCTGGTTCCATGCTGAGCTGGGGAGGGGTGGGGCAGAGACCAGCCAAGGCACCACAAGATCCCATTGCTTTAAAACAGCTTTTTTCTTGATTCAATGTTCGCCCTGTTGATGCAGTCCTTTAACTGTTTCCTGGAGCTTTGAGAAAGATATTTCTGCCAGCACCTACTGGTTGCTCAAAGCTTCTTTGGAGGGGAAAGAGCCCTGAAGTGCCTACCCTACCATCTTGATTGTAGTGGGGCCAAACAAGGTATGTTTTTAAGTCTCTTTCATGGGCACTGAGTGGTTTTGTTCTCATGAGATGTTTCCATCTCTGTCCCTTCCACCAGACAGTGAGTATCCCAGGAGAGGATGAGACTATGTGTACACAGGTCTCCCTCAGTTCCGTTCTAGGGCCTGGTATCAGGAAATTCATTTAAACATCATACTTTTCCTTGTGAGAAGAGAGATCATGGAGGGGATGAAACCATGTCTTTTTTTCATTTTTTTTCCTCCCAGTGTTTATGAAACGGGCAATGACCACCAAAACTCTTGTTGACTTACCCTGTGTTCTCATCCCTCTTCTTCTGGTTTCTTTGTTGAAATTCTGCCTGCTGCATGTGGTCCTCTGGAGCCAACCATGATGGTGCCCTCACCCAGGGGTGCACATAGAAGCTACTCAAGCTATTCAGAATGTTCTCTTTGCCCCGACCACAGTGATTCGTCCAGCAATTGACATGCCACTGACCTAAGCTAGGCCTATCTGGTTCTTCTCTGGGATTTGTGTACAGGTGTTTAAAAAAGATGTCATTGTATTAGGATTGCTTGCTGAGACTGCATAGTCCTGGAGCTCCAGGATTCCATCTTCCCTGGCCACAAGAGAGGAACCATCAACCGAATGACAACAGAGCCCTGGTGCCACTTCTTACTTCAAGACCCTTAAAGGCCCTTTTCACTTGTGCTAGATGGAGTTGAATTTCTGTCACTGCAAGCAAGGATCCTTGATGGGACAGGTTTGTTTCATCCCCGGTGAGGCCATGGGCTATGCTACTATGTCCTTCAGCCTCCCAGTTCTGGATCACTCGTTGTCCCAGCCTCACATCTCTGTGCCACCACTTATTCTCACCATCAGAGAAGGGGGAGCACCACTCATTTTCAACCCAGATGATACAGAACTGTGCTTTGTGTCCACTGTATCCTCAAGAAGCAGATGCCAAAGACAAAGTTAGAAGAACAAGATTCATTAGGGTAATGCCTGTGAAGGAAAAAGGGAGCAGGAAGTTGGCAGGAAGGGCCTTCAGACCATAATGCAAGCGTGACATCCTGGAGAGGGGGAAAGAAGAAGGATTGGGTGGAGAAAGCTTCTGGCTGTGGTTTAGCTCTGAGAACATCTCCATCAGCCTAATGGGAAGCACTGGCACAACGATTGCTCGTAATGGAGTCCCCATATGATGAAATGGTGAGCCCTTGTTCACACCGGGCTAAGGCACAGGCTGGGGGATGCCGAGGAAGCACACAGCCTCAGCTTAAAAGCTGAAGCAGATCCTGAAGGCATGTGGACCCACTGTACTCCCTGCAGCAGGGTTGTTCTTGAAGGGAGATCTGAGTGTGCACTCCACTAATCCACGCTGCATTGGTTATAACAGAGATCTAAAAGGGGCTGGAAAGGGTAGGGTCTTACAGAGGTCTATGGGGGTTTCCTGGCAGGATTACAACAGAGGTCTACACGGGGTCTCTAAGGGAGCCTATCAGGGGCAGTGAGGGAAGATTCAAACCTAAGCCTTCGGCCACCGAAGCTTATGTCCTCTTCACAATGCCAGACCGCCTTATACCTTGCAGACTACAGATGGCAATTAGGCATTTTCTCCAATGCCAAATCAAATTAAGTGGTAGCTGCCGCCTGGACTCTCTGTTGAGGAGGATTCTGAGGATTCTTCTATGCTTGGCAGGAGGTACCAGGATTGATTAATGTCTACTTTGGGCGTGAGGGGTGAGGGCATGTGTGCCAAGCACTTCTCGTCTTTGCAGTAAAAACAAACATTTGTTGAATGAATGAATGAATGAGTGAGTGAGTGAATGAGTGAAAAGATTTTTGAATCTTATGACATTCTGTTTAAATTTGGCAACTCCCTTCCCCCTAGTAAGTCTGTGCCCTAGTGAGGTATCTTGGCACCTATCCCTGGGAATCTCAGAATCTTGGAGCTGACATTTGCAAGGAAACTATTATTTGCCAGACATTGTGTTAAGTCATTTCAATGCTTTATCTCGTTGGATTCTCACAACAGCTATGAGGAGAGGATTATGGCTTCCATTTTATGCCAAGGAAACAGAGGCCCTGAAAAGGGGGGAGAATCTACCTAAAGCTACTCAGCAGATCAGTAAGAGAGTCCCTTTCTGCCATTGGGCTACATTCTTTCCTCTACCATATGTAAGACCAGTGACCAATTTTGTTATTTCTTAAGTCTAAGTGCAGTAATCGGAGCATGACGTGGTTATTCATTTACCAAAGACAGAGGAGGTGAATACTTGAAAAGTCCTTGGAAAATCCTCTGGAAAATCCCTGGAAGATGAACCAAGTTCAATTCAACACTTAAACTTGTGTATTTGAAGAATGATTTCGCAACCTTCAGCCCCCCCAACATAACACCATTCGATGTGTTGTATAATAATTCTGTTAGGCACAGACCAAAGCACTTTACATTCATTAACTTGTTTCATCCTCATCACAGCCCAGGAGGAAATAATTATTATTCTCTCTGCCTTACAGAGGAGGAAAGTAAGGCTCAGAAAAGCAAAACAACCTCCCTGAAGTCACAAATAGTATGGATTCAAAACAGTATACATGCATGTGTGAATGTGTGTGTGCCTGTGTGTACATTTTGGTTACACATGGAATTATTGTATTATGTCAGTAGAGGGTATTTTTGGAAGAACATGAATGGGATTAAGAATGTGAATTGTGTTGGGAGGTCCAAGGGATGGACTATAATGAGTATTAGTTGTAGGCAATTTTACATCCATTCTCCATGTCTTATCCAACCCAATTTCCTTCTGGGTGTCAAAGTAACCTGATTCGTGCAGTCTTGGTGGGCCACAGGTGCATGACCCAGTGGAGTCAGATAGACTCTGTCTTTTAGGGCTTTGAAGCTAGCATGGAGGCATGCTAAAAGGCAGGAAGAATTCTTCACATTCATTCATGGAGCAAAGCGGGTGGTGAAAAGCATAATCTCTGGAACTGGATAGCCGTGATCCCATTCTGGGCTCCACTACTTACTACCTGCCTGACATTGAGCGAGCTATAAAACCTCTTGTAAAATCTGTAAAAGAAGGGTAATAATAGAATCTACCTCATAACGGTTAAGTACTTCCAAACAGTGCCTGACACATAGCAAGTTCTATTTTGGTTGTGTGCTTGTCTTGATGTAATTCCCCCAGCCTTCAAGGGTTTCCAATCCATTCCTGCTAATGAGAGCCCTGGAGTACCGTGCTTATTCCTGTCCTTGCCTGAGGATATGCCCCTAGCATTCCCACTGATTGTGTGAGCACCTGATACCCTACCAATGAATTATTTCTCTGCTTAACTAACTCAGAACTAGTTTCTGTTGCCTGCAATCCCGGAACACTGACGTCATGCCAGTTCTGTCTGACTGCAAAGCTAGGACTCTAGAACCTCCACGCTATGGTCCCCCTCCCAGCAGAATTCTGCACCCAACAATGACAAGTCTGTTCTCTCTGGACACCCAAATTCATGGCTGGAGAGTGATACCAAAACTGTCTAGACCGGCTCTTGCAGGTTGGAGAGGATGTATTTCTTGCTTAATAAACACCATTGAGGTTATCTGCTGGCCTCCAAATTGAAGATGAGCAACTGGAGGTCCAGAGAAGTAAAGGGACTTGCCCAAAGTTGCACAGCAAGCTGGGATGGCTCTTGGCTCAGACTCCTTCTGCTAAAAGACTGTGGGGTGTGAGACAGGCTATGAAAGGGAGTTGGGCCTTGCCTACTATACTGCTTTCACCTCCTCACTCACCTCCAGTTTCTTTAAGCTTGTTAATACTACCTCAGAGCCTTTGCACGCGCGGTGCCCTATGCCTGTAACCCTGACCCCACCCCCACTCCCCCGTTCTTCCCCTCTTTCAGATCTAGGCTTCTGTCCCCTTCGGAGACCACCAGCAATCCCTACAATTCCCTGTGCCAACATTTGTTTCCTTCTTAGCAGTTATTGTTATTATTATTGGTAAGTCTGTCTCTTGGCCCTCTCTTCCAGTAGATAGTAATCGCCTGAGCACAGGGCCTCTGTGTTGTTCTGGCTCAGCGCTTGGCACAGTGATAAATAAAAGAACAAATCCCAGCGTCATCCAACTGGAAAGAACCTTAGCCATCCTCTGGTTTCTCACCTCCCTCCTGTCTACAAAGAGGAAAAGCTGGGGCCCAGCCGGCCAGGATCCCACCCCAGGCATTCTCCCAGGGACAAGACCAGAGCCCACTGCACCTGCGGCTCAGAACCCCGCACAGGGCAGGCATGACGGCAAAGGGGAAGAACTCACGGGGACAAACACTCAGGGCCACCAGGCCTGCGGCAGAGGCCGTTACCATCTCCACCCTGGTTTAGAGGTGAGGGAGGTGAGGCTCAGGAGAGCCCGAGACTCGCCCCACGGCCCACCCGGGACGTGGAGGAGCCAGGCGTCCCCAGAACCCGGCTCCGACGCCGGGGCCGCGGGGCTGCCAGACGCGGCGGGGGCGCGTGGGGAGGGGCGCGTGGGGAGGGGCGCGTGGGGAGGGGCGCGTGGGGAGGGGCGCGTGGGGAGGGGCGCGTGGGGAGGGGGGGCCGCGGGTAGGAAGCCACGGCGGGACCGGCTCGAGTTCCCCTTGGCAGCCGGCGCGGCCGCGGGGCGGGGGCGGGGGCGCCTGGATCTCGTCACCCGCCGCGGCGGGCGGGGGCGGGGGCGCGGGCACAAAGGAGCCGCTGTCCCGTCCCACGCGGGGAGCAGCTCCCCGAAGCCCCGGGCGCGCCCCGCCCCCGGCCTGGGGCCGCCCCTCGGCTGGGGGCCCGGCCCGCGCCGCGGCGTCTGGGCTCTGTCTCTCCGTCTCGCGTCCGGCTTTCCGCCCGTCCCTCCCAAGCCCTCTCTCTCTGTCCCTCTCTCTGTCCCTCGGGTCTCCCCTCGGAGATGCGGCTGGGGTGGGCGCTCTGGGCCAGCCCGCTCCGCGCGCTCCAGTCCTAGGAGGGGCCGCGGGCTGCACTGGACAGACGTCCCCGCGGACAGACGAACCCCGGAGCCCAGGAGAGGAGCGGCTGCCACCTCCTGCAGCCTGTCACCATGGTAACGCCTGCCAAGGCCTGGACCACCTCGCTCTGCCCCTTTCAGGCCGCGCATGGCCTCCCTGAGCCTCTACAAGACCAGCCAGGGGAGGCAGGGGGGGATGTCCAGGGTGGACCTTGACCTTGTTATGGACGTGCGTAACTGCCCCGCTCCCCAGCAGGGAGGAGGTGGAGGGGAGGGCGTTGGCGAGGGCGTGCAGGAGTGGGTCATCTGCACGGCGCCACCCAAACCATGCCCCTGTCCTCGTGGGCCTTGGTCTCTCCATCTGAGGAGGAAGATTGGCTGCTTCTAAGCTTTGATTATGCCCCACCTTAGCGCAACCTGAATTCTAGCTCTGGGACCTTGGACAAGAGCTGGGGGGATTTTGCTGGTGTAGACTTGGGGCTGGAGAGTCAGATATGCACCTTGTCCCTCCGTGGGTTTGGGGGGGGATGGGGTTAAAGCCTCCTTCCCGCCCAGCCAGGCAGCCGGGCAAGGAGAGGTAGGGTGTGCAGCGAGAAGGGAGTCGCTCACGAAACATGGGATTGGAAGGTCAGATACGGGCATTGTCCTGACCCGGGGAGCTCCCATGGGAAGTGGGTGGGGAGGCAGGTCTAGGGGAGCGGGGAGAGGGGGGCCAGTTCCCCCCTACCCCAGCTCTCTGGACTGGCACCTTGAGCAGGTTGGGACACTCTGGGAGGCATGTGTGTGTGTGTGTGTGTGCGCTTGTGCACGCCAGTATCTGGGAACAGGGAATGAAAGAAAAGTCTGTTCTCTGGGATCCCAGCCCAGGTCCAGGCTGGTGCAGGAGCCCTGGGCGGCTTCGCAGGAGTGGTGGGGTTTGGAAAAGGGCTGTGAAGATGGGCCAGGATTTTAACCCCTGGACTATGCCCAACCGTGTTGAATTTTTGAGGGTTTTCACTCACAGGCACATCCACACACAGAAGAATTCTAAATAGAGATGTGTTTATACACACACACAGAGCACTGGCACACTCTCCCCTGACACACAGCCGGACATACACGCAAGCCTTGTCCACCTGCTTTCCCAACTGCTAAATGTAGGGACACACCTGCATGCCCCCCAAACCACACACTTAAATCCATACACAAGCAGAGAAAGTATAAACACATATTGCTCTTGGAGCTGTTTGAAAATAATAATCAAATTATTAATTTGATTCTTCAAACTCTCACCGTGGGAGAGGCCCTAAGCTAAGCAATTTACACATGGTTGCACACATAACTCACACAAATCTAAGAGCATGCCTACTGGTATTTCTACCCAAGGAACTTTAGGCTCTGGGAGCTCAAGTAGCTGCCCCAAGGCCACCCTGCCCTGCCAGGAAGGGGGAGTTAGAACAGCCTGACTCCTGAGCCTGCCATCAGCTCTCACAGCCACTCCAAAGACATAGCCTGAACCAAACCTTGTCTGGTTTCGGACCCAATCCAGTTGTTACTTTTTAGAATCCAGAACCTCCTTGCTGAGCCCTAGACCCACTGGGAAGCTCTCAGATTAAGGGTCGGGCCCTTGGCTGCCCCATCTCAAAGCGTGAGCGACTCTTTCCTGATTGGGAAAGTTGGGCAGATTTTTCTTCCACTTCTGTTTTTAAGTATTGAAGATTGCACCTGCCCACCTGTCGGGACTCACCTCGGTACTCCAGCTACTCTATCCTTGGTTCAGAGCTTCCTATGTTTTATCTTCCCTTATACATGCAATTCCTGCTGTGTAGAACACCTTCACCTAAGGAATTCCTATTCATCCTGCAAATCCATCCAAATGTCACCTTCTCGGGAAAGTTTTCCCTGATTTCCCCAACTCTTACTCTAGCATGACACATATCTCTCCTTCATGGCACCCACCACAGTTGTAATTCACATCTATTTGTGGGGTTATTTGATTAATGACTCTCTAGCATTCTGGGGCAGCCCAGTGTCAGAGAACCTGATGGCAAAGAGGCTTTGGGTTTATCTTGTGCTGCTTTTCCCAAATTTCAGCATCATAACAACTTTTGCATATATACTTACTGGATAAAATATTATAAGAAAATAATAAAATGTACAACTTATTATTTGCTGAATATTTTTATTTAAGTCAACTTACTTTATAAACTTAAACAGTATATTTAAAAAGGAAATGTTATGTCAAGATCATGAAAAATCAGTATCCATCGTCATAAATAGAAAGTAAATGTATATAATATGTATAGTATATGTATTTTGAAGTTCAAACCATGTTAGTACATTCCAGCTGAATGAAGTGACCTGTGAATGATTTCAAGTCCCAGAACTGTTTTGTCTTTATTAAGAGGAATAATGAGTGTCTGAGAGCTGTTCAAGACATACCAGCCCTAAAGTAAGGCTTTCTCCTTGGTGTATCCAGGGGGATTGGAAGAGAATTAGAGTAACTTTCTTACTGTGATTTCATGTTGAGTCCATTTCCTTTGAAAATCATCTTGTGAGCCACCTGTGATCCCATCCCAGGCTTTGAGAAAAACTGGTTGAGTCCAATTCAATTCATCCAACGCTGCCAAAATATTTCCTGCAGTCACCCTGTGGGAGGAGCTGGGGGTGGAGGTGAGTGAGCCCTGGACCCTGCCCTGGGGGCTTGCTAGGGAAGGCAGGCCCTTTCTCTGCGAGCTCTGGCTATAGAGGAGATAGCTCTGGCTATAGATGGCAGTGGGTGGGGTGGAGTCCATCCTTTTGCCCAGAAGCAGGTTGAGCGAGACTTTAAGGGGTGGGGCAGAGCTTGCCCCATCCAGGGGGCACATGAGGCCCAAAAATGTGTCTTCAGGCAGCACTTCACAAAGTGGGGCTCCAACCCCAGTGCTAGGTGGGGAGACCTTAGACGGCACTTAGATGAATATCTTTTATTTATAGCTTTTTATTTTAATGGGTATCAGGAAGTGATTTAAACAGCACAAACCCATGACAAATAAAAATAAATTTAAATAAAAATTAACAAGACAAACGTTAAGTAAATAATAATAAATATTAAGTAAATAATAAATTAAGATATGTGAATGTGACAAAAACAAGCAAAAACACCTCCTGAATGAGGTAGGTGGATGATCGGGAAACCTGGACTAGAGAGTAAAGTGTGTTAGAAGTAGGAAAGGTAAGCTGGGAACAGACTGATGGGCTGTGAATCTAGGCTGAGTTGCTGAGGCAATGGGGAGCCACCAGAGGTTGTTGAGCAGCACGGGGTCACTGTGAGATTCATGTGTCAGAGAGCCCGCTGAGATGGCCAGAGGGGAGCCTGGCCAGGTAACAAGGAGCAGGAGGCGGAGGCAGGAGAGGTGGTGTTTACAGTGTGCAGGTTCATAACCCAGTTTTACTATTTACTAGTGGTGGAGCCTTGGGCTCAGTTTCTTAACTTGTAAAATGGGAATAAAAATACCAGTTGGTGGAACTGCAGGGAAGATAAAAGAAAATAACCCATGGAAAGTGCTTGGCACAGAGAAGGTGTGCGCAGAAAGAAGCACCTCTGGTTAGAACAGTTATTGTCCTTGTGTGGTTTTGGTGGGAGACGGGGACCCCCAGGGCAAAGATCATATAAAAAGGGGTAGGGGGGAAGGAACCCTCTGGAGAGACCTCAAAATCCTCATTTGAACAGACACAAAATGAAGGCTCAGAGAGGCAAAGCACCTTGCCCAAGGTCACACTGCCGACACAGGTCAGAGCTAGACTTGACCGTGGGTCTTCTGACACCCACTCTCTTCTCCAGTCACTGCCTCTGGGTTATTTTTCTTTTCCTGCAAGGCTGGCATGAGTTGCCCCTTCTCACACCTCCACCCACACACACATAAAAGGACTTAAAGCAGGAGACGGTCCAGAAGCTGGAGGGACTGTTTTCTCCCACTTGGCCCACTTCTGTCTTCTGGGTCACCGGTCAGGCCCCTGTAGGTGTCTGCATCTGTGGACGCCAGTTTAGACTCTCCCCAGGCCTGAGGTGGGGAGCTGGGCAAGACACAGGTCAACCCTCTCCTTAGCTGATCCCATTCAGAAACTACATCCCAGCTCCAAACCTCCTTGAACCTGATGATGCTTGGAATTCTAGGATGCCTGAGTCTGATGTCCTCACTTTACAGATGGGTAAACTGAGGCTCAAGACCACCTGGTGAGTCAGGGGGCAGAATCTCAGCCTCCCTCAGCATTTCTGCCGTGGAGGGGCCAGTCCTAGGACACTGCCCACCTCGGCTGCCTCGGTGCCGATGCCAAGCGTTCCTGAAGCCACAGCCCGTTGGGGTAAACAGAGGACGCTGGGCCTTTAAGGAAAGTTCAGCCCACATCTCAGAAGGCCCAACTAACATCTGGTGAGACCATTTTAAAAAGGAGCCAGCCTTAAAAAAACACGCAATCACACTTTTATTTTTGTTCCCCTGATTATAAAAACGACACAAGCTGGTTATAGAACATATGGAAAATCTGCCAAACTCCGAAGAAAATCAAAACGCTGCCTAATCCCACCCCTGCCCTTCACAGCCCTCGGGGTAACTGCAGTTAACTTCGCTTCACTTAATGCCCTCTTGGCTTCTGTTAAGGCTTCTAAGCCTTTTCACATGGATGGTGATCTTTTTAAAAAATTGCAATAGTCAGAAGGGTAATTACCGCTGAGAAGGACAGTGACCCAGAGGGACCCATTTGGGGGGCGATGGAAATCTTTTGTATATTGATCTGCCTGATGGTTTCAGGGGTGTGTACCTAGGTAAAGATTCACCAACCCTACGATTTATATTTATTTCTGTTACTTTATTTAAATAATACCTAAAATTCCAGTAATGATAGAGGCCCGTTGCAAAGACATTGAAATAGAAATAGATAACCAGCGTCCCTCCTCCCTCCTCCCTCCCCAGCCCTAATGGCTGTGAGCAGGTACTCTGGGTGCCTCTCAGCACCCCGAGGCTCCCTGGTGGGTCCGCGGAGCATGCAGCGTCTAGCCGGGCAGGGCGGCCGGTTCCGCCAGGCTCCGGGTCAGCTCTTCCCAGGCTGGAGGATGCTGACTGGCTCCCGCCCGCCTCGCCCTCCTGCTTTTTGGTTTCACACCCGCTCTCCTGCTTGGCTCCTGACGAGGAGCAGTGAAAGGCCCAGGCGGGCCGCGCTGGCCGGGAAGGAATGGAAGCCCGTCTCTTAGGTTTCACGGAAACCACGTTGAGGGGCCCGCGCCTGGCTGGCGGCCTCTGGGTTCCTGTGGTCCCGGGCCAGGCCGCCGGGCTGACGCGGGTGGAGAGCGGCCAGCGTGCCTTCCTCCAGCCTCTTGGGCCCCCTTGGACGGCTCAGGAGCCCCTGGGGTTCAGGCCTGTGGCAGGTATCGCTTTGGCCAAGAACTCGGAGTCCTTTTAACTTGGAACATTCGCCCGTAAATGGTTACAGTGTGCCGAGAACTAGGCCAATTTGCGGAGGCTGCAGGCTTCCTGGGCTGAGAGCCTGGGTCTGCCAGGGGCAAGCAGCTTCTTTAGCTTTATTTGAAATAGCAAAGGACAGGCGGGGGCTGCAGGGTCCCCAAGGCAGATGAGGCAGCAGGGGGCGGGAGGGGAGTGGGCTTGGCTGACCCGGCCCTGGTGGGGTCCAGCTGGCTCCTCCTCCTCTCTGTGATCTTGGGCAAGATCAACCTCAGTTTCTTTTTTGCAAAATGGGGGCGTTCCTACTTAGCCTCTAGGGTGGGTACGTGGTCTAAGCAGGAGAATGTGAGTGGAAGAGGGCTGGGACACAGTAAGCAATAGTCAGCTGTTGTTATTATTGGGGTGTTGGTAGTGGATTCAGGAAGGGACTGGGGGCTGAACCTGCCCCCCCACCCCAAATCTTGGTAGGCAAGAGATTAAGATCACAGATGGCCCCACAGAGGGCCAGGAGAAGGAAGATGTCTTAGTACAGAGGGAGGGACTTGCGCTTTGTCTGCCAAGATGAGTAAAACTAAATAACAGTAATAGCCACAGCAAGCACCTTCTGATTTTCCCGAGACCCTCTACTCCATTATTTCTTTGTCTCTCCACAACCCTCTGAGCGAGGCAGGAGAGGAACTAGAGTCCTTATTTACAGGTGGGGAAACTGAGGCACATCCAGAGAGAGATAGCTTAGCTTATTGTTTCACAGAGGCTGGGGTGCAGGCCGCAGGCAAGGCTCACGCTGATTCAGGCACGTCACAGAAGGAGAGTCAATCACGGTGACTCACATGGTGAGAAGGTCTATCCCTTTTGAATTCCCCTCTGATCTTCTGACAAGTCAAAGGGAAAGCCTTTCTTTGCTGATAGGATGTCTTTAATGCCTTCCTTTTTTTTTAAAGATTTATTTTTATTTATGTCTCTCCCCCCCCACACCCGTTGTCTGCTCTCTGTGTCCATTCACTGTATGTTCTTCTGTGTCCGCTTGTATTCTTGTCAGCGGCATCGGGAATCTGTGTCTCTTTTTGTTGAATCATCTTGCTGCATCAGCTCTCCATGTGTGCAGTGCCACTCCCGGGCAGGCTGCGCTTTTTTCGCGCTGGGCAGCTCTCCTTATGGGGCGTACTCCTTGTGTGTGGGGCTCCCCTATGCAGGGGACACCCCTGCGTGGCACAGCACTCCTTGCGCACATCAGCACTGTGTGGGGGCCAGCTCACCACATGGGTCAGAAGGCCCTGGGTTTGAACCCTGGACCTCCCATGTGGTAGGTGGACACTCTATCTGTTGAGCCAAATCCGCTTCCCTTTAATGCCTCTCTAATACTTGGAAATCCTGTTTTGGAAAAAAGAGAAAGAGAAGGTCTCAGACTCTGAGCCTTCAAGAGGTGACCAGATGTCACTAGAATTTCATAGTATCATTTTGTTTTTATTATTTACTTTTTTCTTTAAAAAAATAGAAATAGAATAATAAAGTAATAAAATAAGTAAATATAAATAAAATAGTAAAATTTGTATATAATTGTTATTTATATAAATATATACTTACATGTTTATAGTGATAATAAATATATATAATAATGTGGATTATTTCTATAAACAAAATAATATAAAAACTACCAATGCATCACTACTTTATCTTTGGGGTTATAATCTGTTTATGCCAATTGATACTGATTTTTCCATTAAGGGTGATGATATAATCATAACTACAATGACAACAACAAAAATAGCAGTGATGGCTGTTGCTTAATGAGCACCTCCTGAGTGCTAATCTTGTGCAGAGACCTTACAGGTACCATCTCATTCGATCACACTTAACTCTTTAAGTATGATTACAATCTTCAGTTTTCCTGATGAGGAAACTGAGGCATCGAGAGTTAAATGACTTGCCAGGTTACCCAACCAGTAAGTGGCAGAGGCAGAATTTGAACCCACTCAGTCTGGCTCCATTCTTTTAACCAATGTGGTGGTATAGAGTCTCCATTATAAATACAAGTATGTAAATTTTTTAATGTGAGAGATTTGAAGAAAAAACAGTAAGTACTTACGGTACCAATGGTACTAGGAGATGCTAGTGATAGTAAATGATTAAATTTCCAGAAACAAAGCAAACCACAGCCCAACTCAGTCTGCCCATCCTGGGGATGGGATTACTCCAGGCACACAGGGAAGG
This sequence comes from Dasypus novemcinctus, assembly GCF_030445035.2. Classification (NCBI taxonomy): domain Eukaryota; kingdom Metazoa; phylum Chordata; class Mammalia; order Cingulata; family Dasypodidae; genus Dasypus; species Dasypus novemcinctus. Next base: position 41,763,405 of record NC_080696.1, on the reverse strand, counting down.
AGGCCCCAGGTGCCCTGAGGCCCCAGGCCAGGCTGGACAGAGCGGCTGGCATCTGGCATGGCAGGTGGGGATCTGGCAGGGGAGGGTTACCCGGCCCTAACTGGCTCTGTGTGTGTGCTCATGAATGCCAGGTACAGTCCTCCAGCTCCCCATCCCCGTTCCCACTGCTGTCCCCATGAGTGCAGAGTGTGGCCTTGCTTGGAAGGAGCATTGGAAGAGGGCAGTGGGGGGCAGATGAGCCTTCCCTGTTCTGCCTTACAGAAGAGCCGCCCGCCTCCACCAGTGTGAATGTAGCTCCTGCTGGGCAGGGGCACTTCCATTTCAAGTGCTGGTCTGCCATCACCCCCTCGGACCTCACCGCCATGTCAGTGCCAGGACCCTCTTTCCTTCAAAGTGGGGGCTGTTGACATTTGTTCATTCATTCATTCATTCCACAAATACTGATGGAGGGCCTGTGCTGTCCCAGCACTGTGTGGTATTAGGGGCACAGCGGTAACTCAGACATTTGTATAAATGTCCAGGGTTTTTTGGGGCCACAGGTGGGGTGGTGCTGAGCCTTGGTTCCCCTATTTTACAGTCTCCCAGCATCTAAATCTTGCTGGGATTGAGAAATGCCATTTTCCTCCTCAAACTCCCTGTTTTCATTTCTCTGTCTCCAGCGGCCTCATTTATAAAAAGCAACTCCTAAAAAAGTTGCTTTGGGTTCTCATTTATTCTCATCTTTCTTTGTATCTCTCAATGAGAGGTGGACCCAGAGCTGGCAATCAACCTTGAGCAACCAGCCTGGGGCAACCAGCTCCAGGTCTAGAGCTGTAAGAATTCCAGCCCCGTGCACAGAGCAGGGACATTGCGTTCTGTATGGGTGGCCTTGTCACATGGCCTTGGTTTGGGCTTTTTGGCACTGAAAAATCATAACTCATAGATTCTATTACAATGTCTGATTGGAAATGTTTGGCTTTATCCAACTTCCCTATTTCACAGATGAAAAAAAATTGTGGTTCAGAGAAATTGTGGTTCAGAGAGAGAAATTTTGTTCATCCATCCACAAAATGTACTGAGCACCTGTTTGGTCCCAGGCCCTGTGCCAGGTACTGAGAACCCAGAGAGGAAGAGGAACCAGTGCCTGCAGTGTTAATTTCCTACCGCTGCAGTGACAAATGATCACAAACTTAGTGGCTGAAAGCAACACAAATGTATTATCTTGCAGTTGTATAGGTCAGAGATCTGACACGGGTCTCACTGGGCTAAAATTCTGGAGGTGCTAGGGGAGAACACATTTCCTTGCCTTTTCCAGCTTCAGGAGGCTGCCACAGTCCCTGTTTCTTGGCCCCTTTCTCTACCTTCAAAGCCAAAGACATCGCATCTCTCTGATCCTGCTCCCCTGGTCCCATTTCCCTCTGACTCTCTCCTCCTCTGCCTCCGTCTTCTGCATTTAAGGACCCTTGTGATTAGATTAGGCCCATCTGGATAATCCAGGATAATCTGCCTTTTTTTTTTTTTTTGTACCAGGGCCAGGAAGAAAACATGGGACCTCGTATGTGGGAAGCTGGTGCTAAACTGCTGAGCCACATCATCTCCCCTGATTTGGTGTTTTCGTTTGCTTGCTTGGTTTTGTTTTGCTTTTAAAAATGTATTTATTTTTAATCCCCTCCCTCCCCAAGATGGCTCTCTCGTCTGTCTGCTCATTGTTTGCTCGGCTTCTCTATGAGGCACCAGGAACTGAACCGCGGACCTCCCACCTAGGAGGCGAGTGCCCAATGGCCTGAGCCACATCTGCTCCTCACAGGCTGTGGCATCTGCTCGTTTAGGCATCTGATTGTTGTGGTAGATGCAGTGTCAAGCTCATTGCAGCGGGTGTCGCGTCTTTAGGAGGCACCAGGACCCGAATGCAGGATCTCCCGTGTAGTAGGTGGGCACCCCACTAGTTGAGCCATATCCACTTCCCTGCTCATTGTTTTTTGTTTTATTATTTTTGTTTTTATTTTTAGGAGGCACCGGGACCTCCCTTGTGGGAAGCAGGCGCTCAACTGCTTGAGCCACATCTGCTCCCTAATCTGCCTATTGTAAGGTCATCTGCAGCCTTAATTCCTCATTGCCATGTAGGAGAACACAGTCATAACTTCCGGGGATTAGGACATGGGTGTCTTTGGAGGGGTGTTATTCTATCTACCAGAAGCCTGGAGCCCACTGAGGAAGACAGCCGTCGGGGTGGGAATCTATGATAGGGACGCTGTAGCTCAGGGAGGGGGGTGCCTGGCCCACCCAAGGCTGGGGTGGGAGGGCAGAGAAGACCTCCTGAAAGAGGTGAGGGCTGCCCTGAGTTTGGAGCATGAGAAGAGAGTGGAAGTGGAAGGCATTCCAGGAAGCAGGACCAGCGCGTGCAAAGGCCGGGGGGTTGAGCCCGGCAAATGCGTATGTCATGGGGCCGAAGCCTGGGAGGCGAGGCGGAGAGGTGCTCAGCGGACCCAGGGAGCCACGTGCCCCGAGGCCAGGTGCTCTCCTGCCGGCAGTGCAGAGCCTTCAGGAGGCTGGTGAGGGCAGGGCTGTGTCTGAGAAGGTGGCTCTGAGGTCCTGGTGGAGAATGGCCTGAAGCGAGGAAGCCCGGAGGGTGGAAACCAGTGAGGAGGTGATTGAGTGGATGAGGTGACGGAGGCCTGGGTCAGGGCAGGGACAGGGACCAGAGAAGAGCGAGAGGATGGTGAGTGGGGGGAGGCGAGTGGCCTGGGGAGGTCAGGGCTGGGGGTGATTTGTGGGTGGTGGAGGCAGGAGAAGGGAGCAGGATGACGACGTTTCTGCCGCGGAGCCTGGCTGGATGGGGGAGCAGGTCTGGGAAGGTGCTGATGGGTTCGATGTGTCAGCGCCTACGGCCATCTAGAGGGAGGCACCCAGGAGGCAGTTGGGTGAATGAGTCTGGAGCTCTGGACGTGTCTCATTTAGTTACTGCTGTGTAAAACCATCCCCAAACCCAGTGGCTTAAAACAACGATCGCTTGTCATCACTTACGCCTCGGTGCGGACTGGGGGTCTCGGCTGGGCTTCACCGATGGCTCAGCTTCAAACCTCGGGTCCTCAGGTCAGCCAGGTGGTAGGGTTTGAGGATGCTGGCCTCCCCTGCCCCTCTGACCCTGGCACAACACCTCTCCCCATTCCTCCACTTCTCCCTGGCCCGGTGGGTGACATTTGGGCAGACGGAGGTGATGGAATAAGAGCACCTTGGAGAGGGTATTCTAGGCAGAGAGAAGAGCCAATGCAAAGGCCCTGAGGTGGGCTTGTGCCTAGAGCCATCAAGCAGCAGTAAAGGCCAGTGTAGCTGGAAGGGCGCGAGCGAGGGGAGGGGCAAGAGAATGAGCGGCGCCTTAGCTCACACAGGGCCTGGCCCGCCATGGGAAGGGGACGGCACCTTATTATTACAGTGGCTACTGCTTTTCATCCTGCCCTCCTCTCCCCCCAGGACCCCCCGTCCCTGGACTCAGCCATCCAGCATGCCCTGGCGGGCCTCTACCCCCCATTTGAGGCCACGGCGCCCACCGTCCTGGGTCAGGTGTTCCGTCTCCTGGATTCTGACTTCCAGGGGGATGGGCTGAGCTTCCTGCTGGATTTCCTGATCCCTGCCAAGCGCCTGTGTGAGCACGTGCGCGAAGCAGCCTGTGTAAGTTGGGGAGGGGCGTGGGCCAGGGCTTAAGCTTTCCCAGGAGGCCATGGGCCTGCAGGTGAGCAGAGACGGCAGTGAGGAATTGAGGATGTGGCCCAAGGAACATTGTTTGCTCAAAGGGAGACCTTTGTCGCCCCCCCGCCCCCAATGGAGCAAGAGATTCTCCTGCCCCTTTACTTTCAGACTTCTGGGAGTCGATCATATTTGCCCTTTGACTAGCAGGGGGAAAGGCCTGAATAAAAGGCATCCCCCAGAGCCTGCCCTGGGGCTGAGACTGGCATCACCAGGCTGCCTTGGCTGAAGTGGGGCAGCTTCAATGGAGACAGCAGAAAAATTCCAGAGCCTCCTGGTGCTCCCGAGACATCAGGATTCTTGCTGTCTTCCCTGGAGACCCCTTCCAGCTCTTTCTGGGGACGCCTCCTTCTGAGACAGAGCAGAAGGAAACATGCCGGAGGCAGGATTGATAGGCTGCAAATGGCAGAATCATTAATCAGACCAGGCCAGGGTGGATCAAGCCTCAGGCACAAGTTGGTCCAGGGATCAAACCCCTTGAGGACTCTTTCTGTCTGTCTCTACTTCTCCCTGCTTGCCAGCATCACTCTAACAGGCTAGGTGTTCCTACAAGGCTGTGGACATGAGCAGCTCTGGGATTATCTCCTGTCCCTGGAGAAGAAAATGGACTCTCCCTTAGCAACTGCAGAGAGAAAAATCTCAAGGGAGACCTCTGATTGGCTGTGCTTGGGTACCAGACCCACCCCTGGACCAATCACTGTGGCAAGAGGAATGCTTGGGCCATGTGCCCACCCTTACGATGAGAAGGTGGAGGCTCTTAAGTAAAGGACCGGGGAGAGGGCTGAGGAGACCAAGACCTCAGGGTGTGGCACATCAGGAGCAAAAGTAAGGGTGGGAACTGGGTATGTCACTCCAGTGGGAGAAAGAAACTGATTGAGGTGGCTAAAAGTTCAGCTTAGGAGTCAGAGTTGGAGATGGTTGGAACTGGAAGGAAACAGAGAGCATTCATTTAACATGCTTAGCATAGCACCTGGCACATAGAAATAGCTTGATACACAGTGATTGTCATTGTGGGAGAAGGAATAGTCTCATGGAAACATTTGCAGCCAAGTTCCACCTTTCCATCCCTATTTCTTCTCCTTGACAAGCTACCCAATCACCCACTTCCTTTATGTGGCCATTAAAACCACATCTGCACTGTCCCTTTCTCATTTCTTCCCTTGACAAGGCTCCCAACCCTTCCACTTCTTCATTTTTCTTGTAATTATAGGCGAATCTGTATTGCCCCCAAGTCAGGAGGAGTAGCACGAGGGTTGGCATTGTGGCCTCCAAAGTGCCAGGTTCAAATCCAGGCTCTGTCCCTGTGAACTTGAGGAGGCCATGTCTCCCTTCTGAGCTTCAGTTTCCCAATGTGTAAAATGGGAAAGTTAATAGCACGGTACCTACCTCCCAGAAGGAATATATACAGCTTGGCTCAGAGCCTGGCATGCAGCAGTTGCTTAATAGCTGTTGGCTGTGACTTGCCCACTTCCTCATTTCTCCCCCTGGGATCAGGATATGCCAACCTCAGAGTCTGCCTTTCCAACCACCAGCACTCAGAGGAAGCCACTCTCAAATGAAGTCTAGGGGATCTGGGGACAGACACCGTCCTCCAAACGTGAAGCTGTAGGTTCAAGTCCTGCACCAGCTATATGACTATAAGCCAATTATTTCACCTTTGCCAGCCTCAGTTTCCTTACCTGTAAAGTGAAAATAATAATGCCTGTGCTGCCTGCGCCACTGAGTGCTATGAGTGTCAAAGAAGCCGATCAAAACCATTATCTCTATGGTGCTTTGCTATTTGCAAAATACTGCTGGGCTCTTTTTTTTTTAATATTGCATTAGAAAAATATGAGGTTCCCATATAACTCCACCTCCCCTCACCCCACTCCTCCCCCCATAACAACAATCTCCTCCATCATCATGAGACATTCATTGCATTTGGTGACTACATCTCAGAGCACCGCTGCACCTCATGGTGCACATCATAGCCCACACTCTCCCACAGTCCCCCCAGTGGGCCATGGGAGGACATACAATGTCCGGTAACTGTCCCTACAGCACCACCCAGGACAACTCCAAGTCCCGAAAACGCCTCCACATCTCATCTCTTCCTCCCATTCCCTACCCCCAGCAGCCACCATGGCCACTTCCTCCACACCAATGCCACATTTTCTTCTGATTACCAATCACAATAGTTCATGAATAGATTATCAGTAAGTCCACTCTAATCCATACTCTATTCCTCCATCCTGTGGATCTTGGAATGGTTGTGTCCACTCCACATCTGTAACAAGAGGGGGCTTAGATTCCACATGGATGCTGGATGCAATCCTCCTGCTTTCAGTTGTAGGCACTCTTGGCTCCCTGGTGTGGTGGTTGACCTTCTTCACCTCCATGTTAGCTGAGTGGGGTACGTCCAATAAACCAGAGTGTAGGAGCTGAAGTCTGTTGAGGCTCAGGGCCTGGCTATCATATGGTCAGTCCAGAGATTCAGATCCCCTGGGTATATATTAAACCCCAGCATCAACTATAGTTCTGGTAAAAGTAACAGGAGAGACTTGTGAAAAAAGATCACATCTGAGTCCACCTCCATCACACAGAAACATAAACTCCAAAGAAGGGCCAACTGACATGGCACTGAACTCCATCTGCCATGACCATAGAACCTGTGGGTCTCTGTAGCCCTCCGAAGAACCAACACCTGGGGTTGTATCTACTTTATCTGTACTGCTGGGCTCTTATGTCTCATTCAATGAGAAGGTGGGGAAAAACATGTTGTAAATTGTATAGGGCTAAATGAAAGGGGTGGAGTAACTCACAGATTCATGAGGGCCTGTAGATATGAAGGTTCTCTGTGGCAGTCAAGTCTACAGTGTAACTGATATGAACTCACGTACAAATATGGTTAGATCTTGATGACTTCTCCAATAAATACACCCAGGAAACTCCTGCTTTATTAGCAGGAAGTTCAGTGTCATTCTCAGGAGGCCTCACACACACACATCCAAATTATATAAGATTGCCCAAGGCTTACTCAAGCCATAGGGCTCAGAGTTTTTCTAAAAGTGAGGTAGAGAGAGGCCCAAGGTTGTCAGTTGACCAGAGCTGTTGTTTCTGTTGTTGCCACATGGTGTCACTGTTGAACACTGGTCCTGCACAGCTCAGTGGAAAGAGGCTCAATTAAGAGGGATCATGTATGTGAAGACCTACTCCAAGATGACTTACTGTGTCCACCTACACAGAAGGGAAACTTCTACTGTTTAAAAAAAAAAGATTCTACCTCAGCTGCCCTTTTGTGATCCACTAATGATAAATAAATCAATAAACAAACAAATAACAATAAATATTCAGGCTCAGAATAGCAGAATGACTTTTTCAAGATCATCCAGCAAGCTAGTGGCAGGGTCAGATTTTCTGATTTCTTATTCAGTGTTGTTGCAACCTCCCTATTTAAAAATTAGAGAATGATATAAAATCAGTAAACCGCACTTTTTAAAAAAATTAAATAACCACAATTATTCAATGGGTGAATGTTGTCAAAAGGGAGAGGACATTATTATTCTTGAACATCTACCTATTACTTGCTATGCATTATGTTCAGTATATTACATATATATTATCTTGTTTACAAATCATCATACCAGCCCAGTAGTTCCAGTGGGCATTATTACTCCTATTTACAGATGGGGAGTTGAGGCTGAAACCAGTTAAGTAATTTGCACAAAATAGCAATTCAGAACTTTGAACCCATGTCTTTCTAGCTCTAAAGTGGAAGGGCAGAGTTCCAGCTAGATTGAATAAAATTTTTAATGATCAGGAGGAGGAGGGAACATGAGCTAAACCAGAAGAACATCATGGAAAATGTGTTTGCTAACTAATGTCTGGCTCTTAGAGCTTTTCTCCCTGTGACAAGTATTTCAAGTACTTTTAAGGTCAAAACCAGGAGTAGGGTGAGGCAAGAGAGGCATTTAGGATGCAAAAGGAGGCCCCCACTTTCAGGGTCATGCAAGTGCAAGCTCAGCATTCAGGTCCTCCTTAAATGTGGCATTCTAGGCACCACTCTTGCCTCATCCTAGGCCCTGTTCTGTTCAAGATTCCAATCAAGAGAGGAAAAGAAGTATTAACAGATCCAAGAGTAGGTCTTCCAAGGCCAGATTTTCTGATGCCAGCTCCTTCTCTCTGCAGGTCCCCTACTCACACAGCCTCTTCCTGCATGAGGGCTGGCCACTCTGTCTGCGGGATGAGGTTGTGGTCCACCTGGCCCCCCTCAGTCCTCTCTTATTACGCCAAGGTGACTTCTACCTCCAAGCCGAGCCCCAGGAAGAGCAGTCTGTCTGCATCATGATTAAATATCTTTCCATGGACCTCTGCAGAGTAGATAAGAAGCCTGTTCCTGAGTCGTCCCATCCTATACTTTTCACCCAAGAATGGCTGGAGGCCATCAACAGAGACTTTGAGGGTGACCCCCTACACAGCTGCCTGGTAGCATCAGAAAATGGGGTTTCCCCCATACCTTGGACCAAGATAATCAACCCAGAATTTGTGGATGACAGACGCCAAGAAGCGAATGTCCTCTCCCCAGCCCGGGGAGCCCTTCAATTAGAGGCACTTGATTTGAGCAGCCCCCAGGAGCTGCACCAGGCAGGGTTCCCAGGCAGTCAGGTGTTTTTTGCCCAGAGTTTGACAAAAGGGAAGAACAGAACACATGGCAACAAGTACCCAGGACTCATCAAGGTAGAGCAAGCCAGGCCTGGAGAAATCACCTTCAGGACGGACAGTGTGAGCACCCAGGACTTGGAAGGAGACTATGTGGCACTCCTGGAGTTCTCCCAAGAAAGGAGAAAAGGGTTTCCCAGTCGGGAAGTGGAGGAATCCAATGGGTGTTCTTTCAGGGCCCTGGAGGAAGTATCCAAAACTAAGGAAATCCCTCTCCCTCTCTCTCAAAGGATGCTGCCTCTCTCAGGGGCCAATGGGGGATCTACACTAGAAAAACGGACTTCTGTGAAGTCGGCAAGCTCAGAAGAAGAGCTTGGCATCGTGGGCTTGAGCAGCAAAGTCAACCATAAAGTACCTGCCCCCGACTCAGAATGCCAGCCTCAAGAGCCCTTCCTCAATGTCCTTGAGAGCCCGCTCAACTGTGCCTCGGGCTCCGAGGCAGGTGCCTCAGGAGAGTCAGCTGCCTCCAAGACCCAGGAACCTCGGGAGCACCCAGAGAACAGGACCCAGCCCAGGACTGGAGCAAAACAAGCTTCCTCTTCCCACCTGCCCCCGGATTCTCCTCCCGATGCGCCAGCCTCTGAAACAAAGGTGGAGGCGAGGGCCAGGCAGGGAAATGGGAGACTTCCCAAGCCCATCGCTGGCCCTAGCCAAAGCACCTCCTCTTCTGGGTCTCTCACTCCTGGGCTCAAGTTCTTGTTCTTGAAAGGGCAGAAGCAATCTCCTGGGCCCCCAGGGAAAGCCTCGCTCCAGCATGATGGGCCCTGGAAAGTCCTGTGTTCTCTCTACTCTCCCAAATCCAACCAAGCCAAGTCCTTGGGGAAAGGTAAGGTGTCCCCTTGCTCAGCTCGGTGGGGGAACTCTTCTTCTGGAAGGCAGTTCTGGACATAAGGGACAGAGACCCATCTGGGCTGGCTCGATGTAAGAATTTAGTGCAGCATGTGGCCTGCACGGGAAGGAAATGGCATGGGTCTGAAACTGAGAAGGCTTTTTGACCATGTCAAGACTACCTGGGTTCACACCCCAGCTTCCCCAGGCACTGGCTGTGTGACCCTGGCCAAGTACTTAGCCTCTCTGAGCCCATGTTTCCCTCTCTGTAAAACAGGAATCTTGCCTATCTCATAGAGTTGTTCTGAGGGTTCAAAGAGATTATCAAAAGTAAAGAGCTTAGCACAATGCCTGGCGTAAAGTAGGAGATCAATAGTTGCAAGGTATTCTTATTAGTCAGAAGATGAAAGAAAAAACCTTTTCCCCTGGAAAAGTCCGTCTTCTGCTCACCACCCTTTCCCTTGTTGTTGCTTTTCCCCAGCTGGATCAACTCAGACGAAAACATCTGGCCTGGCTGCTGACTCAGACCCACTGATGGGGGCAAAGAACGGTTTCCCAGAAGCTTCTGCAAGTCCTTCAAAAAGAGGCCCCAGCCTGGATGAGGCACTCCCGGGACCTGAGCCTAGAGTTGGGGTTCTCGGTGTCGAGATCTTCCATTCCAGGATAGCATGCCTGCCAGGTCCGGGGTGGGGGAAGGGGGCTTTTAGGGGAAGGGGCGGGGAGGGCCAGGGGCGGCCCCTGCACTTCCCGACATGCTGGTGGGTATGGGGAGGCAGGGAAAGCCCCGGAGGCCAGGGTACTGGACCACGCCCCCTGAGGGCTCAGTTTCCTCCTGTCAACAAAATGAAAGCCACTTCTAAGCATCCTCCCTCCACCTAAAGTTCTGTGACAGTAAAGGCGGGTGTCTTAGGTCCAGTTCCCTAGAAGCAGAGCCCTAGGCAGGGATTCTTGGGAAAGGGATCTATGGAGGGAGTGCCTCCAGGAGAAGCAGGTGGGGGGAGCAGGACAGGGCAGGGAAGGGGCAGAGCAAGGGTGTGGGCTCAGCGGAGACCAGCTGCAACTTGACCCCACGGGGAGCCCTGGAGCCTGGATCCCACCGCAGGGTTGGCTCCGCCTTCAGGCACAGAGGGCTGGCCTTTCGTGCTCCCGTGTCTGTCAGTCATTAACTGCGAGCTGATTCTGAGGTGGGGACAGGGGACAAGGCGAGGCAGTGACCACGTGGCAAGGGCGATTCTTCAGACCAGGGGGCATCTGGTGGGCCATTTACAGCCAACGCTTATAGCCTCTGGGGTTTGGGTTTACTGGCCTGATGAGGGGCTCTGGGGACGGGGCATGAACAGCATCCAACCGGGGGCATTACCACCCTGTTCAATATTCCTTCATCATTGCAACAAATATTTACAGAGCACCTGCTGTATGCCAAGCCCTAGGCTTGGCCCTAAGAATTCAGCAGGGAACAAATCTGATGTGTTCTCTGCCCTCAGGAAACCTACATTCTAGAGAGGGAGGAAAATTCAAAAGGTAAGGAGGAAAATGCGACATTGGGAAAATTCAGGGGGCTATTTCAGGAGCACAAATGAGGTCCCTTATGAGGCTTGGGTTTGGGGGAAGTCAGGGAAGACTTCCTGGAGGAAGTAATGGAAACCTCAGTCCTGTAGTATGAATAGAAGCTATCCAAGTGAAAGGTTGAGGAACAGTGTCCTATACAGAGGGAACAGTGTTCCATACAGAGGGAACAGCATGTGCAAAGGCCTGGGGACAAGAGAGGCCACAGTGCTTCCTGTGAACTGAATGTCCTGAAATTCTATTTTATATCATAGACTTCTATATCTGGGCAGGACCCTGGGCACTGCCCTAACTCATTGCAGCTCCTGGAGGTTGTCATCTGTCCTCTTCCTGGTCATTCTTTATGAAGCTTGTGCTATTTGTGCCCATATTAATTGCACACAAATGGTCTCCTGATTCTGTTTGGGCTGTCACATTCCAAGGGCTCAAATTTGGTCATTGAAGAAGAGACCCTCATTCTAGCTCTAGCTCTTCTACCAGCTGCCTATGTGACCTTGGAAGTGTTGCTTGACCTCTCTGGGCCTCAGTTTCCCATTTCTGTAAGAAGAGAGAGGAAGTAGACAGGAATTAGATCGTTCCCATAAACATAAGAACTTGCTGTAACATTGCTCATGTTAATCCATTGTAGGCCCCTCAAATCTCTCTTCAACCACTGCTTCAATTCTTTTTCCTTTTACATCAAAACTCCAGAAAAAGAATTGTCTATGTTCCCTGACTCTGCATCTCCTCTCCTCTAACTCTCTCTTCAACTCACTCTATTCAGAATTCCTTCCCCACCTTCACATTAAGACAGGTCTTTTCATGGTCACCAGTCACCTCCATGCTGCTAGATCCAGTGGTCAAGTCTCAGTTCTCATTGTCTTTGACTCATCAGTAGCATTTGACACAAATAACCACTATCTCCTTCTTGAAATACCTCCTTCACTTGACTTTCAGTCTTCTTACTCACCTGGTTTTCCACCTGCCTCTCTGGCCACACCTTCTCAGTCTCATTTACTGGCTCCTCCTCATCTCCTCAGCCTATAAACCCTGGAGGGATCCACTCACTTCCTAGGTGATCACATGCAGTCTCACTATTGAATATCTGTTTTAAATGCTGTCTCTATACTGACAGTAACCACACTTATTTTTTGGCCTGGATCCTGTCCATGAACTCCAGACTGATTCATCCAACTGTCTGCTTGACGTTTTCTACTTGGACTTGCATCTCTAACCTATCATGTCCAAATATGAACTCCTGATTTACACCTTCCCCACAACCTCCTCGTCTTTCCTCATCACAGGAAAAGATGTTAGTTTCATCTTTGGTTGAGCTCTTTCTCTCACACCCCACATACAAATTCTTCTCATATTTTGTCAGCTCTCCCATCAAAATATACCCAGAATCTGATGACTTCACACCACCCAGGTCTAAACCAGCATGACCTCTTGCCTGTCGCAGTAGCCTCCTCACTGGCCTCTCTGCTTCCACTGGAGCTTTCTTGTAGCCCAAACAGTCCCAGAGTCTATGCTCCAAGGTCAAGAGCTGCTCTAGGACAGCCCTTGTGAAGCAGGCACCCCAGGCTCTCCTTTCCTTTCTTCAGGTCCCTTCAGTTCTGACCTTTCCATAAATACCTATTCTCAGGAAAGGTGTGAGTGACTGTTCACATGCTGCAGGTGAGGGTGTATAAAATATTCGTTTTTTATCTTTAGAATGTCTACACATTTTGTATTCTATTTAAGACTATATTCAGCATGCTTGATTCAATATGAAAAGGCTTAAACTGCTTGCCAAGTAAATTACTTACCATTTCTTCCAAACCTTGGAATGTGCACCAAGTTTTCTGTGGTTTTTTTCCATCACTACCTCCTCCCACCTTGCCTTCCCTCCCTTCACTTGAGACTCATAACCCAATTCAGACTGCTCAGCCTCAAGGCAGGGGCCCCAGGGGCTAATGGTGGTGTTTCTGGCATCAGTTGTCAAGTAAGACAAAAGCGCTTCTCTGACCCAGCTGAAGGCAAGTCAGTCGGGCACCTGCCCATTATGCTAATTTACTCAGCCAGCACTTGTTGTGTGCAGATCCCTGTTCTAGGCAGTTGGTTGGGGAACCAGACACCTGAACTGTACCCCAATATGAAATGCCCTGAGTGCTTGAACTCCTGGCTACTCAAAGTGTGGTCCAGGAACCAACTGGATGGGCATTGCCTTGTGAGGAATGCAGAATCTCAGGCTCCTGCTCAGGCCTGCAGAATCTGCATTCTAGCAAGATCCCCAGGCACATTAAAGCTTGAGAGACACTGCTCTAGCCATCCATCCATTCGTCAGTCAATCACAGACATGGATTATCTGTGCTGAGTGCTGGGGTGCAACCATTAGTTGCATGAGTGTACACTTTTCAGGAGCTTTCCATCTTGCAAGATCTAGAGCCCTGTGTTTTTAGCAGCAATCTGGGGAGGGAGGCTTCTAAAGAGGGACACAGAAGATGCCTTCCTTGAGGAAGTGGCATCTGGGCTGTGCTTTAAAAATTGAGGGAAGGGCATACCTGGCGAAAGAAACAGCACGAACAAAGGTACGAGGTGGGAAAAGGCTCAGGCTGGTTTAGGCAGTGACAGATGACACAGTCCAGCTGGGCCGTAAGTGACAAGGGGAGACTTAGTATATGAAATGAGGCTAGAAGTGTATGCAGACCCTGGGGAGTCTTCAGTGCTAGGTCAAAAAGCTCGTGCTTTCTCCTACAGGCCACGCGGAGCCATGGAAGGTTTTTGAGTAGGGGAGTAGCACCATCAGAGCTGCAACTGCAGTGGTCATCAGGTTTACAGCTTCCATCTCCTGGTGTAGCCCACGGTGAAGGGGCAAGTCAGGCCTGATTCCACCTTGGCTGGCAGGTCGGGTACCTGCGTCTGTGGGGGCCTGGGAAGCTGCTTTTCTTCTCCAGGTCTCTATTGCTTCGTCAGGGACATGGTGCAGTATTTCCTGACATGAGTTACCCAAGGGCTACACGGGGACTTGCTATGGACATAGACAAGCATCTCCAATGTTGCAAGTTAGGCAACTTTTTCATGGCTTAATTATTTCAACCTTTTTTACTTTCTATTATGAAAAAATTAAAACATGGAAAAGTAGATAGAATAATATAATGAGCACCCATATACTCATTACCCAGATGCAATAAATCTTAACCCTTAAGCATATTTCATTAATTTTCCCCTGAAGTATTTTGATGTAAATTTCAGATCTTAACATTTTACCCCTAAGTGCTTCAACATGAATCTCTTAAAAACAAGGACAGGTTCTCCAACCGTTAGCACGTCTATCCAAATTAAAAATAATTCCCTAATAGCTCTCAATAGTTTGTTCATATTTAAATTTCCCCGGCTGTCCCCAACAAAATGTCTTTCCTTTTTTAATTAATAAATGAATATTAGGGGGAAAAAACCCCATGATATCAAAAGAATATAAAGTTTGTATATATATATATATATCTTTTTATATATATACACTTTTTAAATTATGTCAAAATTTTAAATGTATGTAAAAGAAAGCATGCTCCAGGCCGCTGGCCCCCTGTTAAGGCTCGTGAAGGGGGTAGCTGTAAAGGACCTTGCCCATCGTGGAGGACTGGGTGGTGGTCAGAGCAGGCAAGCAGCTCCGGAGGGCAGCCTCAGAGTCCAGGCTGGGGGGCTTCTCTGAGGAAGCGGCTTTCGCGCTGGATCTTGAAGGCTGACTAGGAGTTCGGAGCTCCCAGGAGAACAGGAGAAGAGGTCTCCCCGGCAAAGGGGCCAGTACGGGCAAAGGCCCGGAGTCCCTAGACTGGATCACGTAGTGGGTGCCGCCCAAGGTCCCACTGCTCACGTGTGTCCTCTGTCCTCCAGGCGGCCGGGACAGGGCAGGACGGCCCCTGCTCCTGGTGTCAACAAACGAGGGGGCCTGGGAGGCACCCTGGTGCTCGGTCTCAGAGGTCACCAAGCTGCTGTCCTACCTGTGCACCATTCCCAGGTAAGGGGCTGGACCACCTGGCCGCTCTGTCCCCACCGCAGCCCTCTCGGCCCTGGACCAGGCACCGAGTGGAAAGAGCTGCGCCCTTCCGACTGGTCGCCTGTTCACAGAGGTGGGGGTGGGAGGGGGGCAGGACCAACCCAGCCCCTGCCCTCAGGGATCCCCCGTGGCGAGACGAACAGTGTGCAAGAAGCAAACCACGGGCCAGCGGCTTCCAGGAGTGTCAGCGGGGGGAAAAAGCAGAGGAACGTGTAGACAGCCGCGCTCCAGCCCGCGAGGGCACGGAGGGCTTGTTAAGACGGATCGCAGGGCCCCAGACCAAGAGCCTCCCATGCAGTAGGTCTGGGGAGGGACCCGAGAGCGTTCATTTCTAAGAAGCGTCCAGGTGCTGCTGCTGCTGCTGCTGGCCTGGGTAACAGATTTCGAGCAGAGTTGTAGAGTGAGAGGGTGGGATGGCCAATTTCAACTGGGAAATCAGAGAAGGCTTCTCTGAAGAGGTGATGTTGGGGCATCTGAATTATAAATATTGAATAAATGAAGGAAAGAATGAATAGGTGAAGGAATGAAAAGGAAGGAAGGAATGAGAAATGCATGAATGAGTGGGGGGAGTGAGCCAGCGAGTGACGGTGACCCAGGCTGATTCCTTGCAATGCCTCTACCCCCTCCCCCTCCCCCCCCCACCCCTGCCCCTATTCAGACTTACTGTTGGACTGGCGGGGGAGGGGCTCCGTCCCCTCCTCTGAGTCGCAGCCCCCCCCAGGCGGTCTTAGACGTGCTGTTTGTTCAGGGCTGTGGCTCTAACCTAGAGCTTCCTCGGCTGGGGGTGGGGGTGGAGGCACAATGGAGCCCTTTGTAACCTTCCAAGCACGGCCCCTGCACCTGCCGGCCCCGATTGCTCTTCCTCCAGTCCTAGGCGGAGCGGCTTCTCTGGCCAGAAAGGGAGACCGGACCCCCTTTTCTGAGCTGAGAAGAGGCCGGGGGAGCAGACCGCACTCTGGAATCCTATCAGTTTGCTGTGTGGCCTTGGGGCAGTCACCTCCCCTCCCTGAGACTCTCCTGAAAAGAGGGGATGGCTTCACAGAAGGGCCCCGAGGACCAGGTGGGGCCACACGTGGGAACAGGTTGAGAGGAGCATGCAACGCTTTGTAAACTGTGGCGTGCGGTGCGCACGAGGCTCTGGTGTGCTGGGCTTGTTTTTCCATTGGCTGGGCTGGTGCCTCTATGGGCCCAGCTTCACGTTGCCTGGTGGCACGTGGCACCCTGTCCTCTAGCAGCTTCCAGGCTGGCGGCAGAGACAAGTCTGAAAGCAAGTCTCCATTCCAGCACTGGGAAGGGCCAGAAGCAGCTGAGGATGTCAAGTCAGAAACCTGGTGCCACCTCCGAGAGTGCCCCTTCACCGTTCTGTGCCTTGGTTTCCCCTTCTAAGACAATAATAGTAGCAAGCATTTGCATCCTTCTAGCTAAATGAACCTAGTCAGTCCTCAACTCCGTCCTAGGAAGCTGGCCTTATTATCCACATTTAGAAATGGAGAATCTGATTCCATAAGAGGTGGACTAACTTACACTATGCAATGGACAGTTGTAAGGCTTGGCGGCAGTCGAGGGGTTATTTTCCAAACCTGCTTGATCATCAGAATGGCCAAAGTTACTTGTAACTATACGGGCTCCCTGGCCCCACCCCAGACTTGCTGGCCAGATTTGGGGGGGGAAGGGGATACAGGGAATCAATATTTTAGCAAGTCCTGACAACCGGGGTCAGTTTGGGAAATTCTATGGCAGTCATTAAAAATTAAGCCACACTAAATTCGGTGCACTGGCTGGACCAGTGAGAGTATTTTAGTTGCAAGGAGCAGAAATTCCAAATCAAAATGTCCTCACTAATGAGGAAACCTTCATCTCATGTGTCTGCCTTGCAGCTCCTTTGAAGAATTTTTTAAAGGAGAAAATATCTTTCCTAGAAGTCCCCCACGAAACTTCCCCTCACACCACATTGGCCAAAACTGGCACATCCACATCTAAAACTATCTTTGACCAGGGGAACTGAGCTGCTACTGTTGGCCTCAACCAGTCAGAAGCCAGCCCCTGGGGGACATGGCTGTTTGGAGGGAGTTAGAAACTCGAACAAAATCCAGGTTTTGGCCATACAGAAGGGGTGGATGCCTGCCAGGTGATCCGCACCAAGCAATGGGGACAATGACGATAGTGCTAGTCATCAGGGCTGTGGGAGAGGGCTGGGCAAGGCACTGTGGGAGCAGCACAGAGGGAGTGATGGACTCTGCCTGGAGAAGAATCATGGAGGGCTTCCTGGAGGAAGGGCACCTTCGAACTTGGTCTTGTGGGATGGACAGTTCACCGAAGCTTTCTGGCGGTTTCCATCACCTTCCACTAGATCCTTCCCCC
Organism: Dasypus novemcinctus; assembly: GCF_030445035.2. NCBI lineage: Eukaryota > Metazoa > Chordata > Mammalia > Cingulata > Dasypodidae > Dasypus > Dasypus novemcinctus. Next base: position 41,746,214 of record NC_080696.1, on the reverse strand, counting down.
GGGAAGACCCCTGGTCCACCCAGAAAGACTGCCAATTCTGTTTACCACCCACAGGGCTGAAGTTGAAACCAAGGGGCTGGCGGTTGTGATCGATGCCAGGAAACAGCCCCCACACCCCAGTCTGGTCAGTGCCCTGCAAGCTTCCCAGGTGAGTGGGCACTGGGGAACCCCAGTCCAGCAAGTCTTAGGAGCCACCGGGGGCCTCTGATATCCATGGAGCCGGGGGGGCTCAGAGCTGGAACCAGGACCCCCTGACACCAGCCAGAGCCGGGCAAGGCCTCTCAGATGCAGCCAACAGAGAGCCCAGCCCAGAGAGGACGAAGGCAAAGGGAGCCGTTGGTTCATGTACCTGGACAGTCCGGGAGTTACATCTCACCTTGAATGTGGCTTGATCCAAGTGCTCCCACACTGTCATCAGGACCTGCGTCCTTTCTCTCTCCACTGCTGGCTCCATTCCCTGGGAGGGTGTTATTCTCAGTGGGGCTCCCTCTTGGTAGCAGTATGGCCCCCCGCTAAGTCCAGTAGGAAAGAGAGAGTCTTTTCCCAGAAGTCTCAGCAAAAGTCTCTGGTGCCTCGTTAGCCTTGACTGGCTCAAACATCCATCCCTCAACCAATCCCCGTGACCAGGGGGATGTAACGCATTGATTGGCTTAGCCTTAGCACACATCACACTTGTGTCCTGAGAACGGGGAAGGAGGGGATTCCTAACTAGCCCTCATGGGCAGCAGGAGAAGTGGAGGTTGGACATATGCTAACCCCATGTTCCAACCTCCTTGCTTGATCGTTGTGGGAACTGAGGCCCAGAAGGGAAGGTCATCTGGGAAGTCTGCACTGCAGCTGGGACCTGCTGCTCTCTTCCAAGGATGTACCCTCTAAACATGTCACAAAAGGTCCCAGCCAGGAACAGCCCCACGCTATCCCTGTGGCCCAATTCCCCGCATCTTAGGGGAGAAGAAAGGGAGATCAAAGTGGATGGGAGGCTCCGTGAAGGCCTGGGCACCTGAAATGGTTCTCTCTGCAGGCTCTTGTCCCAGCCTCCACCCATGCTGTGCTCTTCCTGGGGGAGAAGGAGGCTGCTGTCCAGCTGGAGACACTACCTGACACCCAGGTAAGGGCGAGGCAACAAAAGCAGGTGAGGATGGGGTCGTTGGCCTTGAGGTGAGCTGGAGCGAATGGAATAGAGAATTGCAAAATTCCCAAGCTAGACGAGGCCTTGATGTTCCAAGTGTAGTCAATCAATACAGGGCCCAGTGCTCCAGCTTTCCAGTCCTGCCCCCGTGGCAGGCATCCCCCAATCAATCACAGAATTCTTTTTCCCTGGCAATCCTTGTCAACTCCTGATGGGCATGACCATATGACTGAGAGTTGCACCTGACATGAGACCTATTTGACAAGCTTCATCTGGTCAACTCCCCCTCCTTTTTTTTCAGATGGGGAAACTGAGGCCCAAGGCCACACAGCAAGCGAGAGGCAGGCTGGGGTCTCCTGACACACAGTCCAGTGCCTTTTCCATATTGCTGCCCTGCTCTTCCTGCATTTCTCTCCCTAATTAATACAGATGCTGAGTTGATGCGGGACTTTGCAGGGAAGAGTCCTGAAGCTCCTTTAATCTGTACCAGATACCACGGTCACGCGCGTGGGCACCAGTCCTCGCCTGCTCGGGGAAGTGACTTAAAAGGTCTCGCTCTTCCTCCTCGTTTGTAAAGAGGCACCCCGTGAGCTGGAGATGTGCTTTCCAAATTTTTGTATGTTACAAATCACTTGAGGATCTCATTAACCCATTCTAATTAAGCAGTTCAGGATGGGGCCTGGAGCTCTGCGTTCCTAGCCTGCTCCTAGGTGATGCTGCTGGTCCATGGACCACACTTTGAGTAGCAGGGATAGTAGTTGGGTCCAAGACACCACGGAAGCCCCTAATCCCAAGCTTATGGATCTGGAGCTGTTCCCAGCATGAAGTCCACACCTCCCTGCCTAGAAGCACTCACTCGGTCATGTCTTCTGGGACACTGTTAGGATCAGTCCCAAGAAGGAGATGGCCCCTCTGGTGGGTCACCAGAAAACAGGGCAAGGGTTCCAATGAGGTTTCATCACATGAACCAGCTTGCATCAGTTTGTGTGATGGTCTGGAGAGCTGTGCTGAGAAAGAGCCAAGCTCAGAGGGAGTTACTGCTGTGATTGATTAGTGATGCCTGCCTTAGCCAGAGGCTGGGAGAGTGGCAGCACGAGTGCTATTATTCTGCCAATCCTTGACCAGGCCTGGTTCTGAATTCTGATTTGTCAGAGCTTCCAGAGAAGAAACCAACTCTGAAAGCTGGGGGCCGGCCTCAGATGTGGGGGTTGGAGTGGTGGTGGGTGGGGTTCTGGGATGGGCCTTCTCAAATGTCCGTCTGCACCCTGAGTCCCCTGGCCCTCCTCTTCTGTCTGCAGGTGGAGGTGCTGGCCTCACTGAAGGCCCTCAGCCACCACGTGGACCCCAGCCAGCTGCCCGCCGCCCTGGAAGGGCCCTTCCCCTACTGCCACAGCGAGTGGGTGCAGTTCTTCCAGGTGCCTGCCGTCCCAGCCGCTGGCCGCCACCCTCACCCCTTCCCTTCCTCCCCTCAGTCTGTGCCCATGGAACCATCGACCCTGCCAGGTCCCCAGACAAAGTCATTCAACGAACGTTTACAAAGAGAGTGCAGAGTAAAGTGGTTAAGAGCTCAGGCTCTGGGGCCAGACTGCCTGGGGTCCAGTCCCAGCTCGGCTGAGTGACCTTGGGCAAGTTGCTTGCCTATTCTGAGCCCTGGTTTCCCAGGGGGATAATGATAGAACCTCCTCGCGGGGTTGTCATGAGGACTGATTGCATTCATGCAGGTAAGGAGCTTAGAAGCGCCTGGTCCACGCTAAGAGCTGCCAGTGCTAAGTAAAAGTTAACCTGCAGGTGTCTGCTCTGTGGACCCACACGATGCAGGGAGCTCAGGGTCTGATGGGGGAGGCAGACCCATTCCTCATTGTGAGAGGGAGGAAATAAGGAAACGGCCAGTGCCGGGCTCCTTCCCAGGCGGTCTCAGGCCCTCCTCACCACAGCCCTGCAAGGGGGCGTCTCACGCCCAATTGAACACACGAGGATGGGGCAGATTGGGCACATGGAGCATTAGACCAGGCGGCACCAGCCCATAAATGCCCGCCCAGGGCCGCCTCCCTCCCGGGGCCGCTCAGCCTCAGCGCTGTTCACGGTTCTGCGTCGGGGCCTGGCTTGCGCGCTGGAGTGTTTCGCAGCGTTCTGGCCTCCACCTAGTTGTAACAAGCACAAATGTCTGCAGACGTTGCCACGTGCCTCCTGGGGGCCGAACCACTCTCACCTCCCCATCGAGACGCTCTGGTCTCTCCTAACGGTCTAACACGGTGCTTGGTTTCTTTCGCTTTATGCCTCAGTGCTCTTCTTTCTAAAATTGTGTACATTTTGCATAGGCAGTATATTCAGAATTCAAATGGTACAAAAGGGTTTGCAGTGTAGAAGCTTTCCTACTTGCCCCTCAGTCTCCCAGGTCCCTTTCCAGAGGCATCCAATTAATCCAGTAACTTTTGTACTGTATTTTAACTTCAAAATTCTTAAGTGAAATGAAATCTATCAGAATATAAACCTGATAGTGAAGGATGCTGACACTGTGCTGGACGCTCTTCTAAGTGCCTTCCACAAAGCAGTCCTGTGAATTCTCATACACCTGTAAGGCGGCAACTACTGCCATCCGCATTTCACAGTGGAGGCAGGTCGTGGTGCTGGGCTCAAGGGGGACCCAGCAAGGATGCCCCCCTATTCCTGCCCTCTCACCCTCCCGCTGTCCCCTCCCTCACGGTGTCCCCACTGGCCTGGGAGTGGGGGCTGGTCTTCTTTCTCTCCCGGAATGGCCCCCAATGCTCTCCAAATGTGGTCTCCAGACCAGCATCATGGCATGGCCTGGGAACTTTTTAGAAATGCAGACTCTCAGGCCCCACCCAGGACCAACTGTATCAGAAACTCAGGGTGAGGCCCAGTAATCTGTGTTTAACACCCTTCCAGGCGATTCCGACGCAGCTAGAGCTTGAAGCACCTCCCAACATCAGGTGTCCTCCTGGAGGGGGGGTGTCCTTCCCCCTGGCCCAGGCTGACACCCCTGCCCTGGCCCTCTGTCCTGCAGAAGTTGGACCCTTTCCTTGCTGACCTCCGCCAGGCCTCCTGCCTGCTCCAGGCCTCCATTGAGGAGTTCGAGAAGGGTGACCCCCCGGGGGGGATGCAGGTGAGTCCGGAGTGTGGGGTGACAGTCACCCCACACCCACACTCCATGGGGCGCGATGAATGGGACACCGGGGGGAGATGTCCTCACCCCTGCTTTTCACTCATTCATCCAACTAATATTGCTGGGTACCCACGATGTGTCCCATACCGGAGACCCAGCCTGGAGCAGGCAGGTCTCTGCCCTCATGGGCTCAGGGTGCAGTGACGGAAGTAGTCACGTAAAAAGTAAACAAAGAGATGAATATGCAATTACAAATTGTGCCAAATGCCATGAAAGCAAGACCAGATGGAGCGTCAAAATTCTGGTGTCCAAGGAGAGCCTCTCTAACAAGGTGGCATTTAAGTTGAGGTCCGAAGGGCAAGAGGGAGCGGGCCGTGGGAATAGGAAGGGGACGGTGCTCCGGGCGGAGGGTGAACCCGTGCAAGCCCCCAGCATGCCTGCAAGGCAAGGGGGCCGGTGTGGAGCAGAGGAGGAGGTTAGGGGTGGGAGAAGGAGAGGAGAACAGAGGTTGGCAGGGGCTGGGTCAAGTTGGGGATGGGTTGGGAGTTGAGTCTCGGCCTCCAGGGAAGCCACTGGAGGGTTTTACGCAGGGGGATGCCGGAGATCAGATTTGCACCAAGGTCCTTCCAGCTGCAATGTGGAGAATGGACCACAGGGGGAGCCAGAGTGCGGCAGGAAGATCAGCGAGGAGGTTGGGAAGGGGTCCCAAGGAGATGGGGCTGGGACTCAGGCGGTTGCCATGGTGATGAGAGGCAAGGTGGGACGACTTCAGATGTTTCAGAGATAGAAAAGACAGACTTCCTGGGGGGCTTTGAATGCCAATCTGGGGAAGTCGGGGCAGTTGAGGGAGAGTGTGGACCAGGCCTCAGGCCACCTGTCCGCCCTGGCAGGAGGCTGCCTCGAGCCTGAGCAAGTCCAAAGAGCTGATGGAGGCCGTGCTGAGCGACCCGGGCCTGCTGAGCCTCCAGCGGGAGGGCGGCGCGACCCTGGCCAGGCTGCAGCGGGAGGCCAGCAGGCTGGACTTCAGCCCCGAGGTCAGGTAGGGACAGCAGGCGCCTCCTCCCCACCCCGCCCTGTCCTCTGGCCTGGGGGCTGGGAGCCGAGGCCCCCAGAGGCCCAGGACCGGGGTGTCTGCAGGGCGCTGGCCCCACCCTGTCCTCTTCCCTGCCCTGTGCCTCCTTCAGCCTGGGATGGGCAGGGGGGGACAGCTTCAGCCCGTCCCTGGTCACCCTTACGTACCAGCACTTTCTCTGGCGCGTGCTCTTGACCTTCCAAGGCCAATCCCGTTTAAGAACCCGGGGGGGATCAGCTCATCCTCGTTTGGCTGATGAGGAGCTGGGGCTCTGAGAAGTGAAATCCCAGCTTGGCCACGGGGATGGGAAGTCAGGCCACAGCGCCCACCCCCCAGGAGCCCCCCAGCCTGGCTGGGAGAACTTCGTGGTGTGTCGGGGATCTCAGAGCCACAGAATAAAGTACACACGTTCCTGGAAAGTTCCAACTTCTTAACTGTAACAGGCAGAGGAAAGTCAGTAAATAATGGTGAATAGTTACAAAAATTTTTTGTGTGTTAGAACAAATTCAGAAGTCAAGTGCAAGTTTAGGAACACTGTTATTTATTTAACCAACACTTAAATAGCACTTCATATATGTACAACATTGTTATAAGGGCTTTACAACTACTGACTTGTTTTATTTCCACCGAGGAAGGTGACTTAGTCTTATTTGCCTATTTTACGGCGGGGAGACACACAGCTGGCGTGTTGTGGAGTTAGGACTACAGGTTAGGCAGCCTGGCCCCAGAATCTTGGCACCTGGAGCTGTGCTCCCAGACTCGGGGTGGGGCGGGGGGCGGAGAGGGTGGCCAGGTTCAGAGATGCCCCGTGGGGCTGGCACAACGAGCCCCCAGCCCCTTCTGTCCACCGTAGGCGCCCCCCCCAGGCCCTTGGCCACAGGCAGCTCCGCCAGGGGGCGCTGTGGTCCCACAGGTGCCTCCATGCGTGTCCTCTGAAGGGTCCAGGCGGCTCCTGCCTCTCCCGGGTGGGCTGGCATTTTCCATCCCATTCACACACCTTGGGCCTCAGCCCTTCCCTGGAAGGGGGGCGGGCAGCGACCCTGGGAAACGGTCAGATGGGGAGGCCCCGGCTCCTTCTCGTCTCCTTTCCTTTTTCCTCCTGAAGTGGGACATTCTAAGTTGGGGACTTGAGGGGCGTGGGGAAAGGCCCTGGAGTCCTCGACTTACCTAAATGTTGCCACGCCTGAAATCACCCCCCCCCCATCAGCACCCCTTCTTCCACGCCTTCCTGGCCTTGACAGTTTTCACACAGGAAATGCTCTAACTCAGGCTTCCGTGGGTGAGAGCCGGGCCCCTTCTCTGGACCTCAGGGTCCCCACCTGTGAAAGGGCGGTGGGTGGAGGGCCGCGTGACAGCCCTCAGCCCCGCTGCAAACGCTGGGCGCCTCCTGCGCGCCGGGCACGTGGTCAGGGGGGCTGCGTGCCTGAGGACCGGTTCTCAGCCCCGGCAGCTCCCTGGAACCCCCTGAGCAGCTTTGGAAAGTGCCGATGACCAGGTCACACCCCCAGAGGGTGGGCTCAGCCAGCCTGGGGTGGGGTCTAAAAAAACTCCAGGGCGGGGGTGGGGGGCGTGTGTGTAATGTTGGTTCAGGGCTGAAGCCAAGGCCCTGGGTCATTTAATCCTCACAGCCATCCATGGCGTGGGTCCTGTGATTGTCTCCACCTTACAAATTAAAAACAGAGAAAAGAAAGGTTGTGAAATTTGCACAACGCCCCATGACTAGCAGGTGGCAGAGCTGGGATTTGAATCCAGCTTGGTTCACGCCTTCCTAGAGAAGGGGAGCGCTCATTTCATTTCCTGCTATATTCTCTGGGCCTCGTGGTCTCATGGGGGCCAAGATTAAGGCCCAGAGATGGGTAGCGACCTGTCCTGGGTCACACAGCGAGTTGGCAGCCAGGGTCCCAGAACTGGGCAGAGTTGGGGGTGGGAGAAGGGGCAGATCTATGGGCAGAAGTGCTGGGGGGGGGGTAGGAGGTGGGCCTTCTCTCACCCTCCTCCCCGGCCCAGGAGCCACCTGGACGACGCCGCTGCCCTGTACAGCCTCGTGGACGAGCAGCTGCACGTGCTGGTCACGGCGTCCAACCACCTGCTGCGGCGGCTGGAGCTGCGCGTCCGCCTGGGCCGCCTGGAGGCTGCCATCCGCCAGGTGAGCGGGGGCCACGCGGGAGGCCGAGGGGCCGCCCGGCCACCTCCACACGACGGCCCTGCTCCAGACCCCAGGCGGGAGCAGGAGCAGGGCTGGGGGGCCTGCCGGGGCCAGACAGGCGTCCACGGGGCCAGCAGGCGACCAGGTGCTCACGAAGGGTCTAACGAGCGAAGACATAACCCCAAGGGCTGCACTTCTTGAGCACCAGCTGTATACTGCGCCCTGGCCAGAGCCTTCGTGTCATCACTTCCTGACCTTGTCGCCTGCTAGTTTGGGGGGGAGGTGTTAGAACCCCCTCTCTGCACAGGTGAGGGAGGCAATGCCAGGACACGTCATGTCACCTGCCCGTGCAGTCACACACCCGGGGGTCTGACCCTGGAGCCCTCACTTAGGACCCCTTCGCCCCACCGCCGGTGCCCGGGATCAAAGCCTCCCTCCGTGCCTTGGGTGTGGGGCACGGTGGTCCCGCACCCGGACCCTGGAGCCAGACGGCCCAAGCGTCAATCCTGACTTTCGAGCGCTGTGACCCTCGACGAGCTATTCGACTATCCTGTGCCTCAGTTTCCTCATCTGTTAAGTGGGGAAGAATATTAGTGCCTGTCACATTGGCTTTTGTGGGGAAAAATCTAGTTAATATGCATTCTTTAAGACACCGCAGAATAAGAAGGAGACTTCAGCTCACGGAGGTTCCACCCGCTCCGCGCTCAGGGAATCTTCACGTCTGCCCTATTTTATCCATGAGTAAAATGAGGCCCAGGAAAGGGACACGATGTGTCTTCCTCGCAGAGGGATTCGTGGCCGGGCCGAGCTCTCCTCTCCAGGAGGCAGCTCTCTCTCTAGCGTGGTTTGCACACTCCCAGGGACAGGGAGCTCATCACCCCAAGGAACCCCTTCTATGACTGGGCTGCGCTGAACGGGTAGAGGAAGCTGAAATTTGCTGCCCTGTGACTTCATTCAGGCCAGTGAAGGCCTACTATGTGCAGGGCACCGGGCCAGGCCAGATGGGGCCCCACTCGGGGAGTCCTTCCCCCTTCGGATATCTGAAGAATGTGCCCCTGCCCCCTGGCCCCGAGTCGTTGCTTCTCCTGCCCAGGCCTGGGCAGGCCTCAGGCCAGGCCAGGGGCACGGGCCCGGAATGGCTGAGGACAAGGAGACCCCCGTCTCCCCCGAGGGAGGGGTGCCGGGAGAGGGCGTCTCCCCAGGGTCCCTCCAGTCCAGGCTCCCCCCCCACCGCAGGTCGGAGGCTGGATGGAGCGGGAAGGGGCCCGCTGCCTGCAGGCGCTGCCCCCCGAGGCCGAGGCCGGCGGCTTGGAGACGGTGGAGGCGGCCCAGGCGGCGTTTGAGGAATTCTTCCTTCAGGCTGCAGTGCGTTCAGAAAAGGGAGGGCAGAGCAGAAGGGAGGGCATGGGATGGGGGCGGGGGCACTGCTCAGGCGAGGGGAGGAGGTGGGGACGAGTGAGGAAACTTCCAGAAGGCCACGAGGGATTCGGGTTAGATGTTATCACCAGGAAGAGACCACCTGCCTGAGAGTCCCCTGGAGGGTTATTAAAACGCAGACTCCGGGGCCACCCAGGCCCTCTTGCGACAGCCTTGGAGATCGGGAGCTGGGAATCTGCATTACTTTTGTCTTGGACCCTGGGACACAGCGTGACTGAGCCTCTGCCTCAGCCCTCAGGAACTCCCAGGCCACTGGGGGGTGGGAGGGATGGACAGAGCAACAACAGGCAGAAAGGAAGGGGCTCTGGGGGGCATAAGCCCCTAGCCCAGACTTGGGGTCAAGGAGGCCTTCCTGGAGGAGGTGACAGAGTCCCAGCTAGGTGAAGTGATCTGCCCGGGCGTTCAAAAGCCTAGCTGAGCCCCTCGCCGGGTGCTGGGCCCTGAGAGTGTTATTAGGGTCCTCGTTTCATAGATGAGGAAGCCGAGGCTCGGTGGGGCGGCGGGAGGCTGCTGGCCTCTGGGGGAGGCCCCGGCCAGAGCAGGAGCTGAGCGGACGCCGGTCCTCACCCACGCAGGCGCAGTACCGCCGCGGCCTGGAGCTCTCCAAGCAGGCGGCCCAGCTGGCAGCTGCGGCTGGAGAGGCGGGAGGGGCCAGCGAGGTGGCGGGAGCAGGGTCCCTGGGGCTGGCACCCTTCACCGCCACGCAGAGGGCCTTCCAGGCCAAGCTGACCCACTTCTACATGGCGGCCGAGCGGAGGCGCACGGACCTGGGGACGCTGCTGCACCTGCACCGCTTCTGCAAGAAGGTGAGCCCTGCGGCCCCCCTCAGAGACCCCAGCTGGGCCCGGCAGGCCGGGAGCCGCCTTCCTGCACTGCTCAGCCTGACTCCTCCCTGAAGCCTGGGACGGGGAGAGGGCGTCCCCCGCGTTGTCCAGAAGGGAGGCCAGTGGTGAAGTTGTCACTGTCCCAAAGTGGGTCCAGCTGACCCCTGACCCCAGCCTGTCCCCGTCATACCAGGCAGCCTCCCAGGGCCTGGGCGTCAGTTCTTGGAAGACCCTCAGAAAGCACCTGCTTTTTTAAACTTGGAGTTCAGGGAGGGAGCCTAGACCCTTCCCAGAATTCCATCAGTTCTCATTTGTTCTCATCAAAGATCTCTGCAAGCAACGTCAGGGGGCTAGGACCACCCCAAAGGGCCCCAGGCTCAGAACCTAACCTTGATCTCCATTCCAGAATTAGGGAACCGGATCAGAGAGACACCAACACTTAGCCGAGGTCACACAGCAAGCCAGCAGCAGACTCCCGTTCTAGTGCTCTTTTCTCTGCCTCACTGTGCCCTGGCTGGAGGTGGAGGGAGGGCAGGGAGGAGCTGGGGAAGGACAGGACAGACAGTTGGTTGAGGGTGATTTTGACCAGGAAGAAGGAAGGGGTGGCCCTACTGTGTGTGTAGAGGGGGAGGGATTGTTGCGGTTGAAGGCAGGAGGAACTCTGCCATCTATCATCTCCTGTCAACCCAATGCACCAAGGCTGATCTGCTCCATTTTACAGATGAGGAAACTGAGACCCAAAGATAGGAGGGACCTGGCCCCCAGAGCTGGAGAGAGGAAGAGCTGGGGTTTGAGCACAGATATGCCCGTGCTCTAGAACAGGCCCTAGGTCCTTCTCCAAGGAAAGGAGGGGAAATGGCCACAGAGTCCCCGTGTCCAAGCAGGCATGATAGATGAAAACGGAGATGGAGCTCATTAGCTCAGCCGTCGGGCCGCCCACGTCACTGAGTGCCGTGCAGACCCTGCTGTGTGCACTCACATACCTTGCTGGTTCAATCTTCACCATCTCTTTACGGGGAAAGGCACCGACATTGTTCCCATTTTACAGATGAGGAAACTGAGGCCCAAGAGGGGATGTGACATGCTCAAGAGCCCCCGGAGGGTCAGTGGTCAAACAGGACTGGATTTAAGAGACCCCACCCCTCCTGAGTCCATGTGGCCAAATCCCTTGTATGCCTGATGGGGAAACCGAGGCCCATGGGGAGCAGGGAGCAGCCTGGCAAAGCCGTGACTCAGCACACGCCAACAAGGACAGACGTGGGGAGGGTCTGGCCCAGCCTCTAGCTGCCAGGCGGGTCCTGCACACCGGGGGGGGGGGGGGGGGGGCGGGCAGGGCGTTTCCAAGGGCAGAGGGAGGGACCCTGGTCGACTTGGGAGAAGGTGAGAGGCAGAGGTGGGCAGCCGCCTCGGGGACCTCCCCTCCCCCCAGCTGTGCTGAGGTCGGAGGCGGAGGTAGGGGCGGAGCCTGCGCCTTAGAGTTAGGGGTGCACGCACCTGCTCGGGCTCTGGGACCTCAGCTCCCCTCTTCCTGACTCGAGGTCCCACTGCTCCTCTGTAATAGTAACAATAATAGCAACTCACGCTCACGTGGTTGTTCCTACATGCCAGGCCCTGTTCTAGGCATTGCTATCGGTATTACCCTTATCTAACACATGAAGGAACACAGAGAGGTCAACTAACTCACCCGAGGTCACACAGCCAAGAAGTGGCAGTACTGAGATTCAAGCCCAGCCCATCTGGCTGTAGTGCCAGCCTCGCCAGGAGTACAAACATTAAGTTAAATATAAGCAACTCCCACCCCCACCCCCACACAGGACTTTACTCAAATCTGAAATTATTATTATTAACACCAATATTATTTTCACTATGAGTAGCAGCAGTAATGCCTCGAGAGCATCGGGAGCTTCTCCCTCTTGCTCCCTCATTTTAGCCAACGTCAGGCCCTCGGCTTTCCCTGCGTCAGCCCAGCCTGCTCCAGCCCCGTGGCCTTTGCACGGCCATTCCCTCTGCCCGGAACACTCGTGCCCTGGGCTGGCCTCTTTCGTGCCCCTCTCCGCTCTCGGCCCCTCCTCACAGAGGCCCTCCCTGGCCCACGCCCCCTTCTCCCCTGGTTTCTTCCCCGGGGGGTTCTCGTGACCTGAAAGCAAGCTGCTGCTCCCCGCGGGCCTGGTTCTCATCCGTCTCCCTCTGCGAGGCGAGCTCCCTGGGGCAGGGCCCGGCTCTCCCTTGTTTCTGGCTCCTAACCCAGTGCTCAGAGCAGGGTCGTCGTGCGGGAGGAGCTCGGTGACCGCTGTGTTCCCCTGCCTGAGCCAACGAGGAGGGCCGGCTCGGGCCACACTGGGGAAGGCGGAGTCTGCCCCAGGCCTGGACACGGCCGGTGGGGAGGCAGCCCTGCCTTCCAGCCGCCCTCTGCCCAGTCTCTCTCTTACACCTGGACAGGCGCCTTCTCTCTATCCTGAATTTTAATCCATACCACGAGGGGTCGAGCAAAATGAGCTCTGGCCAGCTTGGCCTGGAAGGTCGAGGCACAGACAGACAGACAGTCCCGGGAGGGGATTGTGTGTGTCGCAGCTCGGGTACGAAATCATAATAACACGATTGCGCCACTAACGGAGATTTATGGGGCCCTTTCCCGGCCATGAGCTCTGTGTGCTTCTGCGAATATGAAGCCATTTATCTAAAGACAAGTTCCCTTAATCCGCAAAAAGATGGTCTTCTCGGAGAAAATGGTTCTCCAGTCCCTGCCGCCTAACAGCTCGCTGTCGGGTTCTAAATTAATGGAGAGAAAGATTATGTTTTTCCCGAGCTGCTCCGTATGGGTTGGCTCCTTTGCAGTTTGCAGATATTCTGTGGGTGATATGGGGACAGGCAGAATCACAAAAGGGGGCAGGGGCCCGGCTGCAGGATGGGGTGGCCCCAGACACACAACACCCTCTCCCCCCTCCCCCAGCCAGTTTCTCCGTTTGTGCAAGAAGATGCTTGGAAGGCACCCTTGCACAGGCCCAGACAGATCAGAATGTGAATGCCAGGTGGTCCCTGACTTCCTGTGTGACCTGAGACAAGAGACTTCACTTCTCTGGGTCTCAGTTTCCTCTTCTGTAAAATGGGCTGTCAACGCTGTCCAGTGTGATCACAGATAAGACACATGGGGCTTGACAAACAGTTGGTACTTAATATGCCAGGCTCCTCCCCTCAGCACCGCTCATAAGGGTGAATTCTGAATTCCAGAATTCAGATTATCAGTTCTCAAAAGGCTCTTCATGACCATGTAGTTTACATTTTACAAAAAGGGAAACTGAGCCCCAGAGAGGAGGTAAGCCTTTGCTGGAGCCCATAGGTCTATTAGAAGGTACTGGAAGACCCCAGGGGTGTGTCCACCCTCGGGAAGGCAGCACATCGCGGCCGAGCTGAAAAGTGTCCCAACACTGCCTGGACACTTAAGAGTAGTCATTTGTCCAGCCCAGACAGGCACCCCCTGCCCTCCGGGAGCCCCAGGGTCCCGCGGCCAGCCTGAGCCCCCGCCTGTCTCTCTGCTTGTCCCCCAGCTGGCCTGGTTCCACATGGACTGTCAGGACCTGATGACCCAGCTCCGGCTGGGCAAGGCCCAAGGGGTCAGCCCCGGGGACCAGCGCCGCCTCCGCCGCTACCTGCAGCGGCTGGCGTCCGAGTTCCCCGCTGACAAGCTCACGGCCGTGGGGCTGCAGGTGGCCTCGCTGAGTCAAGAGGGCCTGGGCCAGCACCTGCTGGAGGAGGCCCGGGCCCGGCACGAGGAGATCCGGGCCCTCCTGGAGGGGGCGAAGGCCCACTGCCCACATCCGGTGGCTCCCCCTGCTCCCGCCGCACGCCCGGGACCCCGGCTGTCAGCCCCCAGGGCCCACAGTCCAAAGGGAGAGGTGGCTCCCGGGGGAAGGCGGGGCCTGCCCTTCCAGGGCTCCCTGGGCATGGATCATTTGCCAAAATCCTGTTGGCCTCTCCGGGCCACCAGAGGGGGGCCGAGCAGGAATTTCCCGCCCAGGCCTGCACCTCGGGGAGAGGGCCAGGCCGCGGGGGTGGCTAAAGGCCGAGACCCCCAGGAGCCCCCCGATCCTGCCGCCCACTTCCCCTGGCAGCGGCCCCCCGGGTGGCCAGGCCTCAGCCCCCACGGCCAGGTGCTCCGTCCCACTGGGGGCAGCCTCTCCTCAGATGGGACAGACTCACAGACGTCTCTGGAGGACTCACCCCGGACAAGTCCCCGTGTGTGCCTCTAGCTGGGACCCCCAGGCTCCACGGGCCCGGCAGCGGTGGGACCAGCTGGAGAGGGAGTAGGGGGACCCGGCCAGCCCCACGGAGGCGAGGCCACTGGGCCTGCACTGCGACGGGGACCATGGGCCTCGCCCAGCTCCAGGAAAACGCCAGAAAGACCCGATTCTCGCACACTCAGCACAGTGAGTGGGTCAGGACCAGCATGCAATAAAGCGTGTGGCTGGCTCTGTGAGTCCGGGGTCTCACTGTGGAAAGAGGGGGTGATTCAGGATCTTTCTAAGGCCTCCCTTTTAGACAAGTCAAAGCACAAAACATTCCCTTCAGGCAAAAGGGGCATCGTCGCCCCCCACACAGGAGCCCCGGGGGTGGGGACACTGGCCAGAGGCTTCTTGTCTTAGGGCTCCCCTGGAAGCAGAGCTGAGACAAGGATTCGATGTCAGTCTACTGGAGCACGGTCCCAGAATGACTGGTCGGGGTGAGGTGGCCAGCCAGCGACGGTATCAGGATGCGCCCAGAAGAGGGACCAGGGACGGGTATTTAATCACCAGTGCCCAGGAGTCCTTGGCTGGGGACTGCCCCGGGTGGCCTGGGCTCCCCAGCTCTTCAGGCCTGCAGGCAAAGCGGGCTCCACTGGCCAGGTGGAGGCTCCCCGCTGCCGGGCCTGGAAATGGGGGGCCGGGCGGGGCCCTCAGCCTCTGCTGCTCGTCTCAGTGGGCCGTCTTCTCAAAGTCAAGGAACCCCACAGGCTCTTGTGCTTGCACCGGGAGGGAAGTGTCTCCCCGGGACGTTCTCTTCTTCCCCTGCTCGCTGTGTTCCCCGGGTTCTGCTTCTCCCTTCCCCGCCACCCGCTAGGCACAGCCGGGGGCCCCAGGAGCCAGGGGCCCGGCTGGAGGTTGAGGCCAGGTGGGGGTGGGGCGCAGCGTCCTCTCCCAGCAGGCGCCAGGTGGGGAGCACAGGGGGGTGCCAGGGGGTGCTGGGCTCCAGGGCTGGAGCACCCAGAAGGCGGCCCGATGAGCCCCTGGGCCTCAGTCTGCTGGCAGGTGCTCGCATTACCAGGACCGCCCTCTGGGAGCCCAGCTCTGGAAATTTCCCTGCTCCGGGAAGAGGGAGGGGACACGCATCCTCCCGCAGGGAGGCTGGAGCGGGCCTCAGAGGGCACCCGGGGTTTCTCAGGAGTTGCCCCAGCAAAGGGAGCGCCTCACAAACCTCAGTACCCGAAGGGTCCTCAGGAATTAAGACCCAAGGCCTCCCCAAGGGCGCTCTGTGGCCTGCTGCCTCAGAACCATGAGCAGAGCTGCTCAGAGGCAGCTTCCCAGGGACCCGCCCCAGACAGCTGGAAGCAGAATCCCGGGCCGGGGGCAGTGCCTGGGCTTCTGCATCCGTTGCAGGCATCGGGTGTCTCCCACGAGACTCTGCCCGGCCAGCTCGGGTTCCTGTCTCTACCCCACCCTCAGGCCTTGGATCGGCCCATCTCCATCCGCCTCTGTCTCCTCAGAGGGAGGTCGCAGGCTCTCAAAACGCTGTTGCCATGGTAACAGCATCCAACTAGTGGGGACCACAGGCAGGGAGCCAGGGAACGTGGGGTGCAAGGATGGAAGGCTGAGAGACCACAGCTACTCCTGGGGGAGGGGTGCGGTAATCCAGTAATCCTTCGGGGGGAGGGGTCCCCGAGCTCCCCTTGCCCACCCTCTGCCTCCAGAAGAACTAACCCCCAAAACCTTCTACTCAGCAGTCCCTGGGGGAGGAGGGGATGCAGAAATGGAATATAACAATGAATATTCATGATATATCTAGAAATGATGAATACTAATACTATAGGGAGCATTTATTTTGCATTTTCTTTGTGTCTAGTTTTGTGCTAAGCCGTTTACCAAAGCCATATAGGTCTCGTGGGTTATTTCATAACAATCTTGTGAAGTCGGTACTAATTTCACCTAATTTTACTGAGGAGGGAATCAAGGCTCAGAGAGGGTCATTGCCTTGCCCAGTGACACACAGTGAGTGGCAGAGCTGGGGCTGATACTTTGGACTCACCCTCAGGCACATCTCTGCTGATGGCTGGGTCTACGGTGACAAGTTCTGTCCTCTCAGCAGTGCTGCTGTGCCTGGCATTGCCGTGTGCCCAGGCACCTTGGCTGGGCTGGGCTTTGTTCTCTCGGCAGCACTCGAATCTGGGTCCCTCGTAGCACACAAGGCAGTGTGGCAGAGTGGATGGTCATGGGAGTTCAGGAGTTGGACTGGCCCATATTGGGTTCCGACCTAGACCCCACTTACGAGCTGGGACTGCTTAGTGAAGCAATAAATAGTCCCTCTCTCAGTTTCTCATAACATGAGGATAAGTCAGAGGCTTCGTTGTCAGCATTAAATGAGTTACTATGTGAGGAGCCTTAGATACCATAATAGGGCATCTACGCCTCTGCTCTGGCACCAGCCCTGCCAGTCCTACTCCAGGACCCACAGATCAGGAAGAGCTTTCTCCAGGGGCCACCTCCAAACGTCTCCGCTGATTCCAGAAGAGTTTCTCACTCACTTCTAAGGCCCTTGTGGATGCCCTACATGGCTTTCTGGGGTCTCAGCTGCCTCTTGAAGGCCCAAGGGGCCTCATTTATTGGCTTTTGCCAAAACCTGCCTATGGTGGGGGCACAGCATGCCTCCCCCCCGGAAATTCCCCACCAGTGACGACGGAGCTCTGACTCTGAAGCCTCCACTCCCGGGAGGCTCCCTGGGGGAGGTGAGGCTGCCGTGTCCCTCCACGGGATACTTGGACCAACTTCCAGCCTGGTCTGGCAGGAAAATGTGGGGCTTACCTGAACCCCAAGCCTGCCCACCACACTGCTGTGAGCTCCTGTTGGGATGGGAGCTCCCTTCCCAAGTCTGAGAGGTCGGTGGGCAAGGGGCAGCAGGAGGAGGGCGGCCTGGGCATCTGGGGCCTCTCGGGCCATTCCCACCCTGTACTGATTTCCTGGGTGACCCCAGGCAGGTGGGACCTCGGTTTCCCCCATCTGTCCAGGGCGGTTGTCAAGGCTAATAAGCTCCTGGATCTCTGAGCGCCACACCAGGCCTTTCTCCTCTGCGGGGGAGCAGCTCTCTTCTGAAGGAGCAAAGCCTAGAAGGTCAGCTGGGCAGCAGCATGAGGCAAGGGCAGGACTGAGCCCAAGGAGACATCTAGGCACTTTACAGTTTCCAGAGGACTTTTTTTTAGGAGGTACTGGGGATTGAACCCAGGATCTCGTATGTGGGAAGCAGGCGCCCAACCACTGAGCTACACCCACTCCCCCAGAGGACTTTCTTGTCCAATCATTTCCTCATCCAATATTCACTACAACACTGAAGATCAAAGAAGTCATACTCTAGGACGTCCCCATTTTACAGATAAGACCGAGGTCCAGAGAGGGGAGGTGACTTGCTCAAGGTCACCCAGCCAGGTAGGGGTTGAGAAGTGGAAGCCTCAGATCTGGACCTAGTTCTGATCAACCTCAAATCTGGGGGAGCAGATGATCCCCCCATTTTGTCACCCCCGTGCCCTCTAGTTACCATGCCAGTCTGGCAGGAAGCTGGCCAGGGTCAGGGCACAGCCTGCCCTGATGAAAGAGACGTCCTGGGGGCTGTGCCTTGGTTTCCAGCCCGGGACAAACCCATCTGGCCCGAAACCCCACCTCGCGCCATCTGGAAAAGAGCTCTCTGAGGCTGCAGCCAGCGCAGCCAGGGGCCCCGTGGACAGTAAGTGCTCCAGCTTGGGGGCAAGCCTCCTGGGGTCTCTTCCCGTACTGCCCAGGGCGTGACAGGGGCGTCCGGGTGAATCACCCCACGGCCTCAGCCCTCAGTCTCCCCATCCGTGGAATGGGGATGGGGGCTTGGTGTCATCCGGCGCTCCACCCCGCCCTCCCACTCCTGCCTTCCTCAGTGCACTGCCCGTCTGCCCCGTCACCCAGGCTGGAAGGCTGCAGGTTGTCCCTGGCCAGCCCCCAAGCCCACCCCGTGGGCTCCCTCTAATCCTCCCCTCCCCGCTCTCATCCCAGCCCCCTCCTCCACCGTCTTCCTGCAGCCACGCGGCCCCTCTCATCTGTCCCCCACACGGACGGCAAAGGGACGTTTGCAAAATGTAAAACAGCGTCAGTCCCTGCTTACCACCGCCCGGGGGTCTTCAGAGCCAAACCCCAGCCCTCGCTGTGACCGCCAGGGCCCTTCGTGGTCAGCCTGCCGCCCGCCGCCTTCGCCTCCCCTCGCTGCCCGATCCCCATGTTCTCCGAGTCCCCTTCTGGTCCTCAGCCTTTCTGAGGTCAAGTTCCCCGGAAGCAGACCCGGTGACAAGGACGCAGGTGCAGGTGATTCTTCGAGGAGGTGATCTGGGAGGAAACCGATAAATGAGGGGGGGAAGCGGGACCCAAAAGGGAAGAAAGCCAAACAGAGGTGCAGCTTCACCCCAAGCCGCAGCGCCTGCCGCGGGGAAGGCTGGGCTGTAAATCACACCTCCACGGCCCGTCAGTTCCTTCGGGCGCTCTGCAGACGGGAGCGTGTACCGAGCTGGGCCCAGTGGCGCCAAGCAGGGCCTGGGGCCCGAGGGCAGGCCTTGGGAGAGAGCGGCTGGTGTGCCGCCTGCCCGGAAGCAAAGCACACAGCAGGCAGAGGAGGAGAGCAAAGAAACGGGAAGCGAGCAGAGCTGAAGGGGCATCACAGCGTCTGCTACAAGCGCTTTCTTGTCTCCAGGCCTGGAATGTTCTGTCCCACCTTTTCAACTAGTTAAGCCCCCTTTATCCATTAGAAATCAGCAACAGGGTCAAACTTTCCTTTCCACTCTGAGGGGGTCAAAAACCCCTTTTGTAAAAATTGTGTTTGTCTCCTCATAGCACTGATCTCAGTTGCCATTTTGCAATATTTATTAATACTCACATCCCATACGAAACTCTGAGCTTCGTGAGAGCAGGAACGGAGTCTGCCCTGTCCACTGTATTCTTCGCACAGGGAAGAAACTCAACAAAATTTGTTAGGTGGATCAATGAATGAATGAATGAATGCCAACTCATCGATTCATATGGACTATCTACAGCACCTGGTTGGCATGTAAAGAAAGAATTTGACAATTGATTAATGATGTCTGCAGTGGGTGCCGGCAGGGTTGGAAGTAGCAGGTGTGCCCCAAATTTGCTTGTTATCCCTGGCCTGGGTAGGTCCATGCCTCCAGGTCCCCCGTCAGAGGGCGCTTGGTACTGCCTAGAAGTGGCGTCTCGCCTCTCCCACAGCTCCCAGGAGAGGCGTGCAGTTGTCATCCCAGCTGGCCTTGATAATCAATCACACAGCCACGCGGTGCCCATTAGGATTTGTCACTGAGCCACATCCAGGTGCACGAGGCAGGGTCATTTGCATCTCATCTACATGAAATTTGCATCCGCCTCCACGGCCCTGTCTCCTTGCAATTTTCAAGTTAAAATGTCATTACCACTCCTGTGAGGCTGTTATTTCTTGATTTCGTTCTCCCTGTTCCTCTACCCACACTCCCTCCTGGCTGGAGTGCCAGGGTACGGGGCACAGGGCGGGGATGTGGCCCTGCAAGCAGCCACGGAAGGGCTGACACGAACGAACGCCCTCCTCCCAGAGCAGCCTTCTCCCTTTTCTACGTGTCAAAATATCACACAGCAGTGGTGATGCCCACCCCCACTCACCCCCTTTCAGTTCTCTGGTTTCACCCTCCCACCTGCCCCAAGGTCATAGGCTGATGGCACAAGGTGACAGATGTGACCCAAGCTAGCCAATTGGATTCTTTTCCCCAGAATTTCGATTTGCGAGTCAAAGGTGCTAGGTAGTTTCTGAACTAGCACGCATAAACCCAAGTCCTGAGGGCAGCTGTGTCCAGCCATGTGTGTCCCGTACCACCACCCCCCCCCCCCCCGCCAACACACACACCAGAGAAACAGTCCTCAGGAGGGAGACTGGCAGGCCCAGAGACCCACTGGCGCAGCTTGGGGACCCCATCCAACCCCCAAACCCTCACCGAGGCCAGACAGCCAGCCTGCCAACACCCCACTCCCTGCCCCTGGCCTCCCTTCCATCCTCTTTTCTCTCTTGAGCAATCTCTAGAGACTTCTCTTCCTTGTAACATGGATGAACAATAGGCAGTGAAATATGAGCTCAGGGACTTTTTGAAGTAAAGAATTTCATATTTGGCACGTCAAAGTGAACGTCAAAGTTGTCATGAAGGTAAAACCGAGAACTTCACTGGTCTTACTTTTTTTTGGTACTTAGAGCAAGAAAAGGGGAAATTATAAGATCTGTAGAAACAGGCTTGATCCTCCAAAACATCTTGCCTGACCAGAGGCTGCCTCCTCCAGGAAGACCACCTTGATGCCCCCCTTACCTAAGTCTCTGAAACCCACAGCACCATCTGTCTTTCTTTCTTTCTTTCTTTTTGATTTATTTATTTCTCTCCCCTTCCCCCCTGCCCCGGTTGTCTGTTCTCTGTGTCTATTTGCTGCGTCTTCTTTGTCCACTTCCGTTGTTGTGAGCGGTATGGGAATCTGTGTTTCTTTTCGTTGCGTCATCTTGTGTCAGCTCTCCGTGTGTGCGGCGCCATTCCTGGGCAGGCTGCACTTTCTTTCGCGCTGGGCGGCTCTCCTTACGGGGCGCACTCCTTGCGCATGGGACTCTCCTATGCAGGGACACCCCTGCGTGGCTGGGCACTCCTTGTGCACATCAGCACTGTGCATGGGCCAGCTCCACACGGGTCAAGGAGGCCCGGGGTTTGAACCGCGGACCTCCCATGTGGTAGACGGATGCCCTAACCACTGGGCCAAGTCTGCTTCCCTCCATCTGTCTTTCATGCTCACCATTCGCTCACTTAACCCGGGCTGTTTTTCCCGAGGACTGTGGACATCCTGAGGACACGATGGTGTCTGAGGCCCCGAGGTCTGTCCCCTCAGTACCTGGCATAGAAGCTAAGAACAATAAAACTAATGAAAATAATAATAACAGCCTCTCATTTGCTGAGCATTTCTTCTTCTTTTTCTTTTCTCTGAGCACTTCTTCTGTGCCAGGCATGCCTGTGGGTAATTTGCCTGCATTTCATTCTGACAACAGTCCTGTGGAGGTATGAGGGTGTAATGGATGAGGAAACTGAGGGTCAGAGAGGTTAGGTCATACACCCAAGCCCACACAGCCCATAAACAGAAGAACCAGGGTGAGAACCAGGGGCTCTGATTTCAGAGCACGTGCTCTGATCCTCCACATAGAGATTTCAATCCCCCTCGGGCTGCCCCATCGCTTGAGGAGTTCTCGAAAGCGCACCTGCCCCAGGACTCTTCTGCCCTAATGGTGGCTGCGCCTGAGCGTCTGCCGTGGGTGCTTCTAATGCTTTAGGTGAACAAGGCCTCGTCAGTAGGGTGCTTCCCTGCTTGCCCCGACAGTCCAGATTCAGGCCTATGCCCCCACATAGTGATTAACAGCGCCCCTTTCACGCCTCAGCGTGTTCCAGGGTGGGCAGTAAATGACATGGCCCCCTCCCACCCGTGTGTTTGCTAAAGAGCAGAGGCCCTGGGCACTGGGGCTGGGGGGGAGGTGGTAGGTGTGGTGCTTCCTCACTGCAGAGGAACGGGGCCGGGCTGGAAGGTGGAGGCCAGGCCGACTCGGGGCCGCCGGGATACGGGGATGCGGCATGGGACCTTCTGAGCAGCTGGAGTCTGCAAGGAAGGAGCTGCTGGCTCATCCCTGCTCCTCCACATTCCCACGCGTTCCCCTCTCCCTGGGGAAGGAGGCGCGGGCAGGATGTCAGCCAGCGTTCAGCGGCAGCTTCTGCTCCCCCCCTCAGCTCCTCTGGACTGGGGAGGCCCGGTTTCCCCCCTGGGCCTCAGTTTACCCATCTGTTATGTTGGGGACAGTTATCCTGGCCTTAACCGCCAGGATGCCTGGACAGGACGGCTCTGGGGCGGGACACCTGTGGCGCCCACCTGCTTCCACACCCTCGAGGACCCCAGCTGACCTAGCACATCTGGGGGGCTTCTGGGAATTCTAGCTACCAATGGCCAGAGTAAGTATTACCATAACAATATATTGTAATTATAATAATAAAATAATATTGATGATTGCTAATAACTAAACCCATTCGACAAGGGATTATGGACGCGAGAGGCCTCCGCGGGACCCGCTCAGGGCATGGAGGCAGGGTCCCGGGCTCAGCACCAGCGAGGCTCTGGCTTCCGGTCAGACCCCGGCCAGCCTGTTGCCCCTGCGAGCCTGGGCTTCCTCCTCCCGCCTCCTCCCATTGCTGGAGAGAGGATCAGATGGTAGAAGCTTGGAACGAGCTGGATCAGGCGCCAGTCGTTAACCTTACTGGGTGAAGTGGGAGGGGCGCTGGTCTGGCTCTCACATCTCCCCCCAAAGCTGAGCAACTCTGATCCCGAGGCTTCCTTCCCCTCTGAGGTCTGCTCGCAGCCACGTGGCCCTGGTGGGGCCCCTCTTAGGGGCCCTCTCTCGAGCGGCTGCTCTCTGAGGGTCTCTACCCTGTGGACCCGGGTCAGGACCCCAGCTCCACCCTCCAACCCACAAAGAATAATCACACCCTCTGGCTTGGGGAAGCATTTCCTAACTGGGTTTGTCTAAACATTTCCCCATCTGCTTGGCCAACCCTCCTGCAAACGCTGGGTCACCAGGGCTCATGCGTGGGTGGGGTTGTTTGCTTTTGTTCCCTTCATTGTTTGTAAGAAAAAGGAGGAACAACTCTCTTCCCTGGATTAGCTCTGGAAGGAGGTCCAGGATGGAGCATGGCCTGCATTTGACTGGAAAAGGCCTGGCTGTCCCGGCAGGGGGGCTGCGCTCAGCCTGGGCTCCCGGTTGACAGGGCTGGTGCCGCAGAGCGATTTCGGGGCCCAGCACCGCCTCCGGTGCCACACCCTCAGTGTGTCACATTGTCCTCTCCACCTGTGGCCACGGTGACACCTCCCAACCCACGTGCTCTCCTCACATTGGGGCCTTGACTCTGCTCCCGTACCGGGTGGGGTCCTCGCTCCCTCCCTAGAGCCCGGGTGGAGCGTGGCGGCTGCTTTGACCAACAGTCAGCGTGTGACTGTGTGGGGAGCGGATGTAGCTCCAGTGGTTGAGCGCCTGCTCCCCATGTACGAGGTCCTGGGTTCAATTCCCGGTACCTCCTTAAAAAAATAAAAGTGTGACCCTGTGGCTTCCAAGGCCGGGTCATAAAATGTATTTCCCCTTCGCTCGCTTGGAACCCAGTGGCCATGCCGTAAGGGAGCCCAAGCTCGTCCACACAGCACCTGCGTGGCCAGACCTGCGGGTGAAGATGCTCCAAGGTGGATTCAGCCCCCAGCCCTGAGTCACCTTCAAGGCTCCCTGGCCGGCATCAGGAGTGAGGGCAAACGCTAATGGTGCGGTGTCTGAATTCCTGACTCAGCACCCGCGGGCGCCACGAATGGCTCTTCCACAGCGTGAAGAGCTGGGTGGCACCTGGAGTAGCTTACCTCGCGGGGGTCCCGGAGCCCCCCTCCACCTCTGGGGGCCTTGTCCCCCTGCATCACCGACCTCACCCAGACCTCCCCCCTCCAGTTTCCGCAGGGGGCACGGCCCACGGCCCTCAGTGCCCAGGAAGCTCTGATGACATCAGATACCGGGGAGCAGGGGTTCTTAACAAGGGGTCCCTGAGCTTGAACTGAAATTCAAAAATAACACATTCTCGTGGGGACGTATTGGTGCGGGGGTGATATATTTGTTAAATAATGCGCAGTAGAGTGGGACTTAATAAAGCGTTCTTGGTTTTCTCCTGACTGGCAAAGGGGTCCGTGGAGCAAAAAAGGGCAAGCCTGAAGCCTGGCCCTCTGCCTGCTCTTTGTAAATAGTTTTATTGTAACACAGCCATGCCCAGGCATTAACGAATTGCCTGCGGCTGCTTTGGCACTACTAGAGCAGGGTTGAGTGTGGCCCACAAAAGCTAAAGTGAAAAATTGGCCAACCTCTGCCTTGCAGGCCTAGGGAAGATGCAGCTCCTTCTAGAAATTCAAATTTCTCCAAAGTTCAATTGGAAAATTTTCAGCACTAAATTTGGCCCCAGGACATCTGGGCTCTAATCTCTGCCTTCCAAGACTCACTTTTCTCTTCTGCAAAAAAGGGCAATAACCAGTCCTTTTTCTGAGAGGTGCTGGTAGTGAGGGGTCCAGGAGGAATGAGGATAAAGGTCCAGTGAGCGTGGACCCATCTCCTTCCCTTCTATCCCAGAGAAGTCCCTGGAATTCCAGAGAAGCAGAGATGGAGCTGGAGCCCCCAGAGAAATTAGCTCCTTAGCCCTGGTGGCTTCACCTCGTTTGTGATGTTAATTGCATAGATTTACATAATGTGCTTACTGAGGTGTTATTTTACTTGCACATTTAAAATCGTTTAATCATCTGCATTTTCCCCCCTTTTAATCCTGATAATGCCAAAATGGACAAGGCGGTAGTGAAGGTGGGGTGGGTGGGAAGAAAGAAGGAAGCTATGAGTCTCCAGGCCTGCCTCTCTCTCTCTGTCTCTCTTTCTCTCTCTCTCTCTCCCCCCCCACACACACATACATATACACACATCCAAACACATGGGGTGGCAAATGTACACCTGCAGGGTGGATACCAGGCCCTGGCTCACCCTCTCTAAGGGAAACTCAGCTCGCAGCACAGAGCTGGCTGCGTGCTCCAGGACACAAGTTAAAAAGTAGCAGACCTCCCCACAGGGAAACAATGTGCAGATGGTATCATAGACTGCAATTTTCTCCAGGCTGTATTATTCCTTCCTACAGTAACATCACCAGACCCCACTCGTGAGCTTCATGTGACCCTAGCAGAAACTCTGTTATGAAATGTCTCTGCTCTGAGACCCTTCATATTACCCGTCATTTTCCTGCCTCTTTGCAGAGCACTATCTTCATTCTCCGGACTGCTGCCGCAAGAGAGTATCTCTCCTGTCTGCTGGTCCCAATAAATGAAGCGTATGCCTGATTCCATGCCAAGCGCATTCTTTGGTGTTGTGGCAGCCCCAGCCTGTGCCCTCCAGGAACCGGGTTGGAACAATTGGCGAGCCAGCCAGGTGGCTGAAGGACTGCCAGCAGCAGCAGTCAGGAGCTCAGGGAAAGGAGACTCCATGGGGGAAATCCCTTCTTGGCCTGTAACGTTTTGTGGGGAGGGGTGTCTGCCCTCCTGGACCATGGGGACCACCGAGAGAATATGGGGATGCCCTAAAAACTCCAGCAAGTATACTGGCTGTGTTACAGCAGGTAGCAGAAGAGCTGCATTTAAATAAGAAAAAGAGAGACTACCACATAGTGGTGGCTATACACGGCCACTGTTAGGAGACTTGCAGATGGCTCCTGAGGCAGAACAAGTGGCAAAGGCCTCTGTGTGCTGCTTAGAAGAAGAGTTAAAGTTAGAAAGGGACATGCACCTGGCACAGGCAGAGATGAAAGGTTTTTTAAACAATTGCCTGCACCAAGTTAATAATCAGTTAGAAACCCTGGCTTGTAGATATGCTTGGGCTAGGGGCCACAGGCTGCCTCAGGTCCAGGTCTGGAGGATATTAACCACTCCTGAGTGGGGGGTCTAAGGCATGGGACCCTATGGACTCCTCCTCAGATAAGGAAAAAGAGGAAGAATGGGAAAAGGGCTAGATGTGACAAGATAGGGAAGCATATGTTTAGCTTAAAACTCTTATCTACTAGGCCAGGGAATTAAAAATCATAGTTGGTCCTATAATTCCCCAATTCAAACCTTTTAACAGCCTTGAAATAAGGGCAATTAATCCAATTACCAAATTTCATTAGGTAAAAGTTCGTAAAAGCTATGGAAAGATCTTTCAATTTTATGATTAAAACAAATTAAACAATTAAAATATATTCCAAAACCTGGAAGTCAGTATGCTTTTAAGGTTATTCACGATGTTAGACTTTTATTTTTGAAAAAGAGGTTTTAGCTTCCTGTAAAGGGAGGAAAATGAAAAATATTTCTTGCATAAACTATAATTGTTCCAGTTTTGTTTGGCTTGGGTGTATTCTCCCTAGGTTAATAGCATTATAGCATTGTATGTATTAAATCTTTTTTTAAAAGATACATTTATTTATTTTTCCCCTTCCCCTCCTCCTGCCCTGCTGTTTTTGCTGCCTTACTTGTCTTCTCTTCCCATTTTCTCTCCTCTTGGATTCACCAGGATTCCATCCTGAAGACTTCTGATGTAGAAAGAGGCTCCCTGTCAATTGTGCCACCTCAGTTTCTGGTTTCTGCTGTGCTTTACCTTGATTCTCCCCTTGTCTCTCTTTTGTTGTGTCATCATCTTCCTATGTGACTCACTTGCACAGGCACTGGTTCACCACATGGGCACTCACGCAGGCACTTGCACGGGCACTGGCTCACCGCACAAGCACTGACGCTCACCACGCAGGCACTCACGCTTACTGGCTCATCGTGCGGGCACGCTTTCTCTTCTTCTTTGTCACCAGGAGGCCCCAGAAATTGAACCCAGGTCCTCCCATATGGTAAGTGGAAGCTCTATCACTTCCCTTAAATCTTTAAGATCATAAAAATTGTAAATTCATGTTTAATAAAATATAGATCTGTCCAAAAGTGAAATGACTAGTTTTCACAGAACAGAAAAAGGAATGTAAGCCAAGACGTAAATGAATAAAAGTAAATTTCATTGTTTGCTAATTGTAATTTAATAAGTTTATTTAAAGGTAAAAATATTAATAACTTATGGTTATAGGACGTTTTCAAAAGCATTTTTTAAAGAGAAATATTTAAATGACTAATTCCAGGAAGCCATTATTAAATAGAAATCTAAACTGGTATTAATAACAAAAAGCAATTTCATAATGGGGAAACCTGTCAGAGGTCACCTTAATCTGCATATTAAGGCGATGGTAAGGATAGATAATCTTGATTCCATTGGGAATCTTAGGTCTTCATAAAATATTGGAGAAAGTTTTTTTTCTTATACTGCTAAAGTAGTTTGCACTCGAAATAGTTAAGCTCATTTACTATGTTATAAACTGCATTGGAAGTATTTAGAAAGCATATAAAAATGAAAAGAAACAGACTTCAGTATTGTCAAACTCACTTGGTGCCTCTCCATTTGAGCGCTTGGCTAGGTCAGTTACTACAACCCCTAAAATAATAAAAGTAGCTACCACATCTCTGGACATGCTCCTGAAGTGAATGAAAAATACGTTGCTGTTTCAGACTCCTGCAGCAGCTGGCAATGGCTCAGTATGGCCAGAATTATTATAGATATTGCTTCCAGACTGACGGTTTCACAGTGCTGAAGAGTGCTGTGCCTCAGATTGGTGGAACACTGGAGCTTTCCTCCAAGGGCCATCAGTAGTGCAGCATGTTGGCTGTGTGAAGGACATAGCAAGTGGAGCAATAATCACCAAAGTAATGTAAGTAGAGCTTAAACAAACACAAATGGCATTATGGCCTGCTACCATGGAAAGACAACACGTATGGTATTGCAAACCCGAAGCTTAGAATTATTAACTGCAGTTCGAAAAGGAACTTGGGCATTGATTAATTAGTATTAAGTACTGTACTTATATACCTAATGAATATAATATCTTTTCTATTCTAGATCATATGCAGAGGGATACTAAACATGTTAAAAGTCCTGATAAACTTAATTCATTTTCTAAGTAGTTAATGGATATGCCTATAACATAAAAGAATGGCTTTCTTAAGTACTGTCTTTATTTCACTTGCAATATGCATGTTTTATTGTTGCCTATACTGCCTTTGTGAGTTTATGTCTAGGGCAGTGCTTCTCCTGATCCCCCTCTTAGCTGTTCTAAGCATAACCACCCCTGGAAATATTTGTGGAAATCGGGGATGGCAATTTACACCAAACCCAGCAGGTCTATCACAATCTCTCCCTAAAGTTAACCAACAGCATAAAAGAAACTAACTGTGCCTTAGAAGCCCTTAGCAACAAACAGACTCCCTTGCTGTCATGGTGCTGCAAAACTGCAGAGCCCTAAATGTGCTAACAGCAGGGCAGGGAGGAGCCTGCCTGTTCCTCAAGGAGGAATGCTGTTCCAGCCCTTGAAACTTACAAAATCAAGCCCATCAGCTTTGAAGAAGATGAAGCCTCTGGAGGCACCTGGCTTTTCCCACTCCCATGGTCCAGTCAGGGCTGGCCCCCTTTTGGGGGCCACTTACCACCATCTTCTTTATCCTTTTAGTAAACAAAATTCTGAGTTTATTTCTTCCAGAATCAATGCCTTCCAGAACAAGGTATTAGTCATGCAGGGATTTCATCCAGTTCCAACTATGGTTTCAGACCCACCTTCCCTCAACCTCAATAGAATAGCCAGAGAGTCTCACCTTCATCAGGCAGGGACTGCTGCTCCTGACCAGCAGGAAGCAGCTGCAGATTAACGGCCACTGCCTTTCAGCCTCCCCTCAGAATAAGGGCATAAACTCTCTGAGGGGGGTTAAGGCAGGTTAGTATAGGAAACAGGGAAGTGGCGGGTCAGAACAATGCCCACCAAAGACCTTAGTCACAAGGTCCGGTTCGAAAGTAGTCCTGAATAATTCCAAACAAAAAACCCTCCCCAATGGTTCCCTGAAAGCTAACAGGTGAAGGTGAAAAGGCAACCAATCAGGACAGCGAAGAGCTGGGGCCCTCTGTGTGTCTAGGTGGACTCTCCTTATGCCTAAACTAGCTTTTGATGTCACTGTAAAAAACTCAAAGAATTTAGAAGGGAAACAATGTATGGTATTAGAAGCCTTCTCATAGGACTCCCCTACCTGGTACTTTGTTATCTCGTATACTGTTAGACCAGCACGCTCTGCCCTTTACTGCTCCCCATAAACATCTTATTTTCACTCATAATACCCTAACCAATACTTCTGCAGTGGACTTTGACAGTAACCCATTCCCACACGCGGACCCGGTGTTGGGTTTGCACAAACCTGCCATCCTCGGGTGCTACTGGCCTTCCTTGACCTGTCGCTCCTGCACATTGGACTGTGTGGAACCTGGCATGGCAGAGTACGGCCCATCAACAAGGGGGGAATGAAAAATTAGCTATTGATCCCCTGTTAACTGGTTCCATTCCCTTTCCCGGCCCTGGCGACATGTTTTTGCAGGTCTGCTAGCTTTTAGTGAAAGGCTCTCATTATTCTGCTGTCTGTTACACTGTTCCCGTGGAATGTGAATACAGTATGTATCCTAATGGCAACACAGACTGCTATGTGAGGATGGATTATGGGGGTCCAGTGGGGCCTGGGGCCTGGAGCCACCTCCCTAAGGGAAATTCAGCCCACGGCATGTGGCCGCCTGCGTGCCCCAGGACACGAGCTAAAAAGTGACAGACCTCCCCACAGGGAAACAACGGACAGACAGTATTACAGCCTGTAGTTTTCTCCAGGCTGTACATTCCTTCCTACAATAACATCGCCAGACCCCACTCGCATGTTTCATGGCCCCTAGCAGAAACTCTGTTATGAAATGTCTTTGTTCTGAGACCCTTTCAGTGCCCCTCATTTTCCCCCCTCTTCGGGGAGAGCTAGCTTCATTCTCTGGACTGCCGCCACCAGAGAGAATCTCTCCTGTCTATTCGTCCCAATAAATAAAACTTATGCCTGATAATACGGCAGGTGCATTCTTTGGTCTTGTGGCAGCCCTGACCCGTGCCCTCCAAGAGCTGGGGTGGAATAACATCTCCATCTGCAACCCCAATGAACAGCCCCCTCTCCCACTCCATCGCTGGAATCCAACCACACTGGCCTCCCAACTATTCCTCACACATCAAGCACATCCCTGCCTCAGGACCTTTGCACTTGCTGTTCCCTCTACTTGGTACACCCTTTCCCCAGATGGCCATATGGTTTCCTCTCTCACTTCCTTCACGTCTTTTCTCAAACATCACCTCCTGAGAGAACTTTCTTGACTTCTCTGTCTTATTTAGCAGTTTCTGTCCCTCTGCATTTTTTCTCAAAGCACTTGTTACCACTCACCACTGTGTTTGTTTATTTGTCCTTTGTCTAACTCCTTCAGCAGCATGTAAGCTCCACGGGAGCAGATGTGGCTCAAGTGTTGAGCATCTGCTTCCCACCTGCGAGGTCCCCAGCCCTGTTCCAGGTGCCTCCCAAAAATAAACAACAAGCAAACAAACAAAAAAAACCAACTCGGGGGAGCAGAGGTGCCTCAGTGGCTGAGCGCTGGCTTCCACATGCAAGGCTCGATTCCCAGCACGGGTACCTTAAAAAAAAAGGAAGCTCCAAAGGGCACAGGGGTTGTTTTTTGTTTTAACTTGAGATTTTTCTTTTTTGGCCCTGTTTTTTGTCTAGTTCTATCCCTCTGGTACCTAGAACAGGGCCAGCACATAGTAGGTATACAATAAGTATCTATTGAATTAATGAACATGAATTATAGGTTTGAAGGCCACAAAAGTCTAAGATGTGCTGACTCTAAGGTGACAGCTTGCCCAGGG
The DNA here is from genome assembly GCF_030445035.2 of Dasypus novemcinctus. Lineage (NCBI taxonomy): Eukaryota > Metazoa > Chordata > Mammalia > Cingulata > Dasypodidae > Dasypus > Dasypus novemcinctus. Next base: position 41,715,799 of record NC_080696.1, on the reverse strand, counting down.
ACACACGCCAAGGCACTGTCAGCTCTGAGTCCAGGATCCAGCTTTGCTGCAACCCAAACCAGGTCTTCTCTGGAAAGGGAGCTGTTTCTGGAAGGGCCCCTGAAGGACTGACCCTTGAGTCAGCTTCCCCTGAGGGCTAACATTTCCCAGAAGGACAAAGAATGTTTCTCTGGGCTGTGGGAGCCCGAGCTGGCAGCCTTACCGGGAACTGGGCAGCCGTTTTGCAATCCAAGCGTCACCCGTGGGTGCGCTGGGGGCTCGGCTGATAAGCCCACAGTCTAGCCGGGAGGGCCAAGCAGGAAGTCTCCAGGGTCGCAGGGTCGCTGGGGTTCCGAGGTGGCTGCTCGTCTCACTTCTCAGTGGATGTTGTGAGCCAAGGGTCAGAGCTAGAAGGCCGAGCTTCCTCCAAACCGTTGTAGAGATGGGGAAACTGAGGCTCCCAAAAGGGAATTGACCTGAACGGGAGCTGCCTCCCCCAGGAGACCCTGAGGCTGAGAGGCCCCCGCTGGGGTCGCTTTGGCGACTGTTCCCACTGCCTGTTCTTTCTTTGCCTCCTCCAGATCTCGGCCCAAGTGTCACTTCCTCGGGGAAGCCCTCCCTGATGCCCTCAGGTTAGATCCAGTTCCTCTGTTCTCAGACAGCCAGGCTCTCTCCTTTCAGAGCCCACCGCTCTTCAGTGGCGGCTGGAAGTCTGTCTCCCCAGCCGGGCTCTGGGCTCCAGGAGGCCAGGGACCATGCAAGGCTGTTCCTGTCCCCGCCGTGGTCCCAGAGCCTAGCACGGGGCGAGCGCATCACAAGGTCTTGGTTGTTTTTTTTAGAATGAACGCGCACAGCGAGTACAGAAGTGTGAGCATGGGACTGCCCAAGGAGCGTTTTGCAGAAGACGAAGAGGGGACCCCAGGCACTCGTGGGTTCTCGTCTCCTTCTCTTAGTGCCTGGAGTGGGTGCTCTCGGGCTGGGCGCCACCCTCACCCTCAGGTCCCTGTACCGTTTCCTGCGGGCGGAAAGGCGCTCACTTCCAACAGGCTGCACCTGTGTCTCCAGGTTGTGGGGGGCTGCCTCTGCTGCCAGCACCCCCTTTGCTGTGCCCGGGGAGAGCTGCAAGTGCCTGGGAATTCATGTCTCCCTCCCCTTCCCTGGGAGGGAACCAGCCCTCACCAGGACTGGGTGCAGGGGACGCCAATATCCCAGCACGCTACACACCCCGTCCCCGCTGGGGAGGCCCGAGCCTGCCGGCACCCCTTGCCGGGCCTCCTTCCCTTTCCTGTCCTGCTTCTCCACTTGCTCCTGGATTTCCCGGGGACAATCCCCAGTAAACGCTTTCTCACCAACCCTGTCCCAGGTCTGCTCTCAGGGCCCACCTAAGACAGCCCCCTCCACTTGGGGCGCCCTTCACACCTGGCTGAAGTTTAAGTCACACACACCAGGGTCCAATCAACTGTGCCACCCTGGGCGACTTCACAGACCTCCCAGGCCTCCTGTGCAAAACGCTATGGCAACGGGAAGCGGCTATGGCTCAAGTGGTAAAGCCTCCCCCTACCGTATGGGAGGACCCCGGTGTGATCCCTAGGGCCTCCTGGTGGAAAAAAAAAAAGGAAGAGAAAGCGTGTCTGCGCGGCAAGCCAGTGTGCACGGGGCAAGCTGAGTGCCTCTGCGGTTTGCCAAGTGCTCACACAGCGAGCCAAGGGCACACATGGCGAGCTGAGGACCATATGGGTGCCCACACGGCCAGTTGAGTGCCCACATTGTGAGCCAGGTACACACGAGTGCCCGGGTGGTGAGCCAAGTGCCCACATGGCCAGCCGAGTGCCCACGTGAGTGCCGCACAGCGAGCGGTGAGCCGAGTGCCTGTGCAAGGGTCCACACAGTGAGTCGAGCGCCCGCCTGGTGAGCCGAAAGCCTGCGTGAGAGCCGTGTGGCGAGCCAGAGCCCGCACAGTGAGCCCGTGCCCACTCAGCAAGCCGAATGCCTGTGCGGTGCGCCAGTGTCTGTACAAGTGAGTCATGCAACAAAATGATGATGCAACAAAAGAAAGACAAAGGGGAGAGTCAAGGTGAAGCGCAGCACAGACCAGGAACTGAGGTGGCGCAATTGACAGGGAAGCTCTCCCCACATCAGAGGTGCCCAGGATCGAGTCCTGGTGAATCCTAGAGGAGAAAGATGAGAAGAGAAGACAAATAGAGAAACAGATACAGAAGATCACACAGCGAATAGACACAGACAGCAAAAACAGCAGGGCGGGGGAAGGGAATAAAAAATCATTTAAAAATTAAAAAATGATATGGCAACAATTAGAAACAGCATCCGGGAGGAGCCCGATGAGGCCTGGCCCGAGGCGGGTCCCCAGGGAGGGATGCATGCTCATCACCACCACCGCCACATTCTAACTCAGCACCCGGATTCCAGCCCCTGCTGACGGGTGAGTGCCCGTTCAGAGAAGCAGCTGCTCCTGGCCCTGAGCTGTGGACTTGCCAGGAGCCCGGATGTCTGTTCCAGGATGTTCCAAAGAAGCAGCCTGAGCATCCTTGGCCTTGTCCACAGCAGCCCCGTGGCCTCCTCCTGACCCTTGTCTACGTCAGAGCAGGTCCTGAGCTACTCAGAAACCTGAGTTCCCCAGGATTTGAGGGGGCAGCCTGGGTTGGCCCATCCGTCATCTTTCCCCAAGCCTCGCTTCAAGACTGGCCTCCTTCAGTTCTTTGAAGCTGCACTCCTTTGCTCCCGCAGGCCTGTGCACCCGATATTCACACTCACCTGCCTGGCTAACTCCTACACATCCTTCAAAGCACAGGTCCAACGTCACCTCCTCCTGGAAGCCTTCCCTGACCATGCCTTTCCCCAAGCTGGGTTCAGGCCCTTCTCTGGGACCCGTATCTGCTGTTCTTGCCCCATCACAGAGCTGTAGTTGCCTCTTGACTTGTCTGTCTCCAGGAGAATTGCTACTGGTTTGCTCATAGCTAAATCTTTAACGTCCAGCACATGGCCTGGTCAAACAAATGTTTGGTGAATGAATGAATGAATGAAGCCAAGTCAACCCCCAGATTTCCCATCTAGGTTTGTAGTTGAATGTTGGATGGGGAAGGCTCATTGCAGGTTGTTTCTTGGTTTTGTTTTTGTATTTTCCTTTCCCAAGGAAATGGTTTCGTGAGGGGCCCATCCTGATTCTCTCACTTGCAGGAGGGGGTGGGCTCTGGCATCACTGGAGGCATCTGGCAGGGGCTGAGGGAGCTGCTGGCACTCTGTCCCGTGCAGGGTTCCCCAGCACACATTTGCACCCCCCCCCAGCCTCGTTCCACTTCTCTTTCAGGCTCTGCACTGTCTGGAGAGTTGGATTCCAAAGTCGGATAGATCTGAGTTTGTGTCCCAGACCTGCCACTTAACTTACAGACCTTTGGCAAACCATTTCCTTGCTCGGAGCCTCAGTTTCCCCAATTGTTCAGTGGACAGCTTGGAAGCTTTTGCAGGCATCCTGGAATCCTCTCCTGGTCCCTTGCCCCCAGAAAGAAAGGGCCAGACCATGTGTGCAGGTGTACAGGGAGAAAACAGGGGTGTCTACGGGGGTGGTGGGGGTGGGGGATGGCTGGGGGGGTGGGCGGAGGTGGTCCATCCTTTCCAGGAGAGAAGGAGCTCAGCACAGGGCTGGGGGCCGCTTGCTCTTGGAGCTGGGTGTCCCGACAAGCCCAGCCCTCGGCCACGGGGAGGGCGGCTTTGCCAGTGAGGCCCCAGCAGGGCTGGGCAGGCTGAGCTGGCAGAGGGAGGAGGCTTGTTTTTCAGGGCCTGGTCTTCCAGGGGGTGGCTCCTCCTTGTCCCCTAGTGCTTGGTTCAGCCTCTGGCAAGGCCAGGACTCAGCTGAGGGTGGGGGGCTCTGGGGTGACCCTGGCCTGGCCCCAGTCTCCTGTCCCCATGCCAACCTGACCCCACACTGACCTTCCCTACCTCTTGGACCAGACTGGAGGCCATCACCAGAAGACTGGCTCTCCTGGTCGAGGGATAGGCCGTGGTTAGGGCCGAGGGGGCTGCCTGAAGCAGTGACCAAAGCAGCTGGCCAGGCAGGATTTCTGGACAACATAGCATGGTGGCGACGTCTGATGGTGGCTGTTTTTAAATCCCAGCTCTGCCTTTTAACCTCTCTGGGACTCAGTTTCCTCATCTGTAAAACAGGATTGATAGCTTCTACCTCTAAGGGTTGTTAAGAGAATTGGATAGTGGTTGTCTGCTTATTGCTTGCACTTGGCAGACAGTAAACACCCTGGAAAGTTTGTGCCTGGATCCGTGGCCTGCCGGAAGCCAGAAGCCCAGGTCCTTCTCAGAAGGTCTAGCTCATGAGGTTTCGAGTAGACGGATGAACAGATGGGGGGCAGGACAGACAGGGAGGGTGGAAGGAGAAAGGGGTGCAGGCTCTCAGGAAAGGGCCGGGAGACCGTGCGAGTGTGTGGCGGAGCGGGGCGGAGGGGAGGGTGATGTCAGGGAACCCCGGGTCCCGGCCCCCGTTCAGCCCTGCCCTGCTGTGCAATGTGGGGAGGTACCGCCCCTTTCTGGGCCTTGATTTTCCTCTTTATATGGTCTCAAGTGGTTGCTTCCAGCGCAATGGAAGGTTGGGGCGGATCCCAAAAGCCCAGCTCAGGAGGCCAACAGGCTCTGCGCCAATGGCAAGGAGACGTGGGTCTGGACCTCACTCATTGTCAGTTCGCTTGGGCCCAGGCAAGGGCTTTACGCCCATTCTACAGGTGAGGAAGTACTCAGAGATGAAGTGTCTCACTAAGAATTCCTCACCTTGCAGTGACATGGATGGGTTACACACAAGAATCTACTTAAATAAGATAAACTCCTGTCTGCCGGTTCCCACATCACTCACAAACAGCTGGGTGGATTTTTACCCAATGGGTGGGCATGTTCAGGATGATCTGATTTAAAATATGGACCAGTGTGAGTATCCAGAACTCTCTTTGGGATGTCCAGGTACACCCAGAAGATCTTAAAAAGAAAGTAGACATCATCTGGCGGGGCTGGAACCCAGGCTCAAGGACAAGCAGATGGGAGATGAGGTAAGTGTACTAAGAAGCCAAGGAGAGAAAGGAAGCAAAGAAGGCAGGGGTCAAGGGCGGACACGCAAAAGGCAGACAGTAAATTCTGACCAAGTAACTGTAAGATACTCAAGAACATGCAGTTGAAGTCATGTGCTCCTTGGTAAATGCAGCAGAGCTTATTTACTTAATGATGATGTGTTTGACATTGCCACTTGGATGTGTGAGGCAACTCAAACATAACAAGTCCCAGAGTAAACGTCCGCTCTCCCCACACCACGCCAGCTCCTCCCTCAGCTTTCCCTCTCCCAGATAATGACAATTCCCTTCTGGCTCAGTTCAAAACCCTTGGAATCGTCTTTGGCGCCTCTCTCTCCCACACACCCCATTCGATTTGTGAGCAAATTGTGTTGGCTCTACCTTCAAGATTTATCCAGGATCTGACCCTTTATCACCTGCTCTCCCACTACCACCCTGGCCCAATTGCCTGGATTATTGCAATCGCCCCCTCACTGGTCAGTGAGTTTCCCAGTCTCCCCCCAATGTGGTCAATTCCCACAGCATCCAGAGCAATTTGCTGAAACCTAAACCAGATGCATCTCTTCTCTGCTCAAAGCTCTTTGACGGCTCCCATCTCACTCAAAGTAAAATATGACTTCACTCTGGAATATTCTGTAAGCCCTACACAACGTGGTCCTCCTTGTTAGCTCTTCATGGTACTGCTGGGAGATGAGCAAGGGAGGAAGGATGGCTCAAGGGATAGAGATCATGTTCCCAGGGTTGGGAACACAGATCACTCACCCGGGGGCTCTGCCCACCACTCTGCCCCATCTGATTCGATGTGGCCAGCTCACTTCACCCTCTCCCCAGAAAGCTGGCTCCCTGCCCATTCTCCAGAGCCAAGCCGGATAAGCTTGCAGACTGTGCGCTTGACTGCGGCAGGCCCCTGGATTCCACCCCTTTTTAGGCCAGACTGGAGCTGTGCATGGCCCACTCTGGGCTGCAAGGCAGCCATTACAGGAATTTAAATCCCAAGAACGGGTCGGCCCAAGGCCAGCCTGCTGTGTCCTGGCTGTGACTCTGATTCACCCAGTGACTGTGAGCATGTCACCTCTCTTTTCTGAATGGCTCCCTTCCCTTTTTACATCCTGTAGAGTTCTGATGGTTAAGCTTTTTAAGGATAAGTTGATGAAACATAGCTGTATTCTGTGAGGCAGACAAGTAACCAGAAGCCAGAAGATGCCAATACCAGCTCACCATTGGCCTAAAGAGAGATCTAGAGTGGACAGTCACAGAGTTCTGTCCCAAGTCCTGTCCTAGTCAACAAGCCCATTGGTCCCTCTAAGGTAAAAGCCTATTGTGATGTGGCTGGAGGGCAATAAGATGTTGGATATCAAGAATGCCCAAAGACCTTTACCAGCAGGACAGAGGGGCTGAAAGGAAGAAGATAAAATACGAAAGAGTGAATGTCAACCCTTGTACTAGGACCTAAAAGCCAGCAAGTGAGTTTGGGACGAGGAGGACAGGGCTGCCATGAAGCAGGGTTAAGGCAGGAGTTCTTAAGTGGTAGAAGTGGGAAGTACCACCTCTCAGGGAGCATTTTACAAATTCATGGAGTTATTTTTGGCTGTCACAGTAACTGGTGGGAGGGGGTGGGGGCAGGCTCTCTTGGCATCTACAAAGGCAGGGACTAGGGATGCTGGGCTTTCCACAATGCACAGAGCCGTCCCATCCAACGGAAAATTGCCTGGCATCCATCATGATTTTCAAACGTCCGCCAGATGAAAACCCATGATAAATATAAATAGGTCGCACTTTAGAACACTGCAATACAGAAACGTTTTTACAAGACATTATGTGAAAAACCCAGTAAACTAGGAACGGTTGTTATAGACAGGGAAGCATAAATGGAATAAGGACAGTGACTCAATTATTGTATAATTTTCTCATTCCACACAGTCCATCTAGACAATATTTTAGACCATCTCCAAATACCTATTTGGAGAAAAATATTTTCAGGGCACGAATGCAGCTACTGCAAAAAACAGTGAGGTCCACAGCAAATATTTAGTAGAGATGTGTGACTCCATTACAAACTTAGAGTCAATATCAGTAACTTAGCAAAGATGCAAGGCATCTCATTTCTTTGATGATGGTTGTTTTGAGCCTATGCTTTGGAAATTACGTGTTGAAATGGTTTCTTTTGGGCTTGCCTGTTGTTTTTCAATCTTATGCAGAAATGGTCCCCATAGGTGCATACAGGATTGCTCCATACTGTTGGCTATAAAGCTTTCTTTCACAATTCATCCTCTGGCCCTGTTTGCCTACCACAGGCTGAATGCACCCCTCTGCTGAGCAGTGGGTTTCCAGGACGGTGCATTTTTCTGTGTGACTGTGTCACTCCCCTGGGTAATAAAATAAGTATTATTTATCATTATAACTCTGAGGCCCACCTCACTTCTGAAAATGCCGCATTTCCTCATTCTTTCCACTTGATAAACTGAAGTATGCCTTGATGTGTTCTCTTTATTTCTGTTAGTTGTTCTTTCTTTCTCTTATCATATACAAATAAGTCTTGCCCTAAGAACAGTTTTTATATTTGTTTCCACTCATACCTTCTGCCCTTTCATTTTCCCAAACTTTTCATGTGTAATGGAGTCTGATCTGCTTACATCTCTGGAATCCAAACGTATTAATTATGAGTAGTTATGGCTCTGACATCTTCATTATGTCTTAAGAATATTGAAATACACAGTATTTTATATTATAAATTCCTTCCTATTTTATTTCCTTTATATTGCACACTGGGCATTGTATAGAAATATATATGTGCCAGTAAATTATCACCCATGAATTTCATTTCAGAAACTTAAAATGAAAGATAGCATAAAGATATTTGATATAAAATAGGGACTTTGGCAATTACACTTTTAGGTTTATACCCAACTACAATAAGTACACCAAAAGACAGGCACAAGAATGTTCTCAACGACACCATTTGTAATAGTCCCAAACTGGAAACAATGCAAATACCCTTCAACAGCTGAATGGATACATAAACTAAGTGTAGTCACACAATTGAATTCTCCACAACAAGAAGAATGGGCTATTTACAAATACAAACACCACCACAAGTGAATCTCACTTGAACTTGACCGTTGAATGAAAGAAACCAGCACAAAAGAGTATTACCAAATGATTCCATTTATGTAAAGTTCTAAAACCAGCATAACGAATCAATGCTGTTAGAAGTCACAAGAGTGGTTACCTTTGGGTAGTTTGATTGGTTAGAAGTGCAGTGGGACCTTCCAGGTGGATGGCCAGGTCCTGTTTCTTGATCTAACATGTCAAAGAAGCTTGAAAATATTCACAATTCACACAACAAATCGAAACCTTAAAAGATGGGTGACTCCTCAACCTGATAAAGGGAATCTACAAAAACCCCACAGCTAACTTCATCTTTACTGACGCAAGACATGGATAATCCATGAAGACTCAATATTGATGAGATGGCAACACTCCCCAAATTGATGTATGGACGATTCAGTACAATCCCTACCAAAATCCCAAGTGGATTTTTGCAGAAATCTACAAGCTGACTCTAGAATTCATATGGAAATGAGAAGGATACAGAATAGCCAAAAAAATCTTAAAAAGAAGATTAAAGTTTGAAGACTCACACTTCTCAAATTCAAAACTTTCTACAAAGCTATAGTAATCAAGACAGTGTGATACTAGAAATAAACCCTCATATTTATGTGAATTAATTTTTTTAAAGATTTATTTTTATTTATTTCTCTCCCCATTCCCCCACCCCCATTGTCTGCTCTCTGTGTCCATTCACCGTGGATTCTTCTGTGTCCACTTGCATTCTTGTCAGCAGCACCAGGTATCTGTGTCTCTTTTTGTTGGGTCATCTTGCTGCGTCAGCTCTCCATGTGTGCGGCGCCACTCCTGGGCTGGTTGCGCTCTTTTCGCATGGGAAATCTCCCCTTGCGGGGTGCACTCCTTGCGCATGGGGCTCCCCTACACGGGGGACACTTCTGCGTGGCACGGCACTCCTTGCGTGCATCAGCACTGCACATGGGCCAGCTCACCACACAGGTCAGGAGGCCCTGGGTTTGAATCCTGAACCTCCCATATAGTAGGCAGATGCTCTATCTGTTGAGCCAAATCCACTTCCCAGTGTCAATTAATTTTTGCCAAAGGTATCAAGACAATTCAACAAAGAAAGAATAGTTCTTTTTAACAAATAGTGCTACAACAACTGAATATCCACATGCAGAAGAATGAAGTTGAACCTTTCCTTACACCATCACAAAAATTAGCTCAAAGTGGATAAAAGCCATAAATATAGAGTAAAAACAAAAAACTGTTAGAAGAAAACATAAAAGTATATCTTTGTGACTCTGGGTTAGGCAGTGGGCTCTTAGATACAACACCAAAAGTAATGAAAGAAAAAATAGATAAAATGGACTCAATCAAAATTTAAACTATTTGTGCTTCAATGGACAGAATCAAGAAAATAAAAAGATAATTCAAAGAATGGAAAAATATTTGTAAATCATGTATCTGATAAGAGACTTGTATCCAGGATTTACAGAGAACTCTAACAACTCAGTAATAAAGATAAATAACCCAATTTAAAAATGGGCAATGGATCTGAATAGACTGCTCTCCAAAGAAGATTTACAGATAGCCAACAGGCACATGAAAATATGCTCAACATCATTAGTCAATAGGAAAATGCAAATGAAAACCACAAGGACATATTACCACTCCATGTCTACTAGCACGGCTTTAATCAGAAAAACAGATAATAAGTGTTGGTGTGGATGTGGAGAAATGTGGAGCCATCGTACATTGCCATTTCAAGCAACCATATATTGTATAAATTCATTTATATGAAATATCCAGAATAGGCCACTCTATAGAGGCAGCAAAAGCAGTGAGATGACAACCTCCACATTATTTGCCCTCAAAAATCTCACATAAGTGCATTTAATAGGAATGACCCAATTGTTCTCCAAAGCCCTAGCTGTAAGGGAATATGGGAATCTTCCCCTTCAGTTCAGGAAGGCGCATAGAAGCAGGTGGAAATGGATGTTGAATGAGCCAACCACCATACGAACCCAGGGCTACAGGGATGACCACTATGTGCAAAAGTGATAAAAAATGGGAAGCAACCTCAATGTGCAGCAAAAGGGGTTTGGTAAATTAGAGTTCACCTATTTTGTGAGATTCTAGACAATCATGGAAAATGTAGAAATACATTTTATGACTTCAAAAGATGCTAACCACATACTGAAAAAAGACAGGTAACAAAAACATACTTACAGGCGTCTTTCGTGGAGGCAGGAAACACATCTGCTTCATCTTCCTGTGCCTCCCCACCACCTGGCCCATGCTTAGCCAGTGGATGCGCAATAAACATTTGTTGGATGATTGAGTGATTTCATTTTTAGAAATTAAATATTTTTGCATATAAATTATATATATATGCATACTTAAATATGATATATCAATACTGAATGAAATACAACAAAATCCTAACAGCTGTCCTCTCTGGTGATATGTGGAGTGATTTTTACTTTCTTCTTTTAGCTTTTCTGTCATTTTCTAAATTTTGAACAGTGAATATGCTTTAATAACAATTAGGGAAAAAAACACAGATATTTCCGTTAAAGCCACAGAAAGAAGACATACCCACCTCATTTCTCTACCTCCCACAGGGCCTGTCCCAGGTCTGGACCCAGAAGAGGCACCGAGTCATGCCTGGTGACCAGGTGAGTGGACCCTTGTTTGCTGCCTGGGGGTTCTGGGTCTGTCTCACCTGGGGAGTAGAGCTGAGCTTCTAAGAAAATCCTGATTCTAGCACAGTAGTGCTTCTCCCATATAAAATTGGCCAAGTGCCAAAGGTGAGTGACCATTCCCAAGTGCCAGTCTTGAGTGCCTTGCCAAGGCTGTGCCAGGATTAGGTCACACAAGGGCCTTGAAGAACTTAGATGGGTGACTATGTCCTGATGTCCCATGTACCCATCAGGCTCTGGAGCTGGAGTTCCTTCAAGCCTGCAAACCAGTGAGCCAGTCCTCAATGTGAGTTTGTAACACTTTCATCTACACAGTTGTTGAGGTCTTAGGTCTCTTTAAGAGGAGTGTAGAGACCAGAATGGTGAAAGTGAGAGTCCCAGATGGCTCTGTGCTACCTGGAACCACACCTGGGCTAATGAGGTACATCCTTGGCCTCAGATCCCCCATCTCACCAAGAACCAGCTTCTGCCTCACATTCCTATCCATGGTCAAGGCACTTGGTAACATGGGCCCTTTTCTCCCTTGGGGTCTTTGTGAGAATTGGAGAAGACCTCAGAATGCTTGCCAGCACCAGCCATTACTTCATTTATCATACTCATTAGCCAGATGGAGCAACCAATGCTCCAGAGGGAAAAAAAGAGAGAGAAGGAGAGAGAGAAATCAAGGTCGAAGCCAAGTGGAATGGTGTGTTGTCATCCCCTGAGATAGGGGACTAAGGAAGAGCTGATGGAGGGAGGATCAGGACAGTCAAGGAGGCCATCAGATCAGTGGGTCTGGAATCCAGGAGCATGATATGGGATGGAGGATGCACATGTGGGGTCGTCAGCATACAGACAGTATCTAAAGCCATGAGGAGCCTCCTCTGGGGTTGCTGTGCAGATGGAAGGAGATGACAGCACAAGGACGCCCACAGAGTAAGTGTGTAGCGAGCGATGGCAAGCAGCTGTTGCCAAGGCAGTTGTCATCGGGACATATGACCTTGAGGTTGAGTTTTGAAGGATAAACCTAAGGAGCAGCATGGGCAAGGCATGGAGGTGTGACCAGGTCCCACCATCTCCCTCCCCCAGGCCTGCATCTTCTCCCACCTGCTCAGCAGCCCCAGCCTCCTCCCCATGCTACCCCACTTGCTTACTCCTACCCCAGCGAACAATTGGCCTCCTTGACAGAGGAAAGGCATTCGGCAAAAAGCATCAGTTTTGGAGCCAGGCAGGACTGGTCTTGGGCAAGTGCCTCAGTCTTCCCATCTGTAAAAGGGCGGGCCCTTGTGAGGCTTCAACACGAAGCCACTGGATGTAGCTGAGCTGGGGTCAGCTGCTCCCCGTGGGGCTGGGAGGGAGGCTTGATGAAGGCCAAGTGCCCAGAGTGGGAGGCCCGATGGCCCTGCCGGCCTCCGCCGCCGCGGCTGCCCCAGTGGGTGTCCTAGCTGAGTCCCAGTGAGCTTCTGGAGGTGCTGGTCTAGAAAGATGCTCTTTCCCCAGGGCTACCTGACGGCAGCCACGATCGGGGGGCTTGGAGGATAGGGAGTGGAGGTGGCTCACGGAGTTCAGCAGGGGCAGCTGCCAGCAGGATGTGTCAGAGCGCGGGGTCGTCGGAACCAGCCGAGTGTGAAACCACCCTAACAGCCCCAGGGCCCAGCCCAGCTCCGAACTTCCACCCAGTGCTGCGGGTGAGCTCTTTCGTCTCTCTGAGCCTCATTCTTCACTTCTGGAAATTGAGCAATGGGGTCATTTGTCATGCAGTGAACCACCCTAGAGACTGTCCTTCTGGGACAACATGGGGTAGAAGACAAACAAAAAGCAGTAGCGTGGGAAGTGGATTTGGCCCAATGGATAGGGCATCTGCCTACTACATGGGAGGCCCAGGGTTCAAATCCAAGGCCTCCTGACCCGTGTGATGAGCTGGCCCATGTGCAGTGCTGATGTGCGCAAGGAGTGACATGCCACACAGGGGTGTCCCCTGCATAGGGGAGCCCCACGCAAAAGGAGCACACCCCGTAAGGAGAGCCGCCCCGTGCAAAAAAAGTGCAGCCTGCCCAGGAGTGGTGCCACACACACAAAGAGCTGACACAGCAAGATGACACAACAAAAAGAGACACGGATTCTGGGTGCCACTGATAAGAGTACAGGCGGACACAGAAGAACACACAGCGAATGGACAGAGAGAGCAGACAACTGGGGGTGGGGGTGGGCAAGGGGAGAGAAACTTAAATAAAACAAAAAAAACAGCATATTGCCTCATTAAAAAAAAAAAAAAAAAGGCAGTAGCATGTCAAATTCTCCACACGGAGCCCGGGGTAGGAAATGAGGCCAGCACCCTTCTCACATACCCCTAGAGCCAGCCTGAAGGTGCAAATGGAATGGAGTCCTCAAAGCCCCTGAAAATGATAAAAGCAATAAAAGCAGCCAACGTGTGTGCAGCTTTCCCCTGTGCCAATGCAAGGCCCCGCAGTAACTCGCTTATTCTTAACAACCCTGTGCGGTAAACACACTTACAGCCTCATTATTTGGGCAGGAGACAGAGGTACAGAGACATGAAGATCTTGCAAAAGGTCGCCCCGCTGGGGGGTCCGCTCTGTCTCCAGCTGCCTGATGAGCCCGCTGCCCCGGCCGTGGCCACCATGCACAGCTGCTGACCTGAGCAGAAGGAGGATCCCCGAGCAGGACAACCACTTCCCTCTTCCCACCTCTCCCTCCCGCAGCACATGTCAACTGTCCGACTGCCACTTGGGAAAGGCCGGGGTTAATCTACTGAGCCCTCAGAACACGCACAGAGAGATTCTTTTTATTTTAAAAAGCTTAAAAAACAAAGCAAAACCAACCCGTCAGGATTGTTTAGAAATCTGAACGTTCTAAAAATATCAGCAAAGAGGGGAGACTGTCCATTAGAAGATTCTCAGCGACAGGGGTGATGCTAATCCTATGTGATAGGTGTACTTTTCTTTCAGGCCTGGGAGGTGGGGAGTGCAAACTGCCCTTCTAGAAGTCAAGCAGCTCTGGGTGCAGGCTCAGGAGGCTGCCCGTGGGGGCCCAATGAGGGGGGAGTGCTGGAATTTCCTTTCCCACATCCCCAGCTCCATTTCCCAGGAATTCTTACCGGAGGAAGAGGCCTCGATGAATCCATTCTTTATAGTTCAGCAGGTCAAAATCACTGACTCATAGAACCCCAAAGGTTGCTAGAAATGGCTTATTTAGTCCAACCTTGCCATTTCACAATAGGGAAAATGAGGTCCATAAGTATTCAGTAACGTATGGTAGAATCCTCACTGTGCAGCTACCTGCCTCCCAACAGGGTTACTGGGAATTTAAGAAGGAAGCCGTGGTGATGCATTGATTCAGATCCACGTTCCCACTATGTGCTCTGGGGTAGGTTAGTTAGGCTCTCTGAGCCTTGGTTTCCCAATAATAATCCCGAAGACCCAGAGAGTCCTGGAGGAAATGTAGGTGGATCCATTCAGCTTTTTAATTGCCTGCAACATGTACTGACTCTGGCCAGCTGAACATGAAAAAGATCAGCTGGAAGGATGTGAGAGTGGTTCACTGGGATTCACCCAAAAGAAATGAAAATGAATATCCACACAAGGACCTCTATGTGAAGTTTACAGCAACTATTTATAATTGCCCAGAACAATCCAAATGTCCTTCAGTTGGTGACTGTATCTATAAACTATGGTAGAGTCAGTCAATGGAAGGGGAATTAACTCCTGATACTGCTGCAACGTGGATGAATTCCAAACGCATTACACTAAGTGAAGGAAGCCAGGCTCAAAAGACCTATATGATTCTATTTACATGACATTCCAGAAAAGGCAAAACTATATGAACAGAAACCAGATCAGAGGTGCCAGGGCAAAGGGTTGGGGGGAGGAAATACTTGCAAAAGGGCGAGAGGAAATTCTGGGGGAGTGGCAGGGAAGGGGGTAACGGGAATGTTCTATATCATGATCATGGTATAGTTACACAGCTGTATCTGCTTGTCAACTCATTGACCTGTATAAATAAAATGGGGGGATTTTATTGTATGTAAATTATAGTTAAAAAAATCTAACTTTTTTAAAAAATCAAAGGGCAAACTAAAAAGCCTGGCTTCAGAAAAGACAAGAATTGAAATAGATGTAGAGATGAACCAGCCAGCTTTAACCATTATTTAGAACTTGTGTCAGAGTTGTAGGGCCAAAGTCCCAGGAGAGAGTCTGATAGGCCAAGTTTGGGTCCCTGACCCACCCTTCACTAGGATTGGGCAGGGCCACTTGATTGCCAGTTCCATCTAGTCTGTAGAAAAGGGCAGTTACCCAGAGGGAAACAGTGGACTCTCTCTTTAAAGAGATCTCCATCAACTTCAGAGGTCTGTACGCATTGGGATTTATCATGAGTTCTGCCCTTTTAAGAATAAGGCTGGGGAGGTGGATGTGGCTCAAGTGATAAGGCCCCACCCACCATATGGGAGGACCCGGTTACGATGCCTGGGGCCTCCTGGTGAAAAGGAAGAGAAAGCATGCCTGTGCAGCAAGCCAGTGCCAGCGTGGCAAACCGAGTGCCCCCGCAGTAAGCCAAGTGCCCACGTGGGTGCCACGCGACAAGCCAAGCACCCACGTGGTGAGCCAATGCCCACACAGGTGCCCATGTGGTGAGCCGAGTGCCCGCGTGGTGAGCTGAGTGTCCGCACAGTGAGCTGAGTGCCTGCATGAGTGCCCACACGGCAAGCTGAGTGCCCGCATGAGTGCCCGCGTGATGAGCCAGTGCCCATGGGGCAAGCCAAGTGCCTGCTCAGCAAGCTGAGAGCCCACACGGAGAGCCAGTGCCCACACAAGTGAGCCATGCAGCAAGATGATGACGCAACGAAGGAGAGACAAAGGGGAGAGTCAAGGTGAAGCGCAGCAGAGACCAGGAACTAAGGTGGCACAATTGACAGAGAACCTCTCTCCACATCAGAGGTCCCCAGGATCGAATCCCTCTGAATCCTAGAGGAGAAAGATGAGAAGAGAAAACAAAAAAAAGAGAGAAATAACTACAGAAGATCACACAGTGAATGGACACAGACAGCAAAAACAGAAGGGTGGGGGAGGAGGAGGGGGAGGGGGAGGGGAAGGGGAATAAATAAATACAGATTTAAAAAAAAAGAATGTATCTGAAAGCCAGACACTAAAGAACAAACACTGTATGAATGCACTATTATGAACTAAAATATATTATGTAAAACATTACTATATTATGTGAAATATGAAATGGATAGAATTGCATATATAAGGCCATTTTTCTTTGAAGCTGAACAAATGTAAGGAAATACTACACAATGTTAATATCAGACAAAAAACAAACAAACAAACGCCCAAAAAACATTATACTAAGTCAAGGAGACCAGACACAGAGTACTACAGATTGTAAGATTCTGTTTATATAAAATGTAAATATAAATCAATTAATAAAGATGAAATGAGATTGGTGGCATGTAGGGCTGAGGAAGGAATGCTAAAAGGTGTGGAGTCTGTCTTTCTGGAGTAATGAAATTGTTCTAAAATTTTTGAGATGATGAATGTACAACATTGTGATTCTATTAAAAGCCATTGATTATACACTTTGGATAGAACAGCCAGAAACAGCAACTGTGTACATTGGGGGAAGCACAGAGAGATTGAGAGGCGAGGAATTTTCTTTTTGCTTGTCTGTTTTTTGTTTATTACTATTATTATCAAAATAATAAAAATGCTTTAATAGTGATTGAAGTGATGAATGCGTAACTATGTGATTATACCAAACATCGTTGATCGCACACTTCGGGAGAATTCTATGCTTTATTAAATGGGGCTGAGCCTCCCATCCGCTGTGCCAACGGCCATGGTGCCTGCAGCGCCCCCCAGAAGTGAAGGTTGGGTTTCAGACTAACTGGCTGCGTCTGAACGTGGCTTTAGGCCTCCAGGTCTCTGGTTTGGGCAGACGGCCCTGTGAGCGGCTCATCGAACCGACAGGAGAACCAAGGGGCCAGTTCAGCCAAACAAGTGGCCAATTCAGCTGGACAAGCTCAGCCACTACCCTGGAGGATCATTTATTTCCATGAGAGAAAGTGGGTTTGGCTCTCATTGACTGAACTGGGTGGGCCAGCCAGACACTACGGGTGACTCAGCCTCAGCGGGGGAAGGTGCAGAAGGCTGAGGAATCCCGGCTGTTCATTCTCCTGTCTCTGACAGCCCCACATGGCCTGGGAGCTTGGGCAGTCACCCACCCAAGGCCAAACTCCCCTTGCACGAAGTTCTAGCAGCATTGCTTACAAGCATGGTCTTTGGTTGCCCGGTTCTGCTCCTTCCAAGCTGTGTGACCTTGGGCAAGTCACTTTACCTCTCTGAATCTCAGTTTACACAAAGTAAAGGATTTTTCAGGCACTACCTGGACTTCAGGAGCTGTGCTCCGGATGCATTTTAGGATTTTAGAGAGTTAGGAGGTAAACAGAAAATCAGTGTACAGTTCTAGAGATTCCTAATTTCAGATGTGGGAACTATCATCATGAATCTCTACTTTATTCTCATGTTGTGATTGTGGGTTTGGTTTTATAAGGCAGTGCCAATATTTACAAAAGTTTCTTATGGCTTGATTGTGGATTTTTTTTCTGGCACATTGATTTTCTCTGTACATAGCTTTTCTACCTATTTTGCCAGAATTTCTTTATGTTGGAATATTTCTGTCTTTACAAAAGCTCCACTCGAAATATAAAATGTTTTGCCTTTCTTTTTAAAATTTAAACTTCATTTACCGAAGTGATACATAAATACATTTCCTCACTTAAAACCCACATCACCTTTCCGAGAAGACTGAAATCATCTTTAATCACCACTACCCTGCCTTCCCATTAGGACCCCTGACACCCCTCCCCAACTCTGTAAGCAATTTGGAGTGGATTTTTCCAACCTTTACTATACATTTACATTTAGCTATTTTACATATATGTACTTTTCTGCTCTCATCAAATGTGAACAGTTTGGTAGAATCATACCCCACACAATGTTCTGCAATCTGCTTTCTTGCTCAAGAAATTGGGGTTGGAATTTTTTCTGTGTCCCTACACAAAGTACTTCCTCTTCCCTTTTTTGACTGCTGTGTAGTCTCCAGAATGTGGTTCATTTATCCATCCCCCTCTGTTGGGCATTTAGGTTGTGGTCTGTTTTGTCCATTCCTGTACTCACTTCTGTGGGCACATGTGCAAGTGTTTCTCTTGGGTTTTTGCTTTGAGAATGGAACAGTATTTGCAATGCCTTTCCCTTTTTTATTTTTTATTTTTATGTTTTGTTAAACCATATTACTGAGATATAATCCACACACCATAAAATTCATCCATTTAAAGTGTACAACTCAATGGTTTTAGTGTACTTAGAGTTATGCAGCCATCACCATATTCCCCCAAAAAAATCCCATACCCATTGACAGTTGTTACTCATCCCCGCCTCCTGTCAGCACCTGGAAACCACTAATCCCTCTTCTGTCTCTGTGGATTTGCCTATTCTGGTCCTTTCATACAAATGGAATCACAAAAGAGGCAGCAGTCCTGTACTGGCTTCTTTCACTTGGTATAATTTCACTTAGTGTTATGCTTTTGAGTTTCATCCACGTTGTCTCATGAATCATCAGTGCTTCATTCCTCTTCATTGATAAATAACCAATGATCTTTTTTTGACCACACACTCTCTACTGGGCACAGTGGTAATCTTCACAAAACCCGTGAAGCGGGCACCGTTATTGTCGTCCTCAGTGTGCAGATGAGGAAACTGAGTCTTGAAAAACTGCCATGCCTCACCCAGAGCCACAGGAAAGCCAGCGGCAGAGCCGGGCTGTGAACCCAGGTCTGCCCACCTCCCGAGCCCGTGTCCTTGTAGCTGACCCATGCTGCTGGGAGAATAGGAGGGGCGTGACAGGGTCTCAGGGGCCCAGGGTGCAGGTCACAAGGTCCCTCTACTAGCAGGATGCCTCTGGGTCACCGTCGAGACCACTGATGCCTGCCCTGTGAGGCTGCATGGAACGAGCGGGACTGTTTACCCCGACCCCAAACGGCTCCCCACGTTATCAACATCAGAGCCCCTGGGCCTGCCTGGGAAGGTTCTCCGACACAGACTCTTGGCCTCCAGCCTCTTGTGTTTCTTCTCCGTGCCCCTCGTGTGTCAGCTTCCAGGCTTGTGGGGTCGTCACATCGGGTGCCCCTCTTTGTTAGGATCATGCGCCCATGAAGTGATATTTGGCTGTAAAGGTCTGGAGGGCGGTTTCCTGTAAATAAAGCAAATCTTTTTTTTTTTTAAGATTTATTTTATTTATTTCCCTCCCCTCCCCCACCCACCCCGGTTGTCTGTTTTCTGCGTCTATTTGCTGCATGTTCTTTGTCCACTTCTGTTGTTGCCAGTGGCACGGGAATCTGTGTTTCTTTTTGCTGCGTCATCTTGTTGTGTCAGCTCTCCGTGTGGGCGGCGCCATTCCTGGGCAGGCTGCACTTCCTTTTGCGCTGGGCAGCCCTCCTTACGGGGTGCACTCCTTGCGCGTGGGGCCCCCCTGTGCGGGGACACCCCTGCGTGGCACGGCACTCCTTGCACGCATCAGCACTGCGCATGGGCCAGCTCCACACGGGTCAGGAGGCCCTGGGTTTGAACCACCGACCTCCCATGTGGTAGACGGACGCCCTAACCACTGGGCCAAGTCCATTTCCCAATAAAGCAAATCTTGATGCCTGACATGGTGAGGACTCTGCTCTCCCCAAATCCTAAAACTCCCCATCCCCTGGGGCATCGGGAGGATTCAGACCTGGAACCACTTAGTGGTGACAACAACAGCTGCATCAAGCTAACCTCTTGGCTGGGGCCTTCCCTTCCTCTTCTGAGCCCTGAACCCAGGCGGCTGTGGGGTTTCAGTCCCATTTCACAGAAAGGCTCTAAGGCTGGAAGCCGCACAGCCAGTAGAAGGCGGCCAGGGCTGGGGTTAGAGCGTCTGACCCTGTGTTAGCTCCTGTCACACCAACTCACCACTGGTTCCACCATCTGAGCTTCATCTTCCACTCCGCTCCATGTTATAATACCAAAATGCAACTTACAAGCAGCTTTTTAAAATACCAGAATAGTGGGGAGCAGAGGTAGCCCAGTAATTGAGCATCTGCTTCCCATGTGCAAGGTCCTAGGTTCAATCCTTGGTACCGCCTAAAAAAAAAAATACATATATATATATATAATCAGAATGGGGGGTTATGGTACAAAGCCAGTGCTTACTTTTCTGCAGTGTATAGAGGGCTTCTCTGACTCTGCCTGACTTGCTGCGTGATCTGGGGAAAGTTGTTTGCCCTCTCTGGTACTTAGCAGTGGATCTTCTCTACTACTGGGACATCCCCAGGCTTAGGTCTGCCCCTGCTTGCTTTCCCAGTGGCTTTCCTGGGATTGAGGGGCATGTAATTAGAGGCTAAACTGAGCAGAGACCTCACCTCTCCGATGGAGCTAACAAGGGTCGAGAGGCTCCCCGGCACCACGCACTGGTTCCTGATGCTGATGGGGACATCCAGCACCGCAAATCCAGCCAACCAACGCCTTCCAGCTAACGCCCCCAGAGGTTTCTTTCTTACATACACAAACACGGATCACATATTCACTCAACAAACTTGTATTGAGCAGCCACTGAACAAACGAGGAGACAGAGATGCACATCCACACTGGTCCTTATGCAAGCAGACTGTGACGTGTCCTATGCGTGCTGGGGATGAGGCGAGTGGAGGGGCAAAAGGGAAGTCCTGTGGGTGGGCCCTGGGAGGAAGGGGCCTTTGGATGGGGCTTAAACCCTGGATAAACTTTGACTAGTGAAGAGAGCATCGCAGGCAGAGGGCACAGCTTGCGCTAACAGCGGGAAGTAGACAACTGCAGGATGCGTTTGGAGGCCAGTAGAGCGTCTAGTGGGGCTGGAGGATACGACCACGGGAGATGCGATTGCAGGATGAGTTGGGCCAGACCTGAAGGGCCTTGAATGCCAAGCAGAAGAGCTCAAGCTTTCCCCCAAGGGGCTTCAGCAGGGAAGGGGCGAGGTCACACTGCATCTCAGAAGGCTGCCCCCAACCGAGCACGCTCCTCTCATCTTTTTTTTATTTTTATAGATTTTTTAAATAATGTTAAAGATACATAGACCATACAAAATACTACATTAAAAAAATAAGAGGATCCCATATACCCCCTCCCCACCCCCACTCCTCCCACATCAACAACCTCTTTCATCATCGTGGGACATTCATTGCATTTGGTGAATACATTTTGGAGCACTGCTGCACTGCATGGATTATAGTTTACATTGTAGTTTACACTCTCCCCCAGTCCATTCAGTGGGTTAGGGCAGGATATATAACGTTCTCCATCTGTCCCTGCAACATCATTCAGGACAACTCCAAGTCCTGAAAATGCCCCACATCACACCTCTTCTTCCCTTTCCCTGCCCTCAGCAACTCCCGTGGCCACTTCGCCCCAGTCCCGGGACATCTGGGGTGTGAGTTCCACTTCACGGAAACGGAACCTGAGGCCTTCGGAGGTGAACAAAAGCGCCCACAGTCCCCAGAGTTTAAGAGGCACAGTCAGGGCTGGAGCCCAGTCAGCCGACCCGGTGCTTGTGCAGGGACTGTGGGCAGGGAGGATGGAGGGACTTGGTGAGTGACACACTGTGGGAGCTGAGGTGAGGCCTCGGGTCTGACGCCAGCAGCAGTGGCTGCCAACGGGCACAAGATGACCAGGTCAGTTTCTCCATCTGCCAGTAGGGAATAGGGCCCTCCCCAAACCTGTTCTCTGCCCCGCCCACCCACAGGCTGGCACACCCAGACCCTGCCCCTGGCCAGACGCCCGTCACATTCCCACTCAGAAGGCCCGAAAGGCCATGCCTGCCTCCTGACATTCTCCCCAAGTCCCCTGTCCTTACCTCGCCCCAGGCCAGCTCAAGGGATGGTCCTGCCCTCCCCTGCTTGCCAGACAGCTGCTCATCATCCATTAGTCACTGGGTGGTCAGTCGAAAGAAACCAGGTCTCAAATGCTAAATGCCTCTTCACGTCCCACCCACTGCTGTCCCCACCCCCCAGCTCAGCAGACCAGGGCCGCCTCTGCCTGGGGGCCCTTGTCTCTGGAGAATGGCTGAGCTGAGCCAATGTCTGAATGTGCTGTGTCCCCAGGCAGGTTCCTCAGATTCTCTGAACCTGAATCCCTTTCTTCCTTTTTTTTCCTCCCTCCCTCCCTCCCTTCAACTCGAGTCTCTAACTCATCTCTCTGTCTCTCATGTCACAAACATTCTTGACACTGTGGGTCAGAAACAAGCACTGCAGCCCTGGCAGGCCCCACTGGCCCAGGAGAGGACGGACCCAGAGGCAGGTCTGACCTCTGAACCCCGGGAGGCAGGCCTGACCTCTGAACCCTGGGAGGCAGGTCTGACCTCTGAACCACAGAAGAGTGAGCACAGGCTTTTTTTTTTTAGGAGGTAGCTGGACCTAGCACCTGGTGCTCAGCCACTAAGCTACACCTGCTCCCCCAGAGCTCCATTCCCCACCCCCCACTTTCTCACCATGGAAGCCTGGGCAAGTCACATCACCTCTCAGAGTCCCATTTAACAAATGACAAAATTGGGAGACTTAAATGGAACATCTGGCTGGTACTGGCTTACTTAATTTTTTTTTTTAAGATTTATCTTTTATTTAGTTCTCTCCTCTCCACCCCCCCCCCCCCCCCGCAGTTGTCTGCTCTCTGTGTCCATCCGCTCTGTGTTCTTCTGCGTCTGCTTGTATTCTTGTCAGCGGCACAGGAATCTGTGCTTCTTTTTGTTGTGTCATCTTGCTGTGTCAGCTTTCCATGTGTGTGGTGACACTCCTGGGCAAGCTGCACGTTTTTCATGCGGGGCTTCTCTCCTTGAGGGGTGCACTCCTTGCACGTGGGGCTCCCCTACACAGGGAACACCCCTGCATGGCACGGCATTCCTTGCGCCCATCAGCACTGAGCATGGGCCAGCTCACCACATGGGTCAAGGAGGCCCTGGGTTTGAACCCTGGACCTCCCTTGTGGTAGGTGGATGCTCTATCTGTTGAGCCATATCCGCTTCCCCTGGCTTACTTAAGTTTCTAAAAATTCACTTTTGTCTGCACTTTGAGGCGTAGAGATCCTTATGGAAGTTGAGGACTCTTTCTAATGGAATTTCAAGCATCATGACCCTGGATGCAAGAGTTATCTGGGAGGCAAGGCTGAGTCCCACAAAATATTCTATACTGTCTGCAACCTACTTCTCCTACACATCGGAACTTTCCTTTTTAGGGGAGGTGGTCCTGACTCTCGATGAGATCATCATCATCATCAAGAAGTTTTAGGCATTGTTTATTCAGCACTTAGTATAGGCCAGACACTGCTCAGGCATTATCTATAACCACCCCCAGAAGTGGATACCAGCATTATGCCCTGTTTATAGAGGAGGAAACCGAGAATTTGCCCAGGGTCACACAGCCAAGAATGACCTCAGAGCCCCTGTTCTAACCATTGCACAACACCTCCTCGTATGGGATGACAAAGGGTCCCTGCTTGCACTGTCTGGGAACCTTGATTCCCCGATCACCCTTTCTGGGAATCACTTTCCACCCTCAGTAAAACAGGGTTTAGAATCCTTCCTTGCCCCGTAAGGTGACAAGGCAGGGTTTCCCAGGCCCTCTGGCTAGATGGGAAAACAGCCCAGAGGGAGATAAGGAAACGAGTCTCTGGCCCCTGCCTGCCACCTTCTTGGAAGGCAGCCCTAACCCCAACTGGCCCCATCCTGGGATTGCTCAAGGCCTTGCGTCACTAACGCGGCCATGGTTCTGAGGAACAAAGGAGAGGAAAGAAGAGGAGGCAGCTGGCTGGGTCGGGGACAAGCCGGGGCTCTGGGCCAAGTCCCGTGCCAGGTACCAGGAACAACCCAATGGGGATTCTTGCAGACAGCATTCATTGAGCACCGACTGTATGCTGGCCACTATTCTAAATGCTCTCTATGCCTTATCCCACTCTATCTTGGCGACGCTCTGTTTAGTGATGTCTATTATCCTCCCCGTTTACAAATGAGGAAACCGAGGCACAGAAAGGTTAAGTGACTTTCCCAAGACTGCCCACGGAGGAGGCAGGGATTTAAACCCAGGGCCGACAGGCATACCGACTATGTGAGATGAATCGTTCCAGGAGAGGGAGAGGGGTGAATAGCAACAACGAGGGGTTGCTGCTGACAATGATATTGATGAGCCTTCACGTCAACCATTTTGGGGGGCTGGCAGTGAGCCAGGCACCATGCCAGTCACGATGGTGAAAAGAGAATAAAAAGTCCTGAGTTGATTCCTGTCCTCCAGAGAGCTCCCAGGCTTTGGATATAAAGGAAAAGTAATGACAGGTGAAGGAGGACATGCCACTTCCAAATAGAACAGGACAGGCAAAGCAACATCCACCCTTCCCTTTGGGACAGGACAGGACAGCCTGGGGCCTCCTTTCCACAAAGCCCAGCCCAGGTTGCTTTGCCCCCTGCATCCTGGGACCAGGCCCCAGGACACGTGGGCTTCTTGTCCCCAGGCTCGGGGGCCCAGCCACGGAGCACTCACCACATACCAGACACCCAACCTCGCTCCCTCGATGGAGCCTTCCTCCAAGTCTGCGAGGGAGGGATTCTCTCTCTCGTTTTGCAGAAGGGGCAACTGAGGCCAAGGGAGCCGAATCCTATGGCCACCTGAGAACTCAATCCCTGACCTCTTGACCAATGTCCACTCACCCTGCTCCTTCCCCTGAGCTCTTACCAATGGCAGGGAGGAGTTTCTGCAACCGCATCTGTACAGCCACATCTGGGGCAATAGCCCCAGGCCTATCCCTGCCCCATCGGACCATTTAATGGATTTAGCAGAGGCCCAAACTCTGGCAGGGCCCATTTGCCCCAGGAGCAAACATCCACTGAAACAACAGGGTTTGCTCCCTTTGTTACGTGTCACACAAGAATGGAGACCAAGGGCAGATTCGTAGGCCAGATCTATCAATAGATGTGGCCCTTGTTCCAGGAAAAGGGCCGGGGCAGGCTGTAGGCCTCTGTCCCTCCAGAGACCCTCCTGCTTGGGCCCTCATGTGGGGATGGGCAGCGTAGGGGTCCAGGGGGTCAGGGAGACCAGGATGGGAGGTGGGGACCCCCTAGGGGGGCCGGTTTCAGACAGAACCCTTGGCTTTGCTTTCTCCTGACACGCGGCAGAGCCTCCAAGAGGATAGCTCTCCTCGGTGGACGGACGGGTGGTGTATTAGTCAGCCAGAGGGGTGCTGGTGCAAAATACCAGAAATTGGTTGGTCTTTATAAAGGGTATTTATTGGGGGTAGGAGCTTACAGACACCAGGCCATAAAGCCTAGCTTACTTCCCTCTCCAAAGTCTATTTCCACGTGTTGGAGTAAGATGGCTGGTGACATCTGCGAGGGTTCAGGCTTCCTGGGTTCCTCTGGGCTCAGCGCCTCTGTTTTCTCCACAAGGTCAGCTGTAGACTCTCAGGTGAATGGCTCTGTCTCTCTCTCCCGGGCTCCAGCTTAAGACTTCAGCATCACACTCCAACATCAGAAACCCTCAGCTCTGTCCTTTGCCATGCCTTTTATCTGTGAGTCCAACTCAACGTCCTAATGACGTGGCCCAATCAAAGCCCTAATCATAATTTAATCATGCCCAGGTACAGACCAGATTACCAACATAATCCAATATCTATTTTTGGAATTCATAACCATATCAAACTGCTGCAGGTGGGATGGGTGGCCTGGCCGGGATTTAGCCGCAGGGAAGGAGTGTGGCTGTACCTGATTCAGGCTGCGTCTGCACGGGCGCCCATCTCTGGTGTGTGCGCACTGTGCGTGTGCGGCTGCTGCAGCTGATCTCATGTCCACATCTGAGGGTGTGTTGGGTGCCTGGGAGGTCTAGTCGTGTGTGTCTGTGTGTTTAGATGCCTCTGGACACTCACCTATTTGTGTGTCCAAGGAAGTGTGTGGGGACCTGCCTGGCTGTGGGTATGTCCGGCGTGTCTCTGTGATTCTGATTGGATTTTGTGGTCTTGTCCTTGTTTCTGTGCATCCAGGCTTGTCGGCTGTCGGGCTGTATCTATGTCCCTAGGCATCTTCGTGTTTCCACATTTTTATTTTGCGTCTGTGTCTGCTCCATGTGTGTCTGTACCTGAGTGTGTGTGTCTTTGTGGTCCCAGATCTGAGAGTAGGTCGATGTCTGTGTGTCCAGGTGTGTCTGTGCGTCCTGGTCTAATTGTACGTCCAGCCCCGCGCCTCCATCCTCTCCGCCAGGGGGCGCCCTTGCCCGGCCGCCGCTCCCTCCGCCGGGCTCCTGCCCCGCGTGTGCGCCCCCGCGGGCCGGAGCGCGGACCGACGGACGGGTGGGGGGCCTCGGAGGCCCCGCCCCCCGCGCGGCCCCGCCCCCGCCCCCGCCCCGGGCGGGCTATAAGTGACCCGCCGCGCTCCAGGCGGCAACGCCCGCCGCCCGACGTCCGCGCTTCGAGGGTCCCGCCGCCAGTCCGAGGAGCCACCGCCGCTGCCTGACCATGGCCGAGGGTGAGTGTCAGGGCCAGCGCCGCCGCCGTCAGGGCCCCCGGCCTGGCTGCGCCTCCCTGGTCTCAGCGGACCCGCCGGCGCGTGGGGATCGCTGTCTCAGGACCGTCCTGGGGCTCAATCCCATCCCGGACTTGGAGAGCGACAGGCAGGCGGGGCTAGGCCAGAGGGGTCTGGGTCCCCGTTCTGGCGCTGCTTGGGACCTCAGTTTCCCCCTCCCCAGGACATAATTATTAACCCTTGTCTCCCTGAATCAGGTGAGGCAATGGAATGCGAAGGGGTATTCTAAACTGTCAAGTGCTGTCCCTGCGGACAACGTCACCTGTCCTCAGTGAGGGGGGGTCGAGTCGGGGCTGTGTGCCAGGCAGCCGGAGCTGTGGAGTGGATGAACATGTGGTCCCCGTGGATGCGAGCTCTGGGGGCCAGAAAGGAGGTTCCAGCATTCTACGGGCAGTTGGCTGAGGCTAGACATGTCCCTTCCTGCTTCAAGCGCTATAGCCCTAGTCCTTGGCCACTTGCTGAGCCCATTTTCCCTCCTGTAAAATGGGGACAATAGTGCCAGCCTGTGGTATATCTGTGACAGGTGAGAGGAGTTAGGAAGGGGCTCGGTGAATCCTGCCTACCCTTCCCCCTACACCGTGCGCGCACGCACAGGGGAGGGCCGTGGGTAATGGTGGATGCCCTGTGCTAACACTGCGGACCCCATGTCCACTTGTAGATGGTCTTTGCACCCACTGCAGCCCCCAGGAAAGGGGATATGGGGAGAGGGAATTTGAAGAGGGACTTGGAGCAGGAGGGAGCAGAGATCTCAAGTCCTTTCTCAGTAGAGAAATCCTTGATTCTAGACCCCAGCGTGGAGCTTTGAAGGGTATAGACCTTTGGAGGTGGGCATTTATTTCTGGAAATCCTTCAGACAATAGCCTGTGGAATCGTTCCTTTGCCCCACACCAGGGACCAACCACCTCTCCAAGGTCTCCCGGGAGGATAACTGGACTCTCTTTCCTGTTTAAGGTTCTTCGGGGTTGAAGTTTCTGAACGCATCCCTCACCCCAGCAGGCCAGCGGGTCTCTCCTGCTGTGATTGCAGGGGATTAGCTTGCCCTATGCTTTGGACGTGCAGAACTGGGGGCAGGAGGACAGCACAGAACATGGGGGTGGTGGGGGCGTGAGGAGGGATAAAGAGCAAACCCTGCGCCCTGAGTGAGATGGCTATCGATAGAGGCTTCCAGAACCCCACAGCCCTGGACTCAGATCCCAAGCCAGCCATTTGCTCGGCGACCTGGGGCCACACACGAATTTTCCCCCCCTAAAAAGGGGATAGTGATAGAACTATCCCACTACGTAAGTGGAGTTGCCGTGAGGTTTAAATTGAGATTCTCCACGTAAAACCTTGGCTTTTTCAATGTGCCGGGTAACGTTGTTGCACCTCGCTTTTGGGGTGATTCCGTGGGGGCAGGCAGGAGACCAGGGCCACAGACCTGGTGGAAGCACCAACTTGCTGGGTCACATGGGCAAGTCCTTGCTACTAGGCCTCCGTGGGGCCCCGGGCTCTCCAACGACCCCACCGGCGCTGAGAGTCTGCCTTGTCCACACACCCCCCACCTCTGAGGTCTTCCCAGCCTTGATCTTGACCTTGCCAAGATTTATGAGCTTAGTGCAGCCCCCGCGTCCCCACCCAGCTCTCCCCTGCCCCTGCCCTGGTCCTCAGCAACGTGTGCCGCTATAAACAGACTTTTTAGCCCCTGCTGAGGACCAGGCCCTCCTAGATTTCTCCTGGATCTCACAGCAGCCCTTGGAGGCTTCAGAGAAGAAAACACAGAGGAGAGACCCTTGTCCAGGGTCATGCAGTGACATGACAGAAGCTGAGCCCAGATCTGGAAGACTCCCAGGCTTCTGCCATTTTTTTTTTAGACCTTTTATCACGGAGAATATTGACCATACATAAAAGTAGAGAGAGTAGTATATTAAATTCCTGTGCTTCATCACCTAGCCCCAACTACCACCAACCCAAGGCCACTCCTGCCCCCCGCACAGCCCAGCATGGCCCCCACATATTATTTTGAAGCAAATCCTAGACATTATATCATGTCATCATAAATATTTCAGTATATATCTCTAAAGGATAAGGGCTCTCTCTTTTAGACATAAACACATAGACAAAAATTTGTTAATACCCCTATTATTTCTTCAGTGTTCAAATTTCCAGTTGTCTCTCGTACACATCATGAATATTTTTAAGTAATTTAAAAAAAAAATCAAGATCCAAATAAGAACTTCACATCACAATGGATTGAAATGTCTCTTAAGGTTCTTTCGATCTACAGGTTCTCCCTGCAACATTTTTACATTGTGTCCTCGTGGTTTATTTGTTGAAGAAACCAGTTTCCCAGCAGATGGATTTTTGCTGATTGCGTCCCAGTGGTATGTGTGTGGACCACGTGCCTCAGTCCTCTGTATTTCCCGTAAATCGAAAGTTAGATCTAGAAGAAGAGCCTGTATAATTAACCTATACCAAAAACTGCCCTTATTTTAACCCAGCCAACTCTCCAATAACAATATAATAGAGTTCCTGTTTTTGGAGAACTTATTATGTGCCAGGCATGTCCTAACTCAGTTATGCTCACAACAAACCTGTGGGGTAGATTCTGCTGTCCCCGACCTGTGGATAGAGGAGGAAACTGAGGCCCAGAAAAGCTGAGCGGCCTGAGGTCACATGGCTGGGAGGTGGCAGAGCCTTCTCCCTGCACCCCGCAGTGAGCACAACCTTGAGATTGAGAGAGTTTGGGAGTCCACAGAAAGTTACACACACCGCTCCCCTATGGCCAGCAATCCCACCTCTGGGTATCTACTGAAAGAATTGAAAGCAGGGGCTCAGGCAGAGATTTGTGTGCTAAAGTTCATAGCCACATTATTCACAACAGCCAGAAGGTGGAAGCCACCCAAGCGCATAGGGATGGAGAAACCAAACGTGGTCCAGACGCAGGGGACTATGCCTCAGCCTTAGGAAGGAGTGAGCTTCCGGTACATGCTACTCCATGGATGACCGCACAGATGTCATGTTGAGTGAAATAAGGCAGGCACAGAGGGACAGAGAGTGTAGGAGTCCCCGTGGATGAAATAGCTAGAATATGCGGATTCATAGTGACAGAGAACAGAGTACAGGTTACTAGGGGCCGGGTGGGGGAAGGGGAATGGGGAGCTAATGCTTAGTGGGGGCAGGGTTTCTGTAGGATGATGGGAAAGGTCTGGGGATGGATGGTCGCGAGGGCAGCACAACACTGTGACGGCGATTAATCCCACTGAGCGGTGTGCTTGGGAGGGGTTGGCATGATTCACATTGTATGTATTGCCATAATTAAAAGAGAGAGACTAAAAAGACAGTGACTGTTGAATGCAATCATGATTCTGGAAAAGACATTATTGGGACATATGAAAAAATGGGAATATTATTATAAGCTTTATATCGTGTTAAATTTCTTGAACTTGATCACTGCTCTTAGTTATATAAGTGAATCACTGCGTAAGATGGTTACATACGTAAATATTGCAATATTAAGTGTTCAAGGAGCATGATGTATACATCCCACACTCATGCTTAGAAAATAGATAAATAGATGAACAGCTGGATAAATAAAATGACATAGTAAATGTTGCAAAATGTTAAAATTTGGGGTATCTGGGTGTGCCTTTTGTATAATTTTTGTACGTGTCCTATGAGTTTGGAAGAATTTCAAAATAAAGAGTTTGGGAGATTTGGTCCCCGCCAGCCCCCGTGGTGGGGGTGGGAGTGGGGGGCGCCCTGTGCAGGGCGTGAGGGGAAGGCTGCCCGTATCTAGAGCGCTGGCCACGGAGCACCAGGGCTGGAGGGCCCCAAAGATCCCCACCCCCGGGGGTCCCCGCATGCAGGGCCTCACAGCTGGTGGGGTGGTGTCGAGGCTCACAGCCTCCCCTGCCTCCGTAGAGCTGGTCCTGGAGAGATGTGACCTGGAGCTGGAAGACAATGGCCGCGACCACCACACAGCAGACCTGTGCCAGGAGAAGCTGGTGGTGCGGCGGGGCCAGCCCTTCCGGGTGACGCTGCACTTCCAGGGCCGCGGCTACGAGGCCAGCGTGGACAGCCTGACCTTCAACGTCACGACCGGTGAGCACCTCCGGCCCCCTCCCCCTGCCTCCCCTCCACCTCGACCCTCTGCTCTGTGACTTGGTTGTCTCCTACAGATACCAGGACAGGGGGCTTCACACTCCTTTGCCCCTTGGCGCAGCAGGTCTCAGGGTGTCCTTAGCCCCACTGTACAGATGAGGGAGGGAGGCCCAGAGATGGGGAAGAAATCACCCCAGGCCACCTAGCTTTGTCAACAAGACTGTGCCCCTGGACCCCTGGGTTTCTGAGAACCTGTTATCACCAGGGTTAGGGGTCAAGGTCCTGCCTGTTCCTTCCCACATCAAAACAACGTTCCAAACTCTTGCCAACAACAGCTTTCTGCAATCCATACAACCCAGCCAGGCTCCAAGTAACTGTATGAGGGGGCGGTTTTATGTCCTGCAGTTCCTCTTCCAAGTCTGATTCAGGACAGTCAGATCTAGGCTGGGCTACATACCCGCTGTGTGACCTTAGGCAAGTTCCTGAGCCTCTCTGAGCCTGACCTTCACCATCTGAAAAACATTCACATTGGAGGGTTGTTAAGTGATAGGGGCCTGGCATAAGGGGTAGTTTCCGTAGATGTTAGCGGCTGCTGCTGGTGTCACTCCAGGGGCTACAGGGATGAGTAAAGGGGCAGTGAGGCCTGAGCCACCTTGTCCCCAGATGTCTAGTGCCTAATCTTTGTTGGCCATTTGCAGAAAGTGGCCTCAAATGCCAAACTGGCTCATCTGGCATCTAGTGGGAACCACTCCCTCGAGGTCAGTGAGGGGTCTCCTGGCTGGGACTTGGCCCAGGGGTGGGAGAGGCTGGCTTTTCTCAGGTGTCCAAGGGTAGGAACTGAGCCCCTGGCTGAGGTCCCGCTGACCTGAGAGGCCGTTTGATAAAGCTTATCGCAGCACTCCCAGGCTGGCCACGGATATCCCCTCCGTCCCTTTCCTTCCCGCCCTTCCCCTCCTGGCAGAAACACAACCACTAGCTAGGGACACCCCCAAACCTGGCTTCCTAGGGGCCCTTTTTATTAGAGCTGAGGGGCCCCGGGCAATCTCTGGCATTTCCAGCCTCAATTTCCCTTTCTGTGAAATGGAACGTGGAGTATATGGTGGTCAAGGGCTGAGTGTGGTACCCTGAAAAGAGTCAGGCTTGAAATGGTGAAAATCACAGCAGCCAAGACATACAGAGCACCTACTGTATGCATGAGTGTCCTGTACCCTCCTGGCTTGGAAGGATATAGAGCCCCATTTTCAGATGGGAAAACTGGGGCTCAGAAAGGTCAAGTCACTTGCTCTAGTTTTATAGCAAATTAGGGACAAAGCAGGATTCAAACCCTGACCCCAGAGTAGAGGCCTTTCATCACTCTGATCTCACAGCAGTCACATTTACCTATTCGTCGCAAGTGCCTGCCAGGCCTCAGTTTGTTCCTCTGTGAAATGGGATGGTAGATGAGCCACTGGCTTGGACAGCCTGTGATTTCCCTGCTCTTTCTTCCTTTCACCCTCAAGCCATCCCCTTTCTTCTCTCTCCTCCTTCTCCATTTGTCTGGGCAGCCTGGCCTTAGGCAATTAGGGCCCCAAATTCAGGGTTCCCACCCCAGCAGCTAAGCTCTGTTTTTCAGTCTCCACCGACATATCCGAAACCATCGCCAGCCTACCCCAGTCCCTGGCACAGCCCTTGCGGGTGGCCACAGGTGCCCTGTATCTCTGGACACATGTGGCTTCCCTGACTGAGCAACCAAGACCCTCCTGGGGTCGGGGAAACCAGAGGGACAATACCAGGAAGCTGGACCCCCGCCTCCAGACCTGGCTGGGCGCCTGGGCCTGACCCCAATCCTGGGTGCCTGGGCCGTGGTGAGCTGTGGCTGAGCATCCAGCCTAGGGACTGGCCCTGCTCCCATGAGGGGACATCCCAGCTTGTGACCAGCCTGTCCTCCCTCTTCAGGGACACCGAGGCTCAGGGAGGGGGGCGAGCTGTCCCAGGTCACTCAGTCAACCGAGGGTGGGGGTTGGCCCCACGCTATCCAGCTGCTGCGTGTTTTCACCCAGGAAGGCTGAGACCCGGCAGGCTCTGTGACAGGGCCACACCACACTGGACTCGTACTATCCCTGCTCTGGAATCCAGCTCTGCTTCCTTCTGCGGGGCAGGGGGGACAGGGTTCCCGTGTGTGCCGGGGGGGAGGGAGTGAGGTCAGCCTGAAGGCGTGAAAAGAACCCTGGGATGACACTAATGGAAGCCTTTACTCTAGAAGGTTCCCCGCCCCTTCCCCGCTGCCAAGGTGTGGGATAGTGACCAGGCAGTGCCGGAGTCCTTTCCGCTCCGAATGGTCCCTGCGGCACCGCTGGCCCCACAGAGAGTACAGTGTGGAGCCACAGCCAAGGAATTTGCAAAAGCAGCTTGTGCGAGTGGCGCTGGGGGCCGTGTGAGCAGGCTGTCCTCGTCCCACCCTCCGGGGTCTCTTGGAAGAAGGGTGTGTGTGTGTGGGTTTGTGTGTCTGTACCCAGCTGCCCCAGGACAGGGAGCAAGGGAAATATGTCCCTTGACCTGTTCCCACAGGTGGGTATGTCAGCAGCAGCAGAGGCCGTGGGACGTGGCCTGTGCCTGTTACTATGGAGACCAGATCATTGATTGTCCAAACAGGGACTTTTCTGAAAATGATTCTGGTTGGGCCACAGACCTGACCCGGGGCTGTCCTGGGCTAACTAGCACACACCCTTGCCCCAGCTTAGCCCTCTCGGCCTCAGGCTCCTCGTCCGTGAAGCGAGGCAATTGAGCCAGGCGACCTCTGTGTCCCACGCCCATCGTCCAAACCTACTATTGGCCTGAGAATTGTGATTTTTTAATGGTGCCTTTCGATGACACTGAGGATAGGTCACATCTCCTCCATAACTGCTATGAGCTAGTCACTGTTCTAAATGTTTCTATGAACTCTCATTGAATCTGCGAAACAGCTCTAGGAAGGTGTGAAAATGGTAAACAGTCTCACATATATATTTTTGATGTAATATTATTACAAAGTCAATAAAAAAAAAAAAAAAAGAAAATGGTAAACAGTAATTATCCTTTACTGAGCACTTTCTACGTTCCGGGCACTTTTCATGCCTCATCTTCTTTAATCCTCACAGCAAATTTAAGAGGATTGGTCCATTTTACAGGTGAGGAAACTGAGGTACAGAGACGCTGAATGACATGTCCAAGATCATCCAGCTAGTATGTGGCAGAGCCAGTTTCAGGTCAGGAATCAGACCTTCTCAGGCACGTGATCTAAGTTTTTTTTCCTTCTTTGATGAGAAAATGCAGACGGGAGAGGCCTGGTGACTTGTAGGTCACACAGTCTCCACTGACTTACCTCAGGCCTGGGGCTGCCCAGCTTCTCCTCCAGATGTGGATTCTGGAAATCGGGCAGTGTTTCAAGGCTTCCTGGCACCCAGACAGTGCCCCAAGGCCTGTGTCATTCCTGTTAGTTCATGGTTATATTTGGCCCTGGGCGTGGGGTGGGGCTGGCAGGTGGGGTGGCCCCTGTGGGGGAGCCCATTGGTAAGCAGGCCCCAGTATCGTCAGCAGGACGGGCAGAGCTGCAGCGAGAGAGATGGAAGAGTAAAAATAAACCCTCCTGGGCCCCTGGCCAACCAGGCAGAGAAGGCTCTGTTTCTCCTCTCCGCCGCCACGTCCAGAAAGGGCGACCGGCCCCTCCCGGCCCCCCCTGTGACTCAGACCTGCCTGCCGCAGGCCCGGCCCTCGGCCCCACCTGCGCGGCAGCGGCATTGCAGCCGGGCCCCTCGCACCACTGCACCCTTGACACCCCCTGCAGGGAGTGCCCGCGTTGGGAGTGAGGGCCACCGCAAGGATGTGCCTAGAGCCTCGAGACCCGTGGCTGACTTTGCCCCAAACCCTGCGGTATGCTTGGGAACCCCCCTTCTCTCTGAGCCTCAGTGTTCTCACCTGTCCAAGGCGCTCCAGGAGGAGCCCGAAGTGTCAAGGTTCTTCACAGAGTGTACGAGGCTGTAGGGCAGCCAGGGGTGGTTCCCCGGGGACGTCCACGGGCCGGCGGGATGAGCGCCGGCAGACGGCCGTGGGAGGCTGTATCGGCTGGCACCCTTTGCTGGCTGACCACGGTGTGGGGTGGGGGGCCTCCGTCTGGGCGTCAGAGGGCCAGGTCTTGGCTTCTTTTTCTGAAAGAGAAAGGATTTGGGTACAGAAGGACCCCGGGCCTGTGCCCTGCCCGCCCCCCAGGCTCACGACCACTGCTTCCTCCCTCTGCAGGCCCAGCCCCCAGCGAGGAGGCCGGGACCAAGGCCCGCTTCCCCCTGTCCGAAGCCATGAAAGAGGACGCCTGGACGGCCGTGGTGGTGGGCCAGCAGGACGGCGTCCTCTCGCTGCAGCTCGGCGCCCCGGCCCACGCGCCCATCGGCCTGTACCGCCTCAGCCTGGAGACCTCCACGGGCTACCAGGGCTCCAGCTTCATGCTTGGCCGCTTCATCCTGCTCTTCAACACCTGGTGCCCAGGTGAGCTGTGGGAGGGTGGGGGGCGGTGCCGGGAATGGGCAGGTGGGCAGGGCCGGACCACCCCTGGGGACCAGCAACGGGGCAGAAGAGGCATCAGAGTGGATTGGGTGAGGCCTGACCTGTCAGAGGTCCACTCAGCTTGCAGGAACCGGGGGTGGGATGGTCTTTTCCCCAGTTACACCTGAGGAGAGAGGCTCACGTGACGTGCCCGAGGCCACACCCTGCCACAGGGCGTCACCCCAGTGCCTCTGAAGCCTGTTCATCTCTAGCCCTGTGAACTGGGAATGGGGTGCCCAGCTGATGCCCAGAGCTGGGGCACCACGTCCCACTTTCTGCCTCGTGGGCTCTGATTCAAATCTCGCGAGACTGGATTGGGTGGGGGTTGGGGGGACTGAGGGAAGCAAAGGGGGTAGGAGGTGGGCAACAAATGGGGAGGCCAGGAGCAGTTTGTCTACTAAGTACCTCCTTGTCCACTCCCTCAGTGATTCCTCGCAACAGTCCCAGTGGGGAGATGTCAGAGTCCCATTTCACAGATAGGAAATTAAGGCTGGGAGAGGTTAGGTGACTTTTGGAAGCTCCTTCACTAAGTAAGTAGACAATGCTGGAGAAAGAGTCAGAGGAGAGAGCTGGGAAGTGCTGAGGCTGACTTGAGCAGGAGGGAGGTGGCAGGGGCTGCCGTGCCCTCCCCGGGCCTCAGTTTCCCCATCTGACAAACAAGGCAGTTGGATCTGACAGTCTCAGTTTCCTTCCTCCTCAGCCATAGTGAAGCAGAGAGAGAGGCCTCATGAGTGGGCCCCAACCTGGAAGTGGGGTGCCCCTCCTCAAAGCCTGGGCCCAGGACAGAAATTATGGCCTCCCTAGCGTTCGACAACCAGTTTCTCCCTGGGCCACTCACTGCTTTATTTCTTCTTCTTCATCTTGGGGGCACATTTTATAACGCGTTCGAGCAAAAAGTGTTTTTCTCCTCTTTTTTCTCTTTGGATATTTTTATTTTTATTCCTAATCATGAAATAGGACATGACACTATCTCCCTTTATAAGAGATTCTTGCGCAGCAAGTGCTGGTCCAGGGTGAAGGCTGCCACTGCCAGCCGCCTTGGGGATCCTCTTGTTACTGGATTCTATCTAGGTTCTTGGCTATGCTGCAGAAATGAATTTCAATATCACGCTGGGTGAGTTAGGCCAGAAATTTATTCAGGTAGGGAGGGATGAGAAATGGGAGAAAATAACAGAGCAGGGGTCCCAGGCAGTGAGGAAGGGGATGAAAAGGGATGAAGAAGGCTAATTTACAAGCTACAATTCCCCGTTATAGATTATAAGGCCCCAGGTTACTTGTGTGGCCACATGGCAGAGGGAAAATGGCCACAGCGAGTACAGAGGGCAAGACAGGCCTGCAGGCAAAAGAGTAAGGCGAGAGAGCACGCAAGCCTTGCGGCTTGCTTGTAAATTGCTAATTATTCCTCCCCTTTGCTAATGGCAGGGGAGGGGGTTTCAGCTGTTTGCTGTTTTGATTGGTTACGCCACCCATCAATCCCTTAGTGAGGGCCCAATGATAAAGTTCCTAGAGAACATCCAGGCCTTTCCTTGTTCCCAGGAAGAAGTCTTTGTTCTAGGAAGCAGAAATCTGGGTGGGGGTCCTCCAGCAGCCATCTTGGGGGCTTCTGGTGTCCACGTGGACTCTCTTGCCAGGTTCCAGATCCGTCTATTAATTCCCTATCTTATTAGCCTGCGTCATTCCCCCCTCAGAGAGTTCTACACCTTTAATCTTCAAGGGGTGCTGAAGGAAGAGGACCTTTTTTCTGTAGCTGCTTCCTGCTGATTAGAGCTTGCAGACCCTGCCTGACAAGGTGTAGGATTCCCATGCTACTCTATCTCGACTGGAAAAAGACGGATCTGGCATCCTGTATGAAGCTGGATCAAGTCCCCATATGGCTAACAAGATGTTTATCCTGGAAGAAATCAATTTAATTAAAATTTTGAGAACACGGTCCCGCTAAGAGGACACTGGACCACAGGTGTAGAAAAGGCCAGGTGTTTATAAAAGCTGCATTTCCCTGACGTTGGTGGGAAAAGTATTTTTTCTTCAGTAGAATGGAAAGAAATATTGCCCTTTTTAGTTAAGGTACAGGACATGGAAACAGACAAGGTTTCTTAAAGGGAAGTTTGGTTTGTTTTCCCCCTAGCAATAGGCATTTGGGCTAGAGTTCGAGGGAACAGTTGACTTTGACACTACTTAGCTTTGTTTCTTGAAGAGGTATTTCAGGCCGTCCGATGACTGGCATTCGTGTGTTCCATCTGGAGCTGCCGGCGAGCTGGCACTTTCTTGGGCAGCCGGCTTCACTCAGGATTAGTGCACTAAGCTGGAAATTCTTTAACTTTAATAAGGGCTATGAGGGAGACCTGGGCTAAGCACATTCATTCATTACTTAGAAAATGAAGTTTACCAGGACTTTTAACATGTTTAATGCTTTTCTGTACATGATCTAATGGAAAAGACAACACTATAATTACCAAGCATATATCTAGAATAAGATATAGGTATAGTACTAAATACTAATTAATGTGCTACTCAGTGTATAAGGTTTGTTGTGGTTTTTTTTGAGCTGCAATTAATAGATTTAAGTTTCAGGTTTGCAATACCTTACATGTTATCCCTGCATGGGAGCGGGCCATAATGTCGATTTGTGTTTAAGTTCTACTTACGGTACTCTGGTGATTATGGCTCCACTTGGTATGTTCTTCACACAGTGAGCAAGCCGCAGCATTGTTGATTCTAGAGAGAAGCTAAGAAGGTAGTTTCTAGTATTCCACTGGCCTGGTGCACAGTGCTCTCTGGCACTATGGAACCGTGCCAGCCTGGAGGCCATATCTACCGTACGTTTGGCTGTACCAGGCATCGTTGGCTGCAGCAGGAGTTTGAAAGTGTAACGTAGTTTGCGTCAACTTCAGGAGCACAACCAGAGATGTGACATAGAAACCGTTATTGCTTGAGGGGTCAGTGACCGACCTAGCTAATAACTCATATGGAGCGGCAACCTGTGATGTGTTCAAGGCCTGGTTTGAATGCACAAGAGAATTTGACAATGTTGAAATCCATCTCGTGATTTTTATATACCTTTTAAACATTTCCAATGCAATGTGTTACATATCAAATGACTTTGCTTATTTTTACACTTTACCATGGAGACATTAGCAGATATTTTACTTTAGCAGTAGAGGAAAACTATTTTTTAAAAATGAAAACTGAAGATTCCCAATGGAATCAAGGTAGCTTCTCATTACCACCACTTGAATATGTACGTTGAGGTGACTTTTAGACAGACTTCATTGCTATGAAGTTACTTTTTGCTTTTAATATCAATCTAGGTTTCTGGTTAATAATGGCTTCTTAGAACTAGAGCCATTTAAATGCTTCAGTTTGGAGGATGCTTTTACAAACTCTTTATAATTGACCACAACCACAGACTGGCTAATTTACCTTAGGCTATAATTAGTCATTTGTTAATCTGATATTATTATCCTGATGTATGAAGTTACACTGAGCAAATAGGCAGACATGAATAGTTTGACATGGAAATACAACTTAGTTACTTAAAATTTTCATTTCTTTACAAAACAAATATAACTAAAACATTTGAAAGATCTTCTGGAAGGTTTTTTCTTTAATTTGCGCTATGATCATACAGTTTTGCACAAGAATTTTGTTTCTTTATTAATGGCTTATTAAATGGTTTTAATACCATTTTCCTTTGTCTCAGAACTTTGTATTTTACTTGGACTTTAACAGACTTTGGATGAGCAAGACTAATTCTATGTATATTCACTGAGGCTATCAAAGCCTCAGGGAAACTGGTTTCTCTCATGAATTGCCACTTTTAGGAACACTGACAGTCAAGGCAGGAGGCCTCCTTCACTTCCCAGTCCTCAGAGATAAAAAGACTCCTGTGGCCACTGGACTGGGGAAGTGAACGTTCAACCCCAAGGGTCAAGAATTGCACCAGGCAGCAATTTAGTCCACGCTTGGAGCCACGAGAGGAAGCAGGGTCACTAATACCAGTAGGACAGGAGACAGGGATGTCTCAAGTTTGCTTTCCCCTGAGCCATAGGGGCAGAAGCTGTTATGAAATAACCATAAGCAAAGGCAAGGGGTGAGGCTAGG
Source organism: Dasypus novemcinctus (assembly GCF_030445035.2). Classification (NCBI taxonomy): domain Eukaryota; kingdom Metazoa; phylum Chordata; class Mammalia; order Cingulata; family Dasypodidae; genus Dasypus; species Dasypus novemcinctus. The sequence continues at coordinate 41,676,627 of NC_080696.1, read as the reverse complement.
CTTGAAGGGACCATAAACGAAGGTAAGGTCAGTTTAGAATTTACACTTACAATAATAGGTTCAGGCTAAATCCATTCAGTTATCATTTCAGTTATTGTAAGGTGAATTGACTACCTTTATTAACTAAGCTACAGAATTTTATTAGTAACGACTTTGTGAAATTTCTTTGCTTTCCTAGCAATGGAATTAATTTCACTTGTGATTTATACATTAAATCCACTAGCAAGACAGTATTGACTCTCAAAGACTAATTTTCAGGTGACCTTTTGCTGTCATCCAATTTGCAAGAGGTGAACACCAAATCAGATTTCCTAGGCATAAGTAAACTGACAAAGTTAAACACAGATTTCAAAGCTGAGTACAAGGTTATGTACAAATTAAAACAGAAGAGAGAATTTTATACCTTTAGCATTTCAAGGAACTCTTTGACCTTAATTAATGGCACATGAAGTTTCTTTTATTTTGATTACTATTCATACCTTTTATAGGCACAACTGAGTTTAAACTGAAAAGTTTGAGGTTTATTTCCTCATTTCTTTAAGGAGACACAATATGAGGTTCCTGGGCCTCAGATCTATTTGTTCTCTTTTCTGCACTGGTTTAACTGGAATTTAGGGTTCTATGCAGAGGCTGCTCTTGGCTATACTGGGGCCATGTGGACCAGCAGTAGCAGAATTTCCTGATCACTAAGAGACTCCTACAAGGAGTTTGCTGGCAGGCTAGAGACTGTGCCCGTTATTTTAGGAAGAATGAAGAAGCACCCTTTAATCGACTGTTCTAGTGTCCCAGAGACTAGTCTGACTAAATTCAACACTCCATATAGTCCGGAGCTGAAGCCCTCTCTCAGCATCCTGAGAATATGTATTTTCAGGGCATAATTGACCCACAAGTGTCTTTGTGGGCAGGTCTTAGGGGTATCTGATTCTGGATATCGGATAAAAGAGCCCAAGCTGACTGGGAGGCCTGAGCAGTGGCCCCAAATCAAAGCACCTGAGATGTCTGTCCCAGGAGATATTTGACTGCTCTCTGAATGGATGGGCCCAGGGAATGGGGGCCATTCAGTTTCCTGCTCTGGTTCTCGGCACCCCTACTTTCTAGGGGCCGAGACCAACCCAAACAGAAGTTCCTGAGTTAAATCCCAGGAAACGTTTGGCTGCTCTATGATTCCTGCCACCCCAGGGAATCAGAGAGCCCCTGCCACCAGGGATAGCCGGGGCAGCCTGGACTTGGGAGACAGGCCGAATTGATTTTCAGCCTGCAGCTGCCAAGCCGAATTGTGCTTCTCCCGCCTGTCCTTCCAGAATTATTAAATGCAGCCTTAGTTCTGACTTTAATAGTTTTCCAGGTAAACTAATTATTAAAAGGCCATTAAGTGGTTAGAGGTTAACTGCACAAAGTTAACAGACCCTGGGGTCCTGAGGCAATAGTTTCCTTACTAAACAAAGGCATTTTACACAAGAACTTCATTTTCACAGTTTTTAAAAAACAGACCAAAGCGTAAACCTGCAAAGAGAGATTCAGCAAAAATTTAAAACATTGGTAAAGATTAGAAATCCCGAGGGTATTCTGGTCACGTGGCCACCCTGGGGAAGCTCTCCCATGGTGTCCGTCCTGGCTCTGCCTGTGCTTTCCTACTCATCCCCCAGGTAACTGGGTGTGGTCAGATAGGAATGCCGCTTGCAGAGGCCTGGACCTGGTGGTGGGGGGTAAACTCTCGGCTCTCCTACTGCCGCATGTGCGTTCCCTTTAGAGAGGGCAGGAGAAGGCTGTGGTTGCCAACCCCGTGGGTAGAGCCTCCTGCTGCTAAAACAGCTTGAAAGATCAGGGGCACAGTGAACTTCAGTTCTGTGCCGCAGCCCTCCTGATGGGGGCTAGATCTAACAAGGCGGGACATGCAGCATAGACACAAAGAATTCCAAAGCCACAGCCCCGTCCCTCCCAGGATTACAATCTGCTGGGGCTCATTCACAAACCCGTTTAAAACAGAGAACCAAAGGATGGCATTAAGCAGGCTGTAGGCCATAGTTTCTCTCACCAATAAACTCCTGGCTGGCTCGCCAAATATATTACCAGATTCTATCTAGGTTCTTGGCTATGCTTCAGAAATGAATTTCAAGAGCACACCGGGTGATTAGACCAGAAATTTATTCAGGTAGGGAGGGATGAGAAATAGGGGAAAATAACAGAGCAAGGGTCCCAGGTAGTGAGGAAGGGGATGAAAAGGGATGAAGAGGCCTAATGTACAAAGTACAATTCCCCGTTATAGATTATAAGGCCCCAGATTACTTGTGTGGCCACATGGCAGAGGGAAAATGGCCACAGCAGCGTGCAGAGGGCAAGACAGGCCTGCAGGCAAAAGAGTAAGGTGAGAGAGCACTCAAGCCTTGCAGCTTGCTTGTAAATTGCTAATTATTCCTCCCCTTTGCTAACGGCAGGGGAGGGGGCTTCAGCTGTTTGCTGTTTTGATTGGTACGCCATCCATCAATCCCTTAGTGAGGGCCCAATGATAAAGTTCCTAGAGAACATCCAGGCCTTTCCTTGTTCCCAGGAAGCAGTCTTTGTTCTAGGAAGCAGAAATCTGGGGTGGGGGTCCTCCAGCAGCCATCTTGGGGGTTTCTGATGTCCACGTGGACTCTCTTGCCAGGTTCCAGATCCGTCTATTAATTCCCTATCTTATTAGTCTGCTTCACTCTCCTTTGATCATATGTGAGCACCTGGAGAAAGTGCTGTCTTTTTGATCTCTCTCTCTCTCTCTCTCTCTCTCACTTTCACTCTCTTTCTTTCTCTCTGGATCCGGTATACAATATCATCAATCTACAACTTGTTTTTGACCCTCTACCATATGGCTACAATATGTCATGATCCCTCCGCATCAACCCGCATCCATCAGCCTCATGGTGGGAAGAGCCCGGAATGCCCTGGGCACTGCCCTGTGGACCCTTCCATTGTCCAGCCCCCCACCAATGGGCACGAGGGCATCCCAGTGCCCCGTCACAGTGAGGGTGTTGCCCCTGCACCCTCAGCACATGCCCTGTGGCGGCCTTGCTGGACCGCTGGTCAGTCTGCAGGTGTTGCCACTGCACGGGGGCAGGCACTTGCCGCGCCACACCCGCTCGGGGATGGGGTGGGGGGATGGTTAGGGGAGCAGGCAGTGCAACCCCAGGACATCCCCTTCCTCCCACTCTGCCTCCACCCAGCAGGAGGGGGTGGGGGAGAGCCGAGCAGCAGTGACCAAAGGCACCCCTGTCCCGTAGGTGGGAGCCCATGGAAGTGGCTGTAGGGAGGCAGGAACTGGGCCGGGGGCAGGGGGGGGGGGGGGAGGCGGGGGCTTGGGGAGGAAATTGCTCCAATGGTGGGACCTTGAGCTCCAAGAGAGGCATGACCGAGTGCCAGTCACGTGGGAGGCTTTACCAGAGGAGACCTGAGCTGGGCTGTCACTGCCCTGGTCCTGGGCCACACGGGGCTTGTGCCAGCACTCACTCGAAGCTCAAGCACCACCACGGGCTTTTTCTGTCTTTTCTGTTTTCTCCCACACTCCCCCGCTGATTCACAGCCTCAGAGTTCATTTATTTTAAGGTTAGTTTTTATTGCTCAGGCTCTGGGGCCAAAGAGCAGGATAAATGAAGATCTGTGTTTGCAAGAAGGCGGAGCAGGCGGGGCCGTTTTCACATTTGCTGTCCTTGCAGTGAGAAGAGTGGGGGTTACTGCTTCTGGGCCCACCCAGCCGAGGGGCCCCAGGGGTCTGGATAGCTGTATTCCTAGCCCAGGAGCTCCAGGAGAGGGGGGTCCCAGGATAGACTTCTCCATCAGGCACAGGAAGCACCTCACCTAGGACCCCCGATATTTTAGGGGCCCATGGAATGTTTTAATTTATTTTAAAATCAGAAGAAAACGGTGAACTTTTAGATCCAAAATTATATATATATACATTTTTAACAAATGAATTCTATTGATACATATTAATAAAGCATACAATTCATCCAAAGTGTACAGTCAGTGGTATTTGTTATAGTCAAATAGTTGTGCATTCACCACAAGACTTTATTTTAATATGTAACATTAGTATATTCATACACCAGTGCAGTCATAAAACACGTAACTTTTAATACTTTTTTTTATGGTGAAGGAGCCCTCAGAGGCCCACATCCTGCCAGAGACATAAGGCAGCCCCAGGTCCACCTTCCCAGCCTCAGTTTCTTCCTCTGTGAAGTGGGGGTGATAAAGGCCAGCGTGGCCTTTGGGCTGCTGCCATCTGGCCCTAACTTTTCAGCCCCCTTTTCTCCCTTCCTCTTATCACAGAGCACTAGGAGCCCTGAATTTTCCTGCCGCTGCACCTTTGTTCTCTCTAATCCTCTCCCAAGAATGCCATCCCACCAGGCTCTAAGTGTCCAAACCTTAGTCACCACTGAGGCAATGTTCAGACGCCTCCTCCTCCAAAGAGGCCTCCGGACCTCCCCAGCTGGGCAGGGCCCCCCTCCCCCTTTCTCTGCCTTCCCGTCGGGCACTGAACTCTCTCCACCTTGAACCTCACTGTTCCTCTCTCACACTGGCCCGGTGATGTAGCTTCCAAAGCACCTTTCAGGTCTGCTGTCAGGTTTTACTCTTGGTCCTCATTGAGATGGGAAGAGAAGAGACCTGTCAGGGTCACACAGCAAGAGCCAGGCGTTTCCCCACTCCTGCTTGTCTGTCTCTTGTTTCGGCTTCAGTTTTCCCATCAGTAAAATAGTTTTGAGCCTGGGCTTCCCATCTGTAAAATGGAGTTTACAAGGACCCCCTCCGTGTAGGGCTCTTGTGGGAATTGAATGAGTTAACACCAGCCAGGCGCAGGTCCTGGGTAAATAGCAGCAACTCTTGTTCCTAATTGGTAACACCTTATCTCCTTCACGTAGAATTGTTAATTATTAGTTTTCCTGATGAGAAAAGAGGGAGGCTTGGGAGATGCTGGCCTGGCTGGGGGGCGGGCACCCCAGCTGCCATGTCTGCGGGGCCTTGAGCCCTGCCAGCCCCACCGCTGAGCCCCTTCCTCCCGGCCCGCAGCGGACGCCGTGTACCTGGAAGCGGAGGAGGCGCGGCAGGAGTTCGTCCTCACGCAGCAGGGCTTCATCTACCAGGGCACAGCCAGGTTCATCAAGGGCCTGCCCTGGAACTTCGGGCAGGTACAGCCACACCCCGCCCCTCCCAGCCATCTCCGGCCCCACCGCGCGCCAGGCCCGGGGTCCGAGGCAGGCAAAGTCTGCGCGGGGCCCAGAGCCACTGCCCCCGTGCTGTCAGGAACGTGAGGGCCCTGCAACGACCGGCCGAAGCCACGCAGCACGCGTGGAGGGAGGCCGGTGAGGAGGCTGGGGTCGGGCAGGACCACGGAGATGAGGCCTGGGGGTGGACGGGCAAGCCTCGGAACGGGCCAGCGGTGATGGGGTGACAGGGAGGGTGTCCTGCTCTTGGTAAAAGATGACGGTAGAGTTGCAGTCCCAAGGATGAGAAGGTGTGGGCCATACAGAGAGTGGTAGAAAGAGCGTTCCAAGCAGAGGAAACAGAAAAGGCAAAGGCCTGGTTTCTGCTGGCAGCAGAGAGACGGCGAGCCTGGAGCAGGAGTGCAGCAGAAAGACAAGGGAGGGGCGATTGCACCGAGCCTTGCAAGCCCCTGGGAAGAAACCAGTTCTAGGGTCAGGTGGGGAGCCCCTGTGGGTACTGAACGGAGGAGTGATGGGTTGGATTGACGTCTTCCTAAGCCGCCTCGGTGCCTAGTGGAGCAAGGGGCATGGGGTGAGGCAGGAGGTGCTCTGAGTCCACGGGGTGAGTAAGTAGTAGTAAGAGGAAGCTTTAGGGGAAGCGGGAGGTTTAGCTGAGGGTCGAGGGCACGGGGGCCGTGCAAGGCTGAGGAGAGGGGGAGCCCCAGGGACGCTGGCCTCTCTGCTCTGTGGGCTCTACCCCGAAATCCCAGATCCCCCCACCCCCGCCCTGGGTGCAGGCACCACACCCCACACTGTGGCCTGCCCAGTCATGTCCCACCCCACTCCCTCCTGGGCCACGAAGACGCAGCAGACCCAAGGCTGGTGTGTGAGATGCAGCAGCATCTGGGGGCTTGGAGGCAGGCTTCCTGAAGGAGGTGCCTTCTCTTCGCCTTCATTCTCCTCCTGTTCCCTCTGACACAGTTTGAAGACGAGATCCTGGACATCTGCCTGATGCTCCTGGATGTGAACCCCAAGTTCCTGAAGGACGCCAGCCGCGACTGTTCCCGCCGCAGCAGCCCCGTCTACGTGAGCCGGGTGGTGAGCGCCATGGTGAGTGAGGGGCAGCGCTCCCCCCCAGGGAAGGGGCCCCTGGCAGGCCCCAGTAGGCTCCTCCATCCCTGGATGACAGAGGCCACGCTCTGCGGCGGGAACAGTGGGGGACCCGGGAGATGGGCAGGTCTCAGCGAGGAGAGCTTGTGTTTGAAAAGGGGAGACTCACGCAAATGACAGTGATGCCGGGGATGTAGCTCAGAGGCTGAGTGTCTGCTTCCCATGCATGAGGTCCTGGGTTCAATCCCCTGTACCTCCTAAAACAATTAAAATCCAGGAGAGAGATGCCTGGTGGTCCTCCAAAGCCATTCATTCATTCATTCATTCAACAAACACTTACCAAGTGTTGCCAGGAACAAGATATTTATGATTACTAACTTAGGATGTAACTTAGAGCTGACGTTCTAGTGGATGGAGGGAGACAGACCTTAACCACAATATCGCACGAGTGAGTGCACGCTCATGAATCAGGATGCGTGCACTGGAGGACCCCCAGGCCTAACCTCATTGGAGGCGCAGAGAGGACCTCCTGAAGAGGTTCTTGAGCTGATTCAGTAACTAGCGAGAGAAGAGCATTCCAAGCTGCGGGGGCCGCATGTGCAAAGGCCCAGGGGAAGGAGCCTTTGGCAGGCTCGAGGAGCGAAGGGAGGCCAGTGTGGCGAGAACGGAGTGCCCGAGGGGGACGACAGTGCAGGACAAGCTGTGGAAGTAGACAGGGGCAAGGCCACGTGGGGCCTTGTGGGCCACGGTCAGGAGGATGGATTTTACTCTGGAGGTAATGGAAGGCGTTTGGGAGGGTTTTAAGGGTCAGAGGATGACACCATGTGGGCACGGTCCAGAGCAGGTCTTTGTAAAATTCAGACTCCCCAGCTTTGTACTCTCCAGTGGTCAAATCCACATCTCCAGCATCTCAGACCCTTCCCGACCTTGACCTCTCTCCACTCCTCTGCTCCCTCTTCCCTCTCCTGCACTCCGCTTCCCGTTCCAGACCATCTCCAACATACTGCAGTGTGATACCTCAGTACCTTTGCACCTGCCGTTCCCTCATTGGAAATCCCCTCGCTGCCTTTCGCTGCAGTGCTGCCTTTGTGCACTTCCCGGTGCAGCCGTCCCCCTCTTCCCAGGCTCGGTCCCTCACGATGTCCCACTGGTTGTAGGTCAATTGCAATGATGACCAGGGAGTGCTGCAGGGACGCTGGGACAACAACTACGGGGATGGCGTCAACCCCATGTTGTGGCTCGGCAGCGTGGACATCCTGCGGCTCTGGAAGACCCACGGCTGCCAGCGCGTCAAGTACGGCCAGTGCTGGGTCTTCGCTGCTGTGGCCTGCACAGGTGAGCTGCGTGCCGGGACGCGGGGAGGCCTGGAACCTGCGGGGCACAGCGAGCACTGGAGTGGGAGGCAGGAGACCCCAGGACTGGTCCCGCTTCTGCCACTAATGCCATCGATGTACCGTGGGGCCTGGAGTCAGCGGCTGCCCCTCTTGGGTCCTTTTCCCACAGCTACGCCTCGAGTGGCTCAGGTTTGGATCAGGGACATCAATCAGGAGGTGGTGTGGGCTCAGGAGTCAGGACATGGGCTCTGGAGCCAGGCACACCTCAGTTTAAAATCCCCATCCTCCCGGGAAACGGACTGGGCCCAGTGGTAAAATCCCCATCCTCCCACTCGCCTGCTCTGTGACTTTCAGCAAATGAGTCTCTCTGAACGCCAGTCTCCTCATTTGTAAAATGGGGCTACGTAGGACCTACCTCCTAGGGTCGCTGTGACATGAAGCTGCCGGCACAGAACCTGGCCCAGTATAGCTCTCCTTAAGTGTTAGCTGTTCATAACTTGATGAGAACAGTAATATCAGTGTCAGAAAAGAGAAAGCACTTTCTAAAACATGAAGGGGGCATGATAAAACAATTTATAGCAAACAGGAAAAATTCTAAAAAAAGAAATCTTGAAAACCCAAGCCCAAAAAACGTTTAAAATTGTTCAGGGCTGAATGAGGGTGTTTATGAGAATGCAGTAGCACCATCCAGTGAAGAGCATGGATTCTAGAGTCAAGGTCTGTATTCAAATCCCAGCTCTGCTTCTTACCAGCTGTGTTTCCTTGGGCAAAGCACTTAACTCCTCTGAGCCTCAGTTCTATGATCTGTTAAATGGGCATAATATTAGTACCTTTATTCTGGAATAGTTCTGAGCATTAAATGAGCTGATATTAGTACCTTTATTCTGGAATAGTTCTGAGAATTAAAGGAGCTAATATGTATGAAGTGCTTAGAATGATGTCAGGTGAATAGCAGAAAATACTTATACCATGCTGATTATTATTATGACTGTTACTGGGCTCAGGAAATCTAAGAGGTTGGTCTAGGGTCCCCAGCTTTTCTGACTCTGAGACCAGTACTCAAGAATTGAGAGGGGTCTCTGGGAGCCCCATAACACTGTCCCCGCGCCAGTAGGCTGGGTGGGGCAGCCTGGCCCCGGCTCCCAGCTGGCATCTCCCTCTGGCCCTTCCTCTCTGCCTGTAACTGTCTGCTCCCGGTGACCTCGGAATTCCCCTTTCTTGTGGAAACCCCCTATCCCAGAGCCTTTCTTCTGACAGGTCTGAAATGCTCAGAGAACCGCGTGGGTTTTCCTGGAGAAACCCCCCAGTCCTTGACCTGGGTCTCCAGACTCATCGGCAGGTCCTTTTCCACCCGGGGCTGTGGCCGCCGGAAAGCTGAGCAGCAGGTCTTGCCTAAATTGTCCTCTCCACAAGGCCAGGCCTGCGTCAGGGGCCCTGAAGGCTCCTCCCAGACCTGCCAGGGGAGTCTCGGCAAATGAGGGACCACCCGATCACCCTGGCCACAGCGTTCCTGTGGGAAGAAAAATGGTGCCCAGCCAGCGGGTGCTGGCACCAGCCGCCGCGGGTCGAGCCCCGGCTCGTCACTAGGCTCTGCGTGGAAATGAATCAATGTCTCCAGACTTCACTTCCCTCCCCTGTGAAATGGTGTCCGAGTTCCCTGGGAGCTCTTAGGACCCGGGCTGATGTCTTAGCGCAGGCCCTGACTCAGATGAGTTTTGGGTAGGGGGGTTTCCAGGGAAAGCGGGGCTTCCGTTGTTCTCAGCTGGATTCCTGGCCATTTCCTCAACATTCACGCTCGTCTGACGCTGAGTGGGCAGATGTCTGTGGAGACGGGGTCGTTGACATACTTGGCTGACCCCAGACTTCCTGAGGGCTTTCTCCCTGCCTGCCCTGGGCTGGGCATTGGCTTCGCAGGGGGGGCAGCTGGGGACTGCCACACCCCGTCTTTCTCTCTGAATCATCCCAACATCCTGACAAGCTGCTATTATTAGCTCCTCTTACAGAGGAGGAAACGAGGTTCAGAGAGGGGATGTGGCTTCCCCAAAGCCACCCAGCTGGTGGGTGGCACAGCCAGTCCTGGAATCAGGTGTGCGTGGCTCTGGGGGGCCCTCCTGGGCTCAGCCTGCGAGGACGAGGCCTGCTGGGCACCCCCCTTGGGACCTTCTCCTTGGGCAGCAGGACAGGCCTCCCCAAGCCTCTGCTCCACGCTCAGAGGCCCTGAGGGTGCAGGAACCAGGCAAGAGGTGGGGCGGGAGGGTCCCAGCCGCTCCTCCCTCATCCTCTCAGCTCCTGGCCAGAATCCAGGGCCATCTGGGCAGCACTTGCCCTGGCCGATGGTGGGTGCAGGGCAAGGGCCACAGCCCCACCCTCCCAGGGGCTCCACCGCAATCAAAACTAAAAACGAAACTAAGGTCCCACCGGATGCATTTCCTAGGGCTTTTTGCTTCTCTTTTGAGATACTGACTTTCTTTTTTTGTTTGTTTGTGTGTTTTTTGGTTCTCCGATCTCTCTCTTTTTTTTTTTTTTTAATGTTACATTCAAAAAATATAAGACGTTCCCATATACCCCATACCCCACCCCACTGCTCCCACATCCACCTCTTTCATCATTGTGGCACATTCATTGCATTTGGTGAATGCATTTTGGAGCACTGCTGCACCCATGGATAATAGTTTACATTGTAGTTGACACTCTCTCCCAGTTCCTTCAGTGGGCGATGGCAGGATATATAATGTCCAGCATCTGTCCCTGCAATATCATTTAGGACAACTCCAAGTCCCAAAAATGCCCGCTCATCACATCTCTTCTTCCCTCAGCAAATACTGTGGCCACTTTCTCCACATCAATGCTGCAGTTTCTTCCATTACTAATCACAGTAGTTCCACAGTAGAATATCAGTAAGTCCACTCTAATCCTTACTCTATTCCTCCATCCTGTGGACCCTGGAATGGTGATGTCCATTCCACCTCAATATCGAAAGGGAGCTCAGATTCCACATGGATGATGGATGCAATTCTCCTGCTTGACTTTCTTTATCCTACCCTGAGAATCTGTTACTTTTACAACATCCGTAAAGAGCACATTAAGAAATGAGGGAGTCTATGGAGTGGGTGGAGCTCAGCGGCTCAGTGCCTGCTCTGCATGTCTAAGGTCCCAGGTTCAAGCCCCAGCACCTCCTCAAACAAAAATTAGGAATGAAAGCACCCGTGATCCTACCTGTCTGGAGCATCGGGCACCACCCCTTGGGTAAAATTTGTTCCAGGGTTTTCCACTCCCCACCGCACCCCACCCTTGTGTCTTACAGAACCGAGACTGGCCTGCAGAGGCCCCTTGGCCTCCGGCCTTTCATTCATCTGGCCCTGCAATATCAGCCACTTTCCAAGTTATCCCCTCTCTCTAGAACAGTGCTTTGGGGACCCTGGTTGACAAAGGAGGGAGCTAGGCCCAGAGGTGCACGGCTTGCCCCAGGCGCCTGGAAGCAGCAGGGCTGGGCTGCAGCGGTCACTCCCGCCTGCCTTTTCTCCCTCCTGCCTCCCTCCTTCTGCACTGTCTCCTTCTCCTCTTCTTCACCCTGTTTGACAAAATACTCTGCTAAGCCTCAAGACAGATCCCTCGCTGCCCTCAGACCGACCCGAATCCCTCACACTCTTGGGAATGCCGCTGCATCCCCAGTGGTCCTATGAGTGCAAAGTGCCAGGCATCCAGCCCTGGTGAGATGCGAATGCCCTGTGGCTGCGGGGAGTGCAGAGAGCTGGAGGAGCAGCAAAGAGGCCAGCGTGGCGGGGGCAAAGCATGCAAGGCGGTGGTGGAGGGTCCGAGCCCGGTTTGGAGGCCCGTGGGGAGCCGTCAGAGGTTTAGCAGGACACTGTCGAACTTAGATTTGCGTTTTAGAGACTCTCTCTGGCAGCTGATGCGAGGCGGACAGAGTGGACATGGGGCAGCCAGTGAAGGGGATGCCATTCCTGGGGTGAGAGGGCACGGTGAACACCTTCTCCGTCTGGACAATGGGTACAGCGCATCCTGGGGTACAGATGGGCATGTGGAGGCCCAGGGTAGGGCAGATGTCTCCAAGACTTTGGCTCAGCTCCTAACCACCCCCACCCCGTGCTCTGTTCCCCGCACCCCACCCCCAGTGCTGCGCTGCCTCGGCATCTCCACCCGCGTTGTGACCAACTATAACTCGGCCCACGACCAGAACAGCAACCTGCTCATCGAGTACTTCCGCAACAAGTTCGGGGAGATCGAGAAGGACAAGAGCGAGATGATCTGGTGAGGGTTTGGGGCAGGGGGTGTGAGGACAGGGGTCGGGGTCCACGGGCAGGGGGTGGGCAAGGAGAAGAAGCCTGGGAAGGCTTCTTGGAGGAGGTTACGTGTGAACTGGGCCTTGAAGGTTGAGCAGTATTTGGACGGGGTCGGGCCCTGCCTGAAGGGGAAGCGGCATGGAAAAGACCTCGAAGAGGGGGAGTCCCACACAGTACATGACGGGGTGCCGGGAGCCCGGCCAGGCTTGGGAGTCTGAACTTGACTCCAGGGACAGCAGGGATTCAGTCAAAGCTTCAGAGTGGAAGAGGGATCTACCGAAGACGACGGAGGAGGAGGTCTAGCAGGAAAGAGGCGGGGCCTGTGGGCTGGAAAAGAAGGGATGGCGCTAAGAAATTAAGAGATCAAGTGAGCAAGACCCAAGGAACCGCAGAAATGGACAGAGGGAAGGGGAGAGGAGTTGAGAACGACTCCCAGGTACCGAGCGAGCTCCGGGCTGGAGGGTGGTGGGGCCCCAGGAGGCGGGACAGAGCGGGGGCGATGCTGGGCTCAGGGTAGGCCAGGGCGAGGGGTCCGTGGGCCGTCCAGCGGCTGCCAAGGACGGCTGGGCTGCTGGAGGGGACGGCGAGAGCCGCACGTTGGAGCCCTGGCCAAGGTTCGGCTCCATTTCCCCTACAGGAACTTCCACTGCTGGGTGGAGTCGTGGATGACCAGGCCGGACCTGCAGCCGGGCTACGAGGGGTGGCAGGCCCTGGACCCCACGCCCCAGGAGAAGAGCGAAGGTGGGTGGGCATGCCCCCTCGCCACGACTCAGAAAGTCGGAGCGAGGCACCCAGAGTCCCTCGGCTCCAGAGCTGGGATGCTGACCTCCAAAGGTCACCACGCAGGCACTCATGCGGGCACTGGCTCACCGCGCAGGCACTCGTGCGGGCACTGGCTCACCACGGGGACACTTATGCGGGTACATGCTTTCTCTTCTTTTTCACCAGGAGGCCCCAGGGATCAAACCCAGGTCCTCCCATAGGGTAGGTGGAAGCTCTGTCACTTGAGCCACATCCGTTTCCCAATAACATTTTTAATTGCAAAGAATATAAGACATAGTGTTACAAAGAAAACCAATCACATTAAAATATAGTTATCAAAAGTTTTGAAAAATAAGTTTATGATATAATAATATATGCGCTTCTTTATGCAACAAGATTTAGAGATAAGGCAAATAAGTTCCATAATTTAGTAGTAAAAATGGATGTAAATATTTCTAGTTATCTGTGACAACGATAGGGTGATATGAAAATATCGGTGTTTCCTATGGATGGCAAATCATAGGCATTCTTAGTTTGTTGCCTGCATTTTTAATCAAAGGAAATACTATCAAAGTAGTGTGAAAATAAAAACAATGTTTTCCCATCCAAGTTCACGGACCCCTGAATTCTATTTGCAGCACCTTGGGGGTCTGAGAACCCTGGGTTAAGAACCCTACTGTGTGTAGCCTTTTCTCCTGGCCCTGTCACTTCTCAGTATGTCACTGGCATCTGTCCATCAAATAGATTTCTGTGATTTGAATTTTAATTTAAAGTTTCTGTGATCCATCGCTGCCCAGCCTCTCGTCTTCAGTATTTATTTATTTTTGGCCAATTTGGGGTGGTATAAGCCACACTGAGATAAACCTCCCGCCCTCACTCGTGGTCAGCACACCCTCCCCGAGGCAGACCACGCGTATGGCGCCGACTTCAGCTTCGGTGTGAGCCTCCTGCTTGGCTCCATAGTTTTCCTTGGGATGCTTCGGGATAAATTTGTATTTTTAATTATCAAACACTTCCACAGCCCTTAGGCTATCCTAGGAGCGTTACATATGCAACTCACAAATCCCCATGAGGTAGGTACAGCTATTATCCCCCTCAAGAAACTAAGGCTGAGAGAAGTAACTTGCCGAAGGTCCCACAGCTAAGAAGCAGGTGAGCTGGGGTTTGAACCCTAAAAGTTGGCCTCAGGAGTTCCTCCTCTTCTTCCTGACCCCGTGCTGCCCTCCCAGAAACGGAGTCTCTGCGTGGAAGAGTGGCGTGGTCTTAAGATTCTTGCTCTCTGCGGTAGAAGGCGGAGGGGACCGGAGGGAGCCGCCCCCCCGTCCAGCCCCGGCCCATCTTCCCCGTCTCCTGCCCCCAACCAGGCACGTACTGCTGCGGCCCCGTGCCCGTCCGCGCCATCAAGGAGGGCGACCTGGTCGCCAAATACGACGCCCCCTTCGTCTTCGCCGAGGTCAACGCCGACGTGATCGACTGGATCCGCCAGGACGACGGGTCCGTGCGCAAGACTGTCAACCGCTCCCTGGTGGTGGGGCTGAAGATCAGCACGAAAAGCGTGGGCCAGGACGAGCGGGAGGACATCACGCACACCTACAAGTACCCGGAGGGTAGGTGCCCCCTCCAGCCCTGCCTTGCAGATAAGCCTCCCGCCTACCAGCCCAGCGGGCCTGTGGGGGCGTGCGCTTTATTCGGCAGCCCGCACGCAGCAACGGCCTGTAGGCTGCACTCCGTATTAAGACATTCCTTCCACGCAAGTATAAAACTTACCGACCGTGTTGGCGGATGGCGGTCGAGGGGTATTCATTCAGGAAAAGCATTCGATTTTCCACGAAAGGATTCAATTCGGTTTTTAAGCCTGACTTGTTTGGTTGATTTTGATGTTTCATAAACTCAAAAGGAATAACTATTCTCTAGGAGAGAAATAACATCTTAACAGAAAAACTGACAATGACATTCGCTATGTTGTTTATTAGCCCAGTACTTGTCAGTGGCGGGGCCTCCAACAGGGGTAGGCAATTCCATGCTTTCTGTTTCGTTTTTGGTTTTGGCAACATATCCTTGAGAGACCTGAAAGTCCAAAGCCCAGAGAGAAGAGGTTTCTAGAACGCTGCGGTGTTCGTCTTTGCAGAATTTACATAGACCTGAGGCATGCAGGTAGATGGGGGAAGGTTAAATTAAAGAGAAATGCACCAAGAGAAACTTAAAGATAATAGGACGCATTCAGTGAGACACAAAGATGAGGCACCTTTCTGCTGTTAATGTTAAATAAGTAGGAAAAAAAGAACTTGGTTTATTTTAAAGACTGGATTTGAGCATAACCAAGAGCCAGTTCAGTACAATACATATTGTCTAAGCACCTACTATGTGCCAAACACAGTGGGACCAACAGAGGAAATGAAGAAAGCACAGGCCCTGCCCGCCTCTGGCTTTCCAGGGGGATTGGGGTGGGTGTTGTGTCCATGCTGTAGCTGAAAGGCCTTGAACAGAAGGGAAAGCTGCTTTCCCCGGCCTCTGAAAGGTCTAGAGCTGCTGGTTTGATAAAAGGGGTAGACATATACCCAACAATCCTGGAGGGGGAAAAAAAAGTTTTTAAAGCATAGGACAGAGATATATGGAAATAAAGGAGAGACGTCATTGCTGCTGGAGAGCTTGACAGGGGGAGAAAGGAAGGGAAAGGATTTCAGGTAGAAGAAATTCCCAAGCAAACAGTTGGGTGAAACATTCGCATTGATTTACCTATTGGAAAAGTTGTATTAGTGTCCACAAGGCACCAAGCTCTGTTGGAGGCCCTGGGTGTGATATAGTGATAAGGAAAACACACTCTTAGCCTTTCAGCAGCTCAAGGGGGCGAGCACATACACAGCAAACCATTGGTGAGCCAAAAAACAATCGGCAGCGGTGGGAACCCAGAAGACCCTGGGACTTCTGGGGAAGGAGTGGTCCTAGAAGGCTTCCTGGAGGAGGAACCATTTGGGCTGGGTCTTGAGGGATGCATAGGTGTTCACTTGCAGAAGGGGACTAAAATGCTCTTTCCTCCTCCTGGCTCAGAAATGTAGGGAAAAGACTTCCTTCAGGGCTGCTCTTGAGACCCCAGCCCCTGCGATGTCAGCTGTGACGGGCTCCCGTCCCTGTCCCCACAGGCTCCCCGGAGGAGAGGCAAGTCTTCACAAGGGCCAACCACCTGAACAAGCTGGCCGAGAAGGAGGAGCCCGGGGTGGCCATGCGGATCCGCGTGGGCTCCGGCTTGAACATGGGTGGCGACTTTGACGTCTTTGCGTTCATCACCAACACCACCTCAGAGAGCCGCTCCTTCCGCCTCCTGCTCTGCGCCCACACCGTCAGCAGCAAGGGAGTCCTGGGGCCCCAGTGCGGCCACAAGGACCTGCTCTCACTCACCCTGGAGCCCTCCTCGGGTAAGGCGCTGCGCTCTCCGCGCAGGGACCGCCCGCCCGCTGGCGACAGGCTCGGCAGTGCTCTGAGCGCACGTCCGTGTTAACTTACCCCACAGACTCGAAGCAGCACTTCCTCTGGGTCAGCTCCTGTTCTAAGCACTTTGCAACTATCAGCTCGTTTAAATCATAGAACAGAAGCGGGAGGCTGATTCCATTATTCCTCCCACTTTCCAGATGAGGAGACGGAGGCACCGAGAGGTTAAGTAACTCTCTCAAAGCCACGCAGTGAGGAAGTGATGGAACTGAGATGCGAGCCTGCATTCTTAGCCCTATACTATTGGGTTTCATCTTATCTTTACATGACCCTCGAGGCCCGGTGGTGGTAAGGTCCAGCAGTCGTAAGAGCTCAGCTGTTCAGGAGGGGCAACCAAGGCCCAGAGAGGGGAAGAATTTCCCAAGAACACAGAGCAAGTGAGAGGCAGAGCTGAGAATCAGCCTGGTCCGCTGACCTTCCAGGACTGGCTGGGACTGGATATTAAGTGGCCATGCTTTAGCTGGAAGGAATAGAACAGAGGGAAAAGATGCTTTCCCGGCCTTGGAAAGGTCTAAATTCATTCCTGTGCTCATCATCTCAAATTCTCTCAGGGCCAGAGCCTTGCCTCACCTTTTCCCACTGTCCACATCTTTCCTTCGAGAGCAAGGCCTTGGTATCACCTTTCTTTACCTACCTTGCTCTGTGCATCGGTCAGTCATAGCTGTGTAACAAACCACCCGAAAGTCAGTGTCTTAGAGCTGTAAGCATTTATTATTGCTCACATTATTATTTTTTTTTAGGTCCTGGGGGCTGGGATTGAACCCGCGCCTGCACATAGGGGAAGCTGGCGCTCAACCACTGAGCCACAGCAGCTTCCCTTAGTTGGTTTTTGACATTTGTTTTGCTTGTTTGCTTTTGTTTTATCAAGGGGAACCCACCACCCAACCTAGGACCTCCCATGTGGGAGACGTGGCTTGAGCCACATCTTCTCCTTCACATTAATTTTTTTTAATTTTTAAAATTTCTTTGTTTTGTCTTTTTGTTTGCTTGTTTTGGTTTTTGTCCTCTCACATTATTTTTAAGTTGCTGGGCATATCTGGGCCAAACCAGGCTGACTTCAGCTGGGCCCACTCTTGTCTGGGGTCAGCCACAGGCCAGCTGGGTGCTGGCTGGGGCGACTTTTCTCAACGGCAGTTCTAGGAGAGAATTCAGTCCTACAGAGAATGAGTTGAGAGGCTATTTGTTCACATCCCAGGATGGTACATAGCAGCGTTCTAGAGACCTAGCGGATAAGTTCATTTAACATGTGCAATGGATGTGTTAGGCCATTAGGGCTTAATTCTCTCCAGGAACCCCAGCTGAGAATGCACGGCAGCGGCTGTGGGTGACTGTTCAGCTTTGTCACCGCACCTTGTTAGTGTCATAAAAATAAACCTGAGAGGGGTGGTGGCTGCCAGCACTCGAACCCAGGCCTCCTGCACCTCGGTGCCCCCATCTAGTCTCCTTCTGTTTGGGGCTCAGCAGGCAGGAGGAGGGCAGAGGGTTGTTAGAGCTGGGAGAGCCCCGGGAGCTGGAGGTAAGACAGTGACCCTCATCCAGGGACAACTTTGTCCCTGGGGCCTCAGAGAGGAGGGTCCCGCTGGCTGTGTGACCTGGAAAAAGGGCTGCCTCCCTGAGCCTCAGTGTCCCCAGCAGGCACGTGGAGATCAGGAGCCAACAGCACAGGAGGGGCAGGAGGGTAAGAGGTGCTGCACACAGTAGGTGCTCAATGTGTGGTTATACCAGAGATGAGGGTGAGCCCAGGGCGGCCATGTTCTGTGTTCAAGGAGTAAAATCTCCCCTCCTTTGTCACCTCTGCCATGACCGGGGCCCCAGGGCTGGTTCTTGGGGCCCAGCCCCCGAGTGCCTAAGAAAGCCCGTCTGTGTTTTGGGCCGGGGTCTGCGGTACTGACAGTTGCCAGCTCAGGTTTTTTGAACTTGGGCACCCCCTGGGCGCTCCTGGAGTTTTATCCCCAGGGCAGACCCACCGTGGAGGCCCAGGCAGAGCCCCTAGCAGGGGCTGAGCCCTCGGGGGCCGGGGAGGCACAGCACCGGGGGCGAGGCCCCAAGGCTTACACTTTGCAAGTTGGTGTTTCCCAGCCAGGCCTGGCTCTGACCCTTGCCTCCGATGCACGCCCTTGGGCAAGTTGAGCTTGTCCTCGGGGACTCCCAGTAGACTCGAAGTATTGTCATCTGTGAAATGGAGTGAGAGCCACGCCAGCCTGGAGGACCGAAGGAGAGGATGAGCCTCAAGGGCTCGGCACAGGGCGTGGCACCCCACAGGGACACGGGACAAAGCTGGGGAAAGTGCCCAAAGGTGCCGGGATGGTGGCCCCGTGTCTCCTCTCAGAGCAGACGCACAAAGAGGCAAGGGTGGAGGAACAGGGGGCCGAGAAGCCCCCAGGGCCCTTCCTGAATCCTGCCATGCCCGACAGCTACGTCACCACTGGGCTCAGTGGGGCCCGAGCCCCTGCCAGCCTTGACGGCCTGGAGAGGACCCAGGTCTCGTCTCCGCCCCCAGGACCCCAAGTCACAGGCAGGTGGGGGGTAGCCAGGCACCACGCTCCAAATCCTGCAGCACCCCCACCCCCCAGCTGGCTGTGGGCTCCTGGGTATTTCTCGTCTCCATCCTGGGCCTCAGTTCCTCATTTGTGCAGCGGCTGGTGGTCTCCCGGGGCCCTCGCAGCGCCGTCGTCGCGCGCACCCTTGTCAGTTCGTTCTGCCGAGAGCCGCTCTGAGTGGAGGGGACACGTGGAAGGCGAGGCAGGCGGCCGGAGCGCAGGACGTGCTGGAACAGGCCTCCGCCGCTTCACCCTCTGCCTCCCCATAACGCAGGTGCCGGAAGCATTGTCCTGCCGGCTCCAGCCGAGCCTGTCGGGTTTCCCCATCATCCTGGGGGTGCACTGTTCCCAGCAGCATGGCCCTTGAGCCACGGGCCCACCAGGAGCCTGTGCACCGCCCGCTCGGGTCCCTTCACCCCGTAAGAGCCCTCCCCTTGGCCGAGTCGCTGGCTGTTCCCTCGTGGTAAGATCTAGGGGATTTCCACAGGCCAGGCCCAGGACAGCTGAGCCCAGATGCCCCCTCCGCCTCCTCCCGGCGCTGCCGCCTCTCCCCGCTTCGCCGCCGCCTCCTCCTTCCTCTCCTCGTGCACCTTCCCGCGTGGATCCCTGGGAAGGCAGCCAACGTGGCCTGGGCCACCATCCCCAGGGCACCTTCTGGAACAGGGCAGATTGTCTAAGGAATGTTCAGGACTGACCTCGTACATTTCCTTCTCCCAGTCCCTGGCCTTGGCCAGCAGCCCTCATGCCCCCCAGCCCCCCCAGCCTCAGCCTCCTGGAAGTCAGCAGCTGGGGCCACATCCTCACACTCCTGGAGAACAGCACTTTCTTTTATTCCTGTGGAGCTGTCAGGTCTTGACCCATTGATTTTCACTCCTTTTTGTCCCCTGTGGCAGCAAGTCTGGTTTTCTTCTCCCTCTGGTCACCTTATCAGAGGCTGCAGCAGATCCACCCAGGGAGTGAAAGGCCAAAGGGCTGGCTGAGCGGGTGCCACCTGTTCCAGGGTGCAGGGGGACCAGCGGTGAGCACAGCGGGGGCCTAGCCGTGCCCCGCTCGGTGAGCAGGGCCTCAGAGTTCCTCTTGGGTTCCCCGATGACCTCCTGGAGGAGGTCTCAGCTGACCGTCGCTGATCCCCTTGCACAGCAAGTTCAAGTCTCCAGCTCAGAGCTCCTGGCAGACAACGGTGTCTGTGAAAACTGAGTAACAGGGCTTGCTTCTTTTATTTTTATGGGTTACTTTCGAGTTACAGTAAACAAAACTGGTTTGCTGCAAATAGTGATAGCGAGTGTCCCTAAACAAAAACAGCCAAAAAATAAAATGAGTCCATTTCAAGAAAAACAATGAGCCAGTTATATACACAGACGTGCCTAGGATCCCGTGAGAGGCTGGAGTCTGGGAAACCCGGGTCTAGGGTGGGGGCGGGACAGAAGGCAGAAAATGAGACTTTTCCCCCGACGCTGGCTCCTGCCGGGGGGACGAGGAGAGGTTGGTGGAGCGCCAGGGAGCCCCAAGACCGTCCGCCCAGCACCCCCATTTGAAGGGATTCTCCCAAGGTTCTCTGCAAGTGAGTGGACAAGCAGGACCCGGGCTTCAGCCTGTGGACTCTCAGTCCAGTGCTCTTTTTGCTTTTGTTCCTGCCTCCTACAGGCAGCCCCTGCACCTTGGGCCTCCGTGTTCTTGTCAGAAGGATGAGGCTAAAGCCCAGGCTTCACTCCTCCGTGGAGGGAAGGGTTGGCCCTGCAGCTTCTTTCTCATCCCCTCGTCACTGAGCATCTTCTGCTTTGAAATGACCCCTGGTCTTAACTCTGCCACATAGGCCCGGATATCCCAGGGAACAGAGAGGGCAGGTCATCTGCCCAAGCTCACACAGCCAGACCGGGTCTCCTGACCACTTCCTGGCAGAGGCACGTCTCCATCTGTAAAATGGGCACCGTCCCACCAGCCTGTGAGCTCAGGTCCACTGAGGGACTCTTCATGGGATGCGGAGGGGGCCGTTTGCCTCTAGATTATGCCAGCTGCCGGACTAGGGCCCTGCGCCTCCTCCCGCCCGGGCCTCACCTGTCACCTGCGGGGTAATAAACGTGCGATCCTCTTAGGGTGGCGTGGAGGTGGAGTGGGGGGACGTGGTGGAAAGCGCAGTGCCTGGCACAGCAGCAGGCGTCGGCTCTGATTCTCTGAGGGCAGAGCGTGCCCCTCCCCTCAGCCCTGGGAGCGCCCTAACTACAGGGCCTCCCCACGACCCTGACCGTGCCCTAACCACACCGACACGGAAACGGAGGTCCCGAGAGGTGGACCGACTTGCTCACGGTCCCCAGTTGGCAAGGGACAGAGGCAGGATTAGAACCCAGGACCCCAGAGCACGGGCACCCCCCCCTTCTCTGGATCCCTGCAGCCAGGGCAGGTGGGAGAGGGCCTGGGATCTGTCCAGCTGGTCCCACCCCGTGACCTCAGCGCATTCCTTCCCCTCTGTGCCTGGCGGAGTTTGGAGGGGCGAGGCGGGGTGAGGGTGCAGTGTCACAAGCGCCCTCCCGCCTCCCTCCTGCAGAGAAGAGCATTCCTCTCCGAATCCTCTACAGCGAGTACTGTGACTACCTGACGGAGTCCAACCTCATCCGGGTGCGGGGCTTCCTCATCGAGCTGGCCACCAAAACCTACCTGCTGGCCGAGAGGGACATCTATCTGGAGAATCCGGAAATCAAGATCCGGGTAAGGGACGGGCTGGGCTGGGCAGGGAGTGGGGCAGGGGCAGGGCCCAGGGCAGCCAACCCCACCTGCATCTTTAGATCCATGTATCCTCGAGACCTCTGGAGCCTCGGGGGTCCCCAACCCCTCATCCAAGAAGCCCAAAGAACTTGGAGCGCAGAGCCTCTAGAAATGGGTCCCAGATGCCAGAGCAGTACAAGCATGGGCCCTCAAAGCGCTAAACTCCAAGACTGGGTCCCTGAGCCCTGGTGGTCCCAGGGGGTGGGGGTAGGGGGAGGAGGGGTGAAGGGCACGGGCTCTGGAGTCAGACTGCAGGGATTTGGGCCTGGGTGGCCTGAGCTATCACTTGACCTCTCAGTGCCTCAGTTTATTCACTTGTAAAATGGGGCTGATCCTAGCACTTAGGGCTGTTGAAAGAATGAAATGTGTATCCACAGGAAGCACTTAGAACCATACTGGGCACATTATAAGGGCTCAATAAAAGCTGTCATTACCACCATTATCATTGTCACATGCCCAGAAGCCCATGTGCAGCAGTTATAAATAAATGGTAAACAAGGGAGGCAGTGGGTGTTGCTACCGTGTGCCAAGCCCTGCTTGTAGCTTGCACACCTTAGCTCATTGAATCCTCATAAGAACCCTATGGTCAGGCATTTCTCTCCCACGGGGGGGAAAAAACTCAGGCTCAGAGAGGGTAGTCACTTCCCCAGGGTCACACAGCAAGTTCAGGGAAGGGACAGAGGTCAGCCTGACTTCAAAGCCTGTGATCGTTCTGCTTCAGATCCTAGAACAAGGTAGGCACCTTGTCTATCCTCTTGGTCACGTGGAGTCTCACTGCAGCCCCACGAAGGAAATCAGGATGGGTATTATCATCCTCGGCATTTTCCAGAAGAGGAAACCGAGGCGCAGAGGCCGCGAGTGCTGGTGACAGGGCACGGCTTTGTTCGGCAAACATTAGGCCGAGTCGTAGCGAATACGGAGATGGCCCTCCCGGGCCCTGGCTGCCCTCCAGGGACTCTGCCCGCCCCCCCCGCCCCGGCCCCGCTGCTGGCCCTGACTCCTGCCCCGCACTCTCTCCTAGGTCCTGGGAGAGCCCAAGAAGCACCGCAAGCTGGTGGCCGAGGTGTCCCTGTGGAACCCGCTCAGCGTGCCCCTGGCGGACTGTGCCTTCACCCTAGAGGGCGCCGGCCTGACCAAGGAGAAGAAGGTGGCGCAGATGTACGTGCTCTTTCCTCCAGCCCCGGGGGCTGGGGGAGGAGGGTGGAGGCTACAGGGGAGGGGCTGGCCCCTGGGCCGGGACCCCCTCCTCGTCATCTCCCTGGACATGCCCGCACGCCTGCATAGCATGTCCCGCAGCGGCGATCAAGTCCCGCGGGGCTCGGTTCCCAGCCTCACACCCTCACTCCGCGCCGGCCCTCCTCTCCCGCATTCCAGCCACGTGTCTTCACAAGCCCAATAGTCCATGATTAAGCTCCCTCCCCTGGCCCCACGGGGCGGCCGCCGAAGGACAGCGCTCTGCCTTCCCAGCGTCTGCCCGGCTGCTCACGCGGGCGTGACCCCCCAGCTGTGCATTTGCACGCGTGCATGTGAACAGACACGTTTCTTACTTGGTCTTTTTTATTGCCATGGAACGGACCCAGAGCGAGGAGGGCAAGTCACGTACGTTCCGCTCAGGCCTTCACAGTGTGCGCCCCGCGGGCGGCGCTCCTCAGACGCGCCGTCCTCCCCCGCCTGCACGCGCGGCACCCATGCCCAGCGGGAGGGCGGCGAGCGGGGCCCCCCTGTCTCTCACGGTAGCCGTACGTTCCCCGAAGCTCCGGGGCCAGGCGTCATCGCAGCCTGCGCCCGCGGGGGGAGCCCGGCCTGGGCCCCGGCCTCACCCTCCTCGTCTCTCGCCACAGCCCGAGCCCCGTGGAGGCGGGGAAGGAAGCCAAGGTGAAGGTGGACCTGCTGCCGTCCCACGAGGGCCTGCACAAGCTGGTGGTGAACTTCGAGAGCAACAAGCTGAAGGCGGTCAAGGGCTACCGCAACGTCATCATCGGCCCCGCCTAAGGGGCGCCCGGCCCCCCACAGCCGGCAGAGAAGTCCCCAGTCTGACTCCCACCTTTACCCCAAGCCGGTGAACAAATTATGCCCCCCCCCACCTTGAGCGCCGGACCCCAGGGCAGGGCTGGGCTGCTGCTGGGGCGCTGGACTGGAAGTGCCACTGGCCCATCAGGTTCCACACCTCCCCCTCCCCTTTAGCCAAGAGGGATGTTCTTTGTCACCCCAGTGAGAGCCTCCGCCTGGGCGGGCTGGGTAGGGGTGGGGCTCTCACACCTCCCTCTCCAGCCCCGAGGCCATTGGGAAAGCCCTGAGCCACCCAGCTCCTGGTTTACCTCCCCAGCCCCTGGAGGGGCAAGAAATGGGATCGAGTGCCCACTGGCCCGATCGATCAAGGCACCCAACTCGGAGCGAGTCCTCTACCGGCTCCCCGGACCGTGCCCAGGCCCAGGAGGAGGCCAGGAACCGGCCCAAGCTCCCCTCCACATGCCAGCGGCCCTGGCCCAGCAGTCCCCCACCCCACCTCCCCACTGTGAGGGACCTACTGTGTGCCAGGCGTCTCCTACGCTTGCTGGTGTTCACCCGCCCATTCAATCGCTGTGGGAAACAGCAGAGTAACGAGGAAACTGAGGCTGGGCATGGGCCCGCTCCTCACCAGCAGGGCTCCTGGTTATTTGACAGCCTGGGAAAGGCAGAGGCCTAGGGACAGAGCCCAGGCCTGCTGACTCCGAGTCTAGTGCTCACGTCATGCCAGCCCTGACCTGAGAACGGCAGAGAGGCCGTTTGGAACCTGATCAAAAAGGCCCCAGTCAGAGCAGGAGTGGAGGAGGGGGCTGGAGGGGCGGGGGGCCAAGCTCTGGGTTCTCGCCTCCAGTCTGGCCTCCCGCGTCCCTGCTCTGGGCCCTGTTTCATCACGGGTCCGAGGAGGGGCTGAACCAGCTCCTTTCCCAGGCCCTCTGAGCTCGCGCTTCTGATACCTTCACCTCGCTCAGCCTTTGAACACCCACAGCCGCTCCCTGGCTCCACAAAGCCTCAGGCAACTCTGGAAAGTAACACCAGGGCCATGACCACCCTCCGGACCCCCCCCCCCAATAAGCCTGGGGAGCCCATGAGCCGTCATCTCCCCTGTTACCCCCAAGTCACCGGGCCTCCCTCCGGCTGGAAGGGGAGGAGACTTCTCTGCCTGGGGTGGGATCACCATCTCCAAAGCCCCCAAGGCCCTTTTGGCCTTGGGGGAAAGCCACACTAATGTTCTAGAACCTTCTGCTTTGCATAGGGAAGAATCACAAATGAGCCAACGTGTTCTGTATGTTCAATGTGTTCTGTATGAATCTAGCTCTGTTTCTCTCGGGTTTTATAAAAGCTTCTGGGTTCCAAGCAGGCAATAGTTAGGCTTTTGAACCACAAAGAAGGGAGCACTGAAATAAAAGAGTTTATTTTTCACTTTCAGACGTGGCCTGGCCTCGTTCTTTAGGGACCTTGGAGGAGGGTGGGCGAGCCCCTCGCTCCTGGGGGGCCACCTCCTGCCTGGGAGCCTTTCCCGAGGTGTCCACTTAGCCCGGCCTTCAAGGCCCTTCCAATCCGCGGCCGTCGCCGGGCCTGCACTAGTCAGGGCTCTCCAGGGACACGGCCCGCAGGAGCCGTCTGTAAATATTAGATTTTTAGAAGAATCGTCTCACGCGACTGTGGGGAGGCACAAGTCCAAACTCCGGAGGGCAGGCTGCAAGCCAGGGCCTCCGATGCCGGGCTCGATGAACTCCCCGGGAGCCGCTCGCTGGCCGAAGGAACGCCGGAAGCCAGTCGCTGGCGACTGAATCGCCGCGTCTCCTTTTAAAGCGCTCCGCTGAAGGCGTGACTCTCTCACAGCTGAAGGCAGTCTCCTCAGGTGAGTGGGGATCAATCAGCCACAGGGGCAACCCGCTTACTGGTGATTTAAATTCTCACAGTAACAAACAGGCCAGTGCTTGCTTGACCAAACAACTGGACACCAAAACCTGGCCAAACTGACACATGAACCTAACCATCATACGCCCGTTCCACAGACCATATTCGGGGTGCACTGAAAACTTCCCGTGTCCCCCAAACACCCTGTCCACCTCTTAGCCTTTGCATATGCAGTTCCCTGAACCTAGAATGCCCTTCCTCTCCTTTATCTGTCTTGCAAACTCCTACTCATCCTATGTTGCTTAAGACCAAAGTCACCTCTTCTGTGAAGCCTTCCCTGATCTCTTCTCAGGGCCCCAGAGACCCTAGGACATGGATCAACTTGAGCATTTATCACAGTGAATGTTTAGTTCCAGGTCAGCATATCTGACCCCTCCTCATCCTATCTGAAGTCCTCAGGGCAGGAGCCAAGCCTCTCTGACAAGGGTGCTAATAAATGCTGACCTGGTCAAGCGGCGTGTTCCAGCCCAGGTCCCACCAGGCCAGCTGTCCAATAGGAATATAATACAAGCCAAGGTGCAAGCCTCAGAGGTCATTTAAAATTTTCCAGTGGCCACGTTTTTAAAAAGGAAAAGGAAACATGAAATTAGCTTTACTCTTTTTTTTTAACTTAACATATCCAAACTATTATCATCTCAATGTGTAATCAATATGAAAATGATCAATGAGGTACTTTACGTTCTTATTTTCAGACCACGTCTTTCAGATCCGGCGTGGAGTTTGCGCTCAGGGCCCATGTCATTTTGTACCGGCCACACTCCACGGGCTCAGTCCCGGAGCACAGCGCGGGGCGGGGGTTCCGGGAGCAGCAGGGCTCGGGTATCCATCTCAGGCCCCACTGAAGAGGCACTTACGATGTTTGTGGAATGAGTGGAGGACAAGAGGCAGCCTCTGACCGCAGAGCTCTTGTGTTGAGAGACATAATATGCACATAAAAAATAAAACAAAAGCGCATCGCCCTGCTGGGTGCTAGTCCTTCTGCGCCCCGAGCACTGTCTTCCAGGGTGGCCTTGGTCCCTTGCGCAGTGCATCCATTAGTGGCCCCCTGGGAAACGGAAACCGCTCAGCCCCTCCAGGCGGAGAGGGACAGGCCGGCCCTCACCACCCCGCTGCTGGAGGCGCAGCACGGCAGCCGCGGGGACCAGGGAAGCTGCTGGAAAGTGTACAGGGCTCCGGGGTCCAAGCCCCCCGCCTCCCCTACCTCCCACGGGCACACCCTCACCGGAAATGGGTTGGCAGGAGCTCTGGGAAAAGTCACGTTCAGGCTTCCAGCCTCCTGAAAAACAGAGATGGCGAGGCCAGGGCGGGATGGCGCAGGGTTGCTGGCGTCCGCCCTGCTCCCCTGCCTCCAACGCCCTGACCGCCATCTCCTCTCAGGGAACTCTCAATCTTGAATCCCTGCTCCAGGGTGTAGCTCAGTGGCTGAGCACCTGCGACACACGTACGAGGGCCTGGGTCCAATGCTCTGTACCACCTAAAACAAACAAAGAAACAAAAACCTGCTCCAAGGAAACCTCCTCTGTGAAGCCTCCCTGGACTGTAGCCAAATGCTTCAACCAGCAACCTGGGTTAGAAACAGCTGTCTGTGTGCCCACCCCATGCTCCAGAGCACCCCAAAGGCAGGGTCCGTACACCCCCACCCCGCCCTCAGCAAGGGGGTGACTGAGCCAGGCTCAGGGCTGCCAGCTCTGGCTCCCAGACCTGACTGACTCCCCACAAAAGAGCAGGGGCCAGCTGTGTGTGTCGGGGCTTGGCAAACACAGGAGCCTCTCCTGATCAGACCCCAAGCCTGCTCCACCCCTGGGAGCCCCTAGCCAGGAACCCCAGGAAGGAAAAATGATGCAAACCCTCCTGATCACTTAGGCCCATTTTACAGAAGAGCAAATGAGCCCGAGGTCTTGCTTCCCACCCCAGATAGGAGGGCTGTAGGCTGGGTCCCTACAGTAGAGTGCTAGGCACTGTTCCGTGGCATCTCACTGCCCCTGGGCCCCCCATTCAAGTTCAGCTCATAGCTCTGGGGTCAGGGGCCCTGGGCTCTGGAGTCAAACAGGCTTGAGATCTAAACCTGGCTCTGCCACAGATTCGCTGTGTGGCTCCAGGCAGGTTTTCAACCTCTCTAGTTCCTCATCTGTCAAATGGAGATAACACGATATGGTATCTACTTCCATGGCCGATGTGCAGGTTCAATAAAGTACTTAGCTGGCTCCTGGCACATTATTGTAATAGTAATAGTCAACATTTCCTACGTGTCAAGAACCTTTACGTGCATTGAGTTATTTACTCCTTAAACTGAGGCACAGTGAGGTAAAGCAATGTGCCCAAAGGTCACGCAGCTGAGAAGTTGCAGACCTGGGACTGAACCCAGGCAGCCTGGCCTGCCCCGCCCAGAGCAGGCCCCAATTTCTGGCCTGCACCATGTCCACCACCCCGTTGCAGGGCTCCCGGGGCAGAGGCCGTCGGGGAAGGGGGAGTCTGGTCAGGCCCATCCTCCCAGCCCTAAAAGCCCCTTCCCTTCCCCAGCCGCTCTTGTTTGCCTGGGATGCCTGCCAGCTCACCCCTCAGCCTGAAGCCAAGCCCAGAATAGCAGAACCCTGATGGAGCTCAAGCAGGAGGGGCCGCGGGGAGCGGGCCAAGCTGGGCCTCCTGGCATCACATTCTTCCCGGGGCCAGGAAGGGGTCAGCACGTGCTCTCCTGGCCTCCCTGCTCCCTCCCAGGCCTGGGCAGATGCACAGGGACACGCCCGGGAGACAGCGAGGCTGTGTTCTCCTGCAGGAGGCCAAGCCCACAGGGACGGTCAGAAGCAGAGGTGATGAAAAACGGATGGTTTATCCCCACAACGGGCCGCTACGCAGCCTTGAGGACAAAAGATCTAGGCAGGCACACCACAGCCCAGATCAATCCCACGGAGCTGCGGTCGAGCAGAAGCAGCAGACGCACGAGGCCACCTTCCACTTGATCCCATCCACAGCAAGTTCAAGGACAGGGAGAACTAATGCGGGGCACTGGAAGTCAGGAGTGTGTCTCCCCTGGCAGGGGACGGTGGGGGCACCAAGGGGCTCTGGGGGCAGAGGCTGTTCTGCTTTCTTCATCTGGGTGCTGGGTAAACAGCTACGTGCATCCGGTGAAAAATCACCAAGCTGTGTCCGTGGGATGGTGTGTTTTTTGTAAGTGTGCTAGACTTGGATAAAAGGCTGAGAAGAGACATTATTCAAATGTCTGAGGGGGGCCGGAGGAAGGCGGCACCACTGGCTGGACTCCGCTGGGCACCAGGCGCCGTGCGGACCTTCCACGGGAATGGGGCGTCGAGGGCAAGCTCCGAGGCAGACGCCGCAGGGATGTGGCTGCACCACCAGCTGTGGGGTCTGCCAATGTGTAGTGGCCTCCGTGTCATCCTCTGGAAGACGGGGGGAGCAGCAGGGTATACCTCTAGGGCTCTCATGGGGCTTCAGTGAGGTGCCTCCCACGTGAATACAAGGTGGCACCGGCAGGGACTCTGTCTGTTCCGTCTGCTGTGGACAGAGCCTGGCACACTGTAGGCCATCAGTGAGTATGGCGAATGAATGAATGGAAACCCTAGTCTTTATGATCTCAGTTAATCCTCATCACAGGCTATTAAAATGGGGGTTAACCCCCCCCCAATTCCCAGATGGAGAATCAAAGATGTAAAATGACTCACTCAAGGTCACCCAGTGAGCTGATAACAGAGCAGGGATCAGAATTCCGTTGTTTCTCCCATGTCACCCCATGGAGGGCCTAGAAAGTGGAGAGGCTTGTTCCCAGGCCCTGGATTCTAGAAGCAGCAAGCATCCCCCCCGTCAGTGTGCCCAAGGTCAGAGAGAGTCAGAGCCAGAATACTGGGTTCATCAGAGCAGAGATCCCATACGACCAGCCCCTCACTCCTAGGTACATACCAAGAGAAATGAAAATCTAGGTCCACAGAAAGGCTTGTACCAAATGTTCACAGCAGCGTTATACCTAATAGCCAAAAAGCCGAAAGCACGTGAATGTTCATCAACAGATGAATGAATGGATGAACAAAAAAGGAGTCTATCCATACAACGGAATATTATTCAGTCACAAAAGAGATGAAGTGATGACACTTGCTGTAACATGGAAGGACTTGGAAAACATTATGCGAAGCAAAGGACATCAGGCCTGAAGGGCCACATTCTGTCTGATTCCATTTATAGGAAGTATCCAGAATAGGCAAACCCATAGAGCAGAAGGTAGATTAGTGGTTGCTTGGGGTGGGAGTTGAAGGGGGTGGGAGGATGGGGAGTGATGGCTAAGGGCTGTGCAGTTTCTTTGGGGGATGATGAAAATGTTCCAAAATTGGTTGTAGTGATGGATATACTACTGTAAATAGACTAAAAGCCACTGAATTGTATACTTTAAAAGGGTAAATTGTATTGCACATGATTTATATCTCAATAAAGCTGTTTAAAAAGAAAAAGAATAACAAACTGGGAAAAAAAAGAAGGCTGGGCCAGTAGGGGTTCTCAGCTTGACTCTGATTCAAGAATCAGTCCTGATGTGCAGGGGGATCTTTGGTAAATCTCTTGCCTTCTCTGGACCTTAGTTGCCCCTGCTGTAAAGTGGGGAGGAGACAGTCGGGTCGGAGGGGACTCTGATGTGCCATTGAGTCAGGCTTGTTGTCACATTTTTGTTTTTTTGGAGTAAAAAGTCTATTTGCCATTTTTAAGTTTATTTCTGAGTTGCAAAGATTATTTCTCCTTCCCCGTTTTTAGAATTTCCTTTATTCCTCCATTCATTCTTGGCCACCACAATCAGACAGAAAGCGCAAGGACCTTCTTTTTCTAGCATCTATAGTGGAAACCTTAGCAGCAGACAGTAACTGCTCCAGGTCGGTCGGAGATGCGTTTTGTCACACTTTTCACAACAGTAGTTCCTGGTCAAGCCTGTTCTTTCCCACCCTGAGAAGCCAGGGTCACCCGGGGGCAAGGCGGCCCCTAAGCGCCCATCCAGAGCTTTGCGGTTGCCTTCGGCTGGCCCGTGTCTGGCGGCGTTTCCTCAAGTCCTTCAGAAAAGGCAGAAGAGAGGCTTCTCCAGACATTGCTCTCAGCCACTGCTTCATATCAAACAGGAAACCAGAGACACGATGGAAATTCCGATTTCCCTCCATACCCTTCTCGGTTCCCAGCTGCGTGTTCCCAGCTCCCCGACAGCTCCTTCCAGAGTCCTCCTGGCGCAGCTCGATAAACAGAAAGACCACGGAAAGGTGCCCAGCAAGCCTGTCAAAACAGGGATCTGCTTCACTTGGTAAGTTAACCCCATTTACAGATGGGGAAACTGAGGCACATGCCCACGATCCCAGAGCCAGGGAACGTGCCTAAATGCCTGCTACGTGCACCGCTCTGGTGCTCACTGGAAGGGGTGAGAGAGGCCCTTGCCCTCCTCTGTCATTTGGAGCTCCCAGTGCCACCCTGTACCTGAACCCAGGGATGAGATCACAGAAGGGGACAAGCATTGTAAACTGTGAAGCACGGTGGACATGGAAGCCAAAGGGACCTCTGACCACAAGTCAGAGAAAGGAGAGATCAGCGTGGGTGGTCGAAGCTCATTTATTTATCCAGGGCCTGCTATGGGGAGAGCAGGGAGGCGTCAGCTGGCGGCCCGGGCTGGGATGTGGGCTGTGGCCGGGAGGGACGTGGACAGACCAGAGATACAGAGAGGAGATTCATTCAACACCTCTTCTTTTTTAAAATCTCCTGCCACACGCCGGGTGTTGCATTAGGATCTGGGGATATAGAAGTCACGTCGGCAGGTCTGTCCTGAGGAGGGTCCCCGTGGGTCACCAGTGTGAACTAAGAGGTGCCAGGACAGGAAATGCGGCATGCCTATAGGTACAGTTAAGCGTTTCCCACCGTAGTCCAGGGAGTGTTAAGGTCGTCGCAGTGAACACTTCCGGTACCTGACCCGTATCCCTGTACTAGACGGGTACCTGTGTCCTCCAGCGGCTTTGTAGTTACCCATCATGGACAGCTGCCTTCTTCTCCAGAGACCTTCCCTCAGCCAAAGAAGAGGCCCTCTACAGAGAAGTTAAACCCCGCTCCCAAAGGAGAAACCTGTATCCAATGACTGACCGACACGTGGGCACAAAAGCCTAGCCACCTGTCTCAAGATGGTTCCACCTCTTTGGTACAATTCATGCTTCAGAGCTCCTCAAGGGATCAGACTGAAGCCAGACGCCAAAGGACACCATGCATTGCTTCTCTCTCCCATCCTGTCCCTTTACCTTTTTTCTCTTTCTCAATAAATTGGCATGAATTCTAAAAAAAAAAAAGATGTGCCAGGAAGGAGAGGATTCAGAACAAGGGTCACTGAGGGGCCAAGCACCTTTCTAGTGCTTTCCCTTAGTGAATCCTCACAACACCCCTCCGGGGGACGAGCTGACATTCCCATCCCCTCTCCACAGATGAGGAAACAGGCATGGGCCAGTCCACGGCATGTCCAAGGTCTCACAGCCAGAAAGTGGCGGAGCCAGGAGGCCACCCAGGCCGGCCGGGGCCAGCTTGACCTCCTGCTCTGTGGCCTGTCACGTGGCATGGGGGGGGTTCTCCTCCAACAAGGAGGCCAGTTGGAACTGAGACCTGAGGAGGAGGACTTAGCCCAGGACGGGTGGGGTGGGCAGGAGAGTCTGTGAGCTGGGTTGGAGAGGTGGGCAGGGGCCAGAGGCAGGTGAGGGCCAAGCAGGAGCACTTTCCTGTGAAGCTGATGAAGCCTCAGCTTCTGGGACCCTCACTGGCATGGGGCTCTGTGCGCACTTGGAATCTCCAGGGGCTGTCGCGAGCTCGGGGCTGGGAGGGAAGCCAGGTTGCAATTAGGAAGCATTTCAACTTAAGCATTTCTGGGAAATAGCTTCAGAAGCTTCTAGAAGAAACGAATCTTTAACTTGAATGCGTCCAGCAATCTGCTGTGATTTCTTTTCACTTTCTTAAGAAATATTTACCTTTGTGTCCCATTTTATAGTCCTAGTTTTATATTTCTCTTCTTAAATAGGGTCCCTGAAAATGCAAATTAAAGCCATACCCACCAGAATGGCTAAAATGAAAAAGCCAGGAAAATACCAAGTTTGAAGACGTGGAACAACCAAAACTTTCATAAACAGCTGTGCGTGCACGTGTGTGTGTGTGTGTGTAAATTGGTACAACCACTTTGGAAACCTGCTTGCAGCATCTTCTAACACTGAGCCTTGACTTATGCCTATCATCCAGCAAGTCCCCTCCTGGAGAATCGCCAACAGAAATGCATCCATGAGTTCCCCCAATGATACATGCAAAATATTCATACCAGCTTTTCTCCACAATACCTCCAAACTGGAAAGGACACAAACATCCATCAATAGTAAAATAGATATATAAATTGTGGTGTAGTCATTCGGTGGAATACCATAGAAATGAGCAAGAACAAACTACAGCTACATGCAACAATTCAGCTGAATCTCATTCGAGAGTACACACTGAATGGTTTTCTCCACATGGAGTCCAAAACCAGGCAAGGGTAGCTTTGGGGGTGGCTAACAACTGGAAAGGGGCACAGGGGTGCTCTGGCGGGGTTGGCCATGGGCTGATTCTCGAGCTGAGTGCTGGTTTACACGGGCATGTTCACTTGAGAAAATTCACCAAGCTGTAGACTCATGATCTGAGCCTTTTCTGTAGGCACGCTATACTTGAATGAAAGCCCCACCTGTCAATGTACAAGCTTCAGCCCGCACAAAACCGTCACCAGCCCCTGGGGCTAGAATAGCCTAGGCGCCACCAGTGAGTCTGGCTGGAGATGGAAGGGGATCTGGTCTCTGGCTCGCTGGCAATGAGCTCTGGTTGTCCCCTGCCCAGGCAGGCCTATGGCCAAGTGGGACACCCTGGCACCAGCCCCGCTTCCCCTGGAAGCCAGCTCTCTCTGGCCCGGTCCCTCGCATGCCTTCCCAGGCCTCACCAGTCCTGCTCACAGGAACTCCGAAGGGCCACCCCACACCCAGAATCTTGCAGTGCCGACGCTCTGTCTCTCTTCAAGCATGACTCTGGTTTTCCTTTTTCCTCTTTCCTGTTTTATTGACCCAAGCCTTTGTGGATCCCTCCTTGACAATGTCACATTTTGTCTCGTTGAGGCCCCTGGTGGCCCTGATGAAGGGAGGGGGTGCAAACCCATTGTAAAGAAGAGGAAATTGAGGCTTAAAAATAATAAATGACAAGATTACCCACCCCGTAAGTGACAGAGATGGAGAGTAAGAATCTTAATGATAACTCCTACACAGTAGCGCTGTGACCCTGTGCTACGTGCTGCCTGTGCACTTCCTCATTCGGGCCTCACGGTGTCCGGTGGAGGAAGCTGCAATTGTCATCAGCCTTTTTTGGAAAAGCGTTTATTGAAGTATCACACTTATGTACAGAAAAGTGCATCAGTCCTAACAGCCTGGTAGGTTTTCACAAACTGACCACATCCATGGGACCAGCGCCCAGGCTAAGAAACAGCACACAAAAAGCACACGTGATAAAACAGAACAGCCATACCTCGGACTTCACTGAAATTAAAAACTTTTGTGTTTCAAAGGACACTATCAAGAAAGTGAAAAAACAACCCACAGACTAGGGGAAATATTTTTAAATCATAAATCTGATAAGGGACTTGGATACAGAATATTTAAAGAACTCTTACAACTCTAATAAACACATGAAAAGATGCTCAACATCATTAGCACTGGGAAATGCAAATCAAACCCACAAAGAGATAACACTTCACACCCGCCAGATGGCTCTGATCAAAAAGACAGCTAGTAACAAGTTTTGGCAAGAATGTGGAGAAATCAGAACCCTCTCACACTGCTGACGGGAATGTAAAATGTTGCAGCCACTTTGGAAAACAGACTGATGGTTCCTCAAGAAGCTAAGCATAGAGTTACCTTTCCAAGACAACTGAAATGTCCACACAAAACCTTGTACATGAATGTTCCTAACAGACTTATTCATAATGGCCAAAAATGGAAACAACCCAAATGTCCTTTCACTGACGAATGGATGAATAAAATGTGGTATTTTTATGTAAGAAAATATTATTCAACAAACAAAAAAGAATGACATCCTGATACTTGCCACCTTGTTAAGTGCTGCAAATAATGCTAAGTCAAAGAAACCATAGGGAAACAGAACTGACAGGAAATACAGATGATAGATAGACAGACAGACAGACAGACAGATCGATCGATCGATCGATCGATCGATCGATCGATAGATAGATAGATAGATAGATAGATAGATAGATAGATAGATAGACAGACAGATACAGTAAATATTATTTGATTTTTTAAGTATAGGAATTGGCCGACATGTCTATGGGGATGGGTAAGTCCAAATTCCGTAGGTCAGTCTGTAAGCTGGGAACTCTCACAAAAGTTTTCGATGAATTCCCCAGGAGAAACTGGCTGGCTGAATAGAGGTAGAAATTTTCCCTTCTAGCTGCTGAAATCATCACTTCTCCTTTTTTTTTTTTTTTAAGATTTATTTATTTATTTATTTTAATCCTCCCCCTCCTCCCAGTTGTCTGTTCTCTGTGTCTCTTTGCTGCATCTTGTTTCTTTGTCCGCTTCTTGGGCAGGCTGCACTTTCTTTTGCGCTGGGCGGCTCTCCTTACGGGTGCACTCCTTGCGCGTGGGGCTCCCCTACGTGGGGGACACCCCTGTGTGGCAGGGCACTCTTTGCGCGCATCAGCACTGCGCATGGGCCAGCTCCACACGGGTCAAGGAGGCCCGGGGTTTGAACCGCGGACCTCCCATGTGGTAGACGGATGCCCTAACCACTGGGCCAAGTCCGTTTCCCCACTTCTCCTTTTAAGATCTTTAACTGATTGATGAAGGCAATCTCCTTAGTTGACTGTAGATTTCATCAGCCATAGATGCGATCAACTTACTGATGATTTAAATCCGTGAAATATCCTTACAGTAGCAATCAGACCAGTGCTTGTTTGACCAAACAACAAACTCTATCACCTGGCCAAGTTAACACAAGAACTTAACCCTCACAGTATGATTCCATTTATATGAAATATCCAGAATAGGCAAATCCATAGAGACAGAAAGTCGATCAGTGGTTGCCTAGGGTGGTGGGTAAGATGGAAGTAACTGTCAGTGGGTACACATTTTCTTTTTGGGATGACAAAAATGTTTTAAAATTTGATTGGGGTGACAGTTGTCCAAATATATGAATATACTTAAAACCACTGCATTGTATACTATAAATGGGTGAGCTTTATGGTAATGTAAATTATATCTCAATAAAGCTGTAGAGAGAAAAAAAAAAAAAAGATACAGGGAGACCATATATTCCTTCACTTCTACCAAACATTGGTTTTTATGATTACTGATTATAAAGTGGTGTGTTAAAAATAATAATGGAACATAAATTCCAGAAGTGCCTCTTCTTGTCCAAATGCAACTACCATCCTGACTTTTTTATTTTGCCTATTTTTGAACTTCAGTTAGAAGAAATCATCCAGAAGATAGTCTTTTGTGTCTGGCTTCTTTTGATCAACAGTAGGTTTCTGAGATTCATCCACAGCTTTCTGCCTGTAGCTACACTTCATTCATGACCATAAAGTGCTCTACTGTGTGCATAAACCATAATGTATCCAGTCTACTGTTGATGGGCATTTGACAGCTCCCAGTTTGGCGCTTTTATGAACAAGGCTGCTATGACTCCTCTGGCACTTGTCTCTCTGTCGACATATATGGCATGTGTTTCTCCTGGGTATATATTAGGAGTGGAATTGCTGGTTCACAGAATTAGGCAGACTTCTAGCTTTCTTAGGTACTGCCAAATTGTCTTCCAAAAGAGCTGAGTGAGTTCACAGTCCCATCAACCCCATCCCCTTTTCCCAGAAGAGAAAACTGAGGCTCCAAAAGACTACTTAACTTGCCTAAAGTCACATTGCTGGTAATCTGCAATTCTGACCCCAATTCTGACTCTTCCATTTACTGATTAATCATATTAACCTATTCCTACTAACCACTCAGCCCAGATTAATATCTCAGTATAGTTTTGACTATCCTGCCAGACCCCAAAAGATTGGCTCAGGACACGCACATTTGATAGAAAAAAGGCAAACGGGCTGCGGGGAGCAGGTGAGAGTGAGGCTGGAAGGGAGGAGATATCCCAGCGCTGGGGGCCTCGCTGAGATGGCCAGGCTTGGTGGGGGTAAAGAGCGTGGGGCGGCGTGCTGTTAAAGGCTTGGGGCTGCCAAAAGGAGAGCAGAGGAGGCCGATGCTGATAGAACTGAACAGCACCAGGGACCATTTGGAAATGTCTAACTCCAGTTCCTTAGTGAAGAGAGAGGGAAATTGAGGCCCAGGTAGAGGAACGGCCTCGCAAAAGCCACACAGAACCAGGGTCGGAGCCAGGTCCTGAAAGAAAATAACTTCCTAAACTAAAACTCTGAACCTACAAAATGTCTTTCAAAAATAAGGCTTGAATATGGATATTTTCAGATGAACAAAACCAGAGAGCTTTCCACTATCCTAACCTTATTAAAGAAAATACTAAAGAATATAGGGGTGGAGATAGCTCAAGCCATTGGGTGACTCCCTCCCACATGGGAGGTCCTGGGTTTGGTTCCCAGTGCCTCCTGAAAAAAAGAAGACAGCACACAATGAACAGACACAAAAAGCAGACAGCAAGCACAGACAATGAGGGGGGAGTGAATATATGTCATGCACAGGGAAAGTGAACTCTGATGGAAGGCTTGAGATGAAAGAAGAAATGAAGAGTAAAGAAACTGATAAATAAATAGGATACCTATTTGAATGCTGACTATATAAAATAATATCAATGTCTTACAGAATTTATCTTTTTCAGGTAAATGAACATTATGGCATATAAGCAAAATAAAATTGCATCAATTTTATTGCCTGGTTTGATGGTTTGAAGCTCCGTAACACCCCAGAAAAGTATGTTCTTAAAGTTAATCCATTCCTGTGTGTGTGGACCCGTTATAAGTAGGATCTTTTGGTCTGTAAAATCTTAAACTGTGACCCAGCTTGTTCAGGTTGGGTCTTAATCCTCTTACTGGAGTTCTTCATGAAAGAGTGAAATTCAGACAGAAAGGAAGCCACAGAAGCATGAAACTGAAAGCAATGAAACTCAGAAGAGAAAGGAGAGACCAGCAGGTACAACCATGTGCCTTGCCATATGGCAGAGGACCCAAGACTCACTGGCAGCCAATCTTTGGGAAGAAAGCATCAGCTTAGTAATGCCTTGATTTGAACATTTTTCTCAGCCTCAAAACTAAACTAATAAATTCCTTCTGCTAAAAGTCTGCCCATTTTATGGTATCTCTTTTGGCTGCCTAGAAAATTAAAACACGAATGATCCGTCCCAGACCTCTCCACTAGTTGCCAGACTCACATATCAACTACCTACTCAGATCTCTTCTAGAAAGCCCCTGGGAAACTCAGACTTAACACGACTGCAAGAGAATCCTTGATTTTCCTTCCTAATTGTTCCTTCATAATCCATCCACTCCTAGTAAATGTCACCACCGTCCATTCAGTTGCTCAAGAAAAAAAATCTACAAATTATCTTCAGTTGCCTTTCCCTCACTCCCATGTCCACTCCAGCAAGTCCTGTTAGTTTTACCTCCCAAACATATCCTGAATCTGTAAACATCTCACCACCACCCCAGGGATGACCACTGTGGCTAAAGCCATCAGCATCTCCCACCTGCACAAATGCAGCAGCCTCCTCACTGGTGTCCTTTGCTGTCCCTCTGCCACAAGCCACTCTCCTTTTAGCAATCAGAGGAGAAAATATATATTTACTTTTATATTTAAACCATCAATCCAATGATGCATCATGCCCTTGCTAAATCATTCAATCTCTCCCAATTGTCCTTGTCACAGTCAGTACTACCTAGCCCATGCCTACTGCCTCTTTGTCACTCTCCTGGTTGTCCACTATGTTCTAGCCAAATTGGGCTTGGTGATTTCTCAGTATCCCATGCTTTTTCTCTCTTCAAGCTATTCTCTTGGCTGAAGATGCTCCTGTTCCAGTTAGGTATTGCTGTGTAACAAACTACTCCAGAGACACGGATGTGGCTCAACTGATAGAGCATCTGCCTACCATATAGGAGGTCCAGGGTTCGATACCCAGGGCCTCCTGACCTGTGTGGTGAACTGGCCCACTCGCAGTGCTGCCACGTGCAAGGAGTGCCATGCCACACAGGGGTGTCCCCCACATAGGGGTGTCCCACATGCAAAGAGTGTGCCCCACAAGGAGAGCCACCCTGTGTGAAAAAAAGTACAGCCTGCGCGGGAGTGATGCTGCACACATGGAGAACTGACACAGCAAGCTGATGCAACAAAAAAGAGACTCAGATTCCTGGTGCCGCCTGACAAGAATGCAAGTGGATATGGAAGAACACACAGTGAATGGATACAGAGAGCAGACAATGGGGGGGGGGGGTGAGAGGGCAGGGGAAGGGGAGAGAAATAAATTTTTAAAAAATACATATATATGTATTTTTTAAACTACTCCAAAAGTCAGTGACTTAAAAGATTAATTTATTATGGTTCTGTGGGTTGACTGGGCTCAGCTGGGCGGTTCTCCTGTGGGGTATCTCCTGCAGTTGCAGTTAGATGCAGGGGAGGGAAAGGGCTTGTGCTACAGTCATCTGAATCCTCAACTGGAACTGGATAGTCAAGACGGCTCACTCGCGTGCCTGGCAGTGGATGCTGGCTGTCGGCCGGGAGCCCAGCTGGTATGCCCACGCATCTTCCTGAGCTTCTCACAGCATGGCAGCTGGGTTCCAAGTGGGAGTGACCCAAGAGTCAGAGTTCTGAGAGAGCAGGAACAGAAGCTGCCAGAGCAGGTAAAAGCCACATCCAGAAATGACACAGCATCCACTTCCGCCTTATTCTATTGGTCAAAGCCATCTCTCCTGCCCAGAATCAGGGGGTGGAGAAATAGACTCCATCCCAAGTCCCATTGCCCCGGGGCCCTTGTGAAGGAAGATCATTGTTGCAGCCATCTTTGGAAAATACAGTCTGCCACAGCTAGTTCCTTCTTGTCATTCATGTCTACACTTAAGTATCTCAGAGAGGTCTGCCTTGTCCACTCTATGTCACATCACCCTGTTTTAATTTTTGTTCTAGGCACTTATCGCCTGAATTATATAATTGTCTGATATCTGTCTTCGCTCGGTGGAATCTAAGCTCCCTGAGAACAGGGACTTTGTCTTGCTCCCTCTTCACAAGAGGCCTGGCACGTTGTCGGGGCTTAGGTCCGAAGACTTACTGAATCCTTGAATGAAGCTGCTGGAAAGACCTGTACTTGGGGAGCAAGAACCTTTTGGGGAAGAGACTGCACCCCCAGGGAGCAGAGCTGGAACAGGCGGGGTGCAGCAGGGGCAGGATGGGCTGCCTCCAGGGGTGCTGGAGAAAGATTCCCACCCAGACTAGGAGGCTGGGCCCTCCCCAGGCCACACTGCAGCGCGTCTCCCTGTCGGCCATGGGAGGCGGTCTCTCTTCTTCCTCTTGGTTCCCCTCAATTGTAACTTAATCCCTGTGCAAATAGGAGTAAAACAAGCCAGGATTTATGACTCCGGGAAATGTTTGTAACAATCCTGAATCTTATCGCTGCCCACTCCCCGCCGCTAAGCCCTGCTTTCAGAGAAAACCCACAACCGGTATTTTTCCTCCTCTCTCCCCACCCCAGCCCTCCAGCCTTATCTTCCTGGTTCACATTCTCCAGGAGAGCAGTTTCCTGGAGCGGAGCTGGTGGGCGGCAGCCTGAGATTGGGCTGGGGCCTCTCTACCAGCACAAACCAACTCAGTTAAAATCTTCAGCGGCTCCTCCTTACTGCCTGCAGTAACCGTTTTTTCCAACACCATAAACTCCCTTGGTCAAAGCAACAACTTCCTTGAGATCAGCAACATATATTGAGCACCTGTTAGGCCTCGAAGCAGGGCCTTTATGGATACCAGAGATGGCATGAAGGAAACTTCAACACAGGAGTTTGGCAAATTCACATTTACTATGTCTGCAGAGGTAAAGAGCCAAGGCCAGTCTAAAGTGACTCAGACCCGACACCCCGTGCTGCAGTTTTACCCAAGTTACTACTTAGCATTTGCTTTGATTATGCATTAGTTTTTTACATATGGATGAACGCACATAACTGGTTATGTAATTGTATGATTAGTATGTTCAGGAAATCACACTTGCACATACATTACATGATCGAGAAAAGGGGCAGATAACTCCACCCCTGGGTGGGAATTTTACCATGTTAATTAAGCAAGTTGAAGTGAGGACAGCAAGGGGCTGCTTCTGCGCAGGTCCGGCCAACTGGTTGAAGCTGGTTTTCATACTTCATTGCTTCAACAGGATATTCTTGACCACCAAAAGCGGAATTTGGTCTAAAGAGAGGGTTGCATTTCATTACCTTCTGATTTACATACAATTCTTTTCTTTGTATCCTAGCAACAGAGAGAGAGAAA
Source organism: Dasypus novemcinctus (assembly GCF_030445035.2). NCBI lineage: Eukaryota > Metazoa > Chordata > Mammalia > Cingulata > Dasypodidae > Dasypus > Dasypus novemcinctus. Next base: position 41,635,733 of record NC_080696.1, on the reverse strand, counting down.
CAAGTTACTTTCAGGTATTCGGTCAACCTACGTCCAAACCTACGTCCATCACGCCTACTGTGTGCCTATCATTGTGCCGAGGTCTTGCCACAGTTCGACACCACTGAGTGCCCTGTATATCTGCCTGATGTAGGAACTATTATTAGCTCCGTTTTGGGAATGTTTTGGAAAGTGAGGTTCCAGAAGTTTAAGTGGCTAACCCTGGGTCACACACTATGTGGGAACTCGGGACTAGAACATTCTCAGTTCAGACCAAGCATTCTGAAACCCTGTGCTGCCTCATTTGGTTTGGTTTGGTTTGGTTTGGTTTGGTTTGGTTTGGTTTGGTTTGGTTTTCATAGTTCTTGTTAAATGAAATTTTACATGGTCCTTTACAACACAGCACAGGGAGCTGCTCCGGCTGTAGCAGGGCTAGCGGCCCAGAGCCCTGCCTGCCCAATTCCCACCCTGTCCTCCAAAGCAGTGCTCCACTAAAGCACAAAGTCCAAAATCCTCACCGTGGAGGGGCGAAGGAGGCAGAGCAGATAAATATGTGAACTTTGGAGTCAGAACCGTGCCTCTTTCCAACTGCGTGACCTTAGGTCTCCATTTCTTAACTGCAGAAAGTAGGCATCCTACTTTTGCAGGGTTACCATAGGATTAAATGAGGTGGTGATGGCAAGGGCCGCCCACCCGGGAGGTGCTGTGGTTATGAGAGTCTCTAGGATTTGTGGTAGCCCCTCGCAATCTCCCTCTGGACTCGTAACACAGCAAACCTGAGGCCGTGAGCGCTGGAAGATGTTAAACCCAGGAGATGACCCCCGCCTGGGGACACGGCCTGACCCCCGCCGGGGACACGGCCCGGTCAGCCTCGCCCGCTTTTCCCGCAGCTGGCACATCCTGGGCAGATGCAGGGGAGTGAGGGTGCTAATAAATCCGTCCGTTTCCAGGAGGCCTCCCTCTAAGGGCACTGACAGGCACCACAGGGGCCTGAGGCCCAGCTGGCAGCAGACCCAAATGTTAACTGAGCTGCTAGAAAACTCTGCAGTGACCTGTCCCTCAGCTGGAGACATTAGCCTGGGCTCGGGGTTAACCCTTCCCTAGCCAGCTCCAGGGAAGCCGAGAGTGTAGCTTGGGAGAGCTGTGTTGATTATCTAGCTCTGCGTAACAAATTTCCCAAAACTTAGCAGCTGGAAACAACAAATAATTGTTCTCTCTCGGTTTGTGTGGATCAGGAATCTGAAACCGACTTGGCTGAGTGGTTCTGCCCCAAGTCTCTTCACCCCTTGACTGGGAGAGGATCTAATGCCAAGCTCCCTCGTGGCCTGTCCACAGGGCACCGCACGACGGCAGCTGGCCTCGCCAGCGTGGGCAATCCCAGAAAGAGCAAGAGAAAGCCAAGCTGGAAGCCAGGGTCTCTTTACAATCTAACCTCTCCACTCACCACTGCAGACATAGTCTGTTCCCTTGATGCAAGTCAGTAAGTCCAGCCCACACTCGGGGAGAGGGAAGGAATTGCAGTCATGGAAACCAGGAAGTGGCTGCCGGCACCCAGCAGCCATGAGCACGCGTAGTTCTGGGACCGGCTCACCTTCAGGTGCACCTGCCAGACAGCTAGGAGCAGGCCTTGACACCCCTGCCCACAGCCGGCCGGCCCATCTATCCCCAAGCCCTGTTGACGCGAAGTCCTAAACGGCTCTCAAATCTGACGACTTGCGCCCTCTGGACCGCCCCCGCCAGGTCCCCAACGTGCATCACCGGGGTGGCTTCACCAGCCTCCTTGCGGGCCCCCTGCTCCTGTTCTTCCCTCGATCCGCCCCCACCCTGTCCACTCCCACCACCACCACCCATCTCTTCCCAACAGTATCAGAGTACTCCCGACACAAATCGGATCCTGTCTTTCCTTGCCGAGAATCCTCCAGAGGTTTCCTCTTGCTCTCAGCATCGCCACCCAAGCCTCTCCCCTCCGGATGCCAAGGTTCCAGGTCCGGCTCAGCTGGAAACTCACCACCTCCCCTCCCACCAGGCCCCCACAGTCCCCGCTTTGCAGGGCAACCGTGCTGGCCTCCTTGCCCGCCTTGTGCCCTCCTGACCCAGGCTTCGCAAGCGCTGCTCCTCTCCCAGGAAGGCTTTTCTTGTCCCCTTCACCTAGCCAAACCCTACCCAGCCTTCGGCTCTCGGCTAAGGGGCTGCTTCCTCAGAGAAGCCTTCCCTGCCCACCCGACTAGGTTTGAGTCTCCTGAAAACGCACTCCTCTTGCTCATAGCACTCCTTCTAGGCACACTGCTCGTTGGGTGATTATTTGGTCCTTGTCTATCTGTCCCAAGACTGAGTGCCATGAGGGCAGGGACCATGTCTAGTTTTGCTTGATGTATCCAGGTGCCCTTCACCCGTGGGTGCTTAGGAAACATCTGTTGAATAAAATATATATATTAAAGTCCTTGTGCAGGTGCTAAAATGACAACATGGAAAACGTATTAATAAATCCCTTATCAGAGATCTCCGGGGCTCAAAGGGGTCCTAGACCTAGCCAGGCAACCTCCTCATTTTCAGAAAAGGAAATTGAAACCCAGAGACGGGGAAGGGCCTCCCAGGGTTGCAGAGTCAGTGAGAACAGAGACAAGAAGCCGGGCCTCTGTGTGACCCCTCACCCCTCGCCGGTCGTTTTCCATCTGTTACAAGCCCCACCTGGTTTCACTCACCATCTAAACATCACCATTGGCACGTGATGAATGCTAAGATTGACTTCACCAGCCCTAAGACTTTGGAAGCTGCTGGCAAAGCCTCCTTTCTGGTAAATTCTTTGCTTATATTTAGAACTATCAAAAGATACACAGCCAGTCCTGAAACAACCATTTCACCCAAAATCTAGAACTGCCCCTACTTTTGAAAACTCTTCTTTTTGGCCTCCTCCTAGGAAGTGCCCTAGACCATTTGAAATGGCCAGGGCCTGTGATCAGAACTCATTTTACAGAAGGGGAAACTGAGGCCAGAGAGGGTCAGAGATTTTCCCAAATCACACAGGGAATCAGTGGCAGGGCTGAGATCAGAACTCAGACCTCTCCACTCTCAGTCCAGTGCTCCTGTCTCTACATCAGGCTGTAAGTAGCAGCGTGGATTAACTTGAAGGTACCTGCTGGCTCTGATCCTAGGCTAACAGTTTCTAGCACCTCTCAAAAAATCAAAACAATCTGGCAATATAGGTCTGGCTTTCCAGCATGCTGACAGTAGGCTGAACTGAGCGTGGCTGGCTGGTGAGGCACTCTCACATTCTTCTGTCCACAGCTGGACAAACCCCCTCTTTTTAACTGCCTTCTCAGCCCTTGTAGGCATTTGAGTTTGCAGCCCTTGTCCTACCAGATATGAGAATCCCCTCTGTAACATATTCCCCCAGCTAAGTGGTCGTGTAAGCTCTATTTGATGCCTCCAGGGACAGGAAGCTCACTACCCATCTGTTCTCATGCTGGTCAGTAGATGATGATGCGGTTTGCACCATGGCTTGTATGAATTCATGTATAACTGGTCAAGCTAGAATGTAATCTCAGAGTTTATTCAACTTTAATTGCCTCATAATCAGAACTCCCTGTGCTTACTTTGGCCAAGACAGATAAGAAAGCAATCATTGGAAATGACTTCACAGACTTCCCCACTAGCAAAATGAAATCCAGATGCCACAGCATTCTGGGCAAAGTAGGGGTCAGATCTGTATGGCCCATCTGAAGGTTCCAAGGCAGCCATGACAGGCATCAAAAGAAGATTGGAGACACATCTTTGGGTTCTTGAGCTATGATGTCTTTTGGACAAATTGTCTTTCCATGACAGACCAAGCTGGGCTGACTCCTCATCTTGCCGGGAGCTATCACCACCACCCATGTTTCATAACCCATGGGGTGAGGGGTGAGGGGGATAGGAATTTCAGGCTGCCGAGCACAGCCAGGGAGTCTGGGCAGGCAATCTTCAAAGTTGGGAACTTATAAATAATTTTAGAGTCCAGGAAAATTGGAGTCCAGGGGCCTTGGATGTTTCCTCCAGTCTAACTCTTCACCTTAATTGAGACGTTTCTTACGGCACCTCAGCTCAGAAAGATCAGCCAACCTCGGCGGGGACGGCAAGTTTTCTGACAATGGGTCAGGAGTTCTCCTCACTGAAACTCCCATCTCCTGCCCCTAATATTATCCTCCAGGTAAGAACCATTTTTTATCCCCCATCTTTACCTACAGCGACTGAACACCACCAAACCTGTTCTTTTCTCATCTGCAGGCTAAACTCTTCCAGATCATCCATCAATTCCTTGCAGGACCTGGTTTTGAATCTTGGCCATTCTCCTGCTATTTGGCCAATGTCCCTCATCAGCATCTTCTCACAATAGCGGTGGACTGTGAGGACACAGCTCTTTGCTCCAGGACCTTAAGGGAAGAAAGGCTGAGTCCAGCGGGGCCACATCTCAGGATCGCATTCCCCACTGTTTGCACACAGATTGTTCTGTATCACCAAACAGCTTTATTTATTTAACAAATACTCCCATAGCTCAGCTTACTTTAGCAATATCAATCTGTTAAATCTCCATAACCCTATGAGATATATTCTAGTATTATCTTCCCTTTTTAACAGAGGAAACAAAGGCACAGGGAAGTGAAATGACTTGGCCAAAGACCCAGTTAAGTGTGGAGGCTGGGACTCAAACCCAGACAATCTGGACCTGGAGCTGATGCTCCTGGGCATCCCAGAGCTGCCTCTCTCTCCAGTTGTAAAGGCTAAACGTGGGAATGAAGGCTTCCAGAGAGATCTGGAAATATTTAAGTCTTCCTGGTAAGTCGGCCCCAGGCAATGAGAAGTGACTTGTACAAAGTCATATGGTTTTGCAGTGATGGAGCTGGGACTTCATCTGGGTTCCAAATTCAGTGTCCTTTGCCTTAGCCTAGACAAGCTGGGTGAACTAATCTGCTTCAGATGAAGTGGAAACAAATCCTCCGGCATCACAGTGTCACCGAGATCCTATCCAGGGAAGCGAAATGCATTCTAACCTGGCTTTGCGCCCATCTGCGTGGCATCTGACAGGCTGCAATTATACAGCGGGTCTCTAGGCCAGGGAGCAAAGGGAACTAACCAGTTGCATCACTTTCCTATGGCTGCCATGACAGATTACCACAATCTTGGCAGCTTAAACAGCAGAAATGTTTCTCTCCCACAGTTCTTGAGGCCAGAAGTCTGAAATCAAGAGAGCATGGCCATGTCCCCTCCCTGGCTTGTAGGGGAAATCTTTGCCTTTCTTCTGTGGGCTCCAGGCTCACCTTGGCTTATGGGACTCTAACTCCAGCCTCTTCCTCCATCTCCACATGACATTTTCCTCTTCTGTCTCTCCTCTGTGGACCTTTTATAAGGACACTTGTCATTGGATTTAGGGCCTCTTCCTTCCCAGATAATCCAGGATAATCTCTTTTTGAGATCCTTAAACTTAATTACAGCTGCAATGACACTTTTCCCAAACATAGTCATATTCACAGGTCACAAACATAGGTTTTGGGGGGCCACCCTTCAACCCATTCCACCTGCATAAGCATCTGATATTTTCAAAGCAGGAAATACACAGAGAACTCATTAATTCATAGTTCAATAATTCAGAATTCATAATGGTTTTTGATTGGATGAATTCAGAGATGGGCAAACTCTTTCTTGTAAAGGGCCAGAAAGTAAATATTTTTGGTTTTGTGGGTCTTATAGCCTCTGTGTCAATTATTTAACTCTGCAAGAACAGCCAATATGTTAATGAGTGGGCGGGGTTGTGTTCCAGTAAAACGTAACAGACTCAGAGCAGTTTACTGACCCGGTACACTAATCTATGGGAAAGGCACCCCTGCTACTAACAAGCCAGGCTCCCTCCTTAACCTACTAAAAACAACTCTTCAAACAGATCAGCAGCACCTGTTTGCCCACAATTGATAGGCAACTCTTAGTTGCTCATTATTTTAGAACAGTAGCTAAAAAGAGCTCTATTCAGCAATCTTGGCCTGAATCCTCCTGCCGTAAAACAATTTCTACACTTGTTCCCATCTTACGGTCTTCAAAGTGCCCTGGCAACACTTGTTCCCATCTTACGGTCTTCAAAGTGCCCTGGCATTTCTGATCTTATCTGACCTCCCCACACTTGGAGATGGGTAAAGCACAATCCTCTCACAATGAGAGGCAAGGATGTGGGAGCACAGCGAGGCCAACACACATATCAGAAGTTCCAGAGTATGTTAATAGTGATGGGCTCTCAAATCAGCTCTTTCACTTAAATTCCATTTTTTTGATGCTATTGTAAAAGGAATTGTTTTCTTAATTTTATTTCGAGAGTTCATTGCTAGTGTATAGAAATAAAATGGAATTTTATATGGTGACATTTTACTCTACAACTTTGCTGAACTCATTATTAGTTTGGATAGTTTTTTAGTGGATTCCTTGGGATCTCTATATACAAGATCATGTCAGCTGCAAATAGAGTTTTACTTCTTCCTTTCCAATCTAAATGCCTTTTATTTGAATTTCTTGCCCAATTGCCCTGGTTAGAGCCTCCAGTGCAATACTGAATAGAAGTGGTGAGAGAAGACATCATTGTCTTGTTCCTGATACTTGGGGAAAAGCTTCTGGTTTTTTCACTATTAAGTATGATGTTACTTGTGGTTTCTTCATAAATGGTGTTTATCAAGTTGAGAAAGTTCACTTCTTTTGCTAGTTTGTTCAGTGTTTTCACAAATTCCGATATTGTCTTTTCATTTTCATTCAGTTCAACTATTTTTTCATATTTCTTCTGATTTCTACTTTGATCCATGTGTTATGTACCGAGATGATCCATTCCCAAAATATCTGGAAGTTTTCCAGGGATCAACCTGATACTGATTTTTAATTTAAGTCTGTTTTGGTTAGAGTATATACTGAATGTGACTTGAATCCTTTAAAATTTATTGAGATTTGTCTTATGACCTAGATTGTGGTCTATCTTGGTAAATGTTAGTTACTTGTGTACTTGAGAAGTTAAGTATATACTGCTGTTCTTGGATAGTGCTCTACAATTGTCAATCAAGTCAAGTTGGTTGATCATGTTATTAAAGTTTTTACACCCTTGCTGACTTTCTACCTACTTACTCTATCAGTTATTGAGAGAAGGGTATAGAAATCTCAAACTATAAATGCAGATTTATCTATTTTTCTTTGCAGTTCTATCAGTTTTTGCATCATCAGTTTGAATCCTTCTTATTAGGTGTATAAGTATTTAACATTTCTACGTTCTCTTGATTAATTGACCTCTTTATCATTATGTAATGCCTTTCTTTATCACTATAATATCCTTTGCTCCGAAATCTATTGTGTCTGATATTGTTATAACCACTCAGGTTTCTTCTGATTAGTGTAAGCATGATGTATATTTTCCATACCTTTACATTTTTATAATCAATTCATTTTTAATGGTAAAATACACAAAACAAAAAAATAATTTTAACCATTTTAAGCAGGCAATTCTTTGACATTAAATACATTGGCAATACTTTGTAACATTCTCCACTATCTATTTCCAGATTTTCATCATTCCAAAGCAAAACACATTTAGCTAAAACTCTCCATTACTCCCTTCCTCTAGCCCCTGGTAACCACCATTCTGCTTTCTGTCTCTATGAACTTTCTTATTTTAAGTATTCTATATGTGGCAGTTTGATATTATTTATGATTTCCACAGAGAGATATAGATTATGTTTGTAAACTGGTCTGTTCTTTGAGACTTGATAACCCTTTGATTGTATTAGATTCAGCTGAGATGTCTGATTAAATTACGTTAAGATTAGTGCTTTGATTCAACCACATCATTAAAGTGTGACTCTGCATTGAGTCCCAGCCCCCCTGGTGGGCTGATAAAACAGACTCTCACAAGGAAGTAGACACACAGAGAAGAAGAACACAGAGGAAGAGAGACAGCTCCAAAGGACACGGCAGAGGAGAGAACTTAGTTATGCTGGAGCCCCAAAGAGAGATGAGACATTTGCCTGATAGTCTACAGCTGACCTTGTGAAGAGACCAGAGCAACTGAGCCCAGAAAGAAACAAGTCCCAAGAAGAGACACGAGCCCTATGCCAGGCCACACCTGACATAGGAAGAAGCTGGGCCCACGGATCCTTGAGAGGAAGAGGAAGGCTGAACCTTTGCAGACATCACCTGCCATCTTGCTTCAACATGTGGCAACAGACTTTGGGTGAGGAAGTACCTCTTATGGTACCTTGAGTTAGACTCTTTAGGGTCTTGTGACTGTAAGTTTCTACCCCAAATAAATTACCCTTTATAAAAGTCAACAAATTTCTGGTACTCTGCATCAACAACCCTTTGACTGACTAATACACCCTATAAAAGAAATCATACAATATTTGTCCTTTTGTGTCAAGCTTCCAGGTTCATCTATGAACCTGGATATAACTAGCACTTCATTTCTCTTTTAAAAAATTTGTTTTATTACAGAAATTGTGAACCTACAAAACAATCATGCACATCTGTAGAATTCCCATACAACATACCCTTCACTAATACACCACACCATTGTGGAACACTTGTAACAGATTATGAGATACTATCTGCAGACTATTACCACTAACTATGATTCATAGCATACATTGGCATTTTTTTTCCATACCCCCCTATTATTAACATCTTTGGCATTGATGCAAGAATATTACAGTATGCTGTTTACTATAGTCCATAGATTACATTAATTGTATTTTTCCCATGCTTCTCCACATTCCCACTACCCTGCAACAGTGACATACATTCTAATTCACAGGATATTCTTGCACTTGTACTATTAACCACAATTCTAATCCATCTCTGGGTTCACTGTGTTATTCGTCCCTAAATTATTCTCTAGCTTTCTTTCAATTGACATTTAATCCCTAGACTATCCTTTTCATCCACAATCCCATTTATAAACCAGCTGCTACTTACTATAATGCAGTACCATCAACTCTATTCCACAATTTTACAGTCAAGTTAATTAAAACTTCTGCATACATTAAGCATCCGTACTCCTTCTCAGCCCTCCTCTTATCTCCTAATAACCTATACTCTAGGTTTTAATTCCATGCATTTATTCTTCATATTTAGTTCATATTAGTGAGACCATGCAATATTTATCCTTTCATGTCTGACTTATTTCACTTATCAAAATGTCTTCAGGATTCATCCATGTTACCACGTGTCCCAATTTCATTTCTTCTTACTGCAGCATAGTATTCCATCATATATATATACACCACATTTTGTTTAACCATTCATTCATTGATGGACACTTGAGTTGTGTCCATCTATCGGCAACTGTGAAAAATGCCTCTATGAACATTGGTGTGCAGATGTCTGTTCGTGTCACAGTTTTCAGTTCTTCTGGATATGTTTCTAGTAGAGGACTTGCTGGATCATATGGCAGTTCTATATTTAGCTTCCTGAGGAGCTGCCTAATTGTCTACCACAGAGGCTGCACCATTTTACAATCCCACCAACAGTGAAGGAGTGTTTTTATTTCTCCACATCCTTTCCAGCATTTATTGCTTTCTGTTTTTTAATAATGGCCACTCTGTGTGGTGTGAGATGATATCTTATTGTCGTTTTGATTTGCATTTCCCTAATAGCTAGTGATATTGTACATTTTTTCATGTGTTTTTTGGTTCATTTGTATTTCTTCTTTGGAGAAATGTCTATTTAAGTATTTTGCCCATTTTAAAAAATTGGATTGCTTGCTCTTTTAGTATTGAGTTGTATGATCTCTTTATGTAGAATAGAAATCAAACCCTTATTGGATACATGGTTTCCAAATATTTTCTCCCATTGAGTGGACTGTCTTTTCACCTTCTTGACAAAGTCCTATGAACCACAAAACAAAAACAAAAACAAAAACAAAACAAAACAATAACACCACATACAACCAGGTCTTGGAGATGTTTTCCAATGTTCTCTTCTAGGAGCTTTATGGTTTCTGCTTTTTATATTTAGGTCTTTGAACAATTTTGAGTTAATTTTTGAATAAGGTATGAGATAGAGATCCTCTTTCTTTCTTTTGGCTATGGAAATCCAGTTCTCCCAGCACCATTTGTTGAATAAACTGTTCTGCTCAAGGCTGGGTGGGTTTGATAGGCTTATCAAAAATCACTTGACCATAGATGTGTGGATCTCTTTCTGAACCATCAATTCCATTCCATTGGTCTATGTGTCTATCTTCATGATAGTACCATGCTGGTTTTTTTTTAAAGATTTATTTATTTATTTAATATCCCCCCCTCCCCTGGTTGTCTGTTCTTGGTGTCTATTTGCTGCGTCTTGTTTCTTTGTCCGCTTCTGTTGTCGTCAGCAGCACGGGAAGTGTGGGCAGCGCCATTCGCCATTCCTGGGCAGGCTGCTCTTTCTTTTCACGCTGGGCGGCTTTCCTCACGGGCGCACTCCTTGCGCGTGGGGCTCCCCCACGCGGGGGACACCCTTGCGTGGCAGGGCACTCCTTGCGTGCATCAGCACTGCTCATGGCCAGCTCCACACGGGTCAAGGAGGCCCGGGGTTTGAACCGCGGACCTCCCATATAGTAGACGGACGCCTTAACCACTGGGCCAAAGTCCGTTTCCCCCATGCTGTTTTTTACCACTGTAGGTAGGTAAAATGATTTAAAGTCTGGAATTGAGAGTCCTCAACTTTGCTTTTCCTTTTTAAGATGTTTCTGGCTATTTGGGGCCCTCTACCCTTCCAAATAAATGTTATAATTGTGTTTTCCATTTGTTTAAAAACTACTGATGAAATTTTTATTGGTATTGCATTGAATCTGTATATCAATTTGGGAAGAATTGACATCTAATGATAATTAGCCTTCCAATCCATAATCATGGAATGTGCTTCCAACTATGTAAGTCTTTTAAAATTTCTTTTAGGCGGCGGACTTGGCCCAGTGGTTAGGGCATCCGTCTACCACATGGGAGGTCCGCGGTTCAAACCCTGGGTCTCCTTGACCCGTGTGGAGCTGGCCCATGTGCAGTGCTGATGTGCTCAAGGAGTGCCCTGCCACACAGGGGTGTCCCCGCATAGGGGAGTCCCACGCGCAAGGAGTGCGCCCCGTAAGGAGAGCCACCCAGCGCGAAAGAAAGTGCAGCCTGCCCAGGAATGGTGCCGCACACATGGAGAACTGACACAACAAGATGATGCAACAAAAAGAAACACAGATTCCCATGCCGCTGACAATAGAAGTGTACAAAGAAGAAGATGCAGCAAATAGACACAGAGAACAGACAACCGGGGTGGGGGGGAGAGGGGAGAGAAATAAATAAATAAATAAATAAATAAATAAATAAATAAATAAATCTTTTTTTAAAATTTTCTTTTAGCAATGCATTGTAGTTTTCTGAATACAAGCGCTTTACATCCTTGGTTAAGTTTATGCATAAATATTTGATTCTTTTAGTACTATTGTAAATGGGATTTTTTCCCTGACTTCCTCCTCAGATTGTGCATTACTAACATATAGAAACACCACTGATTTTTGCTTACTGATCTTGTATCCTGACACTCTACTGAGCTCATTTATTAGCTCTAGCAGCTTTGTTGTAGATTTTTCAGCACTATCTAGGTATAGGATCATATCATCTGTGAATAGCAAAAGTTTTACTTCTTCCTTTCTGATTTGGATGTCTTTTATCATTTTTTTTTTTTTTCTTGACTGATTGCTCTAGCTAGAACCTCTAGCACTATACTGAACAACAGTGGTGACACTGGGCATCCTTGTCTTGTCCTCAATCTCAACGGGAAAGCTTTCAAACTTTCACCATTGAGTACAATGCGAGCTGTGGATTTTTGATGTATGTTGAGAAGTTTTCTTCTGTAGTATTTTTACCAAGAAAGGATGCTGTATTTTGTCAAATGCCTTTTCTTCATCAATTGGTAGGATCATGTGTTTTTTCTTCTTTGATTTATTAATGTGATATGTTATGCTGATTGATTTTCTTGTGTTGAACCACCCTTGCAAGCCTAGTTGATCATGATGATTAACTATTTTAATCTGTTGCTAGATTCGATTAGCAAGCATTTTGTTGAGGATTTTTGCATCCATATTCATTAGGGAAATGGGTCTGTAATTTTCTATTTTCTTAATATCTTTATCTGGCTTTGGTATTAGGGTGCTATTGGCTTCATAGAATGAGTTTGGTAGTGTCCCTCCTTGTTCAATATTTTGGAAGAGCTTGCATGAGACTGGTGTTAAATCTTCTTTGAATTCACCTGTGAAATCATCTGGTCCTGGGCTTTTCATTTTGGGGAGTTGTTTGAGGACTGTTTTAATGCCTTTCTTGTGATTGGTTTGTTGAGGTCTTCTACTTCTTCTAGGGTCAGTGTAGGTTTTTCATACATTCCTAGGAATTTTTCCATTTAGTCAACATTGTCTACTTGGTTGGTGTATAGTTAGTTGCTCATAGTATCTTCTTATGATCTCTCTTATTTCTGTGGGGTCAATAGTAATGTTCCTGTTTTCATTTTTTATTTTATTTATTTGCATCTTTTCTCTTTTTTTCTTTGTTAAGGACTTGTCAAATTTGTTAATCTTCTCAAAGAACCAACTTTTGGTTTTGTTAATTTTCTCTCTTGTTTGTTTTTTTGTTCTCAATTTCATTTATTTCTCCTCTGATCTTTGCTATTTCATTCCTTCTACTTGCTTTGGGGATAGTTTGCTGTTCTTTTCCTAGTTTTTCCAGCTGTGTAGTTAGGTCATTGATTTTAGCTCTTTCTTCTTTTTAAATGTAACCACTGAGGGCTATAAATTTCCTTCTCAGCACTGCCTTCACTGCATCCCATAGGTTCTGATATGTTCTTGTTTTCATTTGTTTAAAGAAATTTATTGATTTCTCTCACAATTTCTTCTTTGATCCACTGATTATTTAAGAGTGTATTGTGGGAAACAGATATGGCTCAACCAGTTGGGCTCCCATCTGCCATATAGGAGGTCCAGGGTTTGATGCCCAGGGCCTCCTGGTGAGGGCAAGCTGGCACACACAGAGAGCTCACCTATATGGAGTGCCAGCCCATGCAGGAATGCCATCACAAGCAGGAGTGCGCCCTGCATGGGAATGCCGCCCAGTGCGGGAAAGCCACCCCACACAGGAGTGCCAGCTGATATGGAGAGCTGGTGCAGCAAGATGATGCAACAAAGATACAGAGGAGAGAAAATAAGAAGACATAGCAGAACAGGGAGTCAAGGTGGCACAAGAGAGTAATTGCCTCTCTCCAACTCTGGAAGGTCCCGGGATCGGTTCCCAGAGCCACCTAATGAGAATACAAGCAGACACAGAAGAACACACAGCGAATGGACACAAAGAGCAGACAACAGGGAATGGGGGGTGGGGGTGGGGGGGGAAATAAAATAAATCTTTAAAAAACATTTTTTTAAAAGAGTGTATTGTTCAATCTCCATGTATTTGTGATTTTTCCCTTTTACTGCCTGTTGTTTTCTAACTTTATTCCATTATGATTAGAGAAAGAACTTTGTATAAGTTTGATCTTTTGAATTTATTGAGATCTGCTTTGTGATCCAACACATGGTCTATCCTGGAGAAAAATCCATGAGCACTTGAGAAGAATGTATATCCTGCTGATTAGGTTTAGTCCATTTATCATATTATTCAAGCTCTCTTGTTTCTTTATTGATCCTCTGCCCAGATGTTCTTTCTAATGCTGAGAGTGGTGTAATTAAATCTCCAGCTATTATTGTAGAGATAGCTATTTCTACCTTCAGTTTTGCCAGTTTTGCCTCATGCATCTTGGAGCATCCTGGTTAGGTGCAAATACATTTATAATTGTTACTTCTTCCTGGTGAATTGCCCCTTTTATAAATATATAATGTCCTTCCTTATCTCTAATAACAATTGTGCTTTTAAAGTCTATTCTATCCAATATAAGTATAGCTACCCTAGCTTTTTGTTTATTTGTTTTGTTTTTTTACTGCAGGCATCAAATATCTTTTTCCAACCTTCGGCTTTCAATCTATTGGTATCTTGGGTCTAAGGCAAGTCTCTTGTAAACAGTATATAGATGGCTCATATTTTCTTATCCATTCTGCCATTCTGTGTCTTTTGATTGGGGAGTTTAAATCCATTAACATTCAATGTTAGTACTGAAAAGGCAGTTCTTATTTCACCCATTTGACTTTTGGGTTTTATTTGTCATATTTTACTTTCACTACTCTTTTTACACTTTTAGTTTCTTTTACTGATATAATCTTCATTTCTAGATTTTCTTCCAAGGCTCTCTCTCCTGTCTTTTCTTTTCAGGCTGTAGAACTCCTTTTAGTATTTCCTGCAAAGCCAGTCACTTGGTTACAAACTCTCTCAGTTTCTCCTTATCTGTGAATATTCTAAACTTACCCTCATTTTTGAAAGTTAATCTTACTGGATATAAGATTCTTAGCTGGCAGTTTTTCTCTTGCAGTATCTTAAATATATATCACTGCCTTCTTACTTCCAAGGTTTCTGATGAGAAATTGGCACTTACTCTTATTGGGTATCCCTTATATGTTATGCATTGCTTTTCTCTCACTGCTGTCAGAATCTTTTCTTTGTCTTTGTCTTTTGGCATTCTGATTAGTATGTGTCTCAGAGTCAATCTATTTGGATTTATTTGGATGGGAGTACATTGTGCTTCTTGGACATGGATATCTATGTCCTTCCTTGGGAAATTTTCTAACATGATTTCTTCTATTCCTTCTGCTCTCTTTCCCTTCTTTTCTCCTTCTGAGATATACATGACATGTATGTATGTCTCTTGCTGTCATTTAGTTCCCCAAGACCCTGTTCAATTTTTTTCCATTCTTTTAGTCATCTGTTCTTTTGTATGTTCACTTTCAGAGGCCATGTCTTCAAGCTCACCAATCCTTTCTTCTTCCTCCTCAAATCTGCTGTTATATACCTCCAGTGTATTTTTTTTTTTAAGATTTATTAATTTATTTAATTCCCCTCCCCTCCCCTGGTTGTTCTTGGTGTCTATTTGCTGCGTCTTGTTTCTTTGTCCGCTTCTGTTGTCGTCAGCGGCACGGGAAGTGTGGGCGTCGCCATTCCTGGGCAGGCTGCACTTTCTTTTCACGCTGGGCGGCTCTCCTCACGGGTGCACTCCTTGCACGTGGGGCTCCCTCACGCGGGGGACACCCTTGCGTGGCACGACACTCCTTGCGCGCATCAGCACTGCACATGGCCAGCTCCACACGGGTCAAGGGGGCCCGGGGTTTGAACCGCGGACCTCCCATATGGTAGACGGACGCCCTAACCACTGGGCCAAAGTCCATTTCCCTCCAGTGTATTTTTAATACACTGTGCCTTCCATTCCCATAAGATCTGCTATTTTTCTATGTATGCTTTCAAATTCTTCTTTGTGCTCACTCAGTGTCTTCTTTTTTTTAAGATTTATTATTATTATTAATTTCTCTCCCCTTCCCTGCTCCCCCCCCCCCCCAACTGTCTGCTCTCTGTGTCCATTCTGTGTGTTCTTCTGTGTCTGCTTGTATTCTTGTCAGCAGCACCCGGTATCTGTGTCTCTTTTTGTTGTGTTATCTTGCTGAGTCAGCTCTCCATGTGTATGGTCCCACTCCTGGGTAGGCTGCACTTTTTTCACACTGGGCGGCTCTCCTTACGGGGTGCAGTCCTTGCGTGTGGGGCTCCCCTATGCAGGGGACACCTCTGCATGGCACAGCACTCCTTGTGCACATCAGCACTGCATGTGAGCCAGCTCACCACATAGGTCAGGAGGCCCTGGGTTTGAACCCTGGATCTCCCATGTGATGGGTGAACGCCCTATCCTTTGCGCCAAATCCACTTCCCATTTAGTGTCTTCTTAATATCCTAATCTCTCTAGTTATCTCACTGAATTTATTAAGGAGATTTGTTTGAACATCTATGATTAGTTATCTCACCTTTATGCCATCTGGAGTCTTATCTTCCTGTTTCGTGGTATGGATTGTAATTTTTTGTTGGTGTATTGTCATCTGTATACTAGATGTATTTATTCTGGGTGCAGTTTCTCTTTTTAGTTTAGGACTTTCGTAATCTTTCTCCCATGCTAGTTCGTGGTGGGAGCTGAGGATGTGGTTGGTACCATAAGCTGTGAAGGCTGAAGCTGCCTGCATTACCTCAGGAACTGATAAAACTGCTCCCACCTTTCTCTTCCACCAGGGGTAGGGACAGAGCCACAGCCATGTTTAATAATCCAAGTCATGCAGGCCAAGACCATCTGTAGTTGCCTGGAGAGACTGAAGTTTCACACCACTTCCTCCCACCTGGGGTAGGGATGGTGCTGCAGGTGTGGGCAACAATTTATGCCATGTGGGTCCAAAACGATCACAGTTGCCCTGGTAGACTGACATAGCATTGCACTCCTCTTCCCATGCCAGGGGAGGGGATAAACCCTCTGGACTGCCCAACAATCTAAACCATGTGGGCCAAATATGCCTGCAGTTGCCCTGAGATGCTGAGGAATTACTGTCCCTTCTGTCCTTTAGGGGGTGGGAATGGAACCACAGGCATCCAACAGTTCAGTCAGTGTAGGTCAAAAGTGCCTGCCATTTCCTGGAGAGGCTGAGGAAACACCAGCCCCTTCCTATCCTATTAGGGGTGGGTTAAATCCACCTACATCCACCAGTCCAGTTTATGCAGGCTGAAATTGCCTGCCATTGCCCAGAAAGGCTGAGGAAACACAGCTCCCCTCCTATCCTACTTGAGGGCAGGGATGGAGCTACAGATGTCCCACTATTCAGTCTGTGTGAGCCAAAAACACCTGTAGCACCCAGGGAGGCTGAGGAAGCACCATTCCCCTCTTCTCCTATTGGGAGTGGGGGTGGAACTACAGCTGCACAACAGTCAAGTCCATGCAGGCCAAAAGTGCCTGCAGTTGCCCTGAGAAGCTGAGAAAATACCAGCCCCCTTCTATCCTATGGGGAGGAGGGTAGTGTGGAGATGGTATCAAAAGAGCTCAACAAACCAGTTCATGCAGGACAAAAGCATCTGCAGTTGCCCAGAGAAGCTGATGAAACACAGCTTCCCTCCTAACCTATTGGGGGACAGGGATGAAGCCCAGGTGTCCAACTATTCTGTCTGTGCCAGCTGAAAGCACCTACAGTTACCCATAGAGGCTGGTGCAGGTCCTGCCAGCTTCTTCCCTGCCAAAGGTAGGGCTGGAGATTAGACTAGGGCTGCACTCCAATCTGGGTGGAAATAAGCCAGTCCCTACAGTCACTGTGATTTTCAACCAGTCCTGCTTCCGTTCATGCCAGGGGGGGAGTTAAAATGGTGGCTACCAGCCTTTCTGACTTGGACTGGTTCAAACTTTAGCTGTTCTTAGGATTACACTTTAGCCAGCTAAGTTTACTAATCTGTAGCTGGAATTGGTGTCCAACCGTCTCTTCCATTTTTGGGAAATGGAGCTTCCATCTCCAGCCATGGAATAGCTCCTGAGGCAGCTTGTGCCACCAATGGAGGATGGTCACTGGCCTCCATGGAGTGCTCTACTCATGCAACTTCACCGCAGATGGGCAGTCTCCTTCCATTCTTTCAAGGATATTGTAGGATGCTCTTCTGGTCTCCCAGACATCCCCAACTTGTGCTTTAGATAGCTCCAGGTTATTACTAACTACACTGTAGGACAAGTTGACTCTTGGAGCTCCTTATTCAGCTGCCATCTTGCCTCTCCTTATCTCTTTTTATGGTTGAATAATATCCGGTGTATGGACATACCACATTTTGTTTATCCATTCATCTACTGACAGATACTTGGTTTGCTTCCAACTTTTGTCTGTGATGAACACCTGTGTATGGACATCTGTCCAAGTTTCTGCTTGCAATTCTTTTGAGTATATACCTAGAAGTAGAATTATTGGGCCACGTGGTAATTCCCTGTTTAGCTTCCTGAAGAAGTGCCAAATTGCTTTCCACAATGGCTGCACCATTTTACATTCCCACCAACAACATATGAGTGTCCCTATTTCTCCATATCCTTATCAACACTTATTTTCAGGTTTTTTTTACATTATTTTTCTTTATTTATCACCCCCTACCTCATGGTTCTCTCATCTGTCTGCTCATTTGTTTGCTCACCTTCTCCAGGAGGCACCAGGAACCAAACCCAGGACTTCCCACATGAGAGGCAAGCACCCCACAGCCTAAGCCACATCCACTACCTGCAGGCTGTGGCACCTGCTGGCTTATGGTATCTGTTTGTTGTAGTGGGGGCAGTCTAGTTTGTTGGTGGTGGGTAGCATCTAGCTCATTGCAGTGGGAGGCAGCATCTAGCTCATTGCTGTGGGAGGCAGCATCTGCTCATCTTCTTTTAGGAGGCACTGGGAGGAGGAGGAGGAGGAGGAGGAGGGGGAGGAGGAGGAGAAGGGGAGGGGGAGGGGGAGGGGGAGGGGGAGGGGGAGGAGGAGGCTAGAGCCATCGGTTTGTGACTTTTCCAAAATATTTTTTAATTTATTGAAATATATCATTCATACATAAACATACATAATACGTGTATAATAGTTGTGAACTTACAAAACAAATATATATAACATCAAATAAACATTTATAAAATCTCATCCTACCACCAATAACTTGCACTGTTTTTAAATTTTTTAGCTAATGATTAAGGAGCATTGTAAAAATATTACTACTAACCAAAGTAGTTTTACCCTAACCAATCCAATTCTTATTATCTTTATATCATTTATATATGAACATACTTAAACAATTAAGTGTATAGTAAAAGTTGTGAATGTACAGAGCAAACATGCATAACATCATACAGGGGTCCCATACATCAACCCTCCACCAACACCTTGCATTGTCATGAGACGTTTGTTACAAACTATGAAAGAACACTGTCAAAATCTTACTACTAATCATAGTCCTTATTTTACATTTGGTGTGTTTTTCCCCCAACCCACCCTATTTTTTTTTAATATAATTTTTTATGACAGAAGTTGTAAACTTATAAAACAATCATGCACATGTGCAGAATTCCCAAACACCCCTCCATCAACACCACAATGTGGTGTGTCATTTGCTACAGATAAAATAATATCATCTAATTGTTACCATGTCCATAGTGTACATTTGGCTCACATTTTTCACACTGCCTCAGTATCAACACAGTACATCTTTTGCATAGATGCAAGAATATTGTATTATTACTACTAACCACAGTCCATAGGTCACTCCAACTGTATTTTTCCCATGCTTCTCCACATTCCCATCACCCTGCAGTAGTGATATACATTAGTTCTAGCTTACAAAGGACACTCTTGCATCTGTACCATTAACCACAATTCTCACCCACCTCTTGGTTTACTGTGCTATCCAGTTCCTAGATTATTCTAAAGCATTCTGTCAATTGGTATTTACACAACTAGGCTACCATTTTCAGTCACATCCCCATTTATAAACTAGCTGTTACTCACTGTGTGTTACCATCCACTCTATACATTTCCACACTTTTACAGTAAAGCTAATTAAAACTTCTGCATACACTAAACATCCGTAGTCCACTTAGTCCTTCTCTTATCTCCTTGAAGAATCCACCACCTACCACCAGGTCTTGAAGATATTTTCCAGTAATTTCTTCTAGAAGTTTTATGGTTCTTGCTTTTATTTTTAGTTTTATTATCCATTGTGAGTTAATTTTTGGAAAAAGTGTGAGATAGGGGTCCTCTTTTCTTCTTTCAGCTGTGGATGTCCAATTTTTTCAGCACCATTTGTTGAATGGAATTGTTCTGCCTGAGCTGTGTGACAGGCTAGTCAAAAATCGCTTGACCATACATGTGAGGGTCTATTTCTGAAGTATAAATTTGGTTCCATTGGTCTATTGTGTCTTTCTTTAGACCAGTACCATGTTGTTTTTACTACTATAGGTAGGTATTATCATTTAAAGTCTGGAGATGAGGGTTCACTATTCCTTTTTGTGATGTTTCTGACTATTCAGGACTCCTTCCCCTTCCAAATAAATTTAATGATCATGTTTTCAATATTTTCTTTAATGCTGGTGTTATTTTTATCAGGATTGCATTAAATCTGTATATCAATTTGAGTAGAATTGACATCTTAATGATATTTAGTCTTCCAATCCATGAGCATGGAATGTTCTTCCAGTTATTTAGGGGGTTAGGGTTTTTTGATTTAACATTGAGTTGCAGTTTTCTAAATATAAGTGCTTCACATCATTGGTTAAGTTTATTCCTGACTATTTGAGTTTTATCTGTTATATTTTATTTTCACCACTCTGTTGACACTTTTAGTTACTTTTATTGATATAATCTTCATTTCTAGACTCTCTTCCAGGCCTCTCTCTCCTTTTTTTTTCAGGCTCTAGCACACCCTATAGTATTTCCTGAATTTCTGGTCTCTTGCTTAGAAATTCTCTCAGTTTCTGTTTATCTGTGAATATTCTAATTTCACCCTCGTTTTTGAAAGACAGTCTTGCTGGATATAAGATTACTGGCTGGAAGTTTTTCTCTCGTAGTATCTTAAATATATCAGACCACTGTTTTCTTGCTCCATGGTTTCTGGTGAGAAATCAGCACTTAATTTTATTGGGTATCCCTTATATGTTATGCATTGCTTTTCTCTTGCTGTTCCCAGAATTCTCTGTCTTTGGCTTTTGACATTCTGATGAGTATGTGTCTTGGAGTTGGTCTATTTGGATTTTTTCAGATGGGAGTATAATGTGCTTCTTGGACATGGATATCAATGTCCTTCAATAGGATTGGGAAATTTTCTACCATGATTTCTTCAAATATTCCTTCTGCCCCTTTTCCCTTCTCTTCTCCTTCTGGGACACCCATGACACGTATGTTTGCACTTCTTTTGTTGTCATTTAGTTCCCTGAGACCTTAAGTTTTTTCCATTCTTTTCATCTGTTCTTTTTATGTTCACTTTCAGAGGCCATTTCTTCAAGCTCACCAATCCTTTCTTCTGCCTCCTCAAATCTACCAATATGACTCCAAGGCTTTTTAAATTTCATTTATTGCACCTTTCATTCCCATAAGATCTATTTTCTATGTATGCTTTTAAATTCTTCTTTGTGCTTATCCAATGTCTTCTTAATATCCTTACTCTCTTTAGCCATGTCATTGACTTTATTAAGGAGATTTGTTTGAACATCTATGATTAGTTGTCTCAACTCCTTTATGTCATCTGGAGGCTTATCTTGCTCCTTTAACTGGGCCATAGCTTCCTGTTTCTTGGTGTGGATTGTAATTTTTTGTTGGTGTCTTGGCATCTGGATTACTGGAGTATTTATTCTGGGTGTGGTTTTTCTCTTTAGTTTAGGGCTTCCTGCCCTTTCTCCCTTGCTGGTTGTGCAGTAGGAGCTGAAGTTGTAATTGGTGCTACAAGCTGTGGAGGCTCAAGCTGCCCTCATTTCACCAGGGGCCAATGAAGCTTCTCCCAAATTTCTCCTTTGCCAGGGAACAGAGTCACAACTGTGTGGAATAATTCATGTCATGCAGGCCTAGACTGTACTTGCCCAGAGAGACTGATGAAGATTCACACCCCTTTCTCCCCTGCCTGGGGCAGAGATGGAGCTTCAGTTGGGGGCAGCTATCTATGCAGTGTGGGTCCAAGATGACCACAGTAGACTTCTGATTTTCAGTCTGTGCCAGCCAATGTTACCTGCAGTTACCTGGATAGACTGGTGAATGGTCCACTAGCCTCTTCCCTGCCAGAGGCAGGGCTAAAGCCTAGTCTAGGGCTGCAGGCCAATCTGGGTGAAAGAAATCGGTTCCTACCATCACTGTGATTTTTGGTCAGCCGGGCTTCTCCTCAGGCCAGAGGTGGAGTCAAAATGGGGACAACCAGCCTCTTTCTGATTTGGGCAGATTCACACCCCAGCTGTTCCCAGGGTTATACTTTAGCCAGCTGAGTCTACCAATCAGTAGCCGAAATTGGCAGCCAACCATCTCCTTCTCCCATTTTTGGGAAATGGAGCTTCCAATTCCAGTCACAGAACAGTTCCTGGAGTGGCTCATGCCACCAGAGTAGGATGATCACCGGCCTCCACAGCTTGGCTGATAATTTCCCAGAGAGGCTGGCGCAGGTCCCCGCAGCTTCCTCCCTGCTGGAGGTGGCACTGGGGCCTAGGCTAGAGCTGCAATATGATCTGGGTGGAAAGAAGCTGGTCCCCACCAGCACTGTGGTTTTCAGTCCATCCCTGTTCCCCCACGCCAGGAGCAGCATTAAGATGGCAGCTCCTGGCCTCTTTCTGACTTAGACAGGCTCAAAGTTTAGCTGTTCTCATGATTACTCTTTAGCCCACTGAATTCACTCACCGAAGCTGAAGTTAGTGCCTAACCGTCTCCTCCTTCCCCATTTTTGGGAAGTGGAGCTTTCAATTCCAGCCGCAGAACAGCTTCCAAGGTGGCTTGTTCCTCCAATGGAGGGTGGATACTGGCCTCTGTGGCATGGAGCTCTCTACTTATGAGTCTTCTCTGCAGATGGGCAGTCTCCTCCTTCCATTTCTTCAAGGATGTGGCAGGATGCTCTTCTGGCCTCCTGGAGCCCCCAAACAGGTGCTTAAGCTAGTTCCAGATAGCTCTGGAGGTTTACTTACTGCCCAGGAGCAGGAGTTGACTCTAGGAGTGCCTTACTCTGCCACCACGTTGCTGGTTGTCCGTGTTTTATTTTGTCTGCTTTTCCAGTTGTTTATGGTGGAAGTGCAATTCCATAGCAGTTAATCCTTCATAGATGGAAGTGAAAATTTCTACACTAGTTGTTTTCTTTATTGGTTTATATTTCAAAATACCATTTGACTGAGGAGTGGGTGTAGTTCAGGGGTTTGAGCACCTGTTTCCGATGTATAAAGTCCTGGGTTCAATCCCTGGTACCTCCTTAAAAATATGCGTGTGTGCGCGTGTGTGTGTCATCTGACTAGTAGGTGGTGTCATAATTAAAAGTTAGTAGAGGGAAGCAGACTTGGCCCAATGGATAGGGCGTCCATCTACCACATGGGAGGTCAGTGGTTCAAACCCCGGGCCTCCTTAACCCATGTGGAGCTGGCCCATGCGCAGTGCTGATGTGCACAGGAGTGCCATGCCATGCAGGGGTGCCCCCCGCGTAGGGGAGCCCCCCATGCAAGGAGTGCACCCAGTAAGAAGAGCCGCCCAGTGCAAAAGAAAGTTCAGTCTGCCCAGGAATGGCACCGCACACACGGAGAGCTGACACAGCAAGATGACGCAACAAAAAAAGAAACACAGATTCCCATACTGCTGACAACAACAGAAGTGGACAAAGAACACGCAGCAAATGGACAGATAACTGGGGGGAGGGAAGGGGACAGAAATACATTTTTTTAAAGAAGTTAGTAGAGAGAAACAGATGTGGCTCAAGTGATTGGGCTTCCATCTACCATATGGGAGGACCCAGGTTCGATACCTGGGGCCTCCTGGTAAAGGCGTGCCTGTGCAGTGAGCCAGTGCCCATGTGGCAAGCCATGCAGCAAGATGATGATACAATGAAAGAGATGAAGGGGAGAGTCAAGGCGAGATACAACAGAAACCAGGAACTGAGGTAGCATAAGTGACACAGAGACTCTCCACATCGGAGATCCCCAGGATTGAATTCCGGGGAATCCTAGAGGAGAAAAGAAGAAGACAAGAAAAAGAGAAAATAGATACAGAAGATCACACAGCAAATGGACACAGACAGCAAAAACAAAAGGGCAGGGGGGAGGGGGAGGAAAAAAAGTTAGTAGAGACCTTTAAGAGAGAAAAGTGTGTTTGGAGTTAGTTCATGATTATGCTCAAGTTTTATAGTTCTACCAGGCTCTGTTAACATTTTTATAAAATTTTGACCTGGGAAAAGATCTTGATGAAGGAGTAAGTCATTAATTAAATTAACATTTAAAGTTGCTTTTTAAAAGTGTTTAAGTAAAGGATAATTCATGGACCCACTAAGTAGCAAACAAACTGAGATTGTGGAAATGAACTTTCTTTTTAATTAACAAAACTAGAACAGTGAACCAAGAATTAAAGATCCTATAATAAATCATGTGGGATTGCAATCACAAAGCAACTTTATTTTTGCCTCCTACTGCCCTTTAAATCCATCCCATGGGGCTAGGCTTCCCCTAGCTCTAGATGGAACCTCAAGTAAGCCCCCACAACTTTTCTAGTCAATCTTAGTTAATAATGATTTTTTAAAATTCCATAGTAACACAAAGTGCAAAAGTCTAAATTCAAAAATTTACATGTACAATCCCATGTTATAATCAAAATGGTTTATCAAGTTGAGACTTCTCTGGCAAAAGAGAGGCTTTTCTTGTTTACTAATGTTTCTGACCCCTCCAGGGAGGAAGAGCAGTAATGAGAGCTAGGTGAAGCAAGAGAAAACCGACATGCAGTTATGATAGGCACCAGCTTGTCACGTGCACTCCTCAGACACTTTTTAGAGTGGTTCACCTCTTCCCTTCTCTCAAGTATTCCTCGTCCACCATAACTAGAGATGCCTCATCCTTGAGGTAGGTGATGCCCCCTCCCCTGGCTCTTTGCTTCTGTTCCTTCCTCAGCTCTGAGTCTTAAGTTCACTTTCTTAAGGAGACCCCTTGTCCACTTTATCAGGCTCTAAGATAACCCCACGCCAGTTCTCTTACATACAGCCTACACTTCATCTTCAAAGACATGCATGCTTCCCTTTTCCCCAACTCCAGTAGAATCTGTACTCATCTCAGCCACTGCTGCATCATCAAAGCACCTAGCCAGCCACTGGCATCTTTTTTTTTTTTTTCTCCCAAATTCTACTCAATTTATTCATTTTTTAAAAAGATATTACATTAAAAAAATATGAGGTCCCCATTTGCTCCCACCGCCCCCACCCCACCACTCCCCCCACAATAACACTCTCCCCCATCATCATGTCACATCCATTGCGTCTGGTGAGTACATCTCCGGGCATCGCTGCACCCCATGTCCCGTGTTCCACACCATAGCCCACACTTTCCCATGTTCCATCCAGTGGGCCATGGGAGGACATACAACATCCGGCAATTGTCCCTGGGGCACCACCCAGGACAACTCCAAGTCCCGAGAATGCCTCCACATCTCTTCTCTTCCTCCCCTTCCCCACACCCAGCAGCCACCATGGCCACTTTTTCCACATCAATGCCACATTTTCGCGATTATTAACCACAATAGTTCATGAATAGAATATCATTAACTCCACTCTGATCCTTACTGTATTCCTCCTTCCTGTGGACCTTGGCTTGGTGTGTCCATTCCACATCTATGTCAAGAGGAGGCTTAGATTCCACATGGATATTGGATGCAATCCTCCTGCTTTCAGTTGTAGGCACTCTAGGCTCCATGGTGTGGTGGTTGACATTCTTCAACTCCATGTTAGCTGAGTGGAGTATGTCCAATAAATTAAGAGTGTAGGAGCTGAAGTCTGTTGAGGTCAGGGCCTGGCTATCATATTGTCAGTCCAGAGATTCAAATCCCCTAGATATATCTTAAGCCCCAGCACCAACTACGATTCCAGTAAAGTAGCATGAAAGGCTTGTGAAGAGAGATCCCATCTTAGTCCAGCTCCATCACACAGAAACACCAGCTCCAAAGAAGGGCTAACTGGCATGGCAGTGAACCCCACCTGCCATGACCATAGAACCTGAGCCACTGGCATCTTATCCTTTAGATTTTTCCAGGCAGGAGTCAGTCTAGCCCACCAGATCACCAACCTACAGGGGGTACATACAGTAGGTAATCCACTGAGGCCTTTTTCCCAAGCCTTGAGGTAAGGGGCAAGTGGCATGCTCTACTTCCCCTTGGGGGCCTCAAATCACCCCGTGATGGTTAGGCTAATATGTCACCTCAGCCAGTTATTGGTGCCCAGTTGTTTGGTCAAACAAGCACTGGGCTAAATGTAATAAAAGGGAATTCATGGACTTTAATCAGTGAGTTGATTGCATAGATGGCTGATTACATCTACAATCAACTAATATGAAGGCCTTAAAAGGGGAAGTGATTTCAGCATTTAGAAAAAGAATTCCCAGTTCTATATCAGACAGCCAGCGTCTCCTCGGAACTCATTAAGAACCTGCAGAGACCCTGGTTTGCAGCCTACCCTGAGGAATTTGGACTTGTGCATCCCCACAGTCACGTGAGAGAATTTTATAAAACTTTATATACTATTTACAGCTATCTCCTGTCAGTTCTGTTTCCCTTGAAAACTCTAACAAATATACACACCAATGGCTTTCTTCAAAGATATAAAATCTACTTTCTTCAATTCTAACTCCTGACTCTTTTATACCCTCAAAGTGGATGGGAGGATTTAAGAGTGTTAAGTTTTTGACCACTTCCTTTATAAATCCTATACATGGTACAGGTATGTGGTATCTATTGATACCTGCTAAAATATCTATTTTAACCTCTTGTTACATGTGCAATTGAATATCTACATTTATTATTTAATATAACAACTACCATTGAGATATTCTGCCCCAGACATGGCACTAGAGCCTCTTTACATACATCACATTTCACAATATTAATAGTTAATATTTGTTAACTTTGATTTAGCACTCCATTACTAAGAATTCATAGATAACTGACATTAAAAAATCTGAAGTTTAGTAAACAAAAATATATAAATATATTGGACTTCATCAAAATTAAAAACTTTTGTACATCAAAGGACATTATCAAGAAAGTGAAAAACCTACAGAATAGAAAAAAATACATTTGGAAACCATTTATCTAATAAGGGTTTACTATGCAGAATATATAAAGAACTCCTGCAGCTCAACAATGAAAAGACAAACAATCCAATTTAAAAATGGGCCAAGGATTTGAATAGACATTTCTCCAAAGAAGAAATCAAATGGCCTATAATAAGCACATGAAAAGATGCTCAACAGCATGAGCCATTAGAAAAACCAAAAACACAGTATCTACTCACACCCATTAGAATGACTATTATTTAAAAATCTGAAAATCACAAATATTGGCAGGGATGTGGAAAATTAGAAACCCTCTTGCATTTTGGTAAGGATGTGGAATGATGTAGCTGCTGTAAAGGTTCCCCAGAAAGTTAAGTATAGAATTACCATATGACCCAGCAATCCCATTTCCTGGTATATACCTAAAAGAACTGAAAGCAGGGAGTTGAACAGATATTTGCACACTGATGTTCATAGTGGCATTTACTCACAATAGCCAAAAGGTGGAAACAACCCAAATGTCCACCAACAGACGAATGGATAAAAAAAAAAAAAAAGTGGTATATACATACAGTGAAATAAAATTCAGCTATAAAAAGGAATGAAGTTCTGATACATGTGACAACACGAACCTTGAGACATGTTGAGTAAAATAAACCAGACACAAAAGAATATTGTGACCTCACAGACATGAAATAAAGTATGCAAATGCATAGAACAAGAAATTAAAATACAGATTACCAGGGTCACTGGGAAGGAATGAGTTAATTTTTAACTGGAACAGAATTTTTGTGTGGGGTGATGGAAAAGTTTTGGTAATGGATGGCATTGTGAATGTCATTAATACCACTAAATTGTATACTTGAAAGTATCGTTTCAAGGAATTATGATGAAAATGGAAATGCTTATAGTATCACAATAGCAAACTTTTGAAAATCTGTAGAACTAAGTCCATATAAACTATGGACTTTAATTATAATATTGGTTTATCAATTGTAACATACCACATTAATACAAAATGTTAATAGGTAAAATTGTGTGTGAGGGAGAATTATATGGGAATTCTGTACTTTTTCTGTATGAATTTTCTGTAAACCTACAACTGCTCCTAAAAATTATTTTTAAAAAGACTCTAGGTATACTTATCTTTTAAAACAAAAATATACTGAGTGCAGGTCCTGAGAGATTCTTAGTAAGAAAAATTATTCTGTAAGCCAAATCATGAAACTTCAGATCTGGAAAGGATGTTAGAGGTAGCTTAGTCCACCCCATTCAGTTCCTTTAAGCAGCAGCGAAGGTCCTGAAAGGCTGTGACTTGCCCAGTTATCACAGTAAGAGGAAATCAGAAGGTGTAGGTTACTGCTAGGTATGGCTGCCTCTTATTTGTTATTAAAAAAAAAAAAAAGGATAAATTAATATTGCTAAATGAATTATAAAAAGACAAGTGTCCAGGGTTTTAAATACACTTTGAAAATAAGTGTATATAATAACACAGTGATGTTATTTATCTACCTATCAAGTAATAATGGGAATCTAGTATACACAAAGCATTCCTTTCAAGAAATACAACCACCACAAGCTTTTAGGGCTAGCAGGAAGCCTAGAAATAATTTAATCTAATAATACATTTTGTAGAAAATAAAACTGAGGCACTAAGAAGGCCACACAGAAAATTAAGGGCTCTAATCATAAAAGTTAGGCATTTTGACAGACTCATAAACTATTGGTTAGCTCTACCTTCAACTCTGAGACCTCAAAATCACATTTTATAGCCTGAAGTGCTAATTAAATCAGAGGAATTATGGACATACTATTTAGAGGTAGGAGTAAATAAATTAACCAGGCCATGAGACCAGGGACCCAGAGATCTTGTCTTCCAAGATCCACATACTACATTTGCTCTTTGTATTTCAGACAGCACTTGGGTAATGCATAATCTCAACTTTCCTAATTCTGGCCTTTGAGTTAAATTTACTCTTTTTTTTTAGGATTTTATTTTTATTTCTCTCCCCGTCCCCCCATTGTCTGCTCTCTCATGTCCAATCGCTGTGTGTTCTTCTGTGTCCACTTGCATTCTTGGCGGCACTGGAAATCTGCATCTTTGTTGTGTTATCCTGCTACATCATCCCTCCGTGTGTGCAGCATCACTCCTGGGCAGGCTGCAACGTTTTTCACGCGGGGCGGCTCTCCTTGCACATGGGGCTTCCCTACATGAGGAATACCCCTGCGTGGCATGGCACTCCTAGCGTGCTGCAGCACTGCACGTGGGCCAGCTCACCACACAGGTCAGGAGACCCTGAGTTCAAACCCTGGACCTCTTACATGGTAGGCAGATGCTCTATCAGTTGAGCCACATCCACTTCCCTACATTTAGTCTTGATGACCACACAGCTACTGCAGTATTTGCATCATGAGATAAATCGGTAACCCTACCTCTTATAGCAAATGCTGCCCTCACCCAGTGGAAAAGTTAAAATGATCCTTCCAAAATATTATCAACCATGTCCAAAAGATCTATTTCAAATCTATGTTTTTCTATTATTTTGAGACATAACTGATAATACCCAGTCAATATGCTTTTTATTGGATTTAAAAGTAAAAGAATGAAAAAAAGACACATTAAAATGCTTTTAAAAGACATTCCACTTGGGTTTGAAGTTATCTTGCGGGTTTTTTTTGTTGTTTTTTTTTACTGTTCATAATGGCTTTTACTTGCTTTGCCAAAATCAAAAGCTCTCAGGAGGCCCAGTGGTATGAACAAAAGCACTGAAATCAAAGAATTTCCAAGTTTTAATCTGTCAGAGACTGGCTATGTGGTACTTGGGAAAAAGTCATTTAACCTTCTCTGTCAGTTCCCACTTCCCTACAATGACGATAAAACTACAGCAATATCTCTCCTGGTACTGTGTGAATCAGCTAATTAAAGCTAATTAAGCCCCTGGAAATAATCAGAAAATATTGAGAAAGTGCTGAGTTATAATTTATAGGCCAGTGACAGTCACAACATTCTTAAGGGATAAGATTCTATAGAGAAAGCACAATTTCTATTGGTTATTACTAATCACCCACAGCTTAAAAATAAATTCTTGAGCTTTCCATATGGGGTAGGGAAGAGAAAAATCTCACAATGTTGTTCAACAACACCGTCTTTATTCAAAAATATATATCTATGAGACATTTCAGAATATACTGCTGTCTCCAATGACAGCCTATACTTCTAAATAAAGTCCTAAATTAATATACAAATTTAAGCTTTAAAAATATTCTTTGAAGGAAAAAAAAAAAACACAACAAAGGAAGATTAAAGACTTTCTGAAGATGACCTAAAGGAAAGGTCCTTTGAGGCCTAAGGAGAAAAAACACAAAAACAAAAACCACCCTCCCTCCCCCTTCCCCAAATCACCTTATACATACAAGGGAAAAAGATCATTTAAATTAAACAAATGAAGTAAAGCACACTTTGGGAGGATAGGGGAGAACTAAGATTTTAAAAACAAAGTCATTTCATTAAAGAAACAAAAAACAAAAAAAAAACCCTAACTTCCTCACAGGAAGTCCACTAGTAACAGGTATTAAGAGGCCAACACATTCACTTACATAATTGCTACAGTTTCATTTCTTTTTCTGCTGTAATAATTATGCACCAATTGCTGGTCAAAGACTCAGATGAAACACAGCAGGAGGCTATGTCCATTATGTTATAACATGTTCATCTAGCTGATCAGAGCAAATTATCTACTATATCCTTTTGCTTAGTTTGAGGCTGGTAAAATTTTGCTTCCCTGGCGAAAGCACAGAGAATGTCCAAGATGGATCTGTTCAGAAAGCTCATATGTAGGGCTAAATCAGCACACCATATGGGTATGGGGGAAGATATGCAGACCAGCAAAGACTAGAATTTACCTTGCAATTTTAGTAAAACACCTACTGCCCTATGGCCTCTGGGAGAAAACGTTTAGACTCATCAATTTACAGTGACAGAACAGGCAGTGTAAATAATCATACAACACACAGTATTCAAATCTGAAAAACAGCTTAAACGCTACCAGGTTCTACACAGAATTGAACTGAATACCTGTTATGACTTTCCACTGTTCTCACTTCATGGCAGGCAGGAGAGCTTCTTGAAGGGAAACTTGTACTTTTTAAAAACATAGGCTATATTTAACATATTTAACATGTAAAATTATATATAAATGGCTTTTTGGTAATCCTGAAAATAGCAATCAAAACTATGGAGATTCTGGAGCCCCCCCTCCATTGAATTCCTTTTAATAGCTTTTGGATTTCAGCCTCTGGGATATAATTCCTATTACGCTATTAGGGCAAATTGTTTTCTGCCCTTTCCAATGTCAAAATTAAGTCTGCCAAATCAGAATGATTTACAGTTAGCAGGCCCATCCTTTACTAAAAGCAAGATTTAAAAAATCCTCTAACTACATTATAGTCATAATGTCAGCTGGCATGATAATATGATTAAAACCCAAAATTAAAATCCCCAATCCCCTTCCCTTGCCCTATATGAGCTATTCAGTAAGGTCTGATGCAAAGTACTCATCCTCATATAGGCACAAGGACACATGCAGTGGCATGGACTGACAGATGAACATGCACAGAGTGTCATACCTGCAAGGGAGATGTTTCAAGTTTAGTCACCATACTGTGGACATATGCCCACCCAATGGATT
This sequence comes from Dasypus novemcinctus, assembly GCF_030445035.2. Lineage (NCBI taxonomy): Eukaryota > Metazoa > Chordata > Mammalia > Cingulata > Dasypodidae > Dasypus > Dasypus novemcinctus. Next base: position 41,604,366 of record NC_080696.1, on the reverse strand, counting down.
CAATGTTAGTGTGTGTCCTCCCACCCCCCCAAACAAAAGGGTCAAAGCAACACTCATGCAGAACCCAGACCCCTGGCAAGCCTGTGTGTGAAGCCTTTACCTTTTGGGGATCACCAGTTCAGTTTCCAACAACTGCCTTCTTAATCAATAGGGACGGAAGGACCATGTATTTGGGAATGTGCTCTATGACACAGTGGATGGGACATTTAGTAAGTGCAGCCTGGGAAGGTTGTATGTAGGAGCTTGAAGCAAATAATTTAGTTTTTAACTCATGTTTGAGATCCCTGTTATTATCTCTGAACTGTGACTTCATGTCTTCAGATCCACTTTGGATCTTATTGCTAAATTCTCTAGTCTGCTTACAAAGTAAATGTTCCTAAACTTTGTGCATCACTAGTAGAAGTACTGGCAAGAAAGGATCAAAGATTTGGCAAACTTTTTATGGCAAAGCTGCTCAACAGTTGTGCCTCCAACCTTTAGAGGCTGGTGGTACCTAGGAAATCCAAAGTCTCCAGAGGTGAGTCCCTCAGTGGAAGGCTGTACCTGACTGAACAAGGCCAGCTCAGAAAGAAAGTTGCTTTCATGAGTAAACGCTGCCATGAGGGACAAATGTTCTTTTGAAAGCTTCTAAGTGCACATGATTTTTGCAACTTCTTAGGTGTAAAGAGAGCATTTAAGAATGGAAAACCATCAGGGCATGAAAACATGAAGTGGGAGAGTCTATTCTTTCCAATTATGAATCTAAACCGGATTCCACTCCTCACTGTTCTGAATTGTGCTCAGCATGAAAGGCTGGAGAGAAGAGTTAAGAGTCTGTGTTCTTTCTTGAAGGCAAGGGCCAGGTGGAGGAGGGATAGAAGCAGGAGCTTGAAGGTCATTTCCAACCATGACTTGAACCCTCTTCTTCCTGCTGGTATGGATGGGAATCTGGGGCCACACACCATCTGTTCTAGTCAGTTGAAAACAGGTCACCAGCAGAGGGCAGGGGGGCCAAGCCCCCTGTGACATTAGGCAGCAATGAGAGGTCTGGTAAGCTCTGAATATGGGATTTTAGTTCCTTGCGGACTTGGGTTACCCGAGCAAGTTTCTGTTTATATTCCTAAGGAGACAAAGAGAAGACAAAGCATTTAAATAACATCTGTGTGTGCTAGATGGATATGTTTAAGAAGTCAATGCTGTTTACCCTTTTGCTTTCTCCTTCTCCCCATCCCTTCCCTGTTGAGCTATACTACAATGCTAGTTTTCAAACTCTCAAAAGGCAAAACTTATCGAACAGGAAAGCAGAGTATAATACTAACAATGGCACATTAAATGGTATTCAACTTAGCATTACAGATGTGGAAGTAAAAATCAGTGGCATTCAGTACTCACATTCTCTATGCATTGGTTCAAGATTCGTTAAAAAACAAAATACTGACACTAAAGCTTTACACTCATTTTGGAGACCCATCTAGAAAGGGTAAAAAAAATCACTATAAAGTTATACTTTCTGTGTTAAAGCTTAGAGGTTAATTCAGATTTACTTTTTTCAGAGATTTGTATTTGTAGCAGAACCCATTATTTAAAAAAAGCAAAGAAGCACTACAGAAGCTCAAAATACCCCACTGCCACTATCTGTGTCTAGGACCCCCTCACTGAACAAATCTAAATAGTCTCCATTCCCATAATTTTTCCCAAACATGTCACCAGACTTATATCTTCCAAAAGCACAGTTTTCATTAAGTTACTCCTTTAAGAAACTGAAGAATGGCATGGCACTCTCTCCATGACTGTTCAGAGCTCAAGGTCTTCTAAAATCAGACCCTGCCCAAATGTGTTTCTCACAACTCCCCGACCCCCTTGGCACAAGCCATTCCCTACATGGGCAGTTGTTCAGGATTCTACTGAAGTCCGGAGGGACCTCTTTGCTCTTCAGGTCCCTGCAAACCCCTGACTCCAGTCCTATGCATACCTGCTGAACTCTGTCCAGGAAAATCTTTCCTCCTCAACTAGGAGACGGGTTTTCCATCTCTCCCTGCCCCTCCTCACCCCTTCCCCCCGCCCGTTGTCTGCGCTCTTGTGTCCATTCGCTGTGTGTTCTTCTGTGTCCACTTGCATTCTTGGTGGAATCTGCGTCTTTCTGTTGTGTCATCTTGCTGCATTGGTTCTCTGTGTGTGCGGGCCACTCCTGGGCAGGCTGTGCTTTCTTCACATGGGGCAGCTCTCCTTGTGGGGCACAATCCTTGCACGTGGGGCTCCCTTTCACGGGGGACACCCCTGCAAGGCATGGCACTACTTATGTGCGGCAGCACTGAGCATGGGCCAGCTCACCACATGGGCCAGGAGGCAATGGGTTCAAACCCTGAACCTCCTATATGGTAGGCAGATGCTCTATCAGTTGAGCCACATCTGCTTCCCAAGGGGCTGCTTTTTATCCTCTCTCTGTATACACAACAGTCTTCTATGTTCCTATACAGCATGAACCCCCTGATGACAAGAAGTGAGTGCATTCTTTTCTTTCCTCAGCTCCCAGAAAAAGGTAGACTCTTGGTAAATTTGTAAAAGCATCTGCATTATGGCCCCCTACGGTCCTTTTTTTCTCTAGCTGCCTTAAACCCTGTAGGTGTTTCTGCCAAGAACGACCTTGAGAATGGGACCTTGCTAATTAAAACCTCTTCTGCAGGACTGTAACAGAAATCATCGAGCTGAGAATCAAAGACCTGAGTTTAGTTCTAGCTCTGCCTCTAACTTGATGTGTAAGTGTGGAAACTGGACCACATCACTAAGTTCTAGATTCCTTGATGCTAGATACCTTATGTACACTTGGGGAGGCAAAGGGTTTGAGAATAAAAAGATAAGCACTCTGGGAAGAGTGATGACCAGAAAACAGGCCAAATGAAGAATAGTTAGTTCAGGTTGTAAAGACAAAAATCCAAGTAAGGATACAAGGAGGGACTAGATTCCCTAGACTAGCCCCTGAGGCTCTACCCCTCCCCCACATTACTGCAGGCAATCAGCCAGCCACCTGAAGAGCAGCCCAAGAGACCATCAAATGAACCCTTGTCCAGGAGCTAGGGGCAGAAAGCAAGCTTTCCTAGCACCCCACTTTTTTCCTTTGTAAGCTCATTATAACTAAAATTAAACAATGATTTACATCAATTGTTAATAATTTCCCCATTGACTAGTAAGCTCCAGGAGGCGGGACCAGGTCATCTGCTTCACCCCAGTATCTACCAATAGTGCTCAATAAATAGTGACTTTCAACACAACTGCCCAATAAATTAACATATAAAACCTGACATTATGTATAAGTAAATCATATTAAATAATCTTCCTAAAACCCAGACTCTGGTCAACTGTCACCTTTTACTCTATTGGTTTTCAAATATAAGGATCTGAAATACCAAGTTTCCCTGTCCCTTCCCCCTAAAAAGTTTTTTTCTTTGCTTGCACATATTTTGAGGGAAATAAATACATAGCATGAAAATCAGTATTCTATTACTGGACATGAATTCATTTAATAAACTCCTCAATGCAAGGTATAAAAAAAATAAACTAGTTACTCCATATGACCCCCTGCCTCTCATCCAAATCCTCTGACCAGAGCTGACAAAATGAAAGCTACTTCAACTTGGAGCCATCTACTCTTGACAGCTACAGAGCTCTCCAGTGAGCTGAACTGAGATCAGAATCCAAGGCTCATGTGGAGGAATGGGAACACTCATCCACTGCTGGTGGGAATGCAGAAGGATCCAGCCATTCTGGAGAACAGTTTGGCAGTTTCTCAAAAAACTAGCTACAGATTTGCTATATGACCCAGCAATTCCACTGCTGGGTATATACCCAGAAGATCTGAAAACAAGGACACAAACTGATATATGCACACCAATGTTCATAGCAGCACTATTCACTATTGCCAAAAGTTGGAATCAACACAAATGCCCATCAACAGATGAATGGATAAATAAAATGTGGTATATACCTACAATGGAATACTACTCAGCTATAAGAACAAATATACTACAAACACATGGGATAACATGGATGAATCTTGAGAACCTTATATTGAGTGAAGCAACCCAGGCATTGAAAGACAAATACTATATGACTTCTCTGATATGAAATAAGTAAACCAAGCTGTCTCAGAGAGCTAGAGACTGGATGATAAACTTGAAGGTAGTTGGAAGGTAGAGGAAGGTTGTGAGTGACAGCTACTTGCGTGAAATCTATGGTAAACTGGAGGTATTGTATTTGTACAGGGAAGGGATAAATTGGGGTCACAGGACTAACTTTGAGTGGGGCTGTGTGGGCTTTAGGGGTGCTAGGGGTGGGAGGATGGGTCAGATTGCCTAAGAAATTGGGGAAAGGGTGAGGGGAACATTTGATCATGGGAGACTGTCAGGTATGTGGTTGAAATTGTGGTGCAGAGAAAACTCTTTAGAAAATGTAATATGGAAGGTTGCATGTTTGGGATGCTTAAGGGGGTGGCATCTGACACAGGGTGAATGTGTGAGTGCTCATTTTGTCATAGTGGATTATATCATTGAGTGGAGACCCATACAATGAGAATGAAGGTATACCCACATCCTGGGGAGGACTGATGTTCTCAAACAGAGGGAATTGTATCTCTTGAGAGAATCGGTGGCTCCCAATGGGTTAGGGCAGTCAAGTATGTCAAGCCCTCAACATTTTTCCAAGTATCTCTCAATATGGTCCCTCAAGTAATGAAGATTGATTGTCATGGTGGGCCCTGAGGGGAGGGGGAAAGAGGTGTTGAATACATGGAATCAGGGTAACTGTGGAGCAATGGTGAAGAGTTCCACAGGACCATGCCATGATGGATATAGGTCATGTTAAATTACACCAAAAATGTATAAAAGTCTGGAGGCTAAAATGTAAACCATAATGTAAAACATAAGATAACTAAAAATTTAGAAAATTGTATAGTCTAAAATATAAACCATGATGAAACCCAAATGGAACCATGTTTGAAAGCTATCGTTTCAGTATGTCTGTATTAGCTGCAGCAAATATAATATGAACATGTAAAAAGATCACTGTTGGGGAAGGGACAAAGGGTTTGATGTTGGATATGTGGGAGTACCATATATTGTATATGTGAATTACTGTGACCTAAAACTTATGCCAAGAGAAACTTAATAATCAGGAAAAAAAAAAAAAAAGAAAGAACGGAGGTAGACACTGAGGAAGAAATGGAAGAAATTGCCTTGCCACTATACATACAGGGCAACACCTGTGGCTTTTTCATTTTTTCATTTCTTTGATAGCCCAATTTATTTTTCCTTTATTTAATTTTTCTAAATTTCTATGTATTCTGTATCTAACTTTTAAATCCATTACTATATTCCATTTTTCTATTAATGGAAACCTGGGTATCCTTTTTGAAGTTCTGGACTACAGAGAGGTTCAACTATGGTGCAGGAGGAGCACTCATGTGGAGTATCATTAGTGGGGGGGCACACGGTTGGGAGGGAGTTCTCCAGGGCATGTATATAGGGTACATAGAAAGGTTTGGATATTTTCATAGTGGTTTCAGTTGGAAACGACAGATGAGAGAGTGTTGAATTCATGACCAGGGGAGCTCTATCACATTCCCTAATGGAACAACAACAATCCCCCAAGTGCAATGGCAAAGACCAATAAAGATAGATGGTCCAACGATGAGCCCTTGATACTGATGGTTCCGATTATGAGCCTGTGTGCCTGAAATATGAACTAAGCCTATAGCTGTGGGGTGCCTAAGAATTACCTCCTGAGAGCCTCCATGTTGCTCAAATGTGGCCACTCTCTAAGCCAAACTCAGCATGTAGATGCATTGCCTTCTCCCCAGCGTGGGGACATGAGTCCCAGGGATGAGCCTCCCTGGCACCGAGGGATTACTACCAAGCACCAGCTGATAATGTAACTACAAATAGACCATGAACAAAGAGGTCAACTCAGACCAGCAGAATAGCTTAACCTACATGTGATATCAGGTGTTAAAAACTGCATTTTGACCTTCGATAAAAGGGGGAAATGGAAAGGACAAATGAGTTTATATGGCTATGAGTCTCCAAAAAAGAGCCAGGAGGTCATCAGGGGGTGATGCTTATGCATGCCTCAGCAGGGTACCAGAGACAGCCAAGGTAGATGGAAACCCAGGTGCTGGTTCTCCTGAGGGCTGCAGCGACCCACAGGTTCTATGGTCAAGGCAGATGGCACTGGAGTTCAGGGCCATGTCAGTTGGCCCAACTTTGGAGTCTGTGTTCCTGAGTGTAATGGAGTTGGACTCAGATATAACCTTTCTACACACGCCTCTTCTGTTACTTTTACCAGACCTGTGGTTGGCATTTGGTTTGTTGTATACTCAGGAGACCTGAATCTCTGAACTGTCCATGTGACAGCCAGGCCCTGGGCCTCAGCAGACTTGCAGCTCCTACCCTCTGGTTCCTTGGACTTACCCTGGCCTGCTGACAGGGAGGTGAAGAGGGTCAGCGGTTCTCCAGAATGTATTCACCGGGTGCAGTGGATGTGCCACAATGATGGAAGAGGTTGTTGATGTGGGAGGAGTGGTATGGATGGGGTGGGGTGGGGGTTATATGGGGACCTCATATTTTTTTAGTATAACATTTAAAATAAAATAAAGAAAAAAAAAGAAAAAAAAAAAAAAAGAATCCAAGGCTCCTCACTCTGACGTGATTTTCTGACTAACTTAGAAAATTCACTGTGGTTAAAAGGGGAGGAACTTGATTTGATCCAATCAGAAACCGCCTTAAGTTCAAATAACACTCTCCTAAGCAATGTTTTTAAAAAAATCCCATTCGTTCCTGTTTGGGAGGGTATCCACTGTGCTTAGGCTATTACATTCTAGATACCACCCAAGAAACTTCATTTTAATAACAGGAAATTTGCTCAACATTCAAAATCTCTCCTTGGGCTACTCTGAAACCTGACAGATTCTGCCTACACTTCCTCATAGCACTGAGTGACACTTTCCATTGGGCATTTTAAGAGTAAGCACATAAACCTAGAAGGAGAAAAGGGTGAGAGAGTAGGATTGTCACTGTGCCCTCAGCAACTTCTATTCTCAGAAGAAATTCCAACCTCTTTTCACAATACCACTAAAACCAACTTCAATGTGATGAGACCCATTCAAATTCTTTAGACTCATTCAAGTGTGCTGCAATCCCACAATCTCTTCAGTACAGCAAGTACCACTTAAGTGGAGAACTAATGTGGCAAGGTGGTCACGTGTTCCATGTTTAAAATGCCTTATACCTGCATATAATACAGGACCAAGCCTTTAATCTAACACTCATGCTACCCTGCCTAGCACAGGAATTCGGGAGCAAGACCTCACAATTTATCCACAGGACAATGTATCACAGCACTCCTGCTCATCAGTCTTTCCCTCTACTTTGCACGGCTCTTCCCTTCATGCCAGTCTTCAGACAAAACCCCACTACTCATCATAAGCAAGGGAAAAAATGGCAAATTCACTAAGTTTTCCTTTCCCGTGCTTTTCCTTTCCTGCTTGTGCATAATTTATGTTGGGGTGGTAGTAGAGGTGAGGGGTCAGCTGAACCCTCCATTTGGCTGCAAACTCTGTTACAGCAGCAAACCCTGCTTCACCTCAGAGAGAATGTGGGAAACCATGAAACAGATCAGAGTCATGTCAGATTTGCTGCTGCTCCCTGTTACAGGACCCTTTGAGGAGGGGAAGTAGAGTGGGCAGCAGGCACCTGTGATAAACTGCCTGTGTTTATTTGACTGCCAAGAAATGTTTAAAATATGGAGGGTAAGGCCCAATGTGTAGTTCTGAGATAATACCTAGGATTTATGTTCCTGGCAAAGCTGTAGAATTTTGTCTCATAAAAGACTCCCCTAATGGGTAGGAGAAAAATGTGTCGCGCATCCCTCTGCTTCCTGTGGATCCAGCTGACATTGTGTGAACACAGACAATCACAGGGCACCGAGACAATTTGCTAGAGGGCGCAGGGCTTACACATTCTTTGCCTTTTTTGGTTAGAGCAGAAAACCCGACCTGGCATGCTTCAGACGCAGCTCTGGTTTAAGAGGGTTAGAAACGACAGGGGCTGACACTGCAATGACCTTTCTATAGGAATTTCATTTTCAAAACACACGAAATTATAAGCATTCCTCTAGCAACTCATGTAAAAAATACTGATCAAAATGACCACGTAAACACTGTCAAACCTATTTTTTTCTTGGTATGAAGTATTTACATAAGGAAAATTATGTCAGAAAAAAATACCATGGGCAAGGGCTTACTTAATGAGACAAGATTTCCAATATCAAGACTCATGTTTTCCTTTATCTTGCCCTGTTGTGCTATAGGACATATGGAATATAAAAAGCATCCAATGCTCAGATACCCCCAATTAAAAGTCATAAAGGGTTATTATCCACAAAGCAGTTTATGAAGGGCCCTGCTCTAAAGGTGACCCACTGCACTGAATTTAAGTCAAAGAAATACTGCCTTGTATGAAGGTTGAAGGACTCAAGTAAAAAGAATCAGCGGACTCTTAGCCCCAATATTATTAAGCCTAACTACATCTACTCAACCCTCCTGTCATGTGGCTCATGTCTCTCCACAAAGACCCACAGGACCTATACTTAGAAATCATAGCCTCTCTTTGAACCACAATTTCATTCATTCATTCATTCATTCATTCATTCATTCATTTAAGGTAAATGCAATATAGAAATCTTTGGGCTGAAAATAATATTGTTGCTTTTAATTTTTCTTCAAAAATCTGCACGGGAACAAAAAACCATCACTGACCTGTACCTCTCTCCTATCCAGCTCCATGCTCCCAAATGACTTAGTGGCAGCTGCAACATTTCAAAATGATACATTCTGGGGTGTCACAGCAGGGCTGGAGCTGCTGAGTAAAACACTGGGAAAGATACAAGGAAAAGAAGAGATTGTGTCTCTAATTCCAGTGCTCGGGGCCACTCAGCTGCATTACCAAAACCAACAATAAATGTATACACAGAGTATTTCCCAAAAGGAAAAATGACAAAATGACTAAAATTAGGGGAATGTTCTTAGACCAATCCAACTGTTCACTGGAGGAGTCAAATGGGAACGGACTTCTTAAATTTAAAACTATACCCAAAGTGTTTTCAGGGTGCTTCCTTGTTCCCAAAGGACCTTCTACACAAAAGCCTTGGTAAGGGAGCTACTGCCACAACAAGAGATCCCAATCTGACAGGGATTTGCAGAAGTCTAAGGGAAGAAAAAAAAATTTAGAGTCTAACAATGCGGAGAGTGAACCATAATGTAAATTATGGACTACAGTAAATAGTATAATTACAATAATATTGTTTTATCAGTGGTAACAAAGGCATCATACTAATGCAAAATGTTAATAATAGAGAAAACGGTGTGTGTGTTTGGGGAGTTATATCGGAACTATGCACTTTCTGCATGATTTTTCTGTAAAAGTACAACTAGTCTAATTTTTTTTTAATGGGAAAAAAGTGTGTACATATAACTAAACTAAGAAAAATGAAACTAACAAAATTAAAATCAATTTTAGGTCTGGCCAATTTTTCAAATCTCACTGTAATTTTAAAAGTAAATATATACAATTTAGCAGATGTTCATAATATGTTTTTAAAAATACTTATTAAAAGTGTAGGAACAGATGTGGCTCAAGCAGTGGAGTGCTGCTTCCCATATGGGAGGTCCCAGGTTCAGTTCCTGGTGCCTCCTAAAAACAAACAAGCAAACAAAAGAAAAAAAAAAAACAAAAATAAAAACAAACTCAGGGGGGCCGATGTAACTCAATGATTGAGAGCCAGTTTCCCACTTACAAGTTCCCAGGTTCAATCCCCAGATCCGGTACCTCAAAAAAAAAAAACTGCCTGAGTCCTTTATAAGATGCTTACATGTTTCCACTTGTTCATAAAACCAAAATACTAAAGTATAAGAACTATTTATAATTAACTTCTGGGAAAAAAAAAAGAGCACTTAAGTGTCAAAAATGCAAGGGTTGATGCAAGTGACAACCCAGAACAGGATTTTATGCCTGGCCTGGGGGAGGGAATCAAATAATCTTCAAAAAGAATGACAAACTTGTCTTGAAGGAAACAGTATATGTGGTAAAAGGTAGATGTGGAAAACATCAATAGCTATCACAGTATACATGGAGGGAAGGGGAGGAGTTTGCTTTATAAGTTAGGGAGATTTCATAGGGTAAACTTCCCTGAGGAAACACCCTCTGAAGAGGAATTAACAAAGTAAGGGTAACCAGTGGGAAGTGGGAAGTAAAGGGGAGGAGTGTTCCAGGGAAAGAGAAGTGCATATGCAAAAACAGAAACAAAAGGTGACAGTGGAGATGCATGCAAAGATGTGGGGCCATTTTCTAAGAGCTTTGAAAAGGCAGGGTAATAATGACATGTTCAGAGCTGCATATTGAAAATATGACAGGGGCTGCCATGTGAAAAATGGATTAAAGGGCATAAAAAAGCAATGCAGATGGATCAGCAATGGGCTACAGCAGGTGTCCAGGTGAGAGATGATGACAGTGTCGTTTAAGATGGTAGAAGGAGAGACAATGATGAAGAGAAGGGAAAGATCAAGAAAAGTTAAGGAAACAAAATCATGCTGGCTTGGTGATGACTTAAACGTGGAAGACAGGGGAATGGAACGTCAATCTGATAGAAGTGCAGCAGAAAAACTAAAGGAGACTGGGACAAAAGGAGGGCAAACTGACAGATTTGGGAGGTGAGAAAAGATGGGGGAAAATAATGGATAAGGTCTAGCACCTGATTTGGATGAATGGCAATATCATTCTCAATACAGAGCAAGAAAAGGAAAGCAAAGATTAGAAGGAAGGTCGGTTTTGGCCATATTACACTTGAAATATCTGTGGAATTAAGATACATGGGTCTGAAGTACAAGGAAGGGTCTGGGCTTAAGATCTAGATCTAAGCCAACGGAATACAAGTTGTAGCTGAAGCCAGTTGAAGTCACTCAAGGATAAGGTCCTGAATAAGAAAAAGGCAAAAGTAATAGCAACGTTTACAGGACAGAGATGAAGAAAAGCTTATTGAAGGTCAAAAAAGTTGAATGCAACCAATAGAGTATGGAACACAGAAACTAAAGAAAGAAAACCTATAAGGGGAAATAAACAGAATTAAATGCTACAGAGAGGGCCAAAAAGAGAAAGGGAGACGAGACTGCTTGAAAAGTATCTTTTGGCTTTTAAGATTAGACCATTAGTGAGGGATTCTGAAGGCAGCCACTTCAGTTGAACGGCAGAAATACATGCCAAGCTGCAAAGGGCAAAGAAGCAGAGGCAGCAAGAAAAAGCAAGATATGGTGGTTGTGGAGATGGGGGAGCACTCATGCAAATTTCGTTTTAATCCTGGAGAGGCAAACCATACTACATGCTGACAAGGACAGCAACAGCCAGTCTACTGGAAACTTCTTTCACAGTTAGGAAAACAAGTTTGCCCTAAAGGCCTTCTGTGACAAGGAAAGACAGAAACTAACAACCTCAGGTTAGACACAGTGTTGAGATCTGCTATCTCAGGTGAGGGTGGCATTGTTATTTTATATATGAAAAGCCACATCAAATCTAAAATGCTGGGAGGACCACTGGCCTCAGTAGAGAAAGCAACAGCCTAGAAAGGGCATTGCAATGCACCATCATTGAATCATCACCAAGGTAAATGGTATCCTTATGGGAGTAACTCTGAGTGGGCAAAATAAATGGGCTCGGAAAAGGATTTAATACACCCTAGCAGATACCATGAAGAAAAAGCGATATATACCTATTTACATCACTCTCCAAACCCCAAGAATATATATTAGGCTGCCAGTAAATTTTTGTTGAGTCGATTTGCACGTTTCTCTGCTTGAAGTTCTCAAAGATACCAATGACTAGATTGAGTAAAGAGAGTTGAGAACACTCAACTTTTGAAGATAAAGGACCTGAATAAGAAGAGAATAAGGAGGCTTACAAAGCCATGACAACAGCTGGCTGGTACCATCTCCTCTCACATGAATCACACCATAACTTTGGGGGCTCATGGACTTTGTTTGCAAATGTTCCATTTTGACTTCATTGTAACTACTGAATGCCTACCATCAACCATGAAGATCCTACCCTAATTACAGAGAGAACTCTTTCTGATCTTAGTTCAAGTCCTAGATTGTGTAGAGAAAAAAGCCAAAAATTAGCTCCCAATATGGCATATGCCACAATACAATTTTACCTTTTTCAAAATCCTAACCCAAAGTAGAAATAGAAGACCTACCCTAACAGTAGTAGGAACATTTATAAATGACTAAAATAGATCTTTGCTCAAAATAGCATGTACCTACTGGGTCAAAAAAAGAGAGCCACTAAAGCTCACATTTCTGTAATCTGAACCTTGCTTTCAAAGTCATGTTCACTCAAGTCAATGTTACAATAAGCTGGCTGCTATTTTCCCACAGTTGTTTCAAAAGTAATCAAACAATTCTGAACACTGAAGACAGTACCATTTGTCTAATTAAGCTATTCAATATTTGCTCCTCCATAAAACAAGGATTAATACTTAACTTGTGAAGAATTTTACTTATATAAAAGCTCAATGAAGTGCTAGACTGCGTTAACAGAATCTTATGCTGCTCTGAAAAGGAGCAATATCTCCTAAGGCAGGAATACATACTGGTAGCAAATACCTTGAAATGTATATGAACTTCAGTGTACTTGAAGTCAAGCAGAAATCTGCACATACACACAGTATTCATTTCTAGAAATCTATAGGAAGAAAATAATCCAAACACTGAAAGCCCAAGGTTAAAAGAGAAAGGGGGGGAGGGGGGGAGAGAGGAAGAGAGGGAGAAAGGGAAAGAGGGGGAGAGAGAGAGATTGAGAATATCTAACCACAGGTATTTAAGCAGCCATTTAAAATGTTTATAAAATTTTTGTTAATAAAGGAAAATATATGAAGTAAAAAAATGGATGACAGAAAACTGTCTATTACATTATAGCCAACTATTTTAATTTTAAAATAGGGGAGAAAATAAAGGAAAGATGGCAAAATCAAAAGTAGTTTTCTCTGAGTAGTAAGACTGTAATTTTTTCTTTATACTTATATGCCAGGTTTCCTACAATGAATTACTTTTATAATCAGAAGAAAAAAAAAAAAGAGAAAGATCCAAGTATTATTTGAATAAGAATGAATGTTCTTATTCAGGCAGTGATAAGTGACTCAAATGCTGTTTTGACTTAATATGTATATGTACTTCATTTTTTATATGCTCTTTATAAATATGAAAAATTAGTGATCTACACTGGCTGAAACTCAGTGGAGTTATGCCAGGAAGCAGGGAAGAATCACCATAACTTGGGCTATAAATATGTGAACAATGGAACAGATCAAAGTATGGAATTCTCACTGGAAGAGCTACAAAATCATGTCATTTTTTTCAACATGAAGCTTTAAGTGTTGGCAAACCATGCCAACATTAGTGACTGTGCAATGGCCATGAGAATAGAGGACTGGGTAGGTAAATGAGGCCAGGTTAGGTGGAAATACAAGTTCTAAGAAGAGTGTCTCAGCTCCCAGGAGAACTCTGGATGGTTCACTAACCCAGGAGTTGGGGGATCTGGGTTCTGGCCTTCACTGACTTCCTCTGTGACCTTGGCTTACTGAAATAACCCTGAGATTTGTTTTCTCATCTAAAATGAGGATGAGATAATCTGCTCCCACTGCCCTTACTGTTCAAGACAATGAGATACTGGCTTTCATCATCATGGGGAAGAGGGTAATTTACTCTAAAGTTGAGAAAAAGGAGCTCTCTATCACCACCACCTACTGCCTGCTTCATTACTGAAACTAAAACTTCAACCATCTGCACCCTGCAGGGAAGTAGGGAATGCTGCTAAAAACAGCAGACGGCCCTCAGTTTGGTTTAGTGCTTCCTCAGCTATAACCGAAGAATTTCTCAAGTTGTTATAATCAAATTGCAAACAGAAATATGAAAAGTCAGAAGGTGATGTTGGATTCTGGAACATTTCTGTCTTCCCAGCTGTACTGTCTGAAGTAAAAGGCTCTACTCCTAAGTATTCATTACAACCGAGGAGGAGGTATAAAGCTGGGGAGAAACGGCAGCAGCTTCAAGTTCAATGTACCAATTTCTCCCTTCCTATCAGAACAAGAGCACTGTGGGTTCTCTCAAACTTAGAAAGGCTTTCTCTGAGGTCACTCTGGAATGCTTTCATTCAGCCATTTTAATCTCCATAAATGAGATGTCATTTCTCTAAAACAAGATTCTTGGAGATTATTTACATGACTCAATTTTGGCTGTTCTTCTGTGTCGAATGTCTTCCTGCTGTTGACCTCATGGAATCAGATTTAAGAACAAAACAAAAACCACAAACCTGAGGGAAAATTACTAGCTATCTGCTTTGGGTTCTATTCCTGGTGTGTAGCTAATTCTCTTCTCTGGGTCTGAGTTAATTCATGAATTCAGAAGCCAGATCACACTATCTCTAAGGTTCCTTCAGCTCAATAATCCTGTTAACTTTACCTAGACAACGTGTCACTTTACACTGTAGAATAAGGCCAGCTGTTATGACAGTGCCCTGGTGACTCTGTTGTGTGCACGTGTGTGGGCACAAACCTTCTAAAGGTTGGGGTTAACGCTGCCTACTGAAAGCTGCTGCCCTCAATCTGTGGTGCCCAATTCCTGTAACACCTAAACAGGGCCTTAGTAATGTCAAATCCATCATTAAGTGGCACCCTATGATGCTTTTTAAATATGGACAGCAGAAATTAAAAATGACAAATAAAGGGAGAGACATCTGTGTTCACAGACTGGAAGACAATATTGTTAAGATGGCAATACTCCTCAAAGTGATTGGCAGATTCAACACAATCGCTATTAAAATTCCAACAGCTCCCCTGCTTTTTTTCCCAGAAATAGAAAAAAGAGATCTTTAAATTCATATGGAATTACAAGGAATCCCAAATACTCAAAACAATATTGAAAAAAGAACAAAGTTGAAGAACTCCCACTTACCAATTTCAAAACTTACTAAAAAGCCACAATGATCAAAACAGTGTGGTACTGGCCTAAAGAGAGACATGAAGACCAATGGAACAGAATTGAGAATCCAAAAATAACCCCATACATCTATGGCCAACTAATTTTTAACAAGGATGCCAAATTCATTCCACAGGGGAATAAAAGCCTCTTCAAAAACCAGTGCAGGGACAATGGGATATCCACATGCAAAAGAATGAAACTGGACTCCCACCTCACACCACATACAAAAATTAACTCAAAATGATCAGCAACCTAAATACAAAAATTTAAAAATATAAAACTTTTAGAAGCAAATATAAGGGAAAATTTTCATGACCTTGGATTTGGAATGGATTCCTAGATAAGACACTGAAAGCATGAGTAACGAAAGAAAAAATGGGTAGCAAGACTTCATCAATATTAACAACTTTTGGGTGGAAGGGGAGAGAATAAAATAAATCTTTAAAAAATATATTAACAACTTTTGTGCATCAAAGGGCATTATCAAGAAAGTGAAAAGACAACCAGCAAAATAGAAAATACTTGTTAAAAATCATCTTTCTGATAGGGGTCTAGTATCCAGGATACAGAACTCTTACACCTCAACAACAAAAAGACAAAAAACCTAATTCAAACAATAGGCAAAGGATTTGAACAAACATTTCTCCAAAAAAGATATGCACACAGCCAACAAGCATATGAAAAGATGTTCAACATCATTAGTCATAAGGGAAACGTAAATCAAAAGCACGAGTTACCACACTTCATACCACTTAGGAGGGCTCTATAACAACAACGCTGCTCAATCCAAACATGGGACATGACTCCCAGGGACAAGATATTTCAAAGAAAGCTGGGAAATCAATCTGGAGGTTATGCTTAGGCAAATCTCAGCGAGATTTCACAAACTGTCACAATAAAAAAAGCCTCAAAAAAAAGTGCTCCCGAAAGTTGGAATATAGGGTTGCTATGGGACCCATCAACTCCATTGCTAGGTGTATACACAGAAGTGAGAGCAGTGACATGCATATCTGCACACCAGTGTCCATTGCAGCATTACTCACAATAGCCAAAGGTTGGAAACAACCCAGGTGTCCATCAACTGATGAATGGATAAACATATTATGGAGTATACACAATTGAATACTATGCAGCGGTAAGAAGAAATGAAGTTGTGAAACATAAGACAACACAGATGAACCTGGAGGACATTATGTTGAGTGAAGCAAGCCAGACATGAAAGGACAAATACTGTATGAATGCCCTACTATGAATTAAATATATTATGTGAAATATGAATATGGGTAGAATTGCATACATAAGACCGTTTTTCTTTGAAGTTAAACAAATGTAAGGTAATACTACAAAATGTTAATATAAGACCAAAAAACCCAACCAGACACAGGGCACTGCATATTGTATGATTCCATTTATATGAAATGTAAATATAAATCAATTTGTGAAGATAAAATGAGATTGGTGGTTATGTAGGTCTGAGGAAGGAATGCTAAGAAGTATGGAGTCCTTTTTTTGGAGTAATGAAATTGTTCTAAAATTTTTGGGATGATGAATGTACAACATTGTGATTATACTAAAAGCCATTGAGTATACATTTTGGATAGAACAGCCAGAAACAGCAGCTATCTATGTACAGTGGGGGAAGCACAGAGAGATTGAGAGGTAAGGAATTTTCTCATTTGTCTGTTTTTTTATTTATTACTAGTAGCACTAAAATAATGAAAATGCTCTAATAATGACTGAAGTGATGAACACACAACTATGTGATTATAGCAAATACCACTGATTGTACATTTTGGATGAATTGTATGCTTTATTAATATATATCAATAAAATTGATTTTTTTTTTTAAAGTACTCCTGAGGACCTTAGAGACATCCAGACACAATAGTCAAGCCACAGAGCTACAGGAAATCAACACCCCCTCAGCAGGCTCTATCTGAGAATATATGAAAAGCTATTCCCCAATATAACATAGTTAAACACTCATTTATAAATCCCCTAATCATGATTCTCCTACTTTTTTACATTTTTCATACATTTTATTTGAATGTATAATTTTCAATTTACTTGTAAAGTTTATATGTCAGAGTTACTTAAAGTCTCTAGAATGTGCCGATGCCAGCTGAGCCCTGAAATTCAACAGGTATGCAGTCAACTCCCACTCTCCACTTCTTTGGGTTTGCCCTAGACAACTAACAAAATGATGATGATGGACCAGCCCCATCCCAAAAGTGAGGAGTATCTTCAACTGCAAGCAAAACAATTTCATTCCCTTGCCCCATATCAATGCCCTTCTCAGCCTGAAGCAGAATGGACTCATCCCAAATCCTTCAAGACTGAGGACTGAACAAAAACAAGGGGAGAATGTAACCACTGACTAAAGTGGATTTATTCTTATTGTAGTTATTACCTTGTGTTAATTGAGTAATTTGTAACACTGATATAACAAATAATTTATGAATATAAAGTTTTTTTAAAAAATAAAGTAAAATAAGTGTTGGCAAGGATATGGAGAATTTCCAACCTTTGTACACTGCTGGTGGGAATGTAAAATGGTGGGGTCACTATGGAAAAGTTTGGCAGGTCCTCAAAAGTTAAGCACTGAATTAATATATGACCCAGCAATTCCACTCCTAGGTATATGCCCAATAGAATTGAAAACAGGTATTCAAATAAATACTTGTACATCAATGTTCATAATGGCATTATTCACAATAGTCAAAAGGTGGAAACAATCCAAAGGTCCATCAACAAATGAACAGATAATCTTGATGGGATATAGTTCCACATAAAAAGGAATGAAATACATGCTACAATATGGATGAACTTTGAGAACATTAAGTTCAGTGAAAGACACCAGACACAAAAGGTTACATATTGTAGGATTTTACTTATTTGAAACATCCAGAACAGGCAGATCTAGAGACAAAAAAAAAAAAAAAAGACTGGTGATTGCCAGATGTTGGGGGGTAAGGGGAAATGGGGAATGAGTGGGTATAGTATGTTCTCTTGGGATAATGAAAATATTCTGGAACTTGATACAGGTGGTGGGTTATACAATATTGTGAATGTACTAAATGCCACTTAAATGAATACTTTAAAATAATTTTTATGTGAATTTCACCTTACTAAAATAAATGTACAGGTAGGAACACATTTTCCAAGAGCTCTTTTCTCTGTGCAGTATATAACCTCTGTGTATGCATGATGTGGCATGTGCACCTGACATAGGACCGTTTCCTTTCAGTTTTAGATCGCTAACAAACACCATGATCTGAATGAAAATCACAGATACATGCCTCAGTCACTATATTGGAGCATACTCACATCACGCTATATCCAAGCTGACAAAACAGGAACTTTGCCCAACCCATAAAATTATGGTTTGTGAGGTTCTAGCAGTACTTGGAACAGCCATCTCTATCAACCAGAAACCAAGAGAACCAAAGTCCAGAAACTTTTCTGGTTACCTTTGGCCTCTACCTTTCTTAATCAAATTCTATATCCTCCACATTCCTTAAGCCTGTTATTTGTTTTCTTCTGCATTCTTCTTTCCAATTTTTTAGGTTTTCCCATGTCTGTGACAAAAACAACACTAACAGATTTTGAGAAACTCTCTTTCTAAACTTGGCTGGTGTGTAAGGGGAAGGTGGTAGGGCAATGTCAACCATGACACCCAGAAGCAATAGGGGATGGTAAAAAGACATCATGTCAAAATTAATCATGAGTCTACTTTAAGGAAAAATGTAAAATAACACAAAGGAGAAAACCCACATGAGTTTCTATCAAAATTTCTTTGTCACCTTTCTTTACTAACATGTACCTTAAAACCAAAAATTAAACCAAATTTGTTAAACCACTTCTAATGCAACCTAAAAAAAACTTTATAGAAAAAGGTTATGTAACTGATGAATTTCACTCAGAACAAATATTTACTGAGGAACAAATACGTTCCTGGCACTGTGAACTTAAAGTGCATATTGTCTAGTAGACTTTGGAAGATCTGCTGAAAACATTATGGTGTTCAGAAACTGCTACGCATTTGATACTTCTCTTATATTTTTAATAAACAAGTGATCAAGTTAATATATAATTAGCATTTTTTTTCTTGTTCTATTTCAATCGTGACGCAATGATGGAGGATATTCCCCTTATTTATAACATTTCTCCCAGTCTATTTTAACTCCTTGTTTGCTATTGTGTCCCCCACACCAACTAAACTGTTAGCTCTTTGAGGGGAGAGAGTACATCTTACTCATCTTTGTATACTGCTTGAATGGCAGATGTTTTGTTGACTTTCATGAATGAATAAGCAACTCAAAGATTTCTGAGCTAATTCCCTGCTTGTGGTCTCTGGCACCTTCCTCCCACATTCTCTGTCTTTGTCTTTCTGTACAGACCTGTCTGCTCCATTCAGGCTGCTCCTCATTTGTAAACATATTCTTTTCTTCAACTGTTAGGCCCTTTTACAAAAAGGCTTCACTGACTGCCAAGAAATGTGGGCTTACCTTAAACCACAATCAGAATTGCCAATTGTCTCCTTAATCTACATTACGTGCAATCACCATTTGGTTTTATATTCATCTATATGCAGAATATGACTTCCTTAAGAACAGAAACACAATCTCCTTCTGTGACCCATAACTCTCCCTCCAACATCCCAGGGTCTGAATCATCATACTCCATCCCAAAGTTAAGGAGCCACTGAGATATCTAACAGAATTCTCAAGTGAAAGGAAAAAAAGGGACGCTTGCTACATAACGGAAGATATAAACTAAAAAGCAAAAACAAAAACAAAGTATCTACAAATTCAAATATTACTAGAACTTTGGGAAGAAAACATATTCCCAAGGAAATAAACACATTTTCAAAAAGCTCTAAGAATTCAGTGAAGACAATGAAAAGAATTTTAAAGGTAGGTATATCAATAACAGACTTTTGAAAGATTTGGCAAAAATAATATAATCCAAAAGGGACACATTGTTTTGTCAGTCAGATTCTCTGAACTTTTAAGCAGAGAAAGAAAAGTCTTTAAAGGAAAATGGATTCGTCTCTGCAGGAATGGAAAAGGAATCTCTCTGTGCCTTTGGAGTTCTTAGCATTAATGCATCTTTTCAGTGGCATATATTTGGCAAGTTTTACCGTCTCCATAAGCATATAATGGAATAAGACCAGACTATTATGGAATGTTAGAGAAAAATATTAGATTCTGGAAAGGAGACTTAGCATTTTTCAGTAAATATGGATAAAGAAAGAACTAAAGCTACTTTGAACATGTAATATCTTGTATGTAATAATTTGCTTTTAAAAATTGATCAAATTTAACTCCATTTTTACAATGATTAGATTTGCTCAAGTAGCTGAGAGACATTATTTGAGATAAAGAAACTAAATTTGGAATCTATACTTATTTGCTTTTAACCATGTCCAGGTGAGTAGAGAAATGCGGACTGGAAAGCTACAGAACTAACTCAAATCTCTTATCCATTTCTCTACTCAATGACTTCTTGTGGCATCCAGAATCATCAGAGTGATTCTCCAAGAAACGGACAGAATAAAGTACCACTGTGGAGAAGGGAAACAGAACAAAGTTAACCAACTACTCTACCAATCAAATCTCCTTCTCAAAGACTGTCCTCTATGGTGGCTTGCCATGTTCCACCCAACAACAGCTGCTCATGATAATCAATGTCTCACAGATCAGAGAAAGCCCTTAATGTGTCGCCAAGGGGCAGTTCAACAGATGGCATGGTGACTTACAACCAGAATCATTAATTATACTCTCTTATTAGTCCCAGGGCACAGTGCTAAAAATGCTTCCTCAGTGAAAGATGAGCATTTCAGATAAATGACCGTCTGGTACTGCCTGTGTAAGTCCCTTTAGGATTTCTGGTCCAAACTGATCTCTAAATTCAAGCCATACTACTTTTACAGCCAATTTCCATCTCCCACACTCAAGCTTGCTAGGAATATGAACTTCCCATTACCACTACCCGTGGCTGCAGTTTCCATAATCACTACAGGTAAATACATGGTAAAAAGAGCCTATTGCTCATTTCTCCCCTGAAGTCAGATAACTGTGTTGAAAGGCAAATACAATCTCTGCCATAAGAGATAGAAGCTCAAGTTTCCCTCCCACTATGCCTGTGTGTGTGCATGTGTTTCCTGAGTTGGGGGGGGGGGGGTTAACACTATCCCCACCCACCCTTATCTACTCTGAGTGGGACTTAAAGAGTTGTTTCTTAAAACATAATGTGACTGATTCTCCAACTCAACTGTCCTTATCTCACAAAACCACTGGCTGTAACTCTTTTCCATACTTTTTTTTTTTTTAAGGAAGGGAAGACACTGCTGAAAAGGAAGGCTGGTAGCTTGGGGCAAGCAAAATTTTCCAAATGCCTACACAGCTGGCACTGTTATTCCAGTGACCAAACATTGAAATTAAACCACACCTACTTAATTAAGAAGCCAAACAAGTACATGGTGAGGAACTATTTCTAAATCTCCTACTCAAGAACACTCAGACTAATGTCCTCAACTCAGGGCAGAAGTGAGTATATCCTCAACAGTTTGAGAACTGGGCTCCATAAACATTAGAGTGAAATTTTAAAACTGGCTACAGACAGAGCTTGGAGGCAGACTATTTATTGGCCTTAGCACGGAAACAAGTCATAAATAAATCTCAATATCACCCCAAGAAAAAGAAATTCTTTTTGATACTTCCCAAATAATACCCAGTCAACATTCTTCAGTTTCACTGATCTCTTCTGTTCTTTTCACCTCAATTTACAATTTTTTTAAAAAAACATGAGCTCAAACTATAGCAATATTAAGATCCTTAATCCTGTAATTAAGAGTTCGATGTTTGTTTCCTGCAATTTATTCTTTCCTGGATAAATAAAAATGTGACTTCAGTTTTCAACTAGGTTTAAATAATTACAATATTGGATGGATGTTCCCATTTCATGAATTTTTAAAAGACAAAAATATATTAATTAAGGTATTATAAAAACCTCCAATGTGGGCTACAGAAAGGGAAACTAAGGAGGTGTGTATTGCCTTGCAAAGTACTTACTTCTAGTTTTTTCTCCTTTTCTGACAAAACATCTTTCTGGTTCTGTGTGTACTCCACCAACATCCGAGCCAGCTGGCGCCGGTCTTCCAGTTCTGCCGCCAAGCGCCCGTTATATTCTGCTAGTAACAGACATGCTTCATCCACTGTTTTTGAAAGACGTTCAGCTGCCTCTTTGTCTAAGTACAAATGTAACCAAAAAATAAGAGACAATATACAAATCACATAGGTATGATTGCAAATGTCACTGGGGGGAAGTTAACAGGTTCTCTCTGAATGTAGAGAGTCCAAGAATAAGCCAGAACCTGTGGACAAACAATAAATGGGCTGACTGAGAAATCCAAAGGCACTTCTATCAATAAGACAGGACATTTCTGAATTACCTATCATAAGGCAATTGTACAGGGAGTGGAAAATGGCAAAGGATTTCTAAATGCCTATTCCTGTAAAAGCATTACAAATAAAACAAGCAAAAAGAGATATTTAAGGTCATATTTGAAATAATTTTCCTTGTCTCTGAAAATTATAAAAGTGCTTTCATTTATATTGTCAGGTATTCTTTGCACATTCCTTTGAAATAAAAAAGCAAGCACTTGGATGTGTAACCTAAGACAAAAGAAAGCTACTTAAGTTTGAGAGCAGGCAGATAACTGAGGTGAGACCCAGAAATGGGTCTCTAAAATGCACCTATAAAAGCCTTGAACGTGGGCATTAACGAGCTCTCCTCTTAACATCCAGCAAAATACAGGGTCTGATAAAGAACAGAGGCTTCCTAATGCTTTTGAACATGACCTACAGTAAGAAACACACTTTATGCAAACATATACAAAAATGAAAGAAAAAAATTTTACAAAGCAATACTTACCCTTACTACATGCAAAGCATTCTATCCTCTAGTCTATTCCATTTTTTAAAAAATATTGGTCATTACCTATCAGACTGATTTTATGATTAACAGCTTACAACTCATGATTTAGGAGGAAAAAAACCTGTGCTGAAGCGCTGAAGTATAAGAAAGGATGTCCTTGGAAAGCAGTGAACAAAAAACTCAATATTGTAAAGTGAGATGATTCTTCAAAAGAAAAAAAATAGGAGAATTTGGATTTATAAAGAACTGATATAATTATGTGTGGTAGTGGTGAGAGATTAGAACTTTAAATATGTATAACTCATTTTTTAAAAGTACTAGGAGTTTGATGATGTATCTTTTAAAAATAAAAATTAAATTAAATTAAATAAAAAAGTCCTGTGAGGATCAAAATTGCATAGGTGGGTGCTTTGAAACAAGGAATACCAGAGACTCAAGCAGTTCTATGAGAAAAACTAAAAAGTGAGTCACACAGTCATGCAGATATGCAGGTTCCTACAAATATAGGCCACTGGAGAAGAAAGACCTCAGAATTCTCATAGGTGGCTGGAATCTAAGGATTTCCATATCTGGCAAACAGCCTGCCTGGCTTTTAAATGCTTTTATGTGAATATTGGGAGATGAACAGTTGAGGAATTACAAAGTGGGTCTGAAGCCAAAGACCAGGCACTTATAACATCCTCAGGCACAGGGAAACAAAAGGAAGCTCTTGGTGAAAATGAAGGAGTAAGAAAACAATGTCCCCAGTCTGGTTCTAAAACATATATGGGAAAAACAGGACACAAAGGATAGAGACCTTAGTGGGTATAACGAGCTCTCCTCTTACATCCAGCAAAATACAGTGGTCAGAGAGGGTAAAACAAATTCCCTAGATTGGTGGTATGCTCTGTGAACAAGCTGTTGGGGTCATTAGGTTGGCTTTAGCTTTGTCGCTTTTTTAAAAATAGTTAATTTGTTAAGATGTTTGAGTGTCCATGGTAAAAGTTGGTAAAGAAAACACTTAAGACTTGTATAAGGGAGCATTTTATGAGCTGAAGAAACAATGCAGCCAAAATATAGAAGCAAGATGTTCAAATCAGGGAACTTATCTGTGGTTGTACTGTGCTCACACTCTGTCCTCTCTATTACATCAGGTGAGTCGCTGTGTGCCTCTCAGCCAGCCTTTAACTTGTGCATGGGTATCCCATTTCCTTCTTTCTTAGTTAAAAATTCAGTTTCTGTAATTGTTCCCTTTCCTACCCCATGCATTATCAAATTCTCTCTCCCTTCTGGAACTCTACCATCAGCATACAAACAGGAAAACTGCACATCAGTCTTGAGCTATTGTCCCATTTCTGTGCTCTCTTTCACAGCAAAGTTCCTCAAGACCCATATCCACTTGCTCTCCTCCTATTGTCCCTTAAACAGGGACCCATATCAAGCTTTTTTATACCCACAAATCCTCTGCTCAAAACGTTCCAAATAGCTTAAGAAATATTTGAGCTCCTGTGATATGACTGATGCCATTCTAGGCTCTCAGAGACAGAAGAGCAAAAAAAAAAATCTCTCCCCTCAAGGAGTTTACATTCTCAAGAAGGAACAGACTTATAATGTAACCATTTTGGTGATGTATGTATCTTCAGAAAAATCAATTTCTAAAAATGTGGGGGTGGGGGAGTGGGGTGTGGGTTATATGGGAACCTCTTTTTTTTTTAACGTCTATGTGATCTATTAACTTTAAAAGTTTTATTAAAAAAAAGAAGAGAAATAATATACTACACTTTTTTTCCACATTTGTTTTTTTTTTTTCCTTTATCAGCTGAAGAACTATAGAGAAAAAGAAGGCTAAGAGGAGACGAAATGGGAGGTGGGGAGTAGGGAGACTGCAATTTTAAAGAGGTGGTCAGGGAAGGTCTCACTGAAAAAGTGATTTATAAACAAAGACTTGATGGGAGGGAGAGAACAGGCCTTGTGACTATGTAGGGAAGAGCATTCTAGGCAGAGGGAACAGCAAGTAAAAGTTCCTAACAGGGCAAAGTGCCTGGGAAGGAAGCCCCTTTGTTGGAAGAGTGAGCAAGGGCAATAGTAGTAATAAAAGGCTATATGGGGGAAGCGTTCTTGGCCCAGTGGTTAGGGCGTCCGCCTACCACATGGGAGGTCCGCGGTTCAAACCCCGGGCCTCCTTGACCCGTGGGGAGCTGGCCCATGCGCAATGCTGATGCGCGCAAGGAGTGCCATGCAGGGGTGTCCCCCGTGTAGGGGAGCCCCATGCACAAGGAGTGCGCCCCATAAGGAGAGCCACCCAGCACCAAAGAAAGTGCAGCCTGCCTAAGAATGGCGCCGCCCACACAGAGAGCTGACACAACAAGATGACGCAAGAAAAAGAAACACAGATTCCCATGCCCCTGACAACAGAAGCGGACAAAGAAGACGACACAGCAAACAGACACAGAACAGACAACCAGGGCAGGGGGGAAGGGGAGAGAAATAAATAAAAATAAATAAATCTTAAAAAAAAAAAAAAAAAAAAAGGCTATTTGGGGTAATGGTGGCCGAATGATGGAGGAGAATGAAGGACTCTGGCTTTTACTCTAGGTGATAGAGGAAGCCACTGGAGTACTCTGAGCAGAGAAAGACAAGCTCCAACTTCTATTTTAACAGATTCTCTCTGGTCACTATGTTGAGAAGGGAATGAAGGGTGGGGATGGCGGTCCAAGGGGAAGCAGGGAGACCAGGTAGGAAGCTACTGCAATAATCGAAGTAAAGATAGTAGTGACTTGTAGCAGATGGTAGCGGCAGAGGAGGTGACAGTGTGTAAGATACTGGATTTTGTCCCGATAAACAAGAATGAACTGAAATGGGGAAGTCCATGAGAGAAATAGGTTTTGGAGGGAGGTTCTAGAAGTAGGTTTAAAAGTCTGGTTTGAGGCAGGGTGTGTGAAATTACTATTAAGATATTCAACTAATAATACTGAAAAGGAGGTTGGATAGTTGAGTCTGAAGTTCAAGGGACATGTCAAAGCTAAGGAATCATCAGTATAAAAACTGTTATTTAAAGCCATAAGACTGGATGAGACAAATTGTTGTGAAACTAGCTAGAGAAGAAGGCTAGGTACTTCTATTAGCCTGCTGAAGAGGTGCTGATGCAAGTACCAGAAATCTATTGGCTTTATAAAAGGTATTTATTTGGAGTAAAAGCTCACAGTCCCAAGGTCATGGAAAATCCAACTCAAGGTACCGTAAGAGGTACTTTCTCACCAAAGACAGCTGCTGCGTGTTGAAGCAAGATGACGGAAGATCTCTGCCTGGTCTCTCAGGGCTTCCTACATCAGGCTCTGGGATAAGGCTTGTTTCTCTCCAGGCATTCTCAGCTGCTCTGTTCTCTTCAGCTGCAAACTATCAGGCGAATGGCTCATCTCTCCCTGGGACCCCAGGATCAAATATGACAGCGTGCTCTCTCTCTTCGTGTCTTCTTGAGTGAGTGCAGTTTTTATCAGCCCACCAAGGGGGTGAAGACTCAACCTGAGTCAAGCCCTACTGATGTGGCAGAATGAAAAGCCCTAAATTGATTTTATCAAGAAACTCAAAACCTTTGAATTTAATACAATCAAAGGATGCCATACCCAGAGGAATAGATTAGTTTACAAACAAAATCTTTCTCTTTCTGGGATTCATAAATAATCTCAAACTGCCACAGTACTCAATATTAAGAGGTCAAGAAAAAGTGAAGAAACCAGTAAAGGAGACTGAAAAAGGGTAAGGAAGTGGGGGAATAGGGGAAGGAAAGCTAGGAGAATGTGGGTCCTAGTTTCCTACTGCTGCTCAATCATCACTAACTTGGTGGGTTAAGAAAATACAAATTTATCATCTTAACAGTTCTGGATGTCAGAAGTCAGAAATCAGTTCCACTGGGCAAAATCAAGATGTCGGCAGGCCTGTTTAAATTCTGGAAGCTCTGGGGGAAAACCTTTCTCTTTGCCTGGTCCAGATTCTAGAGGCTGCCCACATTCCTTGGCTCATGGCCCCTTTCTTCATATCCAAGTCAGCAGCATAGTATCTTCAAATCTTTGACTACAGAACTGTTTCTAAAGTCACATTTCCTTCTCTGACTTGACCCTCTCATGTCCCTCTTATATGTGATTACATCAAGCCTACCCTGATATATCCTGATAATCGGAGATACTTTCCTTACCGCAAGATCTTGAATTTAATCACAGGTGCAAGGTCTCTCAGGTAAGGTAACATATTCATGAGTTCTGGGTATTACAGAATCACTATTCAAGTTTTGACTATTCTAGCAGCTTCAATGTTTAGTATGTAAGTTATGTTTGGAAATTCTACAAAGGCACAACAACCACTACCACATGGAAAGTCTACGCTTGCAGACACAAGCATGTCCTAGGGTTTGACATTCTAGAGATACATCCTTCTTTCCTTCTCTTTCAACCAAACTCACCTGTTATTTTTTCCAACAGAGAAACATCTTGCACTTCCTGGGGCAAAGAAGCAATTTTCTGTCGAACAGTAGCATCCCCTGATGCAGCATTTTCCAAATCCTGCAAAGCTTTGATTAATTCCTCAGTCTGTATGAGGAAAACATAAACAATATTATCCATCAAGAGATAAGGAGGTTTAAAGAAAACTAGCTGGAGTTAAATGTGATGGAGGCAAATTCTAAAAACTGTCATTCCTGATGTTTGAAAATTTTTTTCTTGATCCAAGAGTTTATACTGAAGACAATTATATGGAGTCTAAAAGAATAAAAAAATTAATTTTTCTAAGTCCAGGCAGGACATAACATGAAATTCTACATAATTCTTTCAAAAAAAAAAAAAATCTAAAAGAGCATGTTATTGGTAACTTAAGAAAATGGAGTCTGGTTCGCCTTGCTTAACACAAATAATATTATTTGTTTCAAATGGTGCATGACTTCCAGTTTAGATGGTCTCTGGTATAGAATAAAGGTATACATAGCAGATGTTTAACAACTTGTGTTGACTGATTAAATGAAATATACACCACCTATGTCAATTCTTTCTTGCATTTGCTTTACAAAACAAATGTTACAAAGATGACATTTTCCATTTTGGCAGTTATTCCCCCAAAATTTGTTCATTAGTTACAAACAAAAGGGAATAAAACCAAGAAGAACAAACCAAGAATATGCACTCTGTACATATAAAAAAGTTTATTAAGTTGACAGAAAACACAGAATCTTGGCAGCTTAGCAAGCCTAAAACAGCCTAGGAGTAGCTGACACTGTAGAGAACGATTAGATTATCCTGAAAGAAAATTCAAGATATTCTCTTGCATTTTTAAATACAAAGATATATGGTCTAACACTGCTATCACCTAAGCCCAGTATAACTCAATATTTTGACATAACACAAACCAGACATGCTTCCTATTTATAAAAGGCTTAAACTTATCCATGGGTAATAAAGTAAAGCTGTTTTGGGCAAAATGAGAGAAGGCAATGTGACCCAGTAAAAAGAACAAGGACTCTATGGTCAGGCAGACCTAGATTCAAATAAAGACAATGAACAAGTTACTTAATCGGCCAAATTGAGCCTCATTTTCTTTATATATGAATGAATGAATTGAACCAACTTCACATGCGCTAATTTATAAGAAGCCAAACAACATAAACACAAGTTTAAGAACACCCAGTAGGGAAGAGGATGTGGCTCAACCAATTGGGCTGCCATCTACCATATGGGAGGCCCTGGGTTTGCTTCCCAGGGCCGCCTTGTGAAGGCAAGCTGGCCCATGCCCATGGAGGGCTGATGGCCCACACCCGTAGAGAGCTGACAGCTGTGCCTGCGGAGAGCTGGCGCAGCAAGATGACACAACAAAGGGAGACAAGCAGACACAGAAGAATGCGCAGCGAATGAACACAGAGAGCAGACAGCAAGCAAGCGGTGGGGGGAAAGGGTGTAAATAAATAAATCTTAAAAAAAAAAAAAACAACCCAGTAAATGATAGCTCCCTGTTTTAATGTTTAAATAGGTTACCATTTAGCAAATTTGCTATTGCTACATAGACTGTTTTTAGAAACTAAAGAGTTGTTTACTTATAAAACAATCATGTTCCTGGAGGCAAGCCACGGCAGAGGACCTTTGCTGTGTTTTTGTAACATCTACCCCTTTCACAGTTTTAATTTCTAGGAGTGGGAGAAAAAAAAAAAAGGCCCAAGGATTTTTTTGAAAGACCACAAATCCATCCCAGAGTCACAGAGTCACTGCTGTTGTTGGCAAGCTACACTGGTTGGATCTTGTATGTGGTGCCCTGAGAGGTACCCCGTGGTGAGTCCATGCTTTTGGCCACTGGCGCCACCTTGTGGCCTCCATCTTCGGTCAGAGGTCACTTCAGGCCTAGGTGCTCTATACTCTAGGAAGTAGTCAAGACATACCAAGAGGGGTCCTGCAGAAGGATCTTGTGGGGAGTAGCTTCCAGGGTAGTCATCATCCTCCTCCTCTTGTATCTGTTGAAAAGTTCGTTTCAGAGATTTTTTCTCTTCTGTTACTAAAGGAAAGTACCAGATTGGAGTCACATATCCTGAACAAGAATCAAATGTTATATACAATGGACTACATGAAAAAACAGAGCAGAAAAGGAGTACATATTCAGATATGGCTTAACATTAACCTCTGTTCCAGTTATTTAAAATTGGTTGTAGCTCTCCATACGACTGAAAATAGGCAAATAGGCCTTGGTCTATCACCTCAGACTGACTCATTGGAAATAAGCATCTAAAAAGTGAATCTTTCTAAAACTATCACCTTTAATTAAATAACTCACTATCTTTTAAAATAAAAAGTTAACTAGAGAGGTAAAATGGTAAGAAATCCATCAGACAATATAATGAAGCAAGTTAATGTGTGTGAGGGCTCATAGAAAACATACTGTGTATAAAATGTATGGTTCCCAAGGATCATTTTAGAAAATAAATGGGAGAAACCCTTAAAATAATTGCATCAAGAATTCAAAATGCCATTCCTTTATAAATATAACAAACCTAACTTTACCTTAAAATTAAAAATAACAATTACTGAGAACTATGATACTGTATCAACACTATTGGGAGAAATGACTTAAGTTGCCATTTTTAAATTAAGCGCTGTTAGGGCTGGCAGGTTATATTTTTTATTATCTGTACTGGATGTTTTTAAATTGCTACGATATATATGTTAATTCTAAAACTATTTCTTTTACATCAAACTAGACAACACAAAATAAATGCAGGTAACTATGGGAAATAATCTAAATGATAAATTCTGATTTCGAAAGTAAAGAACCTATACCTACATGGGCAACATTTCTTTACATATCATCTTTCCAATAATTCAAAAATGTATTATTTGCATTTTATGGGTGAGAAAATTAAGGCCCAAGGAGGTAAATAATTCATCTAAAGATGACTCCCAAACTGTACTTTTTCTACTACATTCCAATTACTTAGCACCATATAATTACCTCATCTGTCAAAAAAGGGGGACAACATGCACCTGTCCCAGAAGTATTACAAGTTATAAATAAGTAGAATAAGAAATACTTTTTACTTAAATATTTTCTTCTGGAACCAAGCAGGTAGTCTCTGTTCTCTACCTTATACATTAACTGACCAAAGTATGTTTGAAGTGAAAGCCAAGTCAATTAACATGGGTTTTATTTTTTTCTTAATGCTTTGTGTTATTCTACTTAAAAACAAAACAAACAAAAAACATCAACAACAGCAATCCTCACTTTGCAGGATCCTGATATGCATAGATCTGATACCACAGTTAAGTTTGAATACTACCAGTCTCCCAACAATGATTCAAACTTCCATTACTATGGCATAATAATTAACTGCATAAAGAACAAACTTTGCTAACTCTTCAGTCCAGAAATACTAAATAATAGTTGTGCATCATTATCAGGGACCAAAACGCTGAGTCTTTCAAAGTCTCTCAGTTATTAGTCACTGTAAATCAGTTATTCAAGAAGCAAAGTGTTAGGTGTTCCCTCCTTGTCTCCTAGGATAAAACTCCATGTGATATTTTACAAAAATGAATAACCAAAAAGTGGGAAATGGCCAACAAAGAAAAAGCTAAAACTAAAAGCAATGCTGAAAAACCAAATTTGACAAATATAAATGGAGTTATAGAAGAAACAGCTAGCTGTGGGAAGACTGACACTAGACAGGCAGCCAGAAGAACTTAGTAAAGGCCAGCTTATCAACATAAATGAAGAAAATGGTTATGACGGTTTGAAGTTCTTTTATGAATCCCCAAAAAAGAAAAAGATTATGTTCTTGAACTAATCCATTCCTGTGGGTGTGAGACCCTTTTGACTGAAGTACATCAGTGAGGCATGATTCAGGTTGAGTCTCTGCCCTCTTGCCAGGTCTTATATAATTGGAGACACAGAGAGACACAGGAAAAAGGAGCTCTGCCATTTTGACCTGGCCTTAGGACAGAGAGGACTCAAGGATGACTAGCAGCCAAAGCTTAAGCACAAAGCCCCCAAGAGGCTGGGCCCACAGAGCAGCTCAAGGCTGAAGAGAAGAGCCTTAAGTCTGATAGCCCACAGCTGAACAGAGCAAGCTAATAATGAAAGGAGACCAGCTCTATGCCTGGTCGCCCAGAGCTGGAGGGGAAGGCAGGCACCTAAGCAGAGATGGGCAGCCATCTTGCTTTACCACGTGGCAGAACCCCAAATTCACCAATAGCTAGCTGACTGGTGATAAAGCAACTCTGCTGATGCCTTGATTTGGACATTTCATGGCTTCTGAACTTCAAGCTTTTACCCCCAAATAAATCCCCCTTCCAAAAGCCAACCCATTTCTGGTACTTTTCATTAGCGACCTGTGGCAAACTAAGACAGAGGTAGTGATGAGAAAGATGACAACATCCCAGAAGAAGTGATGCTGGCAAAAAAAAATGTTATATAAAAGGAACTCACAGAGATATTTCACGACATTGAAAGAGAGAAGGATGAAATGTAGGAAGCTGATCCAAAGTTAGAATAGAGTACAGACATCTCACTGAGGCATAGAAAAGATGCTGGCTCCATATTATAAATTATGCTATGAGAGGAAAAGCAAGCTTTGTTCAAACTATTCTTGATAAATCTGTTACAAAGAAATAAAAAACACTTCAATTCTCAATATTTCTAATATTTTAAATTATAGCATACTAATTATTGGTTTTTGCTATTTTTACTATTTGCAGCACACTAATAGTTTTCTAATTTTTCTATTATTTTACTATTAGTACAAAATAGCAATATACATTTTATAATTAGCAGTAAGTTTTTAATGCTTTGACAGAACTATTTTAAGTCACAGAACAATCATAATTCTCCTACTGATTATTAAGATGGCTTTGCAGTTTCAGCTTGCATGGTCATTTTTAGCCATGCACTATTATATAAAGGACAGTTTTATTTTTAAAAGGAAAACTCTATTAGGATATATTTACATTGAAATATCTTAACAGTCCTCTGCCCACAGTAGCTACTGTGTGTTGTATGGTATGACCGATGCAGACAGCAGTCACTGCAGCATCACAGGGCTTGAGGGTGAGGAGTGGCTACTACAAGAGCAGGAAAAATATTATATTATTTTGTTCACTTCCTAGCACTTAGAAGAGTGCTCAATAAATATCTGTTAAACACACTAAAGAAGGTGGGGGGGAAAAAATTAAAGCTTGAAATTCCTCCATTTTGAAAACCTCATATAGGAATTACATATAAAAACCACACATCACTTAAAACCTCAGAATATTTAGAATATCTGAATTTTGGCACAGGAAGGCCTTAGATCAACCAATGTCTTTGCTTTCCCTACCTCGTTTTTTCATATGAGAATTATCAAGGCCCACAAGTTGTGATCTGTCCAAAAAGCTCTTTAGTCTAAGTCCTAGAGTCAAAATCTACTACCTACTTAATCAGGAGTTCTTTTCACATCATGTTGCCACTCATGTGCCACTGATGAAAGTAGTTTGAGGGTCATTTCTGTTCTTTGCCTTCCTGATGGAAGAGGATACAACAGGAGGTACTAACCATTAACATCCTGCCTTTCCAGTTCTCTCTCTACTTGGAAGACTTACTGATGCTACAAACCTAAGATTTTTGGAAATGAATTAATTCATCATTTCCCCCTTAAGGCTCCTCCTTCCCTGAGATACCTATTTCAGTTATCAACACTTCCCACTGGCCCCATCTTCTAAGTATAGAACCTTGGAGACCACCAGAATCCTTTCCAGAGTCCCTGCTTGCAGCATATTCCACATTTTTGAGGAATTTTTTTTTTAGGTGGTATGGGGGATTGAACCTGGAACCTCGTACATGTGAAGCAGGCACTTAACCACTGAGCTATACCTGTTCCCAGGGATCTGTTATATACCTCCTTCTCTGTTCCTTTCCATAGCTCCTTATCAGCATTTTGCCTTTTTATCACACCTTGTCCAGGCTACTGTCCCAGCTGATCTCCCTACTTCTAACTTGCTCCTTTTCCTTCTTAGGCTACATTCTATTATTAAATTAATATTCCTCAAGATGAGTTCTGACCCTGTCATGTCTCTAGTCAAAAACATTAAATGGCCTCTAATGGTGCTACACTTTCCTCCTAAGTTCAAAGCCTACCTGCATAGTAACATCATCTTTTTATTTTATTTATTTATTTATTTTTAGTAATATCATCTTGAACACGCCCTCCTTCTTCCTCCCAGTCATCACACCTCCTTCTAAACTCCTACAGCATGTGGCCCTTAACACTTTGTTTGGCTGTTGACAGGCACAGGCCCATCTTCTCTGAAAGAAAAATTGTCTGTTTCCTTCACATCCCAGTACCTAGGAAAATGTCAAGAGACTGGAGTTTGAAACAAACCCTCACAGGCAAAGGAGGCATGGAGTTTGGAAGGCTATTCTGCTATTCCAGAAATGGCTGTCATCACCTCCCTTTACACACAACCAGGCAGAGCACTCTGGTGACTCTACTCTGACTCATCTGTGCAAAGCTAAGGGTTATGATGCTCAAAATTCTTAACCTAGTCAGATAGCCATTAAAAATAACCTGGGCAGTAGGGGAGAGGATGTGGTTCAAGTAGCTGAGCTCCCACCTCCTACATGGGAGGTCCCGGGTTTAGTTTCCCGTGCCTCCTGAAAAAAAAAACAAGTAAAACAAATGAAAAAACCAATTCAGGGAAGCTGATGTGGCTCAGCAGTTGAGCAACAGTTTCCTACATACAAGATCCCAGGCTCAATGCCCGGCCGCCGGTACCTCAAAAAACAAACAAACAAAAAACCTAGGGGGAACAGGTGTACCTCAGTGGTTGAGTATCTGCTTCCCATGTACGAGGTCTTGGGTTCAATCCCTGGTACCTCCTAAAAACAGTAACAACAAAAAAAACCCAAACCATAGGAAATCTGAATCCTATTCCTATGTCTAAATTCAAGAGAAGGCAAACTTCTACTAAGGATTTGGCATCTGAACATGGTATTTAACACTCTCTTTTTTCACCCACTCAACCACCTGTATACAGACAGGGCAAACACTATAGGAGCCAGCATCCCTCTGTCCTTACACATTGCACAACTATCCTCTTCAGTCTGTCCCTGTGTCTCCAGGGAGTCTTATACTCAGCTAACTTTCAAGTAAACCTGGTTACCTAAGGGTTTATGGTAGTTATGCCTCTTGGGACCTGACTCTGGTAGAATTTCTGACACACAATGCCAGACTACGTATGAAACTAATTTTAAAGAATAAGTTGCCCTGAGGACTCACAATTTATATTATAAAATGCAGTCATCTACTTTTAATCTGGATCTTCTAAAGGATCTACTTGGAATTTTCTGGGATATTAAAAAAAGGATTTTATGAGAAAAGAATTTTGTTCCTTCTCTGTAAAATAAAGGAAATTTTTTGAAAAGGACATTAAATTTTACTTGTGAAAAGAAGACTTGCAACAAATAAAGGGCTAACACTTTTTCTATCACACTTTTCCTGTATCATCTGAATAGAGTAGCTGAGTCCAGATTTAAACCTGGGGAAGATGGCCTGAGAGCTCACGCTCTTAACCACTATGTTCTCCAGTCCTGCATGAAATGTGGGGGACTGAAAATCCTAAAAATCTCCTTATACTTTTGCTACTGGCTCATATTTACATATTCGAATGGAGAAAGGCAAATAAAAGTCATCCCATGGCCCTGCTAACATCTTACCTGCATTATCTCAAGGAACGCTCACAACAACCCCACCAAAATTACTATTAACAGCCATGTTGTATACGGTGAGGAATCTGAGGCTCAGAGAGGTCAAATACTGTGTCCAAGGTCACACAGCGTGGAAGTGGCAGGGCTGGCATTCACATTCTGAAGGCCTGATTCTAGGCCCATACTCTGAATAACTAAACTATATTGAGGTTCGGGGGGGTTGGATAACCTGCTCATGAATTCATATTATAATTGCAGTCTACTGAATCCACATGCTTTCAGGAAAAAGTACAGTGTAAAGAACATAGCCTTTAAAGGCAGTTAGACCTGAGTGTGAATTCCCCCCTTATCAGCTCTATCCCCTGAGACAAAATTACTATACTTTTTTTTTCTAGAAAGTGCCAGGGATTGAACCCGGGACCTTGAACGTGGGAAGAAAGGCTCAATCACTTAAGCTACCTCCACTCACTTCCTATACTCTTCTGAACTTTAATGCCCTCATCTGAGGTATGAAAATAATATCAAATTCACAGAGCAGTTGTAAGGATCTAAAGAATTAAAATAAATGGAAAGCAGCCAGCAGAGAGGCTAGTTTGTAACAGGTGCTAAGTAAATGTTAGTTCCTTCGTACCTTTTCCTTTCTAAAAAAATGCCTTCTACTACTATATATTACATGATTCTTGTGTGACTCAAACAAATAATAAAGTTCCACTCAGTCATGCAACAAGCTTGAGTATTCGCAAGAAGAAGAAGAAAACTTTAGAATACCTGGGTCTCACATCTGGACAGACAAACAAACCCAAGAAATCTCCAAAGAAGCAGATGTGGCTCAAGTAACTGAGCTCCCGACTACTACATGGGAGGTCCCAGGTTCAATTCCATGCTTCCTAGAGAAGACAATCAAGACAGCAAGCTGATGCAACAAGAGACAAGAGGAAAACATAATGACAGACGATGCAAAGCAGGGAGCAGAAGTGGCACAAGAGATTAGGCACCTCCCTCCCACATCGGAGGTTCCAGGTTCGGTTCCCGGTGTTTCCTAAAAAGAAGACCAGCACACAACAAACAGACACAGCAAATGCAAACAACAAGGGGTTGGAGAGAAATAAACAAAATAAATCTTTAGAAAAAAACAAAAACTACTCTAAAAAATATTCTATTAAAAAAAATTGCAATTCTAAAACAGAATTCCTATGCTCATTCATTTTCAAGGTAGAATACTACCTATATTACTGTCAATGTCTAGACTCAAAAAACTCACAAACCCAACTGAGCTATTTTCAGACCTATCACTGTCACATATTCTCCAATTTGTCTGAGTGTTCGCCGAGTGCAGAACTATTTCTCACTCCTCTTTCATAGCATGTAGTATAGCTGTTTAGTCAAAGCGCATGTCCAACAAATGCTTGTTGAATTGAAATGTAACATTTAGCTTCAAACATCCTATTTATGGAGCTCTCCTACTTGCCCATAGGTATTAAAAAAAAAAAAATCTGAACTCTTTACCAATTAACTCTAAGGAAAAGGAGGAAAAAATAATGTTAGATAATTCCCCAACGCTATACCTAATAGCTCCAAAGAACACAGCACAAACTTTACCAGAATCCGAAGTAGAAAACATTTTGCTTTATCAGAAGTTACCACACCAAAGTGACCCCAAAATTGTTTCCATCAACTCTAATTAAAACAACAACGACCTGAAGTCTAAAAGCACTTATGTCACCCTTAGAAAGTCCAAAACCTTTGGTTTCACAGGAAAGCTACCCCATCTTAAAATACATATAATCTTAAAAAGGAAGAGATCATGAAAAGTGTACAATAAAGGGTTGCTGAATGAATGAATGATCCTTTCACATATGCTAATCACGGTTAAGTTCTAGAGTAGAGGCATGTACAAAGTACCAGAGGGACAAAGATAAGGCTACATATGCCCAGACAAGCTACAGAAGCTGTCAGAATGAGAGTAGCATGCTTGAAAAATGAGTTCACCACACAGTAAAAAGGCAGGACATTTCAGGCAGAGGTAATAACAAATGCAAAGGACAAAAGAGGTGTCAACAGAGTGTCCAGAAGGAAAACTGGGTAAATCAATGTGGCCAAAAAATATGGTATATGTGAGGGAATGCCAGAAGAATCTGGAAAAATAGACTAATTCAGATTATAAAGGGTTCTAAATATCATGTTAATGTTTGGATTTGATCCTCAGGAAAAGAATATATGTGCAATTAGATCAAGTCGGTAACTTAGAAACCTGGCACACAACTAGACTTAAACCACAATTAACCAGAAGCCAAATAACCCAATAGCATTTGATCTTTCACCACTTTAAAGAAAAATATTAACATAAGCTCTCAAGAAGGACTTGGTAAAAGTGGCACACATACATGTATATACTTCCCAAACATCTTCTGGCTTCAGTAAAGACCAAAACCACTTTTAAACAGCAAACTTATAACTATGAAAGTATACTCCAAAAATCACATCAATGTTCCAGAAGGGTTAAGGGACTTATCGAAGATCCTACAGTAGTTAATGGCAGAGCAAGGATAAAATCTTAGTCCAGGATACTTCCTAGTTCATTACAACAACAACTTTGTTGTTCCCTTTCCTTTTGCAAGAAAAGTCTCTGAAAATCAGAAAAGAACCAAGGAGAAACAGGAAAAGTTAGGTGTGAGATGATGAAGAGCATGAGTACTATAGTCAGGCTTGCACGCTGCGAGCACTACATAAAATTCTCACCATCATTCATGATCATCTCTCTCTGAAGAATCATATAATCGCTGGTGGTTCACAGCAAACCCCACTGCAGCTTTTCATATTTGATTCGAAAGTAGGCAAAGACCAAGAGCTGTAAACATGTGGTGATGTTTCTACCTTTGGGGGGAGGGCTCTTGGAGTCCTCCATAGACAGCTTCAGCTGCTGTATGAACTCGCCGCCATACACACTTCTTTCTTGCCAGATGTTCAGCAATCTTTCTAAAGGTTTTTTACAGCCTTCATCTGCCTCTCTGCCCAGAAAAGATGAAAAGATATATATAAGCTTAAGGTTTTTTTTTTTTTAATTAGGACAGATTTTAAAAAGTAAAAATAAAAAAATCAACAACTGACTAAATAATATACATATTTAAAAACGGAAGAAAGAGTAAGGCATATATTGTAATACTTGGATACCCAACTTGACCAGTCACTACATTCTTCCTGTGGTGAGTGGGGAAGAGAGAGGGAAGTAATCTGTCTTTTTCCCCCTTTGAAAGATAGGGCAAACAGGACAAAACAGCTGATTTTTACAGAGAATTATCACAAACTAATCATATCAATTATGATAGCTTCCTTTTTAAGAAGGCATTTAACTGAAATCTAGTACTAGTCATTCTGCTGGAAATTAAAGTGGGCCAAAACTTTAAAGAATAGGAAAAATGACATAAAAACACAAATGTTTAAAATGGAGAATAAATTCACTACAACTCATCAATGCTAACACACCAACACCTCTACATACATAAATACAATTGTACACATATGTGCCAAGACTGATCTCAACTCTAAATCAACTAACTACTTCATAATTATTTTAATTCTGGGCTAGGTCAGTATTCCATAATCACACAAAAGTGGCTTAATAAATAATTTTAGAACACAATGAGAATAATGTCGTTTTTTGCAACTATGAATGAAGATAAATTTTTTTTTTCCCTGACGCCCTTGAAACAGAATATTTTTCAATGAGATGACCAAAACTGGTATTCAGTGTGAATCAGTTGCCTATCAAAAGTGTTGGACAGCAAGTAGAAAAGTGAGGGAAGATTTTTTGAAAGGAAAACAAACACCACCCACTGTGTTACTATAAAGTGTTCCATTTCTCTTTGGATGGTAATTTAAATTCCTGTTAACAATCTTATATTGGGTGACATTAAACAAAAAGAGACAGTACTACATCTTAGTATCTATGTCAAATATCTTTATAGGAACTTCAAGAAGAAACCATACCCAATTCAACTGAGATGGGGATACTACCCACTTGCAACCCTGACAGCATGTTTCTAAAGCTTACATTAACACTGGTCTGATTTCATTACTTATGAGTTAGTGGTAATTTTCACTAAATTGGGGTCAAGAACTAAATCAGCACATATACAAATTAAGTCTTTCTTTGTTAAACTGTTTTTTTTTTCAGTCAGAGGTGAGGATTAAGGGAAAAAGGGTTAACATTTCTACTGATCATTTATTAAGCTTAAATATTTGATCATATTATTTCATATTTAAGATAAAACACTTTTTGTCCACCTTCAAAATATACCCAGAAACAAATTACTTCTCATCTCTTCCTCTGTTAATAACCTGGTCAAGCCACTATTATCTTACCTGGATTACTCCAACAGCCTCATTACAGGTTTCCCTGCTTCTATTCATGTCCTCCACAATCTATTCTCAAATCTTAAAAAAATATAATTCTGGCTTCTGTGTTAAGTCAGATCATATCAATCCTATGCTCAATACTTCCAATGGGTTCTTCTCATTCTCCCTCAGAATAAAAGCAAACGTCCTTAGAAAGCCTATGAGGCCTTTCTCAACCCAGCCCATTATTTCTCAAACCTTACCACCTACCCACTCTTTCCCTCCATCCCTCTTTTCATAACAGCTACATTGGGCCCTCCTGCCTCAAGGCCTTGCACTTAGCTTTTCTTTGATTTGCCTAGAACCTTATTTCCCCAGATGTGGCATGATTCATTCCCTTTCCTCCTTCCAACTCTCTATTTACTCAGATGGCACCTTATAGGTGAATCCTTCCCTAATCTCCCTATTTAAAATTAAAAACCCTAGCAACTTAGTATGTCTCCGTACCAACTTATCTTCTGACATATTATATATTTATTTGTTTACACTCTCCTTCCATTTGAATCTAAGTTCCACAAGGGCAGGGGTGTCTTTTCCTCCCACTGCTATATGCCCTAGAATGTGTCAAATTGTAATCTTTTCTGTAAAATTTTAGATAGGTTTCAGGAGTCCATACAGTTATATAACTTTCAACGATCATCTCACAACATCATGGTCATTCATGTCAGACATCTACTGAGCACTCACCTCCTCATTCAGTGAAGGTTTATGGATTACTGTGCTTAGAATACCAAGAATTAACGCCTAGGTCCTGTCCTCTAGGGTCTGACACAGTAGCCCTTCAGAACTCTCTAGCCTTATCCCCTTTCTACTGGATGTCACATTCTAGCAACACTAAGTCATATGTAGTTTTCTACTCAGAACTTGCTCCCTTTTATCCACATGCCTTTGCTATTTCCTCTCCTTAGAATTCTCCTTAGAATGAATTACAAACAACTTCTCTTTCCTCTTTAAGAGGAAAGAGAAGTTGTTTGTAATTCAGTCAAATGAAGTACATGGGCATTGTGAGGAAAGAGCAGAAGAATCTGGAGGGACAGAATGGATTTTAGAAGGCCCTGAATGCCATATTAAGTGTGTAGCCTTTATCCTGCAGACAATGAGAAGTGCCTGATGTGATCAAATCTATGGTTTAGAAAGATAAAGTCATTATAACTAGTATAACCAAACCACAATTAATCAGAACTTAACTGTTAAGTACTATATTAGTCAGCCAAAGGGGTGCTGATGCAAAGTACCAGAAATCTGTTGGCTTTTATAAAGGGTATTTATTTGGAATAGGAGCTTACAGTCATGAGGCCCTAAAGTCTAAATAAGAGGTACTTCCTCACCCAAAGTCTGTAGGGGTTCAGCCTTCCTTCTTCCCTCTTAAGGCTCCATGGTCCCAGCTTCTTCTGATCTCAGTTATAGGCTGGCATAAATTCATCTCTTTCCCCAGGCCTTGTTTCTTTCCAGGCTCAGCTGCTCTGGTCTCTTCACAAGGTCAGCTGTAGACTATCAGGCTCATCTCTCTTCCCAGGGCATCTAATGAGAAATCTCTCTTTCTCTGTGTTCTTCTTCTCTGCTTATCTACTTCCATGTGAGAGTCTGTTTTATCAGCCCACCAAGCAGGCTGGCATTCAATGCTGAGTCGCACTCTAACGACTTGGTTGAATCAAAGCCCTAATCTTAATTTAATCAAGTAAAAGTAACCTTTGGATTTAATACAACCAAAGGTTATCACACACCCAGAGGAATACATTAGTTTACAAACATAATCAAATATCTTTTTTGGAATATCAAACTGCCACAAGTAACTTAAACATAAAATTTGTCATCTGTAAATTCTCTTCTGAGAACTGATCGTGAAAACAAATTTTTATGTGGAGCAAACTAACTGGATGGCTGGATGAATTCTGTATGTTCCCTTTTCTCTCTTATTGTTAGACCATAAGTATTTTTCTTATGCCTCTATAATAATTTAACCTAAAGACAACAGAAATGATATGTAATTTCTCCTGAAAAATACAAGACAATTCCCCAGCATTCTCTATCTACCTGCTCCTTAAGAATCAGAATGATTGTGTATATAGACCCAATCACAATATTATACAGTGGGAAATGATGTTCAAACCTGTTATAACCACAAATCTTTTTTTTTTTTTTTTTGAGGTACTGGGTGAGGATTGAACCCAAGACCTCATAAATTGGAAACTTGCACTTAACCACTGAATCACATTGGCTGCCAAGCTGGTTTTTTCATTTGTTTGCTTGTTTAATTTTTTTCATTGTTTTTAGGAGGCATGGGGAACGGAACCAGGGCCCTCCCACGTGGGAAGCAGGCGCTCAAGTGCTTGAGTCACATCTGCTCCCCACAAATCATTTTTGAACGACTACAGCCAAAAAGAGGGACCTGATTTTAATTAGGGAATTGGATTAGCCAGGATAGGTTATTTCCTAGAGTACTATGAGTCAAGGTTTTGATAGATAAAGCCAAAGTTACAGATAAAACATTTCAAGAAATCCTTTTATAATGATGAGGTTTTGAAGGTAGTCCAGTGAACTGGGAGTCACTAAAGCACCGGAACCACGTAAAACTAAAGCAATAATGTAGTTTTGTAGCAGAAGGAGCTTCCTTTTCAGATTGTACTAACACCATTCTAAAGTGAGAAATATTAAGTGAAAGACCAAAATACCTCTCTCACCAGTCTATGAACAAACAGGAGGAGGATATATAATTGCATAGTTTAATATGTTGAACACAGCTTCACAATATGCATTTTAATTCTGATAAATTATAAATTCAATCACTGCTCAATTTTCTAACATAGATGGCAAATTTGACCTTAAGAGTAGAAAAATATACACTGCTTTTATATACACACACAGATACCACCTGAAGCCTTGCCAAGCTAACATGGGGGTGTTTTCATCCTGTGCACTTCTATGGTACCTCCACCATAATAGAGGTGTTTTTGTATTATCCCATACACAGGGCAGAAATTCTTTCTTAATATCCCCAACAGTATTCCAACACCACCTTATGTAAAGCTAGAGCAGAAATGTTTCTTTGGAATTGTAACAAAAAGAGTTAACATAACAAGCATGAGACTGCTATCCTTAGAAAAGCCTGAACTCAAGTTTGTCTCTTGGATGGCATCTGGGGACCTGGATTTCAGGAGTGTTCCTACATTCCCTGACAGACAAGGGTGTGGTCTACTGTGCCTAAACTGTACAAACAATATGGTCAATGCTGAACACATTCTTTCTGGAAGTCTAAAATTTTGATATGTGCTAGTCATAGGGTGCCTACACGACCAACCTCAATAAAAAACCTGGGTGCTGAGTCTCTAATGAGCTTCCCAGCTAGACAGCACTTCACATGTCACAGTTCGATACTGGAAGAATTAGGCATGTCTTGTGAAATTCCAAAGGGGAAGTATTCGTGGAAAGCCAGGCCTGGTGTCCTCTGGACTTCACCCCATGCACTTCTTCCTTTTCCTGATTTTTGCTTTGTATTCTTTTGCTGTAATAAATCATAGCTGAGTATGACTATATGCTGTGTCCTATGAGTCCTTCTAGCAAGTCACCAAACCTGTGACTAGTCTTGGAGACCTGTGATACAACAGTAAATATTGTGTATACGGTGATAACGTCTAAATTTATGTCTCCAGAAATTAATTTTCTACTAAGTTTCAGTCTATTTTATCCATCTATCCATGACTATTTGGCATCTCCCCTTGGGGTATCCAATAGCTATCTCTAACTTAACATTGCTAAAACAAAACTCTTGATTTCCTCCACCAAATCTTTTCCCCAATCTTTATTGTAGTAAATAGCACCATTGCCATCTACTACTCATGTAAAAACCTAGAAATCATCTTTGATTTCTGTTTGCCCTTACCACCAACCCCCCTAAACTCCCACAAGTCCTATCAGTTTTACATGGAGAAAAAATACTCCAAATTCACTCAGAAAGTAAGCATTCAATAAATGAAAGCCGATTTATTATCTTCTCCCTGCTTCTGAGTCCTAGCCAATGTCATCTCTAGCCTGTACTACAACAACATCCTCCAAACTCATCTCCCTGCTACCTCCCTTGGCCTTTACAATCCATCTCCACACCATGCCAGAGGGATCTTTTTTAAAAAATGTGTTGGAATATATCACTCTGCTTAAAACCCTTCACTGACATCCCATCAGAATAAAATCCAACCCTCTCCCAAGGCATACAGGGTACCTTGGTATCTGCCTACCCTTCTGATCTCATCTGATACACTTTTCCTTTGCTCACTGTGTTCTAACCACAATGGCATTCAATTCCATTTCTCTTCACATGCCAAAATTATTTCTCCCTTTGGTTCTTTCTCCTTTCTTTCGTTTTTTTTTCTTTTATCTTTTGTTATTATTTTTAAAAAAAAATTTCTCCCTTTGCTTCTTAATACCTGTTTCTACTTCACATGGTTATCCCAACTGTCATTTCCCTAAAAGGCCTCTCTTGACCACAATACCTAGAAGAGATCACCCACCCCCATCCACTCTAAAACAATTCTATTTTGTTATGTCCATATTATCACTATCTGAAACTATCCTGTTATCTGCCTTTGCCTATCTTGTTCACTGATGTTCCCCTAGTGTATGGATCAGTTTTGGAATATAGAAGACAGCTGAATATATATTGAATCAGAAATAAAATGCACAGATATCTCCAAACTAAAGACACTTGTATGGACAATAAGTTTATGATCTGATTAATTAAATGCTATTCAAATAAAATCTACCCTATCAATTTGCCAGCTTTCTTTAACTTGAGAGGGCTTTCTGGGGGGAGAAAAGGAGGAAAAGTAGGAGTTATCATGAAGATACTGACAAGGCATATCAGCCACTAAAATGAAGTTAATCAACTTTCTAGTCTAATAATCAGGTGAGGAGAGTAAGCTAGGAAAATAGATAACCTGAATATAATACCAAAATAGGACCTTATAAGAACTAGAAGAATGTAAACAGAAAGGAATTAGGGCTATTTTTCATTGAGAAGGGCCAGGTTTATTTTCCCCACATAACCACAGAATGTGTCAAGAGGTTTCACAGTGTCTCTCTCCCAGATAGATTTTAAGACAGTACCAAGAAGAAAAAGAACTTTAAATCCCAATATTACCCATCTCCCTTCTCTCACCCCATTCTACTTACCCTTTTCTGATTTAGA
Source organism: Dasypus novemcinctus (assembly GCF_030445035.2). Classification (NCBI taxonomy): domain Eukaryota; kingdom Metazoa; phylum Chordata; class Mammalia; order Cingulata; family Dasypodidae; genus Dasypus; species Dasypus novemcinctus. The sequence continues at coordinate 41,559,616 of NC_080696.1, read as the reverse complement.
GGCAGCTAAAGATTACTGATCAATAAAAGTGCTGTTTACTCGTCCTGCAGGAAATTATTTCAGTCAATTCTCTAGAACTCCAAATTCACTAACTGATATTTACTGAGTCCTCCCTCTGTGTCAAGGTAGAATACAATGTTGCCCAACTCTCCAGGACATCATTCACATAGAGGCTATATAATAAATGGAATATCCCCTAAAGCTATATAAAGGATATTTATTGGGGGTAGGAGCTTACAACAACAGGCCATAAAGCATAAGTTACTTCCCTCACCAAAGTCTATTTCCATGTGTTGGAGCAAGATGGCTGCCAACATCTGTGAGGTTCAGGCTTCCTGGGTTCCTCTGGGCTCAGCTCTTCTGTTTTCTCCACAAGGTCAGTTGTAGACTATCAGGTGAATGGCTCTGTCTCTCTCTCTGGGGTTTCTGCCACGTCTAAGGAGCCGTCTCTATTCCTCTGTTCTCCTGGTTCAGGTCCTCTCTTCCCAGGGCTTGCTTCTCTTTCCTCTGTGTGCTTACTTCCTTGGGCTCCAGCCTAAGACTCCAGCATCAAACTCCAACATCAAAAACCCTCAACTCTGTCCTTTGTCTTGCCTTTTATCTGTGAGTACCACCCACCAAGGGGTGGGGATTCAGTGTCCTAATGATGTGGCCCAATCAAAGCCCTAATGATAATTTAATCATGCCCAGGTACAGACCAGATTACAAATATAATCTAATATCTATTCTTGGAATTCATAACCATATCAAACTGCTACAGCTATGTACTCAGCAACTTTGTGTCAGACACTTTTCTAAGAACACAGAAAGAAAAGGTCCTTACCTTCAAGGAGTTTACAATCTAGTATTTTCTGATGAAGAACAAAGACTATGGATAAGGCATTGTACTATGCATTTTCAAAAGTATTGTCTTACTTTAGCCTCACAACTCTAATGAGATTGGTGGTACCAGCCCTTTTAACCAATTCAGAAAACAAGCTCAAACCGTTAAGTAACACAGCCAAGGTCACTCACGCAATGTCTGAGGCACAGTTACTTTCAATACCTAAGAAACTATAAGCTGAATCTCATCAATACAAGAAAATACCCATCTCCAATTTCAGATAGCTACTCTAAATCTGTTCTATGCTTATTGTCTGTTGTGTGGATTCAGTATTTTTTTCGAGTCAATAACACATTTTCTTCATAAATGTCCATGTTCATTAAAATAAAGGGCCAGCTAATTAGCTGATACATTAAAACATCTTTCTCCATCTCTAGAAAGTTAAGATTTCATTTCTTTCTTTTGGATTTCTGAAAAGAAGTTGAAGTTTATTCTTTTAAACTTTTCAATTCCATCATAGAATGCTGCATTTTTTTTCACATTTAGACCTCAGAAAATTTTTTGTTTAACCAACTAATATCCTTTTTACCTTCCCCAATTTCCTTCTGCAAAGATGCTTACTTTTATATGTTTACTTAGTAACATTCTACTGAAAAAAAAATAGCCAGTGTTTCTTTACTCTTCCTGGGCACTTAACTTGTGAAAGAAAGTAGTTTGTTGTTAAATGAATGACAATGATTAATAAAACTTTTAATCAAATTTTGCTTCCTATGCTATCAGCTAGCTATACATGTGCACTATGCTCCAGTCCTTTGCCACAAAAAAACAATAGTAGCAGAGACTTACTGTCACAGAGCCAGAGCAAATACTTTCCACACTAATAATTACTATCTTTGCATTTAAAGTTATGACACTATATTTAGTAAACTGGACCACCAGGATCCCCAAAGAAAAAAGTAAAAATGAAGTATTAAGCAACTTATTTCTTGCCTTTAAGGTTTTGTCACCTAAAGTTTCCTTAGTACTATTTTGGTTTTTAAACCATAAAACCAAATGAGAAAACTCAGAAAAGAGCCATATTCAAGAAAGCTATATCACAAACAAATATATCTGGGGGACAAGATGAGCTTCAAGTACTTGACTAAATCTCTTTAATGCATCAAAATGTATACATGTCTGAGATAAATCTTAAGGGCTTGGCAAAACGTAAAACCACAATTTTGCCTGGGCAACACTCTTTGTAAAGTACAAGTTGTCAATTTACAAAGGCTATCACAGAAAAGGAAAGAACAAAAAGAAGTAAAAGGTTAAAAATTAAAAAAAAAAAAAAAAAAAAAGACAACATACCTGGCAACATGAGAAAAAGCATCCACAAGGACAGATTCAAATTCTTTAGTGAATTCAGGTCCTTTTCTTTTACTGTTTTGTATGACATCATTTGCTAAGTATAGAAAAGTAAGCTTTCTATTTGATTTGGCTGGAAAAAAAAAAGAGAGAAGAAAACTGTTTAACTTATACCAAGGAAATTCTCATTCCACAATTCTTTTATCCTAGGATATTCCTAAGGACCAAAATAACAGGCATTATGTACTTGAGGTCAAGGCTGCTATAGGTTCCTTAAAGGACTCATGTAAGTCTCTGACAAAACAGGTTTGGGTATAATTTTGGGAAAAAAAAGGGGGGGAGGGCCATCTTTTGTCATGTTATTTTAACGAGGGTAATTGACAATATAAACGAAGATGATCCAAAGAAATCTTCCTCAAGAAGACCAAGGTGTTCTTTTATTCCATTGCAAAGAACATTTCTAATTCACTGTTAATTATCAAATATTACAAAATTTAAATTGAGTTAGGTTTCAATTTGAGAATAGATTCTTGTACAAATTATAATTTATATAATTTATTCTTATATAAATTATGCTCTTAAATCAAGAATTTCTCTTTGAACATTCCCATAACCATAATCAGTCACTATCAACTCTATAATGCAGAGGAATCTCTAGATGTACCAATGGATATTTATCTCAAAGACAAACATACATTAACACTACATTATTAATGAAGATTTATATATGTCTGAAGTCCAAAGAGTCAAAATTATGATACTCACAAAAACCATAATTCTTCTCCGTTATACATACTAGATGTAGTATTTCCTATTACTCTATATGGTATCATATATTAAACCATAAAAACTTCATGTAATATGTCTGAGTTACAGTCGCTTGGGGGAACATTACTAAATTTCCTGGCTTCTATGCACATAACTTCTAAACCATAAGTTACATCACTACCATTTCTGGTCCCAGTTTATTTTTAAAAAGAACTAAATAATAGATAAGTCAAAACACTAAGTTTTCTTCAAAGCCAAAGTATCTAAAGAGCTCTGTGTCAAACTTTACATATCTAAATAACTACTTCTTGCTCCACTTTTCTCAGAAACTACTTTTCTGTTTCTTTTGAAATGCACACAGCATGTATAAGTTCTGACACAGCAGGCATAAAATCTGACATTTTAAAATATAGCTACATAAAAATAACCCAAGTTAAAAACAAGATTCTTAAAGCACATTAATAGTTTAAAGTAATGTATTAAAGTACTCATAAAATTAAATACGGATCCTGAATTGGATTAACCTTCTGATAATAACCTAGTTTAAATGGCCAAATGATAAAAGTATTGGAAATACAGAGCTATCATCAATTGTTCGAATTAGTATTCAAAAACAAAACAAAACTGCCAATAGTTGCAATGTCCCACTGGTGCTACAAAGGTATGATTATAGCAAAAGGCTTTTTGTTCCCCTAAAGCAAATCTTGTTTTGGGAAGTTGCAATAAGTAAAAAAAAAAACCCAGTGTACAATGCATGAAAGTCAGTGGATTTAAAAGTATAAAAAAATTTCAGCAAAGCAATGAAACTTTACAAATTTCATATACTCTACATTAAAAAATTCAGAATCCATATTGTAAAAAGTCAATTTGAACATTCAAGACCTGATACAATTTTCATATTACAAATACAATAACTAAGAGACTAGAAAGCCAAGGTTTTTACAACCTATGCTGTTGATTAATTTCTATCATCCTCAAACTTAACCATGGGATTTAGGATAAAACTTCATCCTTCCACATCCAGCATCCTGAACAGCCAACATAAATACTGCTTGTGTTAAGGTGATACGACAAAGCCCTAGAGCACTTAAACACATACAATCATATTACATATAACACACACCCCTCTCCACTCTAGCCCTGGGTGACAACTCACTTGTTCAGATGTCTTTTCAGTATGACAAAATACGTCCTTCCACCCTCCAACCTTTGACATTACAAATTGGTTCAACTATTTATTAAGCAAAGTTTAAACAACTGGCTGAACAAAAATTTTCATTGGGTTGCTAGGTTCTGACATGTAAAAAAGTCTTAAAGTAATTTTAGATAAAAGGCCTATTTATCTGCATACAGGCAAAAATATAAAACACCATTAAAAAATGTTCATTTAAGAGCATTTTATACCAAACTATTCCATAAAGAATCAAACTCAGATAAATTAAGGATTATTCCTAGAAAATGGAAATAAAATAATACCTCGGATGCAAAAAAAAAGAGTGTTTAAGCAGGAAAAAGTAATTTTTTTAAGTCTGGTAAATATTTTGAAGGCAACTCAGAGACAGTCTGTGAACATCTTACATAGGAAAAACGACTGGACTGTAGACAGAAATGTTTACTTCTTAAAGAATAAGAGTGGGCTAGAATCTAGAACAATCCAGTCAAACTGAATGTTAGGACACAAAATCCTTTTCTACTTTAATTCCATGAAAGAAACCTAGGAAGATGCATATTAATGCTTGGAAGGAGAATCCTCTAGTTCTGTGCTGCCCAACATGGCAGCCACAGGTCACATGTGATTACTGAACACCTGAATTGTTGCTAGTACAACTTGGGTACTGAATTTTTAATTGTACTTATTTGAAAATTCTGTTCCTCAATTGCACATTTCAAGTGCTCAGAAGCAACATGTGGCTAGTGGCTACCTTAGTGGACAGCAAAGATCTGAAACATTTCCATCATCATATAAGGTTCTCTTGGGCATTGCTGCTTAGATCCTTTCTTTACTCAACTATGAAAATGGTGCCAGAGACCACACAATTTAACTCCTCAACTATTTATTAACTGTGTAACAGGTACAATGTTAACTGCTATGGTGGTTACAGAGAAACAAGAAGGTATAGTTCCTCCCTCAAAACACAACCTAGTGAAAAAGACCTAACTAGTAAGAATGAAATAAATGCTAAACTGCTTTGGGAGGCAATGATTAATTTTATAACAAAAGTACTATGGGTTTGGTTGGAGTCAGATGACTACCTTCACTTATTGAGGGCACTGAGGTACTGGTACATTAAAGAACACAAGTTTTGGCATCAAACAACCTTGGGATCATGTCCTAGCTGTATATTTCTGAACAAGAGGCCTTTCATCTATAAAATGGGGATAATAGCATCAGCCTACTTACAACAAACACAAGGCTCTATCATATGAGATTAGGGATAACACAGCTTCATAAATAAATGCACTTTAGATTGCTATTTTTGAGAACTTAGATAGGGCAAGGCGGAGACTCAGGAAGATTTCACAAAGTGATATGACATAGGCTTTGACCCATCTGCGATCCTACCCAATAGGATCCTAAATAGAGGCAACTGACTTTTTCCCCCACATTTCAGCACACTAGGGTACATCAAGGAGGCTCTGGCAGTCCCAGGCTCTCTACCCAATTGCCCAGAGGCCTGAGGGGATCCCTATCTCAAAATAACACGCGATAACTGGGAGTCTACTAAAGGGCTAGAACTTAGTCTCCTGAAAGAATCCTGATTTTGAAGTATGCCAGCCTTAATAGTCTGCTCCTCATCAGCTCTAGGGCCTTGGAAATACCACTTAAGCCAATCCGAGTTTGTTTCCTCATCTGTAAAGGTGACACCTCCTGACCCACAGACAGAATCCATGTAAAGCCACTTCCTAGGCTACCACATATCCACTGGCCAGAACAACTCACATGTCTCCCATCTATCTCCTCTTCCTTCTATTACAGCACTGACATCAGATAGCTGTGCAGATGCCCACTTTTTGCCACTAGACTACAAGCACTTTGTAGACAAAGACCATGCCACATATTGAAGTCAGTTGTCCCATCTCACCACAATTTTTCAAATGTCTACATTATGCCTGACACCATGCCAGAATTTTCATTTGAACTATCTTGCTTACTCCTCACCACAATGAGTTAACTGAGCCCCCGTTTTCCCTCATCTACAAAGTTTCTACCTCAGAGGGCCCTCAGAATTAAAAACAACAACAAAATATGCAAAGCTACTATGTTACTGGAACATAATAAAGGGACAGTAAACATCGGTTATTATCATGCCCATTTTATAGATAAGGAAACAGAGAGGTTAAGTTGCAGGTGTTAGTAAGTGAAAGTGACAGGCTTAGATTCTAGGCAATTAGCTTTGGGAGCCAAAATGCTATCAAGTGCCCAGTGCCTGGCACATAACAGGCTAAGCTTAATGAAATCTGTCAGATCCCGAACAAGGTCTGGAATCAATAGCAGCTGCATAAGAGGGAAGCCTGAGAGATAAGGTCTAGAAGGTGTGGCTCCTTAGCCTCTCTATTAAGCGGGAGTTATGAGTACCTATTGACAAGGGAAAGATATACATAGTGACTGGTACAGAGGAAAATCTTTGTATAGAAATGGAGCTATTCTTGTCCCCGTTTTACAGATGAGGAAACAGAGGTATAGATAAACTCGCCCAATATCAGTCAGTTATGAGTGGCTGAACCAGGACTCCATCTTGCCAAATGCCCAGCACAGCACCTGGCACGTCGCAGGCTGGGGCCAGTATCCTCCACCAGGCGTTGAATGCTGCCGAGAAAATAACAGTCACAAGTGTGAGGAGGAGCCTAGGGGGGGAAACGGCTTGATGAACTGAAGTCTAGGCACCTGGGTCCCGGTGCGAGGGCCCTCAGACAAGTGCCTTAAACGTTCCCCGGGCCTCAGTTTCCTTCTTCAAGAAATGGGCTAACACTCTCTCCAACCTCAGAAGCGAGACCAGAAGCCTGGGCCTGGAAAGTAAGGCTCAATTATGAACTTAAGAGGGGCCTGAGAAGGGGGTGGAGGAGAAGACAACCCGGGGGGATAGTCAAAGGGGGCGGGGAGGAAGTATTTACCTTTGCGGAGCTCGCGGTGCCACACGGAGACGATGGGCCCCGCGTGTTTGCGGTGATGGATGAGCCACAGGGACAGAGTCTGCACGCTCTGCTGAGAGTTGCTCAGCTCCGAGAGCTTCTTCTCCAGGGCAGACTCCGAGAAGGAGGACATGGTGGCGGTGATGAGGCCGGGCAGGGAGCGGCCTGGGCCGCCCAGAATGGCGGGAAGTGCAACCGCACGAGGTCAAAGCCTCACCTGAGAGACAGCCGGACTCTTTTACTGACTGACAGACAGCCCGGGTAGTAGAGGGGGGAGGGGATGGGTCTCCGCAGTAACAGCCGCCCGCGCCGCCGCTACAAGATGGCCACCGACCTCTCACCCTGCCGCGAAAGCGGGGTCAAAGGGCAAGAGCCGTAACTGGGCACCCAGAGGCGTCCAGAGCAGTAGAAAAACAACTCCACGCGGCCTGCAGCCTTCCTGAACCTTGCTCAAGGTACCTCATATGGGAAAGACAGAATGAAAGAGCGCAGTTCCCCGGCTCCCGGAAAGCTCTTTGACCGCTCGCGCCAGCACGCCGGCGCATTGAGGGTAGGAAGAACCCTTTCTCCCGCTCCCGCGGAACCTTTCTCGTGCGGTACGGCGCGCTCATTAGTACGTCACTTCCGGCAGGGCGGAGGTGGCGGGAGAGTGAGGCAAAAGCCTGGAAGACGAGGTAAGAGAGTAGTGGCGGGACGTAGCGGGAGCTTTAACAGACGGGAACATCGAAGCTGAACGATCATGACCGGGGTATGGGGGAGGGCTTCTTCTCTTACCTGGCCGGCCCCAGGTCGCACCTTAACTGCATACATGTTCTGCTCTCTGGCTGCCCACTAAAAGCTTCATTTTGTTTCCTCCTAGCCCCTACGTGCCCTTTCACATGCCTGCACCTTGATTCTTGCCAAGGTGACTGGAACCGTTTCTCACCTGATGAGCTCCTACTCAGCCTCCAGGACCCACTCTTATAACGTACAGTTATGACATTTAGCCTGTGGCAGCACAACCAGAATCACACTTTTGTGTTCTGGGCTCTAAATTGGTTGCTTCATTCAGACAGTTCCACTCTGCCCTTGGCCTATGGGAATTCCCAATCCAGTTAAATGTTTCTTAATTTTAAATAACATATTAACCTTTTTAGGGGGAAAGGGGGAATTATCTTACCCTCCCAATGCAGCCATTGACCTCCTTTAAGAAACACTGCGAGTATGAAGCCTTACCCTTTTTTTTTTTAAGTTTTAAATTCTAGTTATCAAAGCAGCAAAGAAGTTTTGTTTTTCTAACTGACTGGGGGTGGTGATAGGGAGTTAGGTTATCACAGACATCACAGAATTAAAAATTTTTTCCGATCATAGTTGAACCTCCCAATTGTGAACAGCCCTAGGCATCACACACTTTGCTTATTGCTTTACTCACTTCCTCTAGACTAGAATCATCATAATCATAGCTAAAAATTCGTGAGTATTTGCTGTGTGCCAGGATCATGTAATCCTCACACCAAAGCTACAAGTTCATTATTATATAATCTCATTTAACAGATGAGGAAACTGGCCCAGAGAAGTTGTGACCTGCTAAGATTTGAGGGAAGGGATTGCATCTTATCCATTTCTTTGTCCCCAATACCTGGTTCCTAACTGAGTGGATTAATATGGAAGAAATGAGTGGTAACAAGTAACAAGTCATGATCATAACCTAGGGCTCTTGAGTCCAACTCTAGACCGTCTTTCTATATTAAATGACACTATCATATATCAAGTACTTTTATACCACGTCATTGTATATTAAGCACATTACATACATTATTTTCTTTAATCCTTAAAACAATTCTCTGGGATAATAATTATCATCACTATTTGATAGATGAGAAAACAAAGTATAGTTAAGTAGCCCGAGATCTCACAGCTGGGAAATGGCAGAACCATGAGTCAAATTAAGGTTATCTGACACCTGATTCCAAATTCTTCACTACTAAGCCGGTGGTTTATTCATTCATTTAGCAAATAGTATTGAGCACTTACGTCTGAAGCATTCGACTAGACAATCGGACAAAAATCCATATTCTTGGAAGCTTACATTCTAGGGAAGATAGATTTTTTTTTAAATGCCTGTATAAAGTAAGTCAGAAAGTGTTAAGTGCCTTAGATAAAAATCAAGGAGGGTAAGGGGGATAGGAATGTGTATGTGTGAATAGACATAAGTCTATTTTATATTCTACTATATATGATAGAGAAGGCCTAATTAACAAGATGACATTTGATCAGAGCCGTGAAAAAAATGAGAGAGCAAGTCATGTGCTAAATGATGGGCTCTTGTTCCTGGCAGAGGGAAAACCAAGTGCAAAATCCTGAGGTTAGACCATTTTGGCATTTTTGAGAAACAAGGAAGACCGTATGGATGGGATGAATTTGAACAGAAGGGTGGCTGGAGATGAGCTCACAGCTAGGAAATGGCAGGGCCGAGAGGCACATTAAGGTTTTTCTGACATTATAGTAGAAAGGAGTCAAGTCATGTAGGGACTTGTAGACCATAGTAAATACTTTGGATGTTATTCTGAATGAAATTCAAGTCCATTGAACAGTTTTGAGCAAAAGAGGATCATTGTGCCTGCTGAGTAGAAAATAGTAAGGGCCCAAGAGTAGAAGCAGGAAGACCAGTTAGGTGGCTGTTGTAATAACACAGTTGAAAGGATGACTCAGACCTGAGTGGTGCCTGTGAAGTGATGAGAAGGAATCAAATTCTGGGGATATTTTAGAGGAAGAGGTAACAGGATTTGCTGACAGTTTTGGATCTGGGGTGTGAAAGAGACAGGAGTTGACATTTTCCCGAGAGTTTTAGCCTGAGCATCTATAAGAATGGAGTTGCCTTTACTGCATTGGGAAAGAGCAGGTTTGGGAAGAGTAGGAATTGGGATTTTACACGTTCATTTGAAAATGTCTATCCACTTAAAGTTGTATAATAGGCTAGATCTATGGGTCTGGATTTCAAGGGGGAGATCTGAGCTAGAGATATAAATGTGGAAATCATAAGTGGCAATAGATATAAAAAAAAAAGTAGAGGCCCAGTGACTAAATCCTAAACACTTCAATATTTAGATGTCTGGGAGATGAAACTAATACGATCGTGTGGTTTTTCTTCATTAGTATATTCTTATTAATTAAATTGATCAATTTTCAAATATCAAACCAGTCTTGTGTTCTTGGAATAAACCCCACTTATGTCATGTACTTTTTATATATTGCTGAATTATATTTATTAATATTTTGTTTAAGATTTTTGCATCTATATTCATGAGGACTATTTGTAGCTTTTTTAATTTTCATCTTGTCTTTATCTGGTTTTAGTATCAGGGCAGTACTAGTTTACAAAGTGAATTGGGAAGTTTCCTCCCACTTCTATTTTCTGAAAGAGTTTGCATGGACTTGTATTAATTCTTTAAACATTTGGGAAATTTCTTCAGTAAACTATCTGGGTATGGAGATTTCTGTTTTTGAAGTTTTTAAAATATGGATTTAATGTCCTTAATAGGTATATGGCTATTCAAATAATTTATTTCATATTGTGTGAGCTGTGGTAGTTTGTGGTTTTGAGGATTTCACTCATTTTTTTGTCTAAATTGTCAAATTTATGTGTATAAAGTTTTTTGTAGTATTCTTTTACTATTCTTTTAGATGTCTGCAAGTGATATCTTCCGTGTCATTCCTGATCATGGTAATTTTATCTTCGTTCTTTGTCAGTCTTGCTAGAAGTTTGTCAATACTATTGTTCTTTCAAAGAACCAGCTTTTAGTTCATTGATTTCTTTAATGCTTTCAGTTTTTCAGTTTCATTGATTTCTCCTCATATCTTTATTATTTCCTTCTTTCTGCTTTGGGTTTATTTTGCTGTTCTTTTTCTGGGTTCTTGAGGTAGGAATTTAGATTATTGATTTGACGCTTCTTCTTTTCTAAGGTATGCATTTAATACTTTAAATTTCCCTCTCAGCACTGCTTTAACTGTGTCCCACAAATTTTAATGTTATATTTTCATTTTCATTCAGTTCTTTTTTTTTTTTTTTTTTAATTTCTCTTGACAGTTCCTCTTTGACCCATGGTTTACTTAGAACTGTGTTTAGTTTCCAAGTGTTTGGAGATTTTCCTGTTATCTTTCAGTTATTGATTTTTACTGTGGTTATATTGTGGTCAGAGAGTACACTCTGTATGATTTCATTCTTTTAAATTTGTTAAGGTTAGTTTTATGGCCCAGGATTTGGTCTATCTTAGTATGTGTTCTGTGGGCACTTAAAAAGAAGGTGTACTCTGCTGTTGGCAGACTGGAGTGTTCTATAAATGTCATTTAGATCTTGTTGGTTATTGGTAGTGTTGAGTTCTTCTATGTCCTTGCTCATTTTCTGTTTAGTTCTATGAATTGTTGAAGAAGAGATGTTGAAGTCTGCAACTCTAATTGTAGATTTGTCTGTTTCTCCTTTCAGTTCTATTAGTTTTTGCCTCATGTTGCAGTCCTGTTGTTTGGTGCTTACACATTTAGGATTGTTAGTATTTTAGATGGATTGACCCTTTTATCATTATATAATGTCCTTCTTTGTCTTTATTAGTTTTCCTTACTCTGAAATCTACTTTATCTGTTATTGGTATAGCTACTCCTGCTTTCTTTGAGTAATGTTTGCATGGTATATCTTTTTTCCATCTTTTTACTTTGGACCTGCCTGTATTGTTATGATTAAAGTGAATTTCTTGTAGACAGTATATAGGTCATGTTTTTCATCTACTCTGCCGATCTGTCTTTTTTTTTCTCTCTCCCCTATTCCCCCCTCCCCCACCTGTTGTCTTCTCTATGTGTCCATTCGCTGTGTGTTCTTCTGTGACCACTTCTATCCTTATCAGCGGCACCGGAAATCTGTGTTTCTTTTTGTTGCATCATCTTGTTGTGTCAGCTCTCTGTGTGTGTGGCGCCATTCCTGGGCAGGCTGCACTTGCCTTCATGCTGGGCGTCTCTCCTTATGGGGCACACTCCTTGCGCATGGGGCTCCCCTATGCAGGGGACACCCCTGCGTGGCACAGCACTCCTTGCGTGCATCAGCACTGCACATGGGCCAGCTCCACATGGGTCAAGGAGGCCCCAGGTTTGAACCGCAGACCTCCCATATGGTAGGCGGACGCCCTATCCATTGGGCCAAGTCCGCTTCCCCAATCTGTCTTTTAGTTGGTGTATTTAAACGTCTACATTTAATGTAATTATTGATATGTTAGGGCTTAAGTCTGCCATTTTATTTTTTGTGTTCTGTTTGTTCTCTCTTTTTGTTTCTCTATTTTCTTTTTCTACCTTCTTGTGGGAACATTCCTTAGGATTTCATTTTGATAATATGTGTATTTTTTAGTGTATTTTTTTGTATAGCTTTTTTTCTCTTTATTTTTTTTTTAAATGTTACATTCAAAAAATATAAGAGGTCCCCATATACCCCCCACCCCCCTTACCCCACTCCTCCCACATCAACAACCTCTTTCATCATCATGGCACATTCATTGCATTTGGTGATTACATTTTGGAGCACTGCTGCACCACATGGGTAATAGTTTACATTGTAGTTTACACTCTCCCCCAGTCCACCCAGTGGGCCATGGCAGGATGTACATTGTCCAGCATCTGTCCCTGCAGTACCACCCAGGACAACTCCAAGTCCTGAAAATGCCCCCACATCATTTCTCTTCTTCCCTCTCCCTACTCTCAGCAGCTACCATGGCCACTTTCTCCACATCAATGCTACAGTTTCTTCCATTAATAATCACAATAGTTCCATAGTAGAATATCAGTAAGTCCACTCTAAACCATACTCTATTCCTCCATCCTGTGAACCCTGGGATGGTTATGTCCACTCCATCTCTATTTCGAGAGGGGGTTTAGATTCCACATGGATGATGGATGCAATTCTCCTACTTGCAGTTGTAGGCACTCTTGGCTCCCTGGTGTAATGGTTGACCTTCTTCACCTCCCTGTTAGCTGGCCGGGGTAAGTCCAATAAACCAGAGGGTAGGAGTTGCAAGTCTGCTGAGGCTGAGAGCCTGGCTGTCACATGGACAGTCCAGTGATTTAGGTCTCCTGAGTATACACCAACCCCAGCGCCAACCACAGGTCCAGTAAAAGTGACAGAAGAGGCATGTGTAGAAAGGTCACATCTGAGTCCAACTCCATCACACTCAGGAACACAAACTCCAAAGTAGGGCCAACTGACACGGCACGGAACTCCAGAGCCATCTGCCTTGACTAAAGAACCTGTGGGTCTCTGTAGCCCTCAGAAGAACCAGTACCTGGGGTTGTGTCTACTTTGGCTATCTCTGGGACCCTGCTGAGGTATACATAAGCACGACCCCTCTGATGACCTCCCGACTATTTTTTGGAGACTCATAGCCTTATAAACTGATTTGTCCTTTCCATTTTCCCCTTTTATTCAAGGTCAAAAAGCAGTTTTTAACATCTGATTTTACATGTAGGCTGAGATATTCTGCTGGTCTGAGTTGACCCTTTTATTCAATGTCTTTTTCTAGTTACATCATCAGCTGGTGCTTGGTAGTAATCCCTGCCTGAGTTTTCCTTGAATGCCAAGAGGTATTTTTAAAGAGAAGGAGAAGGCAGAAAGAAAACATCGTTCCCAGTCTTTGTAGATTGACCTGTGCCGTCCTCACCTTCAAGGCTTACCCATACAGTGAGTTCTATGAGAATAGCTCCAGAACAACATGTAGGGCCTTCCCTAATTCTTTCTGCACATGCGTCTTGTCTTGGGTATGAACATACGACCCTAGGAAGTTCCCCATTTAAATGGTTCTGAATGTCCCGTCTTACCTAGGGAACAGTTTCTTCAAGATCCTGAGCACTGCAGTTTATATCCTACAGCCAGCAGTCCCTTGCCTGGGCAGCAAGGCTTGACTGTTCTCCCACAACTTTCTGTAGGAGAGCTCTCTGGGCTACCTTGTACAAGTAGAGCAAGTTCTAGGATGGCGAGTCCCTCAGGTCACCACAAAATGGATTAGACCAGACATGCACACTCCTAGTATGTGCACATGGATTACTGCGCTCCCTCTGGAATGAAGACAAGGGATCCATACTGGGAACATGGGCCTGCTCTGCGCCAAGCCGCTAAGGGATGGGGACAGGGTCAGCCAGGGTTCCAAAAGATCCAAGCACTTTTAAGAAGCCTTTTTCTTATTCGGCACTTAGCCTGTTACTAGTCCTTTAACTGTTTTCTGGAGCCCTGAGAAAGTCCTGAAAAAGATTTTTTCTGCCTGTTTGTGCTTGTTGTTGAAAGCTTGGGAGGGGGGCGGGGACAGAGCCCTGAAGCATCTCACTCTGTCATCTTTATTAGGGTGGGAGCTGTTTACTTTTTTAAAAATACATAAATAGCTACTTTTTTTTTTAAAGATTTATTTATTTCTGACCTCTTCCCTGTCCCCCACCCCACACTTTCTGTGTCCATTCACTGTGTGTTCTTCTGTATCCGCTTGCATTCTTGTCAGCAGCACTGGGAATCTGTGTGTCTTTTTTTTGCGTCATCTTGCTGCATCAGCTCTCTGTGTGTGTGCTACCACTCCTGGGCAGGCTGCACTTATCTTGCATAGGGTGGCTTTCCTTGAAGAGCACACTCCTTGTGCGTGGGTCTCCCCTACGCAGGGGACACCTCTGCATGGCACGGCACTCCTTACACACATCAGCACTGCACGTGGGCCAGCTCACCACACAGGTCAGGGGGCCCTGGGTTTGAACCCTGGACCTCCCATATGGTAGGCACCAAATCCCGCTTCCATAAATAGCTAAATTACATCAAGAGTTTATCACAATTTCCAGTGCCAGGACATAGTTTTGGGGTCCCTAGCTCCTGTATTCTAATAGTATACACCCTTGGTTAAGAACCACTGTTCTAGAATATACTGCCTCCAAAAAAATGTTTGGTCTAGTGAAGGAACAGGTATGTAGCGTAATATAAGGGGCAAGTTCTGTAGAGAAGGACTGTAAACAAAGTAGAATGTGAGCCTAGAGTAACTTAAGTGTCGTGAGATAGAGAAGAGGCAACAGGATTAGGACTGTGGAATGCCTCATTGATTTCCCTCCTCCGCATTCTATCGTGTATTTGTTCTTTTGTAATGCCCTCCCCATTTTACGGCTAGATCCTCTGGTTAACTTTGTATCTTTCCTCCTTCAAGAATTTAGTGCAGTGTATGTCTCATGATATATACTTAAGAAGGAAGGGTTGCGTAAGAAGCAACAGACTTCATGGTATGTTGATGGTTTAATGTTTATCCAGTTTTTACTCATTTTTTAAACAAACTTAGCAAGTGATAAATGTTTGGCAGTTACTGAACCAGATTCTGGGGAAACCACAAGTAAAGCTGCAGCACTGAAAGATAATATTTGGTTGGGGAGAAAAGACAAAGTTAACCCAAGACATTAGTCTTCCAGCTTACTCTGAACACTACTGCCAGATGAATTATTGAACAAGTACCTTTTTCATTGTATGACTCTTGATTTTTTGAAAGGGAGGGTATAGGTAGAATGTATATAGTACGGGATTCCCAAACCTGGCTGGTCATCAGACTGACCTTGGACGCTCTTAAAATCATAGATTCTCAATCATACTACCTGCCCTCCAATATAAATTAGATCTCTTGGGAACCTCTAATATAATGGAAAGAATATATACAACCTTTGGAGTTAGGCAGGCTAGATGAATCCCATCCATGTATGACACCTGCTCGCTATGTGACCTTGGGCATCATTTAGCCTCTCTAAGCCTTGGGATACTTAGCTGAGGAGTTTATGTACATAAAATACCTAGCAAATGACCTTGCATATGGTGGGTTTTTCCAACAAACGTTAATTCTCTTCTTTCTATTCAAAAACTTATATTGACCATTCTTATGTTTAAACTTCTCTTTCAGGAAACTAATCCCAGTCCTCCTATCCTTATGTTGATTATTCAAAGTTAGAAATTTTGGACATCATCTTATCTATCAAGTTTATTTTATGTTGAAGGAACTAAACTTCTTGAAAATCATACAGCCAGTCAGGACTGGAGCCCAAATTGTCAGTTACCTGTTCTCATGTTTATTCTGTCCCTATCCTGGAAATATAGCCTAAAAGAGGAGTGAAGTGCTACCAAAATCTGAAACTATGATTGTTTCCTGAGATTGAATCTGATCCTCCCTTAGATCAACTATCTGTAGTATTAACCCACCCCAACAGAAGAAGAGTTGGGCATTCTTTATCCGGAATCCAATTCGAGCATAGCTGATTATCAAAGCTCTACTAGTGAGAGAACCAGACCTTGGGCTATGATGTGATTCAATCAGTGAGTATTTATTGAATACTGATTTGTGCCAGAAGCAATAAACCATTCAAAAATCCCTGCCTTCATAGAGTCTGTATTCTAGTCAGGGGAGAGACAATCAACAAATAAATAGGTAGTTATCTGGTTTGATGGATGTACTAAGTGATATGGAGGAAAACTTAAAATGCAGGGAAAGGAGATAGGGGGTACCAGGTGGGAAAGGAGTGAGGATGGGCAGCAGTTTTAAATACCGGTGATCAAAGAAGGCTTCACTGAGAGTTCCCATATGAGTACCCTAAAGGATATGATGGAGTGAGCCATGAGCATCTGTGGGGCAGCAGAGGCCCCAAGCAAGTGGTCTCATCATAGTGGGTGAGCCCTGGCCAGAACAACTGGTTTAGTTGCCATGATGATTCTGTATCTTGTCTCTGCCTTTAATAGGTGCTATGGCTTTTCTTCCTTCTGGCCTTTGCTTGTGACCAGACTTACCTTGAGCGCCTTCCCACTCAGCGCCAAGTATGTGGTCCCCTCTCCCAGCACACATCCTTCTCCTTCCATGAGCTCTCCCTATTGGTGTTCGTTCTTTTTCCAGGTTGCTTTTGCATCTTTTTTCCCATTTTCCCTTCTTTATTGTGTGATACATTAAGTACCTGTGATCTACCATCTTATCCTTTAAGGGTCTTCAAGTGTAACATGCCTTATCATGCATAGATTGTCCCATTTCTCTTTACCACCTATGAGCCATGGCCCAGTGATCTTACATAGGTCATCCCTGTGACAGAGCAGAGTGAGATTGGAGGTGGGGGTGCATGGTGGGGGAGTATTCCAGGGGGTTGAGCTCACTCATGCTCTCCAATTTCAGATCTCTCCCCCGACCTCTTCAGACCACAGTGGGAGTACACTGAACCAGGAAAAGTTTAGCTGGCCATTAGCAGTCAAAAACGGTTTATTCATGTTTGTTCTATTCATGCTTATTCAGTCACTGTCTACCACAGTTGAACTCAGGGTGTTTTCCCCTACTCACCCAGACAATAAGCTTGTTCTGAATGCCTCATCCCAGAATCACTTTCTGGTCCAGAAAGTCCCTGTTGCTGTCTGTTGTATAAACATCAAACTTTGCAGCGCCACTTTAAATAACCAGAGTTGCATTTTATAGGAATAGAAATCTAGGACTTTTAAGGCTCTAAATGTCTATAAACAGTTTTTTCTGTAATTGACATATTGTCACACAAATGTGATTTCATGTACATCCCATAAAGCTATATATGATTGCCTTTTATGGTCATGTCAAAATAGCGATGTGGGGCAGCGGACTTGGCCCAGTGGTGAGGGCGTCCGTCTACCACATGGGAGGTCCACGGTTCAAACCCCGGGCCTCCTTGACCCGTGTGGAGCTGGCCCATGCGCAGTGCTGATGCGTGCAAGGAGTGCCCTGCCACGCAGGGGTGTCCCCCCTGTAGGCAAGCCCCATGCACAAGGAGTGCGCCCCTTAAGGAGAGCCGCCCAGCACAAAAGAAAGTTCAGCCTGCCCAGGAATGGCACCGCATACACGGAGAGCTGACGTCACAAGATGACGCAACAAAAAGAAACACAGATTCCCATGCCGCTGACAACAACAGAAGCGGACAAAGAAGAGGCAGCAAATAGACACAGAGAACAGACAACTGGGTGGGGGGGGGGGAGAGAAATAAATAAATCAATCTTTTTTTAAAAAATAGCAATGTGTTATACTGTCTTCCTTACAGAAAACGGGTTTATGTATTTCTGAGCTGATTGCCAATTCTTTTAAATATCTTTGATATTGGTAAATCTTCATCTGTAAAGTATTTCATTTAGGGAATTTTTCATAATTTTTCTACTATAGGTGTGTAATGAGTACTTTCTGGAAAGCTTTATTGTTTTATTACATTTCACATTTAAATATGTAGCTCATCTGGAATTGGTTTTTGGTGTGAGGTAGAGTCAAGATACGTATTTTTTTTTCACGTGGGTAGCCAAGTGACCTAGCACCTTTAATTGAAAAGACCATCCTTTCCCTTACTTCACTGCAGTATCACCTTTATCAGATGTATGGGTCTGTTTCTGGACTCTATTCTATATGTAAGACTGTTACTGGACTCTTGTTCCATCAATTTGTTTGTCTGTCTTTTTTTTTTTTTTTTTTAAGATTTATTTATTTATTTAATTCCCCCCCCCCCCCTCCCCTGGTTGTCTGTTCTTGGTGTCTATTTGCTGCGTCTTGTTTCTTTATCCGCTTCTGTTGTCCCAGCGGCACGGGAAGTGTGGGCGGCGCCATTTCTTTTTCACGCTGGGCGGCTCTCCTTACGGGTGCACTCCTTGCGCGTGCACTCCTTGCGCGTGGGGCTCCCCCAGGCAGGGGACACCCTCGCGTGGCACGGCACTCCTTGCGCGCATCAGCGCTGCGCATGGCCAGCTCCACACGGGTCAAGGAGGCCCGGGGTTTGAACCGCGGACCTCCCATATGGTAGACGGACGCCCCAACCACTGGGCCAAAGTCCGTTTCCCCTGTTTGTCTGTCTTTATGCCAATGTCATACCCTTTAATAACTGCACAGCAAATCTTGAAGTCAGATAATGTAAGTTCTCCGATTTCATTTTTCTTCAAAGTTTTCTTGGATATTCTAGATCCTTTGCATTCTCTCATAAATTTTAGAATCAGTTTGTTAATTTCCACAAAAGTCCTTCTGGGATTCTTATTGGGATTATGTTGAATCTATACCAGTGATTCTCTTTCAGGGACAGTTTTGCAGTGGAACATTTGGCAGTGTTTGGGAACATTTTTGTTTGTCACACCTGGGCGAGTGCTACCGGCATCTAGCAGGTAGAGGCTAGAGATGCTGCTAAATATGCTCCAATAATACAGGACAGCCCCCCACAACAAATAATTATTCAGTCAAAATGTCAGTAGTTGGGGAGCTGATGTGGCTCAGTGGTTTGAGCACCAGCTTCCTACATACAATGTCCCAGCTTCAATTCTCAGCCCTGGTACCTATTTAAAAAAACAAAAAACAAAAAATGTCATTAGTTATAGTGGGGATTCTGTCTGCCATCTTATTTGTTTTCTATTGGACCTGACTACTGTGCTTATTTTTTTCTCCCTTTTTACAACTCTTTGAGAATAATGAAGAATATCCTTTTTTTCTGTGCCACTAACTTGTCAGGTGTGTATTCTTTTTTATAATTCTTTTAGAGCCTTCCCTATAGATTTTCAGCATGCATTCGTGACATGTTACAGTATAATACAAATTATTTTACCACCTCCTAATACTGTACTCTTAATTCCTTTTACCTCCATCCTTGCCTTTTTTGTATTATTATGTTCTTGCATTTTAGTTTCGTATGTATTTAAATTACAAAGAGCATATCAATTTTAGTTTTGTGTGGTTAGTATTCTTCATGTTAACCTAGTCCAGTGTACTTCATTCTTTCCTACATTTCTGTGCTTCTTTCTGAGTTCATTTTTTCCCTTTAGTTTTTCTTTTAGTGTAGGTCTGATAGCAACAAATTCCCTGTTTTTGTTTGGAAAATCGTTACTTTTTTAATTAAAAAAATTTTTTATTAGTGAAGTTGTGAACTTACAAAACAATCATGTGTGATATACAAAATTCCCATACATCACCCCTCCACCAACACTTTACATTATTGTTGAATATTTGTTACAGATTATAAAAGAACATGATCAGATTATTACCACTAACTATGGTCCATAGCGTACACTTGGTGTATTTTTTCCATACACCCTATTATTATTCTTTAACACTATGTATTAGTGTATAAATTGTACATTTGTTACAATTCATGAGAGAACACTCGTACTTGTACTGGTAACCATAGTTCGTCTTTCATACAAGGTTCATTGTGTTATATAGTCCCATGTCTTGTACATTCTATCCTAAGTGTACACTTAGTGGCCCTTACTTTCATCACAGTTGTGCAGTCATTGCCCTACTTTCATTTTTGAAAGATATTTTTGTTTCATATGAAATTCAAGGTTGGTAGTTATTTGCTTTTAGCACTTTAACAATGTCATTCTGTTGTTTTCTAGATTTCGTCATTTTTGTTGAGAAGTCTGCTGTCAGTCTTATTGTTCCCCAGCTTTTAAGATTTGTCTCTTTATCTTTGGCTTTCAGCACTTTGACTATGATGCATCTCTGCTTGCTTTTCTTTGTTACAGGCATACCTTGGAGGTACTGCAATTCTAGACCACCACAATAAAGTGAATATTGTAATAAAGCAAGTCACATGACTTTTTTGGTTTCCCAGTGCACATAAAGTATGTTTATACCATACTATTGTCTGTTGGTGTGCTATGGCCTTATGTCTAAAAAAAAATGTGTATATATAGATTTTTTTTTAAGATTTTTTTTTTATTTCTCTCCCCTTCCCCCACCATATGCCTGCCCATTTGTCAGTTCTCTGTGTCCATTCGCTGTGTGTTCTTCTGTGTCCACTTCTGTTCTTGTCAGCAGCACTGGGAATCTCTGTCTCTTTTTGTTGCATCATCTTGCTGCATCAGCTCTCTGTGTGCAGCGCCACTCCTGGGCAGCTGCATGTTTTTCACACGGGGCAGTTCTTACAGGGCACACTCCTTCCACATGGGCCTCCCCTACTCAGCGGACACCCCTGCATGGCATGGCACTCCTTGGGTGCATCAGCACTGCACGTGGGCCAGCTCACTACATGGGTCAGTAGACCCTGGGTTTGAACCCTGGACCTCCCATATGGTAGGCGGATGGACGCTCTATCAGTTGAGCCAAATCCACTTCCCATTGTTGATTTCTTGAATCTGTGTATTGATGTCTTTTATTTGTTTTGGGTAGTTGTCAGCCATTATCTGTTTGAATATCACTTCTGCCCTAGTCTCTCTCTCCTGACCTTTTAGGACTTAACGTATTCACATGCTAGACCTTTCAGTATATTGCACATCTCTCATGTTCTTTTGTTTACCTTTTTTCTTTGTTTGCTTGAGTTTATTTGACCTGTCTTCCAGTTCACTCATCTTGTCTTCTGCTAAATCCTGTTTGCCATTAAGACCTTCCATTGAGTTCCTTTTATTTTTTTATCATTTAAAAAAATTTATTGAAGTATGTCACTCATACATGAATGTACGTAAACAGTGAGTGTATAGTAAGTTATGAACTTACAAAACTAAGGTGCATAGCATCATACAGGGCTCCCATGCCTCACCCCACCACAGTACCTTACATTGTTGTAAAACATTTGTAGCAAATTATGAAAGAGCATTGTCTAAGTATTACTAGTAACTATAATCTATATCTTTTGTGTATTTTTCCCAGAACCCACTCTATTTTATTTTTTTGTTCACAAACCATACAATTTATCTAAAGTGTATAATCGGTGGCATATGGTATACTAACAGAGTTGTGCATTCATCACTTCAATCAATATTAGAGCATTTTCATTACTCAAAAAAAAAAACTGTTAGGTTCGGAGGAAAGCTGAGAAAAGGAGGCACTTTAGAAATCAAGCTGGGAGTTAGGGTCTATAAATAAAGCCTAATGAGCTAAATCAGGTAGGCTGTATTTGAAGTAGAAAGCAGCAGCAAAGGGAGGGGACAGAGTTTTTATAACTTGTTCTGGGGCTAGACTACAAAGAGACTAGTTTGTGATGGTTTCTGCTAGCTTTGTAGTTTTGAGGCAAGATAACTCCTATAGGCTCTATGGTCCCATTTGCATCCCTCAGGTACTGGTTGCTACTTCTCTATCCATGGGAATGTTTAAGGAGGGAACTGGGCAACGGCCAGAGCTCTGGTTTCCTATCAATTAGGAATGCGCACCTGCAGGAAGAGGGGGAGGGATGGGATAAGAGGAGGGGGCAGGACAAGCCCTGGGCCTAACAAAAACCAACAACAAAAGCACTGTCATACCCATGTGTTAGTGTCGATTACAAATCCTATGATGTGCTTTACCATTTCTATTCATTTCCAAACTTTTCCAAAGAACTTTTTACCAATACTGCATAGATTAAATCTCAGCTCTCCATTTTCTAACCACATTCTATACTCTAGTGACTTATATTCTAACTATTAACTCGATGAGTTTGCTTATTATATTTAATTCATAATAGCAAAGTCATACAAAATTCGTCCTTTTGCTCCAGGTTTGTTTCACTCAACATAATGTCCTCTAAGTTCATCCATGTTGTCTTATGCTTTATGACTTCATTTCTTACAGCTGAATACTATTCTATCATGTGTATATACCACAGTTTTATCCATCTTCAGTTGATGGACACCTGGGTTGTTTCCACCTTTTGGAAACTGTGAATAATGTTGCTGTGAATATCAGGTGTGCAGATGTCTGTTCATGTCACCGCTCAGTTCTTCTGGGTATATACCTAGTAATGGTGTAGCTGGGTCACATAGCAGATCTATATCCAACTTCCTTAGGAACCACCAAATAGACTTTCACAGTGGCTGTACCAGTCTACATTCCCACCAAGAGAGTATGTGTTCCTATCTCTCCACATCCTCTCCAACACTTGCAGTTTTCTGTTTTTTTAATAGTCATTCTAGGAGGTGTGAAATGAGATCTCATTGTAGGTTTATGTTTATTTGTTTTTTCCTAATTTGTTGGTGATTTCTGTTGTTGTTTTTTAATATTTTTAAAGTAGTTTTATTGAGATATATTTACATGCCACAGTCGATCAAAGTAACTCACTGTCTTTTAGCATAATCAGTGTTGTACGTTCATTACCACAAAAAAATTTTAGAAAAATTTCATTACTCAAAAAAAAAAAAAACTCCACACCCCTTAGCAGTCACCTCTCAAACTCTCTATCCTTCCCCACCCCTACATAACCACTAATCTAATTCCATCTTTATAAATTGATTTATATTTTATATAAATGCAATCATATACTATGTAGTACTTTGTATCTGGTTTCTTTCACTTAGGGCAATGTTGGAGTTTATTTACCTGATAATAACAACTTGTAACTAATATACATTTGTTCAGTTTCAAAGAAAAACAGTCTTATATATGCAATATTACCCATATTGCTAGTTACAAACACTATGATGTACTTTCACCTCTTCTATTCATTTCCAAAGATATAGGAACAACCTTTTTACCAGTTCTGCACAGGTGAACCCTCAGCTTTCCATTTTCTAACCTCATTCTATTTTCTACTGACCTATATTCTAGTTGTTAACTCCTTGAGTTTGCACAATACATTTAGTTCATAATAGCACAATCATACAGTGTGTCTTTTTGTGTCTGGCTTCCTTCACTCGACATAGTGTCTTCCAGGTTCATCCATGTTGTCATACACTTTACAACTTCATTTCTTCTTACAGCTGAATACTATTCCATCATGTGTATACATCACAGTTTATCCATTCATTAGTTGATGAACACCTGGGTTGTTTTTGCCAGTTGTGAGTAATGCCACTATGAACATTGGTATGCAGGTGTCTGTTTCACTGTTCTCAGTTCTTCTGGGTATATACCTAGTAGCAATATTGCTTGGTCATGTGGCCCATCTCTATTCATCTTCATTAGGAACTACCAAATAGTCCTCCATAGTGGCTGTACCATTCTACATTCCCACCAACTGTGAATAGGAATTCCTATCTTCATATCCATTCCAACTCTTGTAGTTTTCTATTATTTTTAATAGTGGACATTCTAGTAGCTGTAGAATGTAGCTTTGATTTGCATTTCTCTAATTATTAGTGATGGGCATTTTTTGAAGTGTATGTTTTGGGGTGTTTTTTTTTTACCATTTTTATTTCTTCTTTAGAAAAATGTCTATTTGGGCCTTTTGGCCATTTTTTATTTGGATCATTTGTCTTTTTATTGTTGAGTTGCAGGATCTCTTCATGAATATTAGACCCTTGTCAGATGTGTGATTTCCAAATAATTTCTCCCACTTCCACTTTTTTTTCAAGAAATTGACAAATTTATGTAAAAGTAATAATATCTAGATGGATATACAACAAACGAAACAGCAGGTAAGAGTGGGTAGGAGGAATGGGATCAGGATTGGAAGTGGTAGTCAAAGAAGACTAGCTATATGATGATCTAATTTCTTAAAAGGAGAATAAATTCATGCATTTGGGTAATTAGAATTGATTCTACTTTTTAAAAAAAAAGTAAAATACAGATTAGGATAAGACAAAGGTCTGACAGTGATTGTGAATGAATGAAGTCGGAACTTATTGCACCAGGTTTTCCTACCTCTCCATAGCTCCTACAACTAATGAGGCTAGTTCCCTGAAGGAAACTGACATTAGACTGGGATGGGACCCAGGCTACATCTCCCCTGCTTCCTCACAACTCAGGTTGGGGCCCAGGTACCTGGTTATCACACATGGTTGAAGACAGGTTTCTTTAGGCCCTCTGCTTACCAGATAATCCCACCAGTGCCCAGTAATTTTCCCAGCAACCAGGGCATTGAGCACCCCAGATTTGGAGGTCCTTTCCATCCCTAACAGCCAAGAGCCACAGCTCCCTAGGGCTGGACAAAGGTACTCAGCACCTCATAGGAGTCTTAAGCAGTCATCTGAAACTGCCCCCATTCATTCACTCATTCCTGTATTCATCAAATACATACTGAACACCCACTATTTGCTAGGCTTTGTGATACAAATACAGAGCTAAATCAGGCATCATCTCTACCCTCCTAGTGGAGAGATGGAGTCATGAATTACTGTGGTTAGCTGAATGTCATATATATAGGTACTTTTAGAAGAGGAAGATCCCCTCCAGGCTTCCTGGAGAAGGTCACATTTGAGCTGGACTTTGACAAATTGGTAGGATTTGGTCAGGCACTAGGAGCAGCGTATGGGCTCAGGTGACAGCTAAGAATTTTGGTCCCATTTTTATCATTTACTAGTTGTTTGACCTTGGGCAAGTCATTTGACTTTTCTATGCCTCATTTTCCTCCTCTATAAAATATTACCTACTTCAGGATTTAATGATGTCAAGTTCCTCACTGGAGGCCTTATCCCTGCTTGGAGCCCACTAGGTGCTGATCCCTCAGAATGTAAGCTGCCTCATGTCTGGATCCCATTTCCATTGAGCTCTTTTTTTTTTAAGAAGGTACTGAGAATTGAACCCAGAACCACATACTAGGAAGCCGATGCTCAACCACTGAGCTACACCTGCTCCCCCATTGAGTTCTTAAGTATAGATTCTGAGTTTTTCAGGTCTTGAATTTCACTTGATTTTTTTTTTATATAGATTATAGTTTACTTCTGTGTTGAAATTCTTCATCCTTTCATTTATTTTGTCCATCTTTTCCTCCATATTTTTATTTTGTAGTCCTTATCTGCTAATGCCTATATATGGGTCATCTCTGGGTCTGCTTCTGTTGTCTGTTTTTTCTCTTGTCAGTTCTATAGTTTTTGTCTCTTCCCATGTCTAGAAAACATTTTGTTATGTAACAGACATCATATAAAAGAATCATAGTTGTTCCATATAATATTTCTACCACCAGAGAGGGTTCCCCATTTCCATTGTTAGGGGTGAAGCTGAACAGTTCAATTTAGTCAAGGACTGAGCTGGGTTGTAGTCCTGGTAAGGTTCAGTCTTACTCAGATTCATCCTTGTTGTTAGGGTGTGATCCTCCAGGGATTCAATTGAGAGCCTGACAGGTGTTTGTCTCCTCAGCCTTAAAACACTGGGAGATTACCTTCTGCCCTTTGGTGGTTTTAGTTTAGCTCTGGGCTCCCACATCATATAGCTTCAAAATTTGGCACATGTCTTCAGGGGAGACCTGTGTTTAAGGCCCCTCCATCTCCAGTTTTGTTGCTCCACCTCTGAAGAACACCCAAACTCTACTGATTTCTTTGTCTCCCAGCAGCACCCTTCTTCCAGAGCCATGTATTTTGAGGTTGCTCAAAACTGCAGTTTATGTCTCTGCAGCCCCACATGACCATTGAAAAAGCATTGTAGTTTCTCACTCCCCAGTGACAGCCCTCAGCCTGGGCCATACCCTAATCCTGAGCCCATGTCCAGATCATCAAATGCACCAAGGGCAAAGACAAAACAAAACACCCCAGCTATTGATGGTTGATGCATCTCAAAACATTCTCCCCTTCCTTGAATAGTAGTCCATCTAGTCCTTGTTATTTCCACAATTATTTGATGCTTTAAGAAATGAGTTTTGTAATTCATTTTGCTTCTCCTACTTATCAACAGGATTATTGACCTGTCCCACCTACTACATTCTACTTGAAAGCAGAATCTGTCCACATGGTTTTGAGTACTTGCCCTGTACCAGATACTCTTCTATGTTCTGGATATAGGATTGCCTGCCCTCAAAGAGGCCTTTGTGTCTAAAGTTGGCAAGATAGACATATACACAAATAATACTTTGAGGGTAATACCATAATAGAGCTATGTACAATAATAGGACAAATGAGGTGAATATGAAATAGCACCACCTGTTTGGATAATTGCATTGTAATTGGAAAATGTTAATTTTACGTGGTTGTAGTTTATTTAAGGAGTGAAACAATGAGAGGTATAGGCAAGGGCCTGATGGTGAAAAGTCATAAATGGCATGGTAGAAAGGTGTTTGTACTTTAAGCAGGCTGTGGACAACAATTGGCGAATTTTAAGCATGGAGAAGAGTGATCAGATTTTTGTTTTAGAAAGATTACTCGTGTCAGTGTCAAGAAGGGCAAGCATAGAAGCCAAGGGGCCAGGTAGGAAACAGTTACAATCAGCCTAGTACTATAGAAATGATGATCATCATAAACATATTTGAAAGATGTCGAAGGGGGAGAATTGATGAGACAGAATATTGGGCTGACGAGAAAGGCGAAATAAAGAAGATATTTCAAGGTTTCTGGCTTTGATGAGGTCTGGATGGACAGTGATGCCATAAATCATAAAATACAGTAGGAAGAACCAGTCAGCTCAGTTTTGAACATACAGCGTTCCCATTTCATTAGCTCTATTGCAGGTTTTACCATATAATCCAAGAACGTAGTTTGATAGCCACCACCCCCCCCGGGGTTCCCAAGTTACCTTCTTAAAACTCATGAGATGGATAAGAGAGATACATCATACCCACACCCTAGCTTTAATCAGAGGTGCTCTGACTCTCACTATGTTATGTATTGGGTTTCCACTTAAATATTTTTTTGAAGAAAGTTTGCCATAGCTAAAAGAAAAAAATTACCAGTGTTTCCTTTTTAATCCATCTTCCCCTGCTTAGATCTATTCTGACTCATTTATTGTTTGAACAGAGTTCTTTCTCAGGTCTCTTCTTGTGGTAGGGTATTTGAGTAATACCATCCCCAAATTCCTGCATATTGTTCTTTCACCCTGACAGATCTTAGTGTGAATAGGATTTGGGGACCACTGTCCTTTATTTGCATGCAATAGAGGATTCTTCCACTGTCCCCTAGCATCCATGTTGCAAATGAGAAGTCCAATGCCAGTCTCTTCTGTATTTTATTTGTTGTTTGTTCCTGAAAGTGTATAATTTTTCTCTTTTCTCTTTAGAGTTCAAGAATTTCACTAGAATGTGGCTACGTATGTATCCTTCAATCTTTTCAAACTCCAGATAAATTTTCCTACAGCTCAGGGAAATGTTTTACTGTTCATTTGTTTTAGCTCTTCCATCTGTTCCTTTTGCTCCTTCCAGAATTCCCAGTTATTTTGATGGTTTTTCCAGATTTGTCCATCTCTTTTTTTTTTTAATCAATTGAGCTTTTTTGGTGTGGAAAATCATGTTTTTACTTCTAAGAAATATCCTTTGTGTTGTAATTTAATTTCCTTAGTCTTTTTATTATTTAAATTCTTGTCTGTCTCCTGTAAGGATTCTGTTAGTCTAAAATTTACCATCTTACCTTCCTTTTCCTATCTCTGGCTACTGGATCCCATTAAGTGGTTATTTTCCTCTTCTTCCCGTTGATCCAGCTACCCAGTACAGTACCTCAAATAGGGATTGGCTGCAGCCTCTGGGTCATCAGTGTGTGGACTGGAGTCAAGGGGAGTTAGCATCCCAGCCCAATTCCAAGAGGAAACTTTCCAGCACCCTAGTGTTGTCATCCATTCTCTGGCTTCCACCCAGGAACCCTTGCAGAGCTCAGCAATCCCTTTCCTCACAGGGCCCATGGAGCTCAGTGGACCAGACTCTGTAGAGTGTCAGAGTCCTGCTTATTGCCCTGGAGCCCCTCCTGACCCATGGGAAAGGCCAGTACCAGCTCTCTCTCTGGATCGAGCAGGTCTTGTCCACCCCCGCTGGGTACCACTTGCCTGCCAGCCCTGCAGTCACTGGGTTCAGGAGAGCTCCTTGGATTGGGGGCAGAGAGAGGCATTAGGGACATTTTCTTCTTGCATCCATCTTTTCGGAAACCCCAACAAGTAGAGCCAAAAAGAAAAAAATAAAATAAAACCACCAGATTATATGATCTCTAAGTCTCCGTGCAGCACCAGCATTTACAGTTGTATACATTATGGTCTCCAGCGTCAGATCAGTCCTCGGTACCCTTGGGCCACATTTTTATGTCTTCCCAGCATGCTCTGCTTCCCCAAAGGGACTATAGGAGGCTTTCATTTTCTCTTCTCAGTCCCCCTTTTTAACCCCTTCTGGTTTACTGTCAGCCCATGACTTTGCATTTCTCCTCACGGAGAAAAAAAGAAACGGGGGGGAAAAAAAGAGACATTCTCAGGTGTTAATTTGCTCTGTTTCTTACCTCTCACTACCTACTTGCCTGCCTTCCATCTATCTATTCTGCTCAAATCTCTCCTCTCCCATGATTTCTGTGATAGCGTGTGCTCCTGGTTTTCCCATTTCTCTGGCCGCTTTCAGTATCACCCAACTCTAATCCAAACTCCCATATTACTGATGGCCGGGGGATCTTTTCAGTGCATAAAGGTCATCTCAGCCCCTGCTTAAAACCCCACAATGGCAAGAAAGGTAAAACTAACCCGTAGTGATAGAAGTCAGGATAATGGTTACCTGTGGGCAGGAGAAATAGGAATTGATTGTGAGAGGACATGAGAGGAGCCTTCTGAGATGCTGAGAATATTCTATATCTTGATTTGGTTTGTGGTTACATGGGCCTATACAGACATAAAAATTCACTGAGCTGAACATTAAAACTTGTACATTTTACTCTATATATGTTATACCTCAATTTGAAAAAAATGAAAACCTTCAGTGGCTCCCAATCACTTCCACAGGTAAAAATCCAAACTCCTTAGAATAGCCCATAAATTCCTCATTCCTTCCTCAAATCTGGGCTGAAACTTCTTCCTCTGAAACCCACTTTGGCTTTCTCAGGATTACTGCATAGTGCCTCTTGCCCACTCACCTAGGACTATAAGCACAGGCCTATCTTAATCCTTAGCAGACTGTTTTGTAACTGTATGTGTTTCCCCTACTAGACTTTTCAGTTCCATTGCTCCTCTAGTACCTTGTGCAGTGGCTGGCACCTAGGCACCCAGTAACTATCTGTTGAATGAATGAATGCAAGTTCACTTTGTACTTTCTTTGAGTTTGACCTTCTTTACTGAAAAGTTTCCTTCCTCCAGCCTGCAGGATATTTCTTCAGGAGAGGAAAGCTCTTGCGCAATGGCAGTATTTGACACTCCCAAGGAGGCCTTTGGTGTTTTACGTCCAGTCTGTGTTCAGCTCACAAAGATCCAGACCGTGGAGAATGTGGAACATCTGCAGGCACAGTTACGAGTCGTAAGCGACACTGCCCTTCAGGAACTTCAGCAGTATGTCCTCTTCCCTTTGCGCTTTACCCTGAAGACCCCAGGCCCCAAAAGAGAGCGACTGATCCAGAGCGTGGTGGAGTGCCTCACGTTCGTCCTCTCCTCAACATGTGTGAAGGACCAGGACCTTCTCCAGGAACTCTTCTCTGAACTCTCTGCTTGTTTGTATTCGCCCAGCTCCCAAAAACCCGCAGCTGTGTCAGAGGAGTTGAAATTGGCTGTGATCCAGGGACTCAGTACATTAATGCACTCAGCTTACGGGGACATCGTTCTGACTTTTTATGAGCCCTCCATTCTGCCTCGTTTAGGATTTGCTGTATCTTTACTGTTAGGCCTAGCAGAACAGGAGAAATCAAAGCAAATTAAAATTGCTGCCTTAAAGTGTTTACAGGTCCTACTCTTTCAATGTGAATGTGAAGACCATCCAAAGTCCTTGGAAGAACATGAGCAGAAGCAGCTGGGGGATTTGTTTGCTTCTTTTCTACCCGGAATCTCAACTACACTTACCAGGGTTATCACAGGAGACTTTAAACAAGGTCACAGCATTGTAGTATCTTCCCTCAGCATCTTTTACAAGACAGTGGGGTTCATTCTGGCTGATGAACAGCTCAGAAGAGACTCAACGGTCCAAGCAAAGCCTGCAGTTGAGCACAGAATAGCAGAACTGATGGTTCACAGGGAAGCAGACTGGGTAAAAAATACTGGTGACAAGTTGACTGTCCTTATTAAAAAGATAATTGAGTGTGTTTCGGTTCACCCACATTGGAAGGTAAGGCTAGAACTGGTAGAACTTGTTGAGGTCCTTCTTTTGAAGTGCAGTCAGTCACTGGTTGAATCTGCTGGTCCCCTTCTGAAGGCTTTGGTAGGTCTAGTAAATGATGAGAGCCCTGAAGTCCAAGCCCAATGCAATAAAGTTCTGAGACATTTTGCACTTCAGAAAGTAGTGGTGGGCAACAGAGCCTTTGCTGATATCTTGTCAGAAAACCTGCATTCTCTCACCACATCTCTTCCCCGCCTAATGAACTCCCAAGATGATCAGGGCAAACTCTCTACTCTTTCTTTGTTACTTGGTTATCTGAAACTCTTGGGACCCAAAGTAAGCTTTGTCCTCAACTCTGTGGCCCATCTCCAGCGCCTTTCTAAAGCACTCATCCAAGTTCTAGAACTAGACATGGCTGACATCAAAATTGTTGAAGAACGGCATTGGAACTCTGATGACCTGAGTGCTTCTCCAAAGATCTTGGCCTCACAGCCGTGGAATCAGATCCAGAGGAGATATTTCCGCTTCTTCACAGATGAGAGGGTTTTTCTGCTCTTGAGGCAGGTTTGTCAGCTTCTTGGTTTTTATGGGAACCTCTATTTGCTTGTGGATCACTTTATGGAACTGTACCATGAATCTGTGGTTTATCGAAAGCAAGCTGCCATGATCCTTAATGAACTGATTGTAGGGGCTGCTGGTCTGGAGGTGGAGGATCTTCATGAAAAACATATTAAAACAAGCTCAGAGGAACTGAGAGAGATCGTGACATCTATACTCGAAGAATACACAAGCCAAGAAAACTGGCATTTGGTAACCTGTATCGAAGCTGAGGAAATGGGAGGGGAGCTAACAGTGAAGCAGTCAGGCCTCCAGGCCATCACGCCTGGTGCACACACCTGCCAAGTAATATCTTTTCCAGCTTCCTCAAAGCCAAGTCCCTCTATTTGCTCCATGAACAGCAACATCTGGCAAATATGCATCCAGTTGGAAGGGATTGGCCACTTTGCATATGCACTACAAAAAGACTTTTGTTTGCTCTTGATGTCAGTCCTATATCCTGTACTAGAAAAGGCAGGAGACCAAACCCTGCTCATTAGTCAAGTGGCTACCAGTGCCATGATGGACATTTGCCATGCTTGTGGCTACGACTCCCTGCAGCACCTGATCAATCAAAACTCAGACTATTTGGTGAATGGGATCTCTCTAAATCTGCGTCATCTGGCTCTGCACCCTCACACCCCAAAGGTCTTGGAAGTTATGCTGCGGAACTCAGATGCTAGCCTGCTTCCTTTGGTGGTAGATGTGGTTCAGGATGTCCTGGCCACCCTGGACCAGTTTTACGATAAGAGGGCTACTTCCATTGTCAGTGTTCTGCATGCCCTGCTAACAGCATTAGGTATATCAAGAGCCCTTTCTAATGCTGATTTGAGGGACAGGACTAATATCCTAGGTTGCCTGAGCTTATTTTGTTCATTGTTTGTGGTTATGTTCTGGAGGATGTTATTTGAATAGTTATCTGTCCATTCCTATATGTTATAGGGGACACTTTAATTTTTTTATGCTTTTAATAATCTCTACCATTTATTGAGCTGCTCTGTGCCATGGATATAAAGCCTGTAGACTAAATATAAACTTTATTCTTATTGTACAGATAAGAAAAAATAAGAATCAGTGAGAGCCTTCATACCTGTGGTCACACAGTTAGTAAGGGGTAAAGTCAGGATTTTGATAAATTGGGTCTCACTTCAAAAAAGTTATTTTTGATATACCAAACTGCTTCTGACAGTACTTGGAGTTAGCAGTATATGTGCTAATGGAGAACAGTAATAACATGGATTATTCAGTCCACAGGTAGTCTAGAATAATTCTGTCCAATGGAAGTTTCTGCAGTGACGAAAGTGTTCTGTATCTGTGCTGTCCAATATGGTAACCACTAGTCATAGTGGTGGACTAATGTGACTGAGGAAGTGGATTTTAATTTAAATAGCCACATGTGGCTAGTGGATACCGTATTGAACAGAGCAGGTCTGGAAACTTCCTTTTAACCCTTTAATTGTGTGAGTTGGCTTGATTTTGTCCTCTTGTCTTTGATCCTTTGGGGTGCCTGTTAGAAGTGTTAGCCCCATTGAAATAGCAACATTTTGGACTAGAAGAAAAAGAATTCCTCAACTGAAAAGTCAGTCTTTGAATAAAAAAACAATGCCCCAGTTGACTGGGAAGGGACAGTACTCTGCTCTGTAGCTGATGCCATTTCCAATGTTCATTCATTCATTCATGAGCATTCGTATGCAGTGTAAATGTTCTTTTATTCATTCAAGCACTGTGCTAGGTTATGAGGATACAGCAGTGAACAAGATGGATAAACTGTCACAGGACTTCCTTGATACTGGGAGAGAGATGATAAGCAAGTAATCGAATCATTAAATTAGTTCATGTCAGATGCTGCGAAGCCGTGAAGGACATAAACACTTGATGGAAGAGTGTAATAGGAACAGTGTACTTTAAGTTGCAGGGTCAGGGAGGGCCTCTCTGAGGAAGCAGCACTGGAGCTGAGACCTAAAAGATAGGAAGGGCCCATTAGTACATTCAGGGCTCACCCATTCTTTCTTTGGCTTTGAAAGGCAAAGGGACAAGGTGCAAGACCTGGAGGGAAGAAAGGGCTAGGAGTCTTTGGAGAACAGAAAGGAGGCCAGTGTAAAGACACTAGTACAAAATGAAATTGGAAAGGTAGGCAAGGACAAATTCTGCAGGGCCTTATGGACCAAGGGAAGGAATTTAGGTTTTCTTTTGCAAGCCCTGGGAAGCTTGTGTGCTGGGCTGGTCAGGGGGGAGTCAGTGAACAGGGCAGGCCCAGTCCCCACCCTCTTGGAGAGAGACCTTCCTAAAAGCAGCATACTAGGCTGTGACTGCCTTTCATGGTCCAAATAAACTGTCCTTCCACCTTTACTGTTTTGGAGGACTGTACTATATTAATTTTATTTATTTATTTTAAATTTTATTTCTCTCCCCTTCCCCCCCCATTGTCTATTCTCTGCGTCCAGTTGCTGTGTGTTCTTCTGCGTCTGCTTGTATTATCAGGCAGCGCTGGGAATCTGCATCTCTTTTTTGTTGTGTCATCTTACTGTGTCAGCTCTCTGTGTGTGTGACCCCATTCCTGGGTGGGCCGTGCTTTTTTCATGGGGGGAAGCTCTCCTTGCGGGGCACACACCTTGTGTGTGGGCCATCCCTACATGTGGCTGCCCCTGCATGGCATGGCACTCTTTGCACACAGCAGCACTGCGCATGGGCCAGCTTACCGTACAGGTCAGGAGGCCCTGGGGACCAGACCCTGGACCCTCCATGTGGGAGACAGACGCTCTATCAGTTGAGCCATGTCTACTTCCCTGTACTATATTTAAACTTGAGATTTTTAAAATATATTAAGAAAAGGCCTATGGAATATGTTTTCTTGGGCAAAATCTTAATTTAGGCCTTGAAAATTGAATGCCCTTGAATTGTTGATGTCTGGTCATCTCTGAAGGAGGAAAGTTGTAGCAAAGGTGTAGCACTCTCTTTTTTTAATGTGGTGGAAGAAGGGTCACAGAAAAATGAGGGTAGTTATGATAGACTCTGGAGCATCCTAGGAAAAGAAGCTACATTGGGGATAACTTTTCTGAAACGACCCAAAATACACTTGCATTTTGAGTAATTAGCAGTACCAAGATGGAGTTGATATGATCAAGCAGGAATCAAAGTAGCATTTTATGCTATTACTTCTGTTCATCATTGAATTGTTTAACTGATGGCAGCTCTTAAAAGACGAGAATAGAAATGTCTCATAGATCTTCTGAGAGTTCTTAAAAGAACTCTGTAGATGGTTTAAGAAATTGAGTTACCACAAACACTGTTTCACTGCACTCGCCGAAAAGCATTGCCCTCAGTGGGAGCAAGAGCCTTCAGTTAAATTAACACTCAGCACCAACTACTGACTGGCTGATTAATCATAACAAGAAAAATACAGGGTAGCTTTGAAAATAACAAAGTGTGAACTCATATATCTCAGAACTTAGAGATTATGCTACATCTGGACATGGGACTGCAGCATCCTTTTTTTTTTTTTAAGGTATCATCTCTTTTTTTTTTCTCTTTAATTTTATTTCTCTCCCCTTCCCCACCCCCACCCCAACCCCCATTGTCTGATTTCTGTGTCCATTCACTGTGTGTTCTTCTGTGTCCACTTATATTCTTGTCAGTGGCACCAGGAATCTGGTGTCTCTTTTTGTTGCGTCATCTTGCAGCTACAGCTCTCCGTGTATGGTGTACCACTCCTGGGTAGGCTGCACGTTTTTGTACTGGGCAGCTCTCCTTACGGGATGCACTCCTTCACAAGGGGCCCCCCTATGTGGAGGACACCCCTGCATGGCATGGCACTCCTTGCTCGCTGATAGCACTGTGTGTGGGCCAGCTCATCACACGAGTCAGGAGGCCCTGGGTTTGAACCCTGAACCTCCCATGTGGTAGGCGGACGCTCTATCCATTGAGCCATATCCACTTCCCTACAGCATCCTTTTTGTAACTGCATAGTATTACACTGTGTGGCTGTACCATAATGTTCCAGTCATTTCTTGGTGGACAGTCAATTGTTTCCGATCTTTTTCCAGCATGGAAAAATGCTGCAGTGAATCTCTGTAGGTCATTTTGAACTTTTCTAAGTATATCAGTAGCATAACACCTGAAAGTAGAATTGCTGCTTTAAAGGGTATTACTTTTAAATTTTTGATAAAGAGTATCAAATTGCTTTCCAATGTGATTGTGCAATTTAAAGTCACATCAGCAATATAAGAAAGTGCCAATTTTGCCACACCCTCACCCACACTGTATATTACCAAGCTTTTTGATCTTTGCTAATGCAGTAGGAGAAAAATAGTACCTTATTATAGTTTTAATTTCAATTAAGAGTGAGGTTGAACTTTTCCTATGTTTAAAATTCATTTGTGAGCAAAGGCTTCATCTGGCACTAGCCTTGAAGCTAGAAATAATCCTCGCAATGTGTCTGCTCTTAGCAGTATAAATGTAGCTCCCTGGCTCTATTTGAGAACACAATTGCTTGGAGTACACTAAGGCCCTGATTTACTTCTGGGGATGGGGCATTGCATTGAAGAAATGTACATAATTGATCCATACATAGCCAGAGACTGGATTGAAGGTTCTCATCTCAGGCATTTGCTTGCTGCTACTCCCAGTGGCCTACCCCTGGCACCTCCCATCTGCCTCTGTGCCGATGCTCCTTGATAAAAAGGAGATTAGCAGGTGCTAAAGTTATCAGAGGCTTCTTCCCTGCTGCCTGCCAAATGAGGGCGCTGGACCACAGCACCTTTTTTCAGGCTATGGAATTTTTGTTGTTATTTTGTTCTTTAAGTAATAGAACCTTTTTTTGAAATGAAGCCTTAGGGGGAACCCCAATATACAAAACAATTGAAATTAGAGCTTCTTTGATTGAAGAAGGGATAGCAATCCACCCATTTAGCCTGTGGTCTCCTTGGTGCCCGTCCCTGAGACTTTTCTGCAGAACCCTAAGTTTCCTCAAGGCATAGTTAGAAAATCACTGGACTCATTGACATTTAGAAATTACTCAGTGATTACAAAATCAGAACTATTGGAGCATCACTGAATAAGGGAAGGCATTGGAGAGAAAATGCCAGTCTTCTGAACATTTTTTGTCAAGTACATATGCAAGACTATCTATTCTCAAGGCTCTGTAGAGCCTGTTTTCTAGTATATCCTGTACTCAGAATTTTGTCACTTATACATGTTCTCCCATATATTTGTTCACTCAATATATTTTAAGCACTGATTTTATGCTGGACATACTGGATTTCTAGTGATCAAAGGTTGCTACCCTTATGGAGCATAGAGTCTATTGGGAGATTCAGATACTGAACAGGGCACACAACGATGAGTTACATGTGGTGATGAGGTGATATGAAGGGATATCCTGTGTATATAATGCTACATAAGAGAAAATACAGGGGACCTAAATTGTATTGGGGAGTTAAGGGTTGGCTTTACTGGGCACATTGTATTTATACTGAGACATGAAAAATGAGGTGGAATTAACCAGGATCAATGGGAGGTGGGGTATTCCAGATAGAAGAAATGCCATGTGCAAAAGTTCTTTTGTGATAGAAATGCATATGCAAGATTATGTCCATTCTCAAAGCTTTGTCTTCTGCTAATGAGTAGTATATCCTGTACTCAGAATTTTGTTGCTTGTACATGTTCTCTGGCACTTTGAAGGCATTGGAAAATGGTCAGTGAATGGGCAACTGGTAGTGGTAGAATATGAGATTGGAGAGGCAGGTATGGACTGGGTCATGCAGTGGGCCCTGCAGGCCATGGCCAAAAGCTTATTCTACTTTTCAAATGCTAACGCCTAGTACTGATGCCAGAATTGATAAATATATCAACTTTATAATGCTTTATTTATAGCCCAGTGGTTCCCAGACACAAGCAATCTCACGCTACTCCAAGAGCAGACTTCAGAGAAGGAGGGAAGTCATTTGAGCCAAAGACCCACAACTCTTAACAAAGGATTTAGAAATACTGCCACAGCTGAAGACATTGAACTGTTCTTGCTGAACTATCTCAAAGAGAAGAATGTAGCAGATGGAAATGTCTCGGATTTTGATAATGAAGAAGGTAATAACTATTACTTATTTTAGCTTAGACTTCCTTTTCTTTTTCAAACATATTATTATAAAAACAATAAAACAACATTACAGAAAGTTTGGAAACAAGAAAAATCGCTCCTAATCCCACCGTGCTAAAATAACAATCTCACTTTTCGTGTAATCTTTTTCTACTCTTTTTGTTGTTGTTAAAAACCTGTTTTTTATGGTCGCAGGCTTCATTTAAATGCATTATACTCTTTTTATATTTAGTTACAGCATAAGCAACTCCCCATTTTGCTATAGAGTTTTCACAACTGATGTCTTAATAGCTGCTGTTAAGTATACATTTTCCTGGGAAGTTTAGATTGTGTCTAGCTTTTCACTCTAATGAACAGTGCTGCAGTGGATGAGTCTGTGCATGTGACCTTTTCTTCCGCTTTGCATATTTCTCTATAAATTCCCAGAAGTAGGATTTCTGGGTCAAAAATATGAACATTATTTTATGCTTGCCAAATTGCCTTCCAGAAAGGTTGTATCAATTTACACCTTCCCATCAGCAGCACAGGATTAATACTAGTTTCACCATAGCTTCACCAACATTGACTCTTAGCAGTTTTACTTCTGCTATTAAATTAATAGGTGAAAAGATCATTCTTGTTATTTTACTTTGTATTTCTTTGATTACTGGCAAGATTGAACATCTTTCTAAATGCTTCTTTCCAAATAATTTTTTCTGAGACCCATTGTCTATTTATTAGTGGGAGGAGATTTCAGTGTTTTCCTTACCAATTTATATGATAAAGGGGAAGAGAGTTCAGGCTAGTTAAAGCTCTAGCCTGTTGTTTTATTCACAAGCTCAATCTGGAGCTTCAGGTCATGGAAGGATTAATAAATTATTAGAATCTCCTCTGCAAATATAAAATGCCAAGTCATAATGAGCTTGGTGGTCTCAGAACTGTCCTAAATTGAACTGAGTCCCAAATTAGTTTGCTAGATTAGAATCAAGCAAATGTCTTTTTTCTTTTTCTTTTTTTTTAGGGGGAGAGGGATGGCGGGTGGTGGAATCTACTCTAAGACACTTGAGTGAACTGGTGCTAATACTTCCAGGATAACAGGAAATAATAGCTCAATGCAATAAATTCCTCCTAAATAGCAGGGAGATAGGCGTCCCAGGACCCAAGTAATGACTTATGCAGGGCTAAGTTGTTGCTTCCCCCAAACACAGTTTTCTGATCAGAAATCTGTCAGGCTTTTTCTTCTCAGGTTTGTTTTTCTTGAGCCAACCCAAACCTTTCATGAACTACTCCCCTCACCCAAACCTGGAAACCCTGAAGCTGGGGAGGCATTGTGATTCCCTGTAATTGGGATTTGCCCCTCTTGGTTGAATTTCAGACATAGGCAGTGAATCCGTTCTTTCACAATTAGGATCTTCTTCTAGTTGATTTTCACTAGTTGCAGACTGAATGATTCAAACCTTTCTTCCAATAATAGAAAAATCCACATCCCTCAAATAACATTCTGCAGTAGGTGGATTTCAAAGAACAAATCCTCTAGGGAGACAAGCACAGCCCTATCATTCTTAAAATTATTGTTTATCACGTACATACCACACAGTTAGCATTCTAAAGAATGTTTGGGTTGATGTTGGTTTGACATGAGTTTTTTGTTTTATCCACAAATAAAAGCACCTTATATATCCGAGGTCCCTTTGTCTAAGAAATCCAAGCATTCCACAAATGCGTTTTCATTTATCTTTGCAGTATCTATTATAGGCAGGTATGGCTTCTATGGTAAGTTTCTGTTTTTCCAGCACAGGAAACAGAAATGGAAAGATTAAGGGAGCAGTGCTTAGCTCAAGGAAAATGAGCACAGCTGACAATAGGGGCACTGGGAGGGGGAAGACTAAGTAGAGAGAGGACAAATTTTCAACAAAGGGTATCTTGGCTGGGGTTTCATGCAATTCTCAGTTGTTTGTGTTGTTTTCCCTTATAAACTTACACCCATCTCATGCAATGCAATGGTTTATGCAGTGAAAGAATGATATTAGCTGGTGCCTTGCATCTCATTTAACCCTCTCAGCAAGCATATGAGGCACATATGCTTTATCCCTATTGTTCAGATGAGGTAATGTATGATGAAGTAGTTGCTAGTAGATTATGAAGGCAAAACTTGAGCTAGTTTTCTCTGACCAAACCCTATGCCCTGTGCATTGTACCATGTTTCCCTGGTTTATCTGTCATACAAGGAAAAGTAAGACTTGATCCTGGCCATCCAAAGATCTGGCAGGCTGGTGGGGAAGACAAGAATGCCCTTTAGTCAAAGGATGAACCAAGAGGAAAGAAAGTTGAGTAAAGGGCCGAGCAAAGGCTAGCTAGAGAACTGCCCAGCCTCAGGCCAAATTAGAGCCCTGCCCTCTTTTGCCTTTTTTCTAAATATTTATTAGTGGTAATTTAGAAAAAACACAGGTATAGAAAAAAAATGAAAATCCCCTCTTAGCTCATGATCCTGACTATCAATATTTTGCTGTACCTCTTTCCATGCAGGAAGATATGTAATAGTACTCATGTATCCAGCTTTTCCCTTTAACACAATGTTCCTATAGCATTTTCTATAGTCATTAAAGCCCCCAGTAAACACAAATTTTAGGGACTTCATAACTTGATATTGTGTGGCTGGTCCATGGTTTACATAACTATTCCCCCTTGTATGGAGATGGAGGGTTTATACCCCAATTTTTAGCTCCAAGAGTGAAGGCTGTGGGGAACATCCTAGCTCATTACAACTTGGCCCAGATTTCGGCTGATTTCCTTTGGATCTGTTCCTACATATAGGTCCTGTTCCTGAGTCTGAGGTTGGGAGATCAAATTGGGTTGGGGCATCTCTCACAAAACTGTTCAGTTCTGTTCTTTTTCCAGAGGAGCAGCCAGTCCTCCCTGAAGTGGACGAAAATGCCTCCCCTCCTGATGTAGAGCCACCACTGCCAGTGCAGATCCAAATCGCCAGGGATGTGATGGAGCGCTGCATCCACTTGTTGTCAGATAAAAATTTGAAAATCCGCTTGAAGGTCAGTGTGCAGCCCTTTTCTGCAGTTCCGGGCACCAGGTCTTCGGATTTGCTCTGGTTGGCAGAGCCGACTCGGATGAGCAAGTAGCCACCCTTATCTCCTGGTCCATGTGTGGTGGCCAGGGGAAGGCATCAGGAGGAATTTATCTGTGGAATGGCAGGCTTACATCTTTCTGTGTCTACTCAGATGCCTAAAGGGAGCTGAGGCCCCTGAATTAGAAAGCATAAAGTTTTGGGTATTCATTAGATCCCCAGGGAAAAGAAAGTCATGTGCTCTAGAAAGGATATCCTTCTCTGAGCTGACTTAATGTAGAATGCTGGTTTTAATACTTTAAAGTGGACATTCTTCCAAGCCTGACACTTGCTCTTATCTCTGTTTCTGTTTCCATTTTCATCCTAGGGGAAACATCAACACTTTTCTTAATCTTATACCTTCATTTCCTGGCAGTTTCCCAAGCAGCACTTCTATCAGCCAGGACTTAAATATACAGTACAGACTCCAGTAACAGGACAGTGGCTAGGAAACCCTGATCCATAGATGATCTCAAATCCCAGGTCTGTTTCTTGTGGAATTTGTTTAGTCTTCCCTGAGCCACCTCTTAGCATTCATTCGATGTTCAATTCAGTAAGCACTTTTTGAGTGCCTGTAATATGCAAGGCTTTATTGTAGCTCTCTGGTTATATGTATAGCAAATTCCTATATATCCTTCATGGTCCAGCTCAAGTGTATTCCTCTTTATGGAAGTTGTGTACCAATTGTATACATACTGTAGTTAATTACAAGCATCAGCTTTGAAGTCCAGCCTATTTACTTCTATTCACATCCTGGCTATCCCTCTTACCAGCTCTGTAAACTTGAGTAGTTAATTCACCTTTTTGATCCTCAGCTTCTTCATCTGTAAAATGGAGTTAATGGGCCTACCTCACAGGGTTTTCAATTATAAATATAAAACCACAAGGGTTATGGTACTTGCACTCATTCATGCATGCTTAATTTGGACTACTACCAGTCAGAGGGTATATGAAAGGGAAGGAAGCAGATGTGATTCCTGTCTTCATGGAGCTTCCCACCTATTGTGAGGAGAGAAGCAGTACACAAACACACACATACAAGTTTAGAAGGTGCTGTAACAGCAATAAACAAGTTCAGTGACAGAAAATAGTGGTTGACCCATGTAGTAAACATACCTTGGGCACCTACTCTGTACCACACCCTGTTGAATAAGACAGATTGCTTGTACTCTGAATTAGACCGGTCATCAGGGAAGGTCTTTTTGAGGTAGCAACATTTACACTGAGACTTAAAGATTGAGGAGGAAGCATCCTTACAAATGGGCAAAGGCAAGGAGAAGAACATTCTAGGCAGGGGGGAGACTGTGTGTCTTTGAATCAATGAATTATGGTAGCTTGCTCTATCAGGGGTGGAGTTTAAAATCAAAGCTGTTTGATCCCAAAGCTATTTCATTAGACCATCATATGATAATAGTCTGTTCCCACTGTACTACTCTGCTCTCTTCTCATATTCCCTGCCTAGCTAGTCACCCCTCAAGGGCAGGGCCTCTTTTGTCTTCTTTCTGTTCCAGTCTTGGTGTAGACTGACACATAGGCATCCAGTAAGGGTTTATTGATTAATATTGGAAGGCTTCAGTCAGTCTTTCTGACTCAAACATGTACCCTGACCTGCTCCGAGAACGCTGGCCTGTCTGTGTGGGAGGGAAGCCTGCTCTGTCGTCTTAGGACACCAAAGCAGCCTTTCTGTTTTCAAAGAGCTTTGAGATATGAGAGATCAGAAAATATAAACAGGGAAAGTTGAAAAAAAAATCCAATTTTCACCTAGTCTGTCCCAAACCTTTCTTCTAAGATTGACCTGTATCTCAGCTGCCTACTTGACTTCTCCATTTAGAAGTAACAAAACTCGATCTCACCCAGCCTCTAGATTTGCTCCTCCTCCGTTGCTCCACATCTTGTTAAGTGGCCCCTCCATTTGTTTAGCTGCTACTTGCCTGAACCCACACAGCTATTCTTGGTACCTGTCTTCTCCTTCCCAATATCCATTCCTTTAGTAATCCAAGCCATTTCATCTCCAAAATAGATCTCAAGTGCTTTTGCTTCACTGCCTCTTAGCCAACATCATGTGCCCGTGTCGTCTTCCTCCTCAGGTCGTATGCTCTGCCCTCCCAAAGGACCTCCTCATTTCTTCATTTGCCCTCTTCCACTCCCCTTTCTACTCAGTGGCCAGAAGGACCTTGTTTTGTTTTGTTCTTTGTTTTTGCTTTTTTAGGAGGGACTGGGGCTTGAACCCAGGACCTCGTACATGGGAAGCAGGTGCACAACCACTGAGCTACATCTGTACTCCAGAATGACCTTTTTAAAACATGAATCTTATTATGTCCCTTTCCTGCTTGAAACACTTCAGTAGCTCCCCACTGCACATAGTATAAAATTTTAAAATCCTTAACATGACACTTTCATGGTCCAGCCCCAGCTGCCCACTCCCACCCATCCAACCCTGCCCCCACATGGCTCCACACTGCCCTGCTTTGGTTTCCCTAGTGCTGCAAGCTCTTTCCCACCTCTCGGTTTTCCCTGTTACTGTTTCCACCAGGAACCTCTTTCACTCTTTATGTGACTATCTCCTTCTCATCCTCTATATCTCATTTTAGAAGTCATTTTCTCAGAAAAACCCTCCCCACAGTCTACCTCATTTAGATCCCACCCCTTAGTTACTTTGCATTTCACCCTTTACTTTCCCTCCTATCATGTTCACAATTGTTATTGTCTCTTCATTTGAGTGGTATCCAATGAAGTCTTCCCTCAGTTGACCAAATGCTCCTCGAGGGCCAGGAAATGTGCATATTTTCTTCCTGTGTGTGTCCCCAGTACCTCAAGCCAGTGCTTAGA
The DNA here is from genome assembly GCF_030445035.2 of Dasypus novemcinctus. Taxonomy (NCBI): domain Eukaryota; kingdom Metazoa; phylum Chordata; class Mammalia; order Cingulata; family Dasypodidae; genus Dasypus; species Dasypus novemcinctus. Next base: position 41,516,146 of record NC_080696.1, on the reverse strand, counting down.
GTATAGTCAGGCTTCAGTAAATACTTGATTCAGTTCATGAGTTTCTAACTTCTATTCTTTTAAAATAATGACAATCTCAAGTGTCTGGTTTCAAGCCCTTTACCATCTGCTAAAATTATGCCCTCTTTTCTTTTAGGTCTTAGATGTGCTGGATTTATGTGTGGTGGTTCTGCAGTCCCATAAGAACCAGCTCCTTCCCTTGGCTCATCGGGCCTGGCCCTCACTCGTGCACCGACTCACAAATGATGACCCCCTGGCAGTGCTCAGAGCCTTCAAGGTACTGCTTTGCCACCCTCCACCATCCGTCCTGAGGATGGAGGGAGTACACACAGAGCTCACCTTCAGGGGTTTGTTCTCTTTTTATGTGATTGCAACATCAGATACCTTGTAGGGAGTAGAGAAAAATAAGGAAAACACAAAGAAGAAAATAAAAGTCAGTTTCCTTTTGAATTCAAGGCAGAGTGGACTAGTAGAGAAAAGGGGCGCCGATATTTATTGAGCACCTGCTATGTGCTGAGCACCATGCTCAGTATTTCCCCATATGTGAACTGATCTCTTCACAACCTGGCAAGGTAGGTATTATCACCTCCATGTTTGGCAGAGGAACAAACAAACTCAGAGTAGCTAAGGAATTTTCTCAAGGTTACCCAGCTTGTAGGTGATAGAACCCAGATCTCTGAGTTCACTGCCATGTCCCTCTTGGCATGCACAAGAGTCAAAGTGAAGGGGCCTGTGTTCTAGCAATGGGCATGGTATGCTCAACTGAGTGATTTTGGGAAAAGTCTGTGACCACTGCCCCTTTTCAGATCAGACTTGGGAACACCTACCTTTCTCCTAGCATTGTTGTTATGGATAAAATGGGACTATTTGGAAAAATGCTTTATAAAGTTAAAAGCCCAATATATGTAAGGTATTAACATCCCTAACTGGGAGCAGATGTGGCTGAAACCGTTGAGCACCTGCCTCCTACATGGGAGGTCCCAGATTCAGTTCCCAGTGCCTCCTGGAAAAAAAAAAACAGCAAACAAAGCAAACCAGAAAACCAACTCAGGGAAGGCGATGTGACTCCGTGGTTGAGTGCATATGAAGTCCTGTGTTCAATCTCTAACCCTTGGTACCTAAAAAAAAATCCCTGACTTAGTTTGGCTTATACTAGTCTAAGTATCTTAGCTTATTTATTTATATCCTTCCTTATTCTTAAAAGCACGTAAGGCAGCCTGCAGAGATACATGTCCCATGGCGATTTAACAGAAATTAAGAGTTAGCTGAGCAAGATGAGGCAAAGAAAAGATGTGTAGGGACATAAAATGAGGCTGGGAATGTGACTAAGGTACTTGGCAAAAGTATTATGGTTTCCTTTAAGTTTCTTCAGCATATACTGGATCAAAAGACAGGCTTATATTTAAAGCTCATATAAAATTGTTAATATTTTTTCCAAGCAATATATGCATATATATCTGTGCATGTATATATAGAGAGCGAGGGTAGAGAAGCATTGCTAAATCTTATTCAGATGTGCTGTTTTCCTTTATGCAAATTAATAGCTTATCTGAAATGGCAGCAGGCATAGAAAATGAAAAAAAGAACAAGGAGCGTGTGCTGTAACTGAAGTTGCGTTTTCCGCTCACACACACCGGTGACAGCGGAGGCCCGTGCCACCTTGTGCAGTCCAGCTGAAGGGCCTGAGTAAGCACCTTATCCTTTACCAAGTCAACAAGCACGCTGTGTACTGGTTATGCCTTGCTTACCAATTTTTAAAGAAATTCCTATTATCCTGTGTACTGTCTTGTGCGGCAGGGCAAAGCATTTCAATATGTTCTGCTCGAGAGACCTTAAAACAAGAGCCATGCAAAGAAACTGCCTGTTAAGAAAGCTGGAATGAAGGTGATATTCCTAAGAGATGGTGCTGCTGAACAAAAAGAATGCAGGCTTGGCCCCTACCACTGGGAACCCTGCCCTGACTCAGCCAAGTGATCTTGGCCCAGTCACTGACCTCCTGACACCTAAACTGGACGCTGCTTGTATTTGTTCAGCTAGCTAGGGTTAAAAGCACAGGTTTTTTTCCTTAAGGGATGTTAGAAAGATTTGAGAGATGATCTATGTGAGCTGCTTTAAGTGCTTCTCTGGTTTTTTTTTGAACAAGAGGGGGGAGGGAAATCACGGTATTAATCATATTATTCATCCAACCCAAGATTCCTTTGAATTATTCTCTGTGTAATCTGTATTTATGGATAGAAGCAGCCATGCCTTGGGAGCAGAGACCTCCAAATTCATAACTGTCAGAATCACAAACCGTGGGCAAGGAATTAACAGCAGTAATTCTATTTTTTTCAAGCAGAGACCTAGATGAAATTGAATTACCAAGCATTCTTTAGCTCTCTTGCTGCCTTGGTGATGTTCAGTCACCAAGCTGGGGGCTGTTTCTACAGGTTTTACGTACCCTGGGAGGCAAGTGTGGCGATTTTCTAAGGAGCCGGTTCTGCAAAGATGTCCTGCCAAAGCTGGCTGGCTCCCTAATTACCCAGGCTCCTGTCAGTGCCAGGGCTGGACCAGTTTACTCCCACACGCTGGCCTTCAAGTTGCAGGTGGCCATCTTGCAGGGCCTGGGCCCCCTCTGCGAGAGACTGGACCTAGGTAGGTACCAGCTAGACTCACGTGAACACAGTCTGGGCTCTGTCTCACCCCTGCTGTAGCACTCGGCTTAACCCTGCCCCCTCATCTCCCTTCACGTGCACGTCTTTCGGGCTTATTTTGCCCTCACTTATTCATGTGCTTTTTGGCTTGAGGGATGGGATGAAGAGCCCGGGGCACCTTGCCTAGCAGTGTCAGTTTCACCAGAGAGCAGCTGGTTACTGCTTGTCCCGAATGTAGTCTGAGGGCCAATGCTTGTTTTGTTTTTCCTCTCTGCAGGTGAGGGTGACCTGAATAAAGTGGCTGATGCCTGCTTGATTTACCTCAGTGCCAAACAGCCCGTGAAATTACAAGAGGCTGCCAGGAGGTAAGTCTGCTTGATCACCCGCATCTCTTTGCATTTGTTCTAAATTATAGATGATTTGCTAATGGCTAGCAGAGTTGAGGCATCTCTACTCTCTTTTCTCTTTTTGCCAGGTTAAGATGATTTCTTTACTGTGCCAACTCTAGAGTGGTATTTTTACTAGACACTTTTCTCTTTGTAAGTAACCTTTTCCTCTGCTGCAATGTCAGCAATGATTCCAAAGGGGCAAAAAAGCAGAAGGACGGTGTGCTGAAGGAGACAAAGCACTTTACTGGTCGGAGGGCAATCCCGCTCTAGGCCGTATTTGTCTAGCGACCAGGTGACCCTGGCACCTCTCTGGGCCTCAACCTCCTCATCTGCAAAGTAAAAGCACTGGGTTATTGATCTGGCACACCTGACTCCCCAGACATTCTTATTTGGGCACCAGGGACTATGAACCATCACAAATTATATGCAAAATTGGGTATGTGTGCAAGCAGGTGTGTAGGTGTATTTTTCTAGACAAAGAGTCCACAGCATTCATCTTATTCTAATAGGAGTCTGTGACCCTAAGAATGTTAAAATCACTGGACTAATGGTTGAAAAGGCCTTTTCTGGCTCTGAAATTACGTGATTCTTATTTCTAAAGGTTTTGAGCCTGCTTATGAGAATAACTGTACCACCTCTAGTGGAAGAAGTGATGTCTGGTTCCTTAATTAAGACTTAAGGATTTTTCTCATGAGTTGAAACTCTGTGCACAGTGGCATTCCCGAGACTTGTGACCCAGAATGCAATCTGACCCCCTGATCCCAACTTTCCTTTGAGCTGGGCATCTCCCAGGTATGCGCAAAAGCAGCCCACCTGGCCTGGCACTGTGCCCTGCTCTCGGCCCTGCAGCTCTCCTTGACCTGGCAGTTCCACATTCTGAGCAAAGACACAGTTCCTCCCCCTTCTTAGGCTCCTAGAGATGGTCCCTGCGCACCCTCAGATAGCCAGCTGTGGCCTGAGGGATGAAAGGCTGCTCTGGCTGAAAGGAGGAAAACCGACTCCCTCCTTTATAAACCTAGGAGGGAGGGGAATATCTTTTTTGTTTTTTGGCCTTTGTAATTTTTTGCTCTTGATTTCCCCTGTTCCCTTTTTTCCTTCTGTCCCTTTTCCGTCACATTCCAGAATCCCAGAATCAGTCATAGTTTCACCAACATCCCATGGAGTTTCTTGTTCCTTAAAGAACCAATTAACGGTGAAAATAGCCTTCCCCCCAGGCGGTGCCCCTGACGCTGGTTGTACTCTGATTTAAAGAGCAACTCCAAAACATATTACATTGATCTTGAAGTAAATGCTTTTGGGTGCTTGTTATGACCAAGTGTTACAAAGCTCTGATTTTCACATTCCTTGTCCCATTTTACTTTTCTATCCCCATCCCACACCCACCCTTCCAGGTTTAGACCCGTCAAACATGGTAATATTCTGTAATATTCACAATTCATTATCTTTTTGTCTCTAATTCTTTTTGAAAGCACTTAAATCCAGAGTTGGACCTTGCCCGATCTTGAGGTAGTATTCAAGGTGCCCCTGAGAGGAGGAAAACGCAGGCAGACCACTTGACTGCAGCAGCTTTGTTTGCTCCACTGCATTCCATTCAGGGTTGAGTCCCATGACCTGCCTTCTGAATGGCTGGAAGGAAGGGGGAAGGCAAGGTTGACTGCTTCACATGCACATCATTTGCAAACTTATTTTGAAGTCAGGGGGAAAAAAACAGCAGTGTTGTGTTTGATCTGAAGCTGTTTTGGCATCTTGATTCAGAAATTAATAAGCTACCTGAATGGGAGAAGGAGTTTGAGACAATGGGAAACCTGATGTCTGTGTGATCCTCATTACCATGTAAAGAGAAGGAGATGGTAAGGGATTAGTTTTGAAACAGTCATACCTACTAGTACTGATGGATGAGGTTCCCTGCATGAGAAGGAAGCCCCATCTCAGCAAATGGCCCCACAATCCATCCAATTGTTCGTCCTTAGTCCATAGCCTTCTCTTTCCTTCACACCCCACATCCATTCCAAAAGTAAAGTCTCCCTACTTAGCTTCTCATACCTCCCTTAAAACTATCTGCTTTTCTTCATGTCTAAGCCATCACTCTAGGCCAGGCAAGGGCCCAAGGGGAAGCCCTATAACCAGAGGATTACAAAAATCAAAGCTTAGCTCAGTATTTGTAAGAACCAATTAAAAGCCAGAGCTCCCTTCAGAGGCGGTGAGTTTCCATCACTGGGCAGGTGACCAGCTTGTTTGGGAAGTGGGCCCTCTGTCTGAGGGGGTGTTGATGAGACTACCCAGGAGGCCAGGTGGCCTGCTCTGAGGCCTATGACATTCCCAAAGGAGTGGTGAATGAGGGCCAAGGCCAGCGGAACCCCGGCAGGTAGGGTTTGGGCCTCTGAAAGGCACCTTCATCCTGTTGGAATGGAGGCAAATTCTGCAGCTCCTCGAAAATTCCTTCTTGTATGCATTACAGTTGGGTTTTTCCTTCCTCTTGTTTACGCTTCCTGACTCTAGTGAATGACCAAGCCTGTGTTTGCTTTTTTAATTTGTCATATTAAATATAGCCTTCGTGGCAGGCTTTTACATCCAAGCTGTAAACTCTAGAAATGGAAATTGATCAGGGGGCGGTTGATATAACCAAGGCTGTAAATGCTAAGAACGGAGATGCCATTCCAGTTTAGTGCTTTTATCTAGCGAATGTGCCTTGTAAGGAGGGGGCATAAATCTTGCAACTTGGGGGAGGGATGGGGGTTGGGGGCAGGGTATAACCTCACTGTATGTTACCACCAGGTGTCACTATTAACTGGCGATGCAAGAAAAATACCAGCTCCCCCACAGTACATCTAGCTAGTCAGATAACTTCAATGGATAACAAATGAGAAAATCATATTTGGGGTATGGATTAGGGGTCAGCATACCATGAGCTGGAAATAAGGCAGTATCCCTGAGGGTAAGCATTGGATTACAAAATAACCAGTCATATCAGCCAAGCCCTCATCTCAGCTGATTGCAGAGACAAAGTGAACTGATTTAAATCCCAGGTGGCCTTGGAAGCCTCCAAGGTACCTCCCAGCATGCAGTGGGCCTCCACAGTTCTGGACCTTTCTGGCCATGGAGGTTTTCCTTCTGTACATGAGCTAATACATGCATTCAGCCTGATTAAACTCAGCTCTGCTAAAAGCACACGCCTTGGGTTCATTTCTTAGCAGCCTCTAGAGAGGCCCCCAATCTTTTGCAGCAAAGTCTCAAATCATCTGAAGAGCCTTTCCACCCTGGGGCTAAGAGGAAACAAGACAGCAATACCTAATTTAAAAAGATGAAGTCCATGCCTGACAAGTCTCATGATAGAGAAACAATGCTTTTAGGTTGCTTGGTCTCCACCCCCTTTCCCACCCCCACCTGCCAACCCCAGAGCCCGATGGAACTGCAAGGTGCCAGCAGGTTACTGACCAGCTGGTGCACCTTCTGCTTGTGCAAGTGCTAGATGCCGTTATTGCTCCAGCCCCTGAGGTTTGCCCTCCCAGCTTCCCCTGGTTAGCCATTGTGAATTAGGGCAAAAGGCACCCATCTTGGTGTTGGACAAACCTAGTTCAAATCTTACTGCGTCTGTGACCTTGAGCAAATGACTTAAATTCTTCTCACCTCATCTCCTTCCTCTGTCAACCAAGGGTGATGTGAACAGCTTCCCCACGGGGCCGTTCTGCAGGTGAATTGCATTAGGGTGTCCACTCGGTGTTCATTCGTCCTACAGATCAGGCTGAGCACCTGCTAAGTACCAGGCACTGTTCTAGGCACCGAAAATAGAAGGGAATACTACAGAGGAGCCTCTGCTCTCACATGCTAATGTCCTGGAGTATATTTGTACACAACTACGTGGGTCATATATTAATTTACTAAATATATGGTATGTTTTGTATATGATACACCTTACAGACATACATTCGTCCTTAGTTTTAGCTCAGTATTTCCTGTTATGAGCCTGCTTCGTTTTCTTTACAGAAATTTGAGCAAGGCTGTTCACTGCAGAAGACTCTTTTTCATATTAATTGTGCCACCTCCCTGCTTCCCCTTTATCATGAGAAGTCGGGACCAGTCTTGAAGGTTCATTTACTGACTGACTTCCCTGTTCTTTTTCTAGCAGTAGGATCCTAGCCCATCAAAGAACCTGCCAGTGCCTTCAAACACTGGATGAACACGGACTGGCACAGGCTCATTCATTTCATCCCCGTCAGAGCCCCAACTCCTCTCTTTTACCCACACATAGGCCTATTATATTTGAACGAATCAGGAGCCACAGAGGTGATCCGTTAGTTCAGCTGAGCTTGAAATTAGTAGCTATCCCCTTAAACGGTGGGCAGTTTGTTGAAGCTTGGGCTGCAAAGCTGTTTCCCCCTTGGCTTGTACCCAGCATGGAAATGAGGGCACTCCTAATATTTTTCCTTTTGACATTTGATTAATAGTTGACAAATCCAGACCCAAGTAGTTAGCTTTCCTGTTATCCATCTTTTGACAGGCATTGCTGCTTCTCTTTTCAAGGCCCATTGTTCTAAAAATACACTCAGATCTGAAACTGTTCACTGTGCACATACAGGCTTGATTTCATGGTGCCAAAGATAAGAGGCATCTGCCATGAAGATTACAAACAAAGTAGGCTGCTGGGTTTCAGATTTGAAGGCAGGGACCTCTGCTACTTAAATCGGTTGCTACCAGTCCTTTCTCTCGCCTCAGTCTTGTCATATGATTGATAATCTGCCAGGGCCAACCGTTTTACCACCCAGTGGAACAGCCAGGTGTGGGATATGTACGTGCATATACATGCAGGCACTGGGTCAGGGAAGAGAATGCTCTTGATGGCAGATGGAGTCCGGTAGCTGCCCCACCGACACCACGTGGGCTACAGTTATCAAAAGCCTCGGCATACCACAGGGCAGCAGTTTCATAATTTTGCAGGGTCTATGGTCTGTCCAAGCAAAGTAACCAGGGAAACAGCCTCTATTATCTTATTATAGATGTATTTATTTTAAAGATTTTCATTGGGTGTCTATTATGAGCCATGTTGAAAGATTTCAAAGATGAATACCAAGTTACATCTGGTTCCCCATTGCTATCCAATAACAATGGAACCTTAATTAACCTCTCAGTCTCAGCTATCTCATCTGGAAGACTGAAGTAAGTTCATCCATTATTACCTACCTAATAAAATAATTGCAGGGGAGCAGATGTAGCTCAAGTGGTTGAATGCCTGCTTTCCAGCTTCCTGTGTATGCGTCCTGGGTTCGATCCCTAGAACCTCCTAAAAACAAAACAAACAAAACACCAACTCTCATTAGGGAGCAGATGTAGCTCTAGGTTCTTTGTTCAATCCCCAGTACCTTCTTAAAAAATAATAATAATTGCAAGGATTCAATAAATTCTTGTTTATTAATTCTTTAGCACACAATACCTGCACAAAGTAAAAAGTCAATAAATAGTAGTTATCATTATTTAAACTTCTGCACTAAAAAAAACAAAAGACTTGGGGCACCTTATAAAATGTATGCAACAAGGTAAATAGAAAATAAGTAAAGAAATTGAAGGGGGAAGATCATAGTAGCAAAAATTAGATGAAGCTAGTGTTGAGATTAATATATAAAATGCAGGCTTACATGCGCAGTGCTGATGCGCGCAAGGAGTGCTGCGCCACTCAGGGGTGTCCCCTGCGTAGGGGAGCCCCACGCGCAAGAAGTGCACCCTAAGGAGAGCCGCCCAGCACGAAAGAAAGTGCAGCCTGCCCCAGAATGGCGCCGCCCACACTTCCCGTCCTGCTGACGACAACAGAAGCGGACAAAGAAACAAGACGCAGCAAATAGACACAGAGAACAGACAACCGGGGGAGAGGGGGGAATTAAATAAATAAATCTTAAAAAAAAAAAATGCAGGCTTAGAACTCTGCACCATTGCTAGAGGCGAGCCCTACCTTGGCTCAGGGCTTCCTAACAGACAGAGCAAAGAAGGAAATGCAGTCTGTTGTACAACTTCCAGTATTCATAAGTGTTTAAAAGAAGAAGAAAGGAAGGCAAGAAACCTTTTGAGAGCAAGCATAGTTTTCCATGGTATTGAACCCTAATTTATACACAGATCACCTAAGGAGGACACTGGCAACTTTTATGACTAATATTCTCAACGTCCTTGTAGTAAACACAAGAAGTACATTTCCTGGAGCTGTTCTGCCAGCACCCATCAGTGTAGGCTGCTGGCTTAGTGCCAAAACACAAGTTACAGGAAAGCAGTGGGGGAAGGGGACAAAGCAGGCAGACTGCTATGATGTCTTTATCTTCATGGGTACATACATTCCTGGGAGGGCACAGGAAACACTGCATGTGGCCTGAGGGTGTAGCCAGCCAGGACCCAGGCCTGAGTCCACCACTGTGGCACTCCTGCACAGAGGAGCCTCTTGGAAATCTGTGTCTGGCAGCAGCATCCAGAGGTCTAGGCTTGCAGGGGTCTGGAAGCAGGAGAGCTGGCCAGATGGAAGGGGCTGCTTTTAAATCCTGCCCCAGGGGATTTAAATTCCAATAGGTTCTGGTTTATTTTTGAATTGCCTGTAACAGATTGGGCCTCTCAGTGCCATATCTATTTTAATATGCACAAGGCAATGGAGTCATTCCACTGCATTTATGATACTTTGTCTTGTGGTACTTTAGGGGAGTGATTAGCATCATACACTTCTACTGGCGTTTATGGTTTTAAATCCTGCCCTCGTTGCATTTCAGTATTTTTAATATTGGTCTGTGTGAGTATGCGGGTTGGAGTTAGATCGATAGATGAATGGTTTTGAACAGGTAAATATAGTTAAATCTAACAAGTATGGATAGCTGCAAAGGTAATTGGTGGTATTTATTTGGAGAGTAAATCGTTGCTTCAAGTCATAATCCTCCATTTCCAACATTTAGAAACAAAAAACGACCTCCGTGCATGGGAAGATAGCTAAATTTAATAGCAAGAAAGGACAGGCTTGAAATACTGGTTAACCAATGAACCGAGACCCATTAGAGTAAATTACCGCATCTAGAAACATAGCCCCACTGCTTGCTGGCTAGGACATGTCGACACCCAGAGCATCCATTTGTTTGAAAGAGCACAGCCTCATTTGTAGCTTCAGCATGTACAGAGCAATGGGAAAAGAGATGGCCAGAGAAGAAATGAGCATGGAGGCTGTTCTGCCAGAGAGGGAACAACAGGGAACCTTAAAACCACTTTGTGAACGTGCCTGCTTTCCAACAAGTGCGTTTATTTTCCAGTTGTGTCTACTCATGCCCATCTAGAGATAGCCTGAATCATCTTCCTAAGGAGAAGGCCCCAAATAACTTCCTTAGAATGCCAAAATAAATAAACAAACAGATCACAAAGCCACAAGTTCTTTATTGCTGGCATTTACCCAGACGGCTCCTGAGAGTATTTTATAAATCCAGAAAGAGACAAGGAACAGCGGATCCCTCAAGCAAGTAATTGACAGAGAAAGAATAGCCTGTCACCCAAGAGAGCTGGAAGCCCTGAATTTCAGTTACAGTTTGTTTAGCTTTGCTGGGCCTTGATTGGCTAGTGGTTTTCTGGAGCTCCCTTTGAGAGGATGTTGTCTAGACAGAGATGGTCAGGACATACTCTAATATTTGCCTCTGTAGCAGAGGTCTTTTCTGGGTTTTGCCACATTTTGGGGTGCTGGTGGGGATTATGATCCACTGTCCACACTTGAACACTGTGGTGGACTGTCAGAGCTAGAAGGGACCTTCAAGCTGATCTGACCCTCTTACAGACTCAACTTGGCATGTGCCCTCCTCAGGAAGGCTCCCCGGCTCCACCCGCACATGACCTCTAGCATGGCCCTCGCCACATTGCATCTTGGACCTCTAATTGCACTGTCCTCTCCACTAAACATGGAACCCAAGGCCAGAGCCCAGGTCCATCCATCCTTGTATCCCAGCAGCTAGCTCAGTTTTGGGCTGGAATGGGTATTAGTAAATTTTGGTGAACCACAAGGAGATGGGACCCACACCCAGCAGGCCAGATTCAGCAGCACATTCCCCACCTCTCAGGGCCACCTCCCACCCAGACTGATCTCTTGGAGCACCCCAATATTGGTCATAAAGGAATGAGCTGCTGCTTTTGGTTTGGTGTCTGGAGTTTATTAGGTACTTACTGATACCCGTCAATTGTAGATACAGCTGAAGTGCAGGGAAATGGCCGCCTGCATGAAGTGAAATTCAATAAAACCGCATTTTAAGTGAAAAATCAGTATAAACACCGGGCTTCTTTGCCATGGAAACAGAGGTTGCTTAGAAACTGCCTCGAGTTCTAAATTTTTTAAAGTCAAGTTATCATTTAAGCTACACGGCCCTACAGGTTATTGAGAGATAATCACTCGCCTCAGGACACTCGGAGGCACGAGGCACAGCTGAGTGCCTCCCAATACTCTGGGGACCAGATAATCTCCTGATAACTGTGCTCCCTGGAGCCACTGATTTGGGCCTGGGGGGAGAAGAAAGAAATTTTTGTTCAGGAGTTAAATGGTGTACATATATATTTTTTAAAGTGTTTCTCTTTGGATTTGAAAAAAGAATGGGGCCGGCCATTTGGCATGTTCAACAGCCATCTCTGCCGTGTCTCAAGATGTATTGAGAACATTTTCCAGGCAGTTACCCTGCTCACTTCAGAGCAGAGGTCCTGTCTTTGTCTTCTGGCTTTCGATTATGCAAAATGGGTTTTTGAGGACTTAGCTTTCAGCTTCTGTGTCTTCACTCTCGGGGTCCTTCCCTGTGCAGGGTGGGCCCTAGAACTAAGTGGTCCCAGGGTTTGGAGAAAAGCCCATCTGCTGAGCAGACAAGACCTCCTGGGTCTCCAGCTCAGCTCCCAGGTGCTTCAAGCGTACAAAGGCCCAGGTTCAGCATGTGCCAGCTTTTGGAGTTCAGTGGGTCGCAGCCTTCTGGCCCAGCAGAGCACGGCTGTGCCTGCCAGCCACCTGGCTGCACGGCACCGCATTTGCCCCCTACCTCAGGCGAGCAGAGGGCAAAAAAAATGCTATTTGTTTCTTCTTGAAAACAACAGGCAAAATTCGAGTCCCACTGACTGAGAATTGGGACCCCACCGGGTCTGTATGTAAGAAATTATGAGTGAAACAAAAGACAAATGTTTTGCCCTTTTCAGAGTGTCTGAGAATTTTCCACGATGTGGCAGTGCTGCTGGGGTTTGTAGTGATAATTATTCCTTAAACACGCACACACACTTTCTGGAAGGAACAGTGTTTTCATTATACACTTCAAAGTGTTTTCCTGTGCCTCATCTCCTTAGAGTCTCAGAACAAACCTGAGAAGGGTGGGGCTGGTGTAATCTTCTTTTGGAGAAAGAGGAAACAGGTTCAGGGAGGCAAAAGAATTTTTTGCTCCAAACCTCAAACATAGGAGAAGAGACTTGCCCTGCTGCCTGCAGTTCTGGGGAGTGAACCCCCTTTAAGAGCTAAGAATGATACCCAAAATAATCCTTCGAAGAGTTTGGCTCTTGCTTGATAAAAGAAGTTAAACTATTCCCACGTTTTTCCTTTGCTCCCCGTTAGCATTTTATTTAGAGATCTCACTGGGCAAAGAGAGTGGCTTCTTTCTTTTTTCTTCTCCTGCCGACAAATACTACGTCTGCATTTAGCATGTTAGAAAGGGCTCAGAAAATGAAGACTGCCATGTTTTCATGCCATCTAAATCAGAGCCAAGCTGACGGTACTGGGCCATGACACCACTTTGCTGGGTATTGCCCAGATAAAAATATTCTTTGAAGCTGAAAGTGTGCCATGCTATAGCATGAGAAATTGTTCCAGTTCTTGAAGGGGAAAAAAAAATCAAATGAAACCATTTGCATTCTAACAGTCTTTGGCACCAGGGAAAACTGTCAGCTGTATCACGTGTAAATAGAAAGCTGCTTCCCATTTCTGATGCTTTTTTTCCCCATAATTTCCCCTGCCATTCTAATTATCAAAGGTATTTTTGTTTTTAAACAAAAATTGTCTCCCACGCAGGCCCCATCTCCTTGCTGCGGTGAAGTGGAAACGATGAATTAGAATATTCTAATCACTTCTCCAGAAACCACTGCTGAGGCTATAAACAATATTATCCTAAGCAAAGAAACCTTAAATTGTTTAGGCACAGAACCTTCCAGAAAGATTTTCAAAGTGCCCCCACCTGTTTCCTTTGTCTCCTTAACATATGTTTATTAAACACAGGGAAGAAAACAAACTGACTTCACCAGAGGTAAGACACAAAACCCCCGAGGGCACAGGTTTTTCAGGTTAACAAAATTAAAAGCCAAAATCAGTTTCGTGTAGGAAGCATTTAAGTTCCTACTTGATGCCTGGCAGTATACAGAGAGGTTCCTCAGGAAAGCTGTCAGAAATAAAATGTAATCCATCAAATACTCTTTCCTCTGTTAATTGGTAGGTAGGAATCACATGCGCTAGATGCTGGGCAGGACTTGATCTGGATTTTCTTGTTTAAACCTCAACCAAATCCTAAGTAGGTGCATACCCTGATTTTTAGAAATGAGATTGACACCCCCCCTCCCCAAAGTGGGTTGATTTCCCACAGCCACACACAGCTAGTGGTGCCTGTGATGACACCGATCCTGTCGAGATTCCTTATTCCTTCCTTGGCCGTGAATAGTTGACCTCTTTATATCCATTTATATAATGAGAATATTCTAGTGAGGGATGTCACTTTAAAGCATTAGTGTGTAATGCAGTAAGTTACTTACAAAACCCTCATTAAAAATGAGAGCCTTTTTGATCAAAAGTATTTATTGAGTGCTTAGCCTGAGCCATGCTCTCACTGGGTTCCTGGGATATAGCCCTGAGCAAAACAGCACCATCCCTCAGGGATGTCCTCAGGGAGCTTGTGTTCTGGGGAAGGGGGCCAGTCAATAGAGAAGTAATTGATTTGTGCGGGGGGGGGGGGGGGGGGGGGGGCGGGGGCGGGAAGTGGGGGGGACGACACACACAAGGGTACACATCCTGGAACAAAAATAAGGGGCAGCCTGCCTAAGAAGATGGTCCAGGACGGCCAGCCTCACCTGAGGAGTTGATGCACGAGCTGAGGAGGGCGGAATGGATGAGAGGGAGCCGGCCAGGTGGGGCAGGGTGCCTCACCCTCCCGGAATCAAGCCTGACACTGAATGCTGCAGCGGGCCTGTCAGCTGGCTGTGTGGCGTTTATGCTGCAACAGGAACGTCCAAGGGTCCAGGGAACGTCCAAGGGTCCAGGGCACGTGATGATTGTTCAGACACGGGATATGAGCAGGAAGGGGGCAAATGTGGTGACCGCAAAGGTCAGGCCAAAATGAAGAACCTCCTCTTTGGCGGGCCGTGGGGTGCAGAGCCCCCCCCAGCACTTCACCTCTGCCGGGGTCAGCGCTCCGTCTCCACTGAGGGTCACTGGGCAGGAGACTATAGGAGGCCCGTGTCAGCCTGCAAAAGGCAGCAAGTTCCATTGTGCCTGATCCCTGTGGGTAAACGGGCTCCTCGGAAGAGAGCCACAAGCATGTGTCCAGACCGCTGAGAATCCTTGGCTCACAGGGGCCAGGAGGGTTCAAATGGCAGAGTTCGGCAGCGAGCCAGACGCTGAGGGGCTCCTCTCTGGGGCAGCTCAGCCCCGGCCCTTCTCCTGTGCCCCCACCCTGCTGGGCCTGTGAGCCAGGTGGCTCTGAGGAAGGGTGGGCCTGTCACTTTACTTCATCTTGAAAACTCCAACTTTACACCCCGGAACTCAGCCTGTTTCTTTGCCAAGAGCTTGTTTGATGTCAGTATTGCTCTGCTAAGACTAATTACTTTTTCTCCATGTGAGTAGATATGAAACTGTTTACTTCTATTTCTGTTAGGCTTTGGAACCGTCCTGATGGCCCTGTCTTGTCAACTCTGGTGGGTCTGTTCTGCTATCTGGAGTGATTTCATATCATCATCAGTTTCTTTTCAAATACCTCAGTAAATAATAGCCTCTTGGGTAAAACACCAGCCCTGCTGCCTCCTCTCCCAGCCCTCCACTCACACCTTTCCCTCTCTCCGCAGCGTTTTCCTCCACCTGATGAAGGTGGACCCCGACTCCACCTGGTTCCTCCTGAATGAAGTCTACTGCCCTGCGCAGCTCACACCTCCCCACCCCCGCCTCCACCCCGTGCAGCTGAGGGGGGCAGCCCGGCAGCCGACCCCTTACGCCGCCAACGTGCTACGCCTGCTCCAGGAGCTGCAGTGACCCGCTCCTCCCTCCTCCCCTGCAGGCAGCCCCTGCCCAGGGCGGTGGCAGCAACAGCAGGGAAGACTGCGAAGGTGGATTAGACAGCCGATCGATTTATAAATTGATCGATCACACAACTGCTTAGAAATTGAATTGAAGGAAAGTAGCTGACTGTTACTTATACTTCATACCTTGTGTTTTCAGATGACATTGTCTGGCAGCTCTAAGGGTTTAACTCCTTAGCTTACACTTCCATGGCCCCAGCACACCACGCAGCAGGCCCCTGCCCTCCCTGCAGCAGACACGCACATTCACACACCCAGGAGCTTAAGGACATATGGAGCAGAACCTGCTGCCTGTCATTGGTGTCCTTTCAGTTCCTGGGGACCTCGTCTAAGTAGGCTCTATGAACCTACAGAAAACTGCCTCACCGTCTCAAACAGGCGTGGATCAATTCCCCGCAACGAATGCCTCCCGCTCCCCCAGTCGTGAGGTGGAGCTAATTTGTTGTACCTAACCAGTTCCTTGGAGGAAAATGAAATAAAGGCACCTCCTGGATGAAAAGTATGATCAGGAGCTCACTTTGAAGTTTATTTAAATCGGGTAATTTTGTGTGCATGTATCTTAAGTGGGAGGTAAATTTTTTAAATTTATTGTTACGGATAATAGTATAATGAAGCACCACATACCCATAATGCAGTTTCACTCATCAGTGCAAGGCCAGTCTTGCCCCAACTGTACCTCTGCTCATTTATGTCCCTACCCCCCACCAATCCCCAGGATTATTTTGAAGCAAATCCTAAATGTTATATCCAAATTTTTTCTTTTTTAAAATTTACAACCACAATATCATTATCACACCTAAAGAAATTAACAATGATCCTTTAATATTGTCATTTATTGTCAATGTTTAAGTTTCTCCAGTGCGTTCGAATCCGGATCCAAATAAGATAACGGACATTGCCGTTGTTGGGATGCCCTTAATAAATCTCGTTGAATTTATAGGTTCTCCCCCTTCCTCGTTTTTCTTTACCTTTCAAGTCTTTTGTTAAGGAAATGAGGCCATTTATCCTACCGCGTTTCCCACAGTCTGAATTTCCTGATTGCATCCCTGTGGGGGTCATTTCATGGGGTCCTCCTGTCACCTGTCTTTCCTGTAAATTGAAAGGCAGAGCAGATCTTGATCACGTTTTGTTTTGTTTCTGTTTTTTGGCACTACTCCTCCACAGGCGGTCTTACTTCTGTCATGACGTGTGTAACGTCTGCTCTCCTCTTGTAATGTTAGTAGCTGTTGGTGATTGTCACCTGGATCTGTTCAGCCATTAGGGACTGCAGAGTCTACCCTTCCAGCTAGAGTCCTTCTGAAAAGGGAACCTTCCTTTCATCAACCTTGTGGTAACCTTGAGGTACAGTTTTTATAGAATAAATACTTGATAGGTACAGTATCACCGCCACACAGACACACACGCTGTAGGTAGGCTCCAGGGTGGAGGAACGCTTCCTCCTGGGTGCATGGTGGAGCACCATCTAGGTACCTCTCCAGTGACATGGATAATCCCCAGGCTCCAAAAAAACCAGAAGGTGGTTGACATGGGGAAGTGGTAAAGTAAGGGTCCCCAGCCAGTTCCAGAGAGGCCTCACTCGTCACCTTTTAGGGGCTGCCCTGTGAAGGCGCCAGCCAGACATCAGGGGCCCTTCCCTTAGAGCCTCATTCTCCAGCCTGTGAAATGGGAAGGGGTTGGGCCAGAGGGAAAGCTCTTCGTCTTTGGGGTTGCTGACCCCTGACCTATAGCATTCTCATGGGCAGGCCTGGAGGCAGAGGGTAAGGTCCACTCACCCAAACCACATAGCAAAAGAGTGGGGGTTCCCCCCAAAAGGAAGCATTGCATTTGGTTGCCAAGTGGGAGTGGGCCTTCACCACCCCCAAATTCGGAAGGCTAGGAGGTGGTAGCAGGGTGTGAGGGCGGAGGCCACATTTATGGAAGGCCTTAAATGCCAGTCTGGACATCTCAGCCTTAAGAGATCAAGAAGTGGCCTCATAAGGTTCTTGAACAGGTGAATAACATATCGAAAGCAGTATTTTAAGAATACACATCTAGTGGCAGCGTACAGGAGAGAGTGGAGGGAAGAGAGACTGGCGATGAAATTGTGTTTCTGAAAGTCCCAGGACGAAAAAATGTACCTCTTCCATCAACCCCAAACTGACGTGCTGTGGTTCATGGCCAACTGGAGGCACATAAATATGTGCTTTAAAGTTTAAAAGTAAGAAGAGAGATGAATGGAACCTCTGATGAGGCTTCCTCCCGCTCGGCTCCTGCGCAGAGGTGAGGAGCCCTCGAAGTGATTTTCCGCAGCCCCGGCTGTGATGAACAATGCAGGGCCCGCTCTCCCTTTGTGTCACTTACCCGGCCGTCCTCGGCGCTGGGCTTGATTGGAGGCAAAGTGCCCATATTGCCTTTCCTCCCTAGTAAGGAACAGAGGCCAGATTTCAGAAAATAATTCTGAGTGATGGTGGACTCTGTCGAAGCGTTGATTGCTTTATAAATGGCATTCTCTCGGCTCCCCCACCTCCACCCCGCCCGCCACCACTGAAGTTTGGAGGCAGCGGCTTTTCAAATTACGCTTGAAAAGCAGCCTGATTTCCCACAGGAATCATCTCCTAGATTAGGAGCTGTTCTACCTTTTCCGACAGTTTTACCCAGAGCACAAAGCCTGTCTGTAAAGGGCGAGGAGAGAACCGTGCCTTCTTCCCTTCAAAGCTTCCAGCACAAACCATTTATGAAAATGTCTCTCACTGCAGCCATATCCCAACATCTGGGGCTGCCTGCTCTTTCGGTAGGAAAGGGTTAAAAAGCATGACGGATGACTGCCTCCACCACCTCCTTCCGTTTTCCCTCCTTATATAATTTGCCATTCTTTTTGCACAACAGCTCCCGGGTCTCAACCTGCTCTCTCAGTCAGTACCCTCACGTCCTCAGCTTCCTCCCACACAGGCAGGCTCAGAAGTAAGGAAAGCACCTTGCAGAATCTCTGAGGCCGTTTCCAAGGGAAAAGATGGGGGGAGGCGGGCAGAAGTAGCGAAGAGTCAGAAGTTTCTTCGTGAAATAAAACACAGTTGTATTCTTCAAGACAGAGGTGTGGCTGAGCGGCAGATCTCTGCACACCCCACTGCCCTTAGCCCCATCTTTGCGTCCTTCCTGGCCTCCAGGACCCCATCCATTGCTCTCACCCATTCCGCCCCAAACACTACGCACCCTCACTCCATGGAGGAGGACCCAGAGGCGAGAAAATGGAAACTGAGCCAGGCCACAGATCACAGGTGACCTTCGGCACTCCCCTCCCTGAGCCTCAGTTTCCCTGTCTGCCAGGTTCTGAAGGGTTTGTAGCAATCAGTCTCCAAGCATCATTCCACCTCCTAAGACATCCTAATGCAGTATTGGCAAGTGTGTGGGGAAACAGGCATGTGAATTGGTACCAACTCTTTGGAGGTCAATTTGGCAGTAACTACCAAACTTAAATGCACACGCCTTTGACGCAATTCTGCCTCTAGGAAGTTAATACACGCATGCACAGAGATGCCCACGCGAAGGCAGGTCACCATCACCTCGTTCACAGTTTACAAAAACTCACAAATACTGAATGCCCAGTGCGTGCCAGGCATCATGCTTAGTGCTTTGCATTCGGGTCTCAAAAGACTGGCAGCAAAAGAGGAAGAGCCCTAATCACAGTACTTAAACCTCCATCCAAAAAAAGAGGCTGAATAGCCCCCGCACACCCCCAGAAACTCAACTACACTGAAGTGCATCAGAAGTCGTGAAATGTTACTGTCAATTGTTTCCTAAGAGTTGGTATAATTAAAAAGAAAGCAAGGAAAAAGGGTTGGAGGGAGGGACTGGTTAACTGAACCATGGTACATGATATAAAAAATGCTATGCAGCATTTTAAAAAATAAGACAGCAGTAGCTATCAAGAGTTAAAAATGCGCCCACTCTGACTCAGCAATCCTGCTTTTAGGAGTTTGCTTGCACGTGTGCAAAGATGAACAAAGTGTTCACTGAAGCATTGTTTGTATTAATAAAAGATTGGAAACCACCCAAAAGTCCATCAAGAGAGGACTGGTTAATCGAATTCCTCCCAAACCAGTAGTGAGCATTGTAGCCTTTCAAAAGAATGAGGTGGTTCTTTCTGTAGATCTCCGAGATATATAATTAAGGAAAAGGCATGAACGATGCTATTGCTCGTGTGGGGGCGGGCCACCTCCACCCTCTGGGTGTGGAATCTTCTTCAAGGACACCCACGTGGCAGCCTCTAAGAAGAGAAACAGCATCAGGGATGAGAAGTCTCTTCACAAAATACCTTTTCAATTAAAAAAAAATCATTTTTACCATATATGTGTAAAACTTATTCACCTGCAAAACTCTGTACTATTAAAAATAGAAAGCATGGGTGAGTGTGTAATTCCGCGGTAAACCCGCGTTTGGTGTCGCGGCCTCAGGTAATCTGTGCCTGCCCCCACCTGCCCTTGTGTTTCTCCAGGGGCACCAGGGCTGCAGGGAGGCCGAGGCGAGAAGGAGGCGGTGCTTAATCCAGGTGAGCAAAGCGGGGTGGGGCAGGATGGCCTCCAGGGGCGGGTGACTGTCCAGGCAGCCACCCACAGCCCCACCCACGCCCTAGCTCGTCTGAGGCCCCAGACCCCCGGCGGGACAGGTGGGGCCTGGAAGCCTGTTCCCACGGTCCGGGTGGAATTCAGGGCCCCCACGCTGTGCTCTCGGGACCCTGCGTGCCTCATCCGCCCAGCAGTCTGTCCCTATGGCGGAGTCACATTCGGTCCTGCCTCTTCAGTACCATGGACAAGGTCGTCGCGGGCCACTTGGTCGCAATTAGGACGACTGAGCTATGCAGTGACTGGCCCAACGTCCCTTAGAAAAGGGCAACGACGAGATTCGAACCTGAGGCGCCAACGTCACCGCATGGCCAGACACATGGGGAGTGTGTGGAAAAAGGACCCACAACCAGCTGGTTGGAAATTTCGATTCAACATTGTTGAGATCTGCTGTGTGCCAGCCCCAGAGACCAAAAGGCATACGTGTTCCTTCCTGGAGAGCGCAACAAGACTAGTCGCCAGGAGGGGGCCGCCACGCCAGCGCGTGCTGGGAGGAGGTGGGAGCGGTGGCCCAGGGCCCAGGCTCAGGCAGATGGCCTGGGCGTGAATCCGGATCCCGCCGTGGGGCCCTGGGCAAGTCCCCTCTTGGCTCCGCCTTGATGAAACAGGAATACACGTAGCACCTGCCTGGGGAGCACGCCGTAAGAGGGGATGACACCTCGGAGCTGTAAATGGCAGCGCAGAGGATGAACTGAGAGGAAACGGGAGGCTCCGGGAGAAGAGGACTTCCGAGTCGGCGTCACAGTATTTGCCCGTCAGGTGCTCAGGGAAGGGCCGCCTGGTAGAGAGGCTCACACAGCCCTTCAGGGTTGCTCGTGTCGAGGGTGGGGGAGCAGGAGCCATGAGGCTGAAGAGAAGGGCCAGGCTTCGGGAAGAGAAGGGCCAGGCTTCGGGAAGGGGTCCTGGCTCTCCTTCCACAGGGCAGCCCATAGACCCCTGAGGAGGGGTGGGTAGCGTTGCGCAGGCGAGTGCTTCCTGGGGGCTCTTCTGCAGGCCTTGGTTGCACGAGGGGCAGAGCGCACCCTTGCCAGGTCACCCACTCCCACCCTCCCAGTTCCTGAGGGGCTGTTTGGGGGCAGAATAGCCCACCCAGAGGCCAGGTGCGGGGGCTCTGAAGGCAGACCGCCTGGGCGTGAGTCCTGCCTTGCCGTTGACCACGCTCCCCAGCCGCATGGCCTTTGACAAGCCACTCTCCTCGTCTGTAAGACGGGGATACTAACAGCGCTTGCCCGCGGAGGTTTTGCAAGGACAAGGAATTAACACGTGTGAAATACTGAGAGCTGAGGCTGGTAGGTAGCCACTGCCCACGATGAGCGTGGCTGTTCCGTTTCTGCAGAGCGCCAGGTCCCTAGAGACAGAAGGATGAGTAAGACCCAGGGAAGATGGCCACACTCTGGCGGCTTCCTGGAGGAGGCGGCTGAGTGTGGCAAGCACAGGCTTTAGGCGAGTGCCTGGTGGTTCTTACCGCCAGGATGGAACGAGCTAATGCCAGGCAGCGTGAGCACAGCGTGGCCCGGGGGAGCTCTCTAGACGTGGGCTGCTTCTAAGGCGAGAGAAGCCTGTTTGTTACAAGGCCTTGGTCACATCACTGGTGGGGCTAGCGAGCAGCTACCTCAAATTAGACCTGTGACCGACTGTCAGCAAGGGTCATCGCAAGGTGTGCGCTGGCACGCCTGGCTCGGAAGCGCCCTCTAACCCTCCCAGCCAGCCGTGAGGTTTGAAAAGTGTGCCCACTTTACAGGGGCAGAACCCGAGCTGGGAGAGCTGAAGGGGCAGGCGGCTACGGCCCTGCCGTGAGGAACCAGCGCCCTATCCCAGGGAGCTCCCAGCTGGGAGCACCTGCTTTGCTGACTTCTGGGAAGTCTATACAAAAGAGGGGGTGCAGCCCTGAGCTGACACTCCAATGTGGGAGGCCAGACTTCCCCGAGAAACGCTTTCATTTACTAATGGATTTAATGAGTGCAGAACTTCCTGTTTTAAACAAACAAGTGATTAGCATTGACTGCAGACGTGAAAATGGAGCCTAATGAATTGCTAATTAGCCTCCTCCTCTTCCTGGGTTCTTTAGCTGGTTAACACCTCTGTGGCTACTGGGAGACTTAGTCAATACGAATGGAACTCATTCATTCATTCATTCATTCAACATTCATTTCATGAGCCCCTACTGTGTCACTGTGCCCTAACAAGGTAAGCAAGATCCCTTCCTCAGGGTCTGATGGGGAAGACGTGCTAATCAACTAACCTCACTAACATATAACAACACTTATAGGACAGGCTGCTGGGACAGTGTGCAACAGGGGCCTGCGGGTGGGAGAGTCCATCAGGGAAGGCTACCCAGAGGAAGGGGCATTTAAGCCGAGATCTGAAAGAGAAGTAGAACTTAACTAGGTGACAGAAGGAGGGAACAAGTAGACAAGTGTTTTAGGTATGGGAACAGTACATGCAAAGGTCCTGTGGTGGGAGGAAGCAGGTTGAGTCTAAGGAAAAGGAAGAAGCCAGTGTGAGAGGTGTGCACGGGTTGTGTGTGTGTGTGAGATGAGGCTTGGGGTTAAGGATGTTGATACAGAGCCTTAGGTTTTGCCTCCTCAGTGTACTCCAGCCAACTTCCAGCTGCCCAGGTTTCCATCTCTATTCCTCAGGACCTTCCGCACAGGCGAAGAAGTCTCCACACCTGGCAGACCAGAAATCCCGGGGAGTTAACACCTGGAGCAGCCCTGGGCCAGCGACTGATGGATCCCCAGCTCCCCTCCTCCTACTAGTGCTGCCTGGAATCACCTCCCAGATACACGAGTTGGCTCTCAAATCCTGGTCCCAGGGCCCAATTCTGGAAGAACCCAGCTCAAGACATTCCTTAACAAAGCAGGGACACGTTTCAAGCCCCATCCGCACCCGGAATGCCTCATGTGATTCCCACGGCGGCCCAGCTGGGATCTACCTGGTGTGGCGTGGAGCATGGTCTGCCTCTGTTAATATAATCAGAGATGGATTTCCTCTTGGGCAGCCCTCACCAAGAGAACTTTCTGCAGGGATGGAAATGCAGTTCAATATAGTAGCCACTAGCCACAGGTGGCTCCCGTGCACTTGAAACGTGGCTAGTACAAGTGAAGAACTGGGGCTTTAAAAATTAATTTGAATTTAAATAGATGCATGCGGCTAATGGCTAGATGTTAGCTAGCACAGCTCTGGAACGTGCCTCACACCTGTTGGCTGCTGAGTTGGACTGCTGAACTGGGAAACAAGCAAACCCAGCCCTCTGCACCCCAGCTCAGCCAGAACCCAGAGCTTCCTCTGGTAGGTGGTCCAGGAGAGAGCCACCAGGGAGGCCGATGGCTGTGTGGCCATGTGGCCATCTCATCATTAACTATTAAGCCCCCTTCTCTGAAGGCACCTTCAGCTGCCCCTCCTGGCTCTGCGGCTGAAGCAGACAACCTTGAAGGAGGAGTCAGGGTCAGCTGGCCTGAGTGGCTGGGGCCAGGGGCTGGAGGTGCCCTGAGACTCCTCCTGGACCTGCCAGCCTGGCTCGTTTTTGTGTGGTGGATTGAAAGCCTTCTTCCCAGAGTTAAGGAATAAACATATTTTCTAAACAGCACAGCATATTGAGCTCAAAGGGCCTCGAGCTGTTCAGGATAAAGTCAGACTCAGGGTAGAGCCCACTAGAAGTGATCCAATATCTATCATCCCCTTCTTCTAAGTATTAATGAAAGATTCCTGGTACTTATCTATGCACACAGCTGCTCAGAGTAAAGGCCACATTTGTCCACTCTCCCTTGCAGCTAGATGTGGTCATGAGCCAGTTCTGGCCCATGATACAGAAGCAGAAATGACCTGCAACTTCAGGTGAGCACCCTTAAAGAGGGGGTGGTGTGCCCTTCTCTTCTCTTTTTCTCCTTCCTGCTAGCTGAAATGCAGACCCAATAGCTGGCAGGCAGAGCAGCTATCTTGGACTGTGAAACAGAAGCCTGGCTGAAAAGAAGGTAGTAATATAGTAGTGGTGTAGACATGCTGACTGTTTCCAAACAGAGGGTCTTGTGAAATTTGGAAAAAGAGAAATCAGGGTCCCCTAAAACATCCCTTAGTTAAATAAGATGCAATTAGTCCAAACTTTGACTCAACCTTATAACCTATTAATGTCTGTCAGAGACAAAAGTTTCATTCATTCATTCATTCATTCATTCATTCATTCAGTGGGCTCCATGAGCCAAGCCCTGTGTTGGGCTTTGGCGATGTAGCAATAAACAGGACTACTAAAGTCTGTGCCCTCATGGAGCCCTCATTCCAGCCCTGGCATTTTTATAGATCAGCATACATTTACAGTCACATTGAGTCAGGATGGCATGCTTTAAAAATAATCTTTGCTTCTCAACCAGAGCTCTCATACATTGCAGATGGCAATGCAAAATGGTATAGTCACTTTGAAAATGGTTTGGAATTTCTTATAAAGTTAACCAACAGTTAGCATACCACCCAGAAATTCCATTCTTAGGCATTTATCCAGCAGAAATGAAAACACGTCCCCGCAAAGGCTTGTATATGAATATTCATAAGAGATACAAATTGAAAACAACTGAAATGTCCATCGGTAGGAAAATGGATAAACAAATTGTGATATATCCATCCTACAATAAAAAAAGAATCAACTATTGGTATATACAACAACATGGATCAATCTCAAAATTATTAGTGAAAGAAGTCAAACATGAAAGAATATATACTGTATGACTCCATTGATAGGAAATTCTAGGAATGGTAAAAATAATTATAGGAAGCAGACCAATGGTTACCTGAGGTTGGGGGTTAGAGAAGGTGGACAAAGAGGCACAAGGTAAGTTTTTGGGGGTGATTAAAGTATTCTTTCTTGGTTGTAATGTGGTTACATGGTTATTTATATTTATCAAAACTCATTGAATTATACACTTTAAATGGGTAGTTTTATTGTATGTAAATTATACCTCAATAAAACTGATATGAAAGAATAACAATACTGTCCACGAATTAGTGGGAAAAAAATAACCTCTCTTCATACACTTCAATAATAGATCAATTATATTTCTTAAATAAATAAAATTACATAGCTATGATCACAAGTCATGTAAACTTCTCTTTGGGACAGAAGGGGAACAGAATACAAAGATATTAAATGGAGGTTGAAAACTTGGGTTTAGAAGACTCGGGGTCTAGAAATAAGGAGTTATGACCAGGAAGTCACGACCTGAAAGATAAGTGGAGACTCAAAGGATTTTTTGAGAGCTGTAGGGTAGCTTCAGACTCACTTCTTAAAACTCTATCTGCGGTAACAGGAGGGAGCAGACCCAGATCTGCACTGGCACATGGGGCAAGCTACTCTGACTCATTAGCTGTACTGGTGGCATCTCTGATATCACCAAAAGCTGAAAATCTTGAGCTGCCAATAGGAAGCCTATTTTTAGGGTTGAGGTCCTGAGGAGCTAGGTTTAAACAAATGCAGAAAGAGAGAAAGGAAACAAAGATGCCTCTTCAAAGCAAAATCCTAAAGCACATTTTAAAAAATTAATGAGAGCCAAAAAAAACTTAACTCTTAGATGAATTCACTCATGATAAGTGCAAATAATAAACCAATCTGTAAATGACTTTAAAATACATGTAAGATCCTAACAAAGGTAAAAGAAGGAATGACTTGGAAAAAGAAAAAATAGTGAAACAAAAACATGCAAAATTAACTGAAATGTGAAAAAGAAACAATTGGAAATCCTAAAAATGAAAATTATCATCATTGAAGTAAATTCAAGTGTGACAAACTTTAAATCAGATACAGCTGAAGAGAATATTAGTGAATTGAAAGATATTCTTGAGTAATTCACCAGAAAGCAGCACAGAGAGATAAAGAAATGGAAAATATGAAAGAGCAATCATGACATGGTGAGCAGATTGAATAGCTCCAACACAAGTGAATAGAAATTCCAGAAGAATAGAAAAAAAAAAAAGGAAATAATTGGAGAAAAAAATATTTAAGATATGATAACTGAGAATTTTTCAGAATCAAAGATAAAATCCTCACATGGAGAACACCTACTATGTGCGAAACAAGACGATTAAGGATAACTTTCAACCAGAAACATTGTAATGACAGAACAGAATATCAAATATAAAGAAGAAGAAGAGAAAAAAAAAACCTCAAGAGTTACAAGAGAATAAAGAAAAATTGCCTACAAAGGAATGACAATTGAACTGACACAGTCATCTCATCGGCAACAATGGATGCCAGAGACAGAGGAGTAATATCCTGAACATGCAGAAGTGAAAATAGTATCAGCCAACTTCAATACATAGCTAGATGAACATTAAAGGGGAGCAAAATATAGACATTTTCAGACTTTCATAGACTAAGAGAATTTACCATTCATACCCTCACTGAAAAGATTTACTTTATTTTTTAAAACATGTTTTTATGTATTTTTAAAAGATACTTAGATTACTTAAAAAGTTACATAAAAAGATATGAGATTCCCATATGCCCCACTCCCCACGCCTCCCACATTTCCCCACATTAATAACTTCTTTCATTTGTGTGGTACTTTCATTGCAATTGATGAACACATTTTGGAGCATTACTGCACAGCATGTATTATAGTTTACATTGTAGTTTACACTCCCTCCCACTCAATTCTGTAGGTTATGGCAGGATATATAATGGCCTGTATCTATCATTGCATTGTCATTCAGGCCAATTCCAATTTCTGAAAGTTCCCCCTTATTATACCTTTTTTTCCCTCTCCCTGACTTCAGCATCTTTAGTGACCACTGTCTCCACATCAATGATATAATTTCTTCCATTGCTAGAACCACAATGAGTCTATAGTAGAATACCAATAAGTCCAATCTAGCCCATATTTTATTCCCCAATCCTGAGGATTCTGGGATGGTGATGCCCACCCCACTCCACCTCTAATTGAGCAGGGGCTTCGATCCCATATGGCTGATTGGATGGGATCCTCTTGCTTGCAGTTGTAGACTCTCTCGGTTCCTTGATGTGGTAGTTGTCCATCCTCACCTCCTGGTTGGTTGTCCTGGGTGAGTTCAATGAACTGGAGAGTAGGTGTTGCAACTCCACTGAGGCTCAGGGCCCAGGTGGCTCATGGACAGCCCAGAGATTCAAGTCTCTTGGAGGTACACCTTCCAACTCCAGCACCAACTATAGGTTCGAATAAAAAGGAGAGAGGAGGCATGTGTAAGAAGTCACATCTGAGTCCAATTCTGTCACACATGGATGCACAAACTCCAAAGTAGGGCCCACTGGCAAGGTACCAAACTCTGGAGCTATCTTCTGTGACCGTAGAACCTAGGTGTCTCCAGAGCCCTCAGGAGCCCCACTATTTGGGGTAGTATCTACTTTGGCTGTCTATGAGATCCTGCTGAGATGTGCATAAGCTTTACCTCTCTGATGACCTCCCAACTCACTTTAAAGTCTCTTAGTCATATAAATTCCTTTGTATTTACATTTCCCCCCTTTTAGTCAAGGTCTTTTTCCAGTGCTTAGTAGTAATCCCTTAGTGTCAGGGAAGCTCATCCCCAGGAATCATGTTTCACACTGGGGGAAGATAACGCATTTATCTGCTGAGTTTGGCTTAGAAAGAGGCCACATTTGAGCAACATGGAGACTCTCAAGAGGCAACTCTAGGCACCCTACAATACTAGGCTAAGTTGCAATTTCAAGAGCAAAAGGCTCATAAGGATCGTTGTCAATATCAAATGCCCATTATTGGACCATCCTTCTTCACTAGTCATTGCCCCTGTATGCGGTGGCTGGCTCGGTCGGTCGAGGTGGGGTCTGGCTGCGGACGAGGGGTTGGTCCAGCCTTGGACGAGGGGTCGGTCCCGCTTGGGACGAGGGGTCGGTCCCACTTGGGACGAGGGGTCGGTCCGGCAGCAGACGAGGGGTCAGTCTCACAGGGGTTGCGCGGTTCGGCTGACGGGGTCGCCCGGCAAAGCCGGCAACGAGGGGGTCGCCCGGAGAAGCAGGCGACGAACTGGGGACAAGGGAGGCCAGGCCCTTGTCGGGGGCTCTCAGGACTGGAGGGCGCACGGCAGAAGAACTACTGCGGAGACAAGGTAAACACGCAAGTCCAACTTTATTGAGGGAGAGGCAACAGTTTTATAGGGGCTGGGGAAGGCTGATTGGTCGAAGCCACGCCCTGTTCTGATTGGCTGCCGGAGAAAGGTCAGTGGGAGGTACTGGAAGGGGGAGAGGTGGTGGTTAGGGATTGGCTGTCGCTGTTGCTGGGGGAAGTGGCAGGGTTTAGGGATTGGTGGCTGCTGTTGCTGGGGTAGAGGGCAGACTTGAGTTTCCCACCTTGCGCCTGGCTGTTGCTGCTGTCGGGGGGGGGGGGGAGGGAGAAAAAGGGTAGACTGGAATTTTCCGCCCTGCGCCTGCGCAGGGAGAAAGAAGAAGAAGGGTGTTGCCTCATAAGGCATCGTGTGGCGCTATCCGGGAGGAGGGGCGGCCGCGGAAGCATGGCTGCCGAGAAGGGGAGACCCGAGGGCACTCTGCACCCATGCCGAGCTCCCTTCAGAGGTGGCGGTGAGTCCGACCAGCCACCCTATTATGGGGGCAGCGGCTTGGAATTAGGCCTACCGCGGCCGCTCCCCCACCAGGCCAGCAAACCACCTTCAGCCCGAGGGGTGACCGCATTTCCCCCTTCTTTTCAAATAAGGGCCAGGATGGCAGCAGCAACAAGTAGCCGAGGCCCAAGAGGCAGTAAGCAATGAGGGAAGCGGGGCTGAAGAGGGAGGTGAGTATGACGGGGATATAAATGTACAATTTGGGGGGCGGTATCTTGCCGTTGCAAACAAGGGTGGCCAATGTCCAATTCTTGTTAATCTCGGTGGCTATAAGGTCCATCTGCTGTTAAAAGTCCAGGATGACAGCGCGTTACAGGTAGTTGATCTCTTCTTGGCGGCGAAGAGCGGCAGAGGCAGACTGTGTGATGGTCTGGAGGATCGCAGCGGTGAGGACAAGTCGCATCAGGGCTCCAGCGGCGGTGGTGGCGGCAGCGTCGGGAGTGGTGGAGACGTAGGCGAGGACAACAAGAAGGCCAAGGTCTCCACGGGCGCAAGAGAGGCCAATGTTAACGGGGCGGGCCAATATGGGGCGGCCCAATCTGCAACGCAATGGGGGTTCAAACAAAAAAAAGGAGGGGAGCGGGGGACAAGAAAGGACGCTTTGGATGGCTGAGAAGAGGCTGGGGTCGAGACAGGAGGAAGTACCGCAGAAGTATGGGGAGGCAAGAGTAGAAACGTTATTGGATGCTAGAAAGCAGGCCGCGGGCCGGGGAAAGCGGGTTGCAGGCCGTTTAGCGGGGCCAGAGCTGCTTGGGAGCGATGGCGGCATGGGGGGCCACGGTTACAGAAGACTTGGGGCACCCGCGGGAAGAGTGAGCAGGAAGAGGTTGGGCAGGAGGAGGCCGAGAAGATGAAGTGTGGGGGGAGGGGGTGTCCTCAGCAGTGGCGAGTCGCTGATAGCTGATCTGTACGTATGTGCTAAAAATTGCATTAGCCTGATCCTTGGCGAGTTGGATGATCCTTCTAATAGCCCATGGTCCGACTGCCAGTGCGAAGAGGACAATAATTAGGGGGCCTACGAAAGGGAGGATGTAGGGGAGGATGCCATTGAATCCCCAGGAGAAGCCTCCTTGGGATTCTCTCTCCCTTTTTTGTTTTTCCAGGCCGGCTCTGACTTGGGCCAGATTGTCCTGAATGAGACCAGAGTAGTTAGCATAGAAACAGCACTCCTCGCCGAGAGCGGCACAGAGACCTCCCTCTTTGAGGAGGAGGAGGTCTAACCCCCTACGATTCTGAAGAACCACTTCGGACAGGGAGTTAAGCGATTTTTCTAGGTGGCGGATGGATGTTTCGAGGCGGGCGACATCCTCGCCGATGGCTGCCCTGAGAGATGAGAAAGCGGTGCTGTGAGTGGTAAGGCTGCAATTCCGGTGCCAGCTCCTGCAAGACCTAGAAGAGCGGTGATAGTAATGGCGGTAATGATTTCTCTTTTCTGCACATGGACTGGAAGAAGATAGTGCTGCCAGGAATCAAAGAATTGGTTATTTGTATGATAGAAAACCCGGGGGAGTATGATTGCGAGCACGCAGGTTTCGTTGGTGGAGTTGAGGGTGCCGACATTAAGACACGGGGTGTGACCTGTGGAGGAACATAGCCATCTTGTATTATTGGGGGGTAAAAGAAATTTTGAGGTTACATTAGGGGTGACTGTAAGGTTGCAAAGAGTCTTCATGGAGGGGTGAACAGCGCCTCCGATTCTGGTGACGCAAAGCCCGCTTTGGGAGACAGATTGGATTGTCAGCCCTACCTTCGTTTGATTCCAATTACAAGAGGCGGGATTGCTGCTATCAGAAGATTGGTAAGAGGCATTGGTGGCTATGGCCTCGTAGAGAGGAAGTGAGGGGGAGAGGCATAGCCAACAGCTAACGGTAAGGTTAGAATTGGAGGAGTTAAGTGTACGAAAGGTAGCTTGGACTAGAGACAGAAGCGGGTTATGGATCTGTAGTGGGGGTCGAGGGGTAGGAGGGGTACAGATGGGATTAGAGGATTGACTGCTGGAGGTTATGTAGGAGGGAATGATAGATGGTGGAGGAGGAGAAGGAGGATTGACCCGTCCTCCTTAACAGCCTTGGGGAGCTGCTTAACACTTTCCGCATCATGTGGGTACCAAGGAAAGGGGTGCTGAGGGGTGGGAGTTACGTTAAGGGGAAAGCAGGTGGTAGGAGGCGGCAGGGAGGTAGGCGGAGGTGCCCCGGTGGGGGAGGAATATGGGTCCAAAAATAGGCTAGAGGGGGCCGCGCATGCGGCAGCTTGCCACGGATCGGATGGAGGGGGCTGCCAGGGGGAGGCGGAGCCAGGGGGGGCCACTGGCACGGAGGGCGCGAGAGGAGCCATTGCCCATGGAGTGTTACAAAATGGCTGCGGGCCATCCCCAGCGGTACTACAAAATGGCGGCAGGCCACAAAATGGCCGTGGGCTACAAGATGGCCACGGACCGCCCTGCGCAGAGGGGTAAAATGGCAGGGAGAGAGCTTCCGGCCCACCCAGGCAGGAAGTCGTCAGGGGGAGGGAGGGGTAAAGGGACCTCCCCTTTTCGAGCGAGGAAGAAGGCCGAAGTCCGCCATCTTGAGAGTGCCTCCCCTTTTTGGATGGCGAAGAAGGCGGAAGCCCGCCATCTTGGGAGTGCTTCCCCTTACCGAGCGAGGAAGAAGGCGGAAGTTCGCCATCTTCACCGGCGCTCGGCACTGCAAGATTACACTGTTTAGGGGGACAATTTTCGAGCGCGTTATTAAGGCGCTCGACAAGCGACTCAGAGTCGGAGTCGGAGCCGGCATCAGGATCCCAGTCAGGGTCCCGGTTAAAGTCGCCGTCCTGACAATCACGGCGGTGGCGGTGGCGCGGCCGGGGGGAGTCAATGGTAGGGGCGCCTTGAAGACAGGAGTGGATGGTAAAAAGCGCCAGTAATAAGCCAGGAGGGAATCTTTTACCTTCCTGCTCCACAGCAGAAGTGACCCTATCTATAAGGCGAGTATAGGTATCCGGGTCCCAAAGCTGACATGTGGTAAGCCACGGATTAAAGGGAAGAAGAAGGTCCCAATATACTTGGAGCTGTTTCAAAGAGATCTTACACCGGTGAGTGTCTAGGAGACCGGCGAGGGCCCGAACTTGCGGGGCTTGCTTAGCAGAAAGGATGTTACCCATTGCTAATGGCCTTTTGGAGCCGATAAGAGAAGGGGCCCTTACCTTGAGAGCGCGGCGATGGGAGCCGAGGGGCGCGGTGAGACGAGGGGTCGGAGCCGGTGGGGCTCCGACAGTGGTCGTGGGCCAAGAGAAGGCCCCGACGAGGGGAAAGCGGAACTAAGAGCTCCTTAGGGGAAGAGGAGAACGACGAGCAGTGGAGCAAGGTGAAGGAGGTCCTTACCCTGCCCCACGTTGGGCGCCAGCTGTGGCGGCTTGCTCGGTCGGTGGCGGTGGGGTCTGGCTGCGGATGAGGGGTCGGTCCGGCTTGGGACGAGGGGTCGGTCCAGCTTGGGACGAGGGGTCGGTCCGGCAGCAGACGAGGGGTCAGTCTCACAGGGGTTGCGCGGTTCGGCTGACGGGGTCTGATTGGTTGCCGCAAGCAGTTACTGGGGAGAAAGGTGGGTGGGAGGTACTGGAAGGGGGAGAGGTGGTGGTTAGGGATTGGCTGTTGCTGTTGCTGGGGGAAGTGGCAGGGTTTAGGGATTGGTGGCTGCTGTTGCTGGGGTAGAGGGCAGACTTGAGTTTCCCGCCTTGCGCCTGGCTGTTGCTGCTGTCGGGGGGGAAAAAGACTGGAATTTTCCACCCTGCGCCTGCGCAGGGAGAAAGAAGAAGGGTGTTGCCTCATAAGGCATCGTGTGGCGCTATCCGGGAGGAGGGGCGGCCGCGGAAGCTTGGCTGCCGAGAAGGGGAGACCCGAGGGCACTCTGCGCCCATGCCAAGCTCCCTTCAGGGGTGGCGGTGAGTCCGACCAGCCACCCTATTATGGGGCAGCGGCTTGGAATTAGGCCTACTGCGGCCGCTCCCCTGCCAGGCCAGCAAACCACACTTCAGCCCGAGGGGTGACCACATCTGTACTTTGGGGGATTGTTACAGTTCCATTAGAGAATGTGGCAGGGCTCCCCAGGATGGGAATTCAATACTCTCTCATTTGTTCTGTGAATCTCTACCCACAGTGGCAGTGCCCCATGAACATTTGAACATATCTGTATGCCATATATGTATGCCCAGGTGAATTTCCCCCACCAGTGACACCCCCCACCAATGATCATCCCATGCCATTGTTGTAACCCTTCTGTGACCCAAACCTTCAAAAATGAAGCCAAGAATATTGCCAAATTCAATTAATAGGAGAATGAAATAATAATGATAGATTTAAACATATAAAATAAAATACATAATAATTTAGAAAAACTAAAACTAAAATAAAGGAAAAAAATTGGGGTATGAAAAAGATGAAAAATATTAAAAAAAATTTTTTTTTGACATTTTGCCTTTCATCACTGTAATATCTGTTGTCCTGAATGTATAGTGGTGTTTTCTTCCATTTCTTCCCCAGTATCTTACTTTTTTCATTTTGTCTTCAAAGAAGTTTTAAGTCACAGTAAAGTCACAAACAGAATATAGGGGACTCCCATATATCCAACATCCTCCCCCTTTTCCCCCTTCCCTATTAATAAGCTTTTTACATGTGGATGGTACATTTGTTACAACTGATGTACAAATATTGAAACATAGCTACTAACCATGGTCAATGGTTTACATTATCGCTTACATTTTAGAACATACACTTTTTAAAAATTTTGATGATTTTAACATGGTCTGTATCCATCATTGCAAGATCATGCAGAACACTTCCATTGCCCACTGAATACCCCCTCTTCCATCTATTCTATTTCTCTCTCCCTCTTCCCTTGGGACCCATGGAGACCAGCAGGCTTCACTCCTTGAAGGACAAGATTCATAGATACTTGCAGCAATGCTGAGGGCTTGACACACTAGTTTGTTCTCCCCTATTAGGAACCGCCCATGCTCTCAAGAGACATCCTCCCCTCTGTTAGAGGCCATATCGGGCCTCCCCAGTATGGGAGTCCAACTCCTTCCCACGCATTATGGGGGTCTTCCCTCAATGATACAACTCACTGTGACAAAATGATCACTCACACTTCCTCTAGCAGACTGCCCCAGGTGCGCCCTGTCCCAAATACTTCCCTCATCCAAAACCCTAAACCAGTAACCCTTCCTTGTCATACTGCCAAAAGAGTTTTCTCAACATTGTAGTTTCAACCATGTACCCACCAATCCCCAGTGTTTACATGCTCCCTCCCCCAACCGTCCCCCCAGTTGCATGGACCGTCCAACCTATCCTCCCCACCCTAGCCCCCTGTCAAGCTTGCACTGCCCAACTCAATAGTATCCGTACACCCCTGTCATATCCCTTCATTGCACAACTACTCATTTCCACCTTATCATAGATTTTGCCCGAATGGGCGTTGGCTCACAACCTTCTTCTCCCTTTCTATTTCCTGTAAACACATCTTCCAGACTCTAGTTCTCTGAGTCTGCTCAATTTGCTTAATTCATATCAGAGAGGTCATGTAACATTTGTCCTTCAATGCCTTGCTTGCTTCGCTTAACATAAGGTCCTCAAGATTCATTCATGTTATCCCATGTGTTAGTGCTGTATTCCTTCTTACAGCTGAGTAATATTCCATTGTATGTATATACCACATTTTCTTTATCCATTCACCTGTTGATAGGCATTTGGGTTGGTTCCAAATTTTGGCAATAGTGAATAATGCCTCTATGAACATTGGTGTGTATATATCTGTTAGTGTCCTTGCTTTTAATTCTTCTGGGTATATATCCAACAGTAGAATTGCCGGGTCATATGGCAGATCCATAGTTAGTGTTTTGAGGAACCACCAAACTGTCCTCCACAATGGCTGGACCATTTTACATTCCCACCAACAGTGGATGAGGGTTCCCATTCCTCCACATCCTCTCCAACACTTGTAGTACTCTGTTTTTTTAAATAGCTGCCAGCCTAGTGAGCATAAGATGGCTTTTCTTTATAGTTTTGATTTGCGTTTCCCTAGTAGCTAGTGATGTTGAGTATCTTTTCATGTGCTTTTTAGCCATTTGTACTTCTTGTTTGGAGAAGTGTCTGTTCAAATCAATTGCCCATTTTAAATGGGTTGCTCATCTTTTTATTTTTGAGATACTGAATTTCTTCGTATCTGCTGGATATTAGGCTCCTATTAGATATATGGTTACCAAATATTTTCTCCCATTGTGTAGGCTGTCTCTTCATTTTCTTGACAAACTCCTTTGAGGTGCAAAAGGTTTTAATTTTGAGGAGGTCCCATTTATCTACTTTTTCTTTTGCTGCTCGTGCTTTGGGTGTGAAGTTCATGAAACCATTTCCTATTACAAAATCCTATAGATGCTTCCCTACATTATCTTCCAAGGCCTTTATGGTTTTGGTTCTTATATTTAGATCTTTGATTCATCTTGAGTTGATTTTTGTATAAGGTGTGAGATGGGGAAGCAGTTGTGGCTCAACAGATAGAGCTTCCACCTACCATATTGAGGGTCCAGGGTATGATACCCAGGGCTTCCTGACCCATGTGATGAGCTGGCCCATGCTCAGTGCTGCCATGTGCAAGGAGTGCTGTGCCATGCAGGGGTGTCCCCCACATAGGGGTGCCCCATATCCAAGGAGTGTGACCTGCAAGGAGAGCCGCCCCGCATGAAAAAGCTCAGCCTTCCCAGGAGTGGCGCCACACATGAAGAGAGCTAACATAGCAAGATGATGCAACAGAAAAAGCTAGTTTCCTGGTGCTGCATGACAAGAATGCAAGCAAACACAGAAGAACACACAGTGAATGGACACAGAGAGCAGACAATGTGGGGAAAGGGGAGAGAAATAAATAAATCTTAAAAAAAGAATGAAAAAAAAATGGTGTGAGATGGTCTTCCTCTCTTATTCTTTTGGATATGGATATCCAGTTCTCCAAGCACCATTTGTTGAAGAGGACATTCTCTCCCAGTTGAGTGGGCTTGGTGGCGTTGTCAAATATCAGATGACTGTATACACGAGGATCTATATCAGAACTCTCAATTTGGTTCCATTGGTCATTATGTCCATCCTTATGCCAATACCATGCAGTTTTGACCACTGTAGCTTTAAAGTGAGATAGTGTGAGTCCTTCTATTTCATTTTTCTTTTTAAATATGTCTTTGGCTATTCAGGGACTCTTGCCCTTCCAAATAAATTTCATAGTTAGTTTTTCCAATTCAGTAAAAAATGCTGTGTTGATTTTTATTGGAATTGCATTAAATCTGAAGATTAGTTTGGGTAAGATAGACATCTTAATAATATTTAGTCTTCCTATCCATGAACAGGGAACATTATTCCATTTATTGAACTCTTCTTTGATTTCCTTTAACAGTGTTATATAGTTTTCAGTGTATAAGTCATTTATATCCTTAGTTAAATTTTTTCCCAGGTGTTTGATTTTTTTTAGTTACTATTGTAAATGGTATTTTTTTCTTGAATTCCTCCTCAGATTGCTCATTACTGGTGTACAGAAATGCTACTGATTTTTGTGTATAGATCTTATAATGAATGACTTTACTGAACTCATTTAAAGTTCTAGAAGCTTTGTTGTAGATTTCTCAGAGCTTTCTATATACAGGATCACATGAAATTTTTACTTCTTCCTTTTCAATTTGGATGCCTTTCTTATTTTTTCCTTGCCTCAGTGCTCAAGCAACTACTTCTAACACAATGTTAAATAGGAGCAGTGATAATGAGCATCCTTGTCTTGTTCCCAATCTTAGTGAGAAAGCTTTTAGGATTTCACAATTACATGAAGTTAGTTGTGGGTTTTTCATATATACCCTTTATCATGTTCAGAAAGTTTCCCTCTATTCCTATCTTTTGCAGTGTTTTTATCAAGAAAATGTGCTGTATTTTGTTGAATGCTTTTTCTGTATCTACAGCAATGGTCATGTGATGTTTTCCTTTCAATCTGTTTATGTGGTGTATTACATTGATTGATTTTCTTATGTTGAACCATCCTTGCATTCCAGGGATGAAACCCACCTGGTCATGGTGTATAATTCATTCAATGTGTTGTTGAATATTTATTAGCAAATATTTTGTTGAGGATTTTAGCATCTAATTTCATTAGAGAGATTGGCCTGTAATTTTACTTTCTTGTGTTGTCTTTGTTTGGCTTTGGTATTAGGGAAATGTTAGCATCATAAAATGAGTTAGGCAATGTTCCTTCTACTTCTGTTTTTTGGAAGAATTTAAGCAGGATTGGTGTTGGTTCTTTCTGAAATGTTTGGTAGAATTCACCTGTGAAGCCATCTGGTCCTGGGCTCTTCTTAGTTGACTGATTCTATCTCTTTACTTGGATTAGTCTGTTGAGTGCCTCAATTTCTTTTTTCATCAGTGTAAGCTGCTTATGCATTTCTAGGAATTTTCCATTTCCTCTAAGTTATCATTCTTGTGGCATATAATTTTTCAAAGTATCCTCTTATGATACTCTTTAATTCTGTGGGGTCAGTGGTGATGTCCCTTTCCTCATGTCTTTGTGTATTTGCATATTCTCTCTTTTTCTTCTTTGTTAGTCTAGCTAAGGGTTTGTCAATTTTATTTATCTTCTCGAAAAACTAGCTTTTGGTTTTGTATATTTTTTCTAGTGCTTTCTTACTTTCTATTTCACTTAGTTCTGCTCTAATCTTTGTTATTTCTTTCTACTTCCTTTGGGATTAGTTTGTTGTTCTTTTTCTAGTTCCTCCAGGTGTGCAGTTAGGTCTTCAATTTTAGAGCTTTCTTCTTTTTTGATATATGCATTAATAGCTTTGAATTTCCCTCTCAGTACAGCTTTTGCTGTATCCCACAGGTTTTTATATGTTGTGTTGTCATTTTAATTAGTTTCAAGGTAATTACTGATTTATTTTGAAATTTCCTCCCTGACTTGTCTAAGAATGTGTTGTTTAACTTCTATATCTATGTGCGTAATCTGGTTCTCTGGCCCTTACTGATTTCCAGCTTTATTCCATTGTGGTCTGAGAAATTACTTTGTATAATTTCAAACTTTCTGAGTTCATTGAGAGTTTTTCTGTGGCCTAGCATGATGTCTATCTTGGAGAATGATCCATGTACACTCAAGAAGAACATACATCCCTCTGTATTTGGGGGTGGTGTTCTGTATATGTCTATTAGGCCCAGATCCTCTAATATGTTATTCAAAGTCTTTGTTTCTTTATTGATTCTCTGTTGAGATATTCTGTCTAATGGTATTAATGGTGTTTTAAAATCTCCCATTATAACTGTAGAGGCATCTATTTCTCCACTTAGTTTTTCCAGTGTTTTCCTCATGTATTTTGAGGCACCCTGGTTAGGTGCACAAATGTTTATGATTGTTCTTTCTTCTTGAAAGATTACCCTATTTAATAATATATAGTGTCTGTCTTTGTCTCCTACAATAGTTTTGCATTTAAAGTCTATTTTGGCCAATATTAGTGTAGCTACTCTTGACCTTTTTTGGTTATCATTTGCTTGGAAGATTGTTTTCCAGCCATTCATTGTCAGCCCCCTTGAATCCCTGGGTCTAAGGTGGGTTTTGTTTTGTTGTTGTTTTGTTTTTTTAAAAGATTTTTAAATTTCTCTCCCCTCCCCGCCCCCGACCCCCAATGTCTGTTCTCTGTGTCTATTTGCTGGGTCTTCCCTGTCCACTTATGTTGTCGTCAGCAGCACGGGAATCCGTGTTTCCCTTTGTTGCGTCATCATGTTCCGCCAGCTCTCCGCATGTGCAACGTCATTCCTGGGCAGGCTGCACTTCCCTTCGCTCTGGGCGGCTCTCCTCATGGGGTGCACTCCCTGCACGTGGGCTCCCCTCCTTGGGGGACACCCCTGCGTGGCAGGGCGCTCCTTGTGCATCAGCACTGCACATGGGCCAGCTCCACACAGGTCAAGGAGGCCTGGGGTTTGAACCTCGGACCTCCCATGCAGCAGACGGACGCCCTAACCACTGGGCCAAGTCCGCTGCCTAGGGTGGGTTTTGTGTAGATAGCATATAGATGAGTCAAATTTCCTTATCCATTTTGCCAATCTGTGTCTCTTTTCTTTGGGTTTATGTATGTCATATGTTGTTTTTATTTCTTTTTTGTTTTATTTTGTTTTTCTTACACTCTCCTCCAACTCTTCTCCTGTTTTTTCCTTTCAACCTGCAGAACTCCCTTTAGTATTTCTTGAAGGGCAAGTTTCTTATTGGCTTACTCTCTTAATTTCTGTTTATCTATGAATATTTTGAACTCTCCATCATTTTGGATAGAAAATTCTTGGCTAGAAGTTTTTTTCTTTTACTTAACTATGTCATACCACTGCCTTCTTGCCTCCATGGTTTCAGATGAGAAATCAGCACTTAATCTTATTGAACTTTCCTTGTATGTGATGGTTCTCTTTTTTCTTGCTGCCTTCATTATTTTCTCTTTGTCTTGAATATTGGACAATTTCACAAGTATATGTCTTGAAGTAGGTCTGTTGGGATTTATACAGTTTGGGGTACACTGCACTTCCTGGGCATGTATATCCATCTCCCTCAATAGGGTTGGGAAATTTTCAACCATTGTTTCCTCCACCACTCTTTCTGTCCCCTTTCCCTTATTTTCTTCCTCTGTGATGCCTATAATGTTTGTGCATTTTGTGTTGTCATTCAAATCCCTAAGTCCTTGCTGGGTTTTTTCTAATTTTCATCTATCTGTTCTACTATCTGTTTGATTTCAGATGTACTGTCTTCCACATCGCTAATTCTTTCCTCTGCCTGTTCAAATTTGCTGTTATGTGCTTCCAGTGTGTTTTTAATTTCTTGGATTGTGCCATTCATCACCATCATATCTGTTATCTTTTCATGTATGTTTATAATTTCTTCAGTATGTTCTCCCAGTATCTTCTTAATATCCTTAATCTCTTCCTTCACTTCATTTAGTTGATCCATGGTATTTGTTTGAACAGCTTTGATTAGTTGTTCAATGTTCTGCAC
This sequence comes from Dasypus novemcinctus, assembly GCF_030445035.2. Lineage (NCBI taxonomy): Eukaryota > Metazoa > Chordata > Mammalia > Cingulata > Dasypodidae > Dasypus > Dasypus novemcinctus. The sequence continues at coordinate 41,476,622 of NC_080696.1, read as the reverse complement.
CTCTTCCTGGTTTTTAGTTTGTTCGTTGGAGTGTGTCATGTCTTCCTGCTTCTTGGTATGGTTTGTAATTTTTTGTTACTGTCTGGTCATCTTTTTATCTTGATGGGTTTATTCAGTTGATTAGCTTCTCTCTCAACTCCAGGGTTTTGTTTAGCTACTGTTTGTGTGTGTGTGTGTTAAGTTTTCTCTTTGAAATTTATTCTTCTTGCTCTAATTCCTTGCTGTTTTCTATGTTCCCTTGAAGGAAAAAGATTGGGGCAAGAGAAAGTGAAAGAGGTAAGAAAAGAAAAAGGATAATAGTTAATAATAGTAAAAGCTAGAAGAGGAACTTGATAAGACCTAGGTAAATGAATATTTAACTCATGTAAGCAGTGTAGAGATTAGGAATTAAAAAATGGTATAGCTACAATGAAATGGGAAACCAAATAGAGAAAAATATATAGAATGAATTAAAATGTCAGAATGATGAGAATAGAGGGAAAGAGAAAAGAAAGGACAAAAAGAAAAAAATAATAAAAGAAAGAAAACAAAATAGATGAGATAGAAATAAAAACCAGAAAAATTGAGGACTAAACAAAGAGGGGTGGAATGTAAGAACGACAACAGAAAGATGAAGGCAGGAAAAGAGATAGTGCTGGTAGACAAAATTGGTATACACAGAAAAGGGGAAATCAACAAAGAGGAAACACAGCAAATAAGAAACTAGCCTACATCACACAATAAAATTTTTTTAAAAATTAAAAAAAGAAAAAGGGGGAGGGGAGAAAGAGGAAAGAAAAACAAGAAAGCAAAACAAACACACACACAAGAGTCAAACAAAAACTAAGGAAGAATAGCCTTCCCTCTTAGGCCCCTGTGGAGCTTCTCAGACTGCCAGTGTTCATCAATCAATTACCCAGCAGCCTTCTCTCTTCAGGTATGAGGCAGGTTTTAGTGCATAAACTAAGTTAATTTTTTTTAGAAGTAACTTTTTTTTTAGGAAAAATAAGAGACCCAAGAGAAACTAATACAAAAATAATGTCTATGTTTTCCCTGTCCTAAAGTATCAGCTGGATGTTTGATATCCCAGTGGATCACAACTGTAAGAGGAGCCAGGAATTGAAGAGAGGACCTTGTATATTCAAGGTGGAAACTCCTCCACTGAGCTAAACTTTCTCATTGGGTCAGTTAGGTCTTCAGAAAAAATATGGAATGCTTCACGAATTTGCAGGTCCTCCTTGCTCAGAGGCCATGCTAATCTTCTCTGTATCATTCCAATTTCAGTATATGTGCTGCAGAAGCAAGCACAGGATTTACTTTAGTAGAAGTAAAAGTGAACCCAAAGGAAAACATTAAGTACAGAAATTGATCAAATATATTGATAAATCCAATTCATTTCTGACAATGTAAATATTATTTTTGACTAAATTGTTCATGATTTAATACATTTACCAAAAAAATTGAAATTTATTAAATTTTGTGATGAAAAAAAGGTAGAACTAAAATTCTAGACCATTACAAAAAGGAAGGGGTGGGGGAGAGTTTATCTTTTAATCAGGTATTAAAAGAATTGCTTGTTCAGGAGGAAAACAGAGATACTGAATAACTTTTCTTTTTTAAGATTTTTTATTTATTTCTCTCCCTTTCCCTGCCCACCCTCCACTCCCAGTTGTCTGCTTTCTGTGTCCATTTACTGTGCGTTCTTCTGTGTCCGCTTATATTCTTGTCAGCGGCACCGGGAATCTATGTCTCTTTTTGTTGTGTCATCTTGTTGTGTAAGCTCTCCATGTGTGCAGTGCCAATCCTGGGCAGGCTGCATTTTTTTTCACACTGGGTGGCTCTCCTTACGGGGTGCCCTCCTTGCATGTGGGGCTCCCCTACGCAGGGGACACCCCTGCATGGCACAGCTCTCCTTGCACGCATCAACACTGTGTGTGGGCCAGCTTATCACATGGGTCAGGAGCCCCTGGGTTTGAACCCTGGACTTCCCATGTGGTAGGTGGATGCTCTATCCATTGAGCCAAATCTGCTTCCCCTGAATAACTTTTACATTGTTATTCATTATAGTCCAGTATAGTTAAGTATGTTAAAAGTGAAAGTGAAACCAGTGAAAGAAATGTGATTTCTAGCTTTCAAATAAGTGGGGAAGAAAGAAGGTGGGGTGTTAAAGGGCTCTGTTAATCCATCAAAACTCAGAAAGGAAGGAAAAATTTAAAGTAACCATATGTGCTTCCCCCTCAAAACAAAATCCCATGGTAATGGAAAACACATACATTGCAAAAAGATGGTAGAAAATAAGTCCAAGTAAGTCAGTAATCACAATAAATGTAAACCGATTAAACTTACCTATTAAAGACAGAGACTATCAGATGAGACTTAAAAATATATATATATATATGCCAAAACCCAGCTATAAGCTGTGTATGAGAGATATTTCTAAGACAATGGCATGAAAATATTGAAAAAGAAAAAGAAAAAAAAAAAAAACTTGGGAGATATACTCCAGGCAAATATCTACCAAAGAAAACTAGTCTAAGAAAGTTAATCAGGCAAAATAGACTATAAGTAAAAAAGCACCACTAGGGAAAATTGAGTTATTATGTTTATTATAAAAGCAAGAATCCCACCTAGAAGCTGAAAAAGCATGTACTTAAAGCCTTTCCTAGCACTTGGAACAAGTCTTTTTGCAACGACGCTTACTCAAGGATTGATTGTTCATTAAACCAAATCTTCACACAGGCCTAAGTCTCTTAATAAGGAAAAGGATGAGGCATGAGGACAAAGGGAGATTAAAAAACAAGGTTGCTTGCTAAATTATTAACCATAAAGCTATGGGCTAAATCAACATAACTGCTTTGAGAACAATAAAGGCCCAGCACACCCTAAATCACTTGTGGTACATTTGCATATTAAATTGGAACATTTGTGTAGATGTTGTATAGAAAATAGCCTTGTTAAAATGTGCTCACAGTTAACACTTTCAGATACCAAACTCAAATGCCACTCAACAAACCTATCTTCCTTCTGCCTTGGGGCAGAGGTGGGGGCAGTGAAGGGGCTGAGTTTTGGATGAAGGAGATATTGGGAGTTCAAGAAACCTGGGGTATTTGGCAAAAGTCATTGGTGATGACCTCGTGGGCAAGAAAGAGAAATGACTTGCATGAGGCACAATTAAATTTTTCATGGGTCCCAAGACACAGCTGATTAATAGATACTGTTAAGCAAGAAGGGAGTTCTTAATTTTAGAGTTCTATAATCTGGGCTCAAATCCCAAGCCTCTCATTTATTTATCATCTGGGTGACCTTGGGAAGTTTTTTGTTTTGTTTTGTTGTTTTAAATTTCTTGGGGCATCAGTGTGCTCAGAGTGACATAGTTGCCCCTTTCAAGGTTGTCGTGAGGATTAAATGACATAACTTATGTAAAATTCTTAGCACACAGTAAGCACTCAACAAACATACTTCCCATACTATAAAATAGCAAGATGACTTAGGAGCCACGTGTATGAAACCAGTTTCTGAGTTTTGATTGGCCTAGGGTTCAACAGTATGAAAAATCAGTTTCAAATTTGGGCTGCAATAATAGCATGGTGTCAGAATTGAGGGAGATGACAGATGTGCTTGCTTGTCACTAGTCAGACCCCACCTTGAGCAGTGGTTTCATTTTTTAACTAATCAAGTGTTATTTTGAGTGGCTTAAGAGTTCTTCCTTATCTCCTTAGTATCATAGATTTTTAGAACAGTTTGACAAGTGAAGAATCCAGAATGTTATGGTCCTTTTTTTCTTTTTAAGATTTATTTATTTATTCTCCCCCACTCCCCCATGGTCTGCTCTCTGTGTCCGTTCACTGTGCGTTCTTCTGGTCTGTTTGTTTTCTCTTTAGGCAGCACTGGGAACTGATCCTGGCAACTTGTGGAGTGGAAGAGAGGTGCTCGACCTCTTGTGCCACCTCAGCTCCCTGGTCTGCTGTGTCTCTTGTCGTCTCTCTTTTTGTTGTGTCATCTTGCTGTGCCAGCTCTCTGTGCAGGCCAGCACTCCTACACGGGCCAGCACTCCACGTGGGCCAACTCTCTGCTCGGACCAGCTCGCTGCATGGGCCAACTTGCCTTCACCAGGAGGTCTCAGGTATTGAACCCTGGGCCTCCCATATGGTAGATGGGAGCCCAATCACTTGAGCCACTTCCCTGGTTTCATTTTTGAGAACCATGTTTCACAGAGACTTAGACTAGAGGTTCTCAAATTGTGGTCCCCAAGACCAACAGCATCAATCAGTGTCCGGGAATTTGTTAAAAAAACAAATTATTAGGCTCCACTCCAGCCCTACAGAATCAGAGACTCTGGTGGTGGGGTCCATTTTTGTTTGGACAAGTAAGGTTAGCAAGTGTTGGCATGACTGTGGGGCCGGCTAAGGTTTGAGAACCACTGACTAGGGAAACAAACAAGGTAGGGGCAGGTAAAGGACTCAGAACTATGCCTCTTAATGATGATTGAAGGACCTCAGGATGTTCAGCCTCAAGAAAAGACCTGACCAATCTAAACAGGGCTCAGATGGAAGAAGAAATCAGTTTGTTTCTTGGTGTCCTCCCAGTGATAACTAGAAATAAGCAGAGAAAACACAGGGGAACAAAAACAGCACTGTGGACTAAAGAAGGTCATCTTGACTATGAGTTAACAGGCAACCAACTCAACTGGCCTAATTAGTAAGGAATTGATTGACTGATAACAGGAGTCCAGAGGTGGAGAGTTTCTGTGTTGGGTTAATTCACCAGCTGAAGCACATCCTCTAAGACTCAGACTTTCCCCTCCATCCTCTCTGCCATCTTAAGTGGGTCAGTGGTGGGAGAAACTCCCAGCCTCACATGCTCAGACACCAAGAAGCAGAGGAAATGATGTGCAGTGGTGCTCAGAGATGTATTCACCAAATGCAATGAATGTCTCATGATGATGGAGGAGATTGTTGCTATGGGGGGAGGAGTGGGGTGAGGGTGGTGGGGGGTATATGGGGACCTCATATTTTGTGAATGTAATATTAGAAAAATAAATAAAGACAAAAAAATAAAATAAATTTTAAAAAAAAGAAGCAGAGGAAGACATCTTCCCTTTAAGAGTTAAAAAACCTTTCCCGGGAGCGACTCCCCTTTCCCTCCAGCAGATATCCCCTCCCATCTCATTGGCCATCTCCGATGCCACAGGACAATGGAATTGTCAGGATTGATTTGGACCAGGGTTTACCACCCTCCTCTATTCAATGGATCCCTTTGGCAGTCTGGTAAAACCAAAGGGCCCCTTCTCAGAATAATGTTTTTAACTGCATAAAATAAAATGATAGGATTATGAAGAAAATCAATTATATGGAAATACAGTTTTCAAAATATATTTTGAGGTGGATATAGGAATCAATATGCTTCTTTACTAGTGCATTAAATAACAAAATCTAGTGGAAGTTCTAAGAACCATAATTTCAAATAGTGAAGAGCATAAATGATGTTCCGAGATACCTGTGATAACTGTTTTGTGATAAGAAAATAACTGATTTCTATTGGTGACAAAGTCACAAGTACTGTCATCTGTGGTTTGTTGCCTCCATTCATAATAGAAGTCCTAAATTTCAGTTTGAGGTTAGTGAAAATAAAGATGTAGGATTTCCCCCCGCCCCATCCAAGTTTTCAGATCCCCTGAATTCCATGCACAGACTCCTTGGGGTGGAGGCAGGATGGGGTGCGGTCTGTGGACTTTGGTTAACGTGCCCCTGACTTAGGCTGGTCAAGACTCACCCCTTTGGCTGGGAGTAGGCGATTTTTCTTAGTCAAGTGGCCTCAAGCTAACTGAACTAAAGCAGGACTCATTCAAGCCAAAAACAGGGGGTTGGGTATGGGAGAAAGTGGGTGAGGGGAAGGAAGAGTGGGGTGGGCATAGCTCCAGGGCCAGGGTCGGCGTCGGCGTCGTGTAGTGTCAGGGCTTCTTTTAGTACTTCTCATTGGGAAGAGACATGGTCAAGGGGCTCAGATCTAGCATGATGCCCACACTGGAATTCTTGACAGACTTGTTCTTTCATTCCTCCCCGCCCCCCCCCATTTCATTTGTTTCCCAGTTGGTTTTCTTTTAAACTGATATGTCATTGGACTTACCCAGGCCAGCTAACAGGGAGGTGAAGAAGGTCAACCACCACACCGGGGAACCGAGAGTGCCTACAACTGCAAGCAGGTGAATTGCATCCATCATCCATGTGGAATCTAAGCCCCCTCTCGATATAAAGGTGGAATGGACATCACCATCCTGGGGTCCACAGGACGGAGGAATAAAATATGGATGATAGTGGACTTATTGATATTCTGCTATGGAACTACTGTGACTAGTAACGGAAGAAATTGTAGCATTGATGTGGAGAAAGGGGCCACAGTAATTGCTGAGGGCAGGGAGAGGGAGGAAGAGATGTATGTGGGGGCATTTTCAGGACTTGGAGTTGTCCTAAATGATATTGCAGGGACAGATGCTGGACATTATATGTCCTGCCATAACCCACTGAAGGGACTGGGGGAGAGTGTAAACTACAATGTAACCTATTATCCATGTGGGGTAGCAGTGCTCCAAAATGTATTCACCAAAGGCAATGAATGTGCCACAATGATGAAAGAGGTTGCTGATGTGGGAGGAGTGGGGTGAGGAGGGGTGGGGGTATATGGGAACCTCTTATAATTTTTTAATGTAACTTTAAAAATAAATAAAGAGAAAAAATCAATATATGTTTTAAGTTACAGATGTAACATTTGCCTTTTACAAAATAATCATTCTACTGAGGTACATCTCTTTTCATCCCACTTCTCAGAAGTGACCACAGCTCTCAATTTGCTAGGTGCCTTTTCAGACAATTTGTTACCCGCAAGCAGTATTCTATCAGCTCACAAACTTGAGCATGCAGAGAAACTTGTTAGTAATGCAGGTTCTCAGGCCCTGCCCACCCCACCCCCATGATGGTAAGCAATAACAGCCTTAGTGTGTTAGAGGCTGAGCTCACAGTGTCCCCTTAAGTTCTTCAAGGAAATTTTGAGGTTCAGGGAAGAGAGGTGAATCTAAAGCTTCATGCCTAAAAAGGAGCAGAGCTGGCATTTGAAATTATGTCTATCAGCCCAAAGTCCATGTTTGTAAATGCTGTACATGTTGACTTCCAAAACCATACTTAAAGGTGAATGAAGCAAGACACTTAGCCAGAATTATTTTTCTTTTCTTTATGATGTGAGTGTTTGGAGGTGGAGGCATGTTCCTGGAACCAGGTTTGGACACTGCCAACTTGAAATGGACGTTCATGGTGAAGAGTTTGGGTGCCTCATCAATAAGTCTTGAGTCTCCTAAAACATTCACAGGAGACTCTGGACATATATTCATAAGCCAGCAATGGAAACACTAGAACCATTTGCATTAAAGTTAAAAACAAGACAAAGATGTCCTCTAACAGTTCTATCATTTACCATTGTCCATTAAGTATTGGCCAATGCAATTAGACAACAAAAAGACAAAAAGTATATGGATTAGAAAGAAATGGGGAAGATGATCTTACTTGCAGGTATCATTTACCTCAAAAAAAAGTCAAGTGAAAAACTATTACAAACAATAAAAATGCAAAAAGGCAGCTGGCTACAAAAGTAAAACACAGAAACCAATAGCCTTCACGTTTACACAAACAGCATCCAATTAGAAGGCATAACAGAAGAAGAGACCCCCATCTACAATATCAAAAAAAAAAAAAAAAGATAAAGTGTTTAGGAATTAATTCGACCAAAAATTTGAAATGTCTATATGAGGAATACTTTTAAATGCTTTCTCTTCCCTCATCATTTCATTATGAAAAAGTTTAAACATACATAAAAGTTGAAATAATTGCACAGAAAACACCCATATATCACCACCTAGATTATAAAATTAACACATTACTGTATTTCACATATAGTATCTATATCATCCATATGTATATTACATACCTATCCTAATATACATGCTCTGTTCATCCAAAAATCCATCTTATTTTTGAAAAACTCTTTTGAGAAGCACACAAAAGAAGTCTTAAACAAAATAGGAAGGGCATGCCATATTCTTAGTGAGACATCATCCTAAATATGTAAATTCTTACTCTCTTAATTTTTGCATTTAGCATGATCCCAAATAAAGTAACAATTGAATCCTTTTAAACTAGACAAAGTGATTCTAAAGTTCAAATGGAAAGGCAAAAAAGAAAGAAGATCCAGCCTATTTCTGGAAACAAAAAGCAGATGGAGAGGGGAGTGGAAACAGTCTTAGAATATTCAAAGTACATTATAAAACTCTAATCTTTAACATGTGTGGTACTGGCCATAAATAAGTTCAAGAGAGTAGAAAAGAAAGTTGAGAAGTTGTCTATGTATATGTGAGAGTTTGGAATATGATAATTGCAGCATTTCAAATCAGTGAGGGGAAAATTGTATAGAAAGAAGAGTTAGACATCTAGAAAAAATAAAATTGGAATCCTGTCTCATACTTTAAAGCAATTTAAATTCCTGAAGAACCAAAACTTATATCCAAAAAAGAAAACCAATAAAGATTGTTAGACAAAAATATGAGAGAATTTAAAATTTTAATCTCAGAGTGGATAAAACATTTATAGAAATGGCATATAGCACAGAAATGATAAAATAAAAGATTAATAAATACAAACACTTAATAATAAATTTTTAAAACTTGGTATAATACACCAAAAGCAAAGGCAAACAAGAGTAAAAAAAATACTTGGGAAGTAGACTTGACCCAATGGATAGGGCGTCCGTCTACCACATGGGAGGTCCGCGGTTCAAACCCCGGGCCTCCTTGACCCGTGTGGAGCTGGCCCATGTGTAATGCTGATGCATGCAAGGAGTGTCCTGCCACGCAGGGGTGTGCCCTGTCTAGGGGAGCCCCACGCACAAGGAGTGCGCCCCATAAGGAGAGCCGCCCAGCGCAAAGAAAGTGCAGCCTGCCTAGGTGGGGTGCTGCACACATGGAGAGCTGACACAAGATTATGCAACAAAAAGAAACACAGATTTCCAGTGCCACTGATAAGGATAGAAGGGGTCACAGAAGAACACACAGCAAATGGACACAGAGAGCAGACAATTTGGGGGGAGCGGGGCGGAAAAGGAAGAGAACTTCTCTGGAAAGCAATTTGACAGTACTTACCAAAATTTAAAAATGCACAAAATCTCTGACTCCACAATTCTAACTTCTAAATAGTTATTCTACAAACATATTTGCATATGTATACTCAGATTTACAATCTAGGAAATTCACCACAATATGATCTATAACAGCCCAAGTTTGAAAACAACCTAAATGTTCACCACTTGACACGAGCTAAGTAAATCATGATTCATCTGTATAGGGGGATAGCCCATGGCTGTGAGAGAGGCTAGGGTGGAACCACCAACAAGATACATTGTGGAAAAAGCAACCGTGTATATATGCTACATCAGTGCATTTAAGCATCACACTCGCACTGATTCACACGGATGTGCACTGACTACACCTGGAAGGAGAGTTAAGAACCTAAGAACCTTCTGATCATGTTGTCTCCAGGCAGAACTGACTGACGGCAGGATGAGTGGAAGCAAAATGTAATTCTCTACCCATACACTTTTGAATTTTTGTACCGTATATTCGTATTCAAAAAAAAAATTTTTTTTGAGGTTGTCAGTTTTGTTTGGGGTGAACAATTTGGTAGAATATTTCAAAGTGAAAGTGTACTCATCTATCTGGTGCTAACAATTCCAGGTTTAGGGATTTCCCACATACCCTGCAACAGCACAGCTGTGCCAAGTTGTCTATAGAACTGTTCAGAGGGAAACGGACTTTGGCCCAGTGGTTAGGGCGTCCGTCTACCACATGGGAGGTCCGCGGTTCAAACCCCGGGCTTCCTTGACCCGTGTGGAGCTGGCCCATGCGCAGTGCTGATGCGCGCAAGGAGTGCCCTGCCACGCAGGGGGAACCCCACGGGCAAGGAGTGTGCCCGTAAGGAGAGCCGCCCAGCACGAAAGAAAGTGCAGCCTGCCCGGGAATGGCGCTGCCCACACTTCCCATGCCGCTGACGACAACAGAAGCGGACAAAGAAACAAGATGCAGCAAAAAGACACAGAGAACAGACAACCAGAGGAGGGGGGTATTAAATAAATAAAAATAAATCTTAAAAAAAAAAAAAAAAAAGAACTGTTCAGAGAATCATTGCCTGGACCAGCAATCTAATAGAAAGAGCACAGATGTCCATCAGTAGGTGAGGGGCTGGCATGCTCTTCAGTTTGCAGCAAAAAGCAAGGCCAGTCATGCGTGGTTAAGTGAAACAAGCCCCCACTTGTATAAGGAAGTACTTTTTATGTTATGTGTGTCTATTTCTTTAAAGGATCACATGTAGCAATATTTCTAGAATCATGGCAGAGTTGGCCACCTGCTTCAGAATCCTGGCGGTGCCTTTTGGACATACAGATTCCTGGACTCCAGTTCAGAACTATTGGTTCAGAATCTCCAGGGATGGAGCCACAGAATTTCCCCAGAACGCAGATGCCCGGGTTTGGAAGGAGTGGGGGGCTGGGAGGGCAGCCAGCCCTGCCCATTTCCAGGGTCCCCGATGGGCTCCCGAGCCCCTCCCCGCTTCTCCTGGACCAGGCCTCGGCATTGCCAGCCTCTACCTGGTTCTTCACTGAGGTGCCGGGGTTGCCTCTGGGGACACCCCCGGCCTTCTGGGCGTCTAATCCCTTAGCCTGGCCCCAGCACTTGCAGGGACTCAGCGTGTGGTCAGCCCTGCCCTGAACTGAGAGCACCCGACCCCTGGTTGAAACTCACTGGACACTCTCTCACCTACTGAGATGGGACATCCTTCGGCAAACTCTGAAGCCCCGGGGTGGGGAGGACCAGGAGTGGGGAGCGAAGGTCTTGTCCTGCTTGTCAGTTTCCCACACCTGGTGTTGGAAAGTGTGTTTGCATGGCAGGCGTGCCCCTCCCCACCCAGCAGGCGAGACAGAAGAGGAGTTCTGGGCAGGGAGTGGAGGGGCCCATTCTTGATGGGGTCCAGGCAGCCAGGCGTGCGGAGTTTGGGCCAGAATTCCGGACCTGGGACCAAAGGGAGCTGGGGGCTGGGGCAGCGCAGAGCTTCCCTGTCTTTCCCCATCATGGAGCCCCTCGGGGCACTAAATAGATGCTGGCGGGTGGGAATCTGAAGGCCAGGGAGGCCTGGGCATCTGCATTTATAGCAATCACCTCCAGGTGATTCTTGGGCTGGGCACTGTTGGGGTTGAATTATGCCCCCTACGAAGACATATTTTCAAGCCCTAGCCCTCCCCCCAGTCCTGTGGGTTCCCTGTAAGTAGGACCTTTGAAGATGTATTCCTCAAAGCGAGGCCAAACTGAGGGAGGGCGACCTTTCATCCAATACGGCGGAAGTCCCGATAGGCCCCGGAAACTGGACCCTGAGGGGGGAGCCGGAAGGCAGCGGAGGCCAGGGGAGGGATGGCCACGTGAGGGGGGTTGAAGGACTCTACAGACCCCGAGAAAGCGAGCCCTGCCAATACCTGGGCATCTGTCCCGCAAAACTGGGAGACATGAACTGCTGTCCACGCTAAGCCCTTGCGCGGGCTTGGTGGTGCAGCCCTGGCAGCCTAAGGCAGGCACAAAGGGGAGGGGGTCTGCAGTCACCCCAGGGGAGCACGGAGGTTTCGCTGAGCCTCTGGGGCAAGGCCTGGGGTGGCCCCTCCCCCAGGGCTCGGGCTTCTCTGTCGCTTCTCCCCCACCCCCACCCCCACCCCGCAGCCTGTCACCCACCAGCTCTGCCCTGAGGGGAGCAGACTCAGCTCTGGCTTCCACATAAAAATCACGGCACTATTAACAGGAGCCAGCATTTCCCGCGTGCCTCCCGCGTGCCCTCCGGGGGGCGCTGCGTTGTAGTTAGAGCACCCCATGTTTTTAAACAGATCTATTGAGATAAAATTCACATAACATACAACTCACCGATTTAAAGTGTACAAGTCAATGGTTTTTAGTATATTCACATAGTTACACAAGTATCACCACAATCAATTTTACAACATTTCCATTGCCCCATCACCTATTAACAGTCCCTGTCCCCCCCTCGCCCCCTACCCACGTCCCTGGCAACCTCCAATCTACCTTCTCTGTCTGGATTTACCTATTTTGACCATCTCATATAAATGGCATTATCCAATAGGTAGACTTTTGTGGCTGGCTGCCCTCATTTAGCATAAAGTTTTCCAGGTTCATCCATGTTGTAGCATGTTATCAGAACATCAGTTCTTTTTAAGGCCAGGCAATACCCCATTTTATGTTGGAATAGATCACATTTTGTTTATCCGTTCATCAGTTGATGGACATTTGGGTTGTCTCCACTTTTTGGCTACTATGAATAACGCTGCTATGACCAACCATGTGCAAGTCTGTGGGTGGAGGCGTGTTTTCTTGGGAATATACCTAGGAGTGGAATTGCTGGATCATCTGGTGACTCTATGTTTAACTTTTTGAGGAACTGCCAGACTTTTCCAACCATTTTACCTCCCCACCAGTAGTGTCTGAGAGTTCTAAGATCTCTACATCCTCACCAACTCTTGTTCACGTCAGTCTTTTTGATTACAGCCAACTGAGTGGTATCTCCTCGTGGTTGCAATCTGCATTGCCTTGGGAGCACCCCCATTTTGCAGAAAAGGAAACTGAGGCTCAGAGGGTAAAGAGCCCTGCATGAGGACCTGTAGCAAGGATGGGCAGAGGCAGGATTCTAGCCAGGCGTTTTCCTCTCTCACGGGCTGCCTTCCCAACGGAGCAAGGAAAATCCCTCCAATGAGGCTGGGGACACCACTGCGGGAGGAGGGGAGCAGAGACAGGCCATAGGCCCCTGGGAGGGTGAAGTGAGACCCTGGATGGAAATCTCTCCCTAGTGCGGCACTCGGGGTGCTCACGACCAGTGCAGTGGGTTGTTTGTTTTTTAATCACTCTAGCATGAGCCTGTACCCCCAGATTGTCCCAGAAGGAGCCGGGCCTTCAGGGTCAGCCTCGCATTTCAGCATTTCTGGAAGGGACCACGTCCTTTGAAGAAAGGCCGGCCACCGACTTGCAGAGGGGACCGGGCTGGCCCTGGGACACCCGGATGCTGCGCCAGGCCCAGTGCCCCGCTCGCTTCGCAGCCTTGTTTGTTCATGTCCTCGCCCCTCTGTGCACCCACCCACCCGCTATGAGCCCCTCATCTGACAACCGAAGCTACAATGCCTCTTCGTGGGCAGCCGTGGGGCTCTGCTCAGGGCCTGAGCAGGGCGAGCGCTCAACCAACGCCAGCCGTCATTTCAGCAGTTCCGGCCCCTGCCCCAAGGGGGCTCACTCCGCGCGGCTGGCTGGGGAGACGGAGGGCAGGCGTGTCCTGGGCTCCTGTGAGCGGCGCCCTGGGTTCTGCAGGTGCAGAAGCGGGACCAGCTGGCCACGCCGGCCTCGAGGGCCTGAGCTCAGGGCCCTGCACTACCCGGCCTCAGGCAGATTCTCAGCGGGATCACAGCAGGTGGGACCCCTCGGCTGGGATGAGCCAAGGAGAGTCCAGAGTCCGGGCGGAGAGGGAGGCGCGGGCGTGGTCCAGGCTGCCAGAGCAGGACAAGTAGGGGTAAGGGAGGTCTGCGTTTAACAGCTGTGTGACCTCGGGAGAGCTGCCTACCCTCTCTGAGCCTGCTTCCTCAGCTGTAATAAGGGGATGGTGACACTTCAAGGGAAAAAATGAGATTCCTAAAGGAAAGTGCCTAAACCTCCAACCAGCAAATCCACCCCCGAGAGTCCCGTGGGCACCAGGTAGGATGGACGAGGATGCGCAAAGCTGTGTCGTTAGCACAGACAGGAACGCGCTCCGAGGTCTTGCCAACAGTGGATAAATAAGTGGATGCGTGGAGGGGGAGCCACTCGGTGGAACAGCAATAAAAACGAACAAATCACAGACACTTAACCACACAGATGACGCTGTCGTAGAACGCCGCATGAAAGAATAGATGCAAATAAGGCTCACAAGACAGAAGAAACGCACATGCATTGTTCAGGATGGCACACAGAGGCAGCGGAGCTATAAAAAGAACACAGAGAAGGGTGCCCCGTCAGCGTCAGGGCGGCGGTCACTCCGAGAGCAGGCGCGGGGTCCGAGCGGGAAGGCACACGGGCCTGGCGGTGGGGTCCGTTTCGGGGTGCTGGGCGGGGTAGGTGGGGGCGACTATGAGTGTTCACCTGACTGTCAGCACATTCTAGGCGCGCCCTGTACGTGCGACTAGCTCAGACCAAAGAGGAACGCACGTGCCCCGCAGCGCAGCGGCGCTGGGTTCCCGCACCCGCTCCCTGGGCCCCCACCGGCTCCCGCGTCCTGCCCCGCAAAGCCAGGCCCCGCTTGGGGGCAGGCAGGGGAGCCAGAGGGCGCCAGGCCCCCCACCCGCCGCCCCGCCCCGCCCCGCTGCTCCCAGGCGCGGTGCCCCAAGAAAGATGAGCCCGGGGTTCTTTTAAACCGCTTTATTCAGGGTGGCCGGCAGTCACGGATTGGATCATGTAGACAGGGCAGCCGCACCCCCCAGGCACCCCCTCTCCCACGTTCCCCCCACTCCATCTCCGAGGGGCGGCCAGAGGTTTGAGCTACTTCCAAGGGGGTGTTGGGTCCAATAGAAATATTTACAAATCACCAGGGGCGGGTACCCCCGATTGGAAATTGTGAGGGAGTTGGTATAGGGCGGGGGGTGAGGGGGGGGTGTCCTTGGCTCCAAGAGCCCCAGGACTTTGGGTGGTCTTGGCATGAGCCCCAAGAGGGGGCTGGGAGGTGAGGAGCTGGCAGAGGGGGCTCTTGGGGGAGCCTCAAAGACCCCCAAAGGGGCGCCTGCTGGTGCAAATCTCTGCCTGGGGCTGGGGGGTCCCTGGGACAGGCCCTCCCTGCTGACGAGGTGACTTTCCAGAGCAGGTGCCTGGAGCCCCTCCCCCAGAGGCTCCGCAGGGAGCTGTTCCTCAGGGGCCTGAGGCAGTGGGGCTCCCGCTCCTCCAGGGCCCCTGCGGTGACCCCGCTAACGGGCCACAGTCCTGGAGAGAGGCCCCCTCGGGGGCTCCGAGCCCCAGGTCTGCACCAGGAGAGAGGCCCTAGTTCCACTCAGAAGGTTCGAGTCCACGTTCAGGGAGCGGTCACTCTGTGCCCCCCGCAGGTCCAAGCAGGGACGGGAGGAAGGAAGGAGAGTAAGGCTGGGAGGCCCCGGCTCAGGACAGGGTGGGGGGCAAGCAAGCAAAGCGAAACACTGGACTTCACTGGAGCTGGTGACAGTGGGGGCAGCCCGGGCCCAGGCGTGGCCCCCGCCCCACCTTTCAGGGCGGTCACCCCCTTGGCGCCTGGGGCCACCTTCTCTGAGCCAGGTCACCACAGGGTGCTGAAAAGGAAGGGCTGGGTGGGGCTTACATGCTGAGCAAGGGGACGGTGGGCAGAGGGCCGGCGCGGTGGCCGCGGGCGGGGCCGGGGAGGTGCTGGGCCCAGGCAGTCCCGCCCCCAGCAGTCCAGCAGCTCCTCATGCACTGTGTACGGCGGGAGGGCGGGGGGCGGGCCGGGGGGCAGGTGGGCGTCAGTCTAGAGGCTGCAGGCCTCCTCGTCCGCCGAGCGCTTCCGCAGCTCCTTGCCCGGCTTGGGGAGCGGCGGGGCGGGCGCAGCGGGCGGCGCTTCGGGCAGGTGCAGGACGGAGTTCTCCCCGGGCTGCACCCGCAGGTAGGCCTTGACCTTGTGGTGCCGGGCCTTGCCGTCGCTGAAGTCGATGACGCGGCACTCGTAGGTGCCCTCGTCCGTGGGCTTCACCCGGGACAGGCGCAGCTTGTGGGAGATGTTACTGCCCACCACCTTGACCACCTGGGGGTGACAGAGAGACAGTGACCTGTCCGTCGGGCAGCCACAAGGGAGCTTGGACAGCTCTGGGGTCCGCTCCTAGGGCACACGAAGACACATGAAGCTTCTGCACAGAAGCAAGTTAAATAGCAGCAAAGGAGAAGCAACTCCAATGTCCACCCACAGAAGGGATAAAGAACCAGCGGCTGTTCACCCAATGGAATACTACACAGCAGTTAAAAGGAATGAACTAGGGAGTGGGTATGGCTCAAGCAGTTGGGAACCCGCCTCCCACTTGCGAGGTCCCAGGTTCAGTTCCTGGTGCCTCCTAAAGAAGACAAGCAGATGCAATGAGCAGATGCAATAAGCAGACACATGAGCAGACACAGCAAGCAATGAGCAGACAGAAGAGGGAGCTATCTTGGAGGGGAGCAAGAATAAAAAGAATGAACTAGATCTATAGAGTTTTAACTTCTATCCAGTTCTATATGCTAATGTCTCTACACAAAAGTGCACACATTTTGAGTACCCAGCTTTGATGAAATATTACTTACGTGCACACCCGTGAAACCACCCCCCAGAGCAAGACTTAGAACATTTGTAACTCTCTGGAGTACACTACCGTTGTGTTCCTTACTAGTCAATACATACCCCCTACCCCCACACACACCCAGGGTCAATCACTATTTTTATTTCTCTCACTGAAGATTAGTTGTGTCTGTTCTTGAACTCTTTTGTGTCTGGCTTCTTTCATTCACCATAATATCAGAGGGCTGCTTTGTGCTTTTGTGCATGTGCTTGCTCTTTTTCATTGCTGTGTAGTATTCCACTGTGTGACTAGACCACAATTTGTTCATCCAGTCACCTGTTGGTGGATATTTGGTTCGCTTCAGATCAGGGCTCTTATGACTAAATCTGCTATGAACATAAAGCTGATGTGATTTTTTTTCCATTAAAAAGAAAAGACAGTTGGACAATTATACACCATATCACCATTGGGGGAAGCTGAGGGATGAGACTATATGATCTGGTTTTACAGCTTCCTATGAATCTATAATTAGTTCAAAATTTCTAAAAATTACTTTATAAAAAAGTAGTAGGAAAAAGAGGTGTGATATGGGGCATTTTCGAAACTTGGACTTGACCTGAATGATAGTGCAGGGAGAGATGCAGGACATTATATATCCTGCCATAAGCCACTGAAGGGACTGGGGGAGAGTGTAAACTGCAATGTGAACTATAATCCATGCGGTGCAGCAGTGCTCCAAAATGTATTCACCAAATGCAATGAACGTGCCACACTGATGAAAGAGGTTGTTGATGTGAGAGGAGTGGGGGGTGTGGGGAGTGAGGCATATGAGAACCGCTTGATATTTTTTAATGTAACATTTTGTGTGATTTAAAAAAAAAAAAGAGTAGAGCCAAAGGAGAGGGTCAGTGGCCCCACTTGCTTAGAGCTGAAAAAAGTCCAGACTCACTCTGTTTCCTTCTTTCTTAACTGAATTTACACCCAAATGTTGTGCTTCCTAATTTAGGTGACATACAGATGACTACGTCCACCTTACAGATGGCAAAACCAAGGCTCTGAAGGGAGAAGAGCCTTGCCCAGGGCACGGCGGCAGGGCGTGGTGGAGCTGGGATTCGAACCCAGGCCTGGCTCCGTGCCCTCTAACCCTCCCAGGAGTGGCTGGCCCAGGCCCCCGCAGGGCACGGCTGGCTCCCCTGGCT
The DNA here is from genome assembly GCF_030445035.2 of Dasypus novemcinctus. NCBI lineage: Eukaryota > Metazoa > Chordata > Mammalia > Cingulata > Dasypodidae > Dasypus > Dasypus novemcinctus. Next base: position 41,459,055 of record NC_080696.1, on the reverse strand, counting down.
CCAGAAGGGAAGGGGGGGGGCAGCTGGGAGTGAGGCGACCCCTCCCGCTGGGCCTCTGGGCAGGTCACCCCCCCAGGAAGCAGGAAGACCCGGGGGCCGCGGGGACGGGTGGGACGGAGGCAGTGGGGGCTCTTTCGGCTGGCCCTCCCCGTGTGGGGCTGAGACCCGGGCACCCCACCCCTCCCGGGTGCCAGGGCCGGGCCCAGCGGGCGGCCGACCTGTCCTGCCGACTCTGTCACCTCCGAGCAAGGGCACAGGGCGTCCCGCGGTCCTGCGCGCTCTCGGGGGCGAGTTGGGAGACAGCGCTGCAAATGCGCAGCGGGAGCAAATTACCTCAACATCTGTTTCCCTCACGGATATTAATTATCCTTCATTTGTCAACCCTACAAGGCGCTAATGCAGTAATAATGCGAAGCCCTGGGACAGGCCGGTTCCGGGGGGGGCGTGGAGAGCACAATGTGGGGCCCGGCCCTCAGCCCCCCGAAGCCGATCCCCTGCGGGAAACGAGGTGGGGGAGCCCCTTCCCCAGGCGGGCCCTTGGCCTGCACCCCAGGGTGCTCAGAGGCCTGGCATCCTGCCACCTTCTCTGCCAGCAAACCAAGGGTGGCCTTCAGGCCCGATGCCCCTGTCCCCCCAGACAGGAGGGACGGGGGACCCAAAGGGAGTGGGGAGGCCCCATTCCCACCCGGGCATGCCTGAGTTTTCTTGGGCAAGAGTCATGCAGTCATTCGACAAACGTTTAGTGACTGCCACTGGTGAGTGGAGGCAGCTGGGACAAGCGCGTCCCCAGCACCCCCTGAGCGGGCTGGGGTCTAGGGAACCCAGTCCTCAAGTCCACAGGCAAGCGCTCCGGGAGCTCTTTCCAACGGGAGGAAGGCGCCGCAGACCCAGGGGCCTGTGCTTCCAGCGCGGCCCAGAGGGGGCTCGTAAAGGCACTGCTGCCCGGGCCGCGCGGCAGCCAGCGCTGGTGGGGTCCTGGCTGGAGCCGCCTCCTCGCTTGCACCTCCCTGCCTGCTGCCCACTGCACGGGGAGGAAACTGAGGCTCAGGCGGGAAGGGCTTTCCCGAGGCCGCAGCCGACGCAGGGGCAGGCCTTAACCACCCCTGGGGTGCCCCCCCCCCCCCGCCAACGCCAGGTCTGTCCCCCCCCACCACCTCCTTCCCGGGCCCCCCAGCCTCCCGTGGCTTTGCGACCTCTCCGAGGCCCAGGCCCTGGAGGGGGCCCAACCTCGTGCCCCCGCTTCTCGGGGGCGGGGGGAGCCCGATGCAGCTCAGCGCGCTCACACCCGGCGAGAAACCCTGCGGCCCGGCCTCCAGGCGGCAGCGGGCGCGAGAAGAGCCCCTCCACGGCGCCCTGGCTGTAAATCATAATCACCGCGGCGCAGGCATCGACAGGGCTTAGCAGTGCAATTAAGCACCTAATTACGCTGAAAGAGACAAGGCCAAGTCCACACCACGGCCAAGCGCAGCCCCTCCCTGCTCTCCGTGGGGCCTGGGCCTTTCGGGGCGCGGCGAGGACACCCCGGGCGGGCACGGTGGGCAGGATGGGCTCCCTCCGCCCACAGTGCCGGGAAGGGGGCGCGGGGCGGCTCTGGGCCCCAGGCCAGCCCTTTCCTCAGCTGGCCTCAAAGCAAGGAGGGGGCTCCCGAGATGGTGCCCCGAGCCGGCTGGGGAGCAGGGGTGGGAAGGTCCTGGCCCCGGGCCCTCCCTGCGCCCCATCACTCCTGACACCGGGGCCCCAGAAGGCCTCCTCCGCTCCAGCGCCGCCTGCCAGGCCACCGGCCACGCCGCCCTCCCACGCCCCAGCCCACTCCCCCCCAGGCCCATCTACTCTTCTCTCTGGAATCCAGGCCCCCCGCCCCGGCCAAGGCCAGGCCCGGCTGCTCTCATCTGGATCAGCCCCAGTCGCCTCCAGGGTCCCCGCAGATACACTGTGGCCCCATCCACCCTGTCTTCCCGTGGCACCCAGACTGACCTTTTCAAAGGGCCCCAACTTAAAACCCTCTGGGGGGCTCCCCACGGGGGCCAAGGCCCTACACCGCTAGTCCCCATCTGCCACGCTGGCCTCCAGCTGTTCCTCCAACATACACCTCTCCCACACACCGTCAGTGCTCATGTCAAATAGCGCCTCCTCCAGGAAGCCCTCTAGGGCTGCCACTCCCCCCACCCAGTAGGTCAGTTCCCCTGTTACCGGCTCTCTTTCTCATCTTGTCACATTTGTCGTTTTACTTTTAGCCTGCGTGATTATTGGATTAATGTCCATCTCCCACCCTGGACTGGGAGTACCATGACATGAGGGCAGAGACTGGGCGTGAGTGACCACGGCCTTCGCAGAGGCGTTTTCTGTTTAACGCGACCCCAACGGCAAGCCAGCCACTCTATGGCTGTCATAAGGAATTCCCAAGGGTGAATTTGGCTCCCCGTGAGTCTCGCCTCCTTTGCCCCTTTTGGAATTTAACAGCCTACAGATACGGTAGCACTATAGAAATTCTAAGAAAAAGACGAGCTTCGCTTTGGGAAGGACGCAGACCCGTGAGCTGCCCCAGCGGCCCCAGCCCTTCCCCCGCCTGCCCCCGCTGGCCAGGAAGCACGGGCACCCACTCGTGTGCGCCGCAGCCGTGGGCAGGCAGGGGCTGGCCCGGCAGGGCCCCGCGGTGGGCGGGCTGAACAAACGCAGCTGCCTTTCGGCCATTTCTGGAGCTCGCGGGCAGGGGCTGCAGCGTGCTTCCCACGGCCGCAGTCAGCCGGAACCGGCCTTCAGGCTGGAGAGGGGAAGGGGTGAGGAGTGGGCCAGAGGTATACTGGGATCGAGGCCGCCCACGGCTGTTTCAAACTGAAACAGGTTACAGGAACTGAACCTACAGCACAAAGAACTTCTGTTCGACCGAAGGAGGGACTTACATGGGAAGGTGTGAGCACTGAGGTGAGTACCTTTGGGAGAAGGGTGTGAAGAACTTCACCTTGTTTTAAAATTAGCAAGTTGTGGACTACCCTACCCCCACTTGCAAAACTGGTTAAGGGGAAATTCATCTAAATTCTAGCACAAAGGACTTTAGTTAGATCAAAATTAAAAATGGTGAAAACTTGAAAACAGCCAACGAGCAGAGGTATTTGCCCGAGCCACGGGGACAGGGCCTTGAGGGTGGAATCCTTGTACCTGCAAGCTAACAAGGGAGATGGTTTGAGGCCGGGGCCCTTCCCCAGGCCCCAAATTAAATGAGATAACTCATGCAAAGTGCTCATCACCGTTCCTAACATATGGTAGGCACTCAATGAATGTTAGCTATTATTACGATTATCATCATCATTATTTTATCACAGATGCCTGTCCTCCCATATATCTGATCTCCCTACGAGAGGCTGAGCTCTTTTCAATCCCATTTCCTGCAGAGAAATCAGGCCTTCTAGTCACCAGGTCAGGCCCTACGTGCTGGGAACAGGACGTGTTATGATTCACAAACTCACATAAAGCAGTTTCCAACCCAGTAACCACTGCCATTCACATGGCCAGATCCACAGCACTCTACAGTTTCCAAAGTGTTTGGTACATGCCTTAGAGAGCAGCTCATGGGGGAAAGGGAGGCTCAGGGAGGTGGCCGAGCTGGAAGCAGGCCTCAGGCTCCTGGGACGCTGGGGCTCTTCTCCCCTCTCCCATCCGCGTCCTCGCCATCTTCCGTGGGGCCTCCCGACCTGCCCCTCAGCACAGCCGACTCGCGAGAGTAACACGGTGACCCCCACACCCCCACATTCCCTCTCCACGCTGAGCTCTGCGAAGCCCACACACAGGCACTGTTTGGCTCACAGAGGACTTTTCAAAAAATCAAATTAGTTCCCACCAGTTAAAAGCCAGGATCTATTCCGCTGACATTAGGCTTTCAGAAGACGTGGGGATATTGAGTCTCAGTTCCTGCCTGGCTCAGTTGCCCCCTGTATATTCAAGGCCTGCCCTCCCTGGGTGCCCCTATCCCCCCACCCCTGAGCTCCTCCACTCACCCAGGTCCTCCGGGTATAGGCCCGGGCCCCACGTCCTCTTGGGGAGTCTGTGTATAAGCTGTAGGAGCTTACCCACGCATTGGCTGGGGCGTGTGCTTGTGTGCATCGTGCTCATTCAAGATTTATTAAGCATCTACTCTGGCCAGATTCTGGAAATATAACAGTGGATCGGGCGGGCCAGTCCCAGCCTCCCAGGAGCTCCTGGGGGAGACAGACACGAGTCAAATACTCACACGAATGGATAACTGCAGCTGGAAATAACAGCCAGCAGGGAAAAGCACGGGGGCTTGCTTGAGCTGAGCTCCGAAGGGAGAGAGGGGGGACCAGCTTTCTAGGTGGGAAGGAACGCGTGGTGGGGGGAGGTGGGAAGGCAGACAGGGAAGGTGGGGGTATGGCCAAACGAGATGAGAGAGCACAGGAAGTGGGGGCACAGGAAGTCACGCGGCGCCGTGGAAGCCACAGAGAAGCCCGAGCCTCCTAGGCTGCAGGCGAGCAGGCTGCGCCTCTGTGTACAGGTGTGGGCTGACATGGCGCCTGCGGATTTATGGCCGTCGTTCCAGTGACGCTGGCTGCACCCATAGCTGTCTGTGTGTTTCCTCAGCACACCCCCCGAGCCCCAGCCGAACAGGGAGGGCAGCGGGTGTGATTGTGCAATCACGCCTAGCACACTTATTTTATTTACCTAATTAGCATCTTCACATTCCCCTCACGTGGAGCCCAGCAGCCTCGAATTCTAATCCTCTAAGTCAATTAGATTATTCTCTCTTTTGCCTGAGACGCTCCTTAAACCCCAAATGAAATCATAGGAGAGAGAGATGCAATGGAACGGGGTGTGTTAATAGACGCATAGATCGCCACCCGCCCGGGCTTAACGGATAGGTGTTTGGGCAAGAAACGGGGCGTTAGATATGGACGTGGCCTTGGCAGAAAGTGAGAGGGAGGGGTGGGCCAGCCGGGGCTCTGAGCTGGAAATGGCCTGCACTTCCAGACCCCGACTCAGAGGTCGGCCCCCTGCCGGCCTCCCTGCCTCCCCTGCCCACACGAAACCCCCATGCCTCCTGGTGCCTGCTCTACGCTGCAACCTCTGCTGAGGTTGAAGGGTGCAGCTCCCCTGGGCGGCTGTGTCTAACCGGCCTTGGGGTCCTGAGCATCCCCACTAGTCCCCGAGAAGGACCGAGGAAGACCCAAGCAGACAGGAGCGGCTTTGGAGAGGTCACACACGGCCGTGCCCCGGCAGGCCCTGCGCTTTCTGTGCGCCTTGCTTATGGACTTCTGACCTCCGGCCAGGTTGACCTCAGGCCCCAGGCACAGAGCAGCCAGGCCCCGTGGCCTCACGTGTCCCCAGGCGGTCCCTCTATTCGGTGTGCTCTCCCCTTGCCCTCCTCTTAGGCCTGCCTGCCTCTTCCAGGCCCAGCTTTGGGTGCCCCTCCGCCACAAACACCGTCATTCCCTGAGCCTTCCCGGGTCCCCCAGCTCACGGGGCTCTGAAGGCAGGGGCTCAGCTCTGCCCAGTCACTCCCAGTATGAACTGCGGCAAATCCTCGGTCCCAACAAGCCTCGGTTGCCCCATCTGTAAAATGGGCGAATGCTTGGCCCTTCCCTAGAGAGCTGTGGCAAACGATAAGGAGGCCTGTCCCATCCTGAAACCCCCCGCCCCGGGAGCCAGCTCACCCGAGGGACCACCGGAGGCTGCAGCAGCCAGTTACGATGGGCCAGAAAAAGCCGGCGCCGTCCCTTTAGCGTCTGTTGTTTCCCCAAATGAAAAATGCTGCCGAGACGGACGCAAGCATCTGGGTGCACACAACCTTGGCCCGACAGCGGCGAATGCATCTTCTCTCCCCCCCTGTCATTTTTTTGTGTGTGCCTGTCATTCAATGAAGTTGAAAAATCTCTGGCTTTTAAAAAACAGAGTGGGGCCATTTTTTTTCCCGTTCCCTTTTTCTTCTCCATCTTCTTGCCCAAGCTCCCTGCTGAACTGGACCGGAAAAAAAAATAAACTTTTTTTTTTTTTTTAAGTTACAGCTGCGGCCTCCATTAGAGCCTTGCGAGAAGTCATTATCAAAACTCACACTTATTTTGGTCGCGTCCTTCCCTGCGTCTTCCTGCTGAGATGCTTTTAGCTGTTGGGAGCGGGGAGGGGTGCAGAGAGAGCAGAGACAGGCGTTAGCGTGGGGGGCGGGTGGGGAGAAGCAGCCTGGGGCTAGGGACACGGACGATAGGGAAGCTACAGCAGATGACGCTGTGGGGGCCATGGGGTCTGGGGTTAGGGCCCCTCCGGCTGTGTCCACTTGGGGATGGGGGTGAGTCGGAGCAAAGGATGATAAAGGAGATATGTGTAAAGTGACCGGGTATGTGCTGTGCCTTCAGATACGCCAGGCCAGCCCGCCCACCCGGGGGTAAAAACGTGAGTCTGCTTGGTGTGTGCGTGGGAGGGTGTCTCTAGCTCTCTGCGTTTTCAGCTGTGTGCAGATGTGTGAGTGTGTGTTTGCAGCTGATGCCGACGGACCCCTGACCACTCCCGTTCCCCTGCAGGTGAACCCGGAGGCTTCTGGCCGCGGCTACCTGCAGCTCTTTGCAGCTTTCTCCGGCCACTGGCGTCCTCTAAGCCTGAACGTGGCAGGCTGCACGTGTCGGGAAGTGGACATCCCCAGGGGCGAGAAGAGCTCAACATGCGTGTGTGTGTGTGCGTTAGCGCACGCGGGGACAGGCGGACATGCCGACGTGTGTACATGAAGGTGTGTAAGGTGTGTTCCTACATGAGTGGGGGAGCCACACGCGTGTGTGTGCATGTTCATTTGTGTACACAGCTGTGTAAGGACGCAGGTGTTTTGGTTTGGGCTGACCCAAAACAGACCTTGAGACAAAGATTCAAGTGCAAGTAGTTGATTTGAGAGGAGACCCCCGGAAAGAGCAGTAGAGGAGGGGTGGGTGAGGCAGGAAAGGGCGGGAAGTCAACCACAGGTACGTTGGCAGGTCTGGACCCGCTGTGGGCGACTGGGCATCTCCAGGAGACCGCGGAGGACACGCCCCGTGATTCTAACGGGGGGTGAGGGGGGCGAGGGGGGCGAGGGGGCGAGGGGGCCGGGCGTTCATCCTCCAGCTCTCACCGGCCCTGGGCTGAGGGCTGCTCTCGGGGATGCACTGGCGTCAGGCTCGGGTGTCCACAGAAAGCACATGGCAAAGTCCCAGGTGCTGTGCGTGGCAGTGGGCCTGGTGGCCTGGGAAGGCACATGCCACGGGCACGTGCTAGGGGTGTGGGCGTACGCGCGTGTGGCGTCCAGGGAGGGCTGGGTGTGTCGGGAGTGAGCCTGCATGTCTGTGAAAGGGACTGAGCCCTTCACAAGCCGCTGCCCACACAGCGTGGAGAATGAGGGAGGACGGGTCAGGAGCCCAGAGCTGGCGTCTGTCCCTCTGGCCTCAGTTTCCCCACCTACATCCTGAAGGGAGGGTCTTTCTTGTTCTGACAATCCCAGGGGCTCAGCCTAGCTCTGCTCCTCCCCCCAAAAGAGCCTCGCTCTACAGGATGGTGATCTCGGTCACCCCACCCCCTAAAACACCCCATCCCAGGAGTACAGGAGGAAGGTGCTGGGTGCAGGGGAGGCGGGTGCAGGGGAGGTAGGTACAGGGGAGGCGGGTGCAGGGGAGGCGGGTGCAGGGGCGGCGGGTGCAGGGGAGGTGGGTGCAGGGGAGGCGGGTGCAGGGGAGGCGGGTGCAGGGGCGGCGGGTGCAGGGAAGGCTCTGGGTGCAGGGGAGGCGGGTACAGGGGAGGCGGGTGCAGGGGAGGCAGCTGCAGGGGCGGCGGGTGCAGGGGAGGCTGGGTACAGGGGAGGTGGGTGCAGGGGAGGCAGGTGCAGGGGAGGTGGGTGCAGGGGAGGCGGGTGCAGGGGAGGCTGGGTGCAGGGGAGGTGGGTGCAGGGGAGGTGGGTGCAGGGGAGGTGGGTGCAGGGGAGGCAGCTGCAGGGGCGGCGGGTGCAGGGGAGGCTGGGTGCAGGGGAGGTGGGTGCAGGGGAGGCAGGTGCAGGGGAGGTGGGTGCAGGGGAGGCGGGTGCAGGGGAGGCTGGGTGCAGGGGAGGTGGGTGCAGGGGAAGTGGGTGCAGGGGAGGTGGGTACAGGGGAGGCGGGTGCAGGGGGGGCGGGTGCAGGGAAGGCTCTGGGTGCAGGGGAGGCGGGTGCAGCTGGGCCAGATGCCTCAGAGGAGAGGAGCGCCAGGGCCAGCCCGCGGGGCCAGGCCCCCCCAGCCCTTACCTGGCTCGAGCCCCATGCCTGCTTGTCGGTCCAGTCCCTTTGGCTGCGCACGTACCACCACTGGATCTCCAGCGAGTAGGAGGGGGAGCCGCTGCCCCGGAAGGAGCAGGCCATCTCCACGTCCTCGCCCGTCCGCGCCGTCACGTCGTGGGGCGTCTCTGTGAACAGGGCTGTGGGGAGAAACGGGGGCGGGGGGGGCCGGGGCTCAGGAGCCAGCGGGGCAGGGAAGGTGCAGGAGGGCGCAGCGGCCGCGCCTGCACGCGGGGAAGGCGCACAGGGCAGGGGAGGCGGGCGGAGCAGGGCCGCGGCGGGGCACGGAGGGGCACCGGCCCGGGCGACGGAGCAGGTCCGGGGCCTGCGGGCTGCGCCCAGGAGCCGGGCCTCTATCCCGGGGCCCGGGCCGCTCGGCAGGAGAGCGCTGGAGCCTGAGCAGGGCCGGAGCCCGGGCGAGGTGCAGATGGGCTCATCTCTTGGGCTCTTTGTGTCCCGGCCCCGCGCCAGGCGGCCTGGAGCACCCCGGAGCACCCTAGGGGAGGCCCAGGTCCTGCGCCCGCAGGTGCCCCATCAGTGTCAAGTGGACGGAGCGGGCTCCATCCCCTCGGGGACCCCTAGATGCAGGGGGAGCCGCACCTGCCTCGCGCAGGGCCCAGCCCCCAGAAAGGCCCCCACGCCCCCCCCTTACCCAGCAGGGAGCCGCACCCCCCTCCCGCCACCTCCCAGCCCCCCCATGCCTGCCAGGTAAAGGAGAAAATAAAGCCCCATTTCACCCCCCCTTGCCCCTCCCACATATGTTCTGTCTCTCCTCTCTCCAAACAAATATTGTCCTGAGATGTAATCAGAATTCTTTCCTCTTCTCAGGAGAGATTATCTCGCCCTGGAAAGATGCCAACAGCACGCAGGTCAGCCAGGGAGCGTCTCTCAGCGCCCCCCCGGGAGCCCCACCTGCCCCTGCAGCCCCACCCAGGGACCAAGGGCTCGGCTTCCAGCGCAGCGGCCCCTCGTGCCTCTGCTGTCCTGGCCGAGCCCTGGCCCGAGGAGCAGCCCTGGGCTGGGGCGAGGGGCCTGGGTTTGAGCCACCCGCCTCGTCCCTCCCCGCGTTCCCTCGCCACCACCGTGGGGCAGGGGGCTTTGGGAGGGCCGGGGATCGACCAGCCCCGCCATCCAGAAGCTTCTGCTTTTTTCTGGTTTATACACCAGGTTTCCGTGTGGAGCTTTACTTCAGCGAGAGGTTTCGAGGCTAAGAGGAAGCGTGAGACATCCCGGGTGACCCAGGCTAGAGGTTGACAAACGGCTTTGTGAGGTCTGAGAGGGACCGGGCAGCTGTTTGGTAAACAGAGCCTAATAAGGAGTTGTGTGCTGTGGCGTGAACAGCTTGCAGGGGTGTGTGGGGGATGTCTGCACACCAGCCCGCGGGCAGGAGGCCACCTGGGCTCCCGGGGCAGGGGCCTCACCTGCTCCCACCTTCCCAGTCGTCTCCGTCGCTCGGGCCCCTTGGCTCCCTCCCCCGCTTTCTTAGCACCAGTGCTCAGTCTGGCAGGGGTCCCGTGGCCTCTACCTCGGTCTCCGGAACCCCGCCCTCGCCCACCTCCACCGCCCCCGCCGCGCTCTCCTGTTGTGCTCCGTGGCCTCTGCTCTGGCCTCTCCGCCTCCACCTTGCCTCCCCAACAACCCATTTCAACACGGCAGCGGGAGGGAAGACGTAAATCAGCCCCTGCCAGCCGCCTCCACTGTGGCCGACGCCACCCTCCCCCTGCGGCCCTTCCTCTCCAGCCGGTGCCTCCTGACCCCTCACTCGTTCTATTCCAGCCACAACGGGCTCCTGGCGGCTCCTGGAACACAGCAGCCACACGCCCGCCCCAGGGCTTTTGCACTGGCGGGTCCCTCTGCCAGGAACCCTCTCCCCCAGAAGCCCCTGTGGTTGCCTCCCCCCTACCCACTGCCCCAGCTTCTAGACCCTGCTCAAACGTCACTTTCGCAACGAGGCCTGCACTGCCACTTCATTGAAAACTGCATCTCTCCCCAGCCCAGCGATTCAAATCACCCTTCCCTCCTAACACACTATCAGTGTTGTCCAATAAAACTGTCTGTGATGATAAGAAGGTTCCAAAGCTGAGCTGTCCAACCAGGAGCCTCCAGCCACACATGGCTATTGAGCATTTGAAGTGTGACTGAGAAACTGAATTTTAAATTTTAACTTCAATTAATTTAAACTGAAATAGAATAGCCAGGGTGGGTAGCAGCTACCATACTAGCAGAGCTACGCATGTATTTATGTTTGTCGTCCACCTACCCTTCCAGGAGGCAGAGTCTGCACCTGTCCTATTTGGTGATGTGTCCTCGGCTCCTAGAACAGTGCCTGGTGCATAGTAGATGCTCAATAAACACTTTTCAAGCTAGTGAATGAAGAGACCTGACTGCCCAGTGGTGGGGCAGGGTCCAGAGCCCCGAGGACTCCCCGGGAGTCTAAGGCCAGGCTTAGCCTGCAGAACGGTCCCTGACACGGACTTGTCAACACGAGCAGGCCAGAAGGGAGCCACCAGGAAGGACCCGGAAGAAACTGGACTCAACTGTCGGCCCCTGTCCCCGGGCCCTCCCCTCCTAGCACGAGAGGCCCTCCGCCAACAGGGGAAGGAGAGTGGTGTTGGAGCGGAGCTGATCATTGGTCTGGCCCTGGCTCCAGGGCCATTGCCTGAGCCACAGAAATCAGAACGTGCCTGCCCTCTTCCCTAACACAGACGGGGAGGGGGCACCCAGGGCGGAGAGCGGGAGGGCCCGCCCGGGTCCCGGAGCTAGGAGGGGCGAGTCGGCCCTCGCACCCAGGCCCATGGGGCTCGGCCCTGCACGTCTCTCCTCCCAGAAGTGGAGGAGCTGGGGAATCACACCTGCAGAGAGGAAATCGTCTGTGTTGGCCTCACGGGGGGCAGGAAGGGCAGGTGTGGGAGGCTCTCAGGTGGAGGCTCCGTCAGGGTGATGGGGAGAGGCCGGGCTGCCAATCATCCTTGCTCAGGCTCCCCTTCCCCAGAGGCCCCCAGGACAGTCTGAAAACCTGACCTTGGCCCACCAGCTCTCTCTGCTGATGCAGAAAGCAAGGCTCGGAGATGCAGTGTCTGGCCTGGGTGACTCAGCAGCCGGGCGTCCACGAGGCCAGGCCCCAGGTCCCGAGGTCCTGAGCCAGGCCCTCTCACCTCGGTCAGACCTGGGCTCTGGAACCTGACAGGGGCACGGCAGCCTGGGTTGGGCCAAGAGCACTGGACAGGGAGTCAAGAGCCTCGAGGGCGGACCCCAGCCACACAGCCGCCGCTCCACGCCAATCACAGCCGTGGCTGTCCAACAGATAAAATGCGGGCCACAGGTGCGAGTCTGTGGCAATTCGATATCATTTATGGATTCCAAGTAAGATATTTGGTTATGTTTGTAAACTGGTCTGTTTCTCTGGGCATGGAACCCTTTGATTGCGTTAGATTCAGCTGAGATGCTTTTGATTAAATTATGTAAAGATTAGGGCTTTGATTTGACACAGCTTTAGGGCGTACAGGCTTGAGTTCCCGGCCCCCCTCGGTAGGCTACATACACAGAAGCAGATACGCAGAGAGAAGATGCACAGAGGACCCGCCGCCCCAGGAAGAGAGATGAGTCCGAGAGTCTCCAGCTGACCTTGTGATGAGACCAGAGCAGCTGAGCCCGGAAAGAAACAAGCCCCAGGAAGAGAGTCAAGCCATCGGCCAGCCTAGAGCTGAGAGAGAAGAGCTGGGCCCACGGAGCCTTACGAGGAAGAGGAAGGCTGAACCTCGCAGACTTCGCCCTCCATCTTGCTTCAGTGGCATAGGACTTTGGATGAGGGCGCACCTCTTACAGTACCTCGAGTTGGACTCTTCAGGGCCTTGTGACTGTAAGCTTCTACCCCAAGTAAGTGCCACTTATAAAAGCCAACGGAGTCCTGGTATTTTGCATCAGCACCCCTTTTGGCTGAGCCCCAAGTAGAATTTTACATTTTCTAGTAGCCAAGTTTTAAAAGGTAAAAAGAAACAGGTGAAATTAATTTTAATGATATATTTTATTTAACCCAAGATATCCAAAAAGCATATTATTTCAACAGGTTAAAAAAAAAAGCTACTAATGAGATATTCTACATTCTGTTTTCATGCTGAATCTCGGCGACCCAGGGTGTATTTGACATTGACAGCGCGTCTCAGTGTGAACTAGCCGCGTTCCCAGCGCTCAGTAGCCGCGGGTGGCCGGCGGCCAACGTCCTGGCCAGCGCGGGCAGGTGGGTGATGCACCCGAGCGCACCTCCAGCCCCGCCCCGCCCCACCCCGGCTGCCCTCGCCCAGCGGAGGGGTCCGGCTCTTCCAGAGGGTGCAAACTCTTTTTCATTCTAGAGCTCCTTCTTAAAGGGATCAGACTAAAGCGGCCAGCCTTGGGGGATTTGGGGGTGGGGGGGCAGGAATCTGGTTTTATTCTGAATATAAAGGTCTCCGCAGGCCCAGAGGAATTTTCTCACCTAGCCAGAGGCAATCAGGGGAGGCTTCCTAGAGGAAGCGTTCCTCCTGCCTGGGCCTGGATGGGCAGGTGGTACTGAGGAGTGGCCCCCTCCCCTGGGGTAGGGACAGGGAGCTTTGAACTTGAGGATGGAGAGAGAACTGGTTCCTAAGGAGTCCTGGGAGCCGGTGATTTAGCTGCATGGGGGCCACCAGCTCTCTTCCCCAGAGCAGGCCCTGGGGTCCCTCTGATCCCTCCAGACCCCGCCAGGACCTGTGCAGGGGGGTGGTCCTGATGGTCCTGAGAGTTCCACCAGCTCAGACAACCTGAGGCAGAAAATGATGGACATCACGGGCCCACGCCCTGGCGACTGGGAAGGGGAGGGGTCCTGCCCTTGGGGAGGGGGTAATCTGGGAAGGCTTCCAAGAGGAGTCAGCATGTAAGCCAGGCCTTGAAGGGTGGGGGGTGCTGCCAGGTGGAGGCAAGGCAGAAAGGCATGTTGGGTGGCAGGAATGGTGTGAGCAAAGACAGGGAGGAGGAAATCCAGGGAGCCTGGTTCAAAACCAAGTCCCCGCTGTCTGCTGAGCAGCTACTCCTGCGAGGCAGACACTGTCTCGAATCCACTCCCATTTGACAAGCGAGGAAAATGAGGCTCAGAGAGGTGACACGCTTGCCCGAGTCCCCCTGAGCCGGGCTTGGAACCCAGGTCTGACCAGCAGTTGTGAATTTTCAGGTAAAATCCAGCCAGCGGCTCCAACATCTGCCTCCTTCTGCACACCCCCGGACACCAGGAGTCCAGCCTCCCGTGTCCCTGCAGATGGGCGGCTCTGATGGGCACACCCTCTAGCCTCGGAGAGGACACACTGCCTCAGCTCCAGGTACTGGAAGGTGACCCTATGCTCCTGGTGATGATGATGATGAGAATGTAATCATAATCATCTCTAAGAAACACAGAGTGCTTGCCATGTGCCAGGCACTTTGCAGACATTTTCTCCTGTTCCCAGCGCGATCGTAAGGGATGGCTGTGCTCGTTATGATCCCATTTTTCAGACAGGGAAGCTGAGGCTCAGGGAGGTTAAGTGACTTGCCCCAAGGCCACACAGTGAACAAGTGGTTAAATGTGAACCCAGCTCTAGAGGACTCTAGAGTGGGAACCTGTGACTTCTAGACTGGCCTCTTGCAGCTCCTCTTCCTTGTCCCCCACCTCCTTCCCTCCAGCCCCCCAGCCCCCCATTCTCCATGTTGTCATCACTGCTGATAAGCTTGGGACATAAAACCCACCTCTCCTCTTTGACTTTCTTCCGCCCCTGAGCCCCCTCTCCCCGCTCAGGTAACTGCTCAGAGCCAGCCTCGGGGGAGGCCAGTATAATTAGAGATTTGTGAGAAAGATGCAATTGTGTTCTCCAGCCCCAAGGCCCAAGCGGGCTGGCGCACTGGGAAGACAATTAAAAATGGTGTCCACAAATTAGGATTCTGCAAGAGAAGGAGAAAGGGGCTCGACTGAATGCAGCATCTTCTTCCTTTCTGCTTTTAACTGGGGGAGCGATGTATTAATTAACCCCAGGCCCAGTGATCGGGGCTTCATCTGCAGGAAACGTCTCTGGGACCTGGCCCGAAGCACGGAGTGTGGCTTCTGCGACGGGCGTGGGATGGCCTGAAGGACCTGGCCCGCCCTTCCAAACCCCGGGTCTGACCTCCTTCCTGACCCTCCGGGCCCTGGTTCAGCACCACCAGGCCTGGGTTCAAATCCTGTTTCCTCTACTTCCGGGCTGCGTGGCCCTGGGCAAGGTCCTTTACCTCCCTGAGCCTCGGTTTCTTTATCTGAAAACGGGGGAGAATGATAGCACCAAGGGGAAGATTAAACAAGGCAGCACATGCCTCCTGCCTGCACTTAGTAGGGGCTCAATAAATAGCACTCCCTTCTCTCATCTTGTAGTTCAAAATCTGTCACAGGGAAGCAGACTTGGCCCAGTGGTTAGGGCGTCCGTCTACCACATGGGAGGCCCACGGTTCAAACCCCGGGCCTCCTTGACCCGTGTGGAGCTGGCTCATGCGCAGTGCTGATGCGCGCAAGGAGTGCCCTGCCACGCAAGGGTGTCCCCGCGTAGGGGAGCCCCACGCACAAGAAGCGCGCCCCGTAAGTAAAGCTGCCCAGCGCGAAAGAAAGTGCAGCCTGCCCAGGAATGGCGCCGCCCACACGGAGAGCTGAAGCAGCAAGATGATGCAACTAAAAGAGACACAGATTCCCGTGCCGCTGACAACAGAAGCGGACAAAGAAGATGCAGCAAATAGACACAGAGAACAGACAACTGGGGCAGGGTGGGGGGGAAGGGGAAAGAAATAAATAAAAATAAATAAATCTTAAAAAAAAAAATCTGTCACGTCCATAAAGATTTTTTAAAATGCATCTTTGTAGCTTCGTCAGCTTCCAGAGTAGACGTGACATCCGTATTTCGCTCATGCCGAGGCCAGCGACCTCTCCCTAGCAGTGCTGTGCCCTCCTTCCTAGTTTACTCCCAATGGCCTTCCCAGCCCAGCATCCGGTGGGCCCTCGCAGGGCTGAGAGGCTGGTCTACCAAGGGTAGCCCCCACCCAGCCCCCAGCTCCCGCTAGTTCCGAGCTCAGATTCTCTATCCCAGAATGCTGGTCCAGTCCCAAATCTCCTTTTGTCCTCTGCACAGCCCTCCCTGCCCTTCCAATCTTCCAATCTCTGTTCTGAGGCTGCCACCTCCGGGAAGCCTGCAGGGATTGGTCCCCAGCCCACACATCATTTTCTCCGCTGGGCTTCTCAGGTCCTGTGGATTCAGGCAGAACGAGGTCAAGAGGTCCCTTAGGGGCAGGGGCAGCTCCAAGTCAAGAAAACCGAGACAGAGCTAGAGCCAGGGAGAAGCAAAGAGAGGGGAGAGCGGAGCAAAGTGGTGTGGCTCCAGGGCCTACCGTGACCCTCCCCTGCTCAAAGCAGGTGGCTTCCCTGGTCGCTGGCAGTGGCTTCCACACAACAGAAACCTGCTTGGGCTTGAGCCTGGCAGGAGTAGCCCAGGGACCATGTCTCACTGCCTTCAAGTCTTGCTCCCGTCACCTCCTGCGCCCCACTTCCTCTGTCCCCCCTTTGCCTTTTTCATATATTTTCATTTCCACACATCACTAACATAGAATATTTTACCTATAGATCTCCCGCGCTGTCCTCAAAGGCAGGCGATTTCAGTCTGTTTTGTTAACTGCTGAAGTCTGACACCTAAAGCAATGCCAGAGGCACCTAGTAGGTGTCCAGTCAACACTCCGTCGCTGCTGCTCAAGACACAGCACAGCAGTGCTGCTGGGAGGCAGAGATGGGTTCCTTTCTCCCTGCTCCGAGGGAACCATTCCCCCACCCCGTACTTGGGGTGCCTGGTTGGGAAACCGCCAGCCCTGCAGGCCAAGTTTGCGTTTCCAGCCAGGGTATGCAAAACCTGCAGGCTCTGGCCCTGCCTGCCCCCGCTGCGGCTCCTCCCGGCCACTTGCACGTGCCCTGTGGGCCACAGTCTGCCCGGCATTCCTGGAGTCCCCTCTGCCAGGTGGCCTTCTGCCTGGAGGCGTCCCCCCTCCCCAGGCCAGGCTGGGGGCCCTCCTTGATGCCCCCCGAATGGTCTCTGTGTTAGATGACAGGTGTCAGGGTGTCTGTGTCTCCCCCCAGCTTGGGCGAGCCCCCCGGGCAGGTCCTCTGCGTTGCCCAGTGGAGCAGGCACGCGGGAGCTGTTCTTAGGCATGTACCACAGGAATGAATCGTGAATGAATGAAGTGCTAAAGGAAGGTCAGAGGACTTGAGTTAGAAACTGTAAGAAGCAGCAAGATCATTTATTCATTCACCAAGTCATTCGTTCACTCAACATTTATTGGGCACCAACTGTGTGCCAGCTCAGTTTCTAGGGGTGCCATGCCACGAGACATATGGACAATATGAACACAGGCATCCAGCGAGGCCCCAAGCCTTTTGTCCCTCACAGCCCCCAGTCGCCCGAGTCCACATGGGCCCACCCGAGGGGACACCCAGCCAGACCGTCAGGCAGGCTGGAGGCTCCCCCTGAGAGGCCCATAAAGTCGTCTTGTGAAATGCAACCAGGAATGAAGCAGGGTCATAAATAAACCCGTTGGTGCCGGGAGGGCTGCGGCTGCGCCCCGGCAGCCCTGCTGGGTCATCCTTCCGCCCACAGCACAGCAGAAACGGGATGAGCCAGACCCCATATAAGCCTCACAGAGACCCCGTGGGGCAGGGATCACTGTCCCTTTTTACAGGAGGGGAAACTGAGGCCCAGAGAGGTGCTGCACAAGGTCACACAGCAAGTCAGGGGCAGGAGCTGGGATTCGAACACAGGCCAGTGATGAAGACAAGATATAAGGGTGCCCATCGTCCCTGTAGTCCCCGGGCCACGCCTAAGCCTTTTCCAGCAGCTCAGAGAACTTGGGGGCCCTCAGTCCCCTGCCTCTGTGTCCAAGGAAGGAAATCCTTCTGAAGCCCCTCTGTGTGCTCAGGCATGGTACACAGGATGCCACGTCATCCTCCCCAAGAATCAGGTGGGCACTATTATCATCCTCAATTCACAGAGTGGGGTACTGAGGCTCAGAGAGGGCGTGTTGGTGCCTGAGGTCACACAGCGAGGAGGGATGAAGTCAGAATTCAACCCCAGGGCTGAACCCAAGCCTGTCACTTCTCTAAGCACCCCCACCCCTTTCAGCTCTACACGTGTGACTATGTGGGGGCTGGTTCCAGAGGCTGCTCGGTGCCCAGATCAGCTGGTTGCGGGGCCCCCGGCGTGAGGCATAGGGGCCCAAAGACAATGGCCCCCTCACCTCTCCAGTGGGAGGCAGAGAAGGGAAAGGGCTGCAGGAGGGTTGGTGAAGCCCCAGCTCACCCGCGTGTCAATCTCACCGGGCTCCCGACATCAGGGGATGTAGAATGTCCATGAGGGGAGAATGGCAACATCCCACAGGGAGCGAGTGGGCAGCTGCAGAGAGGGCAGGGGTCTGGGCTGGCAGCAGCAGAGCCGTCTCCTCCCCAGGGATGGGTGCAGAGCGTCGGCCCTGGGGTGGGCCCAGGGGAAGCACCCAGGGGTGCTTTGTTCCTCCCGGGCAGCCCCTAGGCCCTGGCAGGCTGCCTGCAGCAAGAGGGAGCCAGACGTGAGTCTGTGAAGGCCGTTACCTCACAGCCTAGGGGCCCAGCCAAGGTGGACGGGCTGCCCTCCTCCTGAGAAGTGGCGAGGAAGGCGGGCGTCAACGCTGAGGCAGGGCAGTGTGGCTTGGGGGGCAGACGGCCCACGTCCCCACTGCCAGGAGAGGGGAGGCTTTGCTGGAGGCCGAGATGCCTCAGGTCAGCCCCTGGCCTCAAGGAGTTCACAGCGCAGAGGAGGGACAGACTCCCAGACCGTGGCTGCTGGGCAGACAGTGCGCGCCACCGACCGGCTGGGAACCGTCGTGCCCCAGACTGGCGCAGGGCACCAGCGCGTGCCCTCCGGGCAGAGGTGCAAGGCCCTGGAGGGGCCGGGCAGGGGGGGCCCACGGCAGCCGGAAGAGCCGGGGAAGGGTCCCAGGACGAGGGGCGCGAGGGCTGAGCGGGACTGGCACAGAGCAGGACGGCGGCTCCGAGAGAGGCCTCCCCAGCCTTCCCCACCTCTGCCGGATCCCTGGGCCACCTGCACTGTTATTTACTTAATATTTATTTTCAAAGCATCTTTCTCTTTTTCCTTAAATAAATTCAACTTAAAAGGAGACTTTTATTACTGCCATAAATGGAAAATCAGCATCACTTGCCATAAATAGAGGCTAACTGTACAGGTAAACACGATGAAAACCAAACAGCATCCGTAAATTCCAGCCCAGGAAGGCTGTCCGCCGAAGACGTTCCGCCTCAATCTTCATTTTCACTTGTTAGCACGGGAGCTCGCCCAGGCGCGGGTGTCAGACTCAGAGCCGAGACTTCCTCCCCTCGATCAGAAGGGGCCTGGCGGGCAGGGGGCAGCCACCTCCAGCCCTCACCAGCCCACACAGCGGGCACCCAGGACCGTGGGCGCCAGCCCCCAGTTCCTCCTCTCCATGCCACCTGCAGGCTCAGGCCGAAGCCTCCCCTGCCACCTGCCTACCGGGCTCCCCCTGCCTCTTCCCGTCCAGCCCACGGGTCACCTTTCCATCCCGGGGACTGGGATCTACGCTCAAGTGCACACTCCTTAAATGAACGAGCAAGGCCACGAGTGGACCACGTATGGGCTTGCCGCTCGGGGAGGGAAGCCACTCGATTTCACTCCCACGCCCTCCCCCCCCAAAAGTAACAAATGGGGAAAGGGCATTATTTTTGTATTAAAACAATGCAAAGGTTATAGAGTCAAATACAGGTTTCGTTTATTTTTATTTTTTTAGGAGGTACTAGGGATTGAGCCCCGACCGCCTACGTAGAAGGCAGGTGCTCAGCCACGGAGCGATGTCCGCTCCCCCCAGATTTCATGAGTTTTTGAATAAAATTGTAGCTGTCAAAGAAATGATGCCCCTGGTGAGGAGCTGTTTACTCTCCTGCTTGGAGCCAGATCCCAGACAAGGCTTCCTGTGGGGTCCGGGCCCTCGCGCAGCCTCAGTGCCTCTGCCTGGTGCCCTGCGCGGGGAGGCTTTGGTGTGTGGACTGAAGGGGGGAGGGGCCAAGGGGAGGGGCGGGGCCGAGGGGAGCAGAGCGGGGAGGAGGGGCACCGCGCTCTCAGGGCCCGTGGAAGTCCCTGCCCTCCTCTGGACTGCGGTTCCCACAGGGTCAAGGCTTAGCCTGAGGCTCAGTGAACCAGTGCACGTCAAGAGCCCGTTTCGGTAGGTCCCCGATACCCACGGTGCCTGGTGGAACCCACTCGCTTCTGAGTTTGAGACACACACAGCCATATTCACGCAGGAGGGGGGTCCCCTGCATTGACTGTGGGAGGGGAGGCCGCCCTGCCTAACAAACATTAAAACAATCAACATTTTTCAGCTCTTATTAAGCGCCTCATGATGCGATGCCTCAGTTTCCACATCTGTAAAATGGGGATAATAATAGCAACTAGCTCATAGGCTTGTTGTAAGGATTAAATGTATTAATATCTAGAGAGCGGGTGGCCTGGCACAGCATATGTGTTCTAGAGGAGTTCCTTTAATAAACTAAAATATCTCACCTAATCCCCCAAACAACCTGAGAGTGGCCCCATCATTGTCTTCTGACAGATGAGGAAACTGAGGTTCAGAGGGGCGGGCAGCTTGCCCCGGTCCCCTGCATAGGCAGCCCTGACACAGGGAGCAGGCAGTGCTGGCGCATGCAGCAGGGGGCAGGGCGCCTCCCAAGGCCACCGGCGCATATCGAAGGAGACAGCGGTGGAATTACAAATCTGGGAGATTTAAGGAGAGCAAAAATATTCTGGCACTTGCAGGATTGTGGGAGTCGAGCAGGTTTCCCCAGTGGAATTCCCGCTTTCTCTTCCCACGCATCTGGGCTGCAGGGAGTAAGCCGGTGTGGGAGGGAGAAAGGCAATTGTGGGAATGTGCAGGGAGCGGGGGAGGGGGCAGGAGGCAGGATGCAACTGTGGGAAGGTGCAGGCCGGGGACAGGGGCTGGGGAGAAGGCAAAGCACGTTTCCTGGCATCTGTGCCATCCTCACCCATGCATCCGCAGGCCAGTGTGATGAGCCCTTTGCACCCCTGGCTAATCAGGCCCAGAGGGGTTGGGGGGCGTGGCAGGATTTGAACCCTGGCCCCTGGCCATGCCTGCTGCCCTTGAGGGGCAGGGAGGGAGGGAGTGGAAGAAGCAAAGGGAGGTTGCACCAGCCCCAAGGCCCCAGTAAGGAGCAGTCCCAGAGCAACAGGAAAGAAGAGAAGAGAGGTGCAGGGAGGCCAGGGGAGGCTGGATGGAGCCAGGGAGGTCCGGACCGAAGAATGGACAGGGAGGCAGGGTGAGGGCGCCTGGAAGCCGGGTGCAGAGATCATCAGGAGGGGAGAGACCCAGGCAGAGCCCAGGGACGCTGGAGACCCTGGATTTGAATGCCCGCTGCACTTACTCACGGTGGGACCTTGGGCAAATCTCCAGGCCTCAGTTTCCTCATCTGTAAAATGGCTTCTGAGGATTCAGCGGGATCATCCATGCCTGTAAACGTCTGGCACGTGGTGGGCTCCATGGGACATTATCAGGATCCTGATTATTATTAGGATCTCGGGTGGTCTTGCTCCAGCCCCTCTCCAAGGCTTCCAACCCTTTTCGCTGCTGGCCTGGACTTCTCAAGTGCGAGGACCATTGTAGGACCAGAGACTCCCCTGGCTGAAGGAGCTCTGCCCCCGCCCCAGGGCCTTTGCGCTTGCTGCTCCCTCTGCCTGGGGCTCCCGGCCCCGCTGCAGTTCAGGGACCACTGCCCAGGCCTCTGGGGGACCCCGGGGGGGCCAGCGTGAGGCCCGGGCCCCCGCCCCCAGGCCTTCCTCCCGCCCGCCGCCCTGCTCCGCCCGGGCCCATTAGCGCGGCTTTGTTTTGAGCTCCGCCGCCGCGGTGTCGCCGACGCGCCCGGCCGCCAGGCCTCCATTAGAGCCCCTTTCCCGGGCGCTGACAGGCGGCGAACAGCTCCCCAGCGAGCCGGCCGTAATTGCTGCCGCCTCCGAGGCCGGAAATGATTTTTTTAAAGCCTCACAAAGCACAACAGACACCCTGCCGTCTGCTCTCCACCTCAGCCGGGGGCCAGGCGTGAGGGTTCGGGAAAAGGGGGCTTCAGCCCGGACCCCAAGGGGTACCCTCAAAACGCGGGCGCTGGGGGAGAGCAAGGTGGGGCCCTGGGCCCGCCGCGCCTCTCTGACCCTCGGTCTCTTCCCCCGCAGGATGGGCAGAGGCGGGTATCGCGGGTGCCCGCTGGGCGCCTGCCACAAAGCTCCCAGGGGTCGCGGAGGGGCCAGCGGGAGGCAGGAGGGGGGAAGAGAGCGCGCCGGGCAGCGGGAACAGCTGGGGGAAGGTCCTGAGGAGGGAGGCGCTCGCTGTGTCCCAGGACCAGAAAGGCCAGTGTCGCTGGGGCCTGGGGCCGGCGGGGAGGGGGCAGAGGAGGCCAGGCAGGCAGGGCTCGCAGGCCCTGGTCGACGGGGGCGAGGAGATGGCGCGTTACTGGGCTCACGCTCAGGGGCCCACTTCCCTTCCGAGCCCACGTTTCCACCGTGCCCTGGACCCGCGGCCTGGCCCTCTTCCCGCTCAGAAGCCTCCCGGGCGGCCCACTGTCCTCGAGCTCACGGCCAAGCTCCGCAGCCATCCTGGAAGCTCCGGCAGCGACCTGCTTTTCCAGGTGTGCAGGACTCTCCAGAGGAAGCCCCCTGCCGGTCCAGGCTTCTGTTCTGGCCCCTCGAGCCCCCTCTTCGCTCTTCCGGTCCCTGGACACAGGTCCAGAAGGAGGCCTGCCTCCCCCAGGAAGTCTTCCCAGACTGGCCAGGACAGAGCAACCCTCGTGCGGCTCTGGAGACCTCCCTTTGGGCAGCTGGCCCGCCTCTGCTGTTTCCTGGGCTCTTGTCTCAGTTTTACTGCCCTCCATTCTCTCTCCCCAGTCCCCTCCCTGAAGATGCTCATCAAGGACTCGGTGGGGAAAGGGAGTGGAGCTTTGTTCCAGAAGCTTCTCGGAGTGGGCTGGTAGGGGAGCAGAAGGACTCCGGGGCTCAAGCCTGGCTCTGCTGCAGACTTGCCCTGTGTCCTGGGCCCGCCCGGGCTGCTCTCTGGGCCTGGTTTCCCACTGGTAAAATGACAGCTGCTTCCTGGGGGGCTGGAGATGGACTCTGGGGCCTCCACAAACCCTCTGAATCTGTGGGCAAAATGGGTGGCAGTTTTCTGAGGAAATGATCCAGTTTTCTCCAGATTCTTAAAGAGGATTGTGACCTCCAAAACAATTAGGAACCACTAGGCTAGACAAGCTGCGGTATCCCACCCAGCCTCCATTTGGTCAACCACCCATTCATTCATTCACTTCATTCATTCAACTGACACTCGTTGACTGCCTCTCTGTATGGGTGTCCTTAGGATATACAGAATATGTGAGGAATTCCATGAGATGTCATCTGAAGACAGGGGTGTGTGTACGTGTGTATGCGTGTGATGTGTACAGAGAGGAAGGAAGGAAAGGGTAGGGGAGATGAAGAGGGGGAGGGAGTGGATACAGAAGACAGAAAAAGGAACAAAGCAGGATGGAGAGGCAGAATGAATTGAAAGGCAGAGCTAGAGCGCAGAAGAGATAGGCAGGGAGAGACCTAGAGACCCAGAGAGAGAGACAGAGACAGAGCTGGGCAGACCGGGGCAGAGAAAGATCCAGAGGGAAGGGGGCAGGCAGAGCACTCGCCACAGATGGTCACTGCCTGCCCCCTTAATTGATGGCTTGGAGAAAGACCCATCTCA
Organism: Dasypus novemcinctus; assembly: GCF_030445035.2. Classification (NCBI taxonomy): domain Eukaryota; kingdom Metazoa; phylum Chordata; class Mammalia; order Cingulata; family Dasypodidae; genus Dasypus; species Dasypus novemcinctus. The sequence goes on along the minus strand of NC_080696.1, from coordinate 41,435,959 downwards.
GGGCTCCAATCTAACCTCCCAGCTCTAACCTCCCAGCTGCTCCCAGAGCCTGTGTGCCTTGCCCAGCCCCACCCCCCAGGCCACAGCTGGGAGGGGGCGGGGAGAGGCAGACGGTAAAGGCTGCAGGGCAGGGAGCCCCGGCCTGGCCCTGGGGAGCAGAAGGACCCCCAAGCTGGCCTCACCCTACACAGGCCCTCAAGCCACACCTAACCACCCACACAAGCACTCACTCCAGACACCGACTCAAACAAAAACAGTGCCCCCTACGCTAAAAACCCAGGCAGGTACACCTCGAGTCACATCCATGCCCTCAGGGTCCCTCCGTCCCCTCTGACAGTGCCAGACTCGGAGGCAGGAAGCTAAACCCAGACCAGGGCTCCTCAGCCGCGCCCAGGAGTTTTGGAATCCAGGAATTTTGGAATCCGACAAGGCCAGGGCACTGCCCCTGAAACAAAGCACCTACCCCCAAAGCCACCCAGGCTTGCAGCCTGAAGCAGGACAGACGGAGCTGCTCGGTAGTCCTGCCAGCTACTTCAGCATCTGTGTGACCTCAGGCAAGTCGCACCCCCTGCTCCGCCAAGCCTCAGAGTCTGTAAAATGGGAGTGGTAACAGTGTGAGGACTAAACGAGAGCAGGTAGGTGCCGGAGCCCGAGAAAGCGCAGGCGTGCCCCCGAAGGTCGGCTGGTGTCTGGGTTCACAGCCCCTGCAGGCCCCTAAGAGTTAAGCTGTGCTGGAGGAATTCCACACCCCTGCTGGCTCCAGCCTCACTGGCTGATTATAGGACAAAGGCTGGGGCTTGGAAGGAGACAGATGGAAGAATTTTCAGGCTTAGAGCTGGAATCGTTCAGATGGGGAAACCCAGGGACCTGCCAAGCCACCCAGGAGGCAGAGGCAGAAGAGCGGACAACAACCCGGGGGCTGCTCCCCGACCCTGGCCCTTTAACCGAAGGAAGTGAGGTCACACAGGAGCCACTGCCCCCTTCCTTCAGGGACAGCGAAGGCCCACATCACTGACTGCCACGGCCCCTGTGTGGGACAGCCTTCCTGGGAGCTGCGGGCTCACTGAACTGCCGTCACACACCTTCATTACCAACCGCCCACCGTGTTCTGGCTTCTCTGCCTGCTTTGGCCAGTCCCCCAGTCTTTGCTCCTTTGGAAATAAGGCAGGAGTCCTCTCTATCACATCTGCAGCTAATGAATGGCCAGGTCCAGCTCGCATACCTTCTATGATATTCATTATGGGTTTGGTTGCCTTCTATGATATTCATTATGGGTTTGGTTGCCTGTCTCCCCCACTGGACCGAGAACTCCAAGAGAGCGAGAACCTTACCTGTCTTCTTCACCATGTCCCCAGTGGTTAAAGCAGCCTGGCACTCGGTAGATGCGCAGTCAGTACTTGTTGAATGAGTGAAGGAATGAATGACCAAGCTTCCAATACATGGTAGCAGCCCCTGGTATGTACCACCTGCCCTAGTATGTCCTTAATGTTTTGCTATAAATTAACCCACTTTGGGGAAAAAAAAAAACAACCTCTTAGCTCATCCTAAGCAATCATATCTGTGATCTCACAGTTGTGATGTGCTGGCTACATTTTTCCAATCCACATTAAAATAAATGCATAACTACTAAAAGATAAGAGCTTTGCCCGGGTCCTGCCTGAAATCATCTCCCGGACAGGATGCAATCTTGCTGAGGGCCCTAGGGGGTCCTGCAGAAAGGCGTAAACTGAGGCAGCCCAGAGGCCATTCCGATGGCTTCAAGGGAGGGACGAGGAGCAGGGGGAGGGGCAGACTTGGGCAGGGGGCCTGGAGGAGCGGGGCCCCTTGGCTGCCCCACCTCCACCTCGTTTCTCCTCCAGTGGCTCCCAGAGAGAGCCAGTTGAGCGGTCTCTGGGTCCCAGCATCCCCTGGTGGAAGGGTGGGTTTCCTCCCAGCTAGACCACTGCCCTTTTTTCTCTGAGAGAGGAGTCTCTTTGGAAGTTGACAGGTATGTGGAGGCTGGATCCCCCGGACCCCTTTACCCTCATGACTGCGGAATCTCAGGTGCACCCCAAGGGGCTGGGAGCCTGGGGCCCCTCACTGCAGGGTGAAACCAGTGTTACCCATCCTTGGCTGTGGTCAGCAGGGATGAGGAGGGGCTCCGATTTCGTGATTTTTTTTTTTTTTTTACCACCACCAAGGATTCTTTATGTAATTAAAGTTATTTGAATGTTCAAAAACACATTCAACTTGGCATTAGCAGGTTTAAGAATTCGGACCTCAAAGCCTTGCCCCGTCCTCCTGGCCAGCCATTCATTCCTTCTCTGCCACCTCCCTGGGCTGGACACGGAGAGGGTGCCTGGGACACAAGGACTCTGACAGCCCTTGCCCGAAGCCCTGGTCATCACCTCAGGGGTGGCAAGTGTGCCCGGATGTGGGCCCTGTGTGCCCACCTGGTCCCAAACTCCCTTCGAGGCTGAAGCCTCGTCCTAAACCCCCAGCACAGCCGGTTTTGTCCCCAAAGTCCAAGGTAGTGGCCAAGCACCTGGAGGGGTCCTGCTTCCAGCACCCTTTCCCATCCCCTTCCCGACCCCCACCCCTCCCGGGGCTCCCCCCTCCCCGTTCACGCCACGCACCTCCTCTCTCCCCGCTTACTTGACTGTCTCAGCCTCCCAGCGAGGTTACAAGGCTGCTAAAGGCAGGATTCATTTGCTTTTGTATGTTTATCTCTTTATTTGTACAGAGTTGGACAAGGAATCCCAAAAGGCAAGCACTAACTTCCCAAGCAATTGGGGGCAAATCCCTCCTTGCCTGGGAGCCTCAGTCTTCTGATCTGTAGGAGGGGCGGGAGGAGGGGAGGTGGGAAGGGGTGTCCCTGGCTCAGCCAAGCCAAGTGCTCCGCCTCCTGCCTGGCCAGGCCGACCCCCTGACCCCGCTCCTCCTGACTCTGCCTGCTTGTTGCCACGGGAGGGGGGGCGGTGACTTCACCTACTGCCCCTGCAGTCACTGTGGCAATGAGCCCAATTCCCCAAGTCCTGCCAGCCGCCTGCGGCTCCCCTCGTTTGGGGAAGAGGCTGCGGGAGAGGCTAATGGGCAAGGTGTCAAAACCAATTGGTGTGAAGGACTTGGGGAAAACCGCTTGTGAGGGCCAATTCCCCACAGGAGGCCTGGAAACCCTCAGCCCAAGGCGGAATGTTTACGGGAGTAATTGATAGAATAATCACCAATGCCCGAGACAAAGGCGAACACATTTTTAACATCATAACCCTCGAAAGACAGGACTCAATTTTCTCCATCTCCAGCCACCAAACGAGCTGGCTTATTGATGGTGAGAAACCAACAGTTGGGTAAGGAACGCGAGAAAGCCAGAGCCATTTTTCGGTGCGCAGGCCGTTTGCCAAATGGCCCCGCGGCCCCCGCCCCCGCCCCCAGCACCTCACCGCCTCCCCTAACAGGAAGCCTCAGGTCGGTGAATCACTCACTGGACGAAGCACCCGGCCCAGCTTGGGTCTTTCTCTGCACTGGGGTGGATTAATAATTGAAGGTGCTGGCCTAGGGGTGTGAGCATATGTGGAGTGGCAGGGGTGGGGTGGGCGGGCGAATGGATGTTTGCTGCAGTGTGAGGCTCCCTGGGGCTTCTCGCCAGGTCTACATACCTCCTCCAGCCCGGACTTCTCCCTCCCTTGCAAAATCAAACCAAACCAGCCCCACGCACCAGACATCCCTGCGCCTCCCACCTGGTAGGGATGGATATTTAAGGCAGGCTTTCAAACTCAGGCTGCATGAGAATCGTCTGGGGTGCTTATTAAAAATGCAGATTCCACGGCTCCATCCTTTGAGTTGTGTCCTTTGCGTCTGGGGGAAGGGCGTAGCACAGGGGGACCCTGGGATAAGCATTTTCACAAACTCTCTGGATGATTCCGAGTCAGAGAATCTGCAGCCCTCACAAAAAAATCAGGCCCTTGAGACCCCCTGCCCTGGCCAGGTGCTGGCAAAGGTACTGGCCAAGGAGTCTAGTCCAACTCCTGCTTCTCACTTGCATGTGGCCTCGGGCAGATCCCATCACCTTTCTGAGCTGCTGGCGCTCTTGGTGGAACCCACTGCTTTAGCAGTTCTCTGGAAGGGAGCCTCCCAGGTTAGGGCTGTGCAAAGGAAAGAGCCTCACCACATGACTAGACAAAGCCTGCTTCAAGATATCCCAGGAGAAAAAAAAAAAAAAAAGATATCCCAGGAGAGACAACCCCAGAACTGCCGGGTGCACCTCTATTCTACACCTGGCTCTCTGGCTCTCTGACTCAGAGACCTTGAGCAAATCACTGGCTCTCTCTGAACCTCCGTTTCCTCCTATGTCCCACACTAGCCTTGCGTGAATGAGGTCAGCCTCAGTGAGTTAATACTGGCAAGGGGCTTGGTAGCATTTAGCACATGGTAGGCATTTCACAAACATCAGCTCCCTTTTCTCCCAGCCCGGCTGCCCTTTCTGATACGGAAAATCAAAATACCTGCCATTTATTGAGCATCTGTTAGGTGTAGACACTGACCTCCAGCTCCCAGCCTCCCAATTCCTGATGCCTCCTAGAAAGTGTGCACCGCTCACTCCCCATTCATCCCCCGTGTCTTTAAAAAGCCCTCTGCAAAGTGGGTTAAGTGAAGGTAGGAGGGAGACAGGAAGTGAGACAGATGTCCTTGCCGACCCATCTGACCGCGGGCTCTCCCTGCGAGAAGCCCAGGGCAGGCAGGCAGAAGGCGTCAGCCTGGCGGCTGGGCTGGCTCAGCTGGAGCCGGAGAGGGGAGCAGCCACCGAGCGGTTAGGGCCAGCGGGCCTCTGTCCAGGGCCCCCGACTCCAAGCCCCCACCCCACGCCCCACAGATACAGAGACGCCTCCCTGACCTGGCCACATTTCCTGAATCAGCTGAGGACACGCGGAGCCCAGGAATAACGGAACGATCAGGCTCCAATCTGCTAAACAGCAATTTCTGGGCTTTTTCAGCACACACAGCTTTTATCAAATTGGTATTCTGCTCCTGAACACAAATGGCTTATTAGACATGACCCACTTACTCGCCGCGTCTCACTATCATTAATAACAGTTTCTTTTTGTGATTAAGTGAGTGGCTCCAAAGCCTTCCCGTGGTGGCGGCGCTGGGCCCCACAGAGGGGCAGCTTGTGGGGGCTCCTCAGCAGCCACTACTTGGTGACATTGAACTTGGCGGTGTCAAGGGAAGGCAGCCTGACCCCTGCAGACCGGCCTAACCTCCTCATTTCCTGAGGACAGAGGGAGCCCCAGGAAGGTAGCCTCACTTGTCCAGAGCCGCACAGTTGGCTGAGAGAAGCCAGTTCCCCAGCAGCCAGTGTTGTTTCCGCTCCATCTAGCCCCTCCTTCGGCTTTATCTGAACCTCTTCAGGGGGCAGAGCTGTGCCCCTCAGCAAGCCTGGCACCAGGGGGCAGGCGGAGACGCACACAAAGGGCAATCCCTGCTTCCCTACGAGGGACCACCTCAGGTCTTGGGGATGACAGAGCGGCACCCAAATCCCTGGGATCCGGCTCTCTAGGGATGGAATGACCATGAAACTCAAGCCCAAGTCCCGCACTCTCAGGACTGCAAAGTCAGGGCAGCTTTTCCTTGGAAAACCCTCCTAGTGTTAAGTTCCAACTGTGCCAAGGAACAGAGCAAAGAGAAGAGGGGAAGGAGGGATTCCCAGCTTCCCTTGAATGGGAGGAAATCTGACAGGGAGATGGACGTCCTGGAAAAAGCAATGTCTTCACTCAGTAGACCTTAGGGCCAGTCCCAGCTCAGTCAGTCACTCCCTGTGTGACCTTGGGCAAGTCCCTTCGCCTCTCGGAGCTTTGGTTTCCTTATCTGTAAATCGAGGATTATAATAACCCCTTCCCTATTGACTACTGTTTCATCCAGGTCAGGAGAAATTGGAAGAGGAATAGGAAGGGTGCATAAACGATACCCAGAGCAGTTACTATCAAACACGGTTGAGGCAGAGTGCAAAGAAACGTGGTTTCCCCAAAGCAGAGACCCCAAGCATGGCTTTGGAAGTCCATCTTCTCCCTGGAGCAATTCCACTCATGCATCAGACCCCAATAAAACCTTTCCTGATTATATACCCCTATCTCCCCCCTCACTCATTCCCGTCAGAATAAATCACCCACTTCTTGGTCCTTTGTGCAAACTCTCCCAGCCCTGGGCACCCAGTGCCCGGCAGTGGTGCATCCTCTCCCGCCAGACTGGGATCCCTTGCAGGGAAAGGATGAATGGGAGAAGAGTCTCCTTCATTTTCATTTATGTCCCAGCCCTATACCAGAGCCTGGCTCACAGCAGGCAGAGGGAGCCCCCGCAGCTGCCAGCCTCTGACAATCCAACTCTGCTGCCAACTTGGGTTCCTCCAGGGCTAGAAAGAGCTCTGACACTCAGGCAACCAGTGCTGGGAATGCTTGCTTGCTCCCCAGCTCCCCACTGGCTGGAGTTGAGATTTTCCACATTCCAGTCCTCCAGGGCCAAGGATGTGAATGGAGAGCATCCTGTGGAAGGATGGCAGGGGCATCCAGAGACAGACAAAAGCACCTGGCACCTCTCTCCCTGTCCCGTGCCTCTGGGTGAAAGCATCAGCCCCAATTATTCCAGTGTCTTCCAGGGGCTCCCACCAAGCCTTTGCCTCAGATGCCATCCACCTAACAGAGGCAGCTGCAGCCCCAGGTTACCGATCCCCAAGAGGCAGGGTCGTCTGCCCCCCAGAAGCTTTCCCAGATGTATAAGGGGCAGATGTGGAGAGTGTGAGGACAAGGGCAGCTGTGGGGTTAAATCCACAAAGGGGAAAGGCAGATGGGCAGAAAGGAGGGACGGGCAAAGTGTGTTCACAAGTACGTGTGTGCCAGTGTGCCTGCAGGTGGGTGGGCAAGAGTTGTGGCAGAGTGTGTGTGCCTGGGTGCCAGCGGGCAGCGTGCAGGCTCACCTGCATGGTGCCTGATGTGTAGCGGGCATAAGTGTGAATGTTTGTGACCGAGAAGGGTCTGAGAGGGTGTCTGAAAACGTGTGAGGATAGGAGTTGTGTGAGAAAGCAACTGAGCGTGGATCTGAGTGTGCCTGAGGCTGTGAATATCTGAGTGGCCGTAGAGGTATCAGCGCGTGGGGTGGGAGATGGTCGGCGAGAGCGGGAACTGGGGTGCCAACGGGGTGCTCCCTCTCCCGGGGGGTTGGTTCTGGTGCCAGGGCAGGTCTACAGCCCCGACAGGGGGCGCCCCCGGACTCCCGCCACGCGCAGCGCGGATTCGAACCCCGGGGCCTCCAAGTTGGAGCGGCGCAGCCCGGGTGGGGTTTGGTGGGGAAGTCCGCGGGGGCGGCGACCGAACTCACCGTGGCCGGAGACGTGGTTGTCCCAGGGCGCGTGGCCGGCGGGCCGCGTGGCACCGCCGAGTTGCAGGAAAAGTGCCAGGTAGTGGAGGGCGCCCAGCGCCACCGCGAGCGGGGCCCCCATGGTGCGCGCTCGGGCCGGGGGCGCCGCCGCCTCACATCGGGGCTCAGGAAACCGCAGACCCGGCGCCCCCGCCCCCTGCCCTGACGGCCTGACCGCCTGGTGGCGGCCCCTGCCCCTCGCCCGCTGTCCCTGGCCGGGGCCCGGCCCCAGCCTTCGCCCGGCTCCGGCCCGGTCTCGGCTGCGGGCAGCGAGCGCACGCCCAGCCGGCCGCCTCCGACTGCGGGACTCTTCCCTTCCGCGGAAGGCCACCTCGCTCGGCGCCGCCGCCGCACCCCCTCCCTCCCACTCCCGCCCGCCAGCCCAGAGGAGGAGGCGGCGGAGGGATCTGCCGCTTGATTTATCATCAAAGTTTTGCCCAGGCTGGGATTTTTAAAGCGGTACCTGCAACTTTCTCCTCCCCGGGGGCGGGGGTGGAGGACGGGATGGGGTGGAGGAAGCACCCAGGGACCCGTTCCCGCAAATCGTGACACCACTGGCTTCGGAAATAGAAATGACATCCAGTGTGATAAGGTGAAAAAAAATTATCCATCTCTGCAGACCCAGCGCGCTCAGAGGGACTCTTCAACTTTGCTAGCAGGGAGGTGACGGGACCAGGGGCCCTTCGGGGTTGGAGGTGAGGATGGAGTAAGGAAGGAACCGGGGCTGCGACACCTGAAACGAGTATAGCTCCGCAGCCTTTGGCTCCCCGTGTGACCCCGTGCTGGTACCTGTCCTTGCCTGAGCCTCAAGGTCTTCATCTGAAAAATGGGGATAATAATAGCTACCTCCGGGGGTCGTGGTATTTGCTCAGATTATGTATGTAAAGCACTTAGCAAAATACCGCCCACATGTAGGAGCGCAATAGCTATTGTTCTCCGGTCTGGCTAGTTTTCCCGTCTGTCTGATGGGATCGAGGCAGGCCAATCTCTGGGGCTACTCCCAGATTGGAGACGTTGGAGATGCTGGACCGCCCCCTTCTGTACCGCCAGGCTCCCTCCCATGAACCCTTGGGCTTAGGTGGAAAGTTTTGGGGGAGGAGGAAGGAGGACACGCAGCCCCTCCCATTCCCAAGAGCAAGAATGCAAAGGGGTCCTTTAGTTCCTGCCTGGCCGTTTTCCTGGAGCTGTGGGGATAGATCCCGTACAGACACAGGGCCAGTTAAAAGAAGAGGAGGAGCATCAACTCGGAGCAGCGGCTTCCCTGAGGCCCCCTGATTCCGGGGTGGAATCGTTCCCGCTTTCGTCCCTTGCCTTTCCCCAGGCCGCGTTCCAGACACGGTCTCGTTCCACCGCGGTTTCAGCACCATGGACAGAGACAGCACCAAACCTACCGCGATCTTTTCGGCACCACCTCGCTAGCTCTTGGGTGTGTAGATTCAGGACCATGGACAGGCCCTCCGGTTTCTTCCCCCACGCGCGAATGGGGATCAGCCCTCTGCGGCTGGATCCAGCATTGCGGACAGCGCCCCAAATTTGAGAACGTGGTTAGAGCGCCTTTTATTGTCTTTACTCTTTCTTCGCAGCCCTCCCCTTCCAATATTACGGCGAGCAGCACACAAGGAGGGCCTCGTCCTAGTCAGCCTTCAAAACCAAGGACAGCTCCACTAATTGCCGCTCCCACTGTGTTTCAGCACCGCCGACAGGCCTTACAGGACGGCTGGCTCCACACTGCCTTCAGCCCCGCGGACGGGCCCCCCACCCTCGTCTCGGCTAACCCTGGAAGAAAGGGGCCGCTTCGCCTGATTAACTCGCCTCCCACACAGCTGTGGTATTTAGAATATCCTGGGATTGCCGGGCCCCTTAGACTCTACAAAAGCATTTTCTCATTCATTAACTCCCTTGAGTCTCACTCCCAATGAGATGGTGCTATAGCCCCCATTATAGAGAGAGAAAACAGAGAAACTTCAAGACCACATGGCAGCAGTGCCAAGACTGCAAGCCAGGCCTCTCACCTCCGGCCTGAGGCCCCTCCAAGAGGATGCGGTGGCGTAACTGGGGCTCAGACCTGCTCTTAGACCACAGATCCGGGGGATGGGGACACAGGCAAGGGGATGGGAGAGAAAGGAATTAGAAGAGAGAGGAGTAAATAAGAGACTGCTTGGGGGCTGCAGAGAAAGGCCAGGATGTGGCAGGACGCTGGGCTCCAGGGTCTGCTCTTCCCCTGGCCCATCGACTGGCGTCCAGGCATCCTTTCTCCTCGGAGGCCTCACTCTGGAACAAGGTTAAACCCAGTAAACTCTACGGTTCCTTCAAGGACAGACCTCCAGGGATTTTGTGATGTTGAAAAGGCCCTTGGTGTAATTGGCTCTGCCCAAAACCCTCCAACGGCCATGTCTACTAGAGAAACCCTGACCTCTCTAGTTTTGCTTTCAAGGTCCCAGCCTCACCTAGCACATACCCTCTACTCCAGTCACAGTTCCCTCCCTGAGTATGCCTTAGCTTCATCACATCCTTTCCCTCCCAGGGTTTCCTTTTCCACTTGCATACTTTCCTACAGAAGAAATGCCTGCGGCCTTTTCCCAGTCTCTGAGGCTCTGCTGGACTGTCATTGTGTACCCAGCACTGTGGTAAGAACTTTACATTATCCAATTTAATCTTTAGAACAACCAGGTCTTACAGGGTATGATAGTGTGGTTATATGTGTGGACTCTCCGAGTTTTGATTCCAGCCACTTGCTAGCTTTGTGACCTTGGGTGTGTTTCTTAGCTTTTCTGTGCCTCAATTTCTTCATTTATAAAATAAGGATAATAATACCTTCACAAGATTGTAGTGAGGATTAAATGAACTACTTCCTGGGAAGCTTTATAGAACAGTGCACGATAAGTGTTAGCTAGCAGTGGTGGTGGTAGTAGTAGTAATAGTAATAGTAGTAGTAGCTGTTGTCATAGCAGTAGAAGTAGATAAAGAATTAGAAGCTCAGAGAGGTTAAGTGTCTTGCCCAAAGTCATGCAGCAAGGCCACAGTAGACCTGGGATATGTTTGATTCCAGAGCCCATGCTCTTAGGCAAATGCCTGAGCATAACTAGTTCGATCCTGTCTTAGTAGTTTAGGAAACTAAGAGATAGCAAGTGACTTACTTAGAGTGGCACAGCCAACCACAACAGAACAGAACTAGATCTAGGTCCTCCCTCTTCCAGCTCAGGAAATACTGTCCCATTTGCATTTCTGGCAGCACCCAAATTGTACTTTAGAGTTTATAAATTACATTCACATCTATGACCTTATATAATTCACACAATTATATGACCTTTGAGGTCACTATTATTATCATCTTCCTTTTACTGATGAGGAAACTGAAGCTCAGAGAGATGAAGTAACCTACACAAAGTTGCAGAGTGAGATGGGACAGAGCCCAGATATGAATGGACGCATCCCCAGCCCCTGGTCCTCTTCTGTGTAATTCTGCTCCCTGTTTGCTTCTCTGATACAAGCACAAAGTGCAGGCACTGTGGGAGCTAAAAGCCTACTGCTGGCAGGAGGCAACCAAGACTATCCCAGGAAATAGTCTAGGAATTCACTTGGGTGGGTGACTTTTGTCACTGATTTCATTTTGGGAATGCCCTGGGAGATAGTAAGCCTCCTGTCCCTGGAGGTAGTTAAACAAGCACCTTATGGCTACTTGGAGGGGGTGCCATGAGGCAAACATCCCTGCTATTTCCATTACACGAATAAGGCTCAGAAAATGAACATCATGTCAAGTACTTCAGTTGGGTCGGATGATCTAAGTCCCTCCAAAGCAGGGAAACTTGCACTGCCCTTGACCTCTGACCCAGGTTCCCTGGAGAGTCTCTACCCTCCCCTTGATCCAGGGAGGCCACCTCCCTCCCTTCCTGGAGAGGTGTCACTGAGCACCGTCGCTCTGTCAGTGGTAACAGCCGTAAGATTTGTCCTTTTAATCCAGAATCAATAACAAATTTCATTTAAAAATAAATTAAACCAGGCATTGGAAATCATTCACCGTGTGGGCTGGGGCCCTATATAGCACCGTCTAAATGGCTTCCTTTCGCTCATCTATCAATGCCAAGAGGGGGAAATACCTAAGCTGCCTGATTCATGGAGAAACTACTTAAATGTATCAGCCCCTAACAATGAGTAATGTAAGCCCAGAGTTGCACCTTTTAACACACCAGTAACATGTGGAGCAAGGCGTCATGAGAGCTTATCGAAGACCCCACGGTCACCGGCTTCCAGGCAGCCCATTTATAAGGGGGGACAATGGCTTCAGCATGTAGCCTCCTAATTTCCAGAATGCATTACTGAGCTCTGAGGAGCAGTGGAATTCTATTAAAGTCTTATCTGCCACGGGAGGGTATGAAACCAGCAGGGACGTCCAGGCTTGGCATAGGCATCGCCAGAAAGCACCAGGACGGGCTCTAGGAGGTGGGTGAGCAAACCCACGGGGAGGGGCAACCCAAGTGGGGCCCCGGATGTGTGAAAATATGTGTGTTAATAGAGCTCCGGTTTCTAGCGATTACGTTTATATCAGCGAATAAAACTTGGCAATAAAACATCGGGGCTGCGTCTCAGACAGCATTTCCTTTTACAACCTGGTGTATTTCACTCATTATAACAGGAGGCATGGAGCTCGAGGTGGACCCATTTCTCCCCCTTTAATTAAACTTCCTAAATTACTGCCCAAGATTTGGATAAAGTGAAAGACTTACAGCTACACTAATCGCCATCACAGCTCCCACCCTGTCACAGTAGTGGCCCTGCCTGTACATGTTCTGACATTATTAAAGCGAAACACTGTGGGCGGTGCCTGCCTGGGCTCTGGTCTGTAAAAGGAGATACAGTCTCAGGAGATAAATTGAGCTCAGGGTCAGGGAAGACGCCTGGGTTCCAGGTCTGGCTTTGCCACCACCTTGCTGAGTGACTTTGGACAAGTAAGTTTCCCTCTCTGAGGCTCACAACTTCCCCTTCCCCCTAAACATCCACCTTGCAGTGCTTAGATCTGATCTGGGGCTGGGGCAGTCTTTGGATACAAATGGAATCACTTGCGGAGCATTGAGAAGGATTAACGCCCACGCGGCATCCCAGAGACACAGAGCGCATCAGGTCTAGGGTGAAGCTTGGCTTTTAAAAACTCCTCAGGTGATTCCAAGGTACAACTAGGGTTGTGCACCAGTAATTCTGATCTAGATACAGAGTTATAAGAGATTAGTGTGTGTACTTTTTTTTTTAAGATTTAATTTATTTATTTCTCCCCACTCCCTCATTTGTCCTTGCTATGGCTGTTTGTATTCCTTGTTTCTTTTAAGAGGCACTGGACCCCAGACCTCTGATGGGGGAGGGAGGCACCTAATAGCTTGACCCACCTCCATTCCCTGCTTCGTTGTGTGTCTCATGTTTTTTCTTCTTGTGCCTCTTATTGCGTCATCATGTTGTGTCAGCTCGCCACACCTGCCCGTCATGTCAGCTCGCTTTCCGTCTTCTTTAGGAGGCTCCAGGAATTGAACTTGAGCCACATTCGCTTCCCAGGTTAATGTACTTTAAAATCTCCGGGGGGAAGCAGACTTGGCCCAGTGGTTAGGGCGTCCGCCTACCACATGGGAGGTCCGCGGTTCAAACCCCGGGCCTCCTTGACCCGTGTGGAGCTGGCCCATGCGCAGTGCTGATGCGCGCAAGGAGTGCCATGCCACGCAGGGGTGTCCCCTGCATAGGGGAGCCCCATGCGCAAGGAGTGCGCCCCATAAGGAGAGCCGCCCGGTGCAAAGGAAAGTGCAGCCTGCCCAGGAATGGTGCTGCACACATGGAGAGCTGACATAACAAGATGACGCAACAAAAAGAAACACAGATTCCCGGTGCTGCTGCTAAGGATAGAAGTGGTCACAGAAGAACACACAGCAAATGGACACAGAGAGCAGACAACTTGGGGGGTGGGGGAATGGGAGAGAAATAAATAAATAAAATAAATATTAAAAAAAATTTTTTTTAAATCTCTGGGGAGGGTGGTTGTGCCCTCAGATGCCCAGGCCCCAACCTGGGGATTCTCTTTGAGTCTGGCTGGTGTGTGTGTGTGTGTGTGTGATAATCTGGGTATCTTGTTGAGTGCACCAGGCACCCCAGGGTACAATATTGCAGGGACCTACAGTGAGGATTCCCTCCCCAGAGTAAGGGGCAGGGGACCCACCTCTTCTGTCCCTCACATGGGGCAGAGCCAGTCTCCTGGGGCAAAGGAACCACCTGCCCCAGTTCTCATCTGGAAGGGAAGCGGGGGGCTGAGTTGTGACCTGCCACCCAGTTCAGGTTGGCTCCTCTCCTCTGATGAGTGAGTTCCGCATCTGCACGCTGCCCCCAGCTCCAGGTCAGACCTCAAACCCACCATATGAGGCTCCGGGTTCTGGCCCTTGTGCCCACGTGGTCTGCCTTCGGGGCACACCCAGGTCCTCTCGTCTGCATGGATTCTGGGCCTTTATCTGCTCTCTGCTCCCAGGCCTCCTGGGCCTCCTGGGAATCTCCTGTCTGGGCTGAGGTCACGCCTGGGTGGGGGTGGGCTGGGGAGGTCTTCCAGCCCGGCACCTGCCCTCTGCCAGGCTGAGCAGCCCCAGGAAGACCGAGGGGGCCTCCCTGAGGCTTTTCTTCTGGATTCCAGCCTGGGTGGGCCTCATAGAGTGAAGATATCATCCAAAACCTAGAATTTAAAATATCTCCATTTTTCAAACTGAAAACAGTCACCAAAGAAGCACCAGCACTGCTCCCATTCTATAGTTGGGGGAACCGAGACCCAGAAAGGGGTGGCGACAAGCCTCGGCTCTCAGCGGGAAGGGACGGCAGAGCCAGGCCAAGGACCCAGGACTCCCCGCTCCCGGCTGGGGCCGTTGCTCCCCTGAGAGCCCGAGGAGGGCAGACAGGATGCAACGCCAACTCTGCAGCTGAGCGGCTCCTCACAGAGACACACGGCTCTGCTGCTTCCCGCCGGGCACACCGCGCTGAGGTCCAGAGAACCCCTCCTGGCCTTGCCCCAGATTAGAAGCCCAGACACACACTGAGCTCCACCAAGGCCAGCAAGATGATCATGCGGCCTAGAGGTGCTGTCCCAGCCGGAGCCTAACGGTCACCTCCTTTGATAAGGCAATTAACTGCCTCCAGAGAGTGGGTTCCCAGGGCCCTTCACCCTGCAAACTGGGTGCTTATTAAACATGGTGTGACAGCAGGATCTCTGCCAAGTAAAAGGCCCTGCTTGTGAGAGGTTTTTAAAATCCTGCAGGGATTCTGATGGCATGGTTAGTGCCAGTCTAGTCTATGACTGTGAGCAATTAGCTAAGCCAACCCATCCAATAGAAATGTGAGCCACATGTGTAATTTTCAATTTTCTAGCAGCCACATTAAAAAAGTAAAGAGAAACAGGTGAAATTAACTTTAATAATATACTACAGGGAGTGGATGTGGCTCAAGCAGTTGAGCGCCCGCCTCCCACATGGGAGGTCCTGGGTTCAGTTTCTGGTGCCTCCTAAAAAAAAACAAACAACAAACAAAACAAATGAAGAAACCAAGTCAGGGAAGCTGATGTGGCTCGGTGGTTTAACACCAGCTTCCCACATATGAGGTCCCGGGTTCAATCCCTAGCCCCCCTGTACCTCAAAAAAAAAAAAAAGAAAAGAAAAAAGAAAAAAATATATATACTACTTGTAACTCAATATATAAAAATTAGTACCATTTCAACATTTAATCAATACAAAAATTAATGAAATAGCTTACATCCCTTTTTGTGAACCAAGTCTTCAGTATCCAGTGTGCATTTTACAATTCCGGAACATCTCAACTTGAATTAGCTACATCTCCAATGCTCAGTCGCCACAGGTAGCTCATGGCTACTGGCCAGCACAAAGCTGAACCACAGTAAGGGGCAGTTGGGGTTAGAATCTCCATAAATCCCATACAGGGAAAGGGAATGAGCATTTATTGAGCATTTACTGAGTGCCAGGCACCATGATTTACCTCATTTAATCCTTGCAAGGCTGGGAGGTGTTTGGTACTCACCCCATTTTATAGCTGAGACAATTGAGTTTCAGAGGGGTTAAGTGTCTGAGCCAAAGTCACACAGCAGCTGGGACCAAGGTCCACACTCTCCCACTGCCCCAGGTTTCTGTGGACAGAGCTCTGAGGCAGAGGCCCTCAGCAGGGCCAGCAGAGCCGAAAGCTAAAGCTGGGCCTGTCCTCGTGAACCTGCAACCTCAGTTTATTTCCTTCTTGGGTCCCCCTTTGTGTTATGAAGTCTTTTTTTTTTTTAAAGATTTATTTTTTTTATTTCTCTCCACCCCACCCCCTGTCTGCTCTCTGTGTCGACTCACTGTGTGTTCTTCTGTGTCCGCTTGCACCCTTGGTGGCACCGGGAAACTGCGTCTCCTTTTTGTCGCGTCATCTTGCAGTGTCAGCTTTCCTTGTGTGCAGCGCCATTCCTGGGTGGCTGTGCTTTTTTCACACGGGGTGGCTCTCCTTGAGGGGTGCGCTCCTTGTGTGGGGCACCCCCATGCGGGGGCACCCCTGCGCGGCACGGCACTCCTTGTGCACGGCAGCACTGCACTTGGGCCAGCTCGCCCCAGGGACAGGAGGCCCTGAGGATCGAACCCTGGACCTTCCCATACGGTAGGTGGATGCTCTATCAGCTGAGCCACGTCCACTTCCCACAAAGTCTTTTTGACAGCTCTTGCAAAGGGAGCTTTCCAGGAGTTTGCCCAGCATCCCCCAAGCTTTGAAGAGGGGGTAGGACTTGCGCTCAGGGATGGCAGCAACAATAGAAGTGAGAGAAAGACCCGTGACTCACCCCCACATCCGAAAGTTCCCAGCCACACACCAAGTGCCTAACATGTTTTCTCACTGAAATCCTCACAGTGCTGAGAAGCAGGCATTTTCACCCCCATTTTACAGATGAGGAAACCAAGGCTCAGACAGTGCCCAAGGCCTTCCAGCTGGCAAGTGGCAGATCCAGGATCCGGCTAAGAGCTTCCTGACTCCAAATAACAAATAGCACTGTGTTGGCCCCACGCCGGGTACTGAGCCGAGCACCTTATCTACTGGTTTTCCGTCTTGACACTTCGTAAGTGAACCTGTGAGTTTTCACCAGCACCCCCGTTTTACAGATGAGGAGCTCAAAGTTCAGAGGGATACAAAGGCTCACCAAAAGTGATACATGGGAAAATAACTATAATGAAAAGAAAAAGTGATACAGCCGGCGCCCCCTCCCGGGTAGCCTGTCTACAGTGTTTGAGCTCTTAACTTAACAAAGACGCCAAAGTTGTGGTTTGGAGCCCAGATCTCAGCTGGGTGAGGGGAGAGGCCAAGCTGGCGGCTCCTTCTGGTGCTGGGATCGGGTTCCCCACCATGGGTGGCCCTGGGAGCCAGGCCCGCTGAGCCCTGATCCGTCTCCTCTTCCTCTGAGTGCCAGGTCCCCCTGCCTGCACCACGCGTTCCCCAACTCTAAACAGGAGGGCACCGCCTGATCACCACTGAAAAGGTTTTACTCTAAGGTGAAAGAAGGAGATGGGGTAATTGGGACTGGACCCAATTACCCAAGGTTTCCACGAGGATCTTCCGAGATCCAGGCTAATGTGCTCCCCATTGACGCAAAAGCCCCTTGAAACCAGGGCTAGAGACTTAAACTCAAGGAGTGACATTCTAACAGTGAAATTCCAGGCAGAGATGGGGGACGAGGCTTGACCCAATCAACCCAGGCTGCTGGCTACAGGCGGGGCAGAGCTGACTTCTGTGGGGTCATCAGAGCATCCCAGGTACCTCGTATCGGTATCTTTTGGCAGAATCTGGATGGAGGGACCAGGTAATTATATTTAAATGGCTGGAACCCACTCCAGTCTTCCCTGGCACACAGCAGGCCTGTAAATCATGCCGTGGCATCTCAAGGAAGGGATAAATTTCTCCTCTAATCCGCGAGTCTCCTGCTGTGATTCCGAATGCAATACAGCATCCGGGGCTTTCAGTGCTTCTACCCCGCAGGGGAAGCAGCCTTTCAGAACAGAGGGCCATGCGGATGGTGCAGGCTAAGTGGAAGCTCGTGATGCTGGAGCTGAAGCTCCCCACCCTGCCCCCATGGGGAACCAGGTTGAGAACATCAAGGCAGCTTTGGAGGGAAAAGTCTCCAGGATTGCACACATCTTCGTTTTTCAGTCCATCCATCCATCCATCCATCCATCCATCCATCCATCCATCCATCCATCCATCCAATGTTATCAGCTTCTGCTTTTTGCTGGTGTGACGTAGTGGTGATAGCTCACCTACCAGGTCCAAACCTAACTCTGTGTGACCTTGGGCAAGTCTCTTCACCTCCCTGAGCCTCAGTTTCCTTATCTGAGAGATGTGTACCTCCCCTACCCCTATCCCTAAGGTTGTTGTGAAGAGCAGATGAGACAGAATCTGGGCACCCACTTAACAAACAGACTCCATCTCCCTTGCTTCAAATATACCTTCTCACTTAAACCGCCTGGGGGGCCTCTGGTTAACTCCATTTTGGAGAAACTGAGACATGCAGGGGTGAGTGACTTGGTCAGAGTTGCACCTGGCTTATTCTTGCTCATTTCTACCCACATCCACCGCATGATTCCTCCCGTACTCCCAGCCACCCCTTCCCCAAGCTCCCACCTGCTCGCACCCTTGCGAGGTGCACTGTGGGCGGGCTCGCCAGGCTCACACGCGCACGCCGGGGAGCATCTCCGTTTGTGATGAAAATGGCCGTGTGAGTCACCGAGCCGGTGCTTGGCAGAAGGAACACCAGCCTCCCTTGGAGCCAGACAGATGTGGACTTAAATACAGTCTCACCACATCCAGCCGTGTCATCCTGAGAAAGCTACTCAACTTTCTGAGCCCCCATTTCCTCATCTCTAAAGTGGCGATCAGGACATCTAGCTCACTGGTCTTGGTGAAAATTAAATGAGATATGTATGAGAAGTACGTATGCAGCATCTGGCACATACTAGGAGTGCAATAAATGTTAAATCTGATTTGATTGTCCTCGTTCTCTCTAGGATAATCTATCGCTGTCAGGCACTCTGGACATTACCTTGTTGTATTACTTCATTGTACAGTGGGGAAACTGAGGCCCAGGAAAGGGCAGGGACTTCTGGGCTCACACATGGCATGGAAAGGCAGGTAGAGGATTAGATCCTGGATCTCCCCCCCATCACGTCTTCCACCCTATACCCCCACCGACTGCTTGCAGCCAGAGGAACCAGAAGCCCCAGCACTGACCAGGTAGGAGGTTGGAAGGCCCATGTCCCAAGGAGGCCACTTCCAGCCAAAGATGAGATGTATTTCCTGCAAGCCCTCGCTCAGCTCTGGCCTTGGTGTCTGCTGCATCCGAAATCCAGTCCCTATTCCTGTGCTTCCCTGGTGCACTGAAAGCAGGAACCGGCCGGGCACACACTCATTTTCACTGGGCTGAGTCCATCAGCATTTGGGGGACAGTGGCAAGTCCGTCTCCAGCTCCTGGTAGCCCCTGGCTCACATATCTCCCTGTGTACAGCACGTCTCCTCTTGGAAAGCCTCCTCAAACCCAGCATGGCTCCAGCCAATTCCTGATCTTCCCCTTCAGCCTGGTCCTTCTCTGGGCTTCTCCGTCTCCCCCATCCATCCACCTCTCCTGCACCCCCAGATCTAATCCATCCCCAAGCCACGCCCAGCGAGCTGTTCAACACCTCACTCCTCCATCCGCTGCTCTCCCTGCCCACTGCCTCTGCCTCGTCCACGTCCCCGCCACCAGTGCCCATGACGACGGCAGCAACTTTCTGCTGCTTTTCTGCCCCACCCGCCAAGGTCAGTTCTCTCTAAAGTCGGTGGGTGCTCTTTTACAAAATCTGTTTGCTCTTCTACTTAAAATTTAAATGGCTCCCACTGCCCGGCACAAAATCCCAGCCCCTTCCTTTGGTGGCCTGGGCCTGGTCTCACCATCCTCACCCCCCGTTCCCCACCCCCCAACCTACACTCCCTCTCAGTCTCTCCTAGCTTCTTGGCCTTCTGGAAGTCCCTAGAATGTGCCATGCTCCCTCCCTCTGCTGGGAACACTGTTGCCCTTCTTTTGGGGCTGGCTCCAGTACCATTCCCTGGAGGGGCCACTCGCTCCCTTTGGGCTCTCCTAGCCCCTCACCTTGTCCTTAGCAGTCCTCACCTGGATCCTACCTGCCACCCTCTAGGCTGTGAGCAGCCCCAGGCGCCATCTGGTTTTTCTCATTCTTATATTCTCTGAGCTTGACTCATAGTGGGGCCTCAGTAGATCTTGCTGAATGAATGAGAGAAGAAATAGATGGAGAGCAGAAGAATTCCGGCGTGGTGGGGCCTTATCGCTATGTTTAAGCCATAGGGTGTCCCATCTCTGCAGTGACACTGGCTCGCTGTGTGACTCTGATGTTTTGCATCCTTCTCTGGCCTCAGTTTCCCCAGAATGAGAGAGTGATGTAAGATGACCCCTAATATTTCTCCTCGCCCTGGGGGTCTGAGATCTGGGGACTCATGTACGAAGGCAGGTAAATGGTAGAGCTGGGCTCTGGAGGGGGCACTGAAAGGAATCAGATTCAGGTCCACCCAAGGACAAACTTTCCCCCAGTCAGACCTACCTTGAGTGAAGTGAGCTCACCATTGCTGGAGGTATGTAAGCAGGGATGATGTCGAGGATTCCGAGCACCACCTGGGCAGTTGAACACACAACCAGGCGCACAGCCCGGAACGCAGAGAGGCAAGGCTTTGGAGGACAAGCTCAGCCATTTGACCTTGGGTAAGCCAGTGCCACTCTCTGAGTCTCGATCGCCTCATCAGGAAAATGGGGACACAATGTTAACCTCGCAAGGTTTTGAGAAAATGCACAGGGCCTGGGGCAGCATAAGGGTTTGAGAAGTGTCAGCATCTTCCCCAGCCCGGCCTGTATACCCAGGAATAAAATTTCTGGCCATAAACAGGACGGGCTGGCTGCTGTGTGGAGTGCTCTCATGCCCGGGCGACCCTGGCCAACCTAGGAGAAAGGGCAGCTTTGAGCCAGCCCTTCACCACCTGGGACCCCCAGATCTGCCCAGCCTGTGAATTTTAGCTCCCGCTCTCCCTCCTCCCTCTCCAGGCAGGGAGCCCCATCCTTTCCACGCCTCCCAATCACTGCAAACTGCCTCATCAATCATGTTCTCTCTAATTAACTTCTAATTTACCTCTTTAGTCAAATCTGTTTACAATCAGAGACAAGAAAACATGCAGCGGCGCGCGCTGTGGAGGTGGAGGCCAGCTCTGGGACCGTGGAGGGTCACCTGGGCCTTAACCAGGTGGGAGCCGGGGCCTCCCCTCTCCTCCCAGGGGGGCCGAGGGCATGAAAGAGCAGGGGTGGGGTGCCATTTGGCCCAGTGGCCTGGCCCCCAACAGTCTGGCCCCCCAGAGACCTTTTCTGCCTCCCCGCCCAGCTGCATGTCACCCATCCCCACCCTGCCCTGCCCTTTGCAGGTTGTGTGGCCTCAGAAAATGACTGGGTGACTCTGAGCTTCAGTTTCCTTGTCTGCAAAATGAGGAGTGAAAAACACTACCCGCCTTGCAGAGAGCAGTGAGTGTGAACTATGCGCACATCAGCGGCCAGGCGCAGTGTGGAAGGAACAGCGCACCCGTGGTCCAAGGGCCTTTTTGTTGTTATTGTTGTTATTTTGGATGTTTAAAATTTTTTAAATTTTAAGTAATCACAACTTACAGAAAAGTTGCAAGTACAATATGCGATTGCCCAAATATTTTAGTGTGATTCTCTAAAACAAAGACATAATTTTACACAACTGCCAGAAGCGTGACACCGATGTCGATGCGTCGCTGCCGTCAGATCTCAGCGAGGGCCTGAGTTTTAATCTCCTCCACCTCTTACTGGCAGCTTGATCTTGGCCAAGCTGTCCGGCTTCTCCTAGCTCACTTCCTCATCTGCGAAGGGGATGGCTGAGGTAATGATCCACTCTTGCAGGGTTGCCTCTGCATGGGAAGAAAGTGGCGGTGAAGGAGTTACTATTTCCATTTTAGAAGGCGAAATGGAGGCTCAGGGAGCTCCAGTCACTTGTAGTCAGCGCCCACAGTCCTGAAGGGGGAAACCGGGACCCAGGTGGGGTTCTGGGTGGGGTCTCCCTCTCTCTACTCAGAGAAGAGAAACCCGAGGAAGCCTGAGTGACTTTTTTCTTAGACCCCTTGACCGATGTTGAGAGAGCAAATGGGCAGTGAAAAGTGAAAAGCTCCGAGGAAGGTGAAGAATAATTATTATTAATGGCACACCGATAATACTCGCAATAAAGAACACGCAAAATTACCTTGGAGGAGATTCCTCAAGGTGGGACAGTGGTTAGCTGTGGGAGAAGAGGGTGGAAGGAGGTGCACAGAGGGTCTCAGAGGGGCCCGTGGCCTATCAAGGGCAAGGACCCCCTCAGAGGAGAGTGAGCGGATGACCCGGAACCAAGACAAGTGCTCATTTCCTCCCCCATCTTCCCATTTAGCCTGTCTACACTCATTGGGTCATCCATTTTGCACAAGATCCTTCTGCCTGAACAATCCTCCTTCCCCAGTTCTTCCCATGGCTCACTGATTCAGGTCTTAAGCTCAAATATTGCTTCCTCAGAGACTTTCCAGAACCCTCTTATCTCAAGTAGACCCTCTCCCCCCAACACACATGCCCTAAATTGCTTTTATCTCAATACCTACTTCTGTTTTCTTCATATCACTTATTCTACCTGAAATTATGCTATCAGACTTTCTTTTTCTGGTTGGCTTGTTAGCTTGTTTAATGTCTGGTTTCACCCACTAGACCGGGACTTCCTTGTGAGCAGCCGGTCTCTGCTTTGTTCATTGCTATCTCCTCAGAGCCTAGCACTGCACCTGGCACAGAGTAGATTCTGCTCACTGATATGGAGGAATGAAGTTTTAATTCCCCTAGTCATGAGTGTCTTCCCTGGTGAAGGTGAAGAATGCAGAATGCAATCAGAGAGGGGCCTTGGCCTCACCTGCTCACACTCCTGCCCAAGATATAATCAGACTCTCATCGGGGGCAGAGACAGCAAAGGGCAGCCTCCTGCACCTAGCAAAGGCCTAATGGAACAAACCTCCATGTGCGCCGGCCAGAAGAGAGGAGGTCCACCTGGAGGCTGCTGCTGTGCCTCTGGAGCGAGAGCCTCATCTCCCCAGGCTTTGATTGTCCTGCCTGCAAACCTGAAATGAGACCTGCTTCCCAAGGGGCTCTTAAGAAGGTTCTCCTAGCCAGGTGCTTGTGTCCACATTGTCCCCATTGGGTCTCTTTGGCCCTGGCTGGCTGCTGTGGGGAGAGGGCGTGAGGCAGAGCCAGGCTGTAAGCATCGTCCCAGAGAGTGGGGATCTCATTTAAGGCTGGGCGGTACATCTTGCCTGGAAGTCTCAGGGAGGTGAAGCTTCTGGCGACAGGGAGGCCTCTCTGCTGTCATGGCCACACTGGTGTTTGCTCATATTTCTATTTCCCTGATCGTTTTTCTCATTCCAGACTGGGTAATTAGGTGTCCAGGGGTGTCTCTGATTCTATTCCAATAGAATTTGCCTTGTTTAATCGGTAACAGGATGGCTGCCTCTGACAGCAGGTTTTCCTAGGGGAGGGGGGTAGAAGGCTGCTCATAAAAAAGGACTTTTTCTGGAAGTTGATTAGGATGGTGAGGCTAGGGATGGGGTGAATTGGGAGGCAGCTGGGACTCAGGATTCCTGGAATGACTCTACCCTTCACTACAGATTTGGGGGTAAACTTGTGCCTTTCACCTCCCCTTCCTGGATCTCGGTTTGCGCACCTGTAAGAACAAGGGGGTTTAATTTTGTGATCCCTCAGCTGGGACTGTGAAACACAAGACTTGACCGTGCACCTACTGTATGCCCAGTGCTCAGTGGGCTATGGGGCTGAGTCATGGGAAATCACTCACTGAGATGCCAGAGGAAAAGAGGCATTTAAATCCAAGGTGGCATTTTTATCGCTGTGTTCTTAATTGTAATTGCCATTTAATTAGATTAATGATAATTAATAACACTAATAATGTACTGTCCTTTGTCTGGGATGATGACATTGCAGACCCACTGTCTGTGGTGGAGCTGGGCTGTGCTGAGCCCCCTCCAGTCTTTCCTTTCTCTCCCTTCCCCATCCCCGCTTATCACATGCCCTCATCACACGGGCTTGTGCTCCCTTCTTTTCTCAGTGGTCTCCACCACTAGACCATGAACTGCCCCAGAAAGCTAGGGACCTGCCTGGCCATTCTCATGTCCCCAAAGCAGTGAGGGACTGGCCTAGAGAGGGGACTAACAGATGCCGGATGGGAAGGATAAATGGATGGATGGTCAAAAAGGGTGATGAAAGAATTAATGAATGGCATTAATGTCTGGCTGGGAAGATGACCAAGGTAATTGACCCTGTAGGAGATCCAACCTCTACTCTTGACGCCCTGCCTTCCGACCAAGTCTGGCCCACTCTGGCTCCGTAATAGCTCTCAAATGTCCCCTTTACTCCATCCCCAAGGTCACAGCTCTGCTTGAAGCCCCTACTCTGGCTTGGCTGGACAACAGCACCTGTTCTTCCAGCCTCCTGACTGTCCATTATGGACAAGACAGTTTTTCAGGTTCCAGAACCCTTCTGGGACCCCTCTGGGCCTTCAGAATAGAGGATACACACCTGACTTTGGCACTTAAGACTTTCATAATCTGGTTCCTACCTACCTCCTGGTCTTCTCTCCTACACCTTCCTCTCCCTCCTCTCTGCCCAGCTCTCACTTCCTGTGACTTGAGGAAGTCCTCCATGATGCCCCAGGGAGAACGAGCTGTTTTGATGCCCATATTGTGTTTTTCTATCTTTGACAGTATTCTCCTGCCCCCACCCTCACCTGCCATGCAGACTCCACAGGAACCAGAATGTTAGGATATATTTTCTTAACCACTTGGGCTTTGGGTTCAAGTCTCAGCTCTCACCCATAACAGCTGTGTGACTTAGGCTACCCTCTTCCCTTTTCCAAGCTTTAGTTTCCTTATCTATATAAGAGACAGCAGCTTGGATGTCACAGGGTTGTGGTGATTAGATTTGGGTCTCTAAGGCTCATGGCTCAGAGCTGGACCCCTTCCTACTTCTGTGACTTTGCCCTTCTCTTGCCTCTCCTGGAAGCCCTTTCTATCTTCTACCTGGTGAAAGTCTCTTCACCCATTCATGTGAAGCACCAACCTGCCTCAGGGCCTTTGCACTCACTATTTCCTCTGCAAACAATATTATTCCCAACTTCCCCTGGCAACCCTTTTGCTCATCAGTCCAGTCTCATCTCTTGCATCACATCCTCAAAAAGTCCTTCTATATCCCTACAGCGCAGCACAGAACCTGGCACAAAGTAAATGCTCAGAAAACATTTGCTTGAAGAAATTTTGGAGCACCCACCAGGTGCGTGGTTGCAGAGGTGGGTGAAATGCAGCTTTGCCTTCCAAGAGCGCACAGGGTGAGTGGGGAAAGCGGGGTCATGTAAGGGTCCCCAGGAGCCTGGGGAATAGAGAAAGGGAGGGCATATGGGGATCTGGGGACCTCTGATTGTCAAACTCGGGCTGATGGCAGGCTGTACATATGTTGTCCTCGCTCACAAGGCTGGACTCGTGCTCCTGCATCCCAGGGAGGGCAGCACCTGGCTTGGAGCTGGTCTTGAGCAGGTAACATCAGCAGGGAGCGGGGAAATGGGGAGTACAGTGGCAGGTCAGGCAGCAGGAACGGCATGGACGGTAAGAGAAGGATATCCCACTGCCACTGGGCAGCACTATACCGGTCAAGAAATTTTCAGCTTGCTGGTCCAGAGAATGAGTATTATTGTATAGCGCTATGCACTCCTTTTATAGATGAGAAAACCAAAGCTTCAGGAGTGAAGTGGCTTGCCCAGGGTCATGCAGCTGGGGAGGAGCAGGGCTGGGATTTGAACTCTGCTCACTGCCCATGCCAGTGAGGGTCAGGCAGCAGGCTGGCCCCTAGAGCCAGCATGGTGCAGCTCAGTCCATGCATCTTTTTTTCTTCCCCAGGTACAGAGAGACTTTTACTTGTCGTTGCTGAAAGCAAGGGCCTTGCTCCCAAGAGGGTTGGGGTGAGATGGGGAAGGAAGGCAGCTGGCCCAGGTCATGTCCTGCCACAGCCATTTACTGAGCTTAACTGATAACCATGGGCCAGGCAGGCTGCCGGGCAGGCCTGTCCTGTCCACTTGGCCAGGCTTCCTGGTCTTATACCCGCCTGACCGGGGGAGGGTGGCAAGGCATCAACGGAGAGGCCAAGGATCCCCAGTTGTTGGTACCCATGGCCACCATCAGGGACAAGCTGTGTGGCCTTGGGCAAATTCCTTGATCTCTCTGTGCCTCAGTTTTATTTGTAAAATGGAGATGAACATAGTAACTTTGGAAGATGCTGCAGGGATGAAATGAGGTGCTAGAGACAAAGGCCTTTAATTCAAAGACTACCAGGCACATAGCAGGCCCTCTGCAAATTTTCCATCCCAGTTCTTGCAAGGATACATGTTTTAACAACTCACAGCTTCAAGAAAGCATAATCCCAGCCCTGCCAAACTTGAAAAATCAAAACAGCAGAAATAGGGTGCTGTGGTAGGATGGAGACCTGGATTCCCATCTAGCTGTTAAATTAAGTGATGGAATGAACTGGATCCTAATCTCTCTGGACCAGTGTTCTCATCTGCAAAACGGGATGGTAAGTCCCCAGGTCAGAGGAATTGGGGAGGATTCAATGAGATAGCGCATGCCAAATACTTAGCGCAGAGCCAGGCATTTAGATGGTGCTAGATAAAGATGGTAGCTGTCATTATGTTGGTTTTTGAGGTCTGGATGTGCTACTGATCCTGTGTGACCTCAGGATAGTCACCTACTCTATTGGGGCTTCCATTTTTGTCATTCATAAAATGGGATGACCCTAAGGTATGCTTTCACCCAGCTCTGTTCCAAGAATACAGCAGTGTTGAACCTGAGACTCATCTGGTTTGGACTGCAGTCCCAGGGAGGGGGCCAATGTAGGGGCAGGAATCGTTGTGCCCATTTACCAGATAAGGAGTGAGACTCCTGGTTTTCAGTGTCTCTGTCCACTGCTGCCTCATTCCTGGTTTTAGTTGTAGGGTAGGGTGGGGAAAGGCCAGACTCTCCTGGGCCCCCAGAAGGCCTGGAGAAAGGGCCTGGGTCTGGATCCTGTAGGGAATTGGGCTGAGTCAGCTGGGAGCAGGAGCAGAGGCTGAGGGTGGGCGGCAGATTTATTGTAGTCATTCCTCTCCCCCTGCAGCGCCTGCTTCTAATGAAATTTTATGGCAGGTGGAAATGATACAACTCTGCCAGCCCTAAAAGCACTTCTATTTATTCATTAAATATATTTATATACTGAGCCGCTCTCCCCGCCCACCCCACCAGACTCCTGCTGGGCCAGTGAAGTAGCTCCCAGCCCATGGTGCTGGGGGAAAAGCTTACCCGGGCAGGGCCCCTCCCTGCACAGTGACTGGTTAGCCCTACCTCAACATGTCCCAAATGTGCTCATTTGTTTCTAATCCGCCATCCTTTCCTGCTCCAAAGAAGCACTATCTCTTGCCTGGATGAGCGTACCAGTCTACTCTTGGGTCTCTCTGCTTCCATTCTGGTCTCTAGTAAGCCTTCCTCAGAATAGGCAAAGGGATATTTTAAGTGTTACTCAGATCACATCCTTTCCATGCTCAAAACACCTCCATGGCCGTCAAGGCCCTGAAAGATCTGGCCCCTGCCTCTCACTAGCCCAATCTGCCAGTGACCCTGCCCATTCTTGGGTAAGGTCCAGCCACAGTGGCCTTTTGGTTAGTTTCTATAGGATGACAGTGTTCTCCCTCCAACTCAGGCCCTTTGCACCTGAGCCTCTGCTTAGAACCTTCTTCTCCCAGCTCCTTGATATCATTCAGAGTTTAGTTCAAAGGTACTTCACACATCACAGAGGACTTCTCAGACCACCCAATCCAGAGTCAGTGCCCCATTACGCAGTTTCCTTCACCACACCCTATTCACCCCTTCATAACATTCAATCATATTGTTTGATTGCAAGTTTGTCTTTCGGTCTGTACCACAAGGATGTGAGCTCCTTGAGGGCAGGAACCATGTCTGTTTGTTCCCCACACAGCTTAAGGCAGGTGTTTGGTGAATGATGGAAGGACGGATGGTGGTTTGTGTGCAATTCCCCAGGCTGATCCCTCCTACACCTTCCCATTCAGGCTTCCAATAAAGGAGAACCGAGATCCGAAAGGGCAAGAGTCAAGCCTTGGTCTTAGTCTTGAGAGGCTGGGCTGGGGGCCAGGTCCCTTACTCCTCTGCTCCTGAGGTTCCCTGGACGGGGCCCCCACAAAAGTGAATACTGCAGCCAACCGTCCATGTGTCAGTGAGACGGGAAGGGAGCAAAACCCTGCAGAGCCACTATGAACTTCAGTCAAGAGGCCAGGGAAGGGCTGCTTCTGTGGGTCTTCCTGCACAACTTGGCTGAAGGCTTTCACTTCTAATGCACTCTGTGGACACTGGGCCGACGCCCAGCCGCTGCACTTCCTCCAGCCTCACCCTGAGCCTCTTCTCCACCAGAAGGGAGACGGTGTGGCACTGAGGTAGAGGGGCTCTGGCACAACTACTTGTGTTCCACTTGCAGCTCTGTCACTTTGTAAGTCAACGACCTTCTCAATTTGGTTTCCGCATCTGTGAAATGGGGTTGCTGATAAAGTACCTGTATCTCAGGAATGAAGGTTAAATGAACTAATCTGAGTAAAGTACTTAAGCTCAGGGAAAGAGCTCAGTGAGTATTAGCTATTATGGCACACATTGAATGCATTCATCCTTCCAAAAACTAAATGACCTCACTCATAAGAGAAATGCAAATTAAAACAGACAGGATACAATGTCCACCTATCAGAGAGACAAAGACCGAAGTCTGATAACAGTGAGGGTATGGGAAGGAGGGCAATTTGGCAAAATGAAAAATGCACATTCTCTTTGACTTAACGATTCTACTTGGGAATTTAAACTCACACATGTGTGAAATGATGTTCTATCCAAGGATGTTCACTGCAGCATTGTAATAGCCAAAGATGGGAAATAACCTAAATGTCCATTAATGTGATTAACTAAATTATGGTACAGCCCTGCAATGGAGCTCAGCTATTAAAAGGAGTGGGGGCAACTCTGTATGTCTGGTATATGCACTGAGTGAAAATCAAGGTGCAGAACAGAGAACACGATAGGCCAGTTTATTTAAAAAAAATATTTTTTATTCACTTGAAAACACACAGACTATCTCTGAAAGAATGCTGTAGCTAATTAGCAGTGGTTCCTTCTGGGGAAGGGAACAAGATGGCCCAGGAGATGCTTCTAGCAGGGAGATTTACCCATTGTATACCATTAAATATTTTCTGAAGTTTATACCAACAGCATGTGTACCTAATCAAGAAAAAGGTGACTGGAGGAACATTGCCATATTTTCGGCACAGATAACGAAGGCCCACTGCTGTGATACCAACCACTTTCTATGTGTACCAAAAAGCAACAGATTGAAAAATGTGGGTCTGCTCTTACCTCTACTGTTGGGTAAGAAAATCTAATCAAGAAGCTTCTGCCTTTAGGAAAGCAAGTCTCATCTCCCTGTTGACACTAAATTGACACTCTCAGTAATGGCAGAAGATGCCACCTGGGCCCTGGTGCTACTGTGGGAGTGACTGAAAGATGCCTTCAAGCTTCCCGAACAATGCATTTCCCCCCAGATAAAGAAGGAATGTGGCCAGCATGCAAATCTCTCTAAATTAGACAGGGCCCTTCTTGCCACTGCTGAATTCAGGAGTGCCGGCCACCACAAACAGCAGCAAGCTGCAAAGGAAGAGGAGAATGAAACTGTCATCTTCCTGGTGAAGAAACTCTGGCTGATATTGCTTAAAGGCTATTTTATTGCCATGTTTGGATAGGAAAGCTATCCAGGGATGCTAAACCCTGGTACCGCTTAGCTGTGGACACTGGATGCTCACTAAGCTTTCTCTTTACTCTGTCTCCTTGGTGCCCCAATTCCTGAAACTGTACACGGAATACTGAAGGGACTATACCTCAGTATAGTCCCCTCCTTGCCACAAAACCTATGGAAAAGTGGCACCATTTTCTCATTTGTAAAACAAAGGAGTGAGTTCAAAGTTGTTTTTAGCAGAGGAAATTTGTA
Organism: Dasypus novemcinctus; assembly: GCF_030445035.2. Classification (NCBI taxonomy): domain Eukaryota; kingdom Metazoa; phylum Chordata; class Mammalia; order Cingulata; family Dasypodidae; genus Dasypus; species Dasypus novemcinctus. The sequence continues at coordinate 41,406,357 of NC_080696.1, read as the reverse complement.
GTAAAAAATCTTAGAAGGCACCCCAATATATGAAGCAGAGCAAAGTGGAGCTGCTGTTGTTGACTAGCGGTGAGTGGCCTGGGGCAGCACCCCTCGCCCGCTCCTCTCCTCCGGTGTTAGCCTCTGATGTGTTTCTAGGGTTCCTGAAGAATATGGCTGGGAAACCACTGGACAGAACTTCTCTGGAAGGATAATCAGCTGACAGGGATGGAAGTCCTTGGGGATGGGAGATAGGAGGGAAGACTCCTCACTGTTTCCCTTTTTGTTAAATTTTGAACTTCTGTATCATGTGCAGGCATTACCTGGTTACAAGAAAATTAAAAATAAAGCTGAAGGATTATGATCTCTAAAGTACCAACCTTAGCTCAGAAAGTCTATGATTCTATAAGTTACATTTGGACATGCTTTATTCTTTGTGAATTCATTGAACCACCTATCAACAGTGGAACAGCTTGAAAGCGTAATGTCAGGTAGTGATCTGTGACTGTCTTCTAGATAAACAGGCAGCTTGGTGGGGGAGAGAGCACGGACTGTGAAGTCAGGCAGACTTGATCAGGACAGAGGTTCTGCCACTCACTGGCCGAGGACCGTGGGCAAGTTACTGACCCTCTCCGGGGCCTCAGTCTAGGCTTTGGAACCCTGGAGGTAAGAACACCAGCAGCGCTGTTGTGCACATTAGGAAGAACGAATGTAAAGCAGATAGTACAATGCAGGCAGCGTTCAATGCTTGGGACCAATGACACAGAACAGTGAAGTAAAGAACAACTAAATCCAAACTGAATGTACAGCAATTGTGATTCGGTAAAATGGTCACCGCCACCGCCGCCACCGCCACCGCCACCACCATAAAAACTCCCAGTGCCTCTCTGCTAGAACACTCACCTCAGGGTCATGACTGCTGAACTGCTGGTCTTCTGTACCATACTGGATGGGGGCACAAGGAGGTGCCATCTAATTCAGCACCATCTAATTGAGTGTTGACTCAGGTGGCTGCCTGGGATGGCAAATGGGCAACTGGCATGCAGACGCCGGCCAGCTGTAGTTGCGTCCCTCAGGGTTCAATGAGAGAGCTGCTGCTGACCAGCTGGGCAAAGAGCAAAGGCGTGTGGCATCCCTTGCAACCTATTTGCTGACCCTGGGCTAAATACTTCATTTGAATGAAATGCTGCTTTTCAAACTGGTTGTTTCTCCTCCCCCATGAGGACTCTGTTCTTTGAGGGTGAACTAAAAGCATGCTACAGCACTGCTGATCTCTGTAAAGAAGACCAGCTTTCTCACCATCTATATAAAATGGTTGAATGGCAATTCTGAAGCCACAAATGGTATAGGAAGGACAAAATAAAGCACTACTTATAATGTACCCCTGTGTGCCAATCACTGTGTTGCATGCTTGAATGAGTTATTTAATTTCCTCTTCCCAAGTACCAAATGGGTATTATTGTTCTCAACTTGCAGATAAGGAAGTGAGATTCAGAGAGGCAGTCACGTATCTGATTTACCACAGCTGTAAATGATGCAGCTGTGATTTGGACCCAAAGTCTAAAGTGTTGCCTTGATGCGTGGAGCTTAAAATGATACCAATGGGCCCCAGCTGATCAAGATGACTAGTGAGATGCTTCAGGATGCATCTCAGAGATGCTTCTGACCCTCCCCTTGCCCCCAAAACTTTGAACCACCAGGAAGAATAGGCAAAAACATCTTTCTAAAAGCTCATTTAAAGGACTGCAGCAACAGGGTGAGTGTCAAAGTATCAAATCAAGAGAAAGGCTACTTAAAAGCAGTAGGATTTTGTTGTCCCCTTCACTCACTATCTCTGTGCAGAGCTGGTCTGCATTACCAGTGAGGATCCCTGGTCCCAGTTCTGGAGGGAACAGAATAAACCTTGTGGTACATCTGTCTGGTGACGGCCTGAGAGACTAGCTGTCCCATAACTTGCCTTATTTGTAGCTCCTACAAAATGCTGTACAGTCAAGGGATTGCTGGCTGCAGACATATAGTGCAGTGTGAGAAACTGAGGAGCCATTCAGAACAGTGACAATGGAATTCATAGGGCCACATCTGCATGAAAAGATGCCAGACAAGACATATGCTCAGAAAGGATCAGGACCGCCCCTATGCTTTGGCCTCAAGCTATTCTCTAAACTCATTGTATGATCAGCTGGAAGGAAAGCATTCTCCCAGGTCAATTTGCAAAGACTGGGAAAGGTGTTCTTTTTTCTCCCCCCCCCCCCTTTTTTTTTTTGGTTAGCATCTGGCATTCAGGGAAAGCTCTGTCATAACACTGGCTGGGTACAAGCTTAAGGAACAGATAACCCAGAGTCCAAATTTCAGTAATAACACATTAAAATACCAAAATGTCTAGGTTTCAAGAAAAGATTACAAAACATACAAAGAGACAGGAAATGATAACCCAAGCAAAGGAGAAAATTGAAACATTAGAAACCATCAGTGAGAAGGACCAGACCTCGGACGTACCAGACTTTTCAAAATAGATCCTAAATATGCTCAAAGTGCTAAAGGAAGACATGAACAAATAACTAAAGGAAAACAAGAAAATGATAGGTGGGAAGTGGACTTGGCCCAATGGATAGGGCATCCACCTACCACAAGGGAGGTCCGCAGTTCAAATCACAGGCCTCCTTGACCTGTGCGGAACTGGCCCATACGCAGTGCTGATGAGCTCGACGAGTGCTGTGCCACGCAGGGGTGTTTCCCTTGTTGGGGAGCCCCACGTGCAAGGAGTGCACCCTGTAAGGAGAGCTGCCCAGAGCAAAAGAAAAGTACAGCCTGCCCAGGAATGGCACCGCACACACGGAGAGCTGACACAAGATGACGCAACAAGGGGAGATGCAGATTCCCGGTGCTGCTGATAAGGATTGAAGTGGTCACAGAGGAATGCACAGTGAGTGGACACAGAGAGCAGACAACTGGGGGGTGGGGGTGGGGCAGGGAAGTGGAGAGAAAAAAAAATCTTAAAAAAAAAAAAGATAGGTGAATACAAAGAAAATATCAAATGGAAATTATGCAAAGGAACCAAATAGAGCTAAAGAGCACAGTAAGAGAAATTTAAAATTCCCTAGAGGGGTTCAACAGCAGATTAGAGCTGGCAGAAGAATGAATCAGTGAGCTTGAAGATTAAGACAATTGAAATCATTCAGTCTGAGGAATGAAGAAAAGTACATAGAGCCTGAGGGGTACCATCAAGTATACCAATATACACATTGTGGGACTCCCTTAAGGAGAAAGGAGAGAAAGGAACAGAGAAAATATTAAAAGCAATTAATGGCCATAACTTCCCAAGTTTAATGAAAGACATGAATAAGCACATCCAATGCACTCATTGAACTCCAATTAGGATAAACCCAAATAGATCCATGTGCAACATATTATAATCACTGTCAAGTATCAAAGGTAGAGGGACTTCTGAAAGTCCTTGTATGTCACATATGAGGGAGCCTTAGTAAGATTAAATGCTGATTTCTCATTGGGAACCATGGAGGCACAAAGGCAATGAGATGACATATTTAAAGTGTTAAAAGCAAAAAAATCTGCCAATTAAGAATTCTATATCCAGCAAAACTGTCTTTCAAAAATGAAGGAGAGATGAAGACATTCCCAGATAAACAAACGCTAAGGGAGTTTGCCACTAGACCTACTCTATGAGAGATGCTCAACAGAGCTCTGTAGGCTGAAAGGAAAGGGCAATAGATAACAGATCAAAGGTGTGTGAAGAAATAAGGATCTCCGATGAGGGTAATGACAGGGATAAATATAAATGCTAGTACTATTGTATTTTTTTTTTTTAAAGATTTATTTATTTAATTCCCCCCCTCCCCGGTTGTCTGTTCTCTTTGTCTATTTGCTGCGTCTTGTTTCTTTGTCCGCTTCTGTTGTCGTCAGCGGCATGGGAAGTGTGGGCAGCGCCATTCCTGGGCAGGCTGCACTTTCTCTCGCGCTGGGTGGCTCTCCTTACGGGGCGCACTCCTTGCGCGTGGGGCTCCCCTATGCAGGGGACACCCCTGCGTGGCAGGGCACTCCTTGCGCGCATCAGCACTGCACATGGGCCAGCTCCACACGGGTCAAGGAGGCCCGGGGTTTGAACTGCGGACCTCCCATGTGGTAAACGGACGCCCTAACCACTGGGCCAAGTCCGTTTCGATTGCTTGTAACTCCACTTTTTACTTCCTATAGAACCTAAAGGCAAATGCATAAAATTTAATCAAATCATTGGTTTGGGACTCATCATGTATAAACATGTAATGTGTGACAAGAACTACATAAATGTGGGGGGATAGAGAGGTATAGGAACATAATTTGCATATACTATTGAAGTTAAGTTGGTATCAAAGTAAACGAGATTGTTATAGTTTTAGGATGTTACATTTAAGTCCCATGGTAACTACAAAGAAAATAGAGAAGAATATGCAAGCTCACAGAGAACAAAATTAGAGCACAGGCTGCCAGGAGTGGGGGACAGAAGGAATGGGGAGTTAATGCACAATGGGTTCTGTTCGGGGAGATGGGAAAGTTTAGTAATGGAAGTTGTAAGTGTACTGCAATATAGTGAATGTGATTAATCCCACTGAATGGATTGCTTGGGAGTGGTTGAGATGGAAAAGTTTATGTTATATATATGTTCCCACAACTGGAAAAAAAAAAAAAGCAAATAGAGAGACAATGACAAAGGTAATACAAGATCCTAGATGGGATCTAACAAGGTAGGAGAGAAGGCTCAAAGGACATTATTGGGACATATGAAAAAAAAATTAGAATATAGCCTCAAAGTTTTTATCAATGTTAAATATCTTGAGTTTGATAACTGCACTTAAGGAAGAAATATAAGTGAATATCCTCATTCTTAGGAAATGTACATGGTATTATTTAACTGTTCAAGGAGCATGATGTCATACAATCTACACTCATGTTCAGAAAATGGCTTGATAGATAAGATAGACAGATGGACTGACAGACTGACAGGTAGATAAAATGATACTGCAAATGTAGCAAAATGCAAAATTGGTGAATCTGGATATCTAGGTGGGTAAGGGAATGTTGGAGTTCTCTGTATGGGATTTGTATAATTTTTTGGTTCTGTTAAGTTTGAAAGTATTTCAAAATAAAGTTAAAAATTTAAAATAAACTAACAAAAAATACCAATGCCAAGGATGTGCCCGAGATTCTGATTTCACTGTTTTGGGGTGGGGCTCAACATTGATATATTTTTTTAACAAAGGTTCCCTCCCCCGTCCCAATCCACCCACCCTCTAGGGTGATTGTGATGTGCAGCTGGGTTCAGACACTGTTTTGAGGGCTGTGCTCTCTGTGGCCTCACAGTGCCATGGAAGTCTCCCAGGGAGTGCTTCTGAATGAAGCCTTGTGGCTCTTGTTAACCTCCAGCCTCTGTGTTGGGGAGGGACACCCTGAAGTCCCCCCTAGCCAGTTATAAACTGACAACTGCATAGCTGCCGTGCAGAGCATTCACAGTGGTTATTTTACCAATGGTGTGCTCTTTGAGCCTCAGTTTCCACCTGGCAAAGTGAGGCCAACTATTGAACTTTTTCAGATGTGTCCTGAGACAGCTGTTGTGAAAGTGCTGGGCAAAGGTCAGATGGTAATGCTTCATTACAAAGAATGCCAGCCCAGGAATACCAAAACTAGTTTTAATTTGTCCAAAAGTCACACTGAGTGATGTAAAAACTGTTTCTGGGAGGGAGACCCAGAGAAAGTCCATGATGCACAGGGGCAGGGGGTCTCTAGAAGTTCTCCAGCAAGCCCAGGATACGCTTTTGTTCATTTTCTCGGAACTCCGGGCTGCGGCCATCCCCGATGTTCTCTGCATACTCTGAGAAGACAAAGACAGGGTTAGGGATGAATCCACGGCATGGGGGACCATTGTGGCTAAATCCCAGCTCCCACGGAACCTCATGCTGCTCTAATGGTGCCATCAGTCCCCACAGTGGCAGTGTGGCCAGACTCCTCAGTTTAAGGTCCTTAGTGAAAAGGGCCCAACCTACCTTTGGTGCTCATATTCCTCTCCTCGCTACATCTTTTACTCATTTATTCACTCAGCACATATATATACCAGATACTTACCATGGACAGGCACTTGTCTAGGTTAGGGGTTCTCAGAGTGCAGACACCGATCATCAACATCAGCGTCAGCAGGAATTTGTTGGGAATGCAAGTTCTCAGGCTGCACCCCAGACCTACTTAAGAGGAAACTATGAAGGTGGGGCCCAGCTCTTATGTGTGTTAACAAGTCTTCCAGGTGATTCTGATGTATGCTCAAGTTTGGGAACCACTATTGGAGGCACTGAGGATAAAATAATGACCAAAATAGATGAAAATTTTTACTCTCATAGAGCCTAAATTCTAGTGGGAAACGAACCAAAGAGAAAATAAATATACCGAGTGGTTGCTAGAGGTCTCACTGAGTAGGGGATATGTGCTTAAAGACCCGAAGGGAATGAATATATGAATATCTGAGAGTGGGTGGCAGAAAAGGTCTGCTGGAGCAGATGCTCTGAGAAGGGTCCATTTGAGGGTTAGCAAGGAGGTCAGTGTGGCCAGAGTCCAGAGCAAGGGGAGGAGGCAGATGCACACATCATGCAGGCCTTGTGGGCCATTCTAAGGACTTTGAGCTTTCTTCTGAGATGAGAAGCTATAGGAGAGTTTTGAGAAGAGGAGTGCCATGATATGACTTTTAACTGGACCACTCAAGTTGCTGTGTGGAAGATATCCTGAAAGGAGCAAAGGCAAATGCAAGGAGGTATGATTTTATGGTGGCATGGACCAGAGAGGTAATGGCAGAGGTACAAGATGGATTCTGGATATATTCTGAAGGTGGATGGGAGTGAAAGAGATGTGCATATTGAAATCACCAAGAAATATGACAGTTATGTTGGAGAAGGTGACAGTGAGCGTTGAATTCCTTCAAGGAAAGAGGGGGAACAGGTGCCTGCATAAACAGAGGGGCTGTGGGTGGTATGTTCGACAGATGTGAGATTCAAGCAGCAGTGTTTTCAGAGAGGATGGGCAGGAGGTGTCCTTGAGGAGCATGGAAGATGCCTGCTCTGTCTCCAGTGGTAGGAAGAACATGGAAGAGAAAATAGAGACTACTTGAGAAGACTACAAGAGAGAGCCAGAGCTCAGAGCAGGAAAATAAAGGCTGGTGAGGATACAGATGATGCTGATGACAGAAGATCGGCAAAGGACACAATTGAAGAGTTTTAAGGTGGGTAACCATATGTTCTTATTTGCCCAAGACAGCCCCAATTTGCCCCGTTATGCCAGCACCAGCACAATAATTAATAATGCTCCATTTTATTCTCAAAAGGGTCTTGGTATAGACCAAAAAATTATGTAGTCACCCTGGTTTTAGGCAATGGAGAGGAGTGGGATGTGGTGGTGGAAATGATGTAGAACTTAGGGATTAGAGTCTAGGGTATGAGGGATATCAGGGGGTTTTGAGCTTCTTGTGGTGATTCAACTCCTCATTGTCCGCTGATCATCCTCTGCCCTTTCCCAAAGAGAGGAGATGGTGAACACTGTGGAGTGTGTTTGATGTTGTCTCTGCCTTACAATCCTAAGTGACCTGGGCTGGTTCTCCCTCTGAAAACATAGGTTAAGTACCTAGCAAATAACAGCTGTTCAAGAAACTATTACAGGGAAGTGGACTTAGCCCAGTGGTTAGGGCGTCCGTCTACCACATGGGAGGTTTGCGGTTCAACCCCGGGCCTCCTTGACCCGTGTGCAGCTGGCCCATGTGCAGTGCTGATGTGCGCAAGGAGTGCTGTGCCCCGCAGGGGTGTCCCCTGTGGAGGGGAGCCCCACACGCAAGGAGTGCGCCCGGTAAGGAGAGCTGCCCAGAGCGAAAGAAAGTGCAGCCTGCCCAGGAGTGGTGCCGCACACATGGAGAGCTGACACAGCAAGATGACGCAAGATAAAGAGACACAGATTCCTGTGCCGCTGACAACAACAGAAGAGGACAAAGAAGAACACCCAGCAAAATGGATACAGAGAACAGACAACTGGGGGGGGGGGGGGGAAGAGAAAGAAATAAAAATAAATCTTAAAAAAAAAAAAAAAAAAAGAAACTATTACAATTCCTGGTTTATGGAACTATACTACCCAAACAGTGAACCCTAAGTTAAACCATGGGCTTTAATTAATAGCACACTTATTAAAAATGTGCTATCATCAATTGTAACAAATGTTCCACACCAACACAAGATGTTGGTGGTGGGGCGGTATATGGGAATCCTGTATTTTATGCCTGATTGTTCTGTAAACCCATATCTTTTCTGATAAACGGGGAAAAATATAAAGAAATAGTATTCCCTCCTTGATCATCTTTTGCTCAGATCAGCAGTGTCACTTTCGGAAATCCCATATACCCTTCAAAGTCCATCTGAAAAGGCACCTTCTCTGTGAAACATCCCCCTGGTCACCTATTAGTCCTGCTCTTGTCCTCAGGCCATTTTGTCTCCACCACAGTTGGGCCTGACTTCCAGACCATCTTTTACTTGTCTTTGTTCCCCCTAGAGAATGGAAGTTTCATGAAGGTAGGGGCTTTGTCTTACTCTGGCTAACTTCCTAGCAGAGCCTGGTCCTGAGCCAACTATCAGTCTGGCCTAGTAAATAAGCTCTCACAGCTGCTGACCAGGATGGCTGCTTGCATTTCTATGCCTGGTCCTTTATTTGGCCTGGTTTGAGAAAGAACAGTAGAGAGAATTCTCTGGTAAGAGGCTTATGTGTAATAAAACATTTGCTGATCCAGATTGGACAAAAACCGAGGAGAGTGAAGAAAGTGTGCAAACTAACCCACTACCCCACCCCCACACTGGGGAAATAATTTTGCTTCTACCACGTCTACATTTTCCCTCCTTCCTCTTTATTGCTTTGGACATGTGCTGGAAAATGGGATTTGGGATTCAGACATGTGCCAGCTGTGTGTCTCCCCCTGGAAATCATCCTGTTCTGTTAGGCCCATCCATCACCTCCAATAGCAAATGGTTGTGATGGCTCCTATTAAGACACCTTAAAGAGAGGGCTGGGGTGACTAGAGAATAGGAACTGATTTGCAGGAGAAGGCTGTGGGGCTGTATGTAAGTGGTATCTCTTACTCACATGTGAACGATATAGTAGCTGCCCCAGGAGAGAGAGAAATGCACATTATAGCATTTAATACCCCCAGAGGCATGGTCTGGAAGCAAGAGTCTTAATGGATTGAACTAACACTTTGCTCTCCTAATGTATTCTCAGACCCAGGGGGGAGGGAATGAAGAAACAGTCTGATCCTTTGGGGCAGTGATTTTCCAACAGAAAAGGCAGCTTCCCTGGAGGGACCTAATCTCTTTACAGGGACACACAAAATAGAGGGAAACCAAAGCCTGGATCAATCCCATTGCTGAATCCCCTTTGCCAAGGCCTTAGAAACACATCTACTACTATACACAGAGAATCCATCCTATGAGAAATCTCCTCCACCACTCCATCTGTGGGGAAGGAGTATAAAAATTCAGGTTACTTGTATTCTGGAAATGGGACGTCAGGCTTCTATAAGGGCAGTTAGTGTAATTTGAAAAAGAGGCTGTTCTACACATAGTGGAATGGGAACTCACATGTCCTGAACAATGATTATATGCCAGGCATTTATATATGCCATTGCATTTAATCCCAAAAGCAATCCTATGAGGTAAAGAACATTAATAGATGAGGAAACTATGGCTTATTAGGGGAGTTAAGCAACTTGCACAAGTCTAGAATGCAGCAGAGCTAGAATCCAAACCCCAGAACATATATGAGCTGTGAAAAAGGCTTGAAAAAAACCATTAACGGTGGGGTTGGTCCCAAAGTGACATCCTCTTACCCAAGCAATCTCCTACCCTGCCTGCACCTTATCCTCTGGGAAAAAACTCCTATTCAGTGAGCATTTCAAAGTGGCCCAGGCCCAGAAGGGCTTCTGGCTACAAAGTCCTCATAAAAGGTAAGACTCTAGAGTGAATGTCTTATGGTAAAGTCTTCAGTAGCCAAAGCACACAGATGTGGGGTGGGCTGTCTTAAGGCCACATTCTATCAGGTCACCAAATAGTAGAACTGGTAGGGCTCTCAGAAGTATACTACAACCCTGAGGAGGCAGGTGACAGGCCAGGACCCCACAGCGAGCCAGCCATGGAACCAGGCCCAGAACTCACATCTTCGGGGCTGATGTGGTGCTCCTTACACTGCCCCTGGTAGTCTAACTGTGCGCCTCACCTCCCGCCTTACATTCCTTGCTCCTACCTACTCATCCTTTGTTTCCAGAGTAGAATCTTATTTGGAGCAAATATTGGTGGTACCAGCTACTTCTGGTTATTATAGCTGCTGCAGCGGTTTATAAATATTGAGCAGATTCCTCCCAGAGGTCTTGGGAAAGAGTTCTCTTGCTGGGTGTGTGTGTGTGTGTGTATGTATGTATATGTGTGTGGATAAGAGAGGAGAGAATGCAGGGAGAGGGGCTAAATGGGGGGGGAGGGGGGAAGAGAGACGAGGAGAGGGGAAAGAGGGGAAGAGGATGAACCAGTTGGAGGATGAAAAAGATGGTATTCATATCGACTCCCTTCTCTACTTCACCAGCATTTTCAAATGCTCTTATAATAAAGGCTTTGATGGAGCTCAAAAACAAGCAGAAGTGCTGAATGCATAAATATTAAAGCAAACTTTAGACAGAAGGTTTACTATTCAGACATGGAATACAAGCTGTTCTGGTTATGTTAAGAAGAGAGGGAGTGGGGCACTGAGGCCAGTGAATGGGTAGAACTCTTTCAGAGTAGAGACTTAGACTGTGCTCACAAACCAGGTGCAGACACCTGTACCTTAAACTCTACATGCCCACCCTTTAAAAGAGGGAAGAGGGAGAAGAAGAGAAATGCCAATATTTTCACACCCAAAACCCTTCAAGACAGAAATAACCACAAAACAGAAACTGGGAAAGGAAAATCCTTCAGGTCTAATATACTTTAATGTCAACAATGAACTTAGAAGGGCTAAACGTTACAGTGCTCCAGGAAGAGAAAGTTCTGCTAGGGCTATGGGATATAACTTCATCAGGGATATCATTAAAATAAAACCCACTTAAAGGAAAAGCAACCAACTTTCCAGCCTATTTAGCAAGGTCATGATCCCCAAGTCCTGAAGACATTTTAGTTGGTTGGGAAAGCACCTACCAATACCCATTCAAGCCCTGATGAATCTGGTCTGGATGCTGATCCACAGGCTTTCCTGCCTTTATCTGAGTTTGGCTGCTGTCAGCTCCAGGTAAAAGAATTAGGTCAAGGAAGGGAAGGAAGGAAACTTCATTTACTAGTACCAGGCCCTTAATTGCATTTCAGCCTTAGAGGCTTTCTGAAGGGGGCAGTATTTAGTTTAGGCTTGCTTTTCACAGAGGAGAAAACTAAGGCTTAAACATTTTATCTACTACCTTTCCCAGAGTTACAGAGATCCAGAATTTATACTGGTCTGGGCATCTTGGTTCTTTCACTCACTAGCTGGGTTAGCTTGGACAATTATAACAATAAAGGGAGCTAATGTTTACCAAACACTTATTATGTGTCAGGCAATATGTAAGTATTTTACGTACCTACAGCAACCTTTTGAGACAGGTTATTCCTCATCAAATAGATGAAGGAACTAAAGCTCAGAGGGAAAGGAGCTTGCCCAAGGCAGATAGAAAGAAAGTGACAGAACTTGGATTTGAACCTAGGCAGCCTTGTGGCAGACTGCATAATCTTAACCCTTGGCTTTCTATAACCTTTCTGAGCCTCCATTTCTTTATACATAAAGAGGGGATAATAATGAGAATTTTGAGTAAGAGGAGATAATGTGTAAAATATCTCAGCAGAGTGCCTGGTATATATTGGTTCTCAAAGAGTAGTTCTTTCCAGCTCTCTTTTGTACACTATTGCCTACCCAAGCTAGTAATTCTGGAGAGCCCCCTTGGGCGAACTGGGTGCAAGGCTCAGGGAGCAGTAATTCCAAGGCAAATTTTACATCCTGTTGAAACATCCAGAGATGTCCCTAAGATGCCTCTGAGTTCTGTCAAGGCAATTGGCTACAGGGTTAATTAACACAGGCCTCTCTCAAGGATCCTTTCTTGTCTCCAAATACCCCATGACCACAGCAGCTATGACCTGGTGCAAGTCACACAGGAACCAATATGTCATCAAAAGATAAATCCTATCAGCTTCTGCAGCTTTAAAAACGCAGAGGGAAAGCTCAGGTTACCAAGTGCGCCAAATCAATATGGAAATACATGTTTATGAGCTTCTAAGAGGATATTTCAAGCAAATTAAAGGGCCATGGGCCAATTTCTGAAAGCATTTTGAAATCTTTGGCTCATTCTTTTCACCCATCAGTGAAAAGAATTTAGAGTCAGTAATCCTCTAAGCTTTCCTCTGCAAAACAGCCCTGCTATTGTGCAATAGCCTTAGCTGCTCCCAAGCATCTGGGTGGCCTTCTGACAACTTTCACAGGAAAGCTTTCACAGGACTAAAGTATTTAAGTGACTCCCCAGGGATATCCATTGTAACCACTGGCACAGGTATGTATAATATGAACTATTTTCGGGCCACAATTCCTATGCCACATCCAAGGAGATGACCACCCAACTATGGACATTCACATCTGCTCATGGAAATCCTCATGCTTCAAGAAGCCACCTCCTCTGCACAGCCTTCCTGGAACTTCAACTTCTTTTAGTCCCTAGCAGAATTAACTGTGCCTTTTTCACCCCCACTGTATTGTCATGTCTTAGCATTAATTTTATTCTGCTTTGTATGATGGGTGAGTCACTACACCTCAATAGAACTGTATGCCCCTTGAGGAGAGGACCTTCCAAATGTCTCATTCATCTTAGAAGCCCACCCAGCACCCTGTTGGAGCCAAGTGGGTACTCTATAAAGTTAGTTGCCCTGAATACTCTTTTCTTATTTAAAAGTCTATAACAGTGTTATCTGATAGAGCTTCCCTTTCTGCAAGATGGAAGCACTGCCTGAGATCCAGTTTCTAACATTACTAGTGACTTGGGTGATGCCACTTAATCCCAGCAAGTCTCAATTTCATTATCTGCAAAATGGAGATTATAATCCTGCTTTCTAGGGTTGCTGTGAGGACCAGAAATCATGTGCTTTAAAATTGTGGCAGAGGAAGTTGCTCATTAAGTGACTGCTCTACTTACTGTGGTACTGTTTTTTTTAGGGACAGCACAAAGAAGCCTGAAGCACCACCTTAGCACCTCCAATGAACCTTAACTGAGGCCCTCCTCTAGACCTGTGATGGGGTCAGGCACCAGAAAGAGGAAAGACAGGAAGACTATCTCTGGTCGTGAGGAGCACACAGTCTGATCTGCCCTTCTCTAGCAGCTGGTAAGATACGCATGGACCATCACTCCTTTGAGCCCTTTGTGGGCTCGATAGTGCTCATGTCCAGAACTGCTGCCAGTTCCAGGGAAGGCTGGACTTTCAGAGCGCCGAGTAAGCAGTCTGCAGAAAGAAGGACTTTAATGAGCCATCAATTATTCCCAGCTCTCTTGGCACCCCGAAAAGAAAAGGGGGGAGGAGAATCATGAGAAAGGGGACAGAAAATAAAGGGAAAAATCCCCCGCTGGGCTTGCCTCATCAGCGTTTTCCTGAGACCTCAAGGGATATATCAACTGTCATCCTGCCAGTGAAACTTAGGAAATATGTAGGCCATTAAAAAAAAAAAAAAAAAAAAAAGCTTGCATCTAATTAGTACGTTAAAGGAGAAAAAAAAGGAAAAAAGGAAGCAACCCAAACTGAAAAACAAAATTAAAATCAGAGAAGACAGACTGAAGAGCAGGTTTTCTTTACGAGGCTTTGTTTTTACTTTTTTTTTTTTCGGGTGGAAGAAGGAGGAGAAGAGGAGAACCAGATGGGCTTTAAAAGATGGGGCCTGAGCAGAGGCTCAGCCTCCAAATCCCTGCTGTTGCCTCCCCCTTTGCCAACCACAACTCTGCACTACCACAACAGAGGCTCCCGAGGGCCCTTTTTGCACTGGTGTTTGGGAGCTGCTCAGAGACATGCCACACTGCACAAGCACGCCCTGCTCCGGTCCACACTGACATGGCAGATAGGCTTCCCCTGCACGTGGGTGTGAGTCAGTGAGGGGAAGACCAAGGAGAAAGGAGGTTGAGAACTCTTTATCATAACTTTTTACCTAGAAAGAACTTTTTTTTGGTCTTTTTGTAAAGCCAGTCATGTTGAAGGCCTCTTTGACATGGGCAGTTTCATCCAAATTCCTGGCTTCAGGTATCGGCTCCAAATTAAAGACTTAAAATTCCCCAAACTAGTATCTCTCTTGAGCTCTAATGCGAGTGTCTGATTGTCTGCTGGCCCACAAAGGAATGACCTTATCCCAAACTCGTTAAGTACCCAACAGAACTCAAGAACCCTGCCCAGCACCACCCCGATTTCAACCCACTGCTCCAACCTCCTGCATCCCTATTCTGCTCTGCTGATAGTGTCAGAGTCCTCACAAAGGCCACAGCTGTCCTGCCCTGCCTCTGGGCCTCTCCTTTTACTGCCTGGAATATGCCTTTCCCACTAAAGCCCCTCCTCTCAGACACCACTCCCATCCTGGGGAGGAGTAGCCTCGCCCTTCTCTGCAATTCCATGGTACGGTCTATGCCTCCATTACTGCCTCCTTACCACTCCCTTAGCACCTGTTCACAACTCTAAGGCAGCACTTATATCACATTGTAATTAGTTTCAAGTATCTCTCCCCACTAGATAGTGAATGCCTCAAGGACAGGGATTTCTCTTATTCTCCCATTCCCTAGGAGTTATTGGAGTTAGAGTAGTTATTGGAGCATGTATTTCATTTAGTTCTGAATTTTGATTGGTCATTTATACATCTTTATCCCCCAGACTACAAACTCCATGAAGGCAGGTGCCGTGTGACACCTTTGCAGCATGGTATATATATATAGCACTGTACCGAGCCTTGAGGAAAGCATCAGTAAACATTTGCTAAATTAAATTCACACAGGAGTAGGGTTTAATTCAACAACATTTAAAATATTTCTCGGGTTTACATGTGCTCAGTATTGCTCTAGGTGCTGAGCATATGTGGTCAACAAGACAGACAATATTCCTGCCATGGAGCTTACATTTTATGTATGAGACTGACAAAATGAGTAAACAAACACATAAATAAAAAATAATTGTAGATTGTGATAAGGACTAGAAAGGAAATAAACAGGACGCTCTGATGGAGAATAACAGATGGAGAGAAGTGGATGGATTTAAGATTGAGTTTGAAAGCAGAACTGGAAGGATTGGTTGTGAAGGGTGATGGAGAGAGAACTGAAGAGCTGGACTTTGACCTGGAGGAATGGGTATGGCAGTAGGCACAGAGGAGGAGGGAAAGCATGCAGCATGGGAGAGGAACAAGAGCAGGTGGGAATGAATATAGCATCTTTACAGGACATTCACTTACTTGCTTGCTTACCTTCTTACTTTACCACATACTCATTCAACAAACACTTATTTAGCACATGATAAGGGGTATATATGGAAAACCCGCAACTAACATAGTTAATGGTGAAAGACTGAATGCTTTCCTTCTAAGATGAGGAACAAAACAAGATGTCCATTGTCAGCTATTCAACCTTGTACTGGAAGTTCTAGCCAGAACAATCAGGCAAGAAAAAAATAAAAGGCATCCAAATTGGAAAGGAAAAAGTAAAACTTTCCCTATTGGCAGACAACTTGATTCTATATATAGAAAATCCCAAAAGAGAAGAGGATGTGGCTCAACTGATAGAGTGTCTGCCTACCATACAGGAGGTCCAGAGTTCAAACCCAGGGCCTCATGGCCCGTGTGGTGAGCTGGTTCATGCACAGTGCTGCTGCACACAAGGAGTGCCATGCACGCGAGGGTGTCCCCCATGTATGGGAGTCCCACGCGCAATGAGTGCGCTCTGCAAGGAGAGCCACCCTGCGCGAAAAAAGCACAGCCCACCCAGGAGGGGCGCCACACACACACAGAGCTGACACAGTAAGATGACACAACAAAAAGAGACAGATTCCCGTGCTGCCTGACGAGAATGCAAGGAGACATAGAAGAACACACAGCGTATAGACACAAGACAGCAGACAATGGGGGTAAGGGGAGAAGGGGAAAGAAATAAAATAAATCTTTTTTAAAAAAAAGAGAAAATCCCAAAAAATTTGCAACAAAGCTACTGGGACTAATAAATGAATTCAACAAAATGGTGGGGTACAATATCAACATCCCCAAATCACTATGTTTCTATATACTAGTAACGAACAATCTAAAGAAGAAATCAAGAAAAAAGTTCCACTTACAATAGTGACTAAAAGAATCATATATCTAGGAATAAATCTAAGCAAGGGTGCAAAGGACTTGGAAACTGTAAGACATTGTAATCAAAGAAGACCTAAATAAATGGAAGGATACTCTGTGTTCATGAACTAGAAGACTAAATATTGTCAAAATGTCAATTCTACCCAAAGCAAATGACAGATTCAACTCAATCCCAATGAAAATTCCAACAGTCTTCTTTACAGAAATGGAAAAGCCAATCATCAAATTTATATGGAAAGGTAAGGGACCCTGAATAACCAAAGTCATCCTGAAAAAGAACTAAGCTGGAGGACACACACTTCTCGATCTTAAAACTTACTACAAAGTCATGGTAATTTTCAACAAATGGTGCTGGGTAAACTGGATGTCCATATTCAAGAGAACGAAGGCGAACCCCTACCTCACACCATATACAAAAATCAACTCCAGCCTCTAAGAGCCTGCTCAGTGCCAACTCTTTTACAAGGCTTCCCACAGGATTTCAGCTATGCTTCACCTATAATGATGTTGATGATAATTATCATAATATTTCATGGTACTCATAATAACTAATATTTACTGAGAATTTAAGAAGAGACAGACACTCTACACATATCAACTCATTTAATCGGCTCAGCCATTCTATCAGGTCATAGAACAACTAGGTATGTTGCCTTGAGGTTAACTCAGTAAGTAGCAGAGCCAGGATTCAAATTCGGGAGTCCATATTTTTAACTTCTCTTCACTTTATAATGTGTATCATTTATCTTCATATTTCATCTCCCACTTATAACAGGAGCTATAAACAACTTGAAGGCAAACCCTCTGAGTAAATCTACCCTTATTTCTCATGTTATAAATGGACAGATGAAGGACCAGAGAAGGGAAATTATTTGCCTGCAATTACCTGGTCCACCTTGACCATCTGAACTTAGCATCATCAGTACCTTAAAGTCTGGTACTGACCTCAAACTATGCCATGTATGTTAGTCTATGTTCCCCAAATAGTTAGTTCTTAAGTGGCCTGAAGGTAGAGCTGCATCAAAGAGCCCAACACAATGCCCTGTCTCTTGACTGGGGACTTGCTCACCAACTGAAGGTCTCTGGAGTCACTCTGGCTGGTCTGGTGCAACAAAGGTTCCACAGCATTTGAAGGGGCTCCTTTGGGCAGGTAAGGGAAGGCTCACACTTACTGAGCACTTATGTGCCAAGCACCAGACTGTATTATCTCATTTAATCTCAACAAAATTCCTTTTAGGTAAACAACTTGTGATGATACTTACACAGCTGATGGCAGGTACAGTTAGTGCTGGAAGGTCAGCACACTCTTTCTACTATACCACATTGCCTCAAATTCACTTTTGTCTAGCTTGTACAATACCAGCTATTTCTTTTCACTTCCTTGTTTTATTCCCCCTCAGAAAGCAATTTCCTTCCACTTAGATGCATATTGGAACTGAATTTTTTGTTGTTTTTTTGTACCCTTCCCCACTGCTTTTAAAATTTTTTAACAAATATTTTTAGGCCTCAGTACTTCTTGTTTGTTTAAAAAACTTTAAATTCTTTAGGGTCAGAGGCAGAGAACAACTAGGTTAAACTCTGGTATTCTAATAAAGATGACATGGATACTCAGTGAACTGGACAAGACACTTAAGCTTTTAGAGCACAGAATGCTATGCACAAATACTAGGAATACTGCTTGAGACACATTCAGAAAAATAAGTATATAATTCTCTGGAGCCCCAGACACAAGCAATATCCAACTCACCCTTAATGATGTGTCTGACAATTTTGATGGAGCTTCCTCGCATGTTTAGGATCTGGTGAACCCTCTGACGAATCTAATAAGGAAGGGAGAGTTGGGGAATGAAAGAAAAAGGATCATTTGGGCTGGCAGACACCAGAATACATCTTATTACAAGTATTCACCCCATTCTCATCCCTGAAACAGAGGGCTCATATGGAGTGAAAGAATTCAAGGAGAGGGTAGACACTTTTTCCCTCGACAGTCTCTACCTAAGTCAGTGGCAAGAAAGGAGGCAGGGATGGACAGGTCCATCCAGGGCAGGGTAGGATTCCTCCTACCTGGGGTACATTGGCATTGCAGATTTCAGCCATGATGTAGCAGATGTGTTGGAGAACAAAGAGCCCTGCATCCAAGCGCCGGAGGTAGAACTCATCCTCGATGTCATTGTCTATGATTTCTCCACGACGGACCATATCCTGGAAACAAATGAACATACGAAAAAATTAATAAAAGCTGGGAGGTGAGTGGAGGAGGAAAGAAGCCTGTTCTATAACACACAAAGGAAGAGCAACAACAGCATAAAATGACCCAACCTTGATTTGTCATCTTGTTCTCTCATTATTCTCAAGTATCTTTCTCATTTTCTTCATTATTAATGGACTACAGAGACCCCAGGAGTTAAGCTTAAAGACCGTATTTTTCTCTACAATGAGTTAGGGTCAGAATGATCTCATTCACATATTCAAAATAGAAAATAAGCTGAAGGTACATAACTCTAAGTTATTTATCTGCTTCCACTAATTCTTTCCTTTTTGTTTCAGGCCTCCAAAAATAACCTCTCCACAGGATATATTTCCAAATAAGTTAAACATAGGGAAGAAATGTCCCCTTTCTCTACAACCCTGTTTCAATACATTGGTGAAACTGATGGCACAGGCACTCAACTTGTATACACTTGTCCCTTCTGGCTTACATTTTGGCAGTTGCAAAATGCTGCCAACTTTCCAATGCATTTTATAAGTCCAATGCTCCTCTAGGACAAAGCTCTAATAAGCGATGAGAGGCTCTTGCCTAAACCTTCATAACCCCAGGCCTGTCAGACTTAATGTCCCCACAGCTATTCCTCTCTAGTGGATTAGGAAAAAAAAAATTTTTTACTGAGATATTCATACGCCATATAATTCACCCATTTACAGTGTACAATTTAATGGTTTTTAGTATATTCAGAGTTGTGCCAACACCACCACAATCAATTTTAGAACATTTTTATTACCCCCAAAAGAAACCCCATCTAGTGGATTCTTAATACCCCTGTTAAGACAGCTCTTCTCACCAGCTTAGGAGCCTTACTGCCTTCCCTCCTAGGGATTCTGGGAGTATCTTTCAAGTCCACCCTATTTCTAAGTTACTGATTACCTCAAGACAGCTTCTTATCTGAGGCTAGCAATTGCTCCTTTCCAAAATTCCTGACAGTACCCTTGACAAGCCACTCCATAACACACTCATTTCAGTCATCATCAGCTCCCATCATCAGTTTCCATAGCCTTACTTTTATGAGGATGAACTGAGAGGGCTTTGTGAAGGCAGGGACTGAATTTTACTTGTCTTCATATCCCCAGCTCAGTAAACATTTATGCAGTAGATGAGAGAATAAACACTCTGTTTTGGACTGTGAGTTCTCAAGAGTGAGAACTGGGCAAGGGACTCATTCTGCACAACTAGCAGACTGGTCTAAGACAGGGGTCCTTAACACCTGCTTTTGATGACAACAATCCATTTCTTAAAGCTGCCAGTAGTTTTATGGCTATGGCTCCCTCTAACAACTCAGGTATCTGTCAATGACAGAAGCCCTTGGGACCATGCTTTCCACTCTCCCAAACTGGAAAGACTTACCATTGTGGTCATCAATCTGCAACACAAAGCCCTCAGAGACTATTGAGAGGCAGATAATGTACTTTATTATTTGCCCAGGGGGCCAGCCTGTAGCAATACAAGGCTACTTTTCATCTCACTCCTAAAGGTTTCCATCTGAGGCAAAAGAGGGCTATAGAATGCCTGGCCCTGCACTGTCTGGCAAATCACCATCATTAATTCCCAGCTTCATTTTGTAGCAAATTCCTTGGTAATCTGGTAATAGTGTTAATTTCCACTAGGTAGTCATGGAGCACTGGTCTAATGTCCAAGGTGTTTAAAAATAGAAGGGCCTCTTTAGTTTCTCATTTACTCATAACCGTGACTTCCTGCTCCAAAACCCCTAATGTTCAGCAGCTGGGGGCACAGGAAGGAAAATTACTCCTGACTTTCATTCATGCAAAAAACATTTGTTATTAATATTTTACATTTCTATAATAATATAGAATTTAAAGAGTTTTTTCATTCATAGGATCCTTACTACCAATTTTAATGAGGGCAGGGCAGGGCTTATTAATCCCATTGTACAAATCAGAACCCAAGGTACATAGAGGTTCAGTAAGTTGCTCATAATCATGTAGTTAGCAGTTACTAAGACTATGAATTCCCTGTCTGATTTATCTCTGGTGTGGAAATGAAAAACTTTGAGTGGAGTGCTCAGAACCACCGCCCTACTAAATGCCTAACACCATTCTAAGCACTGCCTTGAGGCAGAAAGGAAGGAAAGTGGAGGTAAGGGGAAGCCCTGGTCTTAGACACTGGGGAACTGACTGTGTGGGGAGGTCACAGAGACCAAGGTAACAACCAGAAAGTAAAGGGATATGATATACCCACAAGCTGGTTAAGATGTTAGGGTATCCTAGAAGAAGTGATGTGTGGGTAAGGTTTCAAGACTTAACATGGGCAATGACAGTGGAATGAATGCCTTAAAGGATGGCCCTTCCATTGTCTGAGGTCTTACATAAAATGCCTTATGCTAGTCATACTCTCTGCTCACTTTTCCTTCACACACATAGCAAAACTAGGCCTGCTTTCCCTTTTCTGGCCTCCTTATTTTTGCTCATGGAGTCGGTACTTTCCCCAACCCATAATCTCTATCATAATATATTTAAGGGCTAACATGTGATGTTTCTTACAAAACTTTTCCTGAGACCCACAAGCAGGCATGATTTTTCAGTCCTTAGAACCCCCAAACCCTGAATTTATACCTCTTTTATGGTACTTCCCATGTCCTGCATTGTAAGAGTTATTACATGTGTGCCTCTTTCCTGTGCAGGTTCCTTGAAAGCAAACATTGAGTTTTACTCATCTTTGTACTCTAGAAAGCACAATGCATGGTGCTTTTTGCTTAGTAGGATCTCAGAAAGAATGTGTCAAACAGAATTGAAAATAAGCAGGGAGAGGTTTAGAGTTGTTTAATGAGCTAAGATTCATGTGATTGGGGTAGAAGGAGAAACATCAGGAAATGGTGAGACAGTCTTGGAGGGCTACATGGTGCGAGGTTTGAATGCTGGACAGAAGTTAGACATGGTGGGATGCAGACAGTCAACACTATGTAGGAAAACGTCATGAACAAGAATATGCAAACAGGTGTGTGATAGGTATAATGGTTTACAAGACTGAGAGACAGGAAGAGGGCAGAGTTGTGAGACCAAAGCATTAGCCAATATAACAAGTAGATCAGATGGAGAGAGGACAAGAGAAGAGAGAAGATGACAGGAGATGAGATAAGTACTTCAGAAGCTGCAAATGTGGGGCACTCATCCATGCATCCAATAAAATTTTCCTGGACACCTAATGATGTGCCAGGTATAGAGTAATGTGTTGGGGGAAGGAAAGATAAATACAGGGAAGTGGATTTGGCCCAATGGATAGGGTGTCTGCCTACCACATGGGGGGGTCCAAGGTTCAAACCCAGGGCCTCCTGACCCATGTGATGAGCTAGTCCACGTGCAGTGCTGATGCGTGCAAGGAGTATCCCCTGCTTGGGGAGCCCCACGTGCAAGGAGTGCGCCCCATAAGGAGAGCGCCCCATAAGGAGAGCTGCTCAGCGCGAAAAAAGTGCAGCCTACCCAGGAATGGTGCTGCACACACGGAGAGCTGACGCAGCAAGATGACACAACAAAGAGAGACACAGATTCCTGGTGCCGCTGACAAGAATACAAGCAGACACAGAAGAACACAAAGCGAATGGACAGAGAGAGCAGACAATGGGGGTGGAGGGGAAGGGGAGAGAAATTTTTAAAAATCTAAAAAAAAAAAAAACAAAAACAACAATCCATATAATCAAGGAGCTTATGGTTTAATAAGGTTAACAAAAATGAACAAGTAATTTTTTAAAAAAATGTAATAGTGGTTATTATAAATGACCTTTCAAGCTGAACACAGTGCTGTGGGAAGAAGGATAGAGTAAGAATTTCTGGGGGATGTCTGGAGAGTTCAAAGGAAATGTAATGTTTGAGCTGGATTTTGAAGGAGTTTGACAAGCTGGAAAGGACAGTTCAAGCAGAAGGAATAAAGGTATAGATAAAGGTATAAAAAAGTCAGTTTGGTTAGTGTGGGAGAGGACAGCAGTGGGATATCAGTATCACTATTAAAGAGAAAGATTAGGAAGGAGTAAGGGGATGTTTTAAAAATTAGATTTCAGCTATGGGTGGGTCATATATATTTCTAAAAATTTCTTATTTTTGGTTTATTTCTATACACTAGCCATTTTGTGAGGTAGTCTGAATAACCACCACCCCTACGAGCACCTACCCACCTAAGAGGAACAGCTGGTATTTAATGAGGGCTTCTTATGAGTCAGGCATAGTGCTAAATGCTTTATGTATACTAATTCCTTTACTTCTCAAATAATATTGGGAGGCTGGTATTATTACCCATCCCTCCCTCCCCCAATTTTAGATAAGGAAACTGGCTTAGGAAGGGTAACCTCCCAAAGGCTAAAGGGAGCAGAACTAGGATTCAAAGCCAGGTCTGTGTAGCTCTTTTCATACCACCATATTTTTATAGTCATAGATTTTAGAGTTGTCTGTAGAACTAAGGAAGATGGAAAACAAGAGTTGTAGAGAGGCTCAAGAATGGAGCTTAGCTAAATTAATTTTCTCCAATTAGGTCAGAAGTACCCCTAATGATTTTTACTTTTTCATACTCTTCTCTACAATCTGGTCTTCTTTTAACCAGACAGACACATGTTGCAACCTCTGTTTCTCAAATTATTGCCACCTAGAAAGGACAGACCTAAGAGGGCAATGCCAAACCCAAACCCATTTCCCCCTCTTTCCTCAGAACTTCAAGACTCTGACAACATTCAATTCAACATTCTACTTTTAGACATATGGCCACATGATCTGAAAGTGAAAATTTTAAAACGTAGATCTGAGAGACGACTACAGCTCATCTCCAAGAAAGGCATCACCATTGCTGCATTGAACATGCACAAAGATGAGACAGAAACTGGCTTCTGAAGACAAAGTTTCAAAGCCCTGACAGTTTCAGAGGCATCGCAGCAACCAGCATGCAGAGAAGCTGACTGCTGTCAGGATAGCACCTTCTAGCCGATTACAACTCTGTGGCATGGAATATTTACTGCTGAATGGATGGATTCAGGGAAGTTGAACACAAACGTGTAGTCAGTGTTTAAGGGGAAATTAAAAACAGCAGGATGATTACATATCATCTGATGGAAAATATAGAAGGAAGACAATTTGGGCACAGTTCTTGAGGTACATCTTCTTAAGTCTTGGTCTGTTTAAAAAGAAGTAGGACAGCCTATCCCTTTCACTCTCTACTCCTCACCTTCCCAGCCCTGTCTGTCTACATAAGGACAACATATTATATGAGTACTGTTGGTCACAAGGCAGAAACACCAGAGTGCTGAATGCTGCCAATAACAGGAATCAATTTCCTTTCTCCATTTCTGCACATTCAAACCGCAGCCACCCTTTTAAGGCCCAGCTGAAATACTACTTTCTAAAACTATATCATCTCCTCAGAATGACAGTCATCTCTCCCTTCTAGAGCTGCTTATCTATAATGTACCCATGGTACCTGTTGCTTTCTCTTGCGTGTTCTGGCTGCGGATTAGTCTCATTTCCCTCCCAAGTTAGCAAATCCCTTAAGGGTGGACTCTGCTTCAGTGATCTGAGGAAGCATTCAGTAAATGTCTGATGAATGAATGGATTAACGAATTTCTACTTCCTTTCCTGAGTTTCCAAGATACCAAATCAAAACCTGATCTTTTTTTAAAAAAGATTTATTTATTTAATTTCTCTCCCCTTTCCCCCCATCCCAGTTGTCTGTTCTCTGTGTCTATCTGTTGCGCCACTCTTGGGCAGGCTGCACTTTCTTTTGTGCTGGGCAGCTCTCCTTACAGGGCGCATTCCTTGCGTGTGGGGCTCCCCTACATGGGGACACTCCTGCATGGCAGGGCACTCCTTGCAAGCATCAGCACTGCGCATGGACCAGCTCCACACGGCTCAAGGAGGCCTGGGGTTTGAACTGTGAACCTCCCATGTGGTAGACGGACGCCCTAACCACTGGGCCAAGTCCACTTCCCAAAACCTGATCTTGAAGATAAGGTTTAATATGGTTCCTTGGATATCTATGTTTGAAGTACAACTAGACATCTGAAAGAACTTCTGTGGGTGCCTGAAACCCTGAAAAGGCTATCAGCACACCTCATGATCGTCTGGCTGGGATATGGTTTTTGGAGAATAGAAAAGAAATATAAAGTCTAGGAATTAAAAAAACACACAAAATTCTTCACGGGTCTGTTGCTACCCCATTCCTTCCCCCCCCAGTGAAAGAGGCCAAATGAACTAAAGGAGTGTGATCTAGAGTACTCCAAAGGTTATGCATTAGTAATATAAAAGTGGACTTGTTTCACCAGTGGTAGGAAAGAAGTGACCTAAATGACCAATGAGACACATTCAAATGTGATTAGACAACAAAGAGTGAAGTCAGCTGGCCCATGCAGAGAGCAAACCTACAGTCCACCTTCCTCAGGGGATGGGTACTGAACCAAAAGGCCACAAATAACCCATTTTAAAGAAGGTACGCGACCTCCAATCAGCTTCCTCCCTCTCAGCAACTGTTGATAGTGCAAAAAACATTTAGGTTAACTGGATATTGGGGACTTTTCTGAACTATGATATACAAATTCTATAAACCAGTTCTTCTGCCAAGGGGGGACAGAATGCTAGGCAAATAGGACTATGTTGGAAAAAGGCTGTGAAGCTGAGTTGGGGCTTAGTGGGAAAGAGCACTGAAATCAACTTGCAATATATGCACTGATTATAGGACAGGGTAATGGCAGTGTGCTTATGTTTGACTTCTCTGATCTGGTGCTCTTGAAGGTTCTTTATATCTTTGATAATCTGTGGCAAAACTAGGACCAAAGCATTTCTCTAACCAGATGTAATGGATTTTTTCTTAAATATGTGTATATGGATGGATTTAGGTGGTTGACCTATGGCTACTAGAGGAGAGAGCCACTGTGAGAAATCTCTCATGCTGAAGGCACGCATCAACACCTAATTGGACACGATGGTCAGCCCCGACAACTAGTTCATCCTTTCATCAATAAATTAAACATCCGTGTGATAGAGAGACAACTCCTGAATCTGCTGTTATATTAGACAAGCCATTTTAAAATAATTTAGGCATGTAAATCAAGTGCACTTCAAATGGGAATATGATTAATAGGGAACTAAAGAGAAATTCCAAGAATCCAGTAATCTCCTTAAGTGTTGTAAACATATTTCACTTTACAAAATTTTAGAGTGAAAATCACTATATATGCTAAATTGTATTTGAAATGAGACAGGAGAGTTAAGATTTAGAGGATATCTTTAATTCATTCAACTATCACCTTTGAAATGAGTGAAGGTGACTGCCTTCTTTGTGAAGCAATGACAATACAACATCCATGAACATTATTTTTTCCTTTTAAAAGCAGGGCACCTGCATTAATCTTATTTGCTGCATTCATACACCCTTTGTCAGGTATGTACAGTAAATAGCATCTTCATATTTCACAGATGGAAACAATAAGACATGTCAAATACTGTCACTGAGTTTTGGTTAGAGACTTGAATGGAATTTGTTTTCCTAAGTCCAAGGCTTTTTCTATTAGTTCTTTCATTCTGTCAAGACATGGGGGGAAAAAGTAGAATAACAGCAGAATTTCATGAGTCCATACTGTGTGCCAGGCACTGTGCTAAATACTTTCATGGGATTTCTCATTTTTCCTCGCAAGAGCCACATGAGGCTCTAAGTTCCACTTTTTAAATGGGGAAACAGTTTACAAAGACAACTCTATCCTACGGTCAAAAATATTGTGGTCGAGTAAGTGGTGGAGACAGTTTAAGAACCCACACAAATTTGGCTCTAAGCCTGTATTCATACTCATAGTTCAAAAAGGAAAAGGTCTTTGTTTTATGGACCTTTTCCAGTACTACTATATGAGCAAATAGATGGGATTTTTTCTTTATGCCAAGTCTGGGCAACTAAGGCAAGCCAGAGTTAAAATGTAACATCACCTAGATTCTTGGACTGTCTTTTCCCTAAAAATTCAAGAAAACTTCAAAAAACAAAAACAAAAACCCAAACAAACAAAAACATCTGCAGCTAAATCAGCAAATTCCACACGTAATCGGGGAGAGTTAAAGATATAAAAAAAAAGATTGATAGGTTTTGTTTTGTTCATTCCATAAGAGAGAGTTAGAATAAAAACTTAGATGGTAATTCTGTGAATGGTGCATTAAGTAGAACAGATTGCAATTCACAGCAGCATAAGCCTGTTTGGGGACTGCTAAAATAAACAGATTTATCTGCAAAGATACACAAGGAGGTGGTGCATGTAGCATTAAGGTGCCATTTCTGCAGGGTTGTGTGTGTATTTTTTTTCTTCTCCAGCCACAACCTCACTTTAAACGTTAATCTATCTTAGGGAGCACTAACAAACCACCATATTTCTATGTGCCTCTATCTCTTTAACTAAGATTATAAGTTTCCAAATTAAGTTACAAGTTTCCAAATAAGAATGTAGATGGTCATTTTTAATCTGCCCCTGACAAGCAGTGAGCTGCCCCTTGCTGATGGGAGGGCACTGTTATAAGAGAGGCTGCTATTAAGCCAACATGTATTCCTGTTGCTTTAATAAGAGGGGACATAACTCAGAGCCTGAACAGGAAGTCCTATCCAAAATCTCAACAGAGGTCACTGTTATTGCCTATAGTCAGGAGCAGGAACAGCCCCCCATTCAGAAAATACTAGTTTCTTTTTTTCTTCCAAAGTAAGGAGAGAGGTAAGTGGAGATGGGAACTGCAAAACAAAATCTTCCTCTAAAAGCTGTTAAAATTGGACAGACTCTTGGAGAAGCGATCCTAAAGACTGCAGATCATTTCAGGTTGGGAAAACCGAGGCTGGGAATTAGTAAAAGGGATTTTTTTGGAAAATGCACAGTTAATTGATGGCAGTTCTGATAAGAATCCTAGGATCTCAAGTCAGGACTTGGTGCCCTGAGCATATGGGCACATGCCAGCTCTTTACAAACAATCTCATTAATCTTCAGAAAGACTCTATAATAAAGCTACCATGAAAGTGACATGCACATGGGGCAAAGCATTTCCCAAATGAACAGAGTCTGCGTGTGGCAGAGCTGGGAACTAACCTCAGGCTTGCATGACTTCAGGGTTCATGTTTCTTCTATGCTACCATGATGTCTCTATCACAGGTTTGTCATCAATTACTAAATTTATTTAGGAAAAAATAAAAAAAAAACCAGACTGCTCATTTGAATTTTGACAACACAGAAGCTAGCCTTGAGGGCTTCCATGAGAGCAGATACAATACAAGGGCAAAAAATGACAATCCCCAATGGAAGCACAGAGAAAGTGAACAGTGCTTATGCAGACTTAGAGTTCATTTAGAGGGAAAGACAGACAAGTAGGCAGGCCAGAAAGACATATGATATTAGCTACCACTTACAATGTACTTTCTTGTGCCAGGACCTGTGCTAAATGATTTATATGTATTAACTTTTATAATCCTCTCCACAACACTACAAGGTAGATACTACTATTCTCCTCCTTTTACTGAAGAGGAAACTAAAGCAAAGAGATTAAGTAACTTGGTTATGATCACCCAGCTAGTAAAAGGCAAAGCCAGGAATTGGACCTAGTGATCTGGCTCCAGAGTTCATGATCTTAAGCATGAGGCTATACTGCACAAGGCGCAACTGGAGTACACAAGAAGGGCTCAAGTAGTCTCAGGGAAAGCTGTAGGAGCTCATACTGAAACACTAAGCACCATGACTCATTCCTCGTAGGCATGCAAAACGTATTTATTGACTGATTTGTTTGTCAAAGCCCTGAAGGATACAGGAGAGTTAGCCAGCTGAAGGAAAGGGGTGGGAAAAGATGGCACAGGGAAGTATACTGGACAGCGTAAACCACAATGGCAAATATCCAAAAGGTCTTAGAAAGCACAAGTGGGGGAGCAATGGCTTTTATACACATCACAAGGGGGAAGAGTGGTGAGGGATGCAGACAGATAGGCAGACAGGGGCCAAACTCAGAAAGGCACTGTAGGACCAGGTAAGGAGTTCAGACCATAACCTAAAGGTAATGCAGAGTCAGTGTCTACCTAGTTTAGGTAGGAAAGTAATGATTGAGTTTTCATTTCAGAAAACTTTCTGGTTTCTGTGTGTAGGAAAGCAATTGGAGAGGACAAACTTAGATATAGGGAGAATAGTTAGGAAGGTATTATACTAATGTAAGAAAAAAGGATGATGTTGGCCTGAATTTAAATACTGGCCATGACAGAGAAAAGTGGATAGGGTGCAAAGGTGTCAGAGAGGTAAAATTTATCAGAAAGATATGTGGTGGGAGAGGAAGAGAAAGGGGTAAAAGATGATGCCAAGATTTATAATAATATGGTGAATGGCCCTGGTTTGGAGAGGTAGGGGAAGAGATTATACAGAAGTTAGGGCCACAAGCCTGGTTTCAAACTAACTGAGCTGGAAAAGGTTTTGGGGTGATGGCCATGTGGAAACTGGCTTTATGAGTCTACAGAGAGCCTGGCAGAGAGCTGTGATCTTACCAAGCTTTGCCAATAAGCCTGTGCGGTCAGTAGGGCAGAGCCTATTAACCCCACTGAAAGAGGAGGATGGAGAGGACCAGAAAAGCAAAATGAAGTACTCAAAGCTACACTGCAGAGTAAGTGGCAGAGGTGTCGGATCAGAACTCAGGTCCTCTGATTTCTCTTCCAATGGAAAAAAGGATGAATGTGACTGGGAAAGTGGAACAGGAAGGCAGAAGAGGATGAATTGGCATTTGTGTTGTATCTGTGGGTGTTCAGGAGAGAGGGAATCAGGAACAAGGGAAAAAGTAAACAAAAAAACCCATGACACCCCCTATCCCACCATCACTAGCTTCTCCTGGCTATAAGCTATGTTCTGGCAAATTCACAGACTACAGAAATTTGGGAACCATTGGTTTAAAGAACAGCTGAGAGAAACTCTCAGCAGGTTTCTCTTTTATTAAGCTTGCCCCAGAAGCTTCCAGCACAATTAGCAGAAGAATGAATGGCAGCCTCACACTTCCACTGTCTGCATCCTCACCCAGCAAGTGCTTTAAGATCACATACCCCACATATTCATTCCAGCACTTCGCCCCACTTCATACAAATCAAGTCATTTTAATGAGGTTCAAATGCTAAGAAAATAGTCAGCCTCTTTAAGAAATCAAGTCCTGTGGATACTGTTTCATTACAAGGAGTCCATCTTTCTTTTTCTAGGATAAAACCTAGAATAATTTAACTGTGGCAAAATTAGCATGCAATTTGTAAGTCATTAGAGTGGTGAGAACAAGGATGTGGTGAGAACATGTTATCAAATAAACCTGCTGAGTATAATTTTCCTGGAAACTAAAAAAGGGAAAACCTTTCTCCAAGACTTTCCTCTTTCTTTTAAAAATCTCTGCTAGTACCTATATAATTATGTCTTATTTCTGACAGTAGAAGCCAGGCATGCTCTCTACATTTAACCATCAACAGCTTGAAGGAACCCATGAGAAGTCGGAACATCTTCCCAATAACAGGAACCTTTGTATTTTTTGGGCTTCATGTTGTTTGGGAGGCAGGTGAAATCTGCTGAGACAAGCATCCTGGACATTTACAGACCACGGAGAACGGCTGCTCACTAGATGAGTCTTAGGAATCACATGGTTTTTAAAAGTTCAGGTCAGATCTTGTTAAGCAGCAACCCCTAGGATATGTGCAGATACTTTGTGGCCCTGGAATCTCATGAATACTGAATATAACATGAAAGCAGTGGGCCACTGCCCAAGATATGGAAGTCTTTACTAGAGACAAGTTACTGCAATAATGCAATTTAAACTGAATGTATATAAAATTATCAGTTTGTCCTGTAACTCTTCCAAGTAGGAACATTTTTCCTTATTGAATATTGCTACAGTTATGCCATGGAATCTGCAGTTTGAGGTTAATCATAGAGAAAACAAAAATTAGGGTAAAAAACTATATAAGGAATAATGTGGAAAATCCACAATGACCCTCTATCTTCCTTAATAACCATGGACAAGTATTAATTTCATCAAATGAACAGTGGTCCTTCATTTACTGAATGCCAGGTACTTTATGTTACATCCTGAAAATAAGATGAACAAGAGAGATTGCAATTCGGAGATAGAGAGTAAATAAATAAGTAAGTAAATAAAAGGTTATGAAGCAGTGCAGAGAGGAAGGGACACATTACAAATTGTGATCATTAAAAACCTCTTGAAGGAGAAGCTGAGATTAGAAGGTAGCCACCATGTGAAGAGCCAGGCTTAGGAGAAGTGAATGCAAAGGCAGGAAGGCAGTACACAGTGGGAGGAGAGGAGGTTGGCGAAGTAGATTTTGCCAGATCATGAAAAATCTTGCAGTACAAGGGAATTAAGAAAATGAGGGGAGTGAGGATGGCAAACAGTTCTTGTAGAGAGAAGGAAACTAAAGGTTCTTTGGCTAACTCATACATGCCAGGCACTGTGCAAGTGGCTTACACATATATTTATCCCTACATAAGTAATTTCTCAAAGTATACAGATTGTAATGTATGCCCGAAGAACAAAGCAAAACAAAACACCACCAAGAAAGAAGATAAAGCGGACAGAGTTAAGCAGTTTGACCACATTCAGAGAACCAGGAAGAAGCCTGGCTCTAAAGTGCATGTTCTCCCTATTAACCACCCTACTCCTGTAATTTAATTTACTTGGTTTCCCATGTCTCCTCCTTTGCTAATGTTTCTCCCAAGACTGGAAATGCCCTATATATCTATATCTATATCTGTATCTGTTTGTCTATCTATATATTTTTTGAAGGGTGTCCTGGGATTGAACCCTGGACCTCATATGTGGGAAGCTGGCGCTCAACCACTGAGCCACACTGGCTCCCCTGAGTTAGTTTTTCCATTTGTTTGCTTGTTGCTTGGTTTTTTCTTTTCTGTTTTTAGGAGGCACCGGGAACCGAACCCGGACTTCCCATGTGGGAAGCAGGCCCTGGACCACTTGAGCCCTACCTGCTACCCATACCCATACTTTTATCTTTTAAGGTTCAGCTCAGGGAAGCAGACTTGGTCCAGTGGTTAGGGCATCCATCTACCACATGGGAGGTCTGCGGTTCAAACCCCGGGCCTCCTTGACTCATGTGGAGCTGGTCCATGTGTAGTGCTGATGAGCGCAAGGAGTGCCAGGCCACGCAGGAGCGTCTCCCGTGTAGGGGAGCCCCACGCGCAAGGGGTGCGCCCCGTAGGGAGAGCTGCCCAGCGTGAAAGGAAGTGCAGTCTGCCCAGGAATGGCGCCGCACACACGAAGAGCTGACACAAGATGACGCAACAAAAAGAAACACAGATTCCCGTGCCGCTGACAACAGAAGCGGACAAAGAAGAAGACACAGCAAATAGACACAAAGAACAGATAACCGGGTTGAGGGGGAAGGGGAGAGAAATAAATAAATAAATAAAATAAATCTTAAAAAAAAAAAAAAAAGGTTCAGCTCAAATCTTGCCTCCATCCACAGAACTGTTCAGGGTAACTCTAGCTGTAGATGATTTCTCCCTATTCCCTGAATTCCTCCAGCCATCATCAGTAGCTCCACTCCTACGGCCAATTCTTTTATTGGCACTTCTACCTCCCACTCCCAGCCAGTCCTGGCCCACTGCCTTGCACAGAGCAAGTGCCTGATGGTCGTTTGCCAAAAACTGGATTCTCTCCAGTGAAATCTTGGTCAAATGCAAACTATGGATGCTTGCACTATGTCTATGAAGAAGCTTACAAAGGAGGTGGTAGCCACAAGACACTAAAAATGTCAATACCTGACCCTATTATCTAAGGTTCATTTTTGCTGCTGACCTGATGAAGAATGTAGAACACTTATCCATTACTGATCTGATAGTCAATGTCCTCAAAATACCTGAGAAGCAAGCATTCAATTCAAGCCAACAAATATTTGCTGAGTTCACAATGGATATAGGACATCCCAATTTGTTAGGGGTGGATGGGGGTGGGATGAGGACAGAGTGTTTATGACTTAAAGAGAGGGCTCCATGAAGGAGAACTGAAAAAAGGTCATTTTGTTCTAAGTCACTTTACACCTGCGAAGTAGCTTCATCTGTTAGGATGGAGCCTGAGAGCTGGCAGTGGATACCGTTCACAAATGCGTCCCTTACTGTACCCTCATCCTGCCCTGTTTCTCTAAAAACTCTGAAACTGCTGAGCACTAATGGCCTTAGAATGTTTGCCAGTGCCCAGCAAAACAGCTTTGGCATCAAGGAGACAGAAGTTTGTCAGGAAATGGCACAGGGACTGGTGCCTGTGGCATGAAGAGGCTCTGTATGTTGGGGAGAGTGAATGAATGGCTGCAGTGATTACTCTCCAACAGTGCTCATCAGTTCCATGCCCTCTTCAATGCTGATTATAGATAATCTTGTGGTAGGCAAGCCAAGATTCCTAATAGCCATATGCAAGCTGCCCAACACCCAACAGTTTTCTTGGTTGTCCTCGAAAAAAAAAAAAAAAGTATATTCCAGTTTCACTTCAAATGAAGAATTTGCTGATGCTAATGCTCTGGTCTGCTAGGGTAACTCCTTCTGGGACATCTGGCAAGAAGTATGTGCTCACTAAAAGTCAAGGAAAGCCTGGCTTACTTAAAAAGTTACAAAAGAATTTCAAAGGAAGCTAGGAAAATCAGCAACAGCAATAGCTTCTTCTTATTGAGCAAAGTATCTTACATATTTTTATGTTTCATCTTCATTAATCTTCACAATACCAAAAGGTAAGTGTTATTATTCCCATTTTACAGATAAGAAAACCAAAGCTTAGAGAGGTAGAGTGGTAGAGCTGGAATTCAAATGCAGGGCTATGTGACACCACACCTCATGTACACCTTTTCTACGAGGCTGCTGCTTCTCTTTCTAGATAGCTACTCCGTCACTGATCAGCCTCTCATTTGTGCATTTAATCCACTCTATTGTAAAAAAATGGCAGAGTTACCAAAGGATGTTCAACTGAAACTGAGGGGGAAAAATTAAACTACATGGGGCTTAGAGATCACCTTTGCTAACACAACTTTATAGGTAAGAAACTGAGACTACATGAGGCAAAGTGATGAGCCATGGCTTAGGCAGCAATTTAGAGATGATGCCTGCAGCAAATTTCTTGGTCCCTCATGGCCCAGGTGCTCTGTAAAATCTCCTCCAGCAGATTAACACTGGAGGTTCTGTCAGAGCTGAGTTCTAATTGTTTCATAGCTGATTCCTGATAAAAGTCTAGGGAAATTTCCATTTGTTTCTAATTATCATTCAGACAAAGAGAAAGAATCTATTACTCCAGACATTTTTAACAACCACTAAGTGTGCACCATGTATAAGTTACTGTATAGGGAAGAATAGATGGAAGAGGAAAGTCTAATCAAAGCACAAAACAAAGGAAAGTGGGATGTGTAGAATGAAGAATTTTGTGTGGAACACACAAGCATCTGAAGTCCATTCTCAGAATTTACAGCCTCTGCCTTTTGTCTTATAGTAGTATCACTGTATGAAAGAAGAAAGTCCCAGATAACCAATTCAATCAATCAACAAAGTTTTGAGAACTTACTATGTTTAGGGATCATAGGGAAATCACAAGAATTAAAAAACACAGTTGCTAAACATGGGAAAGAGAACACAGTTACTTGTGTACTGGTATTCATAAATGAAGGGACATTTTGTAGAAAGGAAAGATTGGATAAGAAGGAGTAAAGAGACACAGGACACAGACAACTGGGCCACTTTCTTCCCCCAGCTCTAGTATCTCAACCTAGCCTAAGGCATAGCTTGAAGGAAAGTACCAGTGCGATTCCCAATGCACACAGTCTGCCACACAGCTGGACTGCCCTGACATAGGTGGGACCCTATGTTGAAAATGGCTCTTCTACCAGTGAGTTTCAAAAGCTTCAAGTGTATCTTTAAGGCAAAAAGAGTGAAAAGAGAACAGACTAATAAGGCAAATCAAGATCACAAGGAGAATGAGTTCTACCACAGACTTTGAAATAAGCAAGAAAAGGATCATTTTGCAATGTGACCATAGACTGAGGAATGTCTTTGTAGGGAAAAGAATACATATTGTACATTAAACAGCAGCCGTGAAAACTTACCCTAACTAAGGAGTGCAGATGAGAAAGTCAGAGGCCAGAGATGGCAGAGAAGAAATGGAAACAGGTGAAAAATACAGAAGGTAGGATAACACCAGAGTAAGCTTAGCCTTCAGGAAAAAAAAATCTGGCAGGGTTCACTTCTCTTAACAACTACCAGCATAAGAAAATGAAGGTCAGTCATTTTGAACTTGGTGTGTAAGCTTTCCTACAATGCATCTAGGCTCCCTTTCTCAAGGTCTCCAGTTTTTCATTTGCAAATGGGGGAACTGGATTTGATGACTTCTTAGTTTCCTCCTTGCACTTACACTCTGTGATTGCTCTTCCTCAGAATGCTTTCCTTTCTGAATAAAGAAGTTGGCAAAGAAGTATACTAAGACACACTTTACTACCATGTACCAAGTCACATCACTTGTATTTTGGCCAGATTTTCTAAAAGTAGTTCTTGTCAAGGCACGTGCTATCCACCCAGAATCCTGGATCCGACCTGGATCAGCCCCACACATCCTCCTCTTAAAGGACTTTATTGTCAGAAAAGCAGTTATAACTACTGGCAGACCATCAAATGCTATGCTCTTGCAACATGTTAGATAGCACATGAGAGTAGATGGCACCTTTGCCTTACCTGTTCTGTGGGGAGATATGAAGCACACAAGGGACTCAAAGAGTACAAGCCAATAGCTGGCAAAAGATAGGCAGGGATACGTACATGCTTTTCCCCTTCAATCTTCTTGTCAGCCACCTGCATTGCATCTAGATATTTAAAATGCAACTCCATCAGTCTGTCAACCTGAAAGAGAGATATTTCACAAGCATGAGTGAAAAAGAAAGTGAATACCAAGGCAAGAGAGAACAGTAGAGCAACTATTTATCTCATTGTCACTTCTTACAAAGGGAGCCTCACTCTATCCCTTCTGACATGGGATATGAGCTTTTCATAGGGACCCATCAGCAACAAATCAAAGAACACTGGTTCATTTCCAGAAGAAGACTGTACATTCCTGACCCTTCTACGACTCCCACAAATATAAGTTGTTAAAAACAAATGAACAAATCAACAAAAATTCAAGTTCCGTCTTGCAAAGGGGCTTCAAATTACATATTTGATATTCACTTAGAAATTCACATAAATTTCTTTTTTTGAACTGAAATATTTGTTCAGATTCTGCCTGTGAGCTGATCTTTTTAAAAAATATTTCAGTAAATCTCTTTAGTTGCTTCTGAGTCAGAAGAGAGTGCAAGAAAAACTCCTTCAGCAACTTAAAAAGACTTTGACTTTCGTTCAGCAATAACTTAAAAATCAGTTGTAAACTGGGCAAAAGTCATGCTTCAAACATGGCCTTAGGAACACTTAGAAGATTTGAATCTTTCATTTTTCCCAAAGACTTTTAAAAGATTGAAGGAACATTATGAAGCAAGCTCAGACTTCTGACCTATCTTTTTATTAGGCTGGTATCACCACAGCCCTTGGTAACCCTGGTATTTACCCAGGAACTGATATTGCTTAACAGCACATGTTACTTCAATGTATCATCATAGTCCAGGAAAACTGTGCCCAAATCATCTTTGGCTAATAATGATGATCCTAAGACCGTATATATTTCAGTTTACAAAGTATATTCATGTCCATTATTTCTTTAAACCTTAAGAAAATAGAATGAGGTTAGAGAATAGAAAGTTGAGGTTTAATCTGTACAGAATTGGTAAAAAGTTTCTTTGTAAACCTTTGGAAATGAACAGAAATGGTGAAAGGATAACATGGTGTTTGTAACTAGCAGTGCTATTGTATGAGTATGACAGTGGTTGAAAGGGAAAGTCTAAGGTCACGTATATTTCTAGAGGGAAAACGAAAAACGGTAGCATGGTACTGTATGTGAGAGTAAAATCTCATGTAAAACATGAATATGGGTGAGAGTGCATATATATTTTACAAAATATAAATACAAATATACTAAAGAGAAGGAAAAAGAACAGTAACTATGTATGGCTGGGGAAGCATAGAGAAATTGAGAGGTGATGTAGAAGTTTGATATGGTTATGAATTCCAAAAATAAATATTGGATTATGTTTGTAATCTTATCTGTACCTGGGCATGACCGAGTTATGATTAGGGCACCATGGTGTGGGGACTCACAGGTAAAAGGCAAGGCAAAGAACAGAGTTCAAGGTTTCTGATGTTGGGAGTTTTGATGTTAGAGTTTGATGCTGAAGACTTAAGCTGGAGCCCCGGGAAGTCAGCACACAGAGGAAAGAGAAGCAGCCCCAGGAAGAAAGGAACCTTGAACCCAGAGAAAAGCAAGTCCCAGGAATGCAGGAACCCAGGAAGCCTGAACCCCCACAGACTGCAGCAGCCATCTTGCTCCAAACATACTTTGGTGAGGGAAGTAACTTATGCTTTGTGGCCTGGTATCTGTAAGCTCCTACTCCAAATAAATACTCTTTATAAAAACCAACCAATTTCTGGTGTTTTGTATCAGCACTCCTTTGGCTGACTAACACAGAATTTGGTACCAAGGAGTGGGGAAATGCTTTTGCAATTACTGAAATGCTGGAATGGTTTTATAAATGGGTAAGGGGTATTGTTTGGAGGAATTGTGAAATGCTTGATGGAAAAGCCTAGATCACTTTCAAGAAACTGTTGATAACAACATGGATGCTAAAGAGACTTTTTATGATGCCTTAGAAGTAAATGACAAAACTATTCTTGGAAACTGAAGGAAAGGCGATCCATGTTTTAAAGTCGCAGAGAATTTTGCAAGAATAACTCCTAGTGTGTTATGGAGGGCAGAATTTGAAAATGGTGAACCTGGGCATTTAGCTGAAGAAATTTCCAAAGTAAACCCAGAGAATGCGGCTTGGCTTCTGCTTGCAGCTTATAGCAAAATGCTAGATGAGAGAGATATGCTGAGGATGGAACTATCGGGCACAAAGAAAACAGAAAGTGATTCTGGAAATTCCAAGCCTCTGGAGATCAAGCTCCCAGATGAAAGTGCTCCATTGGCAGACTTAACTAAACTTGGAATTTGTAAATCAGGATGGAAGATGCAGTTACGTTGGAAAAGACTTGTGGAAAGTCTTACTGTCTGATGGCTTGGACCCCTGCTTCCTGCATGCTAAACTAACACACTTTTTGAGAGAGCTGTATGAACAAAACCAGTGTCAGCCGGTAATAAAAGGAACATGGAAAGGAGAGATTGAAGGAGAAAGAGCTTTAAGAGGAAAAGCAGGGAAGCTGAGATCTGGAATTAAGACATCACCTTGGGACAAGAGAGGAACCCCACCCATGTGTAAAGAGAGGGTGAATTTTCCCCAGCAGTTGAAGAGGGTGGATGTTGCCACCAGATATTCTGGGAGAGTTTTGCTGCCCCAGGATACAGGGAGGGTGGAGCACATTCCCCAAGGATTAGGGTGGTTAAGGTCAGCACCCCACAGGTCTGAGAGGGGTGGACCTGTCCCCCAAAGGTTAGGGAAGGCCAGGTGGTCTACTTGTTGCTCTGAGAGGGCTGAGCCTGTATGCCAAAGGTTAGGGGGAATGTTGTCTTCACATTACTGTGCTAGGGGGTTAAGACTCTAACCCAAAGATTGAGTAAGGTGTGGCAATCACCCCAACACTCTTGGAGAGAGAGGTCTGGAGCTTGGTCATCACCCAAATGTTTGATGAGGATGGAACCAAGAAAATGGCCGTTGGGTAAGGCTGTGGAAAGAGTGGGTCTCATATGGCCCCAAGGAGAAGAAATCATCATCTTAAGAATGACTCTCAGACTGAAATGGAATGGAGGATGCCCTGCAGGTTTACTGAACTGTAGAGGACCCGTGACTCATGTTTCTCTCCCAATTTCTCCTTACTGTAATGAACACATTTATCCTATGTCTGTCCATTTGTGTATTGGAAACAGATAAATTGTTTTGTAAGTTTCAGAGGTCTATAGCAGACAGGACTTTGCCCTGAGACAAAATGTATTTCTTTAAATTGATTGTGATATGATTTAGTACTTGCATTTTTACTGATCTAAGGTTTTTTCCAAAATTGTAATGTCTTTTTGGAATTCAGAGGGTGGAGTATAGCAGTTTGATATGGTTCTGAATTCCAAAAGTAGATACTGGATTGTTTGTAATCTGATCTGTACCTGGGCATGACGAGTTATGATTACGGACCGAGGTATGATTACCACCCTTGGTGGGTGGGGACTCACAGATAAAAGGCATGGCAAAGAAAAGAGTTGAGGGTTTCTGATGTTGGAGTTTTGATGTTGGAGTTTGATGCTGAAGACTTAAGCTGGAGCCCCGGGAAGTCAGCACACAGAGGAAAGAGAAGCAGCCCCAGGAAGAAAGGAACCTTGAACCCAGAGAAAAGCAAGTCCCAGGAATGCAGGAACCCAGGAAGCCTGAACCCTCACAGACATTAGCAGCCATCTTGCTCCAAACATACTTTGGTGAGGGAAGTAACTTATGCTTTATGGCCTGGTATCTGTAAGTTCCTACTCCAAATAAATATTCTTTATAAAAACCAACCAGTTTCTGGTATTTTGCATCAGCACCCCTTTGGCTGACTAATATAGGTGATAAGTTTGGTTTTTTTTATTACTATTATTAGAATAATAAAGTGTTCTAAGAATGACTGAAGTGATAAATGCACAAATATGTGATTACACCGAATACTACTGACTGTATACTTTGGATGGATTTATGCTTTATTAATATGTACTGATAAAATTGGTTCGTTAAAAAAAAAACACCCTGATACGGTAGGCAGGAAAGATAGACAGTAATTCCCATTTTAAAGATGAGAAAACTGAAGCACATAATTTAATGACGTTACAGAATGATATAAGTACTAAGATGTTCTGCCTCTTCTGATACAAAGATAGTGAGGGTAAAAAAAATGGTGAGGGGTAATCTCAAAAGACATTCTATACTTCTCTCCAAAGTAGAATAAAAAATTCAGCCTTATCTTGGACATAGGCAGGAAAGATATAAATTACTGTTGATTAAGAGGGGGCTTAGGTCCTTGATTTTACTTGTTTGGAATTGTTTACTTATGTCTAGTGTGATAAAATACAAAGACCTTCTAGTTTCAAAACCCAGCTCTGTTGCCTATTAGTGGTATGATCTTGATAAGTCACCTAATGTCTCTAAACTTCAATTTCCTTACTTTTAAATGGGGATAATACCCACATAGGGATAAACTGTACAGGGTTACGGTGAGAATATATGCAGTAATGAAAGGTACCTGCTATAATACCCAGTTCACAGTAGTCACTCAATAAAAGGTAACTTACTACTGTTACAACCTTATTAATTTGGGTGCATGCTAGATAACAATATAAACTACCCATCTAATCTCATTTGCATGGTCATTTCCAGCTTCCGCAGCCCATCTAGGTCAGGCTCTACCATTTCATTATCATCATCTTCGTTTTCAACACCACCACCTACTGAGAACTCATTCAATTCCCTCCCATTGACTCTTCAAAATGAGTATTAATATCTCTGTTTTACAGCCAGAGAAAATGAGACTCAGAGAGGCACATCTCAAAAATAGCGGACAGGTTCAAATCAAGAGGTCTGAATCCAAAGCCTATGCTCTTAACCATATTGCTCTACAGTCACCACTCCCCCCACTACCAAAATCCTATTACATTCTCCTCTCACTGGGTCTAGATATCCCCCAAAGTACTAGTTGATACCACCTTAAGGTGTTAGCACTCTCAGAGCACTTTCAAGATGAGAATCAGAAAGACCATAAAACCCTTTGTGATCCAAAGCAATGGGGCCCAGACGGTGGTAGAGGTCTTAGAGTGGGAGCACTACCCAGCATCCCTCTTCAGATCACATCAGGTAAAGAGCCACTCTACCCCCAACAATCCTGGTCCCATTCTTACAGTCCAACAAGCACTTACCTTTTCACTGTCATTTTCAGTAAATTTATTCAGAAGCCGAGTCCGCTGCTGCCCTCTCAGGTTCCGCAGGAGGGAGGCAAGGATCGAACAGACATGTTCTGGGTTGGAAAGGAGAAAAGAGAACATGCTGAGATCAGAGCAGTAATTACTACCTCTCTTCAAGCCTGGTCTGGTGCTACTGAAGGAGGAATAAGTAGGCATTCTTTAAGACTGCTGCTACTGATTAATAAGATGAGCCAAATTGTTCCATTGGAAAACGGAACTGATTTTCACATGCTGCATAAGAAACATATTCAAAAGGGATAGTTTCCTCAAGGACAATTTGAGCAAGTAAATAAAAACTAAGTTAGAATTGTTATTCTTCCTGGAATTAACTGATTTTTATTATCACCTGTGAAGAGAATATGAATACCAAATAACAAACAAATAAGACACGGGTTCTATGGAATTCTCAAATTGCCTATCACTTTCCCATGAAATTGCCCTAGATAAGAAATATCACAGGGTCCTAGTCCTATCACTTAACTTCTGGTACAGCTAAAATTACCACTTCAAATTTAAAGGCAGCTGGACTGTAAGTACTTCAAAATGGCAATAATGATTTTTGAGTTCACATAATTAGTAAATGCTATTCTTCTACCCTGGGAAGAAAGAGGGTAATTGAAGGATATATTATAGGCTTCAGTTGTAAAGAGATGCTTTTCTTAAAAAAAAAAAAAGAGATCAAGAACAATGACCTTGAACAGGAGGTGAGAGAATTCTGTCCATGGAGAAGCAGCAGAACAAAGTTTATTTTGAAATAAAACATTTGTGTCAATAACACATATTCTATTTGAAAATGGACTGAAGAATACCTTCATATACCAAAGTTATCTTAAGTTCCCTAAAAGTCACTTGAATAGTAAGGAAACCCTCAAATATCATTACTTTTCTGACTATAGCACAATATACTTTTGTATTCTCTCTTTATTTTTTCCCCCACTGATAGCACAAGCATTTCCCAACTCCTCATTTCTCTGATTTCTTAACACTGGAGTTATTTAGTCCTTGAACGACTTCTATTTTCTATCTACATCCTCTTCCCTGGGGATCTCATCTAGTCCCATGCCTTTAATATTTAAATGCTAAAGACTCCCAAATTTGTATTTATATTTCAGTCCTGTCCTCCGAATGACAACTCTTGCACTTAA
Source organism: Dasypus novemcinctus (assembly GCF_030445035.2). Classification (NCBI taxonomy): domain Eukaryota; kingdom Metazoa; phylum Chordata; class Mammalia; order Cingulata; family Dasypodidae; genus Dasypus; species Dasypus novemcinctus. The sequence goes on along the minus strand of NC_080696.1, from coordinate 41,364,553 downwards.
CTGTCTACCTGCTTTCTCTACTTGGTTGTCTAACAGGTACTTTAAATTTAATGTGTTCAAAACCAAACTCCTGATCTTCCTCCCTAAACCTGCCCACCATTCCCTCTCCCCACTGCCCCCACTCTTTTCCATCTAGTTAATGGCAACCAGATTCTTCAGTTTCTCAAGCCTAAAAGACTAGAAAACAGATTTTCTTTCTCACATGTCTCATAGGAAACCTTATGAGCTTACCTTGAAATTATATCCAGAATCCAATCTCTTCTTACTACTTACTTCTTACCACTGCTATTACTCTGGTCCTTACTACCATCATCTCTTGCTTGGAATATTCAATAGCCTACTTGTGGGTCTCTTCTTCCACCTTTGCCCCTTCTCTATAGGGCAGCCAGAATGACCCCTAAAGTCAGATCTTGGCATTCCTCCACTTAAAACCCTCCAGTGGTCCCCCAAGTCACTCAGATTAAATGCTACCTCTAGGATCAGGCACGCTTCTGTCTCAGGACCTCTGCACCTGCTGTTTCCTCTACCTGAAATCCTTTTCATCAGGTAATTGCATGGCTTACTCTTCAGGTGTATTTTTATTCAACTGTCATTTCAGTGAGGCTTTCCCTTGATCATCCTATTAAAAAATGACCTGTTCTCTCTGATCTGCTTTGCTTTTCTCTTCAGCATATATAACCCTACAATTTACTATATAATGTACTTATTTATTTTGTTCACCATCTCCTTTCAATTAGAATATAAGCTCCATGAAGGCAGGGATTTTAGTCTGTTTTGTTCACTGCTATATTTCCAGTTCAGAAACAATCACTAGTACACAACAGGTTCTTAGGAAATTTTTGCTGAATGAATGGGAAGAAAGTAGGCTCTCAAAATGAGTTTTCTGTGATGATGGTGGTGGTGATGGGGAGACAAACAAACCACTCTTCATCTCTGGATATCTTTCAAATATTTTTAAATTACCTTTCACCCCTTTGTATAGAGTGCCCATTCCAAGTTCAGAGTGCTATCACCTTCACATTGCTGATAAGTTCACAAACTTTTCAGTTACAAATTGGTCCTTAAAGTTTTTTTTAAGTAGGTGGACGGCTTTTTTCTAGAGAGCCACCAGTTTCAATAAAATATCCACAGTCAATAGATGAAGGCAAAAAAAAATCATGAATGCATGTTAAGGAAAAAATAAGCCATGCTAGTTCAACTCAGGGTGAAAAAGAATGGCATGGGATGTCTTTGGAGGTGCATGTCAGGGAAAGAAGATTAGAGGAACGAAGAACTGGGATATAATCAGTTCTTCAATCTTAGGCCAAGCAAGTTAGACATGGTTCTGACTTTTTCAGCTGGAGAAGAGATGCAGGAGAGACCATAATAAATGCAATCAATTCTAATAAGCTCAGGTCTGAACCTCTAAAATTATTCAGCATGGCAGCTGGTAGCAACCTCTAGGTATATATAAAACAATCTGACAACCACAGAGGAAGAAGGAAAAAACCAGAGCTAGACAGTTTTCCTAAGAGTATCTGAGCTAAGTCTCTCATTGTATAGAGCATCTACACAGCTAAGTGGTAGAAGACATAGAACTCTTCTCACATGTCCCACAGGACACCTCATCAGCTTACTCACTCATCCATTCATTCACTGAGCACTTATTTCTGTGCTTTGGAAATACTGGGTACTCAGAACCCTAAAACAAACAACCTAGTATACCTAACATTAATGAGCTCCTTATTTAGTTGGGAAAACAAAACGATAATTACAGAGTACAAATTCCATTACTTAGGTAGGCATAAGGGGCTTTGGGGAACACAGAGGAGGGACATCTGACCTAGAAGAATTCCCACTGGAGGTAATGAACAACTGAAAATTAAAAACAAACAAACAAACAAACCAAAAAAACCCACAATAGCTATAGGTGACAACTAGGCAGCAAAGAGGAATGAACATTCTAGGCAGAAGGAACAACATATGCAAAAGCAGTATCATGTACACACAGGGGAGAGGCCGCTTAGGTGGACCATTAAAGGAAACCAATAAGGCTCCACCAATAAATTTTAAGCGGGGGAGAGACAAGATCAGATCTGAGTTTAGACGAATCTCCCCAGCAGTTACACTCCTTTTAGAGAGCAAGATCAGGAAAATGTTTCCTGATGAATCTGTTATGCTTCCTTATCAGGGTTCCCTCTTTGCCTTGACTATAAGGAAGATCCAAGATGAGTTTATATTCAAACAGAGGAAGCAATTCCATTTCTGCTTATTGCTGATTCCATCCACCCCCACCAATGGATTTCAAAGTAAAAGCAATGGATGTATATGGTAAAAAAAATCAAACTATACAAAAATGTATCAAATATACTCAACAAATATTTATTGAGCACCTACTAATACATTTTCTTCTCCTGTACTCTTCCTACCACCCCAGGCCTCTCTCCTAAGACAAACCACCCACTTTCTTGTGTACATTTTCAGGGATGGGGTGAGGTGAAGCTGGTGTATATACATGTCTCCATCTCCTAATATAACCTTCCATATCAGCACACATTTCATTTTTAAAATGGCCATCTAGAGAGTTCTGGGCGTTAACATCTTCTGCGCATGCCGACCCGCACACCAGGTGAGACAGCTCTCCGAGAAGGAGGTGATGCGCGAGCCTTAGCTTGGATTTTTTTGAGTACTTGGGATGTTTTGATACCCACCAGACTTGCAGCTAGTGGTGGAAGTTTTGATCAATATCTTGGATTTTTAAAAAATTCTAGATTTCGTGTTCTACACTGAAGTCATCATGAACTTTTTCCAACTCCTGATGAAAAAGAAGGAACTTATTCCTTTGGTGGTGATCATGACCTTTGCTGCAGGCGGAGCCTCATCTTTTGCTGTATATTCCCTTTGAAAAACCAATATGATCATTGATCGAAAAGGAAATCCAGAACCTTGGGAATCTGTGGATCCTAATATACCTCAAAAGCTTCTAACAATCAAGCAGGAATGGAGGCCCATTGAAGAACTGCAGAAGGCCCAAAGGGCAACCAAATGACCAGTCATCGCTTCTTTCTTCCGAAGAATACTCTATGAATCTAGTGGAACCATTTCCGCACAAACTAGATTATGGATACCAGTGTGCAGAAATGCTTCTGCTCCATTTTGAGAGTTTGCCTACATTTTTGGACTATGCAAAAGGAATTAAAGGTAGTACAGCAATACTGTCTATTCCAAAAATAAGTTTCTGTGTTTGGTTTCTTGCTGTAAATTTGAATTTTGTGTATTGAAACTTTTATGTTAATGATGCCTGAATGTTTGCCTTGAAATGTTTAAAGATTGTGCTCTTAATAAAATACAATTTGTGTAACAAAAAAATAAAAAAAAAATAAAATGGCCATCTAGAATTCCACTCAATGTATCTACTGTAATTTAATTAGTGCCCCATTCATGAATATTTAGGTCATTTCCAGTTTCTTTTTGGCTACTAGAAATAATGCTGCAGTGAACACTCATGTTCATTCTGGCACACTTTTGCATGTGCATTCTTTTTTTTTTTTTAAGATTTACTTATTTATTTCTCCCCCTCCTTCCATTGTCTGCTCTCTGTGTCCATTTGCTGTGTGTTCTGTGTCTGCTTATATTCTCATTAGGCGACTCTGGGAACCAATCTTGGGATCTTCCAGAGTGGGAGAAAGGCAATCATTCTCTTACGCCATCTCAGCTCCCTGGTTTGCTAAGTCTCTTTTATTGTCTCTCCTCTGTGTCTTTTTTTGTTGCATCATCTTGCTGCGTCAACTCTCCGCATTGCCCAGCACTCCTGCATGGGGACGCACTCTGCATGGGCCAGTTTGCCACGCGGGCCAGCTTGCTTTCACCAGGAGGTCCTGGGTATTGAATCCTGGACCTCCTATATGGTAGACAGGAGCCCAATCACTTGAGCCACATCTGCTTTCCTGCCTGTGTATTCTTATGGCAAATACCTAGTAGGGAAACACTGTGAATGTGATTAATCCCACTCAATGGTATGCTTTGGAGTGGTTGAGATGGAAAAGTTTATGTTGTATACATGTTCCCACATTAAAAAAAGAAAGAAAGAGCAACTAAAGGACAATGACAACTAAATGCATTACATGATCCTGGGTGGGATCTAACAAGAGGGAAGGAAAAGCTTAAAAGGACATTATTGGGACATATGAAAAAATTGGAATATTGGCTATAAACTTTATATCAATGTTAAATTTCTTGAACTGGATAACTGTACTTAAAATGGTTACATAAATGAATATTCTTGTTCTTGGGAAATGCAGTAAGTGTTCAAATAGTATGATGTGTACAACCAACACTCAAGTGTTCAGAAAATGGTGAATAGACAGGCAGACAGATGGATAAAAAGAGAAATAATGTCAAATATAGCAAAATGTTAAAATTTGGTGGACCTGGATATCTGGGAGGAGTAGAGGAATGTTGGAGTTCTCTGCATGAGGTTTGTATTATTTTTGTAACTGCCCTGTAAGTTTGAAAGTATTTCAAAATAAAAAGTTTTAAAAAAGGTATTTACATAAAATATATGGAAAGATACTGATAAACTGTCTTCCAAAAAGGTGTACCAATTACATGTCCATTCTCGATATATTTAAGATTATCTATTTCCCCATATTTTCACTGTGAGGAAACAACTGGACATTATCCTACTTGAAAAACTACAACAAGCTGATAAAAAATGGGATGCTCATCTCCATTTTATAAATGTGGAATCCAAGTTCCAAAAGGTTAATTAACTTAATTAAGGTCCCATCCTTAAATAAGTGGTGGGAGCTTAGATTTTTGACCCCAATCTAAGTTTTCTGACTATAAAGTGTAAGTTTTTTCTACTATGTTACATGCTTCCCACATATAAAAATAGAAGTAAATATGCTTCATATTTAAAGTCAGATACAAATAAAGGCAAGCATCAAAGCTGCTGAAGAAGAAAGATAAAAGAGACCAGAAACAAAACCACACAAAGCCGGAAAATGTGCCTCATGTGGGGCTCATTGTATCCAAAAGACAGGAACTACGTCAATGTGTGTTTTTCAAAATTAACAGTTTTAATGAGAATAAAATGAAGCAAAAAGTTACATGGAATGAGACATGAACAACAATCCCTGAATTACCCTTCCCAGAAGAGATTTCTACCAGACTCTAAATAAAGAAATTTTCGGTTTCAGGTAGTTCCACAGATACCAAACCTGAATTTCTCAACTTCCCACCCTCTTTAATCTTGCTGATAAAAATGGGTGAAAAAGAGTTGCAAAAGAATGTTCCTTACCTACCTCAACAGAGGTGGGGGTGGTGGTGGCACGGGGCTGCTGGTGGCAGAGAGAGTATCAGGGGCTGTAATTTTCAAAAAGGAAATACAGGAAGAATCATCCTTTTTTTGGCACCAGAACATTTTAGCATACCTGACCACAGCTCATCCTAGCCCAAAGTGGGAGATACTCTGATCAACTGCAGTGGTATACTAAGGAACAAATGACTTTTACCTATTTGTTTGGGGTGTTAAGTAAAGAATAGGCTGTCAAATTCAGGAGACTTGAAGCTGCATATGTTCTCTCTATCTATAGGAAGTGGCCTGCCAAAGGTCACTGGTACCTACCAGACAGGAAACTATTTCAGCCACCTCAAGTTTTATACGCATACATACACACACAACACACACACAGTTTCATTAGCTACTAATAAATGTAGCTTCCCTAGGAACAGATTTCAGCCCAAGGTGGTGTCAATTTTTCACACACCAAGGAGATGGGAAGAGCTGCTGGCACAGAGAGCAGGGGAGATAACAGGTTTATCTGCTGGCCAACACTGCTCAGCTGCTCTGTCATTTCGACAGGATAAAATGGAGGTGAAGGATGGTTGTGGAACTGTCAATGCAGACGGGGTAGATGTATGGTTCTTCCTGCACAGAGGAACTTCTAAGGCAAGGCCCAGGAGGAGCAGAACACACAGACAGAAAGAAAGACACACACACACTCCAAAGGAATCCACAAGGCCCCAGGGAGGGACAGGCAAAGCAAATCTGTATTTTCAAACCACTGGGTAGGCAGGCAGATGTATTGGTGGAATGCCAGAGCCAACCGGTATTGAAATTGTTCCAGTGTAACTCCCTGCCTACTGGGTGCCCTTCTTAACAGTCGGATAACTGGCTGCCTCAGACACTAATTACTGAAATTGCTTGGAGGGGTGGATCTGGCCCAGTCTTCCTCAGCTCAAACCTTTTAGGTCTTCTCCTAGGTGATTAGCAATGGATTAGATTCCTGGGTATACGCAAGGTGGCTAAAGATTTGATTTTTCAGGGACTTTAAATTAAGAGTTTTAAAATTTTCAGAGTTGGAAGGAAAGTTAGAAATCTTTTGGTCCAACTCCTCTCTAGTTCTGGGTACAGAAACAATAGCCCTGAGAAGGGATGTGATTTGCCTTAGGTCAAGATTTACCTTTTCTTTTCTTCCTTAAATCATGACAAATACCTTTAAGACTCTGATGAACCCTTATGCATGCTATCGCTCCCAAAATAAATACATGAGCTTAATATCTTCCACAGAATTTCAGAATGTTTCCATCTCTTAGGGGTGGCTCCTTGGTTACAAACCCTTGAATAGCACAACCAGACTGGAAATCACTGCAACCAGCCTCTTCGAGTATACACCATATTTGTAAAGAATGGGGATGGACTAGCACTTCTCAGAAGAAAAAAAACGTAGTCCAAATTCCAACTGGTGTTGTGCTAACATCACCTGTCTCTGTGACATGGAGAGCCTCTTATCAATAGGAAGGACTGTTTACATCCATCAGTGCCTCACTCCTGAGAAAGACAAACAGGAACACTGAAAGAACTAACTCCTGGGATCAGCTCCAGAAATGCCAGAAGTGAATTAATTAACCTTATGTGGGGGTGTTAGGATCAGATATACTTGGGTTCAAATCTTGCCTCTTGCACTCACCAGCTGGTTACACTACGGGCATGTTGCTCAACCATTTGAGTCTCAGTTTCCTTATTTGGAAAATACAGTTATGCCACCTATTAATTATGTTGTATCAAATGATATAATATGTGCATAAAAGGCACTCAAAAGACATTAGTTTGAGATCTGCTGTATGGAAAAAGCATTGCAAGAGATTCTCTCCCTTATGCACCTGTCATATTGACATCATTTATAAGATCATCCATCTCAAATTTACTCCTTCTGTACTATATCATGATTACATGTCCACTACTGAACATGCTTTAGTCTGCACGGAAGATATTCCTAGATCCTAACTAGGCCCTGCTGAGAAAAACAGGGACCTAGATCATTTGACTTTGTCAGACGGTAGGGCTATTTTCTATCAATCAAGATTTTTTCTAACCCTAAAATGGAACAAGGCCAACCGCTCAGACTCTTTAATCCCACAATAAATTAAAATGAGGTGCTTATGTGTGGCTGCCTATAAAGCCGAATAATACAAGATTCTGAGAGACCTGCAGAGAGCACTGAGGTGGGTAGTGGCTATCTGCCAGTAAGCTGAAGGACACAGCACATCTAAGCAAAGATTGTCCTGCCTTTTAATAAAAACAAATGCGCTTGGTCACGGTAATCATTTGCCTTTTTTATCTTGCTTCAAGAACTGAAAAAACAAATGTGATCTGTAAAGAAAATTAAATACATTCTGTTTTAGGAGTTTCATAACCACAGGGCAATGACGTGATATATAGGGCTACTCCTTTATTTAAATATCTGAATACCTACTCTGGGCCAGACAATGTACCAAATACTAGGACTGTAGAGATAAAAGATAATCTACTCTAGAGAAGCTCATCAACTTATGAGCAAAGCTAAGAAATAAACTATAATAGAATGAAAGTGACATGCATGGGATATGCACAGCACATATGTGAAGAGCCCCTAATTCAGTAATGGTTGGGGTACATGGGGCTGGCTATATAGAAGTTCTGAGGGTCAGAACTGAGACAAAGGAAAACATTTTTCTCAGTGATTCTTGGGAGGGATGCAGAGCTGGCTGTGTTACACTTGAAAGTGAAAGGCTGTGAATTCACAGCTCCAAGGTTTCTATGGTAAAGTTGGTAGACAGAAGCCAGTTCTATGGGCACATCTACTTCCTGAAGCACAGACTTGGACCATATTCTTGAAATCAGGGATACATAAAACACTATATCAACAATTCTCCCAAGTGGGGGTAGGGAGAGGATAAAGAAGGTGAGGAGGTTAACAATTTCTAAATGTGACTTCCTAATCCTTCCATGCCAAGAAATGTGCCTCCAAATTTCAAGTGTCCTGCTTGCACCTCTGGTGATGTTTTAGTCCCGGAAGGCAGGGAAGATTACATTCACCAGAAAGGAAAGAGGCATTAGTAAGCAGAACTGGGCCCCAGGAGAAGGCCTTGGGACCTTCAGCACAGAACTGACATTGATGCAATAATTTATTTATAAAATAGTTACAGGAATCCTATAATGAATAAGATACAGAGTTTGGGGACAAAGACAATCAAGACACTGATCCTGTCTTCCAGGTGCTTGGGGTCTACTATATCTAAAAGTACATGACAGAAAAGGATAGGGAATTGGTAAAGCAAAGACTCTCAACAGCAAGGGCATCTGAGAAGATTGATAGGTAAATGGCATTAATTGGTATCTAAATACTGGCCCAGCCTGGCTAGTTGTGGAATGATTTCACCCAGCTTCAGAGCCTGCAACTGTCTTCCAGGAGCCCAAATGGTTAAGACAGACACATAGGTCAGCCAGAGTTCTGTTCTTAGGATGGAGATGGTCCCTCTACTTCAACAATCAGGATTGTCTCTTGGCAAGATCTTGCAGAGCCACTTTAAAAGCCAAGGCCATGCTGCAGAGTTGCCTTTGTTTCCGTGGAACATCCAAGGCCACTAGCACTTTTATTTTAAGGAAATTAAAGAGCTGTGCTCATCTTTTATTTCTAAAATTAAAACTATTTCTGTTTTATTGCTAACCCTCATTACCTACCTACTGCTGCCTTCCCTCCACCCAACTCCCCAAGATGGACAGACATCCTGGTTTCTGTTAAGACTGTAGCTGCAGGGAAGTGGATGTGGATCAAGCGACTGAGCTCCCACCTACCATGCGGGAGGTCCTGGGTTCTGTCCCAGGTGCCTCCTAAAGAAGATGAGCAAAAACTGGAAAATGACCTTATACGGAAGGTTCAATGCGGATCAGCAGAATATCCATGTCTACATAAAATACCATGACTTTAAAATGCTGTTTGACCTAAAGTAAGGGGGAAATGGAAAGGAGAAATGAGTTTATATGGCTACGAGTTTCTAAAAAAGAGTCTGGAGGCTGGCAGAAGGTTTGCCCTCATGCACAACTGAGCAGAGTCAGAGAGACAGATAAAGCAGATACAACCCCCAGATATTGGTTCCTTTGAGGGCTAAAGAGACCCATGGGAGTTATGGTCATGGCCGATGGGGTTAACTACCAGGGCAGATGGCCCCTCTTTGGAAATGGTGTTTATGTGTGATGAATCTGGACTCAGATGGGATCTCCCTTCATAAGACTTTCATGCTAATGTGCTGGAGGTGCAGTTAATGTTGAGGTTTAAGATATATTTAGGGGATTTGAATCTCTGGACTGACAATGTGATAGCCAGATCCTGAGCCTCAACAGACTCCAGCACCTACAATCTGATTTATTGGACTTACCACACTCAGCTAAGATGGAGTTGAAGAAGGACAACCACCACACCATGGAGCCTAGAGTGATTACAACTGAAAATGGGAGGATTGCATCCAGCATCCAGGTGGAATCTGACCCTCCTCTTGACATAGAGGTGCAATGGACACAACCAATCCAATGTCCACATAGAAGAGGTGGCATTGGATTGGGAAAAGTGGACATAATGGACAAAGGGTATGGGGAAAGGCAGGAAGAGATGAGAGGTGGAGGCGTCTTCAGGACATGGAGCTGCCCTGGATGGTGCTTCAGAGGTAATCACCGGACATTGTAAATCCTCACAGGGCCCACTTGATGGAATAGAGGAGAGTATGGGCCATGATGTGAACCAATGTATATGAGGTGCAGAGGTGCCCAAAGATGTACTTACCAAATCCAATGGATGTGTCATGATGATGGGAACGAGTGTTGTTGGGGGGGGGAGAGGGGGGGTGGGGGCGTGGGGTTGAATGGGACCTCACATATATATTTTTAATGTAATATTATTACAAAGTCAATAAAAAATAAAAAAATTAAAAAAAAAAAAAAAAAAAAGAAGATGAGCAAAGACAGCAAGCTGACATGACAGGATGGTGCGGCAAGCTGATGTAACAAGATGACACAACAAAGAGACACAAGCAAGAAAAAACACAATGAGAGACACAACAAAGCAGAGAGCAGAGGTGGCTCAAGTGATTAGGTGCCTCCCTCCCACACAGGAGTTCCCAGGTTTGGTTCCAGTGCCTCCTAAAAAAGACAAGCACACAACGAACAGACACAGCAAACGTGAACAATGGGGTGGGGGCAGGCAGTGGAGAAAGCACTAAATAAAAAAAGACTAAAGCTGCAAACAGGATGTTTAAAATACCCTGATTAGACTGATCTTAACTTCAGCAGTGGTGTGTTGGAATACAGATTAATCTGTTCCATGCCTGGCACTGGCAGCTGAAGTAGCAGGAGGCCCTGTCAAATCAAGCCATAACATTACACTCTGCCTTTATTATTATTATTTTCCCTTTTTACATTTCATTATAATGGACCTATGCCTAGCAGGAGATGTGGCAACCCAAGAAGAGTCACGCATGTGTACTCAGCCACTTCAGTTAAATATTAATGCAAGCCAAATCATTCTTCTCAAGACAAATGGATCTGTGTATCTTTATATAGACCCTTTTAACACATACACAAAGTACATATATTCTCATTCTTCACATTTACTGAATACTGAATATATGGCAGGCATTGAGCTAGAGACTGTAGAATAAAAGAGGCAACATTTATTGAGAAGTACTATGTACCTATTGTTGCTTTGCACATATTATTTCACATAATTCTCACAACAACCCTGTTGTGAGATTAAATTTTATTATTCACTTCATTTTATAGATGAGAAACTGGAGACTCAGTCAGCAAAAGATAATTGCCCTCTCAGGGTCTCACAGCTAGGAAATAACCTGGTTAGTTCTATTACAATGAAACTTGATCATTTTCCTCAAGAATTAAAAAATGGGAAGCAGATGTGGCTCAGGTGACTGGGCTCCCACCTACCACATGGGAGGTCACTGATCTGGATCCCCATGCCTCCTCAAGAAGACAGCAACCTGGTGTGGTGGGCAGGTATGGCAAGTTGACACAACAAGAGACACAAGAAGGAAAAAAAAAAAACATAATGAGAGACACAACAAAGCAGGGAGCAGAGGTTCCTGGTGCCTCTTAAAGAAGACAGCAAGCAGATGCAATGGACAGATGTGGTGAGCTGACGCAACAAGGTGATGCAACAAGAGATGTGGGAGGAAAAACATGAGAGATACAAAAAAAAAAGCAGGGAACGGAGGTGGCTCAAGTGATTGGATACCTCCCTCCACATCAGATGCCCGGGTTTGGCTCCCAATGCCTCCTAACGAACAAAAGGAAGATGAACAGACACAGCACAGCAAGTAAAAAACAACAAGGGGGTGGGGAGAAATAAATAAATAAAATAAATCTTAAAAAAAAAACAAAACCCAATAAGCAGATGAAAAAAAGCATTCAACCTCACTAGAAACAGCCAAAACAATGAGATAGTTTTATCTGATGAAGCTTTCAAAATATTTAATGCCTGGAAGGAGGTAGGGAGGTGAGCTCTAATACACTGCTGTACATATGAGTACTTCTCATGTTACACCAAAACTACTCTGTTCTTGGAAGCTCCCTAAAGAAGGTAAATTCCTCAAAGACAAAGGGGCCTTCTCTATTCCTCTTTGCACCTTCAATTACAGTGCAGTGTTCAACTACTGCTAAATCTAACATCATAACAAAATAAGGTAACAACTAGCTATAAACAACATTCAATATTTTGAGAGGGTATAGGTAGGCCAAATCCAGATGAATAAGTAGAAATTTATTAGACAAAAGGGAAGGGCATTCCAGGCTAAACACAAGAGGTTGTATGGAGAGATGAAGGAGCAGAGCATTGGACAGGTAGGTAGGTGGGCGACAGGATTGAAAATAAGGGAAGAAAAATGAGAGAGCTCTGTACGTGTGCCTGTTCATGCCCTATTCTGGCCTTTTTCACCTCCGCTTGGATCAACATGCAAGTAAAACCTGGGCATTTTTATCTATAATGGGGAATTGTACTCTGAAAGTCAGCCCTCTATCACTTTTCAGCCCTTTTCTCTCTACCTGGGACCCATCATCTGTTATTTTCTCCTTTTCCTCTTCCCTTCCTACCTTAATAAATTGCTAGCCTAATAAAAAAAAATTAAAAATAAATAAAAACAAAAGAAAAGTGAGAAAGAGCCTTTTACACTATACTAAGGAGTAGATTTTATCCTATAGGACCTATAGGATAGATTGTAAAGATAAACAGAATGATCAGATTTATGTTTCAGAAAAACCATCTTGAATGATTATGTACAGAGATTACAATAGAAAAGACACAGGGCCAGGCAAAGATTATTACAGAAACATACATAAACACCATATATTGCATTTAGGTGTATCTAACAGTTAATTCTCCCTGAGCAAAAACCGAAATAGTTGCTTTTTCAGAAAGAAGTACCATTTCCTTCCTCCTCCCTTCTCAGGGGAAGGAGAGAAGTATAATATAAAGAATACTAGACTAGAGTTAGGAGATTTAGGTTTCCAGTTCAGACTTTGAGGCTCTTCCCCACATACTCTCTGGGCCTTAATATTCTTTTCCACTCCTAGGCATTTACCCAAGAAATAATGAAAACAAACAGCCACAAAAAAGACTTGTATAAGAATATTCAAGGCAGTTCTATTCCTAAAGGCTAAAAACTTGAAAGAGGTTGCCAATAGTAAAAATGGAAAAATAAGCTATGGTTTATCCATATAATGGATTAGGACCCAGCAGTATAACAGAACAAACCACTTATGCCTGTTACATAGATGAATCTCAAAAACAGTATGCTGAGCCAAAGAAGACTTACCCCAAAAGAGTACAAATTGTATACTCATAAATATGAGATTTGAGATCAGGCCAATCTAAATCTATGGTGAAAAAAATAAAAATGGTGGTTACCTTTGTGAGGTAGGGGGAGGGATCTTACTAGGAAAGGGCATGAGGGAACTTTCTGGGGTGGTGGTAATGTTCTTTATCTTGTTAGAGTATATATTTGTTAAAATTCATTAAGTGGTACACTCAAGATCTGTGCATTTCCATTTATATAATTTTATCTAAAAAAAGAACAAATAATTATTGAACTCTTATGTTAATGGAATGAATGCTGAAGTGTTTAAGGATGAACTATACTTATGTCTGCAACTTATTTCATCATCAAAAAATAAGATGGATGGATGACAGATGGATAAAATAAATACAGCAAAATGTTAATTGCAGAATCTAAGTGGTGGGTACAGTTCTTTCAAATTTCTGTATGTTTGAAAATCTTCTTAATAAATGTTTGGGGAAAGGAGGTGAGAAAAGAGGTGAGAGAGATGTGAACTTGGAATATAAATGGTGAGATTCCCAAAGGCTGTTTTTCCGTAAAGTTGTTTTCATATGTCTGCTCTTTGAAAATCGGAATGCATTTTCCAGTGACACAGGCCCACTGAAATCCATTTAACCTGAAATATAGTAAAAATCACCTCACTATTCTCAGTTTTCGGTTGAGATGAGATTTTGCAAACATTGTCTTAGCACCTACTGGATGCTTTTGCCTTTGGCTGACTCACTTATTTTCATTGTCCCCATGGAATTCCTTTCCCTCCTTTCAGAATGTTCCAGAAGCACTATGGAGAAAAGGTGTTTAAGCGCTATCTTAACTAATTTATATCCTTGTATCTGTGGGAAATTGTGCCTGTAGCAAGAAGGGATTATGTATGTTCAAGAAATGCTTCTTTTGGCTTCATTACTATTCCCCAAGGGCTCAGAGTGAAAAGATCAGAATGATGTGGCATCTGACATCCCCTTTCAGGGCTTGGGCAGAAGCATGAAGTTTCCTAGGTCAAGTACTCATCTATAGGGGAAGACTCACATTGTAGATGGGATGATGGAGAGGTCCGTGAAGGTTTTAGCGCCTGTCACGTGCATATAAATCAACTTCTATGGACAATGACTCCCATCTGTAGTTTTCTATTTTGTTTTTAATGGTTCCTACAATGTGCTTTGTCAGTGAAACCAACCCCATCATTCCAGTGACAGGAGTGCAGACTGGGTATGCTGGTTCTGGGAAGCACCATGAAGGATGATCTGGGCACCAATGACTTTAGGACCTCTGAGAAGGCCTGACCAAACTCTACCCAAGAGGGATGGTCTATACAAAATGGCAGCAATCTGGCTATGGCCGAGACTGCCAGTTGCGAAGCCAATACCCATTCTCTTCTTATTTCTTAGTAATAGAATTCATTTTATTTGGAGAGGTAATATGCCCAGCTTTAAAACAAAACAAAACACACTACAGCTTCTCTTAAAGGTAGGAGTGACTATGTGACTAAATTCAGGCTAGAAATTTAACTGCAGCTGGTATATGGAACTTCCAGGGGGCCATGCCCCCTTCTGTTCTTCCTCTTCCCTCTTTTGCTTTCCTATTGTTTAGAATATAAACAATAACTGGAGCTATTTGGGAGAATGAGGCAATCTTGAATATGGAAGCCAGGTACTTTTACAGGTGCTTGGGGGTACATCAACAAGCAAATCTAATATGCCCAGAAGAACAGACCAGTTTACAAACATAATCCAGTATCTATTTTTGGAATTCATAAACAATATCAAACTGCCACAACCTCCATCTTTGTAATGGCAGAATTAAATGTCTGGAGTTTTAGCACCTTTGTTTTATCCTCACAAATAATCACCTCAGCAGCACCTATATCTGGCTGTATTTTGAAAAACTGCCTTAAGGCTGACTACCCAGATACAGGCTCTGACTCTCCAAACTGAGTCCTTTTATTGAGTGCTTTTGATGAAGACAGCCGTACATCAGGTATGGCTGATTCACAGTGTAGTTTCCCATAGCATATCACTTTCAGGAGTTAATTTCATCTAACTTAAACTGACTCTATGGCCAAAAAGCTCTTTTGGGGTCTGAAAAGTACATTATACAGTTACCACTCCTTTCCCTACCCCCATCCAACAAAACACACACATACAAAATCTTTTAGATCATAAAACAAGACTGGTACATACACCCTGAATATCTGTAGTGTGATTTTTTAAAGTGTTCTTTTTAATGGTTAGCTTATTGTATTCTAAAAGGTTGGGAAAGTGCAGCAGAATCCTGTCAAATCATGACACACTACTACCTGGATTCTGATACATTGAAGGTTAAGCACAAATGCTCAGAATCCTTCCCACTGCGCCCCCGCCCCCATCAGTGATTCCTTCACTATTCCAATTTCCCACTTTCGAAGTATCAACCTGCTTGGTTGCAGGAGTGTTGGTCATCACAGCCCCAAAGTAAGGGGGTGTATTCATACTCCTTCAAAAGGCTTCTCTGGATATCTGTTCGAGACTTTTAAAATTCAGTTAAAAAAAAAAACAACACCTGAATTTCCAAGGCCTTCAGGGAAAGATTTAAAACTACTTCCTTACTACTTTCATGTTATTCACAAGTCCTACTTTTACACTCTTCAATCAGCCACTATCTCCTCCTTCTATTCTTCCCATATTAAGCAGGTAAGGTCCTCCTTTAAGTTGCTGCAGGCTTGCCAACTGTTGAGCACCACCACACACTCTTCCTCCAGGCTCTAGGGCTTCAGCTGATTTCCGCAGAAACCAGACCACTTGCTTGCACATCCAAGGCAGACTTATTTTCATTCTCTTGAAGTCTGACTTCTTAACCCTTCTTCTATTAGCCAGGAATATGGAGGAATATGGTGGAGTGAAAGGACAGAAGGAATTTCAAGGCTATTATAACATAGTTCTTTCATTTCTAGTTTGAGACTAAGTCATTCTATTACCTTTCACACATAAGAAAAACTACAGTGGAAATATGCAGTCATCTCTGTGAAAATGCTTCAGGATCAAATTCTAACAGGGATCCAACACATCACAGGGAAGAGATGAAAAAACCTAGTTAATACTAAAACACATACTGCATTTGTGAAAAACAACTTCATGCTCTGTTTTAGTAAGCAGGATATAATCAACAATTGTCAAATATAAGGGCTCAAGAGAGCTGCATTCTTTTTCAATGGGTCTTTCTTAAGAGAGAAGAAAAAATGTTTGAGTATTATGTGCCAGATTACCATGTTAAGTGTTTCACATACCTTTTTCTCATTTAATATTCATGACTTGGAGCTATGAATTATTCTCCCCATTTTACAATGATAAAAACAAGGCCCAGAGAGATTCTGTACCTTACCCAAGTTCTCAGAGCCTGAATGATCTAACTACCAAGACTGGCTTTCTTTGCACTGCCTCAGATCTTTATGTTTATTAGCACCCAAGTTTCCAGGGCACTGCTTAGCAAACTGAGTTGTGGAAATAAGCAGGGAGCCCATTTTGAGCAAAGCTATAAAATGAAATGCCAATGTTTCTTTGCTTTTCACAAAAACAGATGATTTCTGGCAAAAACTGACTTCACAGTAATTTTTATAAAACAAATCTTACTTGTCTCTATCACTGTGGAATCCAAGAAGCATTCCTGCTTCATCATAAATATTTGGTAAAGGGAGATGATGAGATGCCTTGGCAGATGCTGAGCACAAATGCAAATCAGCAGCAGTATGTCCTCGCAGGTAACAGTATTCTATAACTGCCCTCTCAGCCTGACCCTATGATGTTCCTTCTTTAGTGAGACACCTCCACCAGAATTTTGAGAAGTTTTCCTGTTCCTGGGAAGCTTCTGACATTACCCTGGTAGCTCCTAAAGCTATCTAGAACTACATTTGGTAGACAGCAATGCATACTAGCACAGGGATACATGGATTTCACTCTTCAGCAAGAAATTAATAAGCAAATAATCAGAAAGTGATTCTTCCTTTCTGGGACTCAATTTCCCCAACATCTATAAAATTCTTCCCTTTCTCTACATCAGTGGTTCTCAATGGAGGAGGGCAGGGACGAGGCAGTGGAGAAGCACCCCCCCCAAACACACACACATTTGGTGATGTCTGGAGACAGTTTTGTTTGTTGCAACTGAGGGGCGTTCCTAGCATCTAGAGGGTAGAGGCTAAGGATGCTGTTAAAAACTCCCCTATGGGAAGTGGACTTGGCCCAGTGGATAGGGCATCCGTCTACCACATGGGAGGTCCGCGGTTCGAACTCCAGGCCTCCCTGACCTGTGTGGAACTGGCTCATGAGCAGTGCTGATGCGCGCAAGGAGTGCCGTGCCACGCAGGGGTGCGTAGGGGAGCCCCACACGCAAGGAGTGTGCCCCGCAAGGAGAGCCACCCAGCGCGAAAGAAAGTGGAGCCTGCCCAGGAATGGTGTCGCACACATGGAGAGCTGACACAACAAGATGACGCAACAAAAATAGATTCCCGTGCCGCTGACAACAGAAGCGGACAAGAACACGCAACAAATGGACACAGAGAACAGACAACTAGGGGGGTAAGGGGAGAGAAATAAATAAAAATGAAAAAACCCCAAAACTCTCCTATGCACAAAACAGCCCTCCACAACAAAGAATTACCTGTTCCAAAGGGATGGTTGTACTGAGGTTAAGAAAACTTGGTTTAAGCCAATGTTAACATGTATTCTGGCTAGAAAAATGCCTAAAATTCAAGGCTCTTGTTCATATGAGTTATTAATTTTGTAAAACTAAAGATTCCATTTATGAGATGAAATCACATAATGTCTGGAGTTGCCTTAATATATTCCAGGGGAAAAAAAGGGGGGGAGGTGAGATGAAACAAGACTGGCAAAATATTAATCAATGAAGTTGGGCAATGGGCACACAAGTGTTCAATATATAATTCTATTTACCTTTGTATATTTAAAAAGTTTTCCATAATAATTGTTTTTTCTTCTGATTGGATCTACTTAAAGGGATGTAAGAAATAAATCTTCCCTGTCTTCTCCCAGTATAAGACATGGTCTTCACCCTAGGTACTGCTTCTAGTTGAGTGAAAACAAGCAAGCCAAGCAACCTACCACAAGTAAGGGATGCCGGTGGAAGTACAAGAGAGAGACACTTGTACAGAACAGAAGTGGGAAATCAGGGAAGGCTGTAAGGAGGAAGTAGGATTGGGGGAAATTCCAATGAATAAGTAGTCAGTCTCTCTGAAAGGGAGTAGAAGAATGTCTCAGTCAAGGAAAGTATCCTGTGTTAAATTAGGGAGATTAAAAAAGAATAAAATACGGGGTGGGGAGTGGGTTATATGGGAACCTCTTATGTTTTTTGTTTTTTTTAAAAATGTTTTTTAATGTAATATTCCTTATGATCTATTAACTTTAATTAATAAAATAAAATAAAAGATTAAAAAAAAGAGAATAAAATGGAGGAACTGCAATAATTTAGTATGGCTGGACACAGGGTGAGAGGATAAGCAAAGGAATTAAAGCAAGGAACAGAGCTCTCTCGGCCTTAGAGCCATCTTGCTGGAAACCTCCGCGCCATGAGAGCCAAGTGGAGGAAGAAGCGAATGCGCAGACTGAAGTGCAAAAGAAGAAAGATGAGGCAGAGGTCCAAGTAAACTGTTAGCGCGTGCACCCTTGGAGACTGAGGGGAGCAGGAACATGGAATGCCCTAGGCCCGGGAACCTGGTACAAGTTACTGACTGCGTGCTACTGTCTAGAACTCTACACAATGGATCTAGAACTTCCAACGGTCGTCAGACTTCGTGAACACCTCTAAGAGACACCCATCTTGTTCACACCAAAGCAGTCCCTTTGGTCCTTTGCCCTGGACCTGTGACATTCTGGACTAGTTCTGTTCTCAGTTGTGGCCGAGTGTTAACACGTGTTAAAATAAATCATCTCTTTGGCTGTCTTAGCTGAAGAATCAAAAAAAAAAAAAGCAAGGAACAGAACTGGCCAGATGTTTAGGTCTTCTATGTCATGCTAGAGTCTAGATATTATCCTAAATCTATGTTAAGAAGTCTTTGAAGGATTAAGTCGCAGAGTCATGTAACCAGATTTGTCTTTTAGAGGCACTTGAGGCAGTTCATCTGCATCTTCTAGGGCTTATTTATTTATTTTTTTGAGGTACTGGGGCCAGTATTGAAGCTGGGACCTCCTATGTGGGAAGCTGGCACATCTGCTCTGCCTTCTAGGGTTTTCGAAAAGAGCAAAGGATCCACTGGAGAAAGGCAATACTTCCAATAGTTAGCCAGTTAATAGGAGAACAATGTAGCAATTATCTGAAAAAGGAACTAAGGGTATGGGGTGGGGTAGCAGGAGCCTTAGGAATTTCAAGATTAAACTCCAGAGGTTTTTGGTTTTAATACTAGAGACTGAAGGAGAGGTTTACCTTTCGGAGAGACCAAAACTGGGATTAACAGAGACGAATCTAGAAAAGGTATTGAAAAATAAAGTGAATTTAGTAGATTTATAGACAATAGCTAAGGAAGACAACAAATAATGTGGGCTGTGATTCCTTCCTGTCTCACTCTTTGAAAGTTTTGGGCTCATACAAGAGCTGTGGTACTCTGGCTACGAGTTTCTGCCAAGGTGGTTTAGGAGAATGCTGTCCTGGTCAAGGTCCTCTGCCCTCCTGCTCACCCCTCACCAGCCTTGATAACTCAGCCAGCATACTGCCTCAGTAACAGGCAAATCTAATTCTAGCTTAAACTCAATCCCTGAGACCACAGCACTGGAATGCCTCCTTTCCCAGAGTCCCACTACATTCTCTGCACGTTTGCATATGTCCTCCTCCCTGCCTAAAAGCTCTTCCCTTTCTAGTCTACTGGGGAAATTCCTTCTTCTTTTTTATCTTTCCAAGGCAGTCCCAAGTAGCCTGAGGCCAATTTCTTCCTTCGGCTGCTTTCAACTGCAACTTGTAGCTACCTCCTTTGTAACCTTTAATGTATGGTAATCACTATTTGCATATTATCTCCCCACTGAAAATATATCCAGGGCAGGGTCTGATGTGGTTTATTTGTGTTACCTAGGGCTAAGCCCTTTCATGGCATCTTAAAGTGTTCAACAAATATTGGTCGAATGACTGAGGAGTGAATGAACTCTCTCGGAAGAGGACAGTTGAGGATTGTTTTGGGTCACCTTACAGACAAAGGTTTTCACAGACTTCCTAAATTACTCCTGGTTCTGGTTGCTTTGAGATGGGCCTAAACCATCAGGCTGTGTCCAGACGTGGGCATCTCTCATTTTAAAGCTTAATCCTGGGACTTTATCCAGTTTTATAGATCCCTGCTACTGTAAGGATGGTCAGAGAACCAACAGCACTGGCATCACTTGGAAGTTAGTTAGAAATATGCAATTTGATGCCTCACCCCAGACCTACTGAATCAGAATCTGCATTTTAATAAGATCATAAGCAGGATTCAGAAGCAGGATCAACTTTGAGACCACTCCAATAGACGAAAAATCTGGGATCACTGAAGCTAATTAATGTATCTAATGTTATACAGCTGGTACAAGCTGGGATATGAACTCAAGTCTGCATGTTCTAAATGGCTGTGCTTTTCCCACTACCCTGCTACTGAGATCCATGTCAAGCTTATAGCTCAGGAACACATATCTAACTTAATACAAAATATATAGAAAAAACTTTATTATAACATGTTCATTGTTTTAAAAATTTAGATTGGGTGGCGGACTTGGCCCAGTGGTTAGGGCGTCTGTCTACCACATGGGAGGTCCGCGGTTCAAACACTGGGCCTCCTTGACCCATGTGGAGCTGGTCCACGTGCAGTGCTGATGCTCACAAGGAGTGCCGTGCCACCCAGGGGTGTCCCCGTGTAGGGGAGCCCCATGCGCAAGGAGCGCACCCTGTAAGGAGAGCCGCCCAGCGCGAAAGAAAGTGCAGCCTGCCCAGGAATGGTGCTGCACACATGGAGAACTGACACAACAAGATGACGCAGCAAAAAGAAACACAGATTCCAGTGCCTCTGACAACAGAAGCAGACAAAGAAGACGCAGCAAATAGACAGAGAGAACAGACAAATGGGGTGTGGGGGGGGGGAGGGGAAAAATAAATAAAACTTAAAAAAAAAAATAGATTGAAGTCATATATAAAATCTCATATCCCACATTACCAAATATAGAAAATGTGGTAATAGAGCTTTCCTGCCCTGTCAAAATTATAATTTTCCCATTTGATTTCCAGAAATAAAGTTACCACTTTGCAACTTTGGTGATGAAGTCTGGTTTTCAGATGTCTCCCTGAGAGACAGGGCTATAGGTTCTAGCAGATATTAATTTAACCTGTGTGTGTGTGTGTGATTTCAGGGCATACTTAACTACTTTGGGAAATGTTACCTCAGTAATAACATAAGCTAATATACCCCATGCAGAGCTGATGGTAGGGTAAGGCATGATGTATATACTGGAACAGAGCTGTTAAAACCCAACTCCTGAAGGGCACGAGCTGGTGAGGTCATGAGACCAAAGATCACACCTGGCATTTAGTTAGGCATAAGCTCTATTGGGACTTACGGACAGGAGCTCTTTGATGGTGGCTGGTCAAAGAATGAATGAAGTTAGTGCTCCACCAAGAGATGAGAAAATGAGGAGTGATATATAAGGGGTTTCAGAACAAGGACATTCCAGTAGGTATGAGAGTTCCCACTAGGGTTAGGTGAAATGTACACATGGGGTGTGGTGATGTTTTCACTACACTTGTAGAAAGGATGCTTACTGAAGATTATAGTTTATGATAACATCTATGTATTCTCTCCCCTCTGGGGAGGGTTGTTAACTTTTAACTTATGCCTCGGTCACACAGGTGGCTATGTGCCGAAGACTTGGGGAGGCGGCCTGAGTACCCACAACAGTAAATACTCAATAAATGCTAGACACCATCCCTGTCACCACCATCATCAACAGCAAACATTGTTATTCCAGAAGTTTGCCGGCCAGCAGGCATACTTAAAAGAGACATGATTTATCAGTAATCAATACATTATAGAAAGTTGTAGGCATATTTTTTTAGTGATTATCAAAATGATACGCTTAATTTATTTTATGGTAACCCTGCAGCATGTAAGGAAGAAATTAACAATAATTTTCTTTCTACTTTGGAAGCAGGGACAAGGAAGAAAACTCATAAAAGGAAAAAAGAGTAAGGAATGCAGAAGAGGGAGGGAAGAACCAAATTTAATACACATCACCACATCATACATGTGCACAGTGTTATAATATATAACATTATACATTATCCAATTCTCACAACACTGAATTATTGTCTCCATCTTGAAAGTGAAGAAACAGAATCAGAGAGATCAAATTACTTGCCCAAGTCAAGAGCCTAAGTACAAGAGTTATGGCAAAAAAGCAAATCCAGGTCTTCTGAATCCAGCTTAGGGCTCCTTTCATTTGGGCTAACTACTCAAAGAATTGTAGTTAACACTTTCACAAATAGAAGGGGTTCACAGCAAGGTTCTCCAACCTCCATCCTTAGAGGTGATCTACCCAGTCCAGCATTACCTCCCTTAACAGAACCGAGTCTAAAAGAGAAATGGGCTGCTTCCCTTTAATTTAATATCTGAGAATAATTTCTGTTTGGGGAGTTCTTTGATTGGCTACACAAAAAGAATGTTCAAAATCTTTCTAACCTCCTTCTTATGCTAATTACAGCTCATCAACATCTGGGCACCCATAAGCAAAATCAATCTAACTACAAAAGCAAGCCAAAGACATTTTCTTACCATTAAAAAAAAAAAAAAAAAAAAAGTAAGACTGCAACATGATAAATACACAGAGCATCAACCTGCTGGCTACTAAATATAAAAATCACATCCAGTATCAGGAGTCCAGAAAGGTGGACACTAACAAACATCTCACACATGTAATTGCATTCTTTATGAACAGTGAAATGCATACAAGTTTATTTTTAGTGTATCTCCTTCCACATTACAGCTACTGGTAGATACCACCACTTCTAACATGCTCAAATATTCACACATCAAAAACAAAAAAAACTTTTTGAAAGGCATCTGTAGCAGTTTGATATAATTGATGAATTCCAAAAAGAAATATTGGATTATGCTTGCAATCTCATCTGTACCTGGGCATGATTGAGTTATGATTAGGGCAGATAAAAGGCATGGCGAAGAACAAAGTTGGGGGCTTTTAATGTTGGAGTTTTGATTTTGGAGTTTGATGCTGAAGATTAAACTGGAGCCCTGGGAAGTCAGCAAACAGGGGAAAGAGAAGCCAGCCCCAGGAAGGAAGGAACCTTGAAGCCAGAGTAAAACAAGCCCCAGGAACGTAGGAACCCAGGAAGCCTGAAGCCTCACAGACGTTGGCAGCCATCTTGTTCCAAATAGACTTTGGTGAGGGAAATTATGGCTTGGTATCTGTAAGCTCCTACCACAAATAAATACCCTTTATAAAAACCAACCAATTTCTGGTATTTTGCATCAGCACCCTTTGGCTGACTAATACAGCATCCCACTTCTTCCCAAACAAACTTGAATGCTTAGTCTTCAGTCTACACCCTATTTCCTTACCACCTCAAAGTCCCAGCACATGCACAATACTTGGAAGAGCCAATATCACTATCCAACTACAACTCACCTCTTCAAACTGCTATCACCTTTATAAACTAATAATTTAACCTCACATCTATCCTGCCTTCAGAAAATACACAGTCTAGCTTCCCAACTGTATTAAAAGACACATCCCTACCAAAGATGCCCAAGACATGGTGAGTAAAAACAGCAGGTTACAAAACAGTATACACACCATGATTCCACTTACATAAAATGCTATGCACATATAGTCATCTCCCCAAACACATGTTTGAACGGATGACCTCCAATATGTTTTCAGTAATTAACCTTGGTGGTGGGATTTGAATTTTTTACATTAGTTGTTTTATTCACTCAGAAAAGCAATAAAGCTATTTCTAACAAGCTTCCCCAAAAGACGTAACATGTCAAGAATCTTCTCTTGGCAAAGAGAAAATAAAAACCATGTGTACCAAGTTTTGTGCTCTGAGCAATCTGGCCAGTAGCCTCAGTACTCGTTGAGCAACAGAATCTGGAGCTTTAAAAACATAGAAATTCTTGGAGAGTCTTGGTCCTAGGTCCCTGACTCAGAATCTTTGGAGGTGCCTAGGCTTATGTATTTTGTCAAAGATCTTCAAGCGATGCTGATAGTCAGTGACTATCTGGTGGGTCTTTTGGGAAGGCTTGTTAAAAATAGCTAGTAAGGCCATATATTAGCCAATGTGATGTGAAAATGACAACTACTCTACGCCTCAATATTCTCACCTGTAAACCATGGGTAATAATACATAGCTCCTAGGGTTTTCATGAGGATTAGGTGAAATGAGATAATTTATGTAAAAGTCCACCAGGGTACTCATAACAAAGATGGTAACTGTAGGAAGCATGTCCCAGTAAATAGCGTGTGTTGAGTTTTACTAAAACAGGGCCCACAGTTAATAACCCCTAAATTACTCCCCCATTTTGGTATCACCTAACAACAATGGAGACATAGCCTAAAAAGGTTTGACTACTCTAACATTGCTTCTACATTCCTGGTATTTGTTTTACTTTTATACAGGAGACACAATGCATATCACACTATTTCTATAAAATTTAATGAAGGTTATAAATGAGAAATAACAGAGTCATACTGACTAAATAATAAATGTACCAGTGGAAATTTCTATATCCAAAGTAAAAATTCAGCTAATGCTGCCATTAAAGAGCTAAGTTTCTACCTGGCAAAATGCAAAATGTAAAAGAAAAACAGGAATGATAAATGTTCCTACTTCAACCTCTCCACCCAGGTCTTCAATATCAAAATTGAATTTGTGCTAAATAAGCTGAAATAGTCAAAATAACTACAGTGAATACTAAACCTATGACCTGTAAAAAATTGGGGGAATTTTTTTTGGTGTACCATAATGAAATAACTTTAATATCAGCAATAACTACTAACATTTAATAAATGTTTACTATATGCCAGGCACTGTCCTAAACACTGCACATATATTAACTCAGTAAATCCTCACAATAGCTCTTTAGGGTCCTTCAAGATCTGGCTTCTGCTTAACTACCTAATATCTAATCTCCTGCTCCATGCTCTACTCACCAAGGACTGGTGCCAGATTGGTCTCAGGAGATAATCTTGGGGAACTTATTAGAAATACAGACCCACTGGCATTATGCATGCAAACTGGTAGAACCAGAAACTTGGAGAATAAGTCCCTGAAGGCCACATTTTACAGTAGATCCCAGACGATTCTGACAGGCAGCTAGGTTAAGACTCTCTATTCCCTGCCCCCCTCTTCCTTTTTTAAAAAATGCATGTGGTTTTCTCCACTTGACAATCCTTATATGGAGTTGTTTCTAATCTCCAACTATTTTCTCAGTTCCCAGGCTGGATTAGGAACCCCTTTTCTATGCTCCCACAGTGCCCTGCACTTCCTTCTACCTTTTTACCTTGTAATGAAAATATAGATTTCTATGTCTGTCTCCCTAGCTGGGTTGTGGGCTCTTTCACTTTCCATCTTCAGCACCAAACCCCAAAGCAAGAGCTAGCTTTTTGTTTAATAAAAGAATGAATGAAGCCTCAATGACCTACATTTAGGGTACTCAGAAACAGACCCTTTGAAAGGGCAGTCTGGGATGGAAGCTTCAAACTGAAAAAGAAAGCTTTGGTAGATCACTTAAGCAATGATGAATTTTAACAGGGCTAGTATAACCAGGACCATAAGTGAGAGTTCAGGTCAAAAGGTTATCATGATAAACAGTTGCTATCCCATCTCTCTTACAGCTCTTGTTATGACCCAGCCTCTCCTGGTCCTCAGCTGGGTTTCATAAGCACAAAAGCCAAGGAATTTGCATCCTACATGTAAGCATGAAAGTGAGGGAAAGGTAGAAAAGAATATTTTGGAAGGGCTGATCTGCAGTAACTATACTGCCACATATTGACTGTCTACACGCTAGAGACTAAGTAGTATACTTATGATCATATTCTTCACAAAACTCTATTGGAAAAGGTTTTATTGGGTTCATTTGATTCAAGAGGAATTCAAGCCCCAGTGAGAAGAAGTAACTTGGCCAAGGCAAGCTAATTTGAGGGTAGAGCTTTGAAACCAGGCCTATGTGCCTTCAAAAACAACCCTCCTTTTCTAACTCTGTACTGTCTCTGGATTACCAATGAGAAGACCACTAGAGCCACCATGGGGTTGGCGGAAACTTTAGAAGCAGACCTAGGCTCAAACTCTGCTTCTGCCACTCACTTGCTAAGAGGCATTTGGTCACTGGCAAACTCTCTGAGATAGATACATTTGTAAAAAGAAGATAAAAATGTCTGATTCATAAAGCATGAATATCTATAAAGCTGAGTTTATTAGTAGGTGCCCAATAAATGTGAACGGGTCATTAGCTTGTCCTACTATTCCCTGCCCCACCCCAAGCCAAAGGAAAGAGCAGTTTTCTTCAGGATGGCAAATAGAATGTCTGTCTCACTGTTTTCCTCACTGTAAACAATTATACTTTACTCTACGTGGGAAAGACCTATGGGTAAATCCTTAATATGAACTTGAGCCAGTTAGCAACCACATGTGCAACACTCAAATCCATCCCCTCAAGCCTGATGTATGGAACCCCAAATCCAAACATGGCTTATTTCATTATCCTTACATTTCTGTCATTGAGGTCAGGAATAAAACAAGCAGTTGGGGAAACGGACTTTGGCCCAGTGGTTAGGGCGTCCGTCTACCACATGGGAGGTCCGCGGTTCAAACCCCGGGCCTCCTTGACCCGTGTGGAGCTGGCCCATGCGCAGTGCTGATGCGCGCAAGGAGTGCTGCGCCACGTAGGGGAGCCCCACGCGCAAGGAGTGCACCTCTAAAGGAGAGCCGCCCAGCGCGAGAGAAAGTGCAGCCTGCCCAGGAATGGCACCACCCACACTTCCCGTGCTGCTGACGACAACAGAAGCAGACAAAGAAACAAGACGCAGCAAAAAGACACAGAAAACAGACAACCGGGGGAGGGGAGGGGAATTAAATAAATAAAAATAAATAAATCTTAAAAAAAACAAAACAAAACAGAAAAACCCAAGCAGTTGGAGGGAGGGAAAAGGAATTGATCTAGAAACTGTTCAATCACAAGGCCTGCAAATAGCAACAACAAAAAACAATAGCAATGGGAAGTGGCTGTGGCTCAATCAGTTGGGCTCCCGTCTACCATATGGGAGGCCCGAGGTTCGAGTCCCCCGGCCGCCTTGTGAAGGCAGGCTCGCCCACATGCTGTGGAGTGCCGCACGGCCTGCAAATGCTGCAGAGAGCCGACTCAGCAAGGTGATGCAACAAAAAAGGGAGACACGTAAAAAACAAAACAAAACACAGAAGAGCACATAGAGAATGGACAAAGAGAGCAGACAACAAGCAAGCAGCAAGGCGGGGGGAAATAAATAAAAATAAATACAGACACAGAAGAACATACAGCAAGCAAGCCCAAGGTGGGGGGGAATAAAAGAAAAAAAAAATAGCAAGACATTTTCATTCTTGTTTAACATGAAGTGCCTTTTAGTACATGGCTTAATGCCATTCTTAAAACTAAATATCATTAATCCTCACATTGCTCATTGTTCTGACCACCATAACCAGTCCTTTGTGATTTCCAAGTTTGGATAAAACAAAAAGAGGAATAAACATCTTTGAATTATATGGTGGAAATCTGGGGTTCCCAGAAGGGATTTGTCTTCTAACATTCCACAAAGGCTGGCATGTCTACAGTCCACCTCTACAACTAGCAGATTTAAGTAGGCAGGTGTTTCCAAAATTACCAACATAATAGAAGAAAGAGGAACACAAATGGGAAACCCATCTCTACCCAGCCACTAATACAAATATGGCAGTCACTGTACTAATAAGCACTTGATTTATCTTTTTTTTTTTTTTTTTGAGGTACTGGGACCGAGTACTGAACCCAGGACCTTGTATGTAGGAGGCTAGTGCTCAATCACTGAGCCACATGGGCTCCCAGAGTTGGTGTTTTTGTTTGTTTGCTTGTTGTTTGTTTTTGTTTCTCTCTAGGAGGCACCAGAACCGAACCCAGGACCTCCCATGTGGGAGTCAATGCTAACTGCTTGAGCTACATTCACTGCCCTGTGTTATTTCATTTAATCCTCACACAGCACTCTTATGAGATAAAGTCTAATAATACACCATTTTTACAACTGAGGAAATGGAGGCTCAAAGAGGATAAGCAACTTTTCCAAAGTCATAGCTGATAAATGAATGACAGAACCAGGACTCCAAGCTAAATCTTGTCTTAATCCAAAGCCCATGTTCTTAACCATCCTTATCCCAATAACTAGCTATACATGTCTTAGTGCCCACTGTCCCCTCTGCCACTCCCCTCACTGACAAAAGAATGAAATACTATTTATCCTTCAAGGAACACTCAAATGTCATCTCTTCTCTCAAGCATTCCCAGAATCACTGGGATATTCCTTCCTCTGGGCTTACGTAACCAATGGCATACATTTATTATAGTGAGGTATCTGAGGTCAGTATTAAAATAATGATCCACAATAAACTAGCATTTATCAAACCGCCACACTATGCTAGGCATGTACAATTCATTTCATTTAATTCTCAGAGTAACCCAAGAATGTCGGTATTAATCTCATCCTTATAGATTAAAAAATAAATATGTACTGAATTCTACTATGGGACATATGCTGAAAGGCCTTAAGGTAGAATCATAAATTGGTTAACATGGTAAAAATACTCTGAATTCTACAATGTCTTAACTTTGGTATTAACTATACACATGCATACCTCTAGCTTGACAGGAGATAGTACATGGTTCATGGGTGTTAATTTCATTAATTCATTCAACTAATATTTACCATGCACCTACCAAGTTTTGCAATAGGTACTAGAAATGCCCAACTACAATTTCACCAATTCATTTTACCTTTTGGTCCTAATAACCTGTGTGATTTGGTTTAGCCTATATTATTATCTCCTTTCCACCAGGAAGTATATATCATTCTCAATTGCTCCTGTTCCTTGTTCTCCTTAACAATGAAGTACTCTTGTCTGGTACTTGCTAATACTTTTTTTCCCCCCAAATACCTATAAATGGCTTTTTAAAAACGTGTCTATATTTCCTCTTCCTAAGTGTGTAAATTCCTTAGGGCTAGGAATGTATCCTTGCCTAGGTGGTGACATGCAGGATGGACTCTGATAGGAGAAGGAGTGGGGAAACTAAAGCAGAGACTTATTAGTGAAGCCGACTAATAAGATACAGAAATCAATACATGGATCTGGAACCTGGTAAGAAGTCCACGTGGACATCAATAACCCCAAGATGGCTGCTGGAAGACTCTTCCCGCCCCCCCTCCAGATTCTGCCACCCAGAACAAAACTTCCTCCGGAAGCCAGGAGAAGTCCCAGATATTCCCCGAGGACTTTATCATTGGGTCCTCATGGGGGATTGATGGGTGGGGTAATCAATCAAAACAGCCAACAGCTGAAATTCTCCCCTGCCATTAGCAAAGGGGTGGAATAATTAACAGTTCAAAAAGCAGGCACAAGGCCTGAATTCACTCTCTAGCCTTTGGACCTCGATTCTGGCCTTCTCCCCCTATTTGGGTCACTACACAAGTAAACCTGGGGATTTATAATCTATAATGGGAAATTGTAGTCTGTAAATTAGCCTTCTTTATCACTTTTCAGCCCCTTCCTCTTCACCTGGAACCCATGATCTGTTATTTTCTCCCATTTCTCGTCCCTTCTTATCTGAATAAATCACTGGCCTAACTCACCAAACATGCTCTTGAAATTCACTTCTGCAGCATAGTCAAGAACCTAGACAAAATCCAGTAATATCAGGATAAAGAGAAAGTTCAGGAGAGATGATGAGGGCAAAGGTAGTAGCAATGGAGAGGACTGATTCAAAAGATTCTTATAAGGTAAAATTTTCAGGACTTAAGAACTATTAAATGTAGGGAATATAAGAGTTGGGCATGGCATGTTGATTATTGCTGTGGGTGGCAGGGGTGGTGGAGGGTGGCGTTATTTACCAAGATAGAAAAAGAGACTTAGGCAGGGAACAAGGAATGGGTATGGTTTTGAGCAAGCTGAGTTTGAGTATCTGGCAGAATTGTCTGCTGGTTAATTAGCTGTGCTGGCTAGAGCTTCGGAGAGAGACCTGAGTTAAAGATGAAGATTTGGAATCATTGGCAGAGAGATGGAGGTTAAAGCAGTAGAGTAGTAGATTAGATCACCCAAGGAGAGCGTGTGGAATGAAAAAGAGAAGTGGGGGAAGATACTAATAATCCATGCAAAAATGAACACCTCAGGGACAGGCATTTTATTTTATTCCCTGTCTCCCCAGAACCTGCCTTGTAGTGGGTCTTTTTGTAATTTATTTATTTATTTTAATTTTAAGAAGTTTATTAAGCGCCATCACAGTCAACATATAATGTGCATCCATCTTTAAAGGTTAGGACCCATCAAGAAAAAAAGCATTCTTATTGGCTAAAACTTCCAATTTTAAATGTTCATAAAGAAATTACCTGGACCGAACAGATATTGTTCTGTTCTTTAGATACTGCACAATTAGTGATTACAAAATCTCAAATATGTTTCATAGTAGGT
This sequence comes from Dasypus novemcinctus, assembly GCF_030445035.2. NCBI lineage: Eukaryota > Metazoa > Chordata > Mammalia > Cingulata > Dasypodidae > Dasypus > Dasypus novemcinctus. Next base: position 41,333,722 of record NC_080696.1, on the reverse strand, counting down.
CTTTTAAGGAAGCAAGAGTCTCAATAAAGGTTGTCTTACTATATAGTCCATCATGAGATTTAATTTTTTCTTTTTCTATGTTAGCTAAACTTCTCCCTTCTTTTTTGACTGCAGGTTTTGCCATTTCCCTCTTAGAACTCTGACAGGAGGTGTAGGAACTTTGGCCTGTACTTCCTCCCTGTTAGAAGAGTCCAAAAAGAACAGGGCAACTACATGCTTCCTGTGCAATTCTTTGCAGATGACAGAAAAGTATTATTTAAAGCACTGACTACAATCAACTTTTGTCACTGTTGATAAGATAAAACTGTGTATGCATGCCTAGCATGCACACTACACCCCTACATACTGCTTGGTAACTTACCCTTTTAAAGCTCTTAACAGCCTCCAAGGGAACCATGTTAAAAGAGTGCAATTAACTAGAACTGCTACAAACTCAATAACTCACCTACCTAATGAAGCAATACAGGAAAATTGGGCCCATTTTAATAAGAATTTTAAAAAGAGACAAGAAGGAAAGGTCAAATGCCATTTATGGATCCAGGCATGTTTTCCCTTCTTATTCTGAAGCAGTTAATACCAAGGAGACAATATATACTTGTACCATTCTTCATAAAACCCAAGAGGCAGTCAATCATGCTATTGTACCAAGGGCAAATTATTTCTTTCAAAATCATCCCGTAAGTTACGTGCCTCCCCTGATGTATTTCTGAAGGTTTTATTATGCAAACCTGAATGGATTTCAATTACAATCATTCTTTTCTTTCTCCACCCCAACTCACAAAAGAGGAACTCAATTACTAGCAATTCTAGGTTACAAGGGTAGATTTTGCTTCTCCCACCTCTCCAGAGTCACCTTAATCTGTAAATTCCCTCTCTTAACCCCTTTTGTTAGTTTTGGGAACCTGCTGTTTTTACTCCACCCCATATTTAGCATATCATGACTCCTGACATTCTCAGCAAGAATGATTTTGCCTGTTCTCACACAGCTATTGTGGAGCAATTAGACAACAGGCCAAAAAAACCCCACCCACATTCCTCCTTTCGTTCCCCTCTCCCCCACCTTCCAGTAAAGGTGTGGGCCTTCTTTTGGCCTGGGCTTCCCCTTGACCTCTTAGAAGGATGGGTGCCAAGGCAGGCAGAATTGAAGATACGGCTGGCAGAGGAGAGAAATAATTCTTAAGATGCCTATACTGTTCTGGGAACTATGCTAAGTAAATATATGTATCTCACTTGACCCTCACAACCACCCTGTATGGTATGCTAGCTTCACTATTTTATATACGGCATCTGAAGATTAGATCACACAGCTAAGCAGTAGATACATGTGTACCACACTGGGCTATACTGCTACTGCAGGAGTCTGCGGAAGATCCTAAGAGGTGACAGGTGCTGAGAAAGGACCTGGATGAACTTCCAGAGGCTAACCTGTATGTGTGCCAAGCCCCAGAGGCTCAACAAGAAAGAAAGGGGAAGCTAAACTAAGACGGTAGCAGAGTAAGGAGTTCTAAGAGTCAGCTCATCTTACAGGGTAGTAAGTAATCACCCAGAGCTATCTAAAGCCTGTTTGGGGGCCTCAGGAGACCAGAAGAGTATCCTGCAACATCCTTGTATGGAAAGAGGAGATGGCTCATCTGTAGAGATTTGTGAGTAGAGACCTCCACACCATGGAGGTGCCAGAAGTGCAAGCCGCCTCAGGAGCTATTCCGTGGCTGGAGTTGGAAATTCCATTTACCATAAACCGGGGAGGAAGAGAAAGTTGTCCACTGACTTGAGCTACTGATTGGTGGACTCGGCTGGCTAAAGTATAATCATAGGAACAGCTAGGGTCTGAACCTGTCCAAGTTGGAAAGAGGCCGGTACTTGCCATTTTGACTCTGCCCCTGGCATGAGGGGAACCTGGGCTGACTAAATATCACAGAGAAGTTAAGGACTAGCTTCTTTCCATGGAGATCAGTTTGTAGCCCTAGCCTAGGCTCCAGCCCCATCTCCAGCAGGGAGGAAGGTGGTGGGACCTGCACCAGGCTCTCCAGGCAACTGCAGGTGCTCTCTGTCAGCACAGACTGAATACTTGGACACTTGGGGCTGCTTCTGCGTACCCCAGTAGGAGAGGAGCTGGGTATTCTTGGCCTCTCCTGGCAACTGCAGGTGTTTTTAACCCACACTAACTGGTTTGTTGAGTGCCTTCTCCACCTCCGCCACCCCCTAGGATATGAGGGGGCTGGTGTTCCCTGGTCTCTTAGGGCAACTGCAGGTGCTTTTGGTCTGCATAAACTCAACCATTGGGCACCTGTGGCTCTACCCCCACCCCAAAGAGGACAAGAAGACTGTTTGCCCAGCCTCTCTGGGTACCTGAAGGTACTTTTGGCCCACACAGCCTGGACTGGTGAGCACTTTTGGATCCTCCCCTAATCCCCAATAGGAAAGGAGGGGACTGGTGTTTCCACAGCCTTTCCAGGCAACGGCAAGCACTTTTGGCCTGCACAGACTGGACTGTTGGATGCCTGTGGATCTACCCCCACTACCCAATAGGATAGGAGGGGCTGGTGTTCCCTCAGCCTCTCTGGGCAATGGTGGGCACTTTTGACTTACAGGGACTGAACTTTTGGGTGTAAGTGCTTCTATTCTCACCCCCTAAATGCTCTCAGCCTCTCTGGGCAACTGCAGGCATATTTGGCCCATACGGATTAGACTGTTGGGCAATCCAGAGGGTTCATCCTGACCCCTGGCAGGGAGGGGAGGCTGGTGCTACATCAGTCTACATAGGTAGTGGTCATTTTGGACCCACATGGGATTGACTGCTGCTCACAACTGAAGCTCCATCCCTGCCCCAGGTAGGGGATGAAGGGGTTTGAAGTTTCATCAGTCTCTCCAGACAACTAATACAGTCTTTTCCTGTACAACTTGGATTATTACACATGGCTGCAGCTCTGTCCCTACCTCTGACAGAGGAAAAAGGTGGGAGAAACTCATCCTGGGCAATGTGGGTAGCTTCAGCCTCCATGGCTTACAGCACCAACTACATCCTCAGCTCCTACGACACAATCAGCAAAGAAGAAAAGACAAGAAAGCCCTAAAGTAAAGGGAGAAACTGGACCCAGAATGCTTACATATAGGAAGCCAGAGGTGAAGACACCAACAAAAATTACAATCCATACCAAGAAACAGGAAGATATGACCCAATTAAAGGGAGAGGATTAGTGTCCAGATAACATAAAGTAGTTGAGACAAGTAATCACAGACGTTCAAACTAATCTCCTAAATAAATTCAACGAGATGGCTAAAGAGATTAAAGATATTAAGAAGATGTTGGGTGAGCACAAAGAAGAATTTAAAAGCATACACAGAAAAACAGCATATCTCATGGAATAAAAGGTGCAATAAATGAAATTAAAAATATATTGAAGGCTGGGAAGCAGATGTGACTCAACCACCTGGGCTCCTGTCTGTCATATGGGAGGCCCTGGGTTCACTTCCCAGGGCCTCCTTGTGGAGGCAAGCTGGCCCAAGCCCATGGAGAGCTGACAGCCTGTGCCTGCAGAGAGGTGAAGGCCCATGCCCATGGAGAGCTAATGGCCCACGCCCATGGAGAGCTGGCACAGCAGGATGACACAACAAAGGGAGGTAAGCAGACACAGAAGAATGCACAGTGAATGGATACAGAGAGCAGACAGCAAACAACGGGAAAGGCAGGGGGATAAATAAATAAAATAAATCTTAAAAAAAAACAAAACAAAACACTGAAGGCATATAACAGCAGATTTGAGGAGCCAGAAGAAAGGCTCAGAGAACTTGAAGACATGGCTTCTGAAAGCAAACATACAAAAGAACAGATGAAGAAAAGAATGGAAAAAATTGAACAGGGTCTCAGGGAACTAAATGACAGCAAGAGGCATGCAAACATACATGTCATGGATGTCCTAGAAGGAGAAGATAAGGGAAAAGGGGCAGAAGGAATATCTGAAGAAATCGTGGTAGAAAATTTCCCAACCCTATTGAAGGATATAGATATCCTTGTAAAAGAAGCACATTGTACTTCCATCCAAATAAATCTGAATAGACCAACTCTGAGACAATACTCATCAGAATGCAAAATGCCAAAGGCAAAGAGAGAATTCTAAGAGCAGCAAGAGAAAAGCAATGCATAACATATAAGGGATACCAATAAGATTAACTACTGATTTTTCACCAGAAACCATGCACATAAGAAAGCAGTGGTATGATATATTTAAGATACTGCAAGAGAAAAACTGCCAGCAAGAATTTTATATCTGACAAGATTATCTTTTAAAAATGAGGACAAGTTTAGAATATTCACAGGTAAAAAGAAACTAAGAGAGTTCATATCAAAAAGGCTGGCTTTGTATGAAATACTAAAGGGAGTATTATAGCCTGAAAATAAAAGACAGAAGAGAGGCTTGGAAGAGAGTCTACATGATGATTATATCAGTAACAGTAACAATAACTAAAAGTGTCAAAAGAGGGGTGAAAATAAACTGACAGATAAAACCCAAAGGTCAAAATGGATGAAATAAGAACTGTGTTTATAGTAATAACATTGAATACTAACAGATTAAACTCCCCAATCAAAAGACTGGTGGAATGGATAAGAAACTATGAGTCATTTATATGCTGTCTGCAAGAGACTCGCCTTAAACCCAAGGATACCAATAGATTGAAAGTGAAAGGTTGGAAAAAGATATTCCATGCATGCAGTAACCAAAAAAAACCTGTGGTAGTTATAATTATATCAAATGAAACAGACTTCAAAAGAAACACTTATGAGAACAAGGAAGGACATTACATATTAATAAAAGCAATAATTCATGAGGAAGAAATAACAATCATAAATGTATACACACCTAGCCAGGATTCCCCAATACATATGAGGCAAACACTGGCAAAACTGAAGGAAGAAATAGACATTTCTACAATAATACTTGGAGACTTCAATACATCACTTTCAGCATTGGATAGAACATCTGGGCAGAGGATCAATAAAGAAACAGAGGGGAAGCAGATGTGGCTCAAATGACTGGGCTCTCACCTACCATATAGGAGGTCCAGGGTTTGATTCCTGGGGCCTCCTGGTGAAGGCAAGCTGGTCCCACACGGAGTGCTGGCCTGTATGGTGTGCTGGCCCGCACAGGAGTGCTGGAGGAGCAAGATGATGCAACAAAAAGACACACAGAGGAGAGACAATAAGAGACGCAGCAGAACAGGGAGCTGAGCACCTCTCTAACACTCTGGAAGGTGCTAGGATTGGTTTCTTGTACTGCCTTAAGGGAAAGATAAGAAGAGAAGATAAGCAGACACAGAGGAACACATGGTGAATGGACATACAGAGTAGACAGTGAGCACAAACAATGGGGGATGGGAGAAATAAATTAATTAAAAAATAAACAAAAAACCAGAGAGCTTGAATAATAGACATATACAGAACACTGAACCCCAAAACAGCAGGATATAAATTCTTTTCAAATGTTCATAGATCTTTCTCCAGGATAGACCGTATATTGGGTCACAAAGCAGATCTTAATAAATTCAACAAGATTGAAATTATATAAAGCACATTCTCTGATCATAATCGAATAAAGTTGGAAATCAACAAGAAACAGAAAAAGGGAAAATTCACATATATGGAGATTAAATAATATATTCTTAAATAATCAGTGGGTCAGAGGAGAAATTTCAAGAGAAATCAATAAATATCTCGAGATGAATGACAAGGAGAAAACAATATCAACATATCAGAATCTATGAGATGCAGTGAAGGCGGTGCTATGAGGGAAATTTATAGTCCTCAAGACTCATTAAAAAAGAAGAAAGAATTAAAATCAATGACCTAACTATACAGGTGGAGGAACTAGAAAAAGAACAGCAAACTAAATCCCAAAGCAAGTAGAAGGAATGAAATAACAAAAGGTCAGAAGATAAATAAATGAAATGGAGAATAAAAACAACAACAAAACTACAGTGAGGATTAATTAACAAAACCCAAAGTTGGTTCTTTGAGATGAACAAAATTGAGAAACCCTTAGCTAGATGATTAGAAAAAAAGAGAAGATGCAAATAAATGAAATAAAAAATGAAAACCAGAACATTACTACTGACCTCACAGAAAGAAGAGAGATCATAAGAGGATACTATGAACAAATTTATGCCAAAAAACTAGACAATACAATTGAAATGAAAAAATTCCTAGGAAAGTACAAACGACCTATACTGACCCTATAAGAAACAGAAGAACTCAACCAACCAACCAAAGAGATTGAAACTGTTATCAAGCAGCTCCCCAAAATGAAAAGCCCAGGACCAGATGGTTTCAGAGGCAAGTTCTACCAAGCACTCAAAGAAGATTTAATACCAATCTTACTCAAACTCTTCAAAAAATTGAACAAGAAGGAAAACTACCCAACTCATTCTATGAAGCCATTATCACACTAATACCAAAGCCAGATAAAGAATTATGAAAAAAGAAAATTAGAGACCCATTTCTCTAATCAATACAGGTGGAAAAATCCTCAATAAAGTACTTGCTAATTGAATCCAACAACATTTAAAAAGTATTATTCATGATGATCAAGTGGGTTTTTTAAAAAAGATTTATTTATTTATAGCCCCCCCTCCCCGGTTGTCTGTTCTCTCTATTTGCTGTGTTGTCTTCTTTGTCTGCTTCTCTTGTTGTCAGCGGCACAGGAATCTGTGTTTCTTTTTGTTGCATCATCTTGTTGTGTCAGCTCTCCATATGTGCGGCGCCATTCCTGGGCAGGCTGCACTTTCTTTCGTGCTGGACGGCTCTCCTTACGGGGTGCACTCCTTGAGCGTGGGGCTCCCCTACGCGAGGGATAGCCCTGCGTGGCACGGCACTCCTTGTGCACATCAGCACTGCGCGTGGGCCAGCTCCACACGGGTCAAGGAGGCCTGGGGTTTGAACTGTGGACCTCCCATGTGGTAGGCAGACGCCCTATCCACCGGGCCAAGTCCGCTTCCCCTGTGTTTCTTTTTGTTGCATCATCTTGCTGCATCAGCTCTCCGTGTGTGTGGCGCCATTCCTGGGCAGGTTGCACTTTCTTTTGTGCTGGACGGCTCTCCTTACGGGGAGTACCCCTTGCGCGTGGGGCTCCCCTACGTGGGGGACACCCCTGCGTGGCACAGCACTCCTTGCGCGCATCAGCACTGCGCATGGGCCAGCTCCACACGGGTCAAGGAGGCCCGGGGTTTGAACCGCAGACCTCCCATATGGTAGACGGACGCCCTAACCACTGGGCCAAGACCGCTTCCCCAAGCGGGTTTTATACCGGGTATGCCAGGGAGGTTCAACACAAGAAAATCAATCAGCATAATACACCACATTAATAAATCAAAGAAGTAAAATCACATGATCTTATTGATTGATGCAGAAAAGGCATCTGACAAAATACAGCATCTCTTCTTGATAAAAATACTACAAAAGATAGGAATTGAAGGAAATTTTCTCAACATGATAAAGGCCATTTATGAAAAACCCAGAGCTAACATTACACTCAATGGTGAAAAGACTGAAAAGTTTTCCCACTGAGATCAGGGACAAGACAAGGATGCCCACTGTCACCACTGTAGTTCAATATAGTGCTAGAGGTTCTAGCTAGAGCAATCAGTCAAGAAAAAAGAAATAAAAGGCATCCAAATCAGAAAGGAAGAAGTAAAACTTTCATTATTAACAGATGATATGATCCTGTACCGAGAAAGTCCCAAAACATCTATGACAAAGCTGCTAGATCTAATAAACGAGTGTCAGGATATAAGATCAATATGCAAAAATCAGTGGTTTTTCCACACAAATGTAATATGCAATCTGAGGAAGAGTCAAGAAAAAAATTCCATTTACAATAGCAACTAAAAGAATCAAATATTTAGGAATAAACCTAACCAAGGATGTAAAGGACTTGTATTCAGAAAACTGCAATGCATTGCTAAAAGAAATAAAAAAGACCTAAATAATTGGAAGAACATTCTTTACTTTGGGATTGGAAGACTAAAATCACTAAGATGTCAATTCTATCCAGACTGATATAAAGATTCAATGCAATCCCAATAAAAACTCCACCAGCATTTTAAAAACAAATGGAAAACACAATCATCAAATTTATCAGGAAGGGTAAGGGGGCCCTGAATTGCCAGAAACATCTTAAAGAGGAAAAGTGAAGTTGGAGGACTCTCAGTTCTAGACTTTAAATCATATTACCTAGCTACAAGTGGTAAAAAACTAGCATGGTATTGGCATAAAGATAGACACATAGACCAATAGAACTGAACTGATGGTCCAGAAACAAACCCTCACATCTATGGCCCAGTGATTTTTGACAAGTCTATCAAACCTACTCAGCTGGGGCAGAACAATCTATTCAACAAATGGTGCTGGGAGAATTGGATATCCATAGCCAAAGAAAGAAAGAAAACCCCTCACACCTTAAACAAAAATTAACTCAAAATGGATCAAAGACTTAAATATAAAAGCAAGAGCTATAAAGCTCCTGAAAGAAAATGTAGGGAAACATCTACAAGACTTGGTGGTAGGTGGTGGATTTTTAAACCTTATACTGAAAGCACAAGCAAAAGAAAAAACATGGATAAATAGGACCTCTTCAAACTTAAAACAGTTCTGTAATTCAAAGGACTTCATTAAGAAGGTGAAAAGGCAGCCCACTGAATGGTAGAAAATATTTGGAAACCACATATCTGATAGCGGTTTGATTTCCATTCTATATTAAGAGATCATACAGCTCAACAATAAAAGAGCAAACAATCCAATTTAAAAAATGGTCAAAAGATTTAAATAGACATTTCTCTATACAAAAGGCCAAAAAGCACATGAAAAATATTCCATGCCACTAGTTATTAGGGAAATGCAAATCAAAAGAACAACGAGAAATCATCTAACACCACATAGAATAGCCATTATTTCAAAAAAAAAAACAGACAACAATAAGTGCTGGAGAGGATGTGGAGAAATAGGAACACTCCTTCACTGTTGGTGGGACTGTAAAATACTGCAGCCTCTGTGGAAGACAGTTTGGTGGTTCCTCAGGAAGCTAAATATAGAACTGCCATATGATCCAGCAATTCCTCTATTAGGGATATATCCAGAAGAACTAAAAATTATGATAGGAACAGACATCTGCACACAGATTTTCACTGCAGCATTACTCACAACTGTTAAAAGATAGAAACAACCCAAGTGTCCATCAACCAATGAATGGATAAACAAAACGAGGTATAGTCATACAATGGAATACTATGCTGCCGGAAGAAGAAATGAAAAATTGGGACACACGTGATAACGAAGATGAATCTTGAACACCTTATGCTAAGCAAAGCAAGCCAGACACAAGAGGACAAATACTGCATGGTCTCATTAAGATGAACTAAACAATAAGAATAAATATATGATGCTAAAACCTAGAATATGGGTTATTAGGAAATAAGAGGAGAGTTGAGAAGAACAATTGATGTTTAATGTATGTAGAAGTTTTAATTAAGTTGACGATAAAAGTGTGGAAATGGATAGAGTTGATGGTAACATAGTGAGTAGCAGCTGGTTTATAAATGGGATTGTGGCTGAAAAAGGTAGTCTGGGGAAGTAAATGTAAATTGACAGAAAGCTAGAGAATAATCTAGGGACTGAACCCAGGGGTCAATGAGAATTCTTGTTGATGGTACAGATGCAAGTGTCCCTCTGTGAACTAGAGCAGATGTACATCACTATTGCAGGATGGTGGGAATGTGGAAAAGCATGGGTAGAATACAATTGGTGTGACCTATGGACTGTGGTTGACAGCAATACTGAAATATTTCTGCATCAATACCAAAGATGTACTATGTTGATAATGGGGGTTGGGGAGGTGGGTATGGAAAAAGTGTGCCAAATGTACGCTGTGGACCATGGTGTTGGCAATAGTCTGATGATATTTTCTCATAATTGGTAATAAACATTCCACCATGGTGTGGCGTGTTGGTGAAGGGGTGTTATATGGGAATTCTGCACATGTGCATGATTGTTTTATAAGTTTACAACCTCTGTAATAAAAAAATATTTTTAAAAAATAAGATGGATGGAGAGAACCAGCAAGATAGCAGTGGAGTAAAGAGCCCCTAGAGTCATCTCTTGCTATAGGGCAGTTAGCAAACACCCAGGGCTCTCTGGAGCTAGCTGAAGCACCTGTTTGGGGGTTCCAGGAGGCCAGAAGAGCATCCTGCAATGTCCTTGGGGCAGTGGAAGGAGGAAACTGCCTGTCTGCAGAGAAGACTTGTAAGTAGAGTGCTCCACACCACAGAGGCCGGTGCCCATCCTCCACTGGAGGCACAAGCCACTTCAGGAGTTGTTCCGCGGCTGGAATTGAAAGCTCCACTTCCCCAAAATGGGGGAGAAAGAGACGGCTGGGCACCAATTTCAGCTATGATGAGGAAGTTCAGTGGGCTACAGTATGATCCTGAGAACAGCTAAGGTTTGAGCCTGTGCAGGTCAGAAAGAGGCTGGGAGCTGCCACCTTAACTCCGCACCTGGCACGAGGGGAAGCGGGGCAGACTGAGAATCCCAGTGCTGGTGGGGACTGGTTTCTTCCCATCCAGATCATACTGCAGGTCTAGCCTAGGTCCCAGTGCCACCTCCAGCAGGGAGAAAGCTGTGGAGACCTGCGCCAGCCTCTCCGGGAAACTACCCGCCAAGCCAGGGAGGCCAGTGATTATCCTACTCTGGCAATGTGAGCCGCCCCAGGAGTTGTTCTGTGAAGGGAATTGGAAGCTCTGTTCCCAGAAATAGGGGAGGAGGAGATGGTTAGCTGCTGATTTCAGCTACTGATTGGGAGACTTGGCTGGCTAAGAGATAACCCTGGGAAAAGCTGGGGTGAGAACAAGCCCAAGTCAGAAAGAGGCCAGTAGCCACCCTTCTGACTCCACCCCAAGCCTGAGGAGAAGCTGGGCTGACAGTTTCTTTCATGTACATCAGCCTGCAGCCGCCCAGGCTTCAGCCCTGCCTCTGGCAGGGAGGAGGCTGAGGAGCCCTGCACCAGCCTATATAGTTAACTGCGGGGAACTTTGGCTGGCATAGACTGAAAATCAGAAGTCTGCATAGATTGCTGCCCATACCTGCAACAGCTCCATCGCTGCCCCAGGCAGGGGAGAAAGGGATGTGACGCTTCATCAGTCTCTCTGGGCAACTACAGTCTAGGCCTGCACGTGGATTATTCCACATAGCTGTGACTCTGTCCCTACCCCTGGCAAAGGAGAAAGTTGGAAGAAGCTTCATTGGTCTCTCGTGCAATGAGGGCAGCTTGAGCCTCCACACCAACTACATGCTTGGCTCCTACTGCATAACCAGCAAGGGAGAAACGATAGGAAGCCCTAAACTAGAAAGAAAAACTGTAACCAGAAAAAATACTCTAGTAAGCTAGATACAAAGACACCAACAAAAAATTACAATCCACACCAAGAAACAGGAAGCTATGGCCCAGTTAAAGGAACAAAATAAGCCTCCAGATGACATAAAGGAATTGAGACAACTAATCTTAGATGTCCAAAAAAATCTCCTTAATAAATTCAATGACATGGCTAAAGAGATAAAGGATATTAGGAAGACACTGGATGAGCACAAAGAAGAATTTGAAAGCACACATAGAAAAATAGCAGATATTATGGGAATGAAAGGTACAATCAATGAAATTTTAAAAAATTGGAATAATTCAACAGCAGATTTGAGGAGGCAGAAGAAAGGATTGGTGAGCTTGAAGAAATGGCCTTTGAAAGTGAACATACAAAAGAACAGATGAAGAAAAGAATGGAAAAAATTGAACAAGGTCTCAGGGAACTAAATGGCAGCAAAAGGCATACAAACATACATGTCATGGGTGTCCCAGAAGGAGAAGAGAAGGAAAATGGGGCAGAAGGAATACCTGAAGAAATAATGGTAGAAAACTTCCCAACCCTATTGAAGGTCATAAATATCCATGTCCAAGAAGCACAACGTACTCCCATCCAAAAAAATCCAAATAGACCAACTCCAAGACACATACTCATCAGAATGTAAAATGTCAAAGACAAAGAGAGAATTGTCTGAGAGCAGCAAGAGAAAAGCAATGTATAACATATAAGGGCTATCCAATAAGATTAAGTGCTGATTTCTCATCAGAAACCATGGAGGTAAGAAGACAACAGTGGTCTGATATATTTAAGATACTGCCAGAAAAAAACCTCCAGCCAAGAATCTTATATCCAGCAAGACTGTCTTTCAAAAATGAGAGCAAAATTAAAATATTCACAGATAAACAGAAACTGAGAGAATTTCTAAGTAAGAGACCAGATTTTCAAGAAACACTAAAGGGTGTGTGAGAGTCTGAAAAGAAAAAACAGAGAGAGGGGCCTGGAAGAGAGTCTAGAAATGAAGATTACATCAATAAAAGTTACTGAAACTGTCAAAAGAGTGGTGAAAATAAAATGTAAAAGATAACACTCAAATAGTCAGGAATAAACTTAACCAATGATGTAAAGCACTTGTATTCAGAAAACTGCAACTCAATGTTAAAACAAATAAAAAAAGACCTAAATAACTTGAAGAACATTCCATGCTCATGGATTAGAAGACTAAATATCATTAAGATGTGAATTCTACTCAAATTGATATACAGATTTAATGCAATCCCAGTAAAAATTCCACCAGCATTAAAGAAAAAATTGAAAACACGATCATTAAATTTATTTGGAAGGGTAAGAAGTCCTGAATAGCCAGAAACATCATAAAAAGGAAAAGTGAACCCTCATCTCCAGACTTTAAATCATAATACCTACCTATAGTGGTAAAAACAACATGGTACTCGCCTAAAGACAGACACAATAGACCAATGGAACCAAATTGATGGTTCAGAAACAGACCCTTCACAGGTATGGTCAAGTGATTTTTGACTAGCCTGTTAAACTCACACAGCTTGGGCAGAACAATTCATTCAACAAATGATGCTGAAAGAAATGGACATCCATAGCTGAACGAAGGAAAGAGGACCCCTATCTCACACCTTATCCAAAAAATAACTCAAAATGAATCAAAAAACTAAAAATAAAAGCAAAAACCATAAATCTTCTAGAAGAAATTATTGAAAAATATCTTCAAGATCTGGTGGTAGGTGGTGGATTCTTAAAGGAGATAAGAGAAGGACTGAGTAGACTACTGATATTTAATGTACGTAGAAGTTTTAATCAGCTTTACTGTAAAACTGTGGAAATGTACAGAGTGGATGGTAACACACAGTGAGTAACAGCTGGTTTATAAATGGGGATGTGACTGAAAATGGTAGTCAAGTTACATAAATGCCAACTGATGGAATGCTTAAGAATAATCTAGGAACTGGATAGCACAGTAAACCAAGAAGTGAATGAGAACTGTGGTTGATGGTAGATGCAAGAGTGTCCTCTGTTAGCTAGAACAAATGTATATCACTACTGCAGGGTATTGGGAATGTGGAGAAGCATGGGAAAAATATAGCTGGAGTGACCTATGGATTGTGGTTAGTAGTAATAATATAATATTCTTGCATCTATGCAAAAGATGTATTGTGTTGATACTGAGGCAGTATGGAAACTGAGTCAAATGTATACTATGGACATGGCAATAATCAGATGATATTATTTTATCTGTAGCAATATGACACATCACATTGTGGTGTGTTGATGGAGGGCTGTTGTTTGGGAATTCTGCACATGTGCATAATTGTTTTTTAAGTTTACAACTTCTGTCATAAAAAATATATTTAAAAAATAATAATAGGGTAGGTTGGGGGAAAAACACATCAAATGTAAGATAAGAACTATGATTAGTAGTAAGATTTTGGGAAATGGACTTGGCCCAGTGGTTAGGGCGTCCGACTACCACATGGGAGGTCCGCGGTTCAAACCCCGGGCCTCCTTGACCCGTGTGGAGCTGGCCCATGTGCAGTGCATCAGCACGTAAGCAGTGCCCTGCCATGCAGGGGTGTCCCCCGCATAGGGGAGCCCCACATGCAAGGAGTGCGTCCCGTAAGAATGGCGCCACCCACACGGAGAGCTGATACAACAAGATGACGCAACAAAAAGAGACACAGATTCCCGTGCCGCTGACAACAACAGAAGTGGACAAAGAAACAAGACGCAGCAAATAGCCACAGAGAACAGACAACCGGGGTGGGGTGGGGGGAGAGAAATAAATAAATAAATCTTAAAAAAAAAAAAAGTAGTAAGATTTTCAGTGTTCTTTCATAGTTTGTAACAAATGTCTCATGACAATGCAAGATATTGCTGGAGGGTTTATGTATGGGATTCCTGTATGATGTTATGGATGTTTGCTTTGTAAGTTCACAACTTTTACTATACACTTGTTTATGTATGTTATGTATGTTCATATATACATATTATCTTTATATCATATAAAGATAATAATCCAATTGGTTAGGGGAAAATACTTTGTTTAGTAGTAATATTTTGATACTGCTCTTTAATCATTAGTTAAAAAGGTTTAAAAACTGCAAGTTATTGGTGGTAGGGTGAGATGTTACATATGCTTGATGTTATATATGTTTGTTTTGTAAGTTTACAACTATTATACGTTTATTCTTTATGTATGCTTATAATGTATGAGTGATATATTTCAATAAATAAAAAAAAGAAAAAAAATAAGATGAATGGGGGAAAAATAAACCAAATGTAAGATAGGGACTATAGTTAGTAGTAATATTTTGATGATCCTTTTTCATACTTTGTAACAAATGTTTCAAAACAATGAAAGGTGTTGGTGGTGGGGTGATGTATGAGACCACTTTATGATATTATATGTTTATTTTTTAAGTTTACAACCTTTACTAACTATATATAATTATTGTTTATACATGTTCATGTATGAATGATATACTTTAATAAAACACTTTTTAAAAATGGAAAGGGGAGAGAACAGGGCAGCTTTCTAGAGCTTCTGCCTAAGTAGATGTTGAATTATCAAGAGAATCTTGCCATAGGGTAGCCATACCTATAAGGAAATTTTATTCATAACATGGGTCTTGGCTCTAAAGGGGAGCTTCTGTCATAATGCTCAAGACTGTATGACAAAACAAAATTGATGGCTAGTAACCCACTCGCTTTTGTTACTGAACAAGGTGGGCAAAAAGATCATATATGCCAGGTGTATGACTGACAACCATCAATCTGAACTTTGAGAACCCCAAATTCATGTTTGTCCTCAATGAGCAGTCTTTCAGGGAAGCAGTTGTTCATACATGCAGTCAATAAACATTTACAGTGCACCTACCACATGGCAAGCACTGTGCTAGGTGCTGGGACCTAGAGGTGACAAGGCATTGTTTTCCACTCTCATGGAACTCATTTTAGTAGTAGAGGCAGACACTGAGCAGATAATTGCACAAATAACCATTTAATTACCACAGTCTTAAGGGCTATGAAGGCAAAGTCCAAGAGTTCATTTAATAGAAGGCTCTATTACGAGGGCTCATAACACGTGCTTCCCTAAGTAACTGACATCAGACTCTACTTGAAGATCAGTAGGAAGTGACAGACAGAGGAAAGTGTACCAGGCAGTAGAAAGGGCATCATGGAAGCCTGGGGGCAGGAATGAGCTGGTATATTTGCAGATAGTCCTGATGGTCTTGGGATCCTGTACTCTGGTAACACATGAACCTGGTTCATTCATGTCAGAAAGACCAGTACACAGAGAGCAAGAGAGAGAACAAGGTTTACCTAGAGGACAAGATAGAACAAAGAAATCTTGTGCAATGTGCCCCTGCTTTGCTCCGCCTCTATTTTCACTCTGCCACACATGGCCAGAGGATCAGCTTACGAGGAGCAGAGAGCAGGGGTAGTAGAAGGTCCAGGGCTGTGTTTTCCTCTTGGGGTTCACCTCCGCTCTCTGAGTGCTGGTGGCATATTTAGGATGCAGAGCTCATCCTCATTAGCCATTATAGTCCAAACATGCCTTCTAGGAGATGTCTTACCAAGCCATTGCCCTCATTAATATAATGTCATCCAATTCCTAACGTGGGTACTCTAAAGCAAATGTACTGTTACCAGCACGCCATAGGGCACATTTTTCAGGAGGAAAACAGCTGCTCACTGAATCTGTCACTTCTTCCTCTTCTCAGTACCATGCATACAGAGCTAAAGGCTGTTTTACCTCACACTTTCTTCAAGCATGCTCAAGATGCAGAATCAAGTCTCTCAATAGAATCCAGCAGATCAACCCCAGCAGTCCTTGAGCAGTTTCCTGGATAATAGGACAAAGCCTTGGCAACTAGGGTCTCTGTCTCAGCATCGTAAGTTACAGACATCAGAGCTTTTAGTTTTCTTGTTTTATAGACCAGGAAGGATGTCCAGAGAAGTTAAATAAACGGTTTAAAGTCTTAGTTAGTTGTTGAACCATAACTTGGTTCCTTTCTCAGCTGACTTCCTTATCTGAAAAAAACAAGGATACTACCATCTACTTCACAGGCTGTGAGGCCTAAATAAGAAAGCACATAATGTGGCAATGCCAGGAATGTAGCAGGTTTTCAGTGAATGGTGATTATCTCCAAAGTGTTATCTACTAGGTCACTAAGACCATACCATTCCCTCTCCCATGGCCTCATTTTGCTGTCTTTCCACTGGAGAAAGAAAGACCAGTGAAAGGGTTGGCATGTTTACAACTAGTGTTTGGTCAATATCTGATCTGAATTGAACTGAACTCTCTACTTGTTCTCCCATCTCTAGTCCATGGTTCTTCATACTGCCAGTTCCTCCCCTGCCCTTGCCAGACTTTGTTGCCTGTGGAGAGCTGACTTGTTCAGCGAAATTATCACAGAAGGTGAACTCTGAAGATAGGTAACACCATCTTCCCTTTAGCCATCCCTGAATAGTCTCTCCAAGGTGGAAGAAACTAAGCCAAGTCAATTTGAGGAGATGTAGCTGGGAGCTCTCAAATGTTTACGTAGAAGGGTGAGAAATGCAAGAGTTCCTGTAGATACCTATGCCAATTCTATCAATCACTGACAAAAAAATAATAATAATAATTCCATCCAAATCACAGGACAAATCTTACTTCTGACAAGACAACCAAATTACTTGGTAAATCAGCTCAGTTTCTCCTCTCTTACCTCTCCTCCCCTACTTTACAAACACACTTTAAAATCAGCATCCAACCATGCAAATTCCCTGGTGTAAGAGTGCGAGCCTCCAGCAGAACTGTCATTGCTCATAAATCCCTAGTCTTCCAGATTGTACTGAGGCTATTTATTGGGAGGTGGGACACAGCAGGCCACTAGACAATAGCAGGAGGAGATTGGCCTTGCAGTAACTACTCTGGTTACAGCATCACAATTCATGACTGTGTTTTGCTGGGAGTTTGCACCATCAGGGAGGAGAAACATAAAAAGGGGAACCTGGGCTATAAATAGTTTATTTCCGCAATTCCTGATGTTGGCGAGATCATACTTTAATGCAGAAATACATGAAAGCACCACTCTGGAGGTGACATGTGTTGCCACCTCATTACTCTTTTCAAAAGGGTCTTCCATCAGAGAGACACTTTGCTACAAATTACAGTGAAGAAAACAAAACCCTCACACACTGACTTATTAACAGGCCAGAAGGAAATGGAACTACCAGGATTCAAGTAAGCAGAGAACCGGAACAACACTGACTATCAGTGCCCTGGAGCCCCTTGCTGCTTTTCCATGCATGGAAAATCAGAAGGAAAAAGTAGCACTCTTCCTTCCAAGAATCTAATCTTCAAATGCACATCAGCAATTTTCAAAGTAGTTCTCATTTCCCCCATTTCTTCTAATGCACCTAAGTTAGGATGACATCCCAATGAATCCTACCTTCATGTTCCTTCTCAGTGGTTCCCACTTTCTTGATTTTCCTGGGGGATTTCATAAAGAGGGGGAAGATGGTTCGTAAGCCAAGGATGTCAACAAACTTATGGCAATTGTCTGTGCCCTCAGGTCCAATCATGGCATGGTCCAGTACTTTCAGGGCACTGCTCCGGGAGATCTTCTTTTCTCTGTGAACAAAAGAGGTTTCAAATAGACATTGCATGGAAAAAAATGAAATTACTGTTTGAGATTATGAGGTAGTCATGCCAAAAGGAGGCTATTCCCTACCAACTACCTCTAAATCTAGTAAGTGATGACAGTCAGAACATTTTAAAAATGAAAAAATCAGTCCTGGAAAGACACTGTCAAAATCACTTCTCTTGCACTGCTGAGATGAAGGTTTTATAAACTTTTCTGTATCAAGAGATTTAAAGATAATTATACCATTTGACCTAATGCTTCTACCTGAGCGTTCTAGCCTTTTAAAAAGGTGTATTTATTGCAGTACTCATTATAATGGAGAAAATGAAAGGAAAAAAAACAAATTTAAATGTTCAACAGTGGGAAAAAAGTTATATCATGATATATTTACATGGAATATAAACCCTTGTTAACAATCTGGAGTCTATAATAGAACAAATTCTTAAGGTCAGAATAAGCACAAAATGTAATATTCAAAAAATTAATTACCTTGATTATGTGATAAATATGTATTAAATAATTATGTAAAAATAAGGTAGGAAAGAAATAGATCAAATGTCAGAGGTTATTTCAAGGTGTGGGATTATGAATAATTTATTATTCTTTTTTTAAAAAAACAGCTTTATTAAGGTATAGTTCATATTCAATACAATTCACCCATTTCAAGTATACAACTTAACGAATTTCTGTATATTGAGATATATACAATCATTGCTACAGTCAATTTTACAAAATTTTCATTACCTCAAAAAGAAACCCCGCATCCTTTAGCTATACTCCCTCCCCCCCCAATCCTAATCTACTTTCTGTCAGGACACTTTATGTAAATAGAATTATATATGTGATCTTTTGTGGCTAGCTTCTTTCACTTATCACAATGTTTTCAAGGTTCATCCATGTTGTTGGCATGTATCAGTACTTCATTATTTTTTATGGCTGATGTATGGGTATTTCACATTGTCTTTATACATTGTTCAGTTAGACATTTGAATTGTTTCTACCATTATGCTATAAGTAATGCTGCTATGAACAACTGTATACAAATTTCTCTGTGGACAAATGCTTTCACTTCTCTTGGGTATATACCATGAAGTGGAATTGCTGGGTTTTATGGTAAATCTATGCTTAATCTTTTAAAGAATTGCCAGACTGCTTGTCAAAGTGGCTGCATTAGTTTACATTCACCCCAGCAGAGTCTACGAGTTCCAATTTCTCTACATCTTTACCAAGAGTTGTCATTATCTGATGTTTTGATTCTAGCCATCCTAATGGATGTGAAGTGGCATCTTATTGTGGTTTTGATTTGTATTTCCCAATGACTACTGATATCAAGCATCTTTTCTTGTGCTTATCGGCCATTTTTTTTATCTTCTTTGAAGAAATGTCTATTCAGATCCTTTGCCTGTATTTTAACTTGATCATTTATCTTCACTATTGAGTTATAAGTGTTCTTTACATATTTTGGATACAAGTCTCTTAACAGATTCATGATATGCAAATATTTCCTTCCTTTCTAGACTGCCTTTTCACTTTCTTAATAGTGTCCTTTGAAGAACATTTTTTTTTTTTTTTTTTTTAAAGATTTATTTATTTAATTTCCCCCCCTCCCCTGGTTGTCTGTTCTTGGTGTCTATTTGCTGCGTCTTGTTTCTTTGTCCGCTTCTGTTGTCGTCAGCGGCACGGGAAGTGTGGGTGGCGCCATTCCTGGGCAGGCTGCTCTTTCTTTTCACGCTGGGCGGCTCTCCTTACGGGCGCACTCCTTGCGCGTGGGGCTCCCCCACACGGGGGACACCCTTGCGTGGCAAGGCACTCCTTGCGCGCATCAGCACTGCGCATGGGCCAGCTCCACACGGGTCAAGGAGGCCCGGGGTTTGAACCGCGGACCTCCCATGTGGTAGACGGACGCCCTAACCACTGGGCCAAAGTCCGTTTCCCTTGAAGAACATTTTTAATTTGAGTCCAATTTATCTATTTTTTCTTTTCTTGCATATGCTTTTTGGTGCCATACCTAAGAATCAACGGCCAAATCCAAGGTCATGAAGATTTATCCCTATGTTTTCTTCTAAGAGTATAATAAGTTTAGTTCTTATATTTAGGTCTTTGATCCATTTTGAGTTTATTTTTTTTATAGTGAAAAGTCAAGGCCAACCATCATTCTTTTGCATGTGGCTATCGTTTTCCCGGTGTCTCAGCACCATTTGTTGAACCATCTATTCTTTCCCCAGTTGGGTGACCCTTGTAAAAAATCAATTGACAAGAGATCTATGAGTTTATTTCTGGACTCTCAATTATATTACATTGATCTATACGTCTAGCCTTATGCCAGTACCACACTGTCTTGATTACCAGTGCTTTGTAGTAAGTTTGAAATTGAGAAATGTTTGTTCTACTTTGTTTTTCCTTTTCAAGACTATTTTGACTATTCTGGGTACTTTACAATTCGATATGAATTTTTTTTTTTTTAAGATTTATTTTTTATTTATTTCTCTCCCTTTCCCTGCCCCTCCCCCCGGTTGTCTGTTCTCTGTGTCCATTCACTATGTGTTCTTCTGTGTCTGCTTGTATTCTTGTCAGGCGGCACCTGGAATCTGTGTCTCTTTTTGTTGCGTCATCTTGCTATGTCAGCTCTCTGTGTGTGCAGAGCCATTCCTGGGCAGGCTGTACTTTTTTTGCACTGGGTGGCTCTCCTTATGGGGCACGCTCCTTGCGTGTGGGGCTCCCCTATGTGGGGGACACCCTGTGTTGGCACAGCACTCCTTGCACACATCAGCACTGTGCTTAGGCCAGCTCATTACACAGGTCAGGAGGCCCTGGGTATGAACCTTGGACCTCCTATGTGGTAGGTCCTATCCGTTGGGCCAAATCCACTTTCCTCGATACGAATTTTAGAATCAGTGCCAATTTTTATAAAGAAGTCAGGCTGGAATTCTGAGATGGCATTGCACCTGATGAACAGTTAGGGGATTATTTTAACAATGTTGAATATTCTGACCCATGAACATAGAAAGTCTTTTACATTTAGACCTCTAATTTTTTTCAACAATATTTTGTAGTTTCAGAGAGTAAATTCTGTACTTCTTTTGTTAAATTTATTCCTAGTTATTTTGTTCATATATATATATATATTGTAGGTACCAAGGCTGAGGAATGAGCCTGGGACCTTTCATGTTGGATGATGGCGCTCAACCACTGAGCCACATCAGCTCCCCTAAGTTGTTTTGTTTTGTTTTTCATTTGCTTTGCTTGTTGTTTGTTTATTCATTCCTAGAAGGCATCAGGGACCAAACCCAGGACTTCCCATGTGGGAAGCAGGAGCTCAAGCACTTGAGGCACATCCATTCCCAGTATTTTATTCTTTTTGCTGCTATTGTAAACAGAATTGTTTCACTTTCATTTTAAGATTGTTCGTTACAAGTATACAGAAAATACAATTGATTTCTGAACTTTGTATCTTGTATCACATAACCTTACTGAACTCATTTATAAGTTTTAACAGTTTTTTAGTGGATTCCTTAGGATTTTTCTATATATAAGAGAAATTTGTGAAGAGCTCTTTCTAATCTGGATGCCTTTTATTTAATTTTCTTGCCTAATTGGCCTGGGTAGAATTGCAGTAAAATGTGAGCGTGGACATCCTTGTCTTGTTACTGATCTTAGGGGGAAAGCATTCAGTCTTTCAACATTAAGTACAAAAAGAGCAGACAGTCAGTCAAGCACTTGCTTCCCATGCACGAGGTCATGGGATCGTCCCCAGTACCTCCTAAAAACAAACAAACAAACAAAACCCAAACAAACCATTAACATTAAGTATGATGTTAGTTGTGGGTTTTTTGTAGATGTTCTTTACCGAAGGTTGAAGAAGTTCCTTTCTATTCCTAGTTGAATGTTTTTATCATGAAAAAGTGATTTTGTCAAATGCTTTTTATGTATCTTATTATTCCTCTTTCTACTTTTCAGTACCTTTCATTCTTCTATAATGAACACACTAATACTTTTTAGAAAAGATTTTAAAAATTGCTTATATTGTTTTCTTGAACACTATAGGAAATAGAGAGGAGGAACACATCATTTCCTATCTTTGTATACCTGGTAAATCAACCAATCGAGCCAATATGCAATATTTACTCATCAATGCAGTGGGCACAAGAGAAGCATGGTTTCTGCTTTCGAAAAAAGTTTAAATCTATTTAGAAAGACCAAATTAATATGAAACAATCAGGGAAAAATATGCCAGCATATAATTTAAGTATCCCTTCACTCCCATGCATTATTCAATCTACAAACATTAATCGTGCACCTCTTATGTGAACAAAATAGATTAAGTCCCAGTTCTCATGGAATTTACATCCTAACTACAAGAGACAAATGGAAAATCAAGACACCTGATAGTGAAAAGTGTCATGGAAATAAAACAAAGTTTAAAGAATGACTGGAGATGATATTTACATTAGGTTATTAAGGAAATAGCAATTGTGTTTGTCTTGTGATGAGTTAGGTCATGTAAAATTTTAGGGGCAAAATATTCAAGGCAGAGGCAGAGGGAAAAGCAAGTACATAGGCCTTAAGGTGGAACTGAGCTGGCATGGTCAAAGAATGGACATAAGATCAGCGTGGCTGAAGCATACTGAGAAGCAGAGTGTTCCTAGATCAGAGAGAAACACCAGTCATATCAAAGGCCATGTCACCTAAACTTGTAGACCAAAGTAAGGCCTCCAAGTAAATGTCTGGTTGTAGGAGTAAAAAAGCTGTAATTCAACATTTTATTCTGGGACTATTCTGTGTTAGTTACTTTAGAGTGAGAGGGAGAGAATATATGTATTTGGGGGAATATGGGAAAAGTCACATACATATGTAAGTATTTAAAACACATGTTTGGGAAATGGATGTGGCTCAAGCAATTGAGCTCCTGTCTACTATATGGGAGGTCCAGGGTTCAATTCCTGGGGCCTCCTGGTGAAGGCAAGCTGGCCTGCACAGCGAGCTGGCCCATGTGGAGTACTGGCTTGCACGGAGTGCTGGCCTGCACGGCATGCTGGAGTGTTGGCCCGTGCAGGAGTGCTGGCACATCGAGATGACGCAACATAAAGAGACACAGAGGAGAGACAATAAGAGACACAACGGACCAAGGACCTGAAGTGGCGTGAGAGACTGAGCACCTCTCTTCCACTCCGGAAGTTCCCAGGATCGGTTCCTGGTACTGATTAAAGAGAAGACAATCAGACATAGAAGAGCACACAGCTAATGGACAGAGAGAGCAGATGGGGGGTGGGGAGTTGGTAAATAAATAAATAAATCTTTCAAAAAAATAAAAATATTTCTGACATGACTAGGTGCCAAAAGGATGAATTAAGCACAGTAGGTGCACAAGAAGAGAATAATTTATTTAGAGGCCAGAGAAAGTTTTGCAAGAAATACAATAGTGTAGTGGAAGTAAAAGAAAAAAGAAGTAAACATAAGAAAAGGCCACCATATTTTACTATCAAGAAGTCCCTGGCAACTTTCCAGAAAGAAGTGGTAAGGCAGAAGTGAGCTGAAAAGTGAAGGAGTTAAGAAAGTGTAAGAGGTAAGAATGGGCTACTCATTAGTAAAGTCTAGAAGACAAAGGCCAGCAATGCGATAGGGAAGCTAGGTTAAAGTTTTTTTAAAAAAATTTTCATTATTTTTAGTAATATGGATATTTAATAATATTTTTAGAAGCTAGTGGTGATGAGACTAATGATATAAGAGGGGAGAATTAATAGATGGAACAGGGTGATTGGTCAGGCAAACCTGATAAAAAAGGTGATAATAACAAAGTCTTTCATCCACTTTGTACCTGAAAGCCAAGGAAAAGGAATAAGAAGTAATATACCTTTTGGGTAGTCTTTTGTAAAGTCAATATTATTAAAGACTTTCACTACTAAAATGCTAATAATGGCAAAAAATGCTATCCTGGATCAGACTAGCTAGCCAAGATTGGGTCTCAATGAGTGGAGGAAAGGAATAGGTAAGAAGCTTGCTGACAGTGCCCCTGGGAAGATCCCATTTTTTAGGAATGAAAGTCCCAGATCATAGAGAACCCCAAAGTATGGGGACAAACTAAGACAGCTTGTCATCTTACTTTGTGGCAACCTTGAAAGATCAAGGATGTGCTATGAGTATTCTTACACCTTTATTCCCCCTGCTGGATGCATAGATTCTCCCAACATTCACTCTAAATACTAGGTTAAAAAAAAAAACTACTGAGCATATGACATCATACAGCAGGCACTAGGCTAGCTTCTAGGAGTTATAATGTCCCCATCTTAAGCAATTTAAGAATAAGTAAATAAAAATAATTTCCAAAGCCCAAAGCAATGGAAAATAGGTCCAAGGAGGTGAGGGGTAGAGATAATTATTTGACCTGGGACAAGTCAGTAAAGGTGTCAAATGGAAGGTGACATCCAAACTAAATCTGAAGGAGTATTTGCTGGGCAGAAGGGAGAGCTATGACACTGACAGTCATGGTAGGTATACAGCATGGGTAAAAGTGCAGAGGCCTGTAAAAGCATGCCAGTTGGAGAGAACAGGAGGTAATTCTGAACAATTATTGGTGGAAGATGACTGAGGAGAGACAAGCACAAGGTCATGCCAGGTCCTACATGCGCTGCCAAGGAGCATGGACTCCATCCCATAGATGTGGAGAAGTCACTGACAGGGTAGGGCATTAGTTGGGTACATTTCAGGGAGGCCTACTCTGGCAGCAGTGTGATGAATGCCTGGAGGTGGGGGTGGGGAGACAGTTATTACATTATGGCAACAGTGTAAGTGATGAATGACAAAGGTTCTGAGTATGGCAGCAGTATGAATAAGGCATATTTGAGAGACATACGATACCTTAAATATCAGGTACAGAGTAAAGAAGGTTCCAAATTCAACAGGAAAGGGTTTTTGCATCAAGATGGAATTCTAACTAGGAAACTGGAAAATAACATTTATTTTCACTGGAGTTGGACTTTAGCATGCTACTTTACAAGCTTGAATATACAAAGGTTATGACTAAGGCAATAATCGTGTGAGCAGAAATTAGGAAACTGAGATACAAAATCCTCATTGTTTAGTCACTCAGGAGGACTCTTGAAATGAATGACAGTTATGTAAGAGGGCACTTTCAGTTACTATTCAGCATATATTCAAATCATTTCACAAACAACATAGTAATGTTTGAAATACTATAGGTATAGGACTCCCGGTTTCTTGTGTTTTTTTCTGCCTAAGCATGTTCAAGAAACAAAGGATTTTACAAGTAAAACCCTACTTCCAGGCAGTATAAGACACATTTAAAGGGGGCAGTAATTGCATATTGATCACTATTTAGGCAAGCTGCATGGAGGTGAACTTTGGAATATTCATTTGGCTTAAGTTCAGGCTTTCAGCAATCAATAGCTGTTTGGCCTGACTTTCTTGGGTTGACTTTATTTGAAATATTTATTCTACTAGAGGACAAGTAGTTTATCTTAGTCTTGTCTAGGTTCATCTGGTTGTCGATCATGCCAGGACCAATGTGAACCACTAGTCTCTATATAACTGGGTGGTTGTGGGAAACAACTGAGTCATCTACTTCTCCCTTTTCTGCTAAATTAAATGTTCTGATGCAGGTGGAAATGTTTTCTGTGTAGTTTTATACTTTATTTCTTTATTTATTATACAAAACACTTCTTTATTATACAAAAACACTTTTGCAATGAGAGTGGCTTCTAAGTATAACTTTCTTTTTCCATCTGCTCTTTCATCGCATATTTATTGGGTACCTAAAAATTGCCAGGTATTAAGCTGAGGATACAAGGCAGGACTCGTGCTTTTGAGGAGTTTGGTCCAAAAAGGAGACACGTTCAGATAACGGACATACTGAGAAAAGCCAAATACTACACTGGAAGTATGTACACAGGAAACAGGGCTGACCACAACTGACTGAATCAGGGATGACTCACAAAGGAGATAATGCTTGAACTGAGCCTCAGTGGGTATCTTTCCTGGGCAGGCAAAAAGGGAAAGGTTATTTCAAGCAAAAAGAAAAAAAAGCATAGTCAAAGACATGGGAAGAATGGAGCATTTTGGAAAGTACACCATGGTACTGCTAGAATACAGAGTAAGAGGAGCAGCAGCAAAACATGAGCCTGACTGATTTATGTATTAAAAGATCACACTTGTCAGAGTGTGAAGATTGCTCTGTGGGTAGGGAGCAAAAGAGGGAGGGAAACAATACTATAGGAGGAGAGACTGGTAAGAAAGGCAAGTAATAGTAGACTAAGAGTGAAAAGGGCTGAATTCTAGTTGAACCACAGGTACTGGTTCAACATACCGTGATGTCTAGCATACAGAAAGCCCAGGAATAAGATAGGGATACAGCAAGATTTAAAAGACTCATTAAATCTATGGGTAGTACTTGAATCCATGCCGTGACTGAGATGACCCTGAGAGAATACAAAAATGTGCCCAAAAGAGGGATGAAACTCTAGAGGAATCCTATTTAAAGGACAAGTGAAGGAGAAAAAGTCTCCTTCCCTCCCAAGCCAAAGATGACTAAGGAATGAAAAGAAAAAGGTGACAGGCATTCCATAAAAGATCCTGTGAACCATAAGCTGATCCTTGCAAGAAATTTAGATAGTGACATGTGAGATAATTTATATTTGCTTTAGAATGTACACGATAAAGTTTCCTTTCCTTCCTCTAGAGCTCCCAAAATATAAGATCACTTTCCAGAATTTAGGATTTCTGTGACGTAGATAGTGACATCAATTTAACTAAGTTCATAACTGCTCTCAAACTATACTGCCAAAGAACACCAGTGGTCTGATAGATGTTAAGAAGTATTCTACAGGGCAGCAGATTTGGCCTCATGGATAGGGTTTCTGCCTACCATGCAGGAGGTCCAAGGTTCAAACCCAGGGCCTCCTAACCCTTGTAATGAGCTGGCCCACGCGCAGTGCTGAAGCACGCAAGGAGCGCCGTGCCATGCAGGGGTGTCCCCCCTGTAGGCGAGCCCCACGCACAAGGAGTGCGCCCCTTAAGGAGAGCCGCCCAGCATGAAAAAAGTGCAGCCTGCCCAGGAATGGCACCGCACACACAGAGAGCTGACACAGCCAGATGATGCAACAAAACAAGACAGAAACTCCAGGTGCTGCTGACAAGAATACAAGCGGGCGAAGAACACACAGCGAATGGACACAGAGCAGACAACTGGTGGGGGAAGGGGAGAGAAATAAATTAAAAAAAAAAAAAATTCTTCTAAAGTAGAATAATGGTGGTCTTCTATGTTACTAGACACAATTTTAAAAAAATTTCAAATGTCTATTCTCATCCATTATTTATTAACTACTGATACTGCTTGATTGCCTGTGTCAGAAAAAAAACCTAATAAGTAGAAAACAGATGTTAAGATTCCTGTCACAAGTAGCATGGTGCACTAGATATGCAGAGAAACCACTCACTATATAGAACATTAAAAAATACTGATTAAAAACAAAACAAAACCCCTCAACTCTTTAAAATATGACTGAGCAGACTATAAAGTAAGATAAACAGTCAGAGACCAGAAACCAGGAACTTAGAGCAGAGATGCCAAACTTTATGTAAAAGGTGAGAACAAATCTTTTAGGTTTCACAGGTCACGTCTGGCCTCTGTTGCATCTTCTTTGGGCATGTTTTTTCTTTCTAGTATAATGTTTTTAAAATGTAAAAACTGTTCTCAGCTTGATGGTCATAGAAAAACAGACCTCAGGCCAGATGTGGCCCACAGGCCTTTGTTTGCCCACCACAGATAAAGAGGATGAACAAAGCCAAAACCTGGTTCCCTAAAAAAGACCAATCAAATAGACAAACCTCTAACAAGAAAAAGAGAGAAGGCAAAAATAAACAATATTGGGAATGAACAGAAAGGGAGAAAATTATACACATGGCAGACACTAAAATGAAAACAACAGAACATTAGGAATAATTTTATGTTAAAAAAGTGGAAAACAGGTGAAATGGGTAAATTCCTAGGAAAACATAAATTTCCAAAACAGACTCAAGAAAAATAAAAGCAATTAATGGGTCATTCTGTTCAGAAAACGGAATCAGTAGTTTTAAAAGTTCAGAAAACAGAATCAGTAGTTTAAAAATATTCCCTCAAAAATCCAAGGCCCAGAAGCCTACAAGTTCTACCAAACATTCAAGAGGGAAATAATTCCACCTTTACTTAACCTACTACAGAAAACAGAAAATCAAGAAAAAAATACTCAGTTCATATAATAAAGCTAAACAAACAAATCAACAAAAAACACTTTATACCAAAATCAGAGAGAGTAAAATTACAGGCTGATTTCATTCATAAGTTAAAATCCTAAATAAAATATAGCTTCCTGGAAAGTATTTAAAAAGATGACCTGGTGATAGGTGGTGCATTCTTAAACCTTATACCAAAAGCATGAGCAACAAAAGAGGAAAACATAGTTAAATGGGAACTCTCAAACTTAAAGACTTTTGTGCTTTTAAGGACTTCATCAAGAAGGTAAAAAGGCAGCCCACTCAATGGGAGAAAATATTTGGAAACCACAAATCCAATAAGGATTTCATTTCCATTCCATGTAAAGAGATCATGAATTATCCATGTGGAATCTGAGCCCCCTCTTGATCTAGAGGTAGAGGGGACATCACCATTCCAGGGTCCACAAAATGGAGGAATAAAATACGGACTAGAGGGGACTTACTGATATTCCACTATAAAACTATTGTGACTAGTAATAGAAGAAATTTTAGCAACGAGGTGGAGAAAGTGGCCACAGTAGTTGCTGAGGATAGGGAGAGTGAAGAAGAGATGTGATGAGGGGGCATCTTTGGGACTTGGAGTTGTCCTAAATGATATTGCAGGGTCAGATGCTGGACTTTACATATCCTGCCATAACCCACTGAATGTACTGGGGGAGAGTGCAAACTACAGGGTAAACTATTATCTGTGTAGTGCAGCAGTGCCCCAAAATGTGTTCACTGAGTGCGATGAGTGTGCCGCAATGATGAGGGAGGTTGTTGGTGTGGGAGGAGTGGGGTGGGGGAGTAGGGGGTATACGGGAACCTCTTATATTTTTTTAATGTAAATTTTTGTGATGTATATATCTTCAAAAAATACAATTTACAAAAATGATGGGAGTGGGGGGTGGGGAGTGGGTTATATGGGAACCTCTTATGTTTTTAGTTTTTTTATGTTTTTCAATGTAACATTCCTTGTGATCTATTAACTTTAATAAAATAAAATAAAGAGATCATACAATTCAACAATAAAAGAGTAAGCTATCCAATTTTAAAATGGGTAAAACATTTAAATGAGACATTTCTCCAAAGAGGAAATACAAAAGGCCAAAAAGCACATGAAAAAATATTCAATATTATCAGCTATTAGGGAAATGCAAATGAAAGCAATGACGTATCATCTTACCCTGCATAGAATGACCATTACTTAAAACACAGAAAACAGGAAGTGCTGGAGAGGATGTGGAGAAATAGGAACACTCCTTCACAGTTGGTGGGATTGTAAAATATTGTAAAATGTAAAATGGTATAGCCTCAGTGGAAGCTTCCTTTGGCGGTTCCTCGGGAAGCTAAATACAGAACTGCCATATGATCCAGCAATTCCTCTACTAGGAACATATTCGGAAGAACTGAAAACTGTAACACGAACGCCGATGTTCACAGCAGCGTTATTCACAATTGCCAAAAGATGGAAGGAACCCAAGTGTCCATCAACCAATGAATAGATAGACAAAATGTGGTATATACATACAATGGAATGCTATGCTGCAGGAAGAAGAAATGAAATTGGGACACATATGATAACATGAATGAATCTTGAAGACATTATGCTAAGTGAAGTCAGACACAAAAGGACAAATATTGCATGGTCTCACTAATAATAAACTAAATATGAAGAATAAATGCATGGAGTTAAAACCTAGAGTATAGGTCACTAGGAGATAAGAGGAGAGCTGAGAAGGACCAATAATACTTAATGTATATAGAAGTATTAATTAACTTGACTGTAAAAGTGTGGAAATGGAGTTGACGGTAACACATTATAGTGAGTAGCAGCTGGTTTATAAATGGGATTGTGGCTAAAAAGAATAGTCTGGGGAAGTAAATGTAAACTGAAAGAAAGCTAGAGAATAATCTAGGGACTGAAAAACAGTGAACCCAGAGATGGAAGAGAATTGTGGTTGATGATACAGATCCAAAAGTGTCCTTCTGTGAGCTAGAGTAGGTGTATGTCACTTTTGCAGGGTGATGGGAATGTGGAGAAGCATGGGAAAAATAAAACTGGTGTGACGTATGGACTGTGGTTAAGAGCAATACTGTAATATTCTTGTATCAATGCCAAAGATGTACTATGTTGATAATGGAGTGTATGAAAAAACAGTGCCAAGTATACACTACGGACCATGTTGGTGGTAATAGTCTGATGATATTATCTTATAATCTGTAACAAATGTTTCATCACAATGTGGTATGTTGGTGAAGGGGTGTTTTATGGGAATTCTACACATGCATGATTGTTTTGTAGGTTCATAACTTTTGTAATATGAATGAACTAATGAACGAATGAATGAAAAGACAGAAGGGCTTATTCCAGGAATGCAACATTAACCCAATATCAGAAAATCTATTAATCCTATTTTTACCATAGCAACAGATTTTTAAAAACTCAATGAATCAAGAAAGCATTTAATAAAAATGCTCAATTATATAAAATCTATTACATCAGAGAGAAAAGCAATTTCCTAATCTGATAAATGCTATTTCCAAAAAACCAAAGGCAAACATTACTCTAAATAGTAAAACACATTCCCTTTAGCAATAGAAATAAGACAAGTTGGAGAGGACTTGGCCCAGTGGTTAGGGCGTCCGTCTACCACTTGGGAGGTCCATGGTTCAAACCTCGGGCCTCCTTGACCCGTGTGGAGCTGGCCCACACACAGTGCTGATGTGCGCAAGGAGTGCCGTGCCACGCTGGGGTGTCCCCCGTGTAGAGGAGCCCCACGCGCAAGGAGTGTGCCTCATAAGGAGAGCCGCCCAGCATGAAAGAAAGTTCAGCCTGCCCAAGAATGGCGCCTCACACACGGAGAGCTGACGCAGCAAGATGATGCAACAAAAAGAATCACAGATTCCCGGTGCCGCTGACAACAACAGAAGCAGACAAAAGAAGAACATGCAGCAAATGGACACACAGAGGACAGACAACTGGGGCAGGGGGAAGGGGAGAGAAATTAAAAAAAAAAAAAAAGACAAGTTTACCCTTTATCATTACTTCTATTTAATACTGTACTAGGGGCCATAACTGGCACTATAAAAAAAATGAAACACCCACCACAGCTGATGTCGTTATCAATGTGATGTCACTAAATGCAGGTCTGGGAAGAGACAAACAACTGGATTTCATAAGTCTATATGAGCCAGCTCCAGCATACCACTGCTTATACCACTCTTCCTCCTATCATAGACATCAGTCAAGACATGACTTTCTTTGACCAATAAAATCTGTGAGACATATGTATCTTCAAAGGAAAAATTTTAAGATTTATAGCATCATTCAGTCTTCCCTCTGCAATGAAAGATGCATGTCCCATTAAGAACTGTTCCTTCAGCCTGTGTCCAGAAATGAAGATGTGAAGCAGAGCTTCAGATGGCTGGTGATGGATATATTATTAATTAAAAAAAAACACATTTGTCATTCAAAGTCCTTGAAATGTGGGGGTTGTTAGTACAGGAAAACCTTGTGAAAGATGACTGATGCATGATCCAGCATCACAATATAAGAGCAACACACCAAAATTAATTCCATTGCTATCCACCAGCAATAGATAGTAAGAAAATGTAATTTAAAAGTATCAAAAGTTAGCGACACAGTTTCCTGGTGCAGCATGACAAGAATGCAAGCAGACACAGAAGAACACACAGAGAATGGACACAGAGACCAGATAACGGGGGGGAAAAACAAAATAAATCTTTAAAATAAAAATAAATAAATAAAAGTATCAAAAGTATTATACTTTTGCAACTGGAAAAAGACCTTGAATAAAAGGGGGAAATGGTAAAGACAAGTAAGTTTATATGGCTAAGAGTTTTCAAAATGGGTCAGGAGGTCATCAGAGGGGTCGTGCTTATGCAGTCTTGGCATGATCTCACAGACAGCCAAATTAGATAGTAACCCCCATAGTGATGCTCCTGAGGGCTATGGAGATACCCATGTCCTACAGTAATGGCAGATGGCTCCAGAGTTTGGTGCCTTGCCAGTGCCCTTTGGAATTTGTGCTCCTGAGTGTGATGGAGTTGGACTTGGATGTGACTTCTCTAAACATGCCTATTCTGCCCCTTTTATTGAACCTGTGGTTGGTGCTGGGGTTGGTGTATGCCCAGGAGACTTGAATCTCTGGGCTGTTCATGTGCCAGCTGGGCCTTGAGCCTCAGCAGAGTTGCAACTCTCCAGTTTGTTGAACTTACCCAGGTCAGCTAACAGGGAGGTGAGGATGGACAACCACCATACCAAGGAAACTGGGAGAGTTTACAGCTGAGGGAAGGAGAGTCCCATCCATCAGCCATATGGGCTCGAAGTCCCCTCTCAACTGAGAGGTAGAGTGGACATTGCCATCCGAGGGTCCTCAGGATTGGGGAATAAAATATGGACTAGAATGGATTTATTACTGGTATTCTACTATAGAATTATTATGACTCTAGCAATGGAAGAAATTATATCATTGATGTGGTGACAGTGGTCACTGGAGTTGCTGAAGGCAGGGAGAGGGAAAAAGAGGTGTGATCTGAGGGCATTTTCAGGACTTGGAGTTGTCCTAAATGATATTGCAGGGATAGATGCAGGACATTACATATCCTACCATAACTCACTGAATGGACTGGGAGAGAGTGTAAACTACCATGTAAACTATAATCCATGCTGTGTAACACTGCTCATCAAATGCAATGAATGTACCACACTAACGAAAGAAAAGGGGGGGCATATGGGAATCTCCTATATTTTTTAATGTAACATTTTGTATGATCTATGTATCTTTTAAAAACAAATAAAAATGTATTTAAGAAAAAGTATATATACTTTTGGACTTTCTACTATGGGCCAAAATGGCCCATAACAGGGACTGAATTTATTCATATCCTCGCCATTCCACATACCTAAAACAATTAGTAGGATGAATATGTGAAACAACAGTTATCAGGCAGCACAGGACAGTGATCCCTGACTGAAACAAATGTAAGGAGCCCAGCTTGCTGTCTATAGTTTCCAGGGCTCACACAGTACACGGAGAGGGAAGCCAGGCATAGCTGAGTTGAGAAATAGTTGCAAGTTGGGCGACTCCAATGTAGCTAAAGTTTGCAGGGCAGAGTATCAGAACATAGAGACTATATAGAAAGAAAGGTCCAGAAATCTACAGAGGTTCCCCTTTTGGGTCTTTGGTTGAGTACTGATTAACAAGTACATGTGAGGAAACTAACTGAAGCTGCAGATAATCAACTGAAAGAAGGGAATAATCCCTAGAACTCATAATTTGTGCTCCACCACCTACAGTAGAAAATCTTCGTAATTCACAGGGCATCAAGTGGAGTACTCCGAAAGTTATTACTGCAGTAATGAGGCAAAATTAGCTCTAGACTAAAGGCTGCTCTGGTCTTGACTAATAAAGCTTAAAAGCATGCCTCAAAAGGACCAAACTATTTCCAAATAACTACATTCTAACACCATGCGCAAGAATATTTATAAAAAATTAACATCTACACAAAGTAAAATTCACAGTATCTTAATTTCAGTTAAAAAAATTGCCAGGCGTGTACCAATAACTGCATGGCAACTGTCTGTATCCCTGTAAACATGGCGCTGCGCGTGGTACCCAGCATGTGGATTGTGGCCTGAAGCCTGTGCACGGCTTCGGAGCCTGCCCCATCCTACCCACCACAGCCCTGGAGGCTGGAGGCTGGGGGCTGGGGACTGGGAACTGGAGGCTGCAAGTGGGCGGGTGCTGCTCTTGGTGTGAAAATACACAGACAAACATGAATGGATAACAGAAAATGGTACTGGAACAGTGGGAATCAGCAATTTGCACCAGAAGCTTTGGGAGATGTTGTTTACTGCAGTCTTCCTTAGGTTGGGACAAACCTAAACAGACAAGTTTGGTGCTTTGCAAAGTGTGAAAGCTGCTAGTGAACTTTATTCTCCTGTCAGAAGTAACAGAAATTAATGAAGCTCTTGAAGAAAATCTAGGACTTGTCAACAAATGTTGTTAGGAAGATGATTGGCTAATCAAGATGACACTGACAAAAGCGGATCTGGCCCAACGGATAGGGCATCTGCCTATCACATGGGAGGTCCAAGGGTCAAACCCGGGGCCCCCTGACCTGTGTGATGAGCTGGCCCTTGTGCAGTGCTGATTCATGCAAAGAGTGCCATACCACAAAGGGATGTACCCCGTGTAGGGGAGCCCCACGCACAAGGAGTGTGCCCCATAAGGAGAGCTGCCCAGCATGAAAAAAGCGCAGCCTGCCCAGGAATAGCGCCGCACACACGGAGAGCTGACACAGGAAGATGATGCAACAAAACGGGACACAGATTCTGGATGCCACTGACACAAGCAGACGCAGAAGAACACACAGCGAACGGACACAGAGAACAGACAACTAGGCAGGCGAGGGCGGGGAGGGCGAGGAAGGGGAGAAAAATAAATAAAAAACCCTTTAAAAAAAAAATGATGACACTAAGTAATCCTTCAGAACTTGAGCAAATGAGCAAAGCATATTAGAAATACATAAAATCTATTGAAGAGTGAAAGTGGAATGCCTAAATAAATCAGTCTGAAACAACTTAATCAAGCAATATGTTAAATTACTGGTAGACAGATATCTATAAAAGCAACTTTCTATAGAAATACCAATACAAAAACAAAATACTTGTTCCAACTATGCTATTAAAAGAAAATACCCAGGAAACAGATATGGCTCAACTGACAAAGCTTCTGGGTTAGATTCCTAGGGCCTCTTGGTAAAAAAGAAGAAAAAAGACAGAAGTGGGGAAAAAAAAAAAAGAACAAATCATCAGTGAGTTATGGCCAGACAATTTCAAACAGCCCAATATACATGTAATTGGAGTCCTGGAAAGGAAGATAAGATTAGAAAAATATTTGGAAAATCATGACCAAAAATTTTCCAATTTGATGAAAGCTATAAACCCACAGATGAAAGATGCTCAGTGAACCCCAAGCACAAGAGACACGAAGAAATAAATAAGTCTTTAAAAGAAAAACAAGAATGTATTTTTTTAAAAAAAGAAATCATTCAGGCAGAAGGATATTTGGATTTACATGAAGAAATGAAGAGCAGTGGCAATGGTAAATGTGAGTAAATATAAAAGACATTTTAATTTTGTAAATCTCTTTATACTTGACCATTTAAAGAAAAAAGAGCAATCGTACACAATGGTATTTTTAACACATGTAGAAGTAAAATGTATGACCACAGTAGTACAAAAACTGGGAGGGAGAAATAGAAGGTTATTCTTGTAAGGTTCTTATACTATAGGTGAAATGGTATGATACTACTTGAAATCAGGTTTTGATAAATTAAAGACATATACTATAAAGCCTAAAGCAACCACTATAAAAGCAAAGAGTAGCACTAAGAAGCCACCTAAGAAGATGAAATGTAAAAAGTAACCACATTCAAAGTAAATGGCCTCCTTACCCCGATTATATGGCAGAGATTATTAGACTGGGTAAAGAAGGAAAGACCCAATATATCATGTCTGAAAAAAAAAAGCCCAAACAACAAAAATCCCACACACTTTAAATATGAAGCTACACATAGGTAGAGAGAAAACAACGGTAAAATATACACCATGTTAACCCTCATTAATAGAAGGCTGTTGGGGAGCAGATGTAGCTTAAGTAGTTGAGCACCTGCTTCCCATGTACAAGGTCCCGGGTCCAATTCCCAGAACCTCCTAAAAAAGAAAGCTGTGGTGGCAATATTAACATGAAAAAAAGCAAATTTCAGAGCAAAAAACATTACCAGGGGTAAAAAGAGTAATTTCATAATAATAAAAGCAATTAATCAAAAGAGCATATAATCCTAAACATTTACACACCTGATACTAGAACTTCAATTTAAATGAAACAAAAATTGATAGAACTGAAAGGAAAAATAGGTACATCTACAATTATAGTCAGAGGTTTCAACATTCCTGTCTCAGTAATGATAGAAAAAAGGGACAGAAAATTTGGAAGAATATAGAAGACTTCAACAACATGATCACCAACTTGTCCTAATTGACATTTATAAAATATTCTACCCAACAAGAGCCAAATACACGTTCTTTTCAAGTGCATGAGGAAGATTTAATGAAACAGAGTATCTTCTGAGACAAAACCAAATCCCAATAAATTTCAAAAGATTCAAATCATACCAAAGTATGTTCTCTGACCACATGGAATTAATTTAGAAATCAATAATAGAAAGATATCTGGAAAATTTCCAAAGATCAGAAACTAATTTATATATATTTAAGACAACTTACAAGTCAAAGATGAATTCAAAAGAGGAATTGGGAAGTATTTTGAACTGAATAAATGATAATGAAAACACCAGACATCGAACTATGTGGGACACAGCTAAAACAGTGGAGATAAATTAAAAGCATTAAACACTAACATTAGAAAATAAGTCAACACTAATATTAGAAAATAAGTAAGTTCTCAAATAATGATCTCAACTTCATGTCTTGAAAAACCAGAAAAAGAAAAACAAATTTAATGTAAAATAATGAGAAGACAAGAAATCATGAAGACCTGAAGAGAAATCACTAAAGGAGAAAACAGAAAAAGAGCAGAGAAAATTAATGAAAACAGGCACTTCTGGGAAGATGCCAGACTAGAAAGACATGGGACTCTCTTCTCCTCCAGAAAAATAGCTAGAGGTCAGGCTGAAGCAGCCTAGACAAAGACCTTCTAGGGCTTAGGACACCAGGCAACAGCTGGACACCGCCCAGAAGAGAGAGGGACAAAGGAAGGAAAACAGCTACAGAATTGTGAGTTTAAATCTGTGGATGCTGCTGCCAGCACCACCCCCCACACTAAAGACACCTTAGAATTCTCGGGCCTCTCGACCTGTAGCTACAAAGAGGGCTTCAGGGATTTACCACCCCAAGAAAGGGGAGAGAAAGGGACATAGCCTAAGGTTGACCCAGCTTCCGACCCACAAATTTCTTCTACTGTGTCCCACGAGCCCTTCCAGGCTGGGTGGTACCACACTGTGGACTGTCCTGGGAGCTGGCACAGGACTAGAGAAATCTGAACCTCGCAATCTGCCTCTCTTCTAGCCAGGACTGATTGTTGAGGATGCTCCAGGAAAGGGCAGAGAGAGAACATAGCCTAAGATTGACTTAGCTTTTGACTCATAGATTTGGTCTGCTGTGTCCCAGGAGCCTTTCCAGGCCAGGTGGGGCTGTGTAATTGTTTGCTGTGGAAGCCAGCAAGGGTCTAAAGATACACAACCTCCCAATCTCCTTCTCTACTGACCAGGTCTGATTAATGAGGACTGAGAGTTGAAATATTTCCTAGGCAGGAAAAGGGAGGGGACTGCAAGAGAAGGCTGGAGAACTGTCTCAGAGAAAGTATGAATTACAAGGCTCCTAAAACTCCAGACAGGAAGCTCTATCCATTGATCTGGTCTGTGATGCAACAAATACACTCAGACCAGACACTGAACTGGGAGCTGCCAAAGAGTGCCATCTGCTGGCAGACAAAGGAAGTATATGAGAGAAATTTTTAAAAAGTAGGAGAGGCTTTTTCTGGCCTGTATAGCCTCCCTCCCCAAGGTGCCAGGAAGGAAGTCTACAACCAATTACTGGATCAAGTGCCCAGTATTGAGCAACCAGCAGGGACAATGCTAACAATCCAGGTCAAGCCAAGAATCAAAGAGCAATGGTAACACACAGCCTCCTGAACTAAATCCCTACAAAAGAGCAAGAAATTGAGGATCTGAATAAACTACATCCTAATCAGATGCCTAGACATCAGGAAAAAAATTACGAGACATACTAAGAAAATAGAAAACATGGCCCAAGAAAAGGAATATTTCGAAACCCCAGAAGAGACACAGGATTTAAATACAACGAATCGGCGAGATGTACACAAATTTCCAAAATCAAATTAATGAGTTGAAAGACAATATGGTTAAAGAGATAAATGACATCAAGAAGACACTGAGCAAGTGCAAAGAAGAATTGAAATCCTGAACAGAAAAGTAACAGAGCTCATGGGAATGGAAGTCACAATAGGTGGAATCAATAACACATTAGAGGCATGTAACAGGAGACTCACAGCAGACTCGAAATGACAGAGAAGAAATAATAAGTGATACAGAAGACAGAAAAGCTGAAATTGAAGAGAGAAAAGAATAGGGACAGAAAATAATGGAAAGAATTGAGTAGAGGCTCAGAGAGTTGAATGACAGTATGAAACTCAAAAACATATGTATCATGGGAGTTCCAGAAAGGAGAAGAGAAGGGAAAAGGGGCAGAGAGTATGTGAGGAAATCATAGCTGAAAATTCCCAACTCTTACCAAAGAAATGAACTTATATGTCCAAGAAGTACACAGTGGGAAGCGGATGTTCCTCAATAGACAGAACATCTGCCTACCATATAGGAGGTCCAAGGATTCGATATCCAGGGCCTCCTGGTTCATGTGGTGAGCTGGCCCACGTGCAGTGCCACTGCGCCCAAGGAGTGCTGGCCCATGCAGGGATGCTGCCACGTAAGGGTGCTCCCTGCGCAAGGAGTGGCCCCCACGTAAGGGAGGTTGCCCTGTGAGAAACTGCAGCCCGCCCAGGAGTGGAGCCACACACACGGAGAACTGACATAGCAAGATGATGTAACAAAAAGAGACACGTATCTCCAGTGCTACCTAATGAGAATACAAGCGGACACAGAAGAACACACAGCGGGGGGGAAATGGAAAGGACAAATGAGTTTATATGGCTATGAGTCTCCAAAAAAGAGCTGGGAGGTCGTCAGAGGGTTTGCCCTTATGCATATCTCAGCAGAGTCCCAGAGACAGCTAAAGTAGATATAACCCCAGGTATTGGTTCTTCTAAGGGCTACAGAGACCCACAGGTTCTGTGGTCATGGCAGATGGACTTCAGTGCCAAGTCAGTTGGCCCTACTTTGGAGTTTGTGTTCCTGAGTGTGATGGAGTTGGACTCAAGATGTGATCTTTGTTTATAAGTCTCTCCTGTCACTTTCACCGGCGCTGTGGTTGGCACTGGGGTTTAGTGTATACTCAGGGGACCTGAATCTCTGGATTGTCCATGTGATAGCTATGCCCTGAGCCTCAACAGACTTGCAACTCCTACCCTCTAGTTTATTGGACTTACCCCAGCCAGCTAAAAGGGAGGTGAAAAAGGTCAACCACTACACCAGGGAGCCGAGAGTACCTACAGCTGCAAACAGGAGAAATGCATCCATCATCCAAGTGGAATCTAAGCACCCTCTTGATACAGAGGTGGAGTGGAGATAACCATTCCAGGGTCCACAGAATGGAGGAATAGAGTATGGATTAGCATGGATTTACTGATAGTCTATTCTGGAACTAGTGTGATTCGTAATGGAAGTAAATGTAGCATTGAGATGGAGAAAGTGGCCATGGTGGCTGCTGAGGGTGGGGAGTGAGAAGAAGAGATATGATGTATGGGCATTTTCAGGACTTGGAGTTGTCCTGGGAGGTACTGCAGGGACAGTTACTGGACATTGTATGTCTTCCCATGGCTCACTGGGTGGACTGGCAGAGAGTGTAAACTATAATGTGGACCATTGACTATGTGGTGCAGCAGTGCTCAGAGATGTATTCACCAAGTGCAATGAATGTCCCATGATGTTGGAGGAGGAGGCTGTCATGGGAGGAGTGGGGTGAGGGGGTGGGAGAGGTATATGGGGACCTCATATTTTTTTAATGTAACATTAAAAAATTAATAAAGACAAAAAAAAAAGAAGAACACACAGCGAATGGACACAGAGAAGAGACAACGGGGGGGGAGGGGGGAGAGTAATAAATAAATAAACCTTTAGGGGGGGAAAAAAAAAGAAGTGCACAGTATCCCAATCAGAATAAATCTGAATAGACCTAGTCCAAAACACATACTACTCAGAATGTCAAATGTCAAAGATAAAGAGAAAACTCTCAGAGCAGTAAGGGAGAAGCAAGCCATCACATATAAGGGATGCCCAGTCAGACTAAGCATGGATTTCTCTTCAGAAACCATGGAAGCAAGAAGACAGTGATATGATACAATTAGGATACTGAAAGAGAAAAACTGCTTGCTGAGAATTCTTTATCCAGCAAAATTGCCCTTCAAATATAAAGGTGAGTATAAAATATTCACAAACAAACAGAAACTAAGAGAATTTGCAGAAAAGAATCCACCTTTGCAGGAAATATTAAAGAAAGCCTTAAAACCTGAGAGAAAAAAGGCAGGAGAGAGAGGCCTGGAGGAGAGAATAGAAGAAAGGATAAACAAAAGAGTAAAAAGACAAAAATGTGATATGACACATGAAAACCAAAGAATAAAACTGTGTACATAAATAGTGCATTTACAGTAATATCACTGAATGTGAATGGATTAACCTCCCCGATCAAAAGATATAGGCTGACAGAATGAATAAAAAACATGAACCATCCACATGCTGCTTACAAGAAACTCAGCTTAGACCCACGGATACAAAACAGCTGAAAGTGAAAGGCTGGAAAAAGATAACTCCACGTAAATAGTAACCAAAAAAGAGCATACTAATATCAGACAAAACAGACTTTAAATGCAAAAAAGTTGTAAGGTACAGAAGGCCATTATATATTAATAAAAGGGTCAATCCATCAGGAAGATACAGCAGTTATAAATATCTATGCACCTAACCAGGGTGCCCCAAAATACTTGAGACAAACTCTGGCAAAACTGAAGGGAGAAATAGACATCTCTACAATAATCATTGGAGATTTCAATACACCACTTATATCATTAGATAGAACAACTAGACAGAAGATCAAAAAGGAAACAGAGACCTTGGACAATATGATAAGTGAGGTAGACCTAACAGACATATACAGAACACTGCATCAAAACTCTGGGGGAAAGCAGCTGTAGCTCAATCAGTTGGGCTCCTGTCTACCATATGGGAGGCCCTGGGTTTGCGTCCTGGGGCCTCCTTGTGAAGGCAGGCTCACCTGCATGCCACAGAGAGCCACTGGCCCACAACCACCACGGAGTGCTGCCTGGCCTCAAGTGCTGCAGAGAGCCAACTCAGCAAGGTGATGCAACAAAAAGGGAGACAAGAAAAAATAAATAAACACAGAAGAATGCGCAGCAAATGGACTTAGAGAGCAAACAACAAGCAAGCCGCAAGGGGGGGCAGGCAATAAATTTTAAAAAACTACAGACACACAGAAGAAGGCACAGCAAATGGTCACACAGAGCAGGCAGCAAGCAAGCTGCAAGGTGGGGGGAATAAAATAAAATAAAAACTCAGCAGGTTATACATTCTTTCTCCAGGACAGACCACATGTTAGGGCACAATGCAGCTCTGAATAAGTATAAAAAGAGTAAAATTATACAAGGTACCTTCTCAGATCATAATGGAATGAAACTGGAAATCAATAATAGACAGGAAAAAAGTAAATTCACAAACGTGTGGCAGCTGAACAACACTCCTAAATAATCAGTGGGTCAAAGAAGAAATTGCAAGTGAAATCAGTAAATACATTGAGACAAATGAATATGAGAACAGAATGTATCAAAACTTATGAGAAACAGAGAAGGCAATCTTGGGAGGGAGAATTTATAGCCCAAATGCCTATATTAAAAAAGAAAGATGCACAGAGATGTATTCACCAAATGCAGTGAATGTCTCATGATGATGGAGGAGATTGTTGTTATGGGGGGAGGAGTAGGGTGAGGGGGGTGGGAGTATATGGGGACCTCATAGTTTTTTAATGTAATATTAAAAAAATAAAGACAAAAAATTTTTAAAAAGTAAAAAAAAAAAAAAGAGCTAAACTCAACGATTTAACTGAATAACTAAAGAAACTAGAAAAAGAACAGCAAACCAATCCCAAAACAAGCAGAAGGAAAGAAATACTAAAGATTAGAGCAGAAATAAATGAAATTAAGAACAAAAAAAAAAATTAGAGAAAATCAACAAAACTAAAAGCTGGTTCTTAGAGAAGATAAATAAAATCGACAAATCCCAGCTAAAGTAGCAAAGAAAAAGGGAGAAGATGCAAATAAACACAATCAGAAATGAAAGGGGGAAAGTTACAACTGACCCCATAGAAATAAAAAGAATCATAAGAGGATATTATGAGAAACTGTATGCTAACAAACTAGACAACCTAGAGGAAATGGACAAATTCCTAAAAATGCACAACCTACACTCACGCTAAAAGAAATACAAGACCTTAACAAACCAATCACATTTAAAGAGATTGAATCCGTCATCAAAAATCTCCCAGCGAAGTCCAGAACCAGATGGCTTAACAGGTGAATTCTACCAAGCATTTCATAAAGAATTAACACCAATTCTGTTTAAACTCTTTTAAGAAATTGCAGAGAAGGAAAAGTTACCCAGTACATTTTATGAAGGCAACATCATCCTAATACCAAAGCCAGATAAAGATACTACAAGAAAATAAAATTAAAGACCAATCTCTCTAATGAACATAGATGCAAAAGTTCTTAACAAAATCCTTGCAAATAGAATCCAACAGCATATCAAAAGATTTATACATCACGACCAGGTAGGATTTATTCCTGGTATGCAAGGCTGGTTCAATATTAAGAAAATCAATTAACATAAGACACCATATTAACAAATTGAAGGAAAAAACCCACATAATCATCTCAATCTATGTAGAAAAGTCATTCAACAAAATTTAGCATCCTTTTTGATAAAAATCCTTCAAAAGATAGGAATAGAAGGAAAATTCCTCGATATGATAAAAAGCCTGTATGAAAAACCCACAGCCAACATCATACTCAATGGGGAAAGGTTGAAAGCTTTCCCTCTAAGATTGGGAATAAAACAGGGATGACCACAGTCACCACTGTTGTTTAGTACTGTACTAGAAGTTCTAGCTAGGGCTAGACAAAAAAAGATTAAAAGCATCCAAATAGGAAAAGAGGAAGTAAAACTCTTACTGTTTGCAGATGACATGATCCTGTGCTTAGAAAATTCTGAAGTATCCACAAAAAGCTACTTGAGCTAATAAATGAGTTCAGCAAAGTGGCAGGCTACATTACCAACATGCAAAAATCAATAATGTTTTTGTCCACTAGTACCGAACAATTAGAGGAGGAAATCAGGGGGAAAATTCCATTTACAATAGCAACAAAAAGACTCATATACCTAGGAATTAACCAAGGAAGTACATGACCTATATGTTGAAAACTATAAAACAATGCTGAAAGAACTTTAAAAAGATTTAAACAAATGGAAAGACATTCCGTGCTCATGGATTGGAAGAATGAATATTATGAAGATGTCAATCTTACACAAACTGATTTATAGATTCAATACAATACCAATCAAAATCCCAAAAGCTTACTTTACAGAATTAGAAAAGGCAATTA
Organism: Dasypus novemcinctus; assembly: GCF_030445035.2. NCBI lineage: Eukaryota > Metazoa > Chordata > Mammalia > Cingulata > Dasypodidae > Dasypus > Dasypus novemcinctus. The sequence continues at coordinate 41,290,005 of NC_080696.1, read as the reverse complement.
CCAAATTTATTTGGGGGAAAGTACACCCAAATAGCCAAAAACATTCTAAAAAAGAAGAGGAATTTCACTGCTGGACCTTGAAACATATTACAAAGCTACAGTGCTCAAAACAGCATGGTATTGGCATAAAGATAGACACACTGATGAGTGGAATAGAACTGAGGACCCAGAAATAAACCCTCATCTATTCAGTCAACTGTTTTTTGACAAACCTACCAAGCTAATGTTAACAGGACAAAACTGCCTCTTCAACGAATGGTGCTAGGAAAAACTCGATATCTATAACCAAAAGTATGAAAGAGGACCCCTATCTCACTCCCTATACAAAAATCAACTCCAAATGAATCAATGACCTAAATATAAAAACCAGGACCATAAAACTACTAGATGAAAACGTAGAGAAACATCTTCAAGACCTTACAGCAGGTGGCGGTTTCTTGGACCTTATACCCAAAGCACGTGCAACAAAAGAAAAAAGAGATAAAATTAAACACTTCTGTACCTCACAGGACTTTCTCAAAAGACAGCCAATTTAATGGGAGAAAATATTTGGAAATCACATATCCAATAAGGGCTTAATATCCAGAATATATAAAGAGATGTTATAACTCAACAATAAAAAGACAACCCAATTAAAAAATGGGCAAAAGACTTGAATAGACATTTGTCCAAAGGAGAAATACAAATGGCATAAAAAGACATGAAGAAATGCTCAACCTCACTAATGATTAGGGAAATGCAAATCAAAAACTAATACAATGAAATATCATTTCACACCTATCAGAATGGCCACTATTAAAATACAGAGATCTACAAGTGTTGGAGAAGATGTAGCGAGAGATAGGAACACTTATTCAGTATTGGTGGGAATGAAGAATGGTATAGCACTGTGGAGGACTGTTTGGCAGTTCCCAAAGAAGCTGAATACAGACTTGCCATGTGACCCTGCAATACCACTACTGGGTAATACCAGAAGAACTGAGAGCAGTGACCTGAACAGACATCTGCACACCAATGTTCAAAGCAGCATTATTCACGACTGCCAAAAGCTGGAAACAACTCAGGTCCATCGACCGACGAAATGGGTAAAAACCATGCTGCATTCACATAATGGAATGCTATGCAGCTGTAAGAAGAAATGAAGTCGTAAAATATATGCAACATGGATGAACCTGGAGGACATTATGTTGAGCGAAGCAAGCCAGACCCAAAAGGACAAGTATTATTTTGTGTTACTATGAACCAAATATATTGTGTAACATATTGTATGATTAAAAAAAAAAATTATATGTATCCAATACAAAAAAAAAGAAAATTCATGAAAACAAAAACTGGTTCTTTGAGATGGTCAATAAAATCGATGAACTTCTAGTCAGACTGATCAGAAAAAAAGAGAAGACACAATTAGGAATAAGACAGGGCACATCACTACAGACTCTACAGATATGAAAAGGAAAATAAAGGAATCAAAATGTTCAATTCCTTAAATTTGATAGTTGTACTTAAGGTGGTTACATATTGAGTGTCCTTGCTCTCGGGAAATGTACCTGGAAGTGTTAAGTGTTGATGGAATACAATGCATGCAACATACTTTCAAATGTTTAGATAGCAGACACACGGACAGACAGAATGATATAAGAAATGTCAGAAAATGCTAAAAGTAAACTGGAGCAGCTGGGTGAGGGTATATATTAGAGTTCTATATATTATTGTTTTTGTATTACTTTTGCAACTTTTCTGTCAGTTTGAAGTTGTTTCAAAATAAAAAGTTTTTTAAAAAGATGGGGAAAAAGAAAATAAGGGAATATTCAGGAACAACTTTAAGCCAATAAATTCTAAAACAGATGAAATTGATAAAATTCCTTGAAAGACATAAAGTACTCAAGTGCACTCAGAAGAGATAAATGAAACAAATAAATAAATTGGGCTTCAAAATTAAAAATGTTTCTCTTCAAAAGATCCTATTTTGAAAACAAAAAGGCAAGCCAGGGACTAGGAGAAAATATCTGCAAAACATATATCTGACAAAAGATTGTATCCACAATATATTAAAAAACTCTAACAATTCAGTAATAAGATGAACAATGCAAATAAAACAAAAGATTTAAATTGACATATCACCAAAAGAAAATACGTGGATGGTGAAAAAGCACATTAATCATGAGGGAAATACAAATTAAAACCAAAATACCAATATATATACCTACTAGAATGGCTAAAATGAAAAACAGTCTAACCATATCAAGTGTTAGGATATGGAGCAACTGGATCTCTTTTACACTGCTGGTGAAAATATAAAAATTGTACCATCATTTTGGAAATCAGTATCTTAAAAAAAAGTAACCATACACCAATCATATGACCCAGCCATTCAACAACTAGGTATATACCCAAGAGAAATGAAAGATATGTCTACCCAAAGATTTATATATGAATATTCATAGAAGGTTTATTTCCTAGGAGCTAAGAACTGGAAACCCAGATGTTGATAAAATAGGAACAGAAAAACTATGATATGTCTGTACAATGAAATACTACTAGAAATGAAAAAGGAACCAACTATTGCTACACAATGACATGCATGAATCTCAAAACGCGCAAGGAGTGCGCCCGTGAGGAAAGCCGCCCAGCGTGAAAAGAAAGAGTAGCCTGCCCAGGAATGGCGCCGCCTACACTTCCGTGCCGCTGATGACAACAGAAGCGGACAAAGAAACAAGACGCAGCAAATAGACACCAAGAGCAGACAACCGGGGGGGGGGGGAGGGGGGGAATTAAATAAATAAATAAATCTTAAAATATATATATATATATAGTGAGTGAAATAAGCCAGACACCCCCCAAACAACAATAATAATAACAACAACAACAACAAAAACACAGAGTATATACCATATGAATCCATTTGCATAAAACTCTAGAAAAGGCAAACTAATCTATATTGGACAGAAAGCAAATTAATAGTTGACTGGGGACACTGCAGTAAGGTAGGAGTTAAGGATTACAAAAGGACACAAGGAAACATTTGGGGATGATAAATATGCTCCTTATCATCCTTGTGGAGATGGTATCATGAGTATATACATATTTCAAAACTCACCAAAGTGTACACTTTAAATATGTGCAATGCAATACAATGGAATGAAGAATAGCTAAGACGCCTGATGGAAAGTGAGAGACAGGTCCTATACAGTTTTCTGTCAAGTAATCTTGATCTAATTAATCTACCTTCTCAACCATAGCACTTCGCCATTTATGAAGAGGTAAAGCCAGCCTGGAGGGCTGTTGGAAGGATTACGTTGTGCTTTTGAATCGTTTTTCTGGTTCCTAGAGAATAGGTGTAAACTACTATTATCCATCTAAAAGAGAATGGTACAGCAGCTTGGGGGGAAAAGGAACGTTTGTTGTTAGACAAAGAACAAGCAAGCTCCGTGCGCACAGCTTGGAGCACAAACTGCATTCAGCCCCATTAGGAAGGTCAGAACAGACTAGCTCTTAAAAAACAAAACAAAAAATTGTGAATGACCACAAGAATAAAAATGCAATATAGTTTGGACCTTCAAATGTTCATTAGGAATAAAACCAATGTAGCACAAGGTAAAAACCAAAGGCATAAATTGCTAGGCTAAAAGCTAATTCCCTAGGCTATCCTATCTACCTATAAAGTTTGCCATGAGCTCACAGTCCAGAATTGGGTTTGCGGATGTTATATCACTGCCATTTTATTTGATTTTTTTTGTCAGAGACATTTTAAGATTAAGGGAAACCTTACCAAAAAACCTAAGAGCAAAAAAAGTTGGTGGTTTCTAAAATAGACACGTGTGTACCCTTCCCTCTCTTCTTGCCTTAAGAGCTAATAACCAAGATGGTTCAGTGTATTTCTGTTACACAACCCAAAGTCGCATTTATACACATCCCTTGGGATCAAAGTGGTCTCTTCTTCTAACTGGAACAGGGTTTTACAACACAAGTAATAAGCCTTCATGTCAACACTTTCAAGGAAACTGACAATGTAATTCTCACTGGCTTTGTTGCTTCTTAAAGAACAACGTACCTGTTTTGATACAAGGACATACTCTTAAAGAGTGCTTTGTGGGGTCAAGAAGCAAACATTTTGGAGAACAGGCTAGAATTAAACTGGATACACTGGAATCTGCTATGTGTAGCAACTATCTTACAAAGAGAGGTATCTATAACTAAGAACATGAAAGTGCAAACCATTCTCCATCCAGGGGAAATAACAGCATTTTTTGTAGCTCCATCCTCATTCCCTGCCATATCCTAATATGGTTACCTCCAATAATTTAGCTTATATCTTAACTCTTCTGCTACTAGCCAAAGACCATCCAAACCTCCTCTCTATACATACTTACCCTCAAACTATCAAACTGAAAGAATGAGGCTGAGCTACCTGACACATGAAGGAACCATTATTTCTAGAATATCAGACTTGTTCTCTTTTAGTGTACAATTCCATGCTGTACAAAAGTTCTGTACCTTCTACCCTTACATCACCCCTCTTTCTTTATGAAAACACACACATAATCAAATAGAACTCCCAACCTTTTTTTTTTTTTTGGTTCCTCTTCTCTAGCAGGATGGCTACCTGTTGCTTTTTTCACAGTATCAACTCCAGGTTTAAATATCACCTCAACAAACTCTTCTTTTCCAAGATGTCTTCATCTGTCCTTTGGCTGACAGAGAAAAACAAAAAAACTACCTTTCTTCTTATTGATTCTGCCAAGCACTGTGAAAACCACTTGCTTTTTTTTTTTGTCTTTATTTTTTTAATGTTATTAAAAATATATGAGGTCCCCATATACCCCCCACCCCCCTCACCCCACTCCTCCCCCCCATAACAACAACCTCCTCAATCATCATGAGACATTCATTGCATTTGGTGAATACATCTCTGAGCATCACTGCACCTCATGGTCAATGATCCACATCATAGTCCACACTCTCCCACAGTCCACCCAGTGGGCCATGGGAGGACATACAATGTCCAGTAACTGTCCCTGCAGCACCACCCAGGACAACTCCAAGTCCCGAAAACACCCCCACATCACATCTCTTCCTCCCACTCCCTACCCCCAGCAGCCACCATGGCCACTTTCTCCACTCCAATGCCACATTTTCTTCGATTACTAATCACAATAGTTCATGAAAAGAATATCAGTAAGTCCACTCTACATCTATATCAAGAGGGGGCTTAGATTCCACATGGATGCTGGATGCAATTCTCCTGCTTCCAGTTGTAGGCACTCTTGGCCCCCTGGTGTGGTGGTTGACCTTCTTCACCTCCATGTTAGCTAAATGGGGTAAGTCCAATAAACCAGAGGGTAGGAGTTGCAAGTCTGTTGAGGCTCAGGGCCTGGCTATCATATGGTCAGTCCAGAGATTCAGGTCCCCTGGGTATACATTAAACCCCAGCAACAGCTACAGTTCTGGTAAAAGTAACAGGAGAGGTTTGTGGACAAAGATCACACATAAGTCCAGCTCCTTCACACAGAAACACAAATTCCAAGGTAGGGCCAACTGAGATGGCACTGAACTCCACCTGCCATGATCATAGAACCTGTGGGTCTCTGTAGCCCTCAGAAGAACCAATACCTGGGGTTGTATCTACTTTATCTGTCTCTGGGACTTTGCTCAGGTGTGCATAAGAGCAATCCACTTACTTTTAATGCAGGATAAAAAAAAAAAAAAATCAAATGGCAACTAAACTAACACCTGGATGAAAGGAAAAGACTAGAGGGAAAACGAATGTGAAGTAAAGGCAAGGAGGTAACTGGCCTCCAAAAACAGCTCCTAGAAACAAAAGCTGGGTGATTGTAAATATGCATGAAAGACTTCTGTAAATCCTGAGTAGAATGGTTATAAGAAATGAATACCTAAACCATTACTCTGAAATACCCAAGAAAACGATGGAAGAAGAAAGTTGAGAGGCTCAAGCGTTCCAAAGGAGAATAAACTAAAGTGCAGACAATTGTGCTGGCTTCTGCTCTGAAAGTTAGCATGCGTACAGGCCAGACAGAACTGCCAGGGGATGCGAACCCAGGACTAGAGCTGATCCTATCCTATCACCCCTGAGCTGTAAAGATCTAAATCACAACTATCCAGCAGCTCATTTTGTGTTCTTCACACCATGCACTAAAATGATGTAACAGCAAAAAACAGAAATAAATACCTTCAGGAAGGAGACTGAATTCTCAGTCATATGGTTTTTAGTAAATCACTCTTCCTTTGGGTCTATCTATAGGATTTGCCAGAATTCTATGATCCAGTGATTCTAAATAGCAAAAATATTTCTCAAATTTTCTCACTCATTTAGCAAATATTTATTAAAGGCCTGATGGATATCTATTGCTAGGCACTGGGATATAAGAAGAAGAAGATGGTTTCTGCCATCAAGAGTATAGTTGGAAATTTAGATCAATAGATGATCACCATACAGGGTAATGAGTGCTCTGATGGAGGTAAGCAAGGGAGGTTTCAGTAGAAAAGAAACCAACTTCCAAAATAGTGAAATGTCTTAAAGAATCTAAAATACCATGATTTAGAGATTAAAATGTAAAATGTGTGGGAAGGGGAAAATAAAAAGGGATAGTTGTAGGAGAACTGGGCAGAGGCCAAATCAGAAAGGGAGCTAATACTATTTCAGATGTTCACAAAGAAATAAATTCTCAATTTTTAAAATGTAAAGGAATTTATTAGTAGAAAAGAAATAGAAAATTTCCAAATCTCCAGAAAAAAAATGAAAGGGCTAAAATAGATAAGAAACAAAAGAAAGCCATCAAGGAAATGATATTGATAAGAACACAGTAAACAGACAGGGAAAGGCAAACATAATATTAATAGTAATTATAATAGAAGCAAATAGTTTAAATTCATCTACTTAAAAGACAAACTTTTATACTGGATTAAAAACAAACCACTCTTTTTACATGTGGATGTTACATTTGCTGCAACTGATGTCCAGATATTGAAGCATATCTACAGTAGATACAATCCCAGGTAGTGGTGCTCCTGAGGGCTACAGAGACATACAGTCCTATGGTCATGGCAAATGGCTCTGGAGTTCAGAGCCTTGCCAGTGGGCCCGACTTTGGAATTTACATTCCTGAGTGTGATGGAGTTGGATTCAGATGTTACCTCTCTACACATGCCTCTTTTGTCACTTTTACTGACCCTGTGGTTGGTGCTGGGATGGGTGTATGCTTTGGAGACTTGAATCTCTGGGCTGTCCATGGGCCAGGTGGGCCCCGAGCTTCAGCATAGTTGGAACACCTACTCTCTGGTTCACTGGACTTACCCAGGGCTAACAGGGAGGTGAGGATGGTCAACCACCACACAAGGGAACCGAGAGAGTCTACAAATGCAAGCAGGAAAATCCCATCCATCAGCCATGTGGGATCCAAGTCCCCTCTTGATTTAGAGGTGGAGTAGAAATCGCCATCCCAGGGTCCTCAGGTTGGAGGAATAAAATATGGAATAGAGTGGACTTACTGGTACTCTACTCTAGAATTATTGTGACTCTAGCAATGGAAGAAACTGTATCACTGATGTGGAGACAGTGGCTACTGGAGTTGCTGAGGGCTGGAAGAAGGAAGAAGAGGTGGGATATGAGGGCATTTTCGGGACTTGGAGTTGTCTTGTCCGGAATGATATTGCAGGGACAGATGCAGGACATTATATATCCTGCCATAACTCACTGAATGGACTGGGTGAGAGTGTAAACTACAATGTAAACTATAATCCATACTGTGAAGCAGTGCTCCAAAATGTATTCATCAAATGCAATGAATGTGCCACACTGATAAAAGAGGTTGTTGATATGGGAGGAGGGGGGTGGAGGATGGGGAGTTAGGGTATATAGGAACCTCTTATATTTTTAAATGTAACATTTTATGTGATCTATGTATCTTTTAAAAAAAAAGATAATAAAATTTTTAAAAATAAAAAATAAAAACAGCTATATGCTGGTAGTAAGAGTTACATGTAACACAAAATGACATAAAAAGCTAAAGATAAAGTGATGGAAAAGGATATAATAGACAAATTCAAAATTACTAAAAAATTAAAAGAAAATTTCATTACATGCAACAGAGGCCTTTTTAAAAATAAAATACACGAGATTAAGATAAAAGTAATTAGTATCCCTTGCTGAACAATACAGGGTTAGAATATAACAAGCAAAAAATTCAAGAAGGGAAAACAAGACAATTTTAGGTGAGAGACTAAAACGTCTTTCAGAATTTGACAAATCAGCAACAACAAAAAGAATAGAGAAGAGCTAAATATATTTACAAAATTGATGAAATACTTATATAATTTTATACCCTAGAAACACAAATTCTATTAAAATGTCCATGGAACATTTACAAAAACTAGCCAAGTATAAGGATAAAAATGAAATCTCAATTTTAGAAAAATAACAAAGTAATAAGAAAACAAGCCTTAACCATATGGAAATATGGGATGAAGCTAAAGCGATATTAAAAGGAAAATTTTAGCCTTAAGTGTTTCTAATTTTAAAATAGAGGAATATTTTTTAAAAGCATTAAGCATTTAACCTAGAAATATGGAAAAGGAGTAACAAAATAAATGAAAAGAAAGTAGAAAAAAGGAATTAAAAGCAGAAAAGCAGGGTAAAGAAGGCCCAAAAAAACAAAAAGCATATAAATTAAGTACCAAACCAAAAAACATGGGAAGAATTTCATTGCCTGACCTTGAAAAATATTACAAAGCTACAGCAGTTGAAACAGCGTGGTATTGGTATAAAGACACACACATTGATCAGCGGAATAGAACTAAGAGCCCAGAAATTAACCCTCACCTCTATGGCCAACTGGCTTTCCACAAACCTACCAAAGCCATGTTAAGAGGACAAAACAGTCTCTTCAACAAATGGTACTGAGAGAACTGTATATCCATAACCAAAAGAATGGAAGAGGATCCCTATCTCATTCACTATAAGAATCAACTCAAACAGGATCAAAGACCTAACTATAAAAGGCATAAAACTACCAAAAAAAAAAACATCTTAAAGACCTTGTGGTAGGTGGTGGCTTCTTCGACTTACAACCAAAGTATGAGCAACCTTTCAAAGAAAAAAACATAAATGGGACCTCGTCAAACTTAAACACTTTTGCACCTCAAAGGATTTTGTCAAAAGGGTGAAAAGCAGCCAACTCAATTGGAGAACATATTTGGAAATCATATACCCGAATGGGTTTAATAGCTGTTATCTAGAGAAAGACATGCTACAACTTAATAAAAAGACAAACTGATTTAAAAATGGGCAAAAGACTTGAATAGACATTTGTCCAAAAAAGAGATAGAAAAGGCAAAAAAAAAACACAAAACACATGAAAAAATGTTCAATATCACTAGTGAATAGGGAAATACAGATCAAAGCTACAGTGAGATATCGCTTCATACCTATTAGCATGCTGACTATTAAAAAGACAGAATTACTTGTGTGGGAGAGGGTGTGGAGAGACAGGAACGCTTATTCACTATTGGTGGGAAGGTAGAATGGTACAGCCTCTGTGGAGGACTGTTCGGCAGTTCCTAAAAAGTTGAATATAGATTTGCCACGTGACCCAGCAATACCACTAATGGGTATATACCCAGAAGAACTGAGAGCAGTGACACCAAGAGACTTTTGCACACAGATGTTCATAGTGGTGTTATTCTTGATTGCCAAAAGATGGAAATTACCCAGGTGCCAATCAACTAATGAATGGATAAACAAACTGTGGTGTAGTCATACAATGGAATATTACGTAGCTGTTAAGAAATGAAATTGTAAAGTATATGAGACACTATATTGAGTGAAAGAGAATTAGGTTTAAAAATGGAAAGCTAAGGGTTAATCTGTGCAGAGTTGGTAAAAAGGCTGTGTATTAATCTTTGAAAATGAACAGAAAAAGTGAAAGCACAACATAATATTTTTAACTAGCAGTACTATTATGTGGGTATGACAGTGGTTTAAAGGGAAAGTCTAAGTTCATGTATATTAACAAAAGGAAGGCAAAAAAAAAAAAAGTAACATGGGACTGTTGAGCACAGTAAAACCGCATGTGAAATATGATTATGGGTAAAATTGCACATATAAGGCCATTTTTCTTTGAAACTGGACAAATGTACGTTATTATAAGATACTAATATCAGACAAAAAAAACTGCTTTGTTAAGTGAAAGAAACCAACACAATGTACTATATATTGTATGATGCCATTTATATAAAATATAAATCAATTTATAAAGATGAAATTAGATTAGTGGCTATGTAGGGTGGGGGAAGGACAGAGGGATTGAGAGGTGACTACTAAGAGGTATGGAGTTTTTCTTTTTGGAGAAATGAAATTGTTCTAAAAATGTTTGTGGTGATAAATGCACAACACTGTGATTATACTAAAAGCCACTGATTAGACACTTTGGATAGATTACATGGTATGTAAATATATCTCAATAAAACTGCTTAAAAAATAAATAAATGTGCAAGAATAGTCAGAAATAGCAGCTATGTACAGCAAGGAAAGCATAGATTGAGAGATGAAGAATTTTCTTGTTTGCTTGCCTGTTTTTTATTATAATTATTGAAATAATGAAAATAATAATAATGATTGAAGTGGTGAAAGCACAGCTATGTGATTATACCAAATACCATTAATTGTATACTTTGGGTGAATAGTACACTTTATTAATATATATCAATAAAATTGATTTATTTTTAAAAAAAGGAAGTATGCTAACTGAAACCAGACAAAAAGCAGAATACGCTATTTCACTCCATTTATACAAAATGTAAATATAAACAAATTACAGAGATGGAAATAGATTAGCAGTTATGTATAGTAGGAAAAGGATAGATTGTGAGGTGTCTACTAAGGGGCAGGGTTTTTTGTTTTTCGTTGTTTTTATTCTTTTTTTTTGCATAACGAAAAAGTTGTAATAAAGTACTGAATGTACAACTCTGTGATTATACCAAATGCCATTGATTATACACTTTAGATGGAGTGTATGGTTTATGAGTAAGTTTCAATAAAATTGATATAAAAAACTTATAAAAGTGCATAACGAAGGATAATCACAGTAAATTATTAATTTTTCTGAGGTACTAGGGCCCGGGATTGAAACTGGGACCTTGTATGCGGGAAGCTGGTGCTCAACTGCAAAGCCACATCAGCTCCCCTGAGTTGGATTTTTCATTTGTTTGCTTGTTGTTTGTCCTTTTGTTTTTAGGAGGCACCGGGAACCAACCCAAGACTTACCATGTGGGAAAGAGGCATTCAACCACTTGTGCTACATAAACTTCCCCATAGTAAATTATTGACTGTGCACTAAATAATATTTACATAATCTTAAAAAGGAAAAAAAATATTAATATTTTTCAATTTTTCAACTCAAACTGTAGACTAGACAGTGCTTTCTGGGATGAAGGAAATATTCTCTAGTATTGTATGTGGCTTCTGAGCACTTGAGATATGGCTGGCTAGTTGTAGCTGAAGAACTGAATTTAAAATTTTATTTAATTTTAATTTATTTAAATTAAATAGTCTCATGTGCCTGGTGGCTGATATAGTGGACAGTGCAGCTCTTGACAATGTAAAAAATAAGTGTAAATATTACCTATCTTTAACAATATAAAAGTAAACATACAAGGACAAATATTGTATGATATCACTGATATGAAATAAAAAGAATCTATAAATCCAGAGAGTTAGAAATTAGAATACCAGTTAGAAGTGGGTTTGGGAATGGGGAATTAATGCTTAATGGATATAGAGTTTCTGTTTGGGTTGATGGAAAGGATTTGGTAACGGATGAAGTTGAAGGTAGCAAAACACTGTAAATGAATTAACACCACTGAATTGTATACTTGAAAGGGGATAAAACAGGAAATGTTATGCTATGTATATGTTACCACAATACAAATTAAAAAAAAAATACAAATGTACAACACAAAGCGTGAACCCTAATGTAAGCTATGGACATTGTCCAGTACTATTATTAGCCAGTAACAATAATATTATTTTATCAGCTATAACAAAGGTACTACACTAATGCAAAATGTCAACAATTGGGAAAGCTGTATATGTGAATTCTGTACTTTCTGCATGATTTTTCTGTAAACCTACAACTTCTCTAAAAAAGAAAATGAGTAAATTTTTAAAAAAAGAAACAGACCCACACATATATGATAAACTGATTTATGAAAAAGATATAAAGGCAATTTAATGGAAAACGGATTACCTTTTCAATAAATGGTGCCAGAAGTAGACATCTATATGCAAAAATAAATAAAAATAAGCCTTGATTCATATCATATACAAAATTAACTTAAAATGATCATGAACCTAAATATAAAACCTAGAACTTTAAAAATTCTAGGAGAAACTATAAGAAAAAAATTTTGAGACCTTGGTTTACGTAAACAGAGTTTAGATATTAAACCAAAGCACAATTCGTAAAAGAAAAAATTTGTAAATGGGACATCTCTGAAGCAAAACTTTTGCTCTTCAAAGACACTGCTAAAAATGAAAAGGCAAGCTATAGACTGGGAGAAAATATTTGTAAAACCACTACCTGACAAAGGACTTGCATATAGAGCACATAAAGAACACTTACAGGGATTTGGCTCAACCGATAGAGCGTCCACCTACCACATGGGAAGTCCAGGGTTCAAACCCAGGGCCTCCTGACTTGTGTGGTAAGCTGGCCCACGTGCAGTGCTGATGTGTGAAAGGAGTGCCGTGCAACACAGGGGTGTCCCCCATGTAGGGGAGCCCCATGTGCAAGGAGTGAGCCCTGTAAAAACAGCCACCCCATGCGAAAAAAGTGCAGCCTGCCCAGGAGTGGCGCCACACACATAGAGAGCTGACGCAGCAAAATGACACAACAAAAAGAGACAGATTCCCAGTGCCACTGACAAGAATATAAGCAGACACAGAAGAACACACAGCAAATGGACACAGAGAGCAGACAGCTGGGGTGGGGCGGGGGGCAGGAAGGGGAGAGAAATAAAGAACACTTACAACTCAATAAGAAGACAATCCAAATAAAAAATGTGCTAAATGTCTGGAGACTTTCACAAAAAAAGATACAAGAAAATTCAATATGCACATGAAAAGATGCTCAGTATTATTAGTCATCAGGTAAATTCAAATTAAAACCACAGCACACGGGAGCGGATGTGGTTCAAGCAGTTGAGCGCCCACCTCCCACATGGGAGGTCTTGGGGTCAGTTCCCTGTGCTTCCTAAAGAAAAAACAGACAATGAGCAGACGATAAGCAAACAGATTAGAGAGTCATCTCAGGGGGGAAAAACCCACAATACACAACTACTAGAATGGCTAATACTAAAAGTCTGACAAAGGAAGGATGCAGAGCAACTGAAGTTCTCATATCTTGCTGGAAAATGTCACAATCACAATCACTTTGGGAAAGAGTTTGGTGATTTCTTGTAATAATAAACATATGTTTATTATATGACCCAGTATTCCACTCCTGGGTGTTTTCCAAGGAGAAATGAAAACATATGTTTATACAACTTAATAATAGCAAAAAACTGAAAACAACCCAAATGTCCACCAACCAGTGAATAATAAACAGATGGCTATACTGGAATGTAGAGATATAATGATGTATTATGTAAAAGAAACAAACTACAGGTACATACAAGACTGTTGAACAAAATAAGCCAGACACAAAAAACTACATACTGTAGGATTCCATTTATATGAAATTCTAGCATGACAGTGATTGCCTGGGGTCAGGGGAATGGGTGGAGACTGACTGGAAAAGCACAACATTGTGATTATACTAAAAGCCACTGATTATATACTTTCGATAGACTGTATGGTTTATAAATATATTTCAATAAATAAATAACTGTGCAGTAATAGCCAGAAATAGCAGCTATGTACAGTTGGGGAAACAGAAATCAAAAGGTGAAGAATTTTCTTGTTTACTTGTTTGCGTTTTTAAATTATTATTGAAATAACAAAAATGCTCTAATAATAACTGAAGTGATGAATGCACAACTATGTGATTATCAAATACCTTTGACTGTACACTTTGAATGAACTGTATGCTTTATTAATATGTACAAATAAAATTTATCTGTTTAAAAAAAGAGAGACTGAGGAAATTTTTGGGGGGGGGATAAAAAATGATCTATAATGCACTGTCCAATATGGCAGTTAGATGTGGGTACTGAGCATCTTAAATACAGCTAATGCAATTGACCAACTAAAATTTATTTTATTTATTTATATAAATTTACACTGAATTTTATCCAGCTTCCCACCACTGTACATTATCAAGCTATATGCTACAGGAATACATCACTTCAGATTTGCACGCAACCATCCAAACACACTGGCAGTTTAGACCTTTAAGCTTAGAAGAAGTCCCTGCAGAGGATAGTTCTAAGGTTAGAAGGCCCGAGAAACCAAATTATCTCCTCTATATGCTATTTGCTTGAGAAGGAGGGTCATTTCAATAAAACGACAAGCAATTAGAAGGGTAAAGCAGATAAACAAACAAAAGTCTCAAGAGAGTAAAGCTAACAAAAATCAGCTAAGCACTAAAAGCCGCCGAATAATTTCTCATGCCCCTCTTTGAACTGTAAAAAAAAAAATTTTTTTTTTAAGAGCAATTCCTCAGAGGCAGACTTTCAATCAGTCTAAGGTCTGGTCTGGTATAAGTTGGACAATTAAGAGTCTACTCTACCCCAGACCCATGCAAGCTTTTAAAGAGAAGATATTTTAGAAATATTTACCTTGATAATGCTAGATACAAAATAGTTTTAAACACAAAAATGGTTGTTGTACAATTTGTTCTAATATCAAAACATTGGAAAAAACATCCATATCAATAACAGGAAAATAATAAATAATAAGCTAAATTCCCCTAAAGACCATTATGCAGTTATTGAAAACTCTCATGAAGATTATGTCACAGCATGGGAAAATTTTATTCATTCAATACAATTATAGCAATATTAAGTTAAAATGAAACTGCATAGGGAAGCGGACTTGGCTACTCCATGGGAGGTCTGCGGTTCAAACCCTGGGCCTCCTTGACCCGTGTGGAGCTGGCCCATGCGCAGGAGTGCCTTGCCCATGGCAAGGAGTGCCATGCCATGCAGGGGTGTCCCCCGTGTAGGGGAGCCCCATGCACAAGGAGTGCGCCCCGTAAGAGAGCCACCCAGCACGAAAGAAAGTGCAGCCTGCCCAAGAATGGTGCCGTACACATGGAGAGCTGACACAACAGGATGACGCCAACAAAACGAGACACAGATTCCCGGTGCCACTGAAAAGGACAGAAGTGGTCACAGAAGAACACACAGCGAATAATGGACACAGAGACCAGACAACTGGGGGGGGGGGGGGGGGAGCGAGAAATAAATAAATCTTAAAAAAAAAAAAAAGAAACAGCATAGAAAAATACATGTGTAGGAAGCCTAAAAAGTTACTAAAACCAAAGAAAACGATTATAGAACAAAAAGACTAGAAGGAAATATTCTCCCAAAGAGGGGTTATGTTTAGGTAACAGAGGTTTTTCTAAATCTTCTTGATGGTGGGAATCCTATTTTATTCATTTCCATATAAGACTAGCACTTAATACAGTACCTTATCAATGTTTAACAGCAGTTATACATGTATATATTCTAGATTATATTTAATATATATACATCAAATTTATCTAAAAATTTTTTTTCAAGTAAATATCTTAGTTTAATATAGTCTTCAGTGCACATGATAAGTTTCACAACAGCAGACTGGTTCAAATTCATGAAGAATAATTCCATCATGATTAATCTTCCAACCATGCAAACACGCCCTAGTGTCTCTCAATTTGAAAAACAATCCCTTGACTGTACCACATGCTCTGATTACCCCTCCCCCATTTCTCTAGTCCCCTTCCTTGTCAAATTTCTTAAGATTTATCAATACAAGCTACCTCCCTTTTGCTTCCAACTCTAGGATTCTGTGAAATACGCTAACATGATATGCACTTTAAAGACCTTAAGGAATTAGAGCATAAATAATAAGACATACAAGGAAAGGACTATAAAGAAAAGCTCTCCATCTTTCTTGCACATTTTCACATATCCTATGCTAGGCACATTAACACACACACGATTCATCATTGAAAGATATTCTGTCAATGATAAAAATACAAACAAGGCATAAAATAGGTCTGTGCGGGATAAAAAGAGAATTTGAGCTAAGTTTAGAAATTAACATAGGATAAATTGAGAAATTAATAACTAGATTTTCCCAAACCAACACACTAAGGAAGGAATAAGACAAAAGCTTCCTTCAATCACATGGTCATATTACTAGTCAACATAACAGGGCAGGGCACAAAGAGACCAAAACATACATTTAATTCACTCAATATAACTTTAGAAAAGACCACTCACACACACATATAACTGAAAACTTTACTGTTCTTTATGTATCTAGAAACTCAAATGAATAAAAGACTACTGCTACATGATCTTGAATCAAGTGAGGAGTCAGGCAAAAAAAGTGGGAAAACTAAGACTAGAGTCATACCTGAGCATGAGATTCATCAGCTGAAGACCTTCACCCTTCAGGAAGCGCTCCCGATTAGAACTGAGCATTAAGCAGGAACAGAGTGAATCAAACAGATTCTCCATCATCTCCTGTTCCTCAGCTGTGCTGGGATTGTGTCTTTTAAACACCTATCAAGCAAAGACAGATAGTAGAAGTACAGAGACATAAGAGAATGTCTTTTCATCAGCCATCATTCAACAATTTCCAAAGTCCACCTGTCATGAAGAAACTGAAGAAAAAGAAGTTTACCAAACAAAATTCTCATCAATTTCCATTTTAGAGAAACTGGTCTTGTTCAGTCTGATTCATAGGCATTAAATAAATGGATATGTTTATGCAAAAAACCAAAGCACTCAACTGACACTGGTTCTATCAGTGATTGACAGTTCCAGGGAGGAAGATTTAAAAACAAAACAAACTATTTTTACTAGAAAACAACAGAGATACAGAAAAACTTTGTAAAAGACATATACAGCTAAATTAATAAAGTAAACACTCCTGAAATCAGTAGCCAGGTCAAGAAACAGAACTTTGCCTGCCATCCTAAAAACCCTCCACTTGCTCAACCCAACCACAACCCTTTGTTGTCCTTTTACTAGTAACCACAATCCAAAGGGGCAAGTCTTGGCTCTGTATAAGGAAGAACCTTCTCATGAAGTAGTGGGCTCTAAGTCATGGGAGGGGTGCAAAGCAGAAACATTGCCTTTGCCAAAGATGCAGGACACGTTAAAGGGAAAAACCTTTTAACAGTATATACATATCCATACAATCTACTACAAAATGATCAATGATTTGGCAGGAACAGGATTATGCATCTCCCCAGAACTGGAAACAGATTCACATTTACAAGCTCTGTTTTTGGGGTGGATGCCAAGGCACTTGGGCTGCTGGCTCCAAGAAAGAAAGCTGTATGCAAACTGACATCTCAGACACTCCCAACACTCTCAAGGTTTTATCCAAATGATCTATCTTCAGTACTGTTTTTAGAGTTGCACAGATGAGCTTTGTTAAAAGAAATCTTAACAGTATTTTCAAAATGCCAGAGAACATTTCAATTGGATTTCCATTTCTTATAGTGTACAAATGTCAATTTCCAAAGTCTCCTACTAATCTCCAGTGCCATGTCCTTCCCTTTCCTCCTCTGTGACCTCTACCTCACTACACTGGAAATTACACACCTTGAGCTGATCAGTATCCTAACTGAATAGACTGCAGTTTAGTGGTGAACTAGAAAGGAAGGGGGTGAATCATTTTGAGAGTAGGCCAACTGTGAAACTAATTTGGTATTCTTGACTCAAAATATACAACTAAGCAGGAAGCATACTCTTTTGGATTGTCAAGTATCATATCAGAAGACTGAGAAAGTTCATACCAGACTCATAGTGATATCTAGTTATAAAGAGCAAATAACTAAGAAAGGGAGGATAACCTGCCAATGTAACTTCAAACCTGCCAACATATCTCCATTCACCTGCATCACGTGGCTTATTCGTTCCCACAACTTCCAGCTCCGCCTCCCATTTAAAACAAGCTATGTATCTTCATGGCAGACAGGAAGCATCAGAATTACTCACGGATAACTGCTGAAGAAGCACATCGATTCCATCCAGCTCCCCAAGCAATTCCCTGTTTTCTAAAAGAAGAAAAAATAGAGGAAGAAAAAAAATGAAGCTAACTGTCAGATTTTACAGCCGTCTAACACTGATATATCAGCAAACAAAATCAATACAGCCTGACAGAGTACAAAAGCTGCACAGAGAGCAAGAGGGTGAGCAAGGGGATGCCAAAGGCAAGAGAGCTTGCTGTCATGATCTGAAACAAGCCTGGCTCCTATCCTAACAGAATATCAATATCGAAAGGGAGCCTTACCATCGTTGTCCTGGAGCAATATGGCTAGCACTTCACTGCAATACAGTTTGTTGGCATCAAAAGGCATCTTTGCCTGTGGGGAAATAGGAAAAATGAGAAAAATGTTCAAGAGCCTTGCTTCCTTCTCCAGGACAAAATTTTCACCAGTATTAGGATCTGAGTTAGAAAGAAGTAGAAGTTAAAAAGGGAAAAGGCAAGTTAAGGGTAACACAGTCTACATCTGCTCCCAAGAGCCAAGACTCAAGTACTCCATACTAAACCATAAATGTTAGATGGACACATTGGTTCTCACCACTAAGGCCCAAGTATGAATGTCACTTCCTCCATGAAGACTTCCCAGATTTCCCATTTTTAGTTCAGGGACTATTATTTATCATTTAGTCAAATGTAGACTAGAATGATTGAAAGTTTTGAAATTTTAAAACTAAAATCCATCAGGAAGCTTCTTCCACAAATTACAATCATAAAATTAGGCTATAAATTAGCTGATACACAACCAGAGGCTAGCAACTTCTTGGTTAGAAAAAGGGCATGTATTTATAACAGTATATTTCCTTTTGGATTTTTTTAAATGCTTAAAATTTAATTTGAAATCATAAACCTTACTGCTTGTATGCCATAATCTGCCTACTATTTAAAAAGGAAACCACATTAAATATGCAAAAGTGTGTTAATATTTTAACACCCAAATTGCTACCCACAATTCTTTCCCGGCTGCATGCTCTGCTACTTGGAGTTTCAGAGGAGACATATCTACTGCAAAGAGTATCTTTCATAGCCTTTGTTGCTTTAGTAGTGAGACTCAAACATCACCATTAACAATTCCCCTTAGATAAAGGTACACAGAGAGAAATAATCACCATCAATGTGTTTTTATTTACAATAGCCATGATCCTTAAAATGCAGGCAACAGACAATAACTGTTAATCTGCAGCAGCCTTTCTACCTAAGCTTTTAAAATGACAAATAATTTCAGTATCCAAAAAGGATATGGGAAGTGTTTACTGTAGCGCTAACACCACCTTCATCGCCTTAGTACTATTTACAGTTCTGTTTGGACACTGATTTTGTACTTAAGAAGGAAGAGCAGCCCCTAATGAAGCAACATCTGGTACCTTTTCAGTTTTCTGTGCACATCTTTCTTGTCAAGCCTAAGTGCATCCCACAGGGTTTCAGGAGGCTGACCAGGTATGACCCATCTTAGGTTGAAAGATCTGTAAATGCAAGGTCTTACATGTGCTAACTCCAAGGTATACTCCCTGGGCAAGCTTGAGGCCTTGTTCCAAGAAATTCAGTAAAACAACCAGTGTTTAAACACAATCTGTGGTGTGTTTCACTTTAAGGAAAACTGTTTTACAAAATCAAAATATAAAAGTGAAAAGCCAAGGGCTGAGCATCTCTATCAGAATTAAGGATATTGCTAATGGAATTACATCATCAAATTATTTAAATTCCAAATATTGCTACTGTATTTTATATGATTCAGAGCCACATACAACATACGCAGCTTTACAAGGGCCAGGGTTCTTGATTGAAAGAAGTCAAAAGACACCAGGGCACCAGAACAATGGCCTTTCTGTGGTTATAAGGCCTCTTGACCTTTATTCAATTTTATAAACTCCTATCTCAAAAGCAGGGGGCAGATTTTCTCTTTCTTCTAACGAATATTTATTAAGCACCTACTATATGCAAGATAGAATAAAGCACGACAGGAAACACAGGTCAATCAGACAGGAACCCCACCCATTGTTAAGGCATTTTTAAATGTTACACTTCACAATTATTTCATTAAGTAGTACAGTGAAGTTCAAAAAAAAAAGTAAAAAAGAGTACCTGGATCTGGGATTAGACACACATCTGACTCGTAAGTGTGCCACTAATACTTATGCAACCTTAAGTCCACAGTTCCCAAACTGTGTGCTACGGTGCCGGGAGTACCCTATCAAATTCAGGAAGGCACTACAGGGTATTTTTTAATTTTCAAGGAAACCTTAAGAAGGACATCTGTTGAACATAGTATTAACTGCTAGCTCAAGGTACATTTCTTTTGATGACATCATACTTTTGTGAAGTTGGTTTTGCTGGTTGCTGTTAAAAGAAGTGTGTGAAAATCAATGTGGAGCAGGAATGAAGGTGGGGGTGTTTAATCAGATGCCATGGTCTGAGAAGTTATGTTATATTCAAAAGTACCCAACATCCATTAGTAAGTAGTCATGGTATTGCAAATGGCTATTAAATTGCTGGGACATCAATATGTGCTCTTGGTCAAATTACGCTGCTTCTCTAATCAGATTCCTGTTATGTTAAATGAGCATAAACAGTATCTTATTCATGAGGTGGTATATTAAATGCAGCAGTATACAACACATTACAGGTACCCAAAAGCTGAGCTCTCCTTTAGTAAAAGTTCCCGATCCCCTAGGAAATCTCAACCTTTTGCCATGTGACATTTCAATGAGTTTCCAACCGGCCCAAAGTACTTTTAATCAAAATCATAATTTTATCACTTTTCTCTGAAAATACAGAGCCTCTGATTGAAGAAGAAATCTAATAAGGAAATCAAACAATAAGAGGCTATAACTCCCAACACTGAGTTTTGCAATGCTTTAGAACCTGAGAGGGATGCCAAATGGGAAGCAGCTAAGCAAGGAGGCTTCAGAAGTGGCCAGGCCCAATTTTCACAGGCTCCACCAAGTCCTTCCCATGTGATTTGGGTAAGGCCTCTCCTTTCTAGGATTCTTTTCTCATCTCTAAACTAAGCACAGCAGCAATCATTCTGCAGAGTTGTTTGTAAGGATTAGAAATAAG
This sequence comes from Dasypus novemcinctus, assembly GCF_030445035.2. NCBI lineage: Eukaryota > Metazoa > Chordata > Mammalia > Cingulata > Dasypodidae > Dasypus > Dasypus novemcinctus. The sequence continues at coordinate 41,268,731 of NC_080696.1, read as the reverse complement.
TAAGGCATCTAGAACACATTTAGCACTGTGGACAGTCAATACATGGAACTCGTATTAGCTGGGAAAAACTTTGTAATGACAACAATGACAACTAAATATGTTAATAATCCAGCTGAAAATTAAAAAAAGGAATTAGGCCAGGAAGATGGTGAGAAGATGGTGAAGTAGGAAGCTCCAAGAATCATCCCTTTACCAAAACAACTATTGAATTGGCAAGAACCGTCTGATTTGAATATTTTGAAACTCTGGAGTCTAGCAGAACACTATATAGCATCCAGGGAAGAGCTGCAGGGAAAGGCTAAAATGCAGTAAATATCAGTGAATATCACCCTCCACGCAGTAACTACTAGGTTGGTACTAGTGAAACTAGACTGTTATTAGGTTAAGATATTCATTGTATTTACAAATGTAACCAATAAATAAACTAACAAAACACAGGAAAAAGGAAAGAAGGGAATAAAAAGGGTAAACTACAAAAACAAAACAAAACAAAACAATTCTATTCCTAGGAATATACCCAGAAGAATTGAAGCCAGGGACTTGGGTAGATATTTGTACACCAGTGCTCACTGCAGCATTATTCACAATCGCCAAAAGGTGAAAACAACCTAACTATCATCAACAGATGAATGGATAAATAAAATGTGGTGTATTCATACAATAAAATATTAGCCATAAAAGGAAGTGAAGTGCTGGTACATACTACAACATAAATGAACGTGAGTGAAACAAGCCAGACACAAAAGGAAAAATATTATGATTTCTCTAATATGGAATTCTCAGTATAAGCAAATTCATAGTCAGAAAACAGAACAGCAAAGGGGGGTGGCGGGGCAGAATGGGGAGTTATTGCTAAATGAGCAAGAGTTTTGGTTTAGGTTGATGAAAACAGACAATGGTGAAAGTTACACAGTATTGTCCATATACTTACTATAAAGAATTATCCACTTAAAAGTGATTAAAATTATTTTTGTTATGTATATTTTACCACAATGGAGAAGGGAAGGGAGGGGAGGGGAGGGGAGGAGAGAAACAAAGCCAGGTGGGAAAGACTGATCTTTCATGTCCTGCCAAAGACAACGTTTAGGGAAAAAAAATTTTTTTGTTTAATTTTCAGCCAGAAATAACCACCTCTAAGCTTGTACAACACCAAACTGACAAATAACAAAAACATTCAATCAAAATCAGGAGAAAGTAGACTATAGTTAGCAAGTATAGTCTCTTATTTTTTACAAAGTTAACTAATAGGAGTTGGAGCTTGTGGGGCTTTCATACAGGAGCCTGGTAATCCTAAATCTTTCAGTTGTCATTGTAATTACAGAGTTTAGTATAGGTTTGTACTCAGCATGTACTAGCCTTGAGTATACTTACATTTCACCTTTTTGGGAGATGATGCTTTTTTGAAAGTACAAATCAATTATGCTATCACCAGGAGCCAGAACTCCAAATTATTTCTGCAGCTCACCTCTAGTATATGAAATACATGGGCTGGTTCAGACACATCAACAATCACATACAAATGTCAAAGCAGGGAAGTGGACATGGCTCAACTGATAGAGCGTCCATATACCATATGCAGGATCCAGGGTCCGACCCCCAGGGCCTCCTGAGCCATGTGGCAAGCTGGCCCACGTGCAGTGCTGCAGCGTGCAAGGAGTGCCGTGCCATGCAGGGGCATCCCCATGTAGGGGTGCCCCACGGCAAGGCGTATGCCCAACAAGTAGAGCCGCCCTGTGTGAAAAAAGTGCAGCCCACCCAGGAGTCATGCCGCACACACGGAGAACTGACGCAGCAAGATGATGCAACAAAAAGAGACATAGTTTCCCAGTGCCGCCAGATAATGCAAGCGGATGCAGAAGAACACACAGCAAATGGACACAGAGAGCAGACAGCAGGGGGGGTGGATAAATAAAACTAAATAAATATTTTTTAAAAAGTCAAAGCAGATAATACCACAAAATCCCAACCTCTGTTCATAACAGCATCAACCAGTTGTGCATGTAGTATAATTTAGCAAATTCTCAATTAACTCATATGCTGCACGCTGCAACAGTTTTTGAAGCAGAGATTTAACTGAGAAGAAGTCTTGATTTTGTTTCTTTAGAAAAGAAAACTTTGGCATTATTTTCAATAATATACAACAATCTGGCTAGTTTTTATTCCCCCCCAAAAATGAACTGTGATGCAGTGTCTCTTGCACTACTATTATCTGCTTGCACCTGTCAATTAACTTCAAACAATCACCTGCAATGGGTTTCTCTGTCATTAGAATAAGTTAGATAATTTTCATTTGGTAGATGATGAGATCCATGACTATGTCTATATACTGCTAGGCTACCAGTACAAAAAGGAGAAATCCAAGACTTAAAAGGCCTGTCACCAATGTGCCACACGCTTCATAATTACTCAAAGATTACCAAATACAGGAGATCAGTTAAATAGCAAACTGTTATTGTGCAATCTAGACATAAGCACTCTAAGACAGTGGTTCTCAATCTTTATCATGCATCACAATGACCTGCAGGGCTCCTTAGAGCACAGATAGCTGGGCTCCACCCTGAGCCTCGTGGATTCAGTGGGTCTTGGGTTGGGCCCCAAAATGTACATTTCTAACAAAGTGACAGGTGATACTGATGATGCTGGTCCAAGAACCTCACTTTGATAACCACTGAGAGGAAATGAAAGTGTTTATGCGTGAATCCTGTTCTGCTAACTCCCATAAAAGAATCATTAGGAGAAAAGGAAGTGGCTGATTTTGAGAAAATAAAGAGGCTAATAAATGCTGGAGGCAAAGATGTGCTATGGAAAGGGTATATGAGGAAAATTCCAGAGACTTGGGTTTTAATCCTAGCTTTGTCTCTAACTAGCTGTATGGACTTGGACAAGGTAGTTAATCCTCAGAGGTTTTAATTTTTAATTTCACATCTGCAAAAGTATATAGAAATTTCCCTTCAGTTCTCAACTTCTCTGCTAGATGATGAAGATTACATGAAAGAGTAAGGTTTTAAGCTGGCTCATGAAGGTTGTGTTAATTTAGAAATACAGAAGAAAGGAGCCTACTGGTGGAGGGAGGAGCATAAACAAAGAAAGAGAGGTCAAAGGAATTTTGACCTTTGCTGAGTAAGGGGACAGGTAAAAGAGATGTCTGAAAGACAAGAAGGCCAATGTTTCACGAGTGGATGTGGCTTAAGGGGCTGAACTCCTGTTTCCCACATAGGAGGTCCCCAGTTTGATCCCTGGTGCTTCCTGAAAACAAATACAAACAAATGAAAAAAACAACACAGGGAAGATTATGTGGCTCAGTGAGTGCCAGCTTCCCATATATGAGGTCCCGGGGTTCAATTCCCAGCCCCGGTACCTAAAAAAAAAAGAAAAAAAAAGGAGGCCAATGTTTCAGAATAGAGAATTGGAAGGATTCAGACTGGGCCAGATGAAGGAAGGTAGCCTTAAGTGGTCAGTGAAGGTAGGATGTAGAGAGAGGGCTGAAGACTGGCAAGGTTTAACATCTTCAAAAGGCAAAGGAGGTCTTACATTCTAGTTTAATGACGGTTCCTGGAGGAAACGAGCCTCAAGTAACTGAGAAAAATAGGCCCTGCCTTCACAGAAATAATTATTATTTTGTATAGTATTTTAAGGCTGGGGTCCCAGTCTGTGGCCACCTCAAAGATAATTCTGATTCCTGCCATCTAGCCCACTTCTTTAATTCTGTGTTCTACTTCCCTCTTTTTACTCTTCACTGACAAAATGTCTCAAGGGTTTGGCAAACAAAAATGTATTGAGTACCGAGGAAAGAAGAAACTGAGCTTAGGAGACTTGAAGAGAATTTACATGAGGAAAGAAACTGAGCTTAGGAGACTTGAAGGGAATTTCCATGAGGAAAGTAGTCTAGATCGAAAACCAAGGGACAAAAATGATAAAAGCATGAATTAACAAGCAGCTAAACTGCAGGACTGAGAGGGAGGCGTAGGGGGTGGAGGGTTTCAGTTCACTGAACTATGCATCAAGTTCATACTCCACTAGGCAAATGTGCCAGTACCCACTGATGATAATATCTGGTCTACAACTGAGTATCCTCAAATCAATATATTATATAAGTCCATGCTACAGATTTAAGGGAGCAAATGGTTAAATAAGTAAGATTGGGGAAGACCTAGAATGTCAGAAAGGGAGGGAATCATGGGTAGATAATATCTTAGGTAGTTTTACAGAACCTTCTCCCTTGGCTCTGCCAAGACAAGGGGGGATTAAATCACCTGAAAACACTTCAGACTTTCTGAAGCTCTCTAACACCCTGAGGCCCAGCAAGGCCATGACACCTTAGAGAATCATTCTATCTACAAACAAGTGACTCTCTCTCTAAAATGTTGGGAATCCTTGCCTGCCTGAGGACCATTTCATTAGCATATAAGGAGTTCCAACAGCCTCCCAACTATTCAGAGAAAAGCTTTTACTGCTGTCTTTCCTCATTTATCCTATAGAAAGCACTGGCCGTTAAAAGATGATCAAAAGGACTGTGCTAGAAGAAAAAAGAATGAACAATCCAGTGGAAAAATGGACAAAGGATATAAACAGAAAGCTAACAGAGACTAATACAAATGGATAATTAAAAAAAAAAAAGCCATTACGCTTTACTTGATTTGTCATTACTCTTTACCTGGTTTTAAAATTCCAAATTAAAATAATAAAATACCAGTTTTTACTTATCAGATTAACAAAATTTTTTAAGTTTGATAATACCTTAAGTTGCTAGCAGTAGAGGGAAACACATATTCTCAGATCAGAGGGACAGTCTTTATGGAAGACAATTTTGCAATACCTACCCTTTAACCTATCAATTCCACTTCAAGGAATTTATCCTACATATAAACTGAGAGAAAGGCAAGAAAAAAGGGGTATGTGTGTATATAAGGATATTCACTGCAGCACTATGTATAATAGTGAAAAACTTATAAACAGGGTTAAATTAATTTTGGTACAATGGGATACTAGCCAGCCATTAGTTCAATGAAGAAACCAAATGGCAAAAGAAAACACTGTGTAATTCTCTTAGTGAAACACACACACACACCTATATACGCACAGAAAATTTCTGGAAGGTTAAATAAATTATTGTTAACAGTGGTTGCCTCTGGGAAGTGGGAAAGGAAGGGATCGGAAGAGCGGAACATCTACTTTCACTTTTATACTGCCTGTATCATTTATATTTATAACATGATTGTATTATTTTCAGGTGTAATAAAGGCTATTTTTAAGTACTTTCCTTTAAAATAAATAAATAAGGAGAAGCAAAGAAAGAGGCAAGAGGTATCAAAGATTCCCAATTTAGATGATATGGCCCAGCATCAGCCATACCCAGAGCATAGAGATTTGAGCTTTAGTCCCAGAGAGCCAAACGCACCTTCAGCCTTTTCAGCAGCCACTGGAGAAGACCCTGCTGGGCAGCCTCAGTACACATCTCAGGCCGGAACTCAGCCATGTTTTCCACAATAGCTGAAGGGAGACAGACACCAATCATTTAGCAGGGCAACTTCCTTTTCATCTGCAAGAAACTTTCTTTCCATGACATAAATTTTTTTTCTTCTTTCTACTCCCCCCTTTTCTTCCCCACCAGATGCTGTGCTGTCATTTAAAAATTAACCAGACTGTTGCTGTGTTTTTCTTCTTCCCATTATTTTACAAGTAAAACTCCTAACTGGAAATGATGAAAGTCACATAAGGAACAACTGGTATATTTTCTATGCTAATAGAGAAAAACGCTAGATCAGAACACACAAGAGGATGGATACTTTCCTAAGAAGGTCCTCTTAGTCCCCATTATAGCTGAGTTCCAGAGACCTGTAACCAGAGAGACAAGGAGCTAGGCGGAAGTCATAGGGAAAAATCAGGCCATGGTGATTTCGGTCTCTTATTTTCAGACTCAACCATTTTTAGTTCCCTTTCTCTCTAACACGTAGAAACAAGGATATCGACAGAGATGCAAACAGGATCTTCTTAACTGAACAAAATAATGTGCACAGAGGGGAGAGGACATACTGGCTGAAGTGATTGTCAGGTACTCAGAAGCAAATGTGACTAGTCTTGTTATATCTTACAGCAGTCAAAGTGTTGCTTAATAGAAAAATTTTAAAATTAATAGGCAAAAAAAAGTTATTTCATGACTATGATACTAAAAATGGGGATATTAAAAAACACCTAGAATCCAACCCTAACACACCAATGCTTTCATTTCTGCCAGAGGCCCTTCTACTCCACATCCTAGAATATATTACTATCATAAAGCAGATAGAATTCCGTGTTCTCTGTAAGAGCAATGCTCAGAACAACTTCTGAGTTTTGAAGGAGAAAGGGCTGAAGAAATCACCACACCCTCCACTTTTTTACTCACCTTCAACCAAATTGAGTCTAGCTAATGGCAACTTAAAGAATGAGTGGGCACCCCCTTCAGGAAGTGGTAATAATATAATACAAAGCTGTGGGAGCCAGATTAGCAATTTATTTTTAGGAGGTACTGGGGACTGAACCTGGGACCTTGTATATCAGAGATGAAAATCATTACAATACCTTAAATTAAATTCTCACATTTTCTAAGAAAATCAGCTCATTCATTTTAACCTTTATCTTATCTTATTTTTCCTCTTAAATGGCTTCCTATTACCTAATATAAAAATCTAAACTTCTTGCCATGGTTTACAAGGTCTTCCATAATGTGGAAAAATTTACTCCTCTAGCCCCATTTCCCACAACTCCCACCTCATATTCCTATGCTCTAGCCCTAGTATATTTTTGATCTTTCTCCAAAACCTATGCCCATCCATGGCTCCGAGACTTTGCTGTTGATGCTCCCCTGCCCAGGAGCCCTTCTCACACTTCTCCACCTGTCAAAATGCTACTGTCTTCATATTCAATCCCAATCTGCTTCCTGCTCTTTTCCAGTAATTTAGAGATTCTCCTCTTCATTCCTACAGTGCTTTTCGCTGACTCCTATTATATCATTTATTACCCTACATTATCTTTTCCTTCTGTTCAAGACTTTCCCATAAGTCTGCCCCTTAAAGCCTAAGATCATTCTTAAATTCATCTTTAGATTACCCTGGTGCCTAGCACAGTGCCTAGCATCAAGCAGTCAATAAGGGAGAGAGAAATGAATATCTCTAACTGTTCGTAGGTAACTGAAACGAAAACAGATCTCTGTAGATGGTCAAGTCTGGTGTTTTCTCCATTAGATCAGACCCTTTTTCTTGACAGCCAGTTAAGACTTTTGATAAACTTCCTATTCAGCAAAATCCAGCATTAGGCTAAACAGATGGCAATGACAAATTTTGGCTCTAGGCAGCTAGCACCAACCCCCTAATTTCAAACTGTTATGTACTCTCTTCTTTCACTCCCTAGGCCTACATCTTTTCCTTCTTTATGATAATCCTCACTGAAGAGAGTCTAGAACCACAAGGAAAATGTGTGGTAAACACAAAAGAAAAGAGAAAATGGCATCAAAATTTCTGCTTCCACTGGGCCTTGTTCATATCTCAAGCTCTGCTTATACTTCTGTCACCTCTGGTTTTATAAGACAGTAACTGGTGATAAAGAGGACTATCCAAAAGCACAATTTTAAATAGGCTATTGGTTTGGCAACTTTGCAAGGGGAAAGACTGGGGAGATTTAAGGAGAGGAAATACTGTAGAGGAATCCACTTAAATGAACATAAGATGAAGGGGCAGCCAAGTTAAAAGTAGTATTTTAACTTAATTTACATGGCAAACTATACACAAGAGAAAGAAACACTGACTTTCAATAAAATGTCCTATAAAGGTATACGGTTCAAAAATTTGTAGTTCCACTGAAGGAAATTAGGAAGAAAAATCAACATAAGGGAATTTAAAAATGTACAATAAACACTTCCCATGCTTGTGAGCCTATACACCTGAAATAAGAACATGGCCTAGAGCAGCACTGTGCCTAAGAGTTCCCTCCTGACAGCCTCCGTGTTACTCAAATGTGGCCAGTCTCGAAGCCAAACTCAGCATGTAAATGCAATGCCTTCCCCCCAGCGTGGGACGTGACACCCGGGGATGAGCCTCCCTGGCACCGAGGGAACACTACCAAGTACCAGCTGATGACGTAACTAGAAAATGACCTTGAATTAAAGGTTCAACGCGGACCAGCAGAATATCCCTGTCTACGTATAATAACAGGAGTTAAAAATGCTGTTTGACCTAAAGTAAGGGGGAAATGGAAAAGACAAATGAGTTCATATGGCTATGAGTCTCTAAAAAAGTCTGGAGGTTGTCAGAAGGATTGCCCTTATGCACACCTGAGCAGAGTCTCAGAGACAGATAAAGTAGATACAACCCCAGATAACGGTCCTTTTGAGGGCTAAAGAGACCCACAGGTTCTATGGTCATGGCAGATGGGGTTCACTGCCATGCCAGTTGGCCCTTCTTTGGAGCTGGTGTTTCTGCATGCTGGAGCTGGACTCAGATGGGATCTCTTTTTACAAGCCTTTCATGCTACTTTACTGGAATCGTAGTTGGTGCTAGGGCTTAAGATATATCTAGGGGATTTGAATCTCTGGACTGACAATATGATAGCCAGGCCCTGAGCCTCAAAAGACTTCAGCTCCTACACTCTGATTTACTGGACTTACCCCACTCAGCTAATATGGAGTTGAAGAATGTCAACCACCACACCATGGAGCCTAGAGTGCCTACAACTGAAAGCAGGAGGATTGCATCCAATATCCATGTGGAATCTAAACCCCCTCTTGACATAGATGTGTAATGGACACAACCAAGCCAAGGTCCACAGGAAGGAGGAATACAGTAAGGATCAGAGTGGACTTAATGATATCCTATTCATGAACTATTTTGGTTAATAATCGAGAAAATGTGGCATTGGTGTGGAAAAAGCGGCCATGATGGCTGCTGGGTGCGGGGAATGGGAGGAAGAGATGAGATGTGGAGGCATTCTCGGGACTTGGAGTTGTCCTGGGTGGTGCTCCAGGGACAACTGCCGGACGTTGTATGTCCTCCCATGGCCCACTGGATGGAACGTGGGAGAGTGTGGGCTATGGTGTGGAACACGGGACATGGGGTGCAGTGATGCCCAGAGATGTACTCACCAGACGCAATGGATGTGTCATGATGATGGGGGAGAGTGTTACTGTGGGGGGAGTGGTGGGGTGGGGGCGGAAGGGGTGAATGGGGACCTCATATTTTTTGAATGTAATATCTTTTTTAAAATGAATAAATTGAGTAGAATTTGGGAAAAATTAAAAATAAATAAATAAATAATGGAGGGAAAAAAAAACACTCCCCAAAGCAAAAAAGTCACCCTGCATAGACTTCTTCATAACTTTTGTTGGCAAGGCCTGCTAAAAGGAGTCAGTGATTTTTGTCTAGGAAGGTTACCTACTTAATGGGTTTCTGCTTTTATTAACTGTAAGCCAAATGAAAGCTCCAGTTTAATGAAATTTACACAGGGGTCTTCATTTCTGAACAGGCAGTACAGAAGGACAAAAAGCACTCTGCTCTTAGCTCTATGATAAAGGAGGAAGGGAAATGGGATCAAACGCAAAACAAACACAAAGAAACTCAGGGAACACCGAATGCCCTTCTCTTTACCCAGAGTGTTATGGACACCGTCTGCCTCTTCTTTCACAGACTCATCCAAGCGCTCCAAATTCTGTACCAGCAGTGCTACCACCTGACCATCCACCTTCAGAAACAGGGAAACAAAAGAAAAGAGGGACACATGTCACAACAGTTCCCAAATGTTTCCATTCCCATACCCACTTCTCCACTATTTCAATGAACAAGATAAATAAATAATCAGCAATCTATGGCTTATAATGTGCTTCCCATTCCATTATCTCTTTTGAGACTTAAAGTGACCTGAAGCAAGGAAAGGAAAGGCATCATTATCCCTAACTTGAGATGAGTAAATTGAATCCTAAGGAGACAAAGTAAAATTCACAGTTTACACAACAAACTACAGGTCACTGAATGCTTAGACTTTCTGAAATCAAGGCCAATGCTTTTTCTACTTCTCTGTGGTATTTACATCTTACAAAAATGCTGTCTTAAGTCAGATCAATGGTTCAACCAAGAAAAAAACTATATTTCTAGACCATAGCACCAAGAAATGTTTAGTTGGAAAGTTTACTAACTGCACTTTACCCTGACCTCAAAATTTAAACTCAAAACATTCTTAGCTTTCCATGCTAAGCTTCTATAAAACTATTACTTCAAAAGACTTTCTAAAATTAATATTAACATCATAAAATCATCTTGTATTTATAATACATTATAAAGCAATTATATTTCTCTTATTTAATTTGATCCATACAACATTTTGAGATAGGAAACTATTAGTAGCCATATCCTACTACTTATTTTCAAGAGGTTGGGAAATAGACTTGGCCCAATGGATAGGGCATCCGCCTACCACATGGGAGGTCCATGGTTCAAACCCTGGGCCTCCTGGTCCCGTGTGGAGCTGGCCCATGCACAGTGCTGATGCACACAAGGAGTGCCGTGCCATGCAGGGGTGTCCCCCGTGTAGGGGAGTCCCATATGCAAGGAATGCACCCTATAAGGGGAGCTGCCCAGCGCGAAAGAAAGTGCAGCCTGCCCAAGAATGGTGCTGCACACACGGAGAGCTGACACAACAAGATGATGCAACAAAAAGAAACACAGATTCCTGGTGCCGCTGATAAGGACAGACGCGGTCACAGAAGAACACACAGTGAATGGACACAAGGAGCAGACAACTGGGGTAGAGGGTGGAGAAGGGGAGAGAAATAAATAAATAAATCTAAAAAAAAAAAAAGGTTAACATCTTAGTTAAGATGATACAGCTATTGAGCAATGTCAGCAAAAGCAAAAACCAGGCTTCCTTCTCACAGGTAAAATAATGCTTTTACCACTTCATGCTATTTTCTGTGTGCAATTTGTGTTCTTAAGAAGACTGCCCTTGAATAACCCCAAGGCATATCAAGAAGGTGTTAAGTAAAGAAACAACTAACTTTCCATTATCAACAAGTGAGTATCTGCAGGAAACAGGTGTAGCTCAGTGGTTGAGCACGTGCTTTGCATGTACTGGGTCCCAGGTTCAATCCCTGGTACCTCCTTAACAAAAAAGAAGTGAGTATCTGGTAATAGGTTTCTAAGTAGGTAACTAGTAAGGAAACTTGTATATGAAGGTAAGTTCTGCTGCATACTCATAGTATATGAGTGCCTCATTTCCTCACTTCAGAAATGGTAAAAAGTTGTAAAGATAAAGTAAAAACCTATGACCTGTCTTAACCTGGGTGTGGTTCATAGGTGCTGCTCAGAAAGCATGTCGAGTTTGAATCTAGTCCTTTTCCCTTAAGAAAATGGCAAGTTTTCTAAAGGCAGGCACCTCACCTTGTTCATCTTGGTATTCCCTTCAAAATTTGAGTAATGCTACTTATAGCAAACAGTCAGTAAATTTTGCTAAATTTAAACAAACTGATGGGAAACTTACTTGGTGCATATAGATATGCTTTATTTACCCTCATGTAATCCTCACAGCTCTTATAGGTAAGACAGCAAAGGTTCAGAAAATAATTAGGTTGGCCAAAGTCACGAAACTGGTAGCAGAGGTGACCAACTCCAGAACTCTATTTTTTTCCCATTATACCCTATCCCTTCAGTGAGGGGGAAAAGGAGAGGGAAGAAAGAAGAGAAAAGGAAGTGATCTCATTCAACTGGTACTTCCTGAGCACTCTACAGGATACAGTAGGACACAATTTAAACTGAGCCTGCTATCTGAAGATGGCACCTGAGGGACAGATCTTGAAATAAGGCCACTTTGCTCTACCTGGGTGAGACTCAAGGAAAGAGAGGAAATGTGAAGCTACTGACTAATATGCAACACCTGAATCACAAAAAATTAGGTTTTCCTAGGCTCTCCTTTATGCCCTGATGTGAGGCAGGAACAATGAAAGAAAGGATGTCTGCATATTTGAGGGGATACTAATGCCAGAGTTTAGAGAGCACATAAATACAATAGAGAGCTGTTTCCCTCTCTTACATGAAGAGATATACAATCTTGCCCTCATCTCACAACCAGCAAAAGCTTAACCAAAGAAATCCACTGCAATGTTTTCCTCAATTAATTGGACAATTTGGATATATGAAAGAAAGCAGAAAAACATCTGGGGAAAAAATATGAACCATGTCACAGTTTGTTTTTCCCTAAATCACCCTGATTGACTTATAATCTCCCCAAATCCTGTAGCAGTGGACACTGCAACTCCGGTGGGTATCACACTGCTTGTCAGTTCTGTAAATGCTTCACTAGTTCCAATCGCTTATTGTTGCTTTATCTACATTACTGTATCTCCTGATTCTTAGCTATGTTTCCTAGCTCTGCTGTCTGGAAAGTGGTGGGAACAGTGGCAATGAGCAATGCGTTCAAATCCCAGAGTAGAATAATTATAGATAATGGGTGGCTGGCTGGAAGGAATCTTTTTCTCTTGCTGTGGAAATGTAACTTTGAACAGGCAGCCTTTTTAAGCGTGCAAAATGTGAAACTTTATATTTAGCTGGGTTAAACGAAATTTTAACTGATTGCAGGAAGGCCAAAAGCAGTCAAAATACATTTAGCCCAGAAAACCCTTGGAAAAATATTTATGCTATGCATAGTTCTGGCTATCATCTAGAATGAAGCACAAATTAGCAATCTGCTACTCCTTCTAATCCCTTGAGTCTACTACCTTCATGCCTATTTTTTGGGGCCTGTGACTAAATCTGATACTAAAAAAATATCCTGCTTAGGGATTAAAGCACTAGTCAGAGAGAACAACCTTGGCCTTAGAAATCAGGACTATATTAAGCCTGACATTTTCTGATAAGTCATTGGTTATTTCTGCTTGTTAGCAAGTCTCCAAAGCAATATTCCAGCAGGTCCCACTTAAAACAAAGTTCAAGGGCAATGATCACACAGCCTTTCCACTTGACCAAATGGATGAAAACAAGAGAAGAGGAAATTTTAAAAAGACAAATGAGGGAATTTGGAGAACGATCCTTTTTTCTATCTGCCATGAAGTTTCTCAAGAGTTTTTCTACCTACTGGAAGTTTCAGACATTTCATATAAATATCTATGTAATAATTTTTTTAAAACCCATACCATTAAATCTTGATGAAGCAGTTTTAAAGGATACATATGGTAAAATATTCATAATGCAAAATGTATGCCTGTTTGCAACCTATCTAGTAATATTTTATCATTAAGAGGGCAAAACTTAGTAAGCTGACATCTCTACCTGGATATCTAACAAGAACCAATACTTAACACATCTTCTTCCCCAACTTCTCACATCTTACCAAATAATATTGGCTCCATTCAGTTGCTCAAGCAAAAACCTTAAGTTTTCTTAATTCTTTTCTTTCCTTTACCCCCAAGAGAGCTAAACCATCAGCAAGTCCCTCTACTGTATCTCCAAAACATATCTCAAATCCATTTATCTTTGGTCTACTTCCACACCACCATTCTAGTTCAGGTGACCATCAATTCTCACCTAGATCTCCAAAAAAGCCTCTTAATTTGTCTCCCTGCTTCCATTCTTGGCCCTACAATCCATTATCCACACAGCTGCCAGAATGATCCTTTTATAACGTTAGATCACACCATGTCACTACATCCTTGCTTACAATCCCCCAATTACTCCTCTTCATGATAAAAATTCTACCCAAACATCTTACCAACACCTACTAAGCCCAATGTGATTTGGCTCTGCTCTCCCCTCTCATCCCAGCTATGCTCTGAAAATACTGGCCTTTTTTTCCCTTCTCTTCTAATATGCCAATCTCATTCCTATCTTGGACATTTGTACTTGTCCCACCTCGCCCTTGATGATTCTTTGACATGCATAACTCACATCTTCCCAGTTACTCTACATCACATCACTCTATTTTTAAAAAAAATTTATTGAAGTATATCATTCATAGATAAACATACATAAACAATAAGTGTATAGTAATAGTTGTGAACTTACAAAATATACATAACATGATACATGGCTCTCACACCTCACCCTACCACCAATAACTTATATTGTTGTGAAACATTTTTAACTAATGATGAAAGAGCATCCTCAAAATACTACTACCTAAGAGCAGGGGAAAAAAATTACTACTAACCAAAGTATCTTACATTTGGTTTATTTTCCCCCAACCCACCCCATTATTATATCATTTATACATGAACATACATAATAAGTTTATACTAAGAGTTGTGAACGTACAGAGAAAATATGCATAACATCATACAGGGGTCCCATACATCAACCAACCAACACCTTGCATTGTTGTGAGAACTTTGTTACAAATTATGAAAGAATATGGTCAAAATTTTACTACTGACTATAGTCCATATCTTACATTTGCTGTATTTTCCCTCGACCCACTCTATTTTTTTAAATATATATTTTTATTACAGAACTTGTGAACTTACAAAACAAACATGCACATGTGCAGAATTCCCATACAACACACCTCTATCAACATACCACACCATCATGGAACATTTGTTACAGACTATAATAACCGACTATTACCACTAACCATGGTCCATAGTATACATTTGGCACACTTTTTCCATATTCCCCCATTATCAACACAGTACATCTTTAACACAGATGTATGAATATTATGGTATTGCTTTTAACCACAGTCCACAGGCCACTCCAGCTTAATTTTTCCATGCTTCTCCACATCCCTGCAATAGTGATCTTCACCTGCTCTAGCATACAAAGGACATGCTTGCATCTGTTCCATGAACCACAATTCTCATCCATCTGGGTTCACTGTATTATTCAGTCCCTAGATTTTCTCTAGCTTTCTTTCAATTGACATTTACATCTCTAGACTACCCTTTCCAGCCACATTCTCATTTATAAACCAGCTGTTACTCACTATAATATGTTACCATCAACTGTATACACGTCCACACTTTTACAGTAAAGTTAATTAAAATTTCTACATGTCATACAATAAGTTAATACATTAAGCATCAGTAGTCCATCTCACTCCTCCTCTTATCTCCTTTAGGAATCCACCACCTACAACCAGGTCTTGAAGATGTTTTCCTACATTTTCTTCTAGAAGCTTTATGGCTCTTGCTTTTATATTTAGGGTTTTGATCCAGTCTGAGTTAATATTTGAATAAGGTGTGAGATAGGGGTCATCTTTATTTCGACTATGGATATCCAGTTCTCCCAGCACCATTTGTTGAATGGATTGTTCTGCCCGAGCTAAGTGGGTTCGACAGGTTAGTAAAAATCACTTGACCATATATATGAGGGTCTGCCTCTGAACCACTGGCTCAGCTTCATTGGTCCATGCATCCATCCCATCCATGCTTTTTCTACCACTATAGCTAGATAACATGACTTAAAGTCTGGAAGTGAGAGTCCTCCAACCCAGTTCCTCCTCTTTAAGACGTTTCTGGATATCTGGGACCTCCCACACCATCAGATAAGTTTGACAATTGTGTTTTCCATTTATTTAAAAAATAGTGGTGAAAATTCTATGGGACTACCCTGAATTTGTATATCAATTTGGGTAGAACTGACATCTTAATGATATTTAGTCTTCCAATTCATGAGCATGGAATGTTCTTCCAATTATTTAGGTCTTATTTATTTCAGCAATGTATCCTTGGTTAAGTTTATTCCTAAATATTTAAGTTGCTATTGTAAATGGAATTTTTTCCTGACTTCCTCCTCAGATTGCACATTATTAGTACCTTTTAAAGTCTAATTCATCGAAGGATAGCTATTCTAGCTTTTTTTGTTGTTATTGCATGCGTGGAATATCTTCTTCAAGTTTTTCACTTTCAATCTATTGGTATCCTTGGGTCTAAGGTGAGTCTCTTACAGACAGCACATAGATGGCTCATAGTTTCTTATCCATTCTGCCAGTCTGTGTCTTTTTTTTTTTTTTAAAGATTTATTTATTTACCCCCCCCCCCTTGTCTGTTCTCTGTGTCTATTTGCTGCGTCTTGTTTCTTTGTCCGCTTCTGCTGTCGTCAGCAGCAGGGGAAGTGTGCCATTCCTGGCGCCATTCCTGGGCAGGCTGCACTTTCTTCCGCACTGGGCGGCTCTCTTTACGGGGCGCACTCCTTGCGCATGGGGTTCCCCTACGCGGGGGACACCCCTGCATGGCAGGGCACTCCTTGCGCGCATCAGCACTGCGCATGGGCCAGCTCCACACAGGTCAAGGAGGCCCAGGGTTTGAACCGCGGACCTCCCATGTGGTAGACGGACGCCCTAACCACTGGGCCAAGTCCGTTTCCCAGTCTGTGTCTCGATTGGGGAATTTAATCCACTAACATTCAATGTTATTACCATAAACAGATTCTTATTTCATCCATTTTTACCTTTGGGTTTTATCTATCATTTTATTTTTACCACTCTTTTGACACTTTTAATTAGTTACTAATACAATCATCATTTCTAGACTCTCTTCCAAGCCTCTCTTCTGTTTTTTCATGCTGTAACACTCCCTTTAGTATTTCCTGCAAAGCTGGTCTTTTTGTTATAAATTCTCTTAGTTTATAACAAACTCTCTTAGTTTCTTTTTATCTGTGAATATTCTAAACTTGCCCTCATTTTTGAAAGATAATCTTGTCAAATATAAAATTCTTGCTGGCAATTTTTCTCTTGCAGTATCTTAAATATATCATACCACTGCCTTCTTCTGTCCATAGTTTCTGATGAGAAATCAGTACTTAATCTTATTGGTATCCCTTATATGTTATGCATTGCTTTTCTCTTGCTGCTCTCAGAATTTTCCCTTTGTCTTTGGCATTTTACATTCTGATGAGTATGTGTCTCAGAGTTGGTCTATTTGAATTTATTTGGATGGAAGTACAATGTGCTTCTTGCACACAGATACCTATATCCTTCAATAGGGTTGGGAAATTTTCTACCATGATTTCCTCAAATAGTCCTTCTACCCCTTTTCCCTTATCTTCTCCTTCTGGGACATCCATGACATGCATGTTTGCATATCTCTTGCTGTCATTTAGTTCCCTGAGACCCTGTTCAATTTTTTCCATTTTTTCCTTCATCTGTTCTTTTCTGTTTGTTTTCAGAGGCCGTGTCTTCAAGCTCACCGATACTCTCTTCTGCCTCCTCAAATCTGTTATAGGCCTTCAGTGTTTTTGTGTCCACTTGTATTCTTGTCAGCGGCACTGGGAATCTGTGTCTCTTTTTGTTGCACTATCTTGCTGTGTCAGCTCTCCATGTGTGCGGCGCCACCCCTGGGCAGGCTGCACTTCTTTCACATGGGCGGCTCTCTTTACAGGGTCTACTCCTTGCACATAGGGCTCCCCTATGCGGGGGACACCCCTGCGTGGCACTGTACTCCTTGTTCACATCAGCACTGAGTATGGGCCAGCTCACCACACAGGTCAGGAGACCCTGGGTTTGAACCCTGGACCTCCCATGTGGTAGGCAGATGCTCTATTCATTGAGCCAAATCCACTTCCCTTCAGTGTATTTTTAATTTCATATATTGTGCCTTTCATTCCAGTAAGATCTGCTATTTTTCTATGTATGTTTTCAAATTCTTCTTTGTGCTCAACCAATGTCTTAATATCCTTAATCTCTTTAGCCATCTCATTAAGGTGATTTGTTTGAACATACATGATTAGTTGTCTCAACACCTTTATGTCATCTGGAGGTTTATCTTGTTCCTTTAATTGGGCCATATCTTCCTGTTCCTTGGTATAGACTGTAATTTTTTGTTGATGTCTTAGCATCTGACACTAGATGTATTTTTCCGGGTACAGTTTCTCTTTGTAGTTTAGGGCTTTCTTGCCCTTTCTCCCTTGCGGTTATATAGTAGGAGTCAAGGATGTAGTTGGTGCTGCAAGCTGTGAAGGCTCAAGCTGCCTGCACTGGCCCAGGGACCAATGAAGCTTCTCCTACCTTTCTCCTTTGCCAGGAGTAGGGACAGACCCACCATTGTGTGTAATAATCCAAGTCACGCAAGCCTAGACTGTGCCCAGAGAAACTGATGAAGCTTCATGCCCCTTCCTCCCCTGCCTGGGGCACAGATGGAGGTGCAGGTGTGGGCAGCAATCTATGTTGTCCAGGTCCAAAATGACTGCAGTTGCCCCAAAAGGCTTCAAACTATTCAGTGTGTACCAGCCAAATGTACCTGCAGTTACCTGGAGAAATTGGTACAGGTCCCACCAGGTTCCTCCCTGAAAGAAGTGGGGCTCAAGCCTAGGATAGGGCTGCAGTCTGATCTGGGTTGAAAGAATCTGGTCCCTACCAACACTGTGATTTTCAATCAGCCTGCCTTCCTCTCATGCTACGGGCAGTCAAAATGGTGGTTACTGGCCCCTTTCTAACTTGGACAGGTTCAAACTTCAGCTGTTCTTAGGGATACTTTAGCCAGCTGAATTTACTAATCAGTAGCTGAAGTCAGTGACCAACTATCTCTTCCTCCCCCATTTCTGGGAAGTGGAGCTTCCAGTTCCAGCCACAGAATAGCTCCTGAGGTGGCTTGTGCTGCCAGTGGAGGATGGGCACTGGCCTCCACGGTGTTGAGTGCTCTACTTACAAATCTTCTCTGCAGTTGGGCAGTCTCCTCCTTCCATTCTTTCAAGGTGTTCCAGGATGCTCTCTGGTCTCCCGGAGCCCCCAAACAGGTGTTTTAGATAGCTCTGGGTGATTACTAACTGCCCTATAGCACGAGCTGACTCTAGGAGCTCCTTACTCTGCTGCCATCTTGCTGGCTGACATCACTCTATTTTAATTCTCTACATAGCTGAGAATCATTATCTGATGGTTGTCTTGCTTGCTTATTTACTCTTTCTTCCTACACTAGAATATGAGCTTCCACAAAAGCAAACACTTTGTCACATCCTGCCCACTGCAATATATGCAGTTCCTAGAATCTGGAGAACACATCAAGCACTCAATAAACAGTTCATGAATAAATGAACAAATGAATTTTGCTTGGGAACAAATACAGATTAAGGTGAGAAAAGTAATGGAAATGGGAAGGGATAAAAGTAAGAGGATCCAGAAATTTACATAGTAGGCTTCCTTAGAGCAACATAAAACCTGCTAACCTAAGCCTCACCTGGCTTCACTTTGATGATACCTTTAATTTGCACAGTTTTACAGTCTCAAACTATAAGCTACTAAATTCCCATTGCTTCAAGCCACATCATTTCATGGCATCTGCTTTAAGTAGCCTAGTCTTAAGTTTCCCTTTCCAGAAGCATCTTCAGCTAAATCCAGTCTGACTCATACAATGGCCTCTGGACTCCTGGGTCCCCACATGTAACAGAGTACTTGAAGGCCTATAATGGTGACTCTTCATTAATCTGGCCAGCTTTACAGCCCAACCACTCCTCTACATCCTCTGACTGTGACAACTCCACATACTCTCATTTTAAAACCTTCCTTCAGAGGCATCTCTGCAGTCATTCCTGATTCATCCCCCATCAGAAGCAGTCACTCACTGCACCTCATTTCCACAGAAACTTGCATCTCTTACAGAAGTTCTCAGTACTCTATCTCTGCCTTACATTATCATTACTTATCCTCACCCATCCTTTTTAAAACTAAACCCTTACCTTCCCATGTCTTCTTTAGGCCTGTATCCTTTGAATTTGCTATCCTATGCTATATACACAATACTCAAAAAACATTTGTTGAACTGAAAGAACGTTGAACACAATAAATATTCACAAATATCTCACTGTGTGGTATACAAATAATTTTAACCTGACATTTACTAAGAGCTTTTCATGTGCCAGGCATAATATCCTTATAACAATAATGCTTGTATAACAATAATGCCCAATATTTTATTAGGTGTTTACCTCTGAAGATTTACTTAAATATCTTATTTATTCCTCACTTCAGCCCTGTGCAATAGGTATATTACTATTATCCCCATTTTACAGAACAAGAAACTTAGAGAGGTTAAGTCGAGAGTTGTGGACACACAGTCAATTATTGACAGAGTCACCACTTTGACCATTCTCCTGACAGGGCCCACAACTCTGCAAAGACAAGCTTATAAACAGATGTCTACAATCTACCTGGACAAGTGCCAGGAGGTACAAAGCATTGGTGGAACACGAATTCCGCTAAGTTGATGAATGAAAAAACTCAGAAGAGAAGAAACAAGGTTTAAGTTAAACTTTCAAGGATTCTGAGTAGGAATATTTCAGGTAGCCCAGGGGAAGCAAGGAATGCCAGGCTGAAGGCAGAGTGAGAGCAAAGGCATGGAACTGCCAAGCATGTTGCAAGTTTTGAGGCTAGTAAGTAGACAAATGACTGCAATCTAATCACTACTCCCAAGGTGTCCAAAGTCTTTAGAGAAGTATGTCAGAGACTTGCCATCAAAGCAGTATACCCCCATATTTACTACACTTCAGAAAAAGAGTCTATTTTCCAGGCTACCAGATCAACTTGTTACAAAGCACAAGTATTTGCCTTTTGCATCAGTTAAAGGAGTAGCTGTAAACCAAATTAAAAAACCCCAAAGGTCCCTGAGAATGCCAAGATAGCACTCTTTCCCCACAAATGTGCTATTATATTGCGTAGGACTTCCAACTGGGAAAAAGACCAAGGCAATAACAGCAAACTGCACACCACAATAAATTCTGCTATATGCCCTCTAGCCTCTGCTCATGCAATTCTAGGCCTCTGATATTGGCCCCAAATTAAAACTACAAAGACAACTCAACCCTTGTATTATTGCAAATATGTATCAAACTTCTTCCTAAATGTAGCACATAGGTTAAAAAAATAAATGGAAGACCACACATCTCCTCTGCTCTCTGGTATTTACTGATGGCTTCTAACTGGTTACATAAAAGCAAATAATATATTAAAGTTCAGAAATGTTCAACTGTTGGTAATTCACCAGCCCGACCAGCATAAAGCCAAAAGGGTCAAAATCTTTTTTAAGATTTTAAAAAAAATTTATTTCTCTCCTGCCCCCCCCAACACGTTGTCTGTTCTCTGTGTCTATTTGCTGCGTGTTCTTCTTTGTCCGCTTCTGTTGTTGTCAGCAGCACAGGAATCTCTGTTTCTTTTTGTTGTGTCATCTTGTGTCAGCTCTCCGTGTGGGCAGCGTCATTCTTAGGCAGGCTGCACGTTCTTTGGTGCTGGGCAGTTCTCCTTATGGGAAGCACTCCTTGCGCGTGGGGCTCCCCTACGCAGGGGACACCCCTGCATGGCACGGCACTCCTTGAGTGCATCAGCACTGCACATGGGCCAGCTCCACATGGGTCAAGGAGGCCCAGGGTTTGAACCGTGGACCTCCCATGTGGTAGATGGACACTCTAACCACTGGGCCAAGTCCGTTTCCCTCAAAATCTTAATAATAATAATAATAAAGTTTACAACAAAATAAACCAAAACCCTGTATAGCAGCTACCTAATGACTCCCCAGACCAGGAACAAAGCATTTCTCCCCAAACAAACAATAAAATCTGCAAGATCCAGCATGTGTTGGTGGGCTTGGCAAAACAGAAAACATAAAGGGGGCCTTCTGTGTGAATTGCTGCTTCTGCATACATTTTATAAGCAGCAGCCAGGCTACCTGTTCCTGTCTCTTCTATTCACACAGGCAAAGGATGGTAATTAAAATCAGCCTAAGGACCAGGCAAGAAGGCTCATTTACGGCCACTGCAATTAACCTCTGGAAGGTAAGACTGCAAAAATGACACTGAGGGGACACAGTGAAGGAGCAAGTGCCACAGCCTTCCTTCAGGTGCTCCTCAAAAGAAAAAGACACACCACATCATCCATTTCTTTTTGCACAGTGATTAAAAGGAAAAATAAAGGTCCAGATTTCTATAAAAGGGGCAGTTTGGCTCTAGGAAGAAGCTTAAAGAAAAATGGCCATAGAAATTTTCATCTTACTGTCACAAATGGCCCTGCTGGGATTCAGCCTTGCTCTCTCTAAGAGATAGTTCTTCATATCCAGTGGGTTCATAATCCCTTTGTTCACATCAAATGCCAGCTACAAGCATGGCACATGGGAAATTTCTAGTGCCAAGAACCTTAAGAGAGAAAGGGTGAGAAGGGGATAGGTGGTATAGAAGTAGGGTCTCATGCTTCAGTAAGTCTCAGAATCATCTGGAGCCCCAGTCCCAGCCATTCTGATTCAGCAAGTCTTAGATGGGACCAGAAAGGAGTCAAGCAAACACCCCAAGCACTTCTAATACAAATGGCCATAGCAATCTTTGACAAACTCAGCAAATGACATCAAAATCAGTACCTACAAACAGTCTCACCAGAGAGAAAAGTCAAGACCAAACAAGGCAAGGAAAATCAGCAGAGCTTTAAGGAAGGAGAAAGACAGGTGGGCAGATAAAGCTCCCCAGGAGGTATCAGGGTAAGTGGTGTTTAGACTGCACCCACTTCTGCCACTGCCCAGTTCTGGTGCCTTGCAGCCACTTCACCTCTCTGATCACCAAGGGGGAGAATCTAGTGTTGTAAGGATCAGGCTCTAATCTTAGCTGTTACAGGGACTGGCTCAGTGACAGAGCAGAAGGCTTAACTTTTGCATCTGCGTAAAGTGAGATTAGACTAAATTGGGCCTGGCAGACAGACCTCACCTCACATAGCAACTCTTTTTGATTGGCTGTTACTTCGAACAATAGCTGAGGGTTCTAAGATCTTAGTGAGGCTCCATAAAAAGGGATACAGACATCAAATGGCCCTGTTTTCTACAAGCAGGGAATGCAACTCTGGTCTAGATGAGCTGGTAGGTTTGTTCCTGTTTTTAACATTCCTCTCTAACCACCTATTTATAAGATAAGCAATAATAATACCTGTCCTCCCTAGCCCTTGAGATTATAAAGTCTAAAAAAGAAAACGAACATCTTTGAAAGCTCTTTGTGGAAAAAAAAAAAAAAGGTGTGTGGGGCGGGTGCTGATCAAGACAGGATGGAACAGGACAGGAATACGGAGTCCAAGAAAACACAAATTCCAATTGGGTGACCTTGACCAAGTAGTTGCTAAAAGACCAGTCTTGCCACTGATAGCTACCCAATGCCCACCTGACCCTAACACAGTGGTAGTGATGATGTCATCACCTTAAACACATCTGCAAAACATCGAAGGGATGTGCAACTTACCAGAGCATCAATGAGTACTTCTGCTCCTTCTTCACTCTCATGTAGAGTATCTATATCTGTTAATTCCTGAAGCAAATCGACCACGGCTATGGATACATGTGAAAAATGTTAAGGGTATCTCATACATGCTGAAACCCCACTGACATTTTATTAAAATCTTTGGTTCCCATCTGTTTCCTCAATTGCTTCATCAGCAGTTACCTTCTTCAACAGGTGTTATAGTTTCCTGGACTGCTCAAGCAAATACCACGAAATGGGTGGGGCTAAACAATGGAAATTTATTTACTGGCAGTTTTGAGGTTAGGAAAGAAAAAGTCCAAAGTCAAGGTGATGCCTTCTCCTCAAGGACTGTGGTGTTCTGGGGCTGGCTGCTGAAGATCCTTGTCCTTACCTTGCCATATAGCAAGACTTACGGCGGTACCTCCTGGTTTCTCTCTTCTCTCCTGGGTTCTGTTAATGTTCAGCTTCTGGCTTTTCCCTCTTATGCTCCCTCTGGCTTTTCTCTCTCTCTGTCTCTATTTTATCTGACTTACAAAGGATTCTGGTAATAGGACTATGACCCATCCTGATTGAGGTGGGCCACTCCATAACTAAAGTAAACTCATCAAAAGGTCCTACTTACAATGGGTTCAACATCCACAGGAATGGATTAAATTTAAGAGCATGTTTTTCTGGGACACATGCCGCTTCAAAACACCAGAACAGGTTCTACTCACAGTGGATGTTCAACTTTGTAAACTGACTCAGTCTCTCCTTATACTGCCTTCCTGGCAACTTATTCCATAAGTTCACTGCATTTTCATAAATCTCAAAACTTTAAACAGATCATTTGGGAGGTCTCTTTTCCAGTGAGAAATAGGCCAATACCTTTAACCATATCTTATAATTTAAATTCTCACAATTCAGTATAATCTTAACTACCTTGAACAGTTCATCTTCTAATGCAGTAATGATTTCTGAGATGAGATGGCTGTGTTCACAAAGAAGTCTTCAGAGATCAGGGCATGACAAAAGAGGTTTAAAATTTAGAGGGAAGGATTTTCATTGGACTAGGGCTAGACCCCACCAACCTCCTTACCCTCAAATATCACACTGCTCTGGACATAAAAGGAAGGAAACAATAAAATTTAAATACTAAACAAAAATAAAAGATAAAGTAAAGTGAAAGGAAAAGGAACATGAAAGAAAAAAGAGTTATTTTTGGAAACTGGAAGGCAGAACACTAAACTTATAAGAAGCTTCCCTTCTCTCACCCTGGAAACACACACATTGGAGCAACAAACAACTTGTTCTGTCAAACTGCATTTACTGAATGCCTATAAACAAAGTTTTGTTATGGTGACAAAGGCAAATCCATTACTCATTCTGGGCCTCAGTTTCTTTACCTGTGAAATAAGAAATCAGGTTAGATAATCAAAGAGAAATAAATTATACACCACAGACAATAATTAACACATGACAAATGAGGAATACAGAAAATATGAACTGTAGATGTCCTAAAAAAAAAAAAAAAAAAAAAAAGATCAATCAAACCAAGCCAAGAAATCAGAAATGATTTGCTAGAAGATTGGTCAGAAAACAGGGAATTGAAAAAAATGAGGGAAATTAGGCTAAAAAGCAAAACCACAGGAATACAGACAGATGGAAATATGTAAAGGTGTACAAAAGGAAGGGGGGGGGTCAGAGGAGGGAGGACAGGAGAGGCAAGTAGGAATATTTTAACTACAACTGGATGAAGAAAATAACAGTTTTGAAAGAATAACCTAACAGTCATGTACAGGGTGCACTCAAGCATTGTGTTAGGGGAGGAGGGTAGACAAGTAGGAGGCAGGATGTGCAGGTAATTAGTCATGGGATGAGAGTCAAACCTGAAGGCAGGAAGACCTGTTCCAAAGCTACTACATACAATAGAGCCCAGACATAGACAAGAAGGGTCAGGATCAGGGCAGTTTCACAAGAACGAGAAAGAAAGAATAAAAGGAAAGGTGCAGAGAACCTTATCAAGAATGACAGGACTTAGTAACAGCTAAATGATGTTCCAGGTATTTTACACATATTTTGTTGAGAGAAAAATTATTTGAAGGTTTGTTTCACTTTATCATAAGGGACCAGCTATCCATCATGAATAAGTAATTAAGCTTTCTGCACCTTATTCTTTCTCTCTTACAAAACTCTTAAAGGTGTTATTTACCCAAAACATGAAAGTACTATAAAACTTAATGTGTATAAAGAGTTTAAGGATCTCTGGACAAAACTCTTTTATGCTTATAGTTTTTATTTAAAAAGTAACCAGAAAACTGTTGATGTGGAAGACCACGTCATACTAGACTTTCAGTAAACCAAAATATGAGTTGTTCGAATCAATTTTTAAAAAAGGAAAAAAATAGGCTAATAAACTAGTCCCTAGAAACCACAGAGCTACCTCTAACTACTAAGAATTAGTAATTCTCTCTCTCTAAAGTCTGCAATAGTCACCATCACAATAGCTACCATTTTTAAAAGTTGTCATTATGCAAAGCACTGTGCTGCTGATCCTCAGCATTTTAAGGTAAATGTGATTCCCATTTTATAGATAAGAAAGCCAAGGCTCAGAGTGGTTAACTTTAAAAGGTCACCCTAATAGTAACCGAGTATGTTTAAATCCAAAGCTAGGTCCATTTGATACCAAAAACAAAGCTTTTGCCCCTATACGTCATATTAGTGCACAGAGGGAAATACGCCAGGTTTAAATAAGGATAGATTCAGGTAAATGCCAGCTACTGACCCTTTTGTAATCACAAAGAAAGAACTGCTACTTATTTTCACCATAAATTTTAAAAGGTTCAAGGAAGAACAAATAGCTGACACCTCCCCCTCATCCTAAGACACTCTAGGAAACATCTTAGAATCTTAAAAAGTTCTTCCATATGAGATGTAAAAATCTTATTATCCATTCACCTGCTTATTTAATATACATGGCAATATATTACATATATGTATATGTTTATGTCATTGTATAGTCAGATGTCTATAAAACAAGGACCTGAATCCAGGTTTGCAGTAAAAGTATTGCATTACATCCCTTGAATAACACCATGCATGATTGTTTACTCATTAGTATACGATGATTATTAATTAAACAACAGCTTCAAGAGACAGGGTGAGTGTGTTGGTTTGAAATTACACGTACCCCAGAAAAACATGTTTTTAAATTTAATCTATTCCTATACAAGTGAACCCATTGTAAGTAAGACCTTTTTTTTTTTTTTAGGTGGTACTGGGGACTGAACCCATGACGAAGTACATGGGAAGTAGAGCTCAACCACTGGCCTATATCCACTCCGTAATGAGAGTTGGCTTTTCCACTTGTTTGTTTGTTTTTAGGAGGTACCAGGGATCGAACCTAGGACCTCGTACTGGTACCTCGTACATGGGAAGCAGGCATGCAACAATTTGAGCTATATCCCACTCCGCCTAAGCAGGACCTTTTGGTGAGGCTACGTCAGTTAAGGCGTGATCCACCTGAGCCAGGAGAGACCTTAATCCTATTACTGGAATCCTCTATAAAGGGAAGCATGACAAAGAGAGAAAGCCACACAAGGAGCTGAAAAGCAACAAAACCAGGAAGAGAAGGGAGACACCAGGAGACATAACATTATGTTTTGCCATATGGCAGAGGACCCAAGAATGACTAGCAGCTGGTTTCCAAGAAGAAAGTTGTTACTTTGATGATTTGAACAATTTCTTGGCCTCAAACTGTAAGCAAACAAATTCCCACTGTTTAAACCAACTCAATTCATGATATTTACTTTGAGCAGTCCAGGAAACAAATAACTAACAACAAAAGTGGGGTATATCAACAAGAGCAATAGCTAAAGAGTCAGAGCAAGTTTGAGGACAAACATCATGTCATATTCATTTGTGAACCTTCTTTGCTTCACATCTTTAGTAAGCTGAATTATCTTATCCCAAAATTATCACTAGCCATATAAGCTTGCATAAGCCCCTTTATTTCCTTGCAGCTTGGTTTCCTCAACTGTAAAATGAGGATAATAGTCTCTGCCTAGCTATCTCACTGAGTACCTATCAGGAATAAATTAGGTCATGTATGTCAAAGACCAAGCAAGTCAAAGTACTAAGAGAATATGAAAACACTGTAATATAGTTTTGTATAATCAAGTCTTCCCCCAGAATGGCTAAAGCCCTCACTATTGCCTTCCTTTTCCTTAAGGCCTCAAAAATCTAATATTTAAGCTAACAACAGCATGATTCTCTCCTTCTGGGTCACAATGGGGTGGAAGATCTAATTTCATATTTCCACAATGTTACAGACAATCAGATTGATCAAGTCTTTGTTCAGCCTCTAAGGTCTTGCAGGCAAGGTATCAGATTTTTCTTTGATTAGTCCTATACCATGCTCACAAATGTATCACATTAATCCCAGGAACTTTTAAAAAAGAAAAAAAAAATTTATAATGGTAGTGATTTTATATAGGAACAGGATAAAGGTCTAAGTTTTACCAAGAAAAATAGTTTTGAAATAATGTTGCAGGGGATGTCTCCTTTCCTACTTTCCTGACTCAGCTGAGAAGTCAAAACAAGAAATCAGCTACCCACCAGGACTGGTAAAATCTCACCAATCCTACCACTAAATGAGTTTATATAAATTCCTAAATTTCAGGGGGAAAAAAACATTTTAGCAAGGCAGTAATGAGCCCATAATAGTAATCATCAACTGTTGGGTAATGTAAAAAGACCTAGAAGACAGGGGTTATTTGAAGACCAGAAAGAGGAACAAGACCTGAAACTAAAGACAGGTAAACTCTCAGTCTTGATGAGAAAATTCAGCATGGTCTACCACCCATCCAGCATTTCTTCACAAGCAGTCTATGGGCATGGGTGATAGTTTTTCCACTGTAGTTACAATTCAATTTCACAAAGTAAAAGGCTCTCCCATTCAAGTTTAGTGGAAAAACAGAGAACCTTGTCTCTCTGACAATTACCAAAACAGTTTTTGCCATGACAAGTAGAAAAGCTAACCTACTCACTCCCTCAGTATGTTATTCACCACTGGGGCAATGTGCTGGTGTAACAATAGGTGAAGTAGAAAAGACCACCTGGGCATGAAATGGTCCACAATACAATGGGTCTTAGAAAAAAAGAGAGATTTACTTCTGTATTTTGGCTCTAGATATTTGTTTCTTTGCCTGATCCCACGTGGTACAGTAGCTAAGCATTAATCTTATTAATCTCCAATGAGATGTATCCACAAGGAACAACAGTATTAGCAAGAGAGAGAGAGAAACTGGAACAAGATGCATTAAGTAGATGGCTTTTGAAAAAGTCATTCCAGGGAAGCAGACTTGGCCCAATGGAAAGGGTGTCCACCTACCACATGGTTCAAACCCTGGGCCTCCTTGACCCGTGTGCAGCTGGCCCTATGTGCAGTGCTGATATGTGTAAAGAGTGCCTTGCCACATAGGGTTGTCCCCCGCATAGGGAGCCCCACACACAAGGAATGCACCCCATAAGGAGAGCCACCCAGGGCGAAAGAAAGTACAGCCTGCCCAAGAATGGCGCCGCACACATGGAGAACGACACAAAAAGATGATGCAACAAAAAGAAACACAGATTCCCAGTGCCGCTGATAAGGATAGAAGAGGTCACAGAAGAACACACAGCGAATGGACACAGAGAGCAAACAACTGGAGGGGGTGGGGAGAGGAGAGAAAAAAAAAAAAAAAGTCATTCCGAAGAGTCTTCCTTAAGAAAAATGAACCAGTATAGATTCACAGTATGACTTAATAGAACAAATGTGCGTTTAAAAAAAAAAATCTTGCTTCTTTTATCCCTAGACCAGGACAGTGATTAGATATAGCTCAATTAATGCAGATGAATTTCTAAACACAGACAAAATGGTTTTTTTTCTCCTTTTCAAACAGCTGGCACTAAGTTACTTAGAATGAACCTGGATTCTTAATTTTATCCCAGTCCTAGATCGAGCTAATATGATGGAGAAAATACACTCAAGTAAACACTTATTAAGTACCTACAAAATGCTAGTGGACACTATGACACAGAGGAAATGTTCAAAGTACATTATAACCATCCTAACCTTCCAGGGACATGAAATTCACCTAAAACCCACAAATAAGATAAAAAATTACATTAAGAGGCTTTCCTCCTAAATTTAAGTTATGTCAAAAAAAAAAAAAGAGGTTCTTTTCCTAAATTACTATTTTGGCACTTTTTACCTAATCTGACTTTCTTCAGAGCATATTTAACTGGATCCAAAAAATTGGTTGCTTATCAATACTATTATCAGAGAAGTTAGGCTAGGGGTGAAAAAAGCAGAAGTAAACTCTTTTAAATGTAATTTTGATTCTGGAAATATCAAGATGAGAACAGCTTCTAGCAAAACAACAGCTTGAGATACATTAAGTCTTGTTAGACAGCACTTGCTGCAAGAAAAGCACTGGAGCAGTAACACTCCCTCCCAGTCCAATTAGATGAAAGCCCCTGAGGAGGCTCAAACTCTTCCCGCCCTATTCCTGCTCATTAACAGTGGGCCTATAACCAAGGCACCTTCAACTACTATACACGCCCTCTGGGATGATAAGGTGTGTCTCAGTTTGTTCGACTTTAGCATTCCAGACCTAAACTACTCAAGTTCAATTGAGCCCTGCTGGTCTTTAAAAAAATTAAAAAAAACAAACTCAGTTTGTTCCTTAGTTTCCAAATTCCCATAATTCCTTACAAAATCCAAAAGAACAACTTTGCAAGTCCTCCTGGCTTTCTACAGTCTGAGAGAAATAAAAAGCAATTTAGAAAAGAATAGTGCTAACGACCACTCCTTAAAATTATTCCAGACAAAAAAAAGCTGTCCCATCAGCACCAATGATCTACTCTTTAACTAAAGAAAACAAATTTCTCCCTTCCTTCATATTAGTATGCAACCTGCTATACCGATGCCTTAACATTACAATAAGACATTATTTTTCTTAATCACAAAAGGGTGGAAAGAAAGCAGGCTTTGAATATATTGGGCTTAGGATACTCAATATTTTTTATTAAAGAATAAGGCACTTCGTTGGGAAGCAAAAGTTGTGATTTTTTTTTTTTGAAAGATTTATTTATTTATTTATTTCTCTCCCTTTCCCCCTCCCCGCCCCGGTTGCTTGTTCTGTGTCTGTTTGCTGCATCTTCTTTGCCCACTTCTGTTGTTGTCAGTGGCACAGGAATCTATGTTCCTTTTTGTTGCATCATCTTGTTATGTCAGCTCTCCATGTGGGCAGGCGCCATTTCCAGGCAGGCTGCACTTTCTTTCACACTGGGCTGTCCTTATGGGGCGCACTCCTTGCACGTGGGGCTCCCCTATGCGGGGGACACCCCTGCGTGGCATGGCACTCCTTGTGCGCGTCAGCATTGCGCATGGGCCAGCTGCACACGGGTCAAGGAGGCCCGGGGTTTGAACCGCGGACCTCCCATGTGGTAGACGGACGCCCTAACCACTGGGCCAAGTCTACTTCCCAGTTGTGATTTCTTTTTAAAACAAAGCCTGATATTTTGATAAGTCTGTAGTGACTATGTGAGAAGCCAACAAGAGTACAATTCAGCTTCCAGCATATAAGGAACAGCAATTTCCACTGCCAAGGTGGAAACCATGAAAATAACCTGCATTGTGTTCTAATCTCCACATCTATTAAAGTTTACCCATGGGAAGCAGATGTGGCTCAAGAGATTGGGCGCCTGCCTACCACATGGGAGATCCATGATTCGGTTCCTGGGGCCTCCTAAAGAACACAGCGAGGGAAGCGGATTTGGCCCAATGGATAGGGCATCCGCCTACCACATGGGAGGTCCAAGGTTCAAACCCAGGGCCTCCTGACCCGTGTGATGAGTTGGCCCATGTGCAGTGCTGATGCACACAAGGAGTGCCGGGCCATGGAGGGATGACCCCCATGTAGGGAAGCCCCACGTGCAGGGAGTGCGCCACTCAAGGAGAGCCACCCAGCACGAAAAAGTGCAGCCTGCCCGGGAATGGCGCCGCACACACAGAGAGCTGACGCAGCAAGATGACGCAACAAAGAGAGACACAGATTCCAGGTGCCGCTGACAAAAATACAAGCGACACAAAAGAACACACAGCAAAGGAACAAAGAGAGAAGCCAACTAGGTGGGGTGGGGAAGGGAGTGAAATCAATAAAAAAATAATAGAAAAAAAAAAGACCCTACCTTGCTAGCTAGTTCTTGCTTGGGGATTATGTCATACCCCTGCTGAAAACCCTCTAAAGGAGGTGGTCTTAACCTTTAAAAAAAGAACACAGCAAGCTGGCACAATGGGCATGCACAGCAAGTTGACACAACAAGATGAAGCAACAAGAGAACAAGAAGAAGAAAAAAAAAACCATAATGAAAGACACAACAAAGCAGGGAGCAGAGGTTCCTAGTGCTTCCTATAGAGGACGAGCAGAATGGCGAGCTGGTGTGACAGGCAGGCATGGCAAGCTGATCCGATAATATGACATAACAAGAGACACAAGAGGAAAAACATAACAAGAGACACAACAAAGCAGGGAACAGAGGTGGCTTAAACAATTAGGTTCTTCCCTTCCACATTGGAGGCCCTGGGTTCAATTCCTGGTGCCTCCTACAGAAATAAAGAAGATTAACAAATATATAAAGTGCAAACAATAAGAGGGTAGGGAGAAATAAAAAAATAAAACTAAAAAAAAAAGTTTGCCCATCCTTTCAATCCCCAATTCCACAATCACCAACAGACCAGAGATGACCCAGACTTTCTCAGAACTTCAGTGGCATTTCTTGAGAGTAACTCCCAAGGGCCACATACTGTAGGGGTAGTAATTTGAGTGTTCTTCCTCTCAGTTGAAGTTATTATTTCTGGTTTCTCAAGAGCACCAAGCACAGCTTATTATATACAGGAGGCACTCCTAGTACCTCCCTTAAAAAACAAATGTACCTTTGATTTTATTTTTCTGTAGAAATGCTCTACAAGATTCAAAAAAGGGGGTTCTATGATTTATTTTAAAGGAAAAATTGTTTTAAAAAGCATTACTTTGAAAAGGTAGCAGCTGTTGGATTCCACCTTACACTCCCTCCTAATGCATTTAAAGTAGTTGTGAGGTGAGTCCTCCCTTTCCCCAACACAGCCCCCTCCAGGGACTCTTCAAAGACCAGAATTCCTCTCTGAAGACAACCGATGACTATGCTCCAGCCTCTCAAGGGGGTAGATGAGGCACAGAAGTGCTGACAAGTCCTCACCAGCAGCAGTGATGCAGAGCACCAGAATAAACTCTGAAGCTGCTTCTCATGGTTGAAAGGACGAGGCACAAGCTGTTTTCTAACATCCTCTGCCTCTTAAGGTTACAACAAACCAGCCTCTGATCCAATTAAAATCCCTATAGTTTATGTTTGCTCAGAGAAGGACAAAGCAAAGATGACCTGTGCTTGCTAGGAACAAGCCGTGTATGGTCTTGGTTGATAAATGAAGAGTTAAAAAAGATTAAAAATTTAAGTCATGACTGCCATGAAATTGTTTATTCATGGTAAGGTGTTTGAGGCAGTTACAGCTGTACAACAGTAAATTGTTAACAACCGTTTCCTGATGAAAAATTTCCATTATAGATCACAGATAAGACAAGGAGAAAGCAATGTTGCAGGAGATCAACGTTCCAACTGATAGAAGATATGTTAGATTCAAGTCAAAAGGGCCTTTCCTTTTCTAAAACCACTTTCAAGAAAACGTGTACACTGAAGATGACATTTACCCTAATTACTGCATCTAATTAAAATTAAAGTAATTACAAAAATTTCAAATGCACTTTCAATTTGACATAGGACATAATTAAAAGCAAAATTTTAAAAATATCATTAGGGTAGTTGGGTGAAGGCTGGCATACAAGAGGGAGAGAAAACATTTTAGCTCTCAGAAAACAGAGGGAAACAGTCTGCCAAAGATACAGGGGGACTCATTTTTTCCCCCTTTTTCAAAGACCAGAATTTAAGTACTTTGAACATCTGTCCCCTTGCCTTTCCTAAGTATGCCTTTGTTGAATGGCATTTCTCATGTCAGTCTTCTCCCCAGCAGGAAACAGGCTGGTGAATCAGCAAAATGTCAGCATCTTCAGAAAGAAGCTACTATTATTTTGAGTTAGGAGGAGTAGAAAAAAGAATGAGAGCTTTGTTTCCAGCAACAAACTAGGTAATTTCTGTATTAATCCCTAGGGTAATGTGTGCTGTGACAGTTTGAAGCTTTGTGAATATCAGAAAAGATCATGTTCTTGGAGCTAATCCATTCCTGTGGATATGGGACCCTTTAATTAGAATGAATTCAGTTGGGGGCCTCTGAATGGAGTACTTGACAGTGAGACGTAACCCAGGGTGGGCCTCGGCCCTCTTATAGGGGCTCTTATAAACAGGACTGAAAGCAGATTCACAAAGAAAAAGAGAGCTGCCATTTTTACCTTGCCATGTGAAAGAGGACTCTGGAATCACCCACAGCTGCAGAAAGATGAGAAACCCTGAGAGGCTAAGAGAGAAGTCAGAGGCTGGAATCAGCGGAGCTAAAGACACATGGCCTGGGGGGAGAGAGCCATATGCCTGATTACCCACAGCTGAGCTCGGGGAGAAAGTCAGCCTGGATGAGAAGGCAAAGTCTAGCCACCATTTTGCCTTGCCACATGGTAGGAGTCCAGGATGTTCTTTGATTTGAAATCAGGAAACTGGAGGGCTAGGCTCAACCTTGCCATCAGTTAGCTGTTCAACATCTGGACCTCATACTTGTCACTGGATAAATACATAAATAAGGTGCTGAGTAAGTCATCTCTAAGGTCTGTTCAGATTCTGAAAACCTACCATTCTGTAGATGAACTGAAATGTGAAATCACAGCTAAGAGTTTTTAGTCTCTAAATCTGTGAGACTCACTTAGTACCCTGAATGGGATCAAACATATGCTAGATACCCAGAATAAGTTTATTGACTGATGCTGCTTGAGGACCCAGACCAAATTTTGTTTCCCAGAGCCTGGCACATATTAAGCACCCAAAGAATATCTGCTGAATGAATTCACAAGATTGTATTCTATGCAAATTCAAAAACAAGCTAACTGAATAAGATTTTCATAAAACCCAGGACCCCAGAGAACCTGAAGAACATGGTCATTAATCTGGGAACTAGTAGAGCAGTTCTTAATACTATCTAACATTACATGAAGTATCAGAAATGTCTTAAGATCACCCTTCAAGAAGCCTGCATTAAAATTATTCACTGATGTATTTCTATGAGAATTAGGCAGGAAAGAACCTTTTCAGACATGTTCTCAGGAGAGAGATTACCAGAAAGATGAAAATGACATGAAGCAGCAGCAAATTCCCCATGAATATCACTCGAGCAGGCTAAGTACAATTTGTCCCTTATCTTTGGAAATCTGGATTCAAACAGAACAACTACTGAAAGAGAATTTGGTTTAATGAACATAACCCAGTCCACACGCACTCAAAAGGTTTTTATATTAAAGCTGCTGCACATTTAATAACAAAGTATGAAAAGGTTTTGGAAGTCATGATTCAGGCTCAATTATAAATAACATTAAGTTCCTACTATGTGTCAGGGACTGTGCTGAGCACATACATGAGCTGCTTTAATCTTCTTGGTAACACAGAAAGGGAAAGGTTACTATCTCCATTTTTGCAGATGAGAATAGCAAGGTCTGGATAGCTTCATTTCACACAAGAAATGAAGCTGGGAGTCAAACATAGATTCTCTGCTTAATTCTAATGCTCACTCAACCAATATTAAACAGTATTGTGTAGCCAGGCCTTTTTAAGGAATTGAGAATATAGACGAGGACAACACACATAAAAATCCCTGTCCTCCTAGACATCCTAATGTGCTTTCCACCGTGGTTCGCTGTCTCCTCTAGTCTCAACTCCACTAGGCCATCTGTTAGCAGAATGATGTCAAGATCAACAACTCAAATCCTGTCTGGCCTTGCCTTGTAATGGGCCTCCAAATCCAGACCCTGAACTTTAATGCTGTTAAGGCATGAAGAGATATATCACCATGAATGCTAGCACTAATAAGAGCAAATAGGACAATTAAGTATTGCCCAAGATTTATTAATAGATAAAAAACAGATTTTCAAATGAGTAAAGAGCAGCATGTTTCAAGATGGGAGATAATTAGAATGGAAATAGAATATCAGACATAAAAGCACACATCAGCAGGGACAAACAGGAAAAGAGTAAATAGCATTTCCTCCCCCATATCAACCTTTCTACTAAGGACAGACCTGAAAGGATATCTGTGTTATCATGTCCAAGCAACCCGAGAAGAGACTGTACAGCATTCAGCTCCACCAGAAGATGGTACAAGTCTGGCATGGTGGCTACCACATGCATCTCCTGTATGATGTCATTTAGGTCCAGCTCAGATTCCATGAATCTAGAAGGGGAAAACAAAATAGGATCATTGAAAAGAAAGGGGAATTACTAGCACTGAAGAGTAAGTAGCAACACAATTCAGACAGAGAGATAATCCATCAGTGTCTACAACAGGCCAACCAAGAAGTACACTCATCAAAACATCATACTGTCACACAATTTCCTAGAAAAATCAATTTCTTCATTACAAAATCAATCTTGGATTCGGATCATTTCAGGGTTTCCCTACTCCTAAAGTTACAAATGACCATTTGAGGTTCCCAAAACATTAAAAATCTGCCCACCAGTCCTGTGGATTAGCTACCACTACCCCTTGGTGCAGCAATTCATTTTGTTGCCCAAAATGTAGTTATCCTAACAATCTAAAATAGGATTCTCTTACTGTTCAGTTCAGATCAAGGACCAATTAATCCCCTTCCCCCAAAGTGAGACACTGAGATTCCGCTGCTATCCCAAAATATCCTCCCCTTTCCCAGTGTTCCACTAGAGAGCTGATTAAGAGACAGATCTGAAAATAAAGCAGAGCTAGTCTCTGGCATCCAGTAATTACCATTATACCTTATTCAGCATGATACTTCACTGACATTTCCACACCCAAACCTTCCAACAAACCTGCACAAAGGCACTAAGAACAGAACTGCTTTGCATTCACCTCTGCATGCCATTCTCCAACTCAATGTTTGCTATATACGAATGCCCACTAGGCTTTTGATGAACAAGACAGGAAGGTTTGCTCTGAGAAGGAAAAGAGTTAATCCATGTAAAGCAACTGAACAATACCTGATTAAGAATGACTGAGAGGAAGTAGTGGTTAAACAGTCTAAAGCCAGACTACCTGAGTTTGAACCTGATTTAGCCACTTACTTAAACCTCTCTAAATCTCATTTTCTTCATCTGTAAATGGGGATAATATTGTTATCTATCTCACAAGGCGACCATAAAGAGTAAATCAGTAAATACACATAAAGCACTTATAACTATGCCTCGCACATAAAAACACTGTGTTTACTCTCATTACTATTAGTATTATTATTGTTACTATCACACTTCTTTCTTTCCTTTAGAATATAACCTTCTTAAAGACAGGAACTATATCTTTTGTCTCCATATATCCAGATACCTGCTAAACTGAATTGAGGCTACAAAGAAAAGGAATAAGCAGGGACTCTGACGTTGACATAAGTCATATAGGACTCATCAACTTCCAGATGTTTAGGAGCTGTGGAGGGTATTACTTCTTCAGAAAAGATGAATTCTGTAAAGAACAAAATCTGGAGACTATAATTCCTTAAAACATGCCCCACTTTTTAACAATATCCCTTACCACTGTTTTTTCACCCTACTATTCCTAATTAAAACATTTATGTATTTCTTTCTACTATTTCAGGTAGAAATTTTGGAAAATAAAAGATAAGCCCTCAAAAAAGCAAACAAAGGAAACGGATGTGGCTCAGCCAATTAGGCTCCTGTCTACCATATAGGAGGTCCAGATTTTGATGCTCAGGGCCTCCTGGTGAGGGCGAGTTGGCCCACACAGAGTGCAGGCCCATGCTGGAATGCTGCCCTGCACAGGAGTGCCCCCCCGCATGGGAATGCCGCCCAGAGCGGGAAAGCCATTCCGTGCAGGAGTGCCAGCTGACGCTGAGAATTGGCGCAACAAGATGACACAACAAGAGACACAGAGGAGAGAAAATAAGAAGAGGTAGCAGATCAGGGAGTTGAGGTGGCACAAGAGAGTAATCGCCTCAGTCCCACTCCAGAAGGTCTCAGGATCGGTTCCCGAAGCTGCCTAATGAGAATACGAGCAGACACAGAAGACTACATAGTGAATGGACAGAGAGAGCAGACAACAGGGAGAACGGGGGAGGGGGGAATAAATAAAATAAAAAATAAATTAAAAAAAAAAAAAAAAAGAAATCATCCATAGCCCTATTAACAAGAAATAACCATTGAAGGCAGTTAAAGGGTAGATGTTTTAGGTTATACAAAATTATGTCACCAGAATGAAAATTTAAAAACAAAACAAAACACACACACACAATAGAACTGTATAACAAACTCTGAATTCTAAAGTAAAATATGGATTGTAGTTAATAGTACACTTATAATAATATTGTTTCATCAGTTGTAACAAGGTTTCTACCCTAATGCAAAATTAACTGAGCAGGAAAAAGGCCATATTTTTAGAACTCTGTACTTTCTGCATGATTTTTCTGTATATCTCTAACTTCTCTAATTTAAAAAAAGAAAAGAGATAAACATTACTAATATTCTGACATGTTTTAGTCATATTTTTCAACTTATAGACTCCCCCCTCTCCAAAATAAGCCTGTAAATATATAGTTCTATATCCAATTTTTTGTTATTATCATAGGCTGAACAACTTCCCTTATCATTAAATTTTCTTTTCCAACAGGAAAACCCAATACTTCCTATCAATCCTTCTCCTTCTCTATAGCAAAATCCCTTGCTGAGCATACCTGAGCCCAGACACAGCTTCAGAATCCTTCTCAACATAGTACTCCAGGAAGAGACTATCAATCAATTACACAGTAGGACTGGGAGTTAAGTTCTATCTGCATTTCTTGTTCTAAATCATAAATTTTAAATAACTGCATAGTATTCCTTAGAATGGATATACCATAATTTATTTAATCAACCCCCCTTTGTCAGACATTCAGGTGGTTTCCAATTTTCCCCCTATAATAAGATGCATAAGATGCATGCATTCATAACTACTGCATTAGGATAAATACCCAGGAAGGAAAGTGCCAGGTTAACTAGTAAGCATATCTTAACAGACACCAATAAACACTACCAGAAAGGTTATGAAGTGACTGTTTCTCTTTATCCTTTTTATAAACAACATTATTTATTAAAAATTGCCTTCAATTTGCGATGTGGCATAAACTTATATTTAATTTGCACTTTGAATACTACAATGATTTTTTAAAACGTTTTAATGTTTACTATTTGGATTTCTTTGCCCATTTTTATATCAGGGTGCTCATTTATTAATTTATAAGCACTCTGTATATTAATTAAATTCTGTCATGTGTTGTAAAAAATAAACTGGAGAAAAATATTTGCCCTTTAATTTACAGATTGCGCTTTTGGGCCTAAAGATTTCTAAAAGTTTAAGTAGTCAAATCTTTTCCTTTTTGAACTCTATTTTACATGTATCCTGAGCAAAGTCCTTTCCATGCTAAGATCTGATGTATTGTATAGTATACTTTTACATTTATTTAAATGCTTCACCTATCTGAAATTTATTTTACCCTATGATATATAGGACAAAGACCTAACCTAATTTCTCCAAATGTTTAGCTAATGGCCCCAATATCATAATATGTCCTTTCCCCCAACAGATTTGAAGAAATTCTACCTCTACTGTACTAAATTTTAATGTATAATCTGCTTCTGGGCTTTTCAATCCAGCTCTGAAAATTTTTGAGCCAGGACCACAGTATTCAATTGTTGAGGCTTTTATGTTTTGTCTGTTAATGCAAGGCACCCCTTGTTACTCTTCATTTTTAACATTTCCCTGCCTATTCTCACCTGCTTATAATTCCAAGTACCTTTCAAAATTATTTTATCAAGAATCCTATACCCACACAAAAAAACCCTCCATTTTAAAAAGTCTCCTTCCACAATATTTAGAAAGAGATTACATTTTTACACTACCAACTCTCCACCATCTGAAGTGTGGCAGTTGAATAAGAATCATAACTTCAAAGAGATGGTGCAGAGGATTCAAATATTCTGTGGGGCAGTAGAATGCCCCAAAGCCAATGGACTCACCAAACCATTAAGGCTTATTTTCCTTAGACTGGCACTTGCAAAAACAAATTGACCTTCTGGAGAATACTTGATAAAATATTTTTTATACCAGAAAAAATAAATAAAGGAGCAGAAAGAATATTCAAAGAAATAATGACAGAAAAATTTCCAAACTTAGCAAACAATGGAAATACGACTATCCAAGAAGCCCTGAGAACACCAAACACAATAAATTTGAAGGAACCCCTCCCCATCACATACTGATTAAACTGTCAAATGCAAACGACAAGGAGAAAACAAAAAACTGCAAGAGAAAAGCAATGTGTATGTACAATGGAGGACCAATTAGATTAAATGTCAATTTCTCATCAGAAACCATGGAAGCAAGAAGGCAGTAGATTGAAATATATAAAGTGCAAAAAGAAAATAAATGGCAACCAAGAATTTTATATCCAACAAGATTTTCTTTCAACATTGAGGGAGAGAGTTAGACATTCCCAGATAAATAGAAGCTGAAAGAGTTCACCACCACTAGACCTGTCCCATAAGCAATGCTAATGGGATCTTCAAACTGAAAGGCAGGGATACTACTCTGTGGTTCAAAGCAGCATCAATAAAGATCTCTGATAAAGGTAACTATTTGAGTAATTATAAATGCCAGTAATATTGTATTGCTATTTTTGGTATGTAACTCTACTGCTTATTTCCAACAGATGCCAAAATGCAAATTCATTAAAAGTAATGGTAAGTCTGTGGTTTTATGATGTACAATGTGTAAAGACATAATTTGTAACCAACACCCCCCCCCAAAAAAAAAAAAAAAGGAGAGGAGATACAGGGGTAGAAAGAGTATGTGTACACTACTGAAGTCAAGTTGGTATCAAATCAAATGATTGTTATGTATTTAGCATGTTAAATTTTAATCCCATGGTAACCATAAGGAAAATATATGAAAAAGATATCCAGACAGAAATGAAAAGGGACTCAATTCAGTATAATACAACAATCAAATAAATACAAAAGTAGGCATTAATGGAGGAACTGAGGGACCAGAAAAGGTATGAGACTTAAAAAGACCAAATAGCAAAATGGCGGAAGAAAGTCCTGCATTATCAGTAGTGATTTTAATTGTAGATGGATTGAACTCTTCAGTCAAAAGGCCAAGATTGGCAGAATGGATAAAAAAGCATGACCCAACTATTCGTTGTCTACAAGAGACTCAACCTAAATTCAAAGACTTAAGTAGGTTGCAAGTGAACATGAAAGGTGAAATAATCAAAAGAGAGCTGGAGTACCTATACTAATATCAGAAAAAAAATACTTTAGTCAAAAAACAGTTACAAGGGACAAAGAAAGTCACTGTATAATGATAAAGTGGTCAATTGTGTAAGATAACAGCTATAAATATATATGTACCTAATAGGAAAGTCTCAAAATATATAAAGCAAATACAGATTTGAAGGGAGAAATGGATGGTTCTACATTAATAATAGGAGGTTTCAATAGTGGACAAAACATTTAGGCAGAAGATTAACAAAGAAATACAAGACTTGAAGAAAACTCCAAACCAACTAGACCGAACAGTCATATACACAACACTTCACCCAAAAAAAAAAACAGAATACACATTCTTCTCAAGTACACATGGATCATAATTCAGGATAGAACATATCTATCCTTGAAAATGTGACTACAGAAGTCACAAAACAAGTCTCAATAAATTCAAAATATCAAACTCATAAAATGTATCTTTTCTATCAAAACGGAATGAAGCTAAAAATCATTAACAGGAGAAATGGAAAATTCACAAATTATGCAAATTAAATAAAGTGCTCTTAAACAACAAATGCGTTAAAGAGGAAATCAGGGGGAAGTGGATATGACTCAAGTGATTGGGCTCCCGTCTACCATATGGGAGGCCCCGGGTTGGATTCCTGGGGCCTCCTAGTGAAGGCAAGCTGCCCGTGCTACAGAGAGTTGGTGGCCCAATCTGCAGAGAGCTGGCACAGCAAGATGATGCAACAAAGGGAGACACAGAGGAAAGAGAGTGAGAGACACAGCAGACCAGGGAGATGAACTGGTGCAAGCAATTAAGTGACTCTCTCCTACAATGGAGGTCCCGGGATCAGTTCCCAATGCCTCCTAAAGAGAAAGACAAGAAGAAAACAAGACAAGCAGACACAGAAGAACACACAGCGAATGGACAAAGAGAACAGACAGCAAGTGCAAAAACAACAATGGGGAAGCGGACTTGGCCCAGTGGATAGGGAGTCCGTCTACCACATGGGAGACCTGCGGTTCAAACCCCAGGCCTCCTTGACCTGTGTGGAGCTGGCACATGTGCAGTGCTGATACGCACAAGGAGTGCCGTGCTGCGCAGGGGTGTCCCCTGAGTAGGGGAGCCCCACGCGCAAGAAGTGCACCCCATAAGGAGAGCCACCCAGTGTGAAAATTTAAAAAAAGTGCAGCCTGCCAGGGGTGGCGCCGCACACTTGGAGAGCAGACACAGCAAGATGATGCAACAAAAAGAAACACAGATTCCATGCCGCTGTCAACAACAGAAGAGGACAAAGAAGAAGATGCAGCAAACAGACACAGAGAACAGACAATCGGGGTGGGGGGGGAGGGGAGAGAAATAAATAAATCTTAAAAAAAAAGAAAAATGATAACGAAAGTAAAAAATTAAAAAAAGAATAACAACGGGGCGGGGGAATAAAATGAAATAATTTTAAAATTCTTGGAAAAAAAAGAGGCAATCAGGGAAGCAGATGTGTTTCAAGCAGTTGGGCACCCACCTACCACATGGGAGGTCCCGGGTTCAGTTTCCAGTGCCTCCTAAAGAAGACAAGAAAGACAGCGAGCTGATGCGACGGGCTGGTGTGGTGAGCTGACACAACATGATGCAATGAGATGGCGCAATAAAAAGACACAAGGAAACACAAGTGGGCGTGGAAGTGGCTCAAGCCTTAGGTACCTCCCTCCCACATGGGAGGTCCTGGGTTCAGTTACAGTGTCTCTTAAAAAGAAGATGAGCATACAGCAGACAGACACAGAGAGCAGACAGTGAGCAGAAACAACGGCGGGGGTGGGGGGGTGGGGAGGGTGGAATAAATTAAAATAAATCTTTAAAAAAAAGAGGCAATCAGGGGAAATCAGGAAATATCTTGAGGAAAATGAAAACGAACCACCAACATACCAAAATACATGGGATGCAACAAAGGGAGTGCTAAGAGGGAAATTTA
The DNA here is from genome assembly GCF_030445035.2 of Dasypus novemcinctus. NCBI lineage: Eukaryota > Metazoa > Chordata > Mammalia > Cingulata > Dasypodidae > Dasypus > Dasypus novemcinctus. Next base: position 41,226,121 of record NC_080696.1, on the reverse strand, counting down.
AGGCTCTAAATGCTTACATTAGAAAAGACGAAAGATTTCGAATCAGAGATCTAACCTCAAAGCTGGGGAACTTAGGGGAAAAAAGTAAATTAAATCTAAAGTGAGCAGAAGGAAGAAAATATTAAAGAATAGAGCAGAGATAAATGAAATAGAGAATTTTTTAAAAAGTAGAGAGAATCAACAAAACGAAAAGCTGGTTCTCTGAAAGGATCAATAAAATTGACAAATCTTTAGCTAGACTAATGAAGAAAAGAGAGGACATAAATGACTAAAACAAAAAGGGGGAAATTACCAGTGATACCACAGAAATAAAAAGGACTATAATTGGATACTACATACAATTGTACACCATCAAATCAGATAACCTGGATAAAATGGACAAATTCCTAGAAACACACAACCTACCTACATTGACTCAAGAAGAAATAGGTGTCTCAGCAAACCAATAACTAACCAGTAAAGAGACTGAATCAGTAATTGAAAACCTCCCAACAGAAAAGCCCAGGACCAGATGGCTCCACAGGAATTTTACCAAACATTCCAAGAATAATTAACATCAATCCTGCTAAAACTCTTCCAAAAAACTGAAGAGGAGGGAACAGTCCCTAATTTGTTTTTATTGAGGCCAATATTACTCTTACACCAAAGCCAGATAAAGATACCACAAGAAATGAAAAAGAAATAAAAGGCATCCATATCGGGAAGGAAAAAACAAAACATTCCCTATTTGCAGATGATATGATACTATATATAGAAAATCCTGAAAAATCTACAAGTAAACTACTGGAACTAATAAACAAATTCAGCATACTGGCAGGGTACATAAATAATGTTTTCATACAAGTAATGAATAATCTGAAGAAACCAAGAAAAAAAATCCATTTACAATAGCAAGAAAAAGAACCAAATATCTAGGAATAAACTAACCAAGGAGGTAAAGGTCTTAAACAAGATACTGCTAAAAGAAATCAAAATAGACATAAATAGATGGAAGGACATTCCCTGTTCATGGACTGGAAGATAAAATATTAAGATTCAATTCTATACAAAGTTATTGAGAGATTCAACGCAATCCCAATCAAAATTCTAACAGTCTTCTTTGCAGAAATGGAAGGCAATCATCAAATTTATATGAAAAGGTAAGGGACCCCGAACAGCCAAAACCATCTTGAAAAAGAACAAAGCAGGAGGACACATCAATCTTACAACTTATTACAAAGCCACGGTAATCTAAACAGTGTGGACCTAGCACAAGAACAGACACAGAGACCTACAGAATTGAATTGAGACTTCAGAAATCAACCCTCACTTTTATGGCCAACTGATTTTTGATAAGGATGACAAGTCCACTCAATTGGGAAAGAATAGTCTCTTCAACAAATGGCATCCATATGCAAACGAATGAAGGTGGACCCCTACACCTCACACCATATAAAAAAATCAACTCAAAATAGATCAAACAACTAAATGTAAGAGCAAGAACTATAAAACTCCTAAAAAAAAAACTTAGGGAAAGTAGACATGGCTCAAGAGAATTGGCTTCTCGGGAAACGGACTTTGGCCCAGTGGTTAGGGCGTCCGTCTACCACATGGGAGGCCCGCAGTTCAAGCCCCGGGCCTCCTTGACCCGTGCGGAGCTGGCCCATGCGCAGTGCTGATGCGTGCAAGGAGTGCCCTGCCACACAGGGGTGTCCCCCGCGTAGGGGAGCCCCACGCGCAAGGAGTGCACCCATAAGGAGAGCCGCTCAGCGCGAAGGAGGGACCAGCCTGCCGAGGAATGGCGCCGCCCACACTTCCCGTGCCGCTGACGACAAGAAGCGGACAAAGAAACAAGACGCAGCAAAAAGACACAGAAAACAGACAACCGGGGGAGGGGAGGGAATTAAATAAATAAAAAATAAATCTTTAAAAAAAAGAAAAAAAAGAAAAAAAAAAGAGAATTGGCTTCTGCCTACCATATAGGAGGTCCAGGGTTCAATTCCCAAGACCTCCTGGTGAAAAGCTAGCTGGCCCGCATGGTGAGCTGGCCTCTATGGTGAGCTGGCCCACACAGCGAGCTGGCCTGCATGGAGTGTTGGCCCATGCAGGAGTGCAGGCCCATGCAGGAGTGCTGGCCAACCCAGAGAGGTGGTGCAAGATGACACAACAAAAAGAGACACAGAGGAGAGACAATAAGAGATGCAGCAGACCAGGGAGCTGAGGGGGCGGCAAGCGACTGACCACTTCTCTCCACTCTGGAAGGTCCCAGGATCTCTTTAGGTACAACCTAAAGAGAAGACAAGCAGGCACAGAAGAACACACAGAGAGCAGACAGTGAGTCCAAAACAATGGGGGGCATAAATCTTTTCTTTAAAAGAAAAGATAGGTTTATTAAAAAAAAAAAAAACATAGGGAAGCATCTTTAGGACCTTGTATTAGGCATTGGTTTTTTAGACTTTTCACCCAAAGTACAAGTAACAAAAGAAAAAACGGACTAATGGAACTTCATTGTTCTAGTTTGCAAGGCTGCCAAAAGCAATATACCAGAAATGGGTTGGCTTTCACAATGGGAATTTATTAGCTTACAAGCTTACAGTTCTGAGGCCATGAAAATGTCAAAACCAAGGCATTCCTCAAGACTGGGTGCCAGTGATCCTGGACTCCACTGTCACATGGCAAGGCCTGCATGTCTCTCCCTTCTCTTCTGAGTTGCCTTCAGCTTCTTCCATGGCTTTCTTTCTCTCTCTCCTCTCTGAATTCATCCCATTTATAAAGTAGTCCAGTAAGGATTAAGACCCACCCTGAATGAGATGGAAAACAACTTAAGATCCTACACACATGGGAAGCAGATGTGGCTCAAGCAATTGAGTGCCTCTCTCCCACATGGGAGGTCCCAGGTTCAGTTCCCGGTGCCTCCTAACAAGAAGCCGAGCAGACACAGAGAGCACAGAGTGAATGGACACAGACAGCAGACAGCAAGCACAAACTACAAGGAGGTAGGGGAGTAAGTAAATAAAAATTTTTTTAAAATTTTAATTACAAAAAAAAAGAAAGATCCTACCCACAAAGGAACCTACTTATAAAGGGTACACACCCACAGGAATGGATTAACTAACTTTAAGAACAGTTTTTTGGGGGTACATACAGCTTCAAACTATCACACTCCTCAAAATTAAAAACTTTGTACCTCTTACTCAGTGCCTCCCACATGCATGCCCTGTGCTTGGACGAGCAACAGAAGGACAGAAAGCCATGTCACTCCTGCAAGCCCTACTTGGATTAACAGAAGGGTCTGCCTCTGGCTTTTTACACCTATGTGCCACACAGATGACAGTTTCAATAGCTTCTGCCTGCATGTTTTCTCTCCTTTTCTTTTGCTGCTTTTTCTGTTGTTTTTGTCTTTTGTGGCTGGGCCAACTCCTCGCAGAACCTGTCTGCACTCTGTGGAGACTGGGCTCACTCCTCGCACCACCTGTCTGTGCTCCATGGAGTTGAGGAAAGGAGTAGTGCAGAAGCCAAGCAGGCAGGCTTTGGTGAACAGAGTTGAATTTGGTTTCAACATCTAATTCAATTTGTTCTGTTCGAGACTGAAATGTGAAACGGTTGCCAGTCAAATGTTAAAAGGCAGCCGGGGACCATGCTGGGAGAACAAGCACCTGTTGAAATTTTAATTTTAATGAAAATGACTTTAACCCTTTGGTACACCTTATAGAAATGGAATGCACCCTCTCATTCCATGAAATGCCTCTTGGGTTATACCCAATACAAACATCTATTCTGCCAAGCTTCAATGATAATATGTAATTGGGGTTTTTTTTCAATAATATTAATAAAAGATTAATAGAAAAAAAAAACTTTCACCTCAAAGAACTTTATCATGAAAGTAAAAGGGAAAAAACTTACTTAATGGGAAAAAAGTATTTTAAAACTACATACCTGATAAGGGTTTAATATCCAGAACATATAAGGAAATCCTTCAAAGCAACAACAAAAAAGACAACCCAATTTAAAAATGGGCAAAAGACTTAAAATAGACATTTTTCCAAAGAAGATAAACAAATGGCCAAAAAGTGTATGTGATGTTCAATATTATTAGCTATTCGGGAAATGCAAATCAAAAACACAATGAGATACCATTTCATGTCCACTAGAATGGCTACTATTTAAAAAACAGAATATTACAAGTGTTAGAGTAGATATGGAGAAACAGGAACATTCATTCGTTATTGGTATGAATGTAAAATGGTGCAGTCACTGTGGAAAACAGTTTGGCTGTTCCTCAGAAAGTTAAATATAGAATTGCCAAATGACCCGACAATCCCACTACTAGGTATATACCAAAAAAATTGAAAGCAGGGATTCAAACAGATATTAAGTTGAAAATCAATGTTCAAAGTGGCACTACTCACAAATGCCAAAAGACAGAAGCAATCCAAGTGTCCATCAACTGATGAAGAGATAAATAAAATATGCTATATACATACAATGAAATATTATTCAGCCATAAAAAGGAATGAAGTCCTGATACCTACAACAACATGGATGAACCCTGACAATATCATGTTAAGTGAAATAAGCCAGGTATAAAAGGACAAATATTATAAGATCTCACTGATACAAAATAATTAGAACAAGCAAATTCATAGAGGCAGGAACTAGAATATAGGTTACCAGGGACTGGAGTGGACATAGGGAGTGGGGAGTGAATGTTTAAACTATACAGAGTTTCTATTTGGAGTTATGGAAAAATGTTGGTAATGGATGGTTGTGGCAGTAGCACAATACTGTGAATGTAATTAATAGCACTAAAATATATATTTTGAATGTGGTCAAAAGGGGAAATTTTAGGTAAAATACTAGAATTTTAAAAATCCTTGGAACTGCACAATACAAACAGTGAACCCTAAGTTAAACCTTGGACTTTTAGTTAATAGTACAATTATAAAAATGTGTTTTCATCAATTGTAGCAAATGCATCACACAATGCAATGTGTTTACAATAGCTGGTATATGAGAATCCTGTATTTTATACATGATTGTTCTGTAAACCCATAATATCTCTAAATTAAAAACAACAACAACAAAAACAGATTTCTGGAGAATTACTAACAAAACAGTATTAACAGTTTACCTGGAAGAACTGGGAAAGGAGCCTGGGCACCAAACAGTAATAAATAAAATCATGTTCAGGACAAGGATTAGATTTGGGTGTTAGTTCGTGGATGAGTGTCACCCTGGAGAGAAGCTTCTGCTGGTCTCCTGCAGAGTTACATCCTTGGGCTGTTTAGATTAACTATTTTATTTTACCATTATTTTTTGATCAATGACTTGAGGGAAGTTATTGGGTGAAGATATAAAGAAGGTAAATTTATCAAATGCCATATAACACAAAGCTTAAAGAGACAATGTCCACACCTGCTAACAGAGTCAATCTAAAAATCCCTGATAGTCAATAATGACGGGCAAATCTAACAAGAGGAAAAATATCTGGTATCCATGTGAAGAATTGCATTGAACTTAAAAGCCAAGTGCAAAAGTATGGCATGGGAAAAATACTGTTTAGTAAGAGCACATACAAAGAAAGGACCTGTTTTAGTCAAGTGTAACTGTAAAAAAAAAAAAAAAAAAAAATCAGAACCATGAAATAGTTCTGCCAGGACAGAAACTATTTCTTACACATCTCTGGATGACCAGCATCTTGCATATTCTCTGGTCCACCACAGAAACTTTGTAGTTGCCTGACAAACGAAGGAGAAGAGGAAAGTGGCTGCCAAGCATGACTGTGGTTTAGGCTGACTGAAAACACAATGCAGAATCACCAGGTGGTCCATGCTCACGAGATGATCTTAAATGTTTGTGACCTGTTATGGAAATCATACTTGAAGAAGGATATGGAAACCAATTCAGAAAAGCAACCAAGATTTACAAGGGTCTAGATATTCTCTTATATGAGAACTGTTTAAAATCCTTTCTTATTCTGAACTGGAATCTTAAAGAGTCAGAGCTGTCAAATGATAGATTTCTTAGGAAGTGTAGATCCTTGTCACTAAGGGTGGTCAATAAAAGGTAATACAAAGAGAAGCCAAGAATTAGATTGGAGATTGGATTGTACCTTTCCTTAGGTTTCTTCCAACTTTGAGATTCTTCATCCAAATATGTGGTCTCAACCCAATATTTTTAAATGTAGAAAGAAAATTTATCAAAACAAAACAGAATCAAACTGCAAGCAAAGACACATCACAAAAATATCATTGGGGTCCTGTGTTACATGAATAAAAGTTATAGTGGGAAATCCCTGGATTTGGGAGAGACTGATTCAGGACATACTCCCATAGCCACACTATTTACTGGCTGTGTGACAATGGGCAGTGTCAACATATTGGGCACATACCAGGTGCCAGTCACCATGCTGGACTAAGGACATAAAAGATAAATAATCCCAGTTGCTAGCCTCAAGAAGCTTCCAGACTAGAGGGAATATAAACAATGCATTAAATAACAATTGAAACGATACCCAGTACTGCCCAAGAGAAGTGCCATAGGAAAACAGAGTCAAGGGAGAAATATAGGTTAGTCATTAACTAACCTAGCTCTACGCCTAAATTTCTTTATCTTCTTACCTGAATTACAGTGAGAATTAAAAGAGATAATAAAGTTTCTAACAATGCTTGATATATAGGACATGCTCAATGAATTAAGGTACATTCATTTTGGCTATGCTGTAACAAAGAAAATTTTCTTCTCTTTTTGTTGCCAAAGTAAAAGTCTATTCATTTTAAGCACACACTATTTGCAGAGGGCTGTGCTTAGGGATTAGGCACACCCTGAGTAATAGATGACGTACAGCTGGGAGAAAGGATAAAGTTAGAGGGCAATAGGAAAGCAACAAAGCAACATATTAAAACAATAACACAGGCTGACATATAAGGTCATTGATTCAATGTGGTATAACGGAGAATATTCTATTTTTCCCATGCTCATTTACTTCAGACCAGTAGGATATTCTTCAACCCCAAAAGTCAGCAGTTCTCAAAGTATGATCCTGGGACCCCTGTATGTGTGTGTGCATATGTGTGTGTGTGTGTATGTGTGTGTATGCATGCACAGGATGGGGGGAGGAAGGGGCAGTGAGACCCTTTGATGGGGGAAGCAGTTGTGGCTCAACTGATAGAGTATCCACCTACCATATGGAGGGTATCAGGGTTTGATACCCAGAGCCTCCTGACCCATGTGGTAAGTTGGCCCACACGTAGTGCTGCTGCATGCAAGGAATGCCATGCCACACAGTGGTTTCCCCTGTGTAGGGGTGCCCGACACACAAGGAGCGCACCACGCAAGGAGAGCCACCCCATGTGAAAAAAGTGCAGCCTACCCAGGAATGGCACCGTACACACAGAGAGCTGACAGTGCAAGTTGACGCAACAAAAAAAGCGACATGACAAGAATGCAAGCGGACACAGAACACACAGCAAATGAACCCAGAGAGCAGACAACAGGGGGAAAGGGGAGAGAAATAAATAAAAATAAATCTTAAAAAAAAAAAGGAGATCCTTTCATGGATCCACATGATCAAAACTATTTTTACAGTAATACCAAGATATAATTTGCCAGCCTCAACCCCAATCAAGATGGGAAAGTGAGAAGCCTCAGGGTTCCATTCCCCCACAGAAACTTTGAACAAGCAAGAACTGGCAGAAACATCTTTCTCAAAGCTTGAGAAAACAGTAAAAGTATTACATAACAAGTGAGCATCAAATCAAGAAAAAGGTCATTTAAATCTTGTGGTGCCCTGGATGGCCACTACCCCATCCCCTCACTGGCTCAGTGCTACACTGGCCAACATTCTCAGCAACAGTCATTGGTCCCAGTTTTGGAGGGAGCAGAACAACCTTCATGCCCATAATGGGAGCATGTAGGTCTGGCCAATCTCTCTGGTGGTGACCGGAGGTATTGAACTAGGACATTCGTCACAGGCCACCATCCCAAAACTTGCCCTGCATGTAGAACGCAGCTCACAGAGTTCTCCTTCAAAATGCTATGGGGGAGCAGTCAAGTTGTGCTGCCTGGGACAAGGGATTGCTGGATGTAGGACATAGAATGCAGTACCTAGGACCATGAGGAAACTGTTTCCTAGGGAAGAGAGGACATCTACATCCATGTAAATGGGGGAATTCCTAGTGCCACACACTTGCATACAGAAAAAGGATCAGGGGTCCCTATATTCTGGCCTGCAGCTATTCTCTAAACTCGTATGGATAAGCCCTGAAGGGCAACTCACGAATCAATCTGCACAGACTGGGAAAGGTAGAAAGGTACATTGTTTTCTTCCTTCTTCTTCTGTTTTTAAAGCTCCTGGAATTCAAGGAAGGCTCTGTCATAATACCAGCTAGATACAAGCTTAGGGAACAGGCACCAGAGTCTAAATTCCAGCAATAACACATTGAAATATTAAAATGTCCAGGTTTCAACAAAAGATTACAAAATATACAAAGAAAAGGGAAGTGAGCCCAGGCAAAGGAAAAAACTAATATATTAAAGACAATCAATTAAGAAGACCAGATCTGGAACATAAGACAAAACTTAAAAGAAATGATCTTAAATATGCTCAAAGAGCTAAAGGAAAACATGGACAAAGAACTAAAAGAAATCAGGAAAATGAGAGGTGAACACAAAGAATATCAATAGGGAGATGGAAATTATGAAAAGGAATCAAACAGAGCTGAAGACCACAGTAACCGAAGTTCAAAATTCCCTAGAAGGGTTCAGTAACAGATAAGAACTGAGAGAAAAATCAGAGAACTTGAAAACAAGACAAATGCAATCAGCCAGTCTGAGGAGCAGAAAGAAGAAGAATGAAGAAAAGTGAACAGAGCCTGTGGAACCTGCGGGACATAGTCAAGGGTACCAATATACATATTGTCCCTAAAGGAGAAGAGATAAAAGGGCAGAGAGCATATGCAAAGAAATAATGGCTGGAAATTTCCTAAATTTAATGAAAGACATGAATATACAAATCCAAGACACTCAATCAACTCTCAACAGGATAAACCCGAATATAATATGCCATATTATATTATACTATAGTTATGTACTCAAACTATTGAAATATATTATAATCAAACTATCAAATGCCAAAGATAAGAGAATTCTGGAAGATGCAAGAGGGAAGCAACATATCACATACAAGGGAGTCCCAATAAGATTAAGTGCCAATTTCTCATCAGAAACCATGGAGTCAAGAAGGCAGTACGAAGACATATTTAAAGTGCAGAAAGCAAAAACTGCCAACAAAGAATTCTATTACAGGCAAATCTGTTTTTCACAATGGGGGAGAGATGAAGACATTCCCAGATAAACAAAAGCTGAGGTAGTTTGTCACCACTAGACCAGTCCTAAACAAGATGTTAAGAGAGTTCCACAGGTTCACAAGAAAGGACAATAGACAATGGATTGAAGCTGCTTGAAGACATGGTTTGCCCTTTTTCCTCCTTTCACTTTTTTTCTCCTGTCATAAGTGTGAAGTGGAGTCTTCCAGAGGGCTGCACAGCATGTAGTATTACTCTCTTGATGGCTAATGGAATGTGTGCTTATGTATTCCGTTTTCAAGAGTTTTCTAATATAAGCACTTTGGGGTCTCCAATAATTTAAGAGTGCAAAGGGGTCCTGGGACAAAAAAGTTTGAGAACCACCAAACTAATTCTGACCCTGCAGAAAAGAACTATGAAAAGCTTTACTAGGAAAAGAGCACACTCTACTCAGCGTGATGTTTCAGGGGAAGGGCACACAGTGCAAAGTAGAGGCTGCATAAATAAAACTGTCAACTGAATCTGAAATGTAGCCAAAAAAGAAGTCAGCCATTTTTGAGTACATGATCAAAACTACAATTGCATATATGGGAAAATAAATTTGAATGTTTCTGATTTCAACTGGAAAGTTCCATTCAAATATGCTCTAGCAATTACCATTTAATTGCACCTCACTGAGCTAGAGAATTACAAAAGACAATGAAACAGTAAGAATGCTAGAGCTCAAGGTTAAAAATACAACATAGTTTCCTAACTAACTTTTGACATGAAAAAAATAAGCTCTTAATGCATAATTTCAATTTTGAAATGTTCAAATATTCAAGGACTAAAATAGTACATAAATTTTACCTCAATGGAAACACTGTTAATTTTTTTTTAAAGTATCTGTTTTCTTAAAACCAGTAGAAGCATTGTAATACTAGAGCATGGGTGGTATATAACATGTAGATAGATGGTAAACATAACCTGTAGAAACTCACTGCTCTTAACTGACAGAAGTACATCTACCAAATGGACAAAAGGCAGTGCTGGTATTCCAAGAAGTAAATTGGATTTTTAAAATTTGCAGTGTTATAAGTCTATAGCATTACTTCCTCATAACATATCTTTAGTTACCGAGCAATGGAGAAGTAATTAAGATGACACTGACTATATAAGATCTCTCAAGTTTTCTGAGCACCTACAGCATGGCAGGTACTGTGATGTGCGCTACACACAGAGACAAACAAGACACAATTCACCTCCAAAAAGGAATACAGATTCTAATGCAGGAAGACCAATGAGTAAAGAAAAAACAATAAAACAAATGGCAAAAATGTTAAAGAATGATCTCATCCATTGTGAGCAAGAATGTACAGAAAGAGGCACTGCTGATGGAATAAAAGGATACACTGGGAAATTTGGCAGTAGCCATCAAAGTTTTAAAGCATACACACCCTTCAATCGGGGAATCAATATTTGGATATCTATTCTAGAGTAATACATGTACATGCAGACACATATATGAGAAGGTAATTGCAGCTTTGTTCATAAAAGACAATATAGTTTTAAAAGTTCACCAATAGAAAAATAAATAGAATAAATAAATCATGAAATACTACACACCAGTCAAAAAAATGAGGCAGAGGTATATGTACTAACATAGATTGAGCTTCTATAACTATGTTATGTGACCTAAAAAATCAAGATGCAGAATACAAACTGTATAATTTATGTAAAGAATTTATTTCCATACTTCTATATATATGTGTGGAATTCAGTAACAGGTAGAGGGTGAAAGAATTGTGAGCTGTTTAATAGAAAAGGCCTAGATTGCTTTGAAGCGACTATTGGTAGAAATACAGACTCTAAAGGTACTTCTGATGAGGCCTTAGACTGAAATGATGAATGTGTCATTGGAAAACTAGAAGGTGATTCTTGTTTTAAAGTGGCAGAGAATTTGGCAAAATTGAGTTCTGATGTTGACTGGAAGGCAGAACTTGAAAGCGACAAGTTTGAATATTTAGCTGAGGAGATTTCCTAGCTAAATGTAGAAAGTGCAGCCTGGTTTTTCCTTGCAGCTTACAGTAAAATGCTAAAGGAAAGGGATAAGCTGAGAACTGAACTCCTAGGCATATAGAAACCAGAAATCAATGGTTTGGAAATTTCTGAGCTTCTAGAAAGCAAGTCGCCAGAAAATAGAAAATAGCGCTCCACATGAGAGTTTAACTGAACATGGAACCAATTGGTCATTTCAGTGCAAGTCAGAATTAGAAATGCAGTTATCCAGAAAGGATTTATGGAAAGTTCTTCTGTCTGATGGTGTGGGCCCCTGTGTACTACCTGCAAAAACAAGCTTTTTGCAAGACCTATAGGAACGGAACCACTTCCAGCCTGTATGAAAAGGGACAGAAATGGGATAAGTGAAAGGAAAAAAATCACTTCAAGGGCAGGACTATGGAAGCTGAGATCTGGTCTGAAGACATCTTCTCAGGCCACGAGAATGAGCTCACCCAATGTGTGTAGAAAGGGTAAGTATGTGACCAGCACTTGGAAAACGTGGGCCTTCCACAGCGCTGTTCAGCAAGTGTGCCGCCAGCCCAGTCTTCAGAGAGGGTGGCGCACACTCCCCAGGGATTGGAGAGAGTTTGGCCATCACCCCTGTATTCTCAGAGGTTGGAGCCTTTACCCCAGTGTATGTAGAGAGCACGGCCTCTGTGCAAGCACTTGGAAACAGTGAGGCTGCCAATCCATCAGGTCCAAAGGACAAAATACTGTTCAACGGATGGCTCTCAGACTTGAAATCTAATGGAGTATGCTATGTAGGATTTCAGAATTGTTTGGGACCTGCAACCCGTTTTCCTTCCAATTTATCCTTACAGGAATGGGAATGTGTATCCTATGTATCTCCCTCCTTTGCACAATGGAAGCAGATAACTTGTTCTCTAGGTTTCACAGGTCCACTCATTGAGGGGAACTGTGCCCCAGAACAGACCACACACATATCTGATTTTGATACTTTGTACTTAGTATTGTTATTGAAATGATTTAAGGCTTTTGAGATATTGTGATGGAATGAAAGTATTTTGCATATGGAAAGAACATGCATTTTTGGTATCCAAAGGGTAAAGTGTGGTAGTTTGGAACTACATATTCCCCAGAAAACTAGTTCTTAAAGCGATTCCATTCCTGTGGGTATGAACCTATTTTAAGTAGGACCTTTTGATGAGGCTATGTCAATTAAGGTGTGACCCACCTCCTTCAGGATAGGTCTTAATCCTGCTACTGGAGTCCTTTAAAAACAGAATGAATAAAAGACAAAGAAAGAAAAAAACAAGGAAGCAAGAAGCTGAAATTAACAAAACCTGGAAGAGAAGGGAGAGGCCAGCAGATGCCCCATGTGCCTTGCCATGTCTACGCCTATTGTCAAACAGGGTTGTGGTCATAGGTCCATAGTAACCAGTTTCTTCTGCTTCTGCCTCTTCATCCACGTAACAGAAAGAACACAGTGGATAGCACTGGTCTCACCAGGTTGCCGTGAAGATTGGATGGATGCCTCTATGCCCTGTGACACCTTTGTGCCTTTGTTTATACTATTCACATTGACTGGCATGCTTTCCTGTGTCCTTTTCTGCCTATTAAAATCAAAATCACTCAAGGCCCAGCTCAAATACCACCTTTTCTGTGAAACCCTCAATAGCCCCTCAACTTGGTATTCACTGTTTCTTCCTCTATGCTACCACAGCACTCTGCTTGTATGTTGTGTTTCTTTTTTAAAGCTTGATCGATTTATTTATTTATTTACTTCTCTCCCTTTCCCCCTCACCCCGCCCCCACACCGGTTGTCTGTTCTCTGTGTCTATTTGCTGTGTCTTCTTTGTCCACTTCTGCTGTTATCAGCCGCACAGGAATCTGTGTTTCTTTTTGTTGAGTCATCTTGTTGTGTCAGCTCTCCATGTAGGCAGCACCATTCTTAGGCAGGCTGCACTTTCTTCCGTGCCGGGGGGCTCTCCTTACAGAGTGCACTCCTTGCGTGTGGGGCTCCCCTATGCGGGGACACCCCTGCGTGGCACAGCACTCCTTGTACGCATCAGCACTGCGTATGGGCCATCTCCACATGGGTCAAGGAGGCCCGGGGTTTGAACCGCAGACCTCCCATGTGGTAGACGGACGCCCTAACCACTGGGCCAAGTCCGCTGCTCTGTATGTTTTTTAAAGAATGTATTTTCTACTTTGCATTTAGAGTCAGTCTCACCAGTAACCTATAAACTTGAGTTAAAAACTGTGCCATTCAACTCTTAATTGCCTAAATACCCTGGGCATATTAAGATTCATTAAAAGTGTATGCCCAAGAGCAATAACAAACGAAGAAGAAAAAATTAAAAAATTTTTTAAAAAACCAAAAAATAAAAGAAAAAAATATAAAAGAGGAAAAAAAAGACTAAAAAAAAATGTGTGTCCAGGGAGCAGATGAGGCTCAAGCAACTGGGCACCTGCCTCCCACATGGGAGGTCCCAGGTTTAGTTTCCTGTGCCTCCTAAGGAAGATGAGCAGAAAACAAGCACACAGATGAGGGAAAGAGTATAAAAAAATTTTTCTTTCAAGTGTACATCCTTGGAAGGAGAAAAACATTAAGAACATTAAAATCCATTTAAGTATGAAAATCCCTTTAGTTAGGATTCAAGACTGACTAAAAGATGTCAGATTCCTCAATATAGCAATTCACAGTGCACTGAGGTGCCAGTGCAGTCTCATATTAACCACCATCATGAGCACCTATTATGTGTCAGGTACTGAACTAAACACTTTTTCATATATTCTCATTTAATCTTCACAACAACCCTATAAGGGAAGTATTATTTCCTTATACAGATGAGAAACCTGAGACTAAGAAAGAGGAAATGAATTATTCAATGTTGAGTGGGAATCACATCCATATATGTCTAACGCCAAAGCCCATGACATCAATTCTGCAGTAATGGCAAACATGGTCACTTTTCTTTGGGCCTTGAGAAGAACAGCACAGGAAAAAGTTAACATAGCAGGCCTGATCTTCAGAAGGGCCTACCTGCAGGGCTGGCCTTTGGCTAACAGTTTCTAGGAGCTTGGCTTCTGAAACAATCCCTAAGTGACAGTTGTTTTGCCTGCCTGGGGCCCTCAACATCTGCTTTCCTTCTGGGTGTGGAACTTTGGTAGTTCTAACAGAGAAGTGCCTACATAACCAGTCCCCACTAAAAACCCTGGACTTTCAGTCACTAAAGGGCTTCCCTGGGCAGAAACACTGTATAGATATTGATGCATTTTGCTGCTGGAGAAACATGTCTGTTGGACCCCTCACAATAGGAGGGAGAAAGCACAGAAAATCTGTGCATGGATTTCTCCAGACTCCCCCTGATGTATCTTTTTCCCTTGCTAATTCTATTCAATACCCTTTCACTGTAATAAACAACCCCAAGTACCATTGCTTATGAATCCTGTGACTTCTAGCGATTTCCCAAATACGCATGCCTCCACATAATTAACTCTGGACCTAAAATGCGGATGTCAAAGCAAACAAAACAAACAAAACAACAAAACACCTCAAAGGAGAAAGGAGATATGAATAAGTGAAACAGTGCCTTACTTCTCTGGATTGTCTGGAAACTTGATACGCAACTCTTGGTTTTTGTATGATCTCTTTTCAAATGTTAGGATCATTTTCTTCACTGAGCTTTCATCCAGTGGTTCCTCCTGATAAAGGGACAAATGCAAGAACTTCAGTCCACAGGATTTCTCATTCACTGTCATCAATTCTTTCCTGTATTCCTCGCTGGGCTCCTATGCTCTGTGCCTCACTCTGCCTGTCATCTCTCTGGGTTAAATGCATAGTCTGCATTGTCTTTCCCACCAGAATGTGAATAAAGAGTCTAGTTTATAAGCTATGTATCCCTCTGGTTGTCTCACATAATGCCCAATATCTGTAATAAAGGAAATTCAGTTGAAGGCATTAAAGACTCCTCTTGAACATACTATAGGGCACATGGGAAGCAACAATATCAGATAATATTATATAATATTAATCTTGTCCTTCTCCTTTGTTGGACAAGTAAGATAAAACTTGGAGGTTAGAAAGAATTTGTCTAAGGTCAAAGTTTGAGTCAATGATAATGCCTCCTCATCAGAGGATGGCAAACTACAATCCATGCGCCAAATCCAACCACTGCATATTTCTGTACAGCCCATGAGCTAAGAATGATTGTTAATTAGCTATAGCCACTGCTTTGCATTTCTAACATATTACTGTGTCTGGTCTTGACTAGCTGCTGAGAAGAAAATCAAACAGGTACTTGGAATCTTGATGTATAATAGTATCGAAAATTTAGTAAACTTGCCCAGAGGAATTATAAAAAAATTAACAGACCATACAGTTATCTTATTTCATATACTTGAATAATAACTGGAAAGGTAAATAAAATGAATTTTTGAAAATTGAATCGCTTTCCCCAAAAAACCTACACTAAAATTTCAGAAATGTTTTATCTTCAGTTTACTTTTCAGTTTAAATCAATGTGCTCAATGCACTGTCTCTCTAATACTCTTTCAGTTCCCAGCTTCATAACTTATAGTCACTGACCTTAATTCACAGGTAAATGCAATAAAGAAACTGCTATTAAGACAACCTGAAAGAGATTCTTTTGGAAAGCACTGAATCATCCCATAATTCTGTAAGTACTCAGAAGTGTTAACTACTATTTTATTAAATTTTGGTTTTCATACATTGGATTTAAAGTGGGAGATACCTATAAAATTATTCTGGGCATGAAACATTTTTTAGATTATATTAATGACTCTTAGAACCTGAGGTACTCTGTTGCAGCCCCACCTCCTCTGGGTCTACAGCTTAGAGAGAGGTTCCCTGCCATGATAAAAACTTTAGTAAGGGTCCTGGCTCAGTCAGGAAGAGCCAAGCTTCACAACTTACTAGCCAAGAGGCAACATTATTTCCCTGAATATACTCAAACTCTTCCCAAATCCAATTGATTCTACCTTTAAAGTCTTTCCTGAATTCATCCACTTGGGATTTAGAATGAGGAAGGGGGAAGGGAGTGGAGGGGAAGAGACAAAGGAAACTGTTATCTGCATCTTTCAAGGTCAAATGACCTAAAGAGGCAGCACATAAAACTGTTTTATAAACAATATATTTATATTAATGTAAGCTGATATTGTTATTATTAGCAATAGGCACAATATACCCCAATATACCCCTAGGCTTTAATTAAAATAATCTACATTTCTAGGAAAGGATTAAATCACTTTCACATGACTTCGCTATCCACTATTTTTCTTTCCCTTAGCTAACATATTGCCCACATTGTAGTGTTAATACAGCTTTCATGGAATTTCCAAAGTCCTAGCCTCTCCAGGCTTTGGCCTTCCCTCCTTTAATTTCTCTCCAACACTGGGGAAAAACTGAATTATCAGTCTTAGTCATCAGCCACAGCAGTATCTCCAATAGCTCAATGTCAGAAACCAGAGGGAGATTTCAGAAAGATGAATGTTGGTGATGTAGCACAAAAAGGACAATAATATTTTACAAGTTCATGTGACTTTACAGGGGCAAACATCACTTGTTTTTCATCAAATGGGACTGTGGTGGTAGTGAGAAAATAACTCCTGGACTTGTAGCCTTCCATGTGTCATTTTTACAAAGCAATCTCTTTTTCTCTGTCCCTTAACAGAAGTGCTAGTCCCACATTCCATTTCTGTCTCCCAGGCTAGAAACAACTTACCCATGACAGCTACTATCCTAATCCTCCAGTACCAGCTTTGCCCTATGCAGGAATTATACCTGCCAACTAACTGCTGCTGCAGGGCTAACACCGAGCAGAAGCTGGTGAGGAAGGATAGAGGGAGGATGTGCTACACATACTGTTTGTCTAAGCCCTGGCAGAGCTACTGTCCTTGGAGAGGAAATTTAAAAATTCAGGACTGTTTCCCACCAAAGATTTTTAAAGTATCATTTTTTAGGGGCAGGACCCCATATTAACACCAGTGCAAATCCTAACGAGGAGAAAGTTGTCATCATAACACAGTAAAGACCATTTTGGAATATGGATATTTTCTTCTTCTCAGATTTACACCCCAGTCACATTTTTTAAATCCAAACTTAGCATCATGTCTTTGAGGGAACCAAAAAACAGCTGGCTCTTAAGAATCTATTTCCATAATTCATATCGAACAAAATGCCAAAGTAAAATAACATACAAGTTAACACTGAAGGATTTAAAAAGACATAAAGATAAAGTCATTTTATTTTTACGTACTGATATTTTACCTCTACTTTCTTCAGCTTCATCCATTTATCGTTCAATAAATATTTTATTAAGGACCTACCAAAAGCTAGGCACTGTTCTGAGTGCTTGGGACAAAGCTGTGAACAAGACAAACCTAGCCCCTGTTTTCAGGAAACTTAAGAGTTTACTGGGGGTGGGAAGGATTGGCAAAAATGAGTAAAATAACAAAAATTTCAAATCAAGGTAAGTGTCATGAAGACAATATACAGACTAATGGTAGAGAATGAGAGAATGACTTCAGGGGCTACATCAAAGATAGGGAAGACCTCTTTGAAGAGGAAACAGCTAAGCTGAGACTTGAATGAAAAGAAACCAGCCATGCAAAACTTTAGGGGAAGAGCATTCCAGCCAAGGGCACAGAAGTGAAAAGGTACAGAGGCAGGAATGAATGCAAAGGCTCTAAAGCATCTTGGGGAACAGCAAACAGAAAGGCCCTAAGGCATCTCCTTCCCTAAACTGTATGTTTTTAGCCATACCTAATCCCATAGTTCTCCCTTGAATTTCTCCAACTTTGCTGCTTTACCAATGGCATTTCCTCTGCCCAAAAACCTTTCTTCCATTGTTCGATAATATTCTACTCCTCTTTCAAAGATTAGACCAAATGCCAATTCACTAGTTCGGAAATATAAACGTCTTCTATGTGCCCTTGGAATGGCATATAGGAAATCTTTCCAGACCCTCATTGGTCAATACCAACAGCCCCTTCCTCTCTGTTTCCACTTTTCAGTGGTTGGGTCTTGATTGTATCACACACTCCAGAACAATTTAAAAACCTTACCTGTAATGTTCTTTATATTTTGCAAAACACTTTCCCAACTCCACTAACCCACTTAACCTTCATATTAACACTGTGAAAGAAGTATTCTTAACCCCATTTAACAGATGAAGCTGAGTAGTTCAGAGAAGTTAAATATTTGGCCCAAAATGAGACCACAGATACTGTGTCAGGGCCAGTCATCTCAGTCCCACCCAATCTCTGCCACATTACCTCTTCCTCTTCCTCCTCACCCTCTCTGTCAATAATCTGAAGCAGCCTTTTTTTGTCATCATCTGCTTCTTCTACCACCGTCATTTCCTCTTCCCGATACCGACCACGTTCTCGAGTTCCAGTTTGTCTCCGACGCATTTTCAGCTCCTCCTCTTCATCATCCCGGGGACGTTTTGTGCCCCTGTTGGGCTGAAATTAAACCACAGGATTAATTTCTTCCACAAAATGTACTAAAGCTCTAAGTGATTATTTTTCAGACCCTTAATGACACAATAAATATACCACTAAACTCACCTATAAAGTAGCTTGGCTTTTTTTATTATTGTTTAACAGAATTATTTTAATAGACAAAGTTTTACCCCTTCATAAAAGCTCCTGTGCATACAGAAATTGGAGGGAAGAAAGCCACATTGAGGTGGGAACACTCTAGGTTAGGTTCACTCACTAGTTAGAAATCAACTTCCAACACCAACTCCTTAGCTCATGATTTTAATTTATGTCTAAGAAAGATTGCAAAGACTTTTTACAGTCACTTATAAGTAATTCAAACAGAGAATATTATATATGTAACTCCCAAGGGTCTGCTGCATTCCAAATACGTACTTTACAGAAGAGTAAAATAAGGCCCAAAAGTCATGTATTACACAAGGTCACAAAGTCAGCAACAGCTGAAAACACAACTGGTACTTCACGACTCCTAGGCCAGGGCTCTTTCCACCATAATCTGTTTAGGACCTCATTTTGACTTTTATCCTGTAATACATGGAGAAGTCTTACAGTTGCTTTCCATTAAAATTAGAACACTCTGGGAAGAGGATGTGGCTCAAGTGACTAGGTTCCTGTCTACCATATGGGAGGCCCCAGATTCAGTTTCCAGGGCCTCCTGGTGAAGGCAAGCTGGGCCCTGGCCCATGCCCACGCCTGCGGAGAGCTGAAGGCTCAGGCCCACGGAGAGCTGACATAGCAAGATGATGCAACAAAGGGAGACAAGCAGCAGAAAAACGCACAGCAAATGGACACAAAGATCAGACAACAGCACAAGTGGCAGGGGAGGCGGAATAAATAAATAAAATAAATCTAAAAAAATTAGAATACTGTGAACAATGGAGGAACAATTAAGCTTGTTGTTGGAATTAGATGAGGTAAAAGTGCCTAAACAAGGAAAAAAATAAAAATAAAGCAGGGCACTATTATAATAGGTTTCAAAGCTGAGGAGAAACAGCACTGCACCAGATGTCAAATGGCCTAATGTTTCCATTCAGCTCAGCTTACTATTGGTGCAACTTGGGCTCCTCATTTATCCTCACTAAGCCTTACTTTCTTCATCTGCAAATGCAGATTATGAGTCCTCCCTGTGAACTTTATAAGGTTGCCTTTAAAGTGAAAGAACTCTAAACTATAACAGTATTAAACAAATATTATAAAATTATTACTTTGAGGCAATCCACATGATTCTGTCTTTCCCAACATAACACAACTATGCTAGGCTTTTCACTTTCTTTTTATCTGTTATTTATACCCACTAACAGTGTGCTAGGTTCAATGTGGTATATTACTACCAAACAGAAGAAAATGCCATGTTCACTTTCAGCCTGCGAAATTGTTTAATAATAACAGACAAATTTCTATTGTATATGTTATACATCTCACCTTGTAACTTATAACCTACACTGTTACTGAACTCCACACTCCCAGAGTGGAAAGTCATTCCCCTCTATATTCATGTTTCCTGCTGGTTCCAAATACCAGGTACTTCAGTAAGTATAAGCATATGACATTGCTTGGAAAATCTGAATTAGACAATTTGACTTTTGGACCACCACCTGCTATTTTTCACTCTATTCCCAGTCTCACTGGGATAAGTTATAACATCATATGATCGCACCCTACTTCCGTTAAGTACAAAAATTACAAAATATCTACTACCATCACTACTGACTACCCTTAAAAAAAAAAGTCATAAGAAAAAATAAAGCAACATGCCAGTAACCACTGACTACAAGAAAAAGGAATTGATGTTTTTCACGTGAGACGGGGAAAGGAAAATAGCTTGATCCTAAAGGAGAGCAGGCTTCAAACTAGAAATCTGTAGCTCCCCAGCAGGTAAGGAGCTTCTGTCCCCTGAGAGCACTAATTCTTTCAGGCTCATAAAACAAGCCCTGCTGTGATTCTGATTAGCATGAGCCTGCTGCAGCAGCCAAGTCAGGGCATGAGCGCCACAGTTTTCCACAAAAAGGAGTTTGCTGGATTGTTTATCTTTAAGGACAGAGAGAAAAGGCAGTGGACTTAACACTCCATAGTTAAGAAAAGCAAAATGAAAATAACACTGGCAAATGTCTCTTTTGAACACATTTCCAACCTAGTTGTTTGAAACAAACCTTTCACAGGTCAGGCACGGAGTTTCATGTTTACCTCTAATAATTCCCACTGAAATAGCACTTTCCTTTTGCAGAACTTAAAGCGCCTCCTTTAATCTTCACCACATATCTGGGAGAAGTAGTTAACAGTTCTATTTTATAAGCAGGTAAGAGAGAGTACAAAATCCTTTAATAACCTCTTGCAAAGACAACACTGGTCCCTCTAAAAGTTGAACATGATTTTTGGACAGGTTGCCAATCTATGGTGATTCTAACTGTGACAGAAAAGACAACACACCCATAAAGTAAGTCATACAAGATCTTGGCTATTTTTAAAGCAATATTTGTTAAATCATTAAGGCATTCAAGGCTCGAAGGGTACTCAAGTAATCGGCTGGCCCCGTAGCAGCTCCAGGCTTGCAGTAGTGTAATATCTAAATGGGGACACAGGGATAGAAAAAGGGTCAGTGTGGATTCTTGAAATAAGAATAGTTTTGTGATGTTATTATTAGGGGAAAACGTGAGAGGTGGAGGGGGTAGGGTATATAAGAATCTCCCTATACTTTTGATGTAACCTTTCTGTAATTTAAAACTTCTTTAAAAATAAAGGGTATAGCTCAGTGGTTGAGTGCCTGTTTCTCATGTACGAGGTCCCGGGTTCAATCCTTGGTACCTCTTAAAATAAATAAATAGATAGATAAATAGATATTTAATTCCAAGGGGGGCAAACTCTAAAGTTCACCAACTATTTTCCAACCATGTTTCCCTTATACTGGGTATTCAGCTTTAGCTCGCCTCATGACAACTCTGTGACAGAACACAGCAGACTCATTAGGACACTCTGATAAGGCTCATTCACCAACATATCAGCCCCCACTTCTCTCTGCAAAATATGGGTAAGCCATTCAAAGGCTCAGACACATTTTATTTTAGCACTTTTCCCTCTCAGGACAAAATTTTAAGAACTTATGCTCCTCTCTTCTTAACATTCAATTGTTTCTTTTTCAAACACTAATACTACAAATAAAGAAGTTTCTACTCATTTCTAAAATTTGACCACTCTGAATAATAAAGGCTAGGATTCAATACTTTAACAAATATTTATTAAATGCTAACTATGTAAAAGGCACTGTGTTGAGTACTGGGGACTTAAGTATGAAAAAGGGCCTTCAGAGTCTAGGATAGAACTGTCCAACTGAAATGTAACACAAGCCCTAGATATAATTTTAAATTTTATAGTAACCACATTAAGAAAAGTAAAAAGAAACAGGTGAAATTAATTTTAATAACCTATTTTATTTAATTCAATATATCCAAAATACTTTTATTTCAACATGAAATTAATATAAAATTACTAATGTGATATTTTACATTCTTTTGTTTTCGTATTGTCTTTGAAATCTAGTATGTATTTTATACTTACAGTACATCTCAATAGAGCTCAAGAGCCATGTGTGGCTAGTGGCTACCACTACTGGACAGCACAGGCCTGTGAGATTTCCATCTTAGGGATTCCTGCTCCCTAATTCAACCAAAAAGGAACATTCTTTCCAGCCACATTGAATAAAATATAGACTCATAAAAAACGGAAGGCCTATGCTTACGAGCCTGTGTGTCTGAAATTTCAACTAGGCCTAGAGCTGCAGTTACCTCCTAAGAGCCTCCATGTTGCTCAAATGTGGCCACTCTCTAAGCCAAGCTCAGCATGTAAATGCATTACATTCCCCCCAGCATGGGACATGACTCCTGGGGATGAGCCTCCCTGGCACCGAGGGATTACTACCACTCACTAACTGGTGATTCAACTAGAAAAGGTCTTGAATAAAAGGGGGAAATGGTAAAGACAAATGAGTTTATACAGCTAAGACTCTTCAAAAAGAGTCAGGAGGTCATCAGAGGGGTTGTGCTCATGCACGCCTCAGCAGGATCCCAGAGACAGCCAAAGTAGATGCAACCCCAGGTACTGGTGCTTCTGAGGCCTACGGAGACAAACAGTCATGGCAGTTGGCTCTGGAGTCCAGTGCCTTGTCAGTGGGCCCCACTTTAGAATTTGTGTTTCTGAGTGTGATAGAGTGGACTCAGATGTGACCTTTCTACACGTGTCTCTTCTGTCACTTTTACTGAACCTATGGTTGGCATTGAGGTTGGTGTATACCCAGGAGACTTCAATCTCTGGAAGGGCCATGTGCCAGCTGGGCACCAAGTCTCAGCACAGTTGCAACTTCTACTCTCTGGTTCATGGGACTTACCCAGGTCAGCTAACAGATAGGTAAAGATGGTCAACTACCCACACCAGGGAACCAAGAGTGCCTCCAAGCAGGAGATTCCCACCCATCAACCATATGAGATGTAAGCCCCCTCTCAATATAGAGGTCGAGTGGACATCACCATTTCAGGGTCCACTGGATGGAGGAATAAAATATGGATTAGAGTGGACTTACTGGTATTCTACTATAGAACTATTGTGACTAGTAATGGAAGAAACTGTAGCACTGATGTGGAGAAAGTGGCCATGGTAATTGCTGAGGGCAGGGAGAGAGAAGAAGAGATGTGATGTGGGGGCATTTTCAGGACTTGGAGTTGTCCTAAATGATATTGCAGGTACAGAAGCTGGACATTATATATCCTTCCATAACCCATTGAATGTACTGGGGTAGAGTGTAAACTACAATGTGAACTAAAATCCATGTGGTGCAGCAGTGCTCCAACCTGCATTCACCAAGTGCAATGGATGTGTTGCAATGATGAAGGAGGTTGTTGATGTGGGAGGAGTGGGGGGGAAGGGTGTGGGTATGTAGGAACCTCTTATATTTTTTAATGTAACATTTTTCGTGATCTATGTATCTTCAAAAAATATGATAAAAAAAAATGCTCATAAAAAAAACAAAACCAGAAGTCCTGACTGCTTGTGAAGAGTCCACATAAAAAACTGTGAATCTAACTTAACACTCTCACCATAAATAAACATCTAGATTATATTTAACCAATATTCATCCCTGAGAGCAAGATCAGTTATATAAAACGAAGCAAGAATATGTGAGACAGGAAGAAGCTCGAAGCTGTCAAAATGATTTCACTACAGAGAAGCCAAACGGCCCTTGACCCAGAAAGACAATATAAGACTCACAGTAAGTCAGAGGTCAACAGCTCAGGCCCAAGCATTCCTTGTGTTTTAGACAACCAATCCCTAAAAGTCTGAAGCCATTTTTAGCAGTCACCTTTGGATATTAATTTTTTTTTGGTGTCTCAAAGGTATCTGGAATCCTTCAAGATGAAGGAATTTAAAGAAACTCTTCTTAATAAAGCCATTTCTCTGCTTCTGCTACCCACAAGACTAGAAAATGAGTAACTCAACTTCTGATATACCAGAACATCAAAACTTTAAGGATTTTTACAATATTTTACCTTACTCCCAACAGGTGGTGAGTGTATAAATGCTCACTAAGCATTTTCCACCATCCAACCACACAGCTGGTAGCCTTTCTACTAGACTACATAAAGGATTCCCACTTGCTCAAAGCTTACCATAGACTTCAAGATTACATACATGAAGTCTTTACTTTCCAACTATCTTATTTTGATGATTTACTTTTTAAATTATTATTTTAAAGAAGCTTTAGATTACATAAATGTTACATCAAATCCAATCATCTTGAAGCCTACTGTACATGTTTATGTACACACACATATATCTATCCATCCACTCATTCCCCTGGAAAAAGAAATCAAGACATTTCCACAAAAGCTTTGAAAGAGTTAAAATTAAACAATCTGCCTAGGATACTCCCTGCATACCCAGACAATAGACAACCTAAGATTTGGGTTTCATTTCTCTCCCCCGCCCCTCTCTCTTTTTAATTAAAAAGCAGTGAGAAGCTGTAGCTATAATGAGGGGCTGTGGGAACACACAATTATATTGGACTCAAAGTAATGTACCATAGGAAGAGGCTACATCACCAGAACGAATCCTAAATTAAAACCCCACTATGAAACCAACTCCATTTCCTCTGAGCATGCAATCTATATTATCACATTCACAGTCTGTCTCAACCTCAATTAGAGTTGAGGGTGGGGGCAGAAAAGAGACTTCTGTAATAAGCAATAATGGTATCATTATGATAAATTATGAAAATACACAGTGCAGTTATTGATGTGAAGAGTACATCTGTACAGTGTAAGGGGGTGAAGCCGGTGGGTACCTAAACATAGCTCAACATTCCAAGGTATGTGGGTAAAAAAACTGGTAATTTATAAAAGGTGCTTTCATATTAATTGAAGGGAAAATATGTCAACTTCTATTTAAGAAATGGAAAAAGTCAAAGGAAACCTTCTATAGCCAGGAATTCTTCACTAGAATTAAGGAGCTCAGAAAATTTCAGAATAGGGTCTTCCCAAGCAGGACATGAGGAGCTCTTTCCTAAATAGCAAACAATGAGAAAGACTCAGAAATTTGAGCTGGAAGAAGGAGATAATCTAGTCTCTCCCTCTCTTTATAGAATAGGGGAATCTGAGCCCCATGAGTTTAAGCAATTTGCCTGTAGTCACACAGCTGGATCACAAACTGGGTAAGAATACAAGGCTTCTGGTTCCTAATACAGTGCTTTTCCTTCTTCTTCCTTCTAACTTAAGACTGATTAGAAAGAAAATAATAAGGAATGTTGAGGAAACAACCAGGAAATAAATATTAAAAGCTACTTTTAAGATATAAGAACACACAAATAAAAAAACAAATATATATATATATATAAGAACACATACTAGTCCCTACTTTAAGCAACTAGAGGCCATCAGAAGGAAAAGTCTTCTAATCTATTATTCTGTGGCCAGTGATTCCTAATGTAACAGTGATATCTTGAATAGAGAATGAGTTTTGAAGTCAGATTTTCCTAAATTCTAATCTTGGTCCCTCTACTTACTAGCAGTTACTTGGAAAGTAACTTACCATCTTTAGGCTTGCATTTTCTCAGGCTATAAACTGGAAACAATAGCCACTGTCACACAGACATTTAGGTACCTATGTATGTATGCTTATATATGTATGCATGTGAAGACTGATGTTTCTAAAGGGCCAAGCAGTTTGGCTCATAGAAGAAGATACAAATAGCCCCCTGTGACTCTTTGATACATTTGACTGTGGCTCTCCTAACACCTCCAGTGACCAGAAACTCCCCTTCTCCCTATAAACTGTGTCCCCTCCATCTTTGGATTGCTCATGAGTTGTTGTTGTTTTTTAATTAAGCAGAAATCTTTCCAACTTATAATTTCCTTCTGGTCCCTAATCTACCCTCTTAAAGTCATATAAACAGTCTACTCTTGCTCTCTCATTTAAAAAACAAAACAAAACAAAAAACTAGATTATTTCAAGGCAGCAATCCTATTTATTTCTTCCTTTCACGTTATCTGTTTTTCCCCCCCAGAATAAACACCTTCAATATTGGGGAGAGGGGGATGCAACACAGGGGAGAAAAGGTGATATACATATAATTAAACTCCTTCCTACCATTATTTTGGGATTTCATAATTTTAAAGCTTTCTGATACCTCTTGAGATAGACATATGGAATGTCACAAACCCAAGCTTGTGGAAGGACTGATCTAACCAGTATGAAATGCTTGGAAATCATCTGCTGTTAACCTTTCCTGATTACCTTTTGTCAGAATAAAAGGGAGTTCTCAAACAATCATTTTTACCAGATGGTAGTGAGTGGCCTGACCCAGAAGTTACAGATGAGCTGCAGTAATGAGTTTTCCCTTGGTTTTGCTGGCTGCACATTCACTGGTGACATTTACAACTAGGACTTCTGGCTCAATCAATATTTGCAGGCATGAAATCTGCCAAAGTTAACATCAGGGCTCCCTTGCAAATTTGCTTAAGGCACCAGAACTGAAAAAGCTCACACTCTCTAATGCTGAAACTACCGTCAGCCAAAGTTCATAATTTGGAATCAAAGTAATTCAGGCAGAAAATTCCACCCACCTCAAAGGGTAGTTGAGAGGATTTAACAAGGTGACTTTACAAAAGAGCCTCATGTAAACTATAAAGTGCTATACCAATGTAGAGATTACTGGCACCATATTTTTGGGAAATATCTGAGTGAAAACTTCAAATATTGTATAATTATGTCTTTCCAAAATTTGCAAGATTTAAAGTTTAAAAAAAAAAAATCAATGACTCATGGGAATCTAGTACCTTTTCTTCTGGAGGAATAAACAGGTAGCAAGAACTCCTCGAAATCCCAAAGCAGTCATTACAAAATATAAAATAGAACCTTCATTTACTTAATTCCCAGTAAAAAATTCCAGGTACCAAGACCATAGCAATTATTGGAGAATGTAGTTTTTTATCAATGTTCACAATGAAGAGAAAATATTGATGGACCAAAAATCAAAATGACCAAGTCTCACTTACAATCTGATTGGCTGACAAGATTAATGTGATTTATTTTTAAATCACAAGTCATGAACACTCTACTTGATTTTTCCTACCAAAAAATTCTTATTCCTTGTGAAAGCCTGAATATATATATATATATTTGTCTCACCTTCAAAGGCTGTGCAGATTTCTTTTTTAGAGACAAAAACTATACTTTAACAGCCATGATTTACTTTGACATCTTCTCTGATTAACTCTGTAGCTACATCAGAAAGGTGAATGTTGATTCTGTTTATTTATCAAAGCTAACAGAGGCAGACACTTATAATAAACTATCTCCATTTTAACATACTTACGAATATTTTTGTCAGCTACACTAGAACCATCATCATTTATTCGTTCACTCACTCAGGAAATGTTTACAGAGTTAATAGAAACTTAACATCACTCAATTAGGTGCCGGAGTGAATATTAGACATCATCCCAAAAAGTAACAGCAGAACTGTACTGATCTACAAGAAGTAACAGTACCATGTAAAAAGCAATGGACCAATAATCAGAAAAATTGGGATTCTAGTGAATCACTTAAAGGTCATGTGACCTCAGATAAGTTATTTGAGTTAGTGCTGCAATTCTAAAAATGTTCTGCCCTTGTCCCGCTACCTCATAGAACTGTCTTTAGTATGACAAAAGGAAAAGAACATTAAATAAGATAAAGATACTACATTTTCTAGTGAAAACAGAGCCTGGAATACAATTTCTCTTAATGATTGCAAACTGTACAGTCCCATATATACACAACAGATTTTTTTTTTTTTACTTAAAACCAACTTTTGACAAAGGGTATAAAGAGATGATCACAAAAGAAAAAAATACTAAATAGCCCAAAAGCATATAAAAAGAAGCCCAACTTTATTGGACATCAGGGGGAAATGCATATTAAAATCATCAGATACCATCAAATTGGCAAAAATGAAAAAAGAAGACAACATGGCAATACCAAGTGTTGAGAGGATGTGGAGAAAAAGGAACTATTAATACTTGCTAATGACAGTTGTAAATGAGTAGAGCTATCTGGTGATACCTAATAACAATGGAGATTCATATATTCTACAATCATTCTAGCAATTCCACTCCTAGGTATATATGGATTAGAAAAATTCTCACACATATGCACAAGGAGATATTTAAAGTGTTCACTTGAGCACATTCACTAATAATAAGAAAAAAGAATAACTCATTTATATCAATGGATGCATGTATAAATAATAAAAACTTAAAAATACATGAGAATAATAATCACCAAATTCAAGACAGTGACTGTTTCTAAGGAGAGTGAGAAACGGGATGAGTGAGAAGTGCAGAGGAGAATTCAAATGGATTGCATTATTTTATTTCTTAAAAACAATCCAAAGGGGCAGATGTGGCTCAAACAATTGGGCTCCCATCTACCATATAGGAGGTCCAAGGATCGATTCCCGGGGCCTCCTGGTGAAGGCAAACTGGCCCACGTGGTGAGCTGGCCCGAGTGAAGAGCAGGCATGCGCAGTGAACTGGCCTGAGCAGAAGGCTGGCGCATGCAGGAGTGCTGGATCATGTGGCAAGCTGGCCCGAGCAGACAGCTGGCACAGTAAGATGACGCAACAAAAACAGACACAGAGGAGAGATAATAAGAGACACAGCAGACCAAGGGGCTGAGGTGGCACAAGAGATTGAGCACCTCTCTCTCACTCTGGAAGGTCCCAGGGTCGATTCCCAGTGTCGCCTAAAAAGAAGACAGGCAGACACAGAGGAATGCACAGCGATTGAACACAGACAGCAGACAACTGGGGGATGGGGGGTGAATAAATAAATACATATTGGGGGAAAAAAAGAAAAAGAAAAACAATCTGAAGCAAACATGACATAATGATGTGGTATGCACACACTACCGGAGACTGGCATGGGACCAAAGAGAGCAGTTCATGCTGTTAACCTTTGATATGGTAACCGCTGATAAGGTTAAGGGTTTACAATACATAGAGAATATCTTTACATCAACAAGATCTTTCACAAAGTGATTCAAATGTACAGACAGAGAAATGTGGGGAAATGAGAGTACGGAGAGGTAGATCCATAACTGGTTGAACTCAAAAACTGATGGTATATTCAAATCAGCAAATGTATGTAACTGCCAGGGGAAAATGTGACTTCAAGAGCTCCCTCAGAAAAAGAGATAAGGGTTTTAGTAAATTTCAAACTCATTGAGTCAACAGGATGACCAATCTTTTAAAAAATTAAGCTAATATATATTAAGGGTGCACCATTAGAAGTAAAAAATCCAACACAGACACAGTTCTAAGCACTGAATTAAACACTGCACTCTAAAATAGAGACCACAAACTCAAGAAAGCATAAGCAGAGTAGTATAGTCTGGAAACCTCGCTATAGAACAACAACAAAAATAGATGTGGGTAGGGATCCAGAAGTCACCTTCAATTATTTAAGTGGATGCATTGGACTGAATAGATGCATGCAGTGCTACCATGAATGACAAAATAACATCTTTCTTACCACTTCATTCCAAGTAAAGAAATCTTTCTCATCCTCAAGCCCCACCTCAAAGTCACCTCCTCTAGGGGTCTTCCAAATAAGACCTCTGTGCTTCCTCAGCAGTGTATCAGACCTCTATCAGCACAACCCATGCATTATAAATCTCCATCTACTCTATTAGAGCTAGGTCCTCAAGGGTAGGAACCTTGGGATCTAATGCTTGCTCCTAAAACCTCAGTATCTAACAGTGCCTGACTCATGGCACTTAATTCAAGGTGCTAAATCAATAAGAAACAGATTTTGCTCCATATATAATAAAACATGCATGTCTACCAGAGTAAACAAGAATAGAAAAAGGTCTTCATTCACTGGAGTATCTGAAAAGAGCCTGTTAACATGCTCCTGTCAACAGCAGTCCCCTCTGCCTGGACTCTCTGGACTTCTGTGTTTCTAGCATTCAAATATCTTAGCCTTACCCAATTAAAATGAAAACTATCTTTTTACTGTTTGCTTTCATAATGATAACTTACTACAACATTTTTTAATTTAAAAAAATTACTGATTTTATCTGCCCTGTTGATAAAAGGTTTTAAGTTGTATAAATACTAGCCATAAACAATTGCAAGATGAAAACAAAACAAAATCTTTCAATCTACAGATCTTATTTCAAATAGAACTAAACCTTTTCTAAGTTTCTAAGGTTATATTACATTAAAAAGACCAAATGAGAAATAAAATTTTTAAAAATTTATGACAAATTCCATATTGTTCATAAATAATTCCTAAGTAAATACATGGACCCCTGTGAACATAATGGGGAGATAATAAGAGAAGGAAATTGTCCTCTTTGAACTTAAGTGCATTTCTTACTAAGCACCTGCAGAGGCTCCATACCAAGAGTACTGTTAAAAACAAAAAGACATGTTCTTACCCTCAAGCAGCTTTCAATCTTGTGAGAAACAACACAAACTAGTAACAGAACCTCCTGTTAATGTTGTTCATGAAGTATGCATAAGGAACAAAGGGACCACGTGGCGGGAATCCACATCAGATTGGAGATCAGGGAAAGCATCGTAATTCAATGGGCTGTGCTAAGGCAATGAACTACCCAGGAATCATAATTTACTATTAGTGGATGTAATACAATATATCAAATTATCAGAGTTCCTTGGGCCATTAGAATGACTGCAACCAGGCAGAATCCATCTGTTCTATGCCTACATGATTAATCACTTTATGCCACATTGGCTATTATTTTTTATATAGCTTAGTACATTTTCTAATGATGGCATCAAGTAATAGTCGAAGAGTACGTGTGGTAAAACTCAGACTTAAAGAATTTTAGTCCAACCTCCTAATTTACAGATGAGTAAACCGAGATCCAGAGAAGTGGCAAGACTTGAGCCTAAGCCCAAGATAGAGCTGGGCCTAGAACCTAACTCTCATCTTTGCAAGGAACAGTATACATGACTTCTGGACCATTTTTCCTAGTCACAACCTCAGAAATCATCATATTAGCATAATTTGCATCATCTTTCTCTAATGTCATTATCTTTCAATCAACAATTAAAATCCTATGTTGCTGCCCTTGCCTTGAGCTACATGGAGCTCTTTCTGCAGTTGTTTCTGCCTATTTGGAATTTTACCACCCAGAAGAGCTTAGTGTCATCTGCCTTTATGCAGATTTCAGTTAAAAAACAACAGCACACACAAAATACACAAAAACTTCCTCTTGATCATTTGCGGAAACCTTTCATGAGCTCTGCGGTGCCTACCATTATCACCAGTCCACTCTGAACCCTTCAATATTAAATAACAAAACCCAGGAAAGCTATTTAAAACTATTTCTAGCTAGTGGAATATTGCCTCTAACAATGGACAATTTCATTAAGACTAAAGTGGGCAAGGAAATCTTTGCTTTTTTCTGTAAGTTGCCTCTGATCACCTCTAAGACTCAAAACTGCATTCTTCTTTCAAAGAGATGGAGTGGTTGGGAAGAACACTAGCAGGAGGACAGACAGGAAAGAAAAGAGGAAAGTAAAGCTGTTTCAAGAAAATGGGAACAGGGAATGAATGACCCAGGAATGAATGAGTGTGAACCAGAAATTGCTCTGAGTCTTTCACAGTTGCTCGGTAATTCCTTAAAGGTTCCAACACAGTTTAGGTCTCAGGATTATTATTAACATTACTTCTTTAAAGCTTAAAACTTATTGACATAAGCACAATGATTGTTGGGAGGAGTGTGGGGGGGTAATATGGGAACCTTATATTTTTTAATGTAAGATTTTTTGTGATCTATGTATCTAAAAAAAGGCAATTGGGAAGCAGACATGGCTCAACCGATAGAGCATCCATCTACCATATGGAGGGTCTAGGGTTCTATCCCCAGAGCCTTCTGACCCATGTGATAAACTGGCCCACATGCAGTGCTGCCGCATGCAAGGAGTGCCATGCCAAACAGGGGCACCCCTGCATAGGGGTGCCCCATGCCCAAGGAGTGCGCCCCATAGGGAGAGCTGCCCCATGCGAAAAAAGTGCAGCCCATCCAGGAGTGGTGCTGCACACGGAGAGCTGACACAGCAAGATGATGCAACAAAAAAGAGATAGTTTCGCAGTGCTACCAGATAATCCAAGTGGACTCAGAAGAAGACACTGCGAATGGACACAGAGAGCAGACAATGGGGGGAAGGGGAGAAAAATAAATAAATAAAAATAAATCTTTAAAAAAAGAAGGCAATTAAAAAAAACTTATTGACATGAGTCTGTTACACAATAACTGCCACATATTATTTCAAGAAAGACAGAATTCACGTGGAACTTTACCTTGAATACCTTTTTAAAAAGAGTATTTTTTCAACATTATGAGTAATACTTTACAGCCTAAAAACATAGCATGACTATGTAATATACTTTCTAGCACTTGAGTACTGATCTACTTTTCTCTCTCTCTCTCAACTTGAATGAAGTCTAGTGTTATGGCCTCAGTACATGCCCGTTGATGAGTCCGTCAAAGACAATGAAAAGAGATGGTTTCATGTCTGCTTTTGTCTAAGATGCACTTCATTTTCCACAACTCAAAGGTTTAACTATTCCTAGAAGCTTTACAAAACCACTGAAGTTAGCAAAATACCCCCATTCCTGGGAGCATATATGGTTCAAGCAGTTGAGCACGTACCTCCCACATGGAGGGTCCTAGATTCAGTTTCTGATGCCTCCAAAAAAAAAAGAAAAGAGACAAAAGAAACATTAAAACTAACTAAGGGAAGTCAATGTGACTCAGTGGTTGAGCACCAGCTTCCTACATGAGGTCCTGGGTTCAATTTCTACACATTGGTACCTCAAAAACAAAAAAACACAAAACACCTCCATTCCTAACAAAAGCAACAATGGTGAGTGAGTTATTCTCAGATTGCTTCCCTCATGTAGAAAACAACAGGTAGAACCCTGCCCATCCAGCCAGGAAGAATATCATGGAGAGGAATTCTCTGGTAGCCTGGGTAAATGCCTCTTATCCACCTACAAACTCCTTCTGTAAGCGCTATCCCCACCACAACTCTCTCTCTTGGGAGGCTATAAAACTTATTCTAAAGTAATTTTTAAAAACTGCTCACTTCAAGAATTAAAGCATTCTTAGCAAGAGCATCAAGTATACCAAAAAGAGCAAAATACATACCTTGCTAAGCAAGAAGAAATTTTACCAAGGATAACAAATAATTAAACAAGAGTCTTAAACAGAAAAATAAATATATAATAGAGGAAAATTGTTTTATACCACCCTCCCCATTTTAAAGTTTTCTTTGAACCTTGGCAGGCTTCCGGTATCACATAAAACAAACAAACAAAACCCTAAGAGTTGAATTCCTTTAAAAAAGGCACTAAAAGCAGTACAAAAAGGCAACTATTTTCAAAGATGGTACAAAAACAATATTATATGTTTCTATAGATTTACTTTCTGATAAAGGAAAGGAGATTTTCATAAGCAAGTTTCCTCTGTAGGTGTCAGTTACAATCAACTTAGAGAGAGCCATCAAGGCAAACTACCCATTAGCTGTCAATTTAGAATGACTTCAGAAACCTAGCCCCACAGCACCGCTGATATCTTTTCAACAACCTCTTAATCTTGTTTATAGCACCTGTGTTAAAGCAGCCTGACATCAATCCTACTCACTTGTCTCAGACTGAAATTACTTAGAAACTTGAAAATCCCAGTAAACATACCAAAAACCCGAGAAATACACTGGTCGAAAACCCCATACACAAGGGAATTGGCCACCTCTTCTAAACAAAGCTGAATACGTGAGCCAGAATTGGCCTCAACAGGCAAAGAAAGACAGATATAAATCTCACAAACACCACAAATAGCTTCTAAGGAGGCAGTAAGGTCTCAGAATCTCAGGGTTTAAAGAAACCATAAAGAACTTCCCCTACAGCTTCCTAACCAAGTGATTATCCAAGCTAAATAATCAATATCATTAACTGTGTGCCTACTATGTGCCAGTTACTTAGAAGTTCATTATCTTTTTAATCCTCACACAAACCTTCTGGGTAGATAATATCATTCCCCGTTTTTACAAGTGTGGAAACTAAGGCTCAGGTGCCTTGCTTAGTAAACTGCCTAAGGTCAAGAGCTAGAAAATAGTAGAGATGGGATTCAAGCACTGCCTGTCAGTCTAAGCCTAAATCGCTCCCTCTTTCTATTACATCATACTACCACCACATGACTGGGAAATCATCCTGTCTTAACTGTTTGTGTGCTCAACTACAGATCTGTTTCCTGAGGCTCCTTAAATCCAAGTGACCTGTTAGCAGTTCTATTAGTTTCTGTTTAAGAAACCAGTATGTGTCCTAGACCTGTACAAAACATAAAACATTGAGGCGAGGGAATGGATGTGGCTCAAGTGGTTGAGCACCACCTCCCACATGGAAAGTCTCAGGTTTGGTTCCCCATACCTCCTGATAAAACAAAAACAAACAAGCAAAAGAAACAAAAAAAGCCAACTCAGGGGAGCAGATGTGGCTCAGTGGTTGAATGCCAGCTTCCTACATATAAGGTCCCAGGTTCAATCTCTGGCCCCTGGTACCTAAAAAAACAAAAAACAAGAACACATTGATGTGCTAAACAAGTCCTATCAATAGGGAAGTGTGCTGCAGTGAGAAGAGAATGGACTTGTAGTCAGACACCTGGGTTTGCCATTATTAGGGTGTACAAATGACCACCATAGTGTCTAACCCATAAAAAGTACTCGATGAATGTTAAATAAAAAAAAAAAAATTCAAACAGAAATAGGCCAGATAAACCAATACAAAATAAAAACTAATCTCATTGTTCTATATTAGCTCTTTTTTTTTTTTGCCTTTAAGGCTGGGTAAAGAGAAAACAGCAATTATGACCCACAGTAGACTTTCATTAAATCTTTGGATAATAAATAAATGAATCACTCTCCTCCTTTAGAGTCAGAGATAACCCAAATCTTTAAAAGAAATACTAGTCAACCCTTAGGTGACTTCGTTAATGGAATAGGGCTTTTATGCTTTATGAAAGTCAACTACTGATATTTAAGGCAAGCTTCAACCACATCAGTGTTTCCTATGACCAGTACCACTACTATTTACAAACACAGCTTTATCTACTTCCTATCAAGAAAAAAGAAGAAAGAGAAGGTAACTGGAGAGGTGTCAAGCTTCAGCACACAAAGACATCTAGAAGAGACCCAAATTCAGCTACCCAGTCATTGATTCATTCATGCTACATTCATTCACCTACTCATTCTTTCCTTTCTTCAGTCAAGAGACATTTATTGAGCATTTACTATATGCCAGGCACTGATCCGGTCACTGTCCTTGATGAACTCATAATCCAACATGGAGGAAAGACATGTAAATAATTCCAGTAAGGAATGATAAGTGCTAGGCTGGAGGCACATGCAACATAGGATGATACAGCATTCTTGCTGCATTCTACTCTCTATGGTCGTTTGTATACTTTTTGTTTTGTTTTGATTTTAAGCTACCTTCATATACCAGAGTCCTCTAATAGGAAGATACAAGATTCTACCATCTCTTTCCTGGGTATCTTTGGGGAAGTTACTAAACCTCTGTGAGCTTCCTTTCTTCATCTATAAAATGGGAAAAAGGAAACTGATTTCGCAGGGTTGTCTTTAGGATGATTTGGTAGAACATATAAAAAGCAAATAACACAATGGTGGCTGTCGGTGGGATTCAATACCTGGTAATTCACAGTCCTATGCTTTGTTCTTCTGGCCAGGTGGCATGGGGAGAAAGGGAAGAGACACCTTCTTTCATTTCATTAAAAGTAGGAAATATCCACAAGCTCCTAGATGAGCTGTTTTTCATTCACTTCAAATCAGGAACACACCGTCCCAGTAAGTGACCCCCTCTTGTGCAAACACAATCTATCACTTAAAGGACCAATCTGCCAGTAATGCAGAGGCAATACCTCAAGTACAGCTATGCATCCAC
Organism: Dasypus novemcinctus; assembly: GCF_030445035.2. Lineage (NCBI taxonomy): Eukaryota > Metazoa > Chordata > Mammalia > Cingulata > Dasypodidae > Dasypus > Dasypus novemcinctus. The sequence continues at coordinate 41,189,796 of NC_080696.1, read as the reverse complement.
TTCAGAATATTATCCTGTTAGGCTCAGAGTTAAGCTACAAAGGAAAGCTATAGTCACTTTACTCCGCAACTTGAAAGTTCAAACAGCCAGAAGTGACTCTGCTACATATATGGCTAAAAATTGCTTTTCAATTAAAATAAGACTTCCTCAACCTCCTGCTGACAATCACATCTACAACATGGGGCATAAAATCAGACAAAGACTCCATCCTGCTCTAATGGTGGTTTAAAGTACTCAGAGGAAGGAGAGGAAAAATTATTAATTCGAACAAAATATTTACTCTTCTAATTATGGGACAGGCTCCAGGAGGATGGAAAGTGATTTGCAATCTTCATTATGGAATCCCCACGCGACCACTGGCACAAGTAGTGTCAGCCAGTAGGCAGACATCATTTCTTTTTTCCCCCACTGAGCCTTTTGTGTCCTTGCAAGTTCTGTGGGGATGAAAGACAATCCAGGTGACAAAAAAACGTAGAAGTATCAGATTTCTGTCTCCCCAAATTCATTACGCTGAGTGAGGTGTAAGTATCCCCAGTAAGAACCAGGAGATAAGACTCAGCGACTTTATATGGATAGGCTGAGCAGCCTAAGGCCCTCTGTAACTCTAAAGTCTGGTAAAAACTGGCCAACTCAGATGGTGTTTAAGCAATTCTTTTTATTTGCTGAAAAGTCCTGTCATCAGTATTAAGAGATACATTCAGAATTAGGGTAGTGCCCACCAGTGGCACCTCTGGTCAAAATGAAATCTGTTCCTCTGCAGATATGCTTGTACCATTGCTAATAGGTATTATCTCAGTCTGTTCAGATTTCTCTGTGCTAACTCAGGAGAAAAAGTCCCTGCCAACCAACTCTGACAAGTCTGATGGCAGAACTCCCACCAGAGAATGAACAGCCACAGCAAAGGCAGGCAAGTATTCCTTTTCATTAGGGACAGGCCTTTTTTAAGTTTGTTTATAAATTTTGAAAATAAAAAGTAGCCATTCACAGCCACTGCTCACTGCATCACTTACATAACTAGCAGAAACTGAAATTTACCCCTAAGCCAACCGAAAAAGATATCCTGGAAGTAACCAGAAATGACTGTGCCCCTTTAATTACCCACAGAAATGTAAAACCTGACATGGAAAGGATGGTCACAGCAGTTCTGGGCAAAACAGCAGTGATATTTAATCATCAGTTCAGACCATCTGCAACTGTTTTGCAGAAGCACATAAAGTTTATGGATTCCAAAGCTTCCTACAAGTTACCAGGTGCTCAGGGTCAGTAGCACTGTCCTCGGATGCAGCAGGGGCTGCTTTCTTCATTCTCTCCAAGCCACAGTGCTCAATAAAAGGCACATACCCACACTTTCTGTGCCAAGTCTGGCACGAGGAGAGTACAGCTTCTTGATTAAGCCAGAACACAGATTAAATGTTTAGAACTGGGAGATTCTGAAAACAACCTAGGTGGGAAAGCAATTATCCCTGGGAGAGCAGAACAGCTTCAGCTGCAGCCTTCTGCAGTGCAAAGGTGGATTCTACCCCTTTGAACAATTAAGCTGGCCAGACTGCTCCCCTACAATCTATTCTCTATTCTGCAAAGTGATCGTTTAAAACATAAACCAAATTGTTTCACTCCACAGCTTAAAAATCTAGGTTCTCCATTATTCTTTGGAAAAAAATGCAAAAATTTTAGAGTCCCCACCCCCCTCCCCACCTGCAGCCAAAATCTCTGTTCTTTTTTTTTTTTTTAATATTTTCCTATGTATGTTTTTTAAAAAGATTTATTTATTTATTTATTTCTCTCTCCTTCCCCCGCCACCCCAGTTGTCTGTTCTCTGTGTCTATTTGCTGCGTCTTCTCTGTCTGCTTCTGTTGTTGTCAGTGGCACGGGAATCTGTGTTTCTTTTTGTTGCATCACCTTGTTGTGTCACTTCTCCGTGTGGGCGGCGCCACTCCTGGGCAGGCTGCACTTTTTTCCAAGCTGGGCGGCTCTCCTTACAGGGCGCACTCCTTGCGTATGAGGCTCCCCTACGCGGGGGACACCCCTGCATGGCAGGGCACTCCTTGCACGCATCAGCGCTGCGCATGGGCCAGCGCCACACGGGTCAAGGAGGCCCGGGGTTTGAACCACAGACCTCCCATGTGGCAGACGGACGCCCTAACCACTGCACCAAGTCTGCTGCCGAAATCTCTGTTCTTATCTCAGCTGTCCCCTCCTCCCTCCCATGATCTAGCCATACTGCCTCTAACCTGACAAGATTTTCCCCACTTTACGGCTTTTGTACTGGTTTTCCCTTGGCCTACATTGCTATTCCCACCATTCTTCATACGGCTGGATCATTATCATTCAGTTCTCAGCTCAAATGTCACCTCCTCAAAGGCCTTCAGAAACTTCTGAATAGCCATTTCTTCCCCATCACTTTATTACAACAGCCCATTGTTTTCCTTCATAGTACTTAACACTATGAAATTATCTTGTTTTGTTTACCTAGTATTTGTTTGCATATTTAGGCACTCTAATTTATTGATCTGTATTTCTTATTCTTGTTTATTGTCTTTCCTCTCTGGATGTAAGCTCTATAAAGACAGGGAGAAGACTGTCTTGTGCATCACTCTATTGCCAGTGTCTAATATGGATCACTTATCCAAATGAAATCTGGATTGGTCCCCTCAAAATCTGGACAGGCTCAGAGCCCGACTGTGAGCATGACCATGCCCTAGAAACAATGAACAGCACCCTAGTTCTTTGTAATGACCAGTAATGACTAGTAATGACCAGAAAACAACGACAAGGCAAAATTGGAATAAGACCAAGATGGAGAACATGTAGACTTTCAAAGGTGCATAACTGGAAAATCTTCAAATCTTTTGGGTAGGTCTTGCTCAAATAATCCTTTCACAGGAGGATCAGATGGGTTAGCCATGGTGTTCACCAATGAGCTGGGCCCAAAGGCTGGATCCTGAAGGTCCAGGTAGAGCAGAGAACCCAATATGGGGCACAAAATATGAAGTAACTCCAGTCCCAGCCAGCCAAAGTCCTTAAGGGTGAGTCAGCAGTTGGGAGCCTGGGATCAGATTTACATACCAAGTCTAAAAGATACTGGTCTATGTGGGTTGGAAAGGAGGCAAGATAGAGCCAAGAGCCAGGTACTAGACAGGAATTGGACAGAGGCATGAACTGGTCAGGAACAACAAACACGCAAGATCTAAAGGTAACTGCTACAATCATGATTATATTTCATGAGCTGGCAGGTGTGGGATTTGGATATAAGGCTGACTTAAAGATACAGGGTTCAAGGTAGTCAAACAAAAGGTTCCTCTCCATAAAGATAAACAGGTACTCCACAGAAGCCCAAGTTAAGTGCCTATTTGTGAGCACCAGTTTCTCTTGAAAGATTCATGATCAGTGGGCAAGAGGAATTTTTCAGATGTTCCTCAGTCCCCAGGATGACAGTGATAGGCAAAGAGATGTTAGAGGAAACGCTAGATGGAAAATGAAGATAAGTTATGCCAATATTATTTCCACTATCTCACAGACTTCAGTATCTAGTTGAACAGTCCTAAAGTTTTACTGGTCATCCAAAGATGACCAAGAATACTAATGCCTAATCCATGCAACAACCTCAACATTTCACGACACCACCAAAAGAAGCAGAAAAAAAAATGCCTGCAAGGGTGAAAAAAAAAAAATAGTAACACACGTCACTCACAAGAAAAGCCCTCAGGCTCTCCTTTCTCAAATTAGATATAATTCTACCAAAGAACAACACTAAGGAGTCACAGCTGATGCCAACAAGAGATTAAAAACTATAAAAAGTAGGTATAAGAATTAAAAAACTCTAATAGTCTAAAGTGTTTAATGCAGAAGTTAAAAGCCTTCAGCATTCTCAAAAGGTCATTAGAGAATCAGTATAATAACATGTGTTCATAATGATACTGAGACTGTAGTGTGACCTATTGGGAAAGGTAAGAATGTCCATATAGATATATAGATATACAGTTATAGATATAGATATAGTTTTTGTGTTTTTTTGAAGTACCAGGGCCAGGAATTGAGCCCTGGACCTCCTATGTGGGAAGCTGGTGCTAAACCACTGAGCCACATTAGCTCCCCTAAATTGATTTTTTTTTGTTTGTTGTTTAGTTTTTTTTGTTTTTAGGAGGCACCGGGAATTGAACCCAGGACCAACCTCCCATGTGAGAAGCAGGCACTCAACTGCTTAAGCCACATCCACTCCCCAATGCTCATATATTTCAGAAAAACTTCCATACAAAATGACAATAACAAAAAATAAATATTTGAATATGTAAAAGAAGAGGAGGGGTGATCATGGAAAAAGCACTGCTCTGAATCCCCTTGTCACTAAGAAGTTGGAATCCTGAGACAAGTCACTTACCCTCTCTGGAGCTTTGCTTCCCCATCTATAAAAAGGGGGGATTATGTATGGGGTAGGGTGCACCTGGGCATACCTCCATAGAATATGAATGCATTAATGTTGTCATAGGATGTTTTCTCAGTTGGTGGAGACCCATGCAATAACCAACAAAACATAAAACTCCCGTCCTCGGGAGTCCTGCTACTTTCTCAAACAGAGTAGCAAAAATCTCTAGAATATTATAGCAATGCCTAAATAAAAGAAAACAGGCCAATATGCCAAGCCTTCAATATTAATGCTTGTACTTATGTACCTTATTCCTGTAAAATTGAAACTTAGCCTAATAATACTAATGCCTATGAGTTACCTTCTAAAAACCACCTTGTGGCGGCGGACTTGGCCCAGTGATTAGGGCATCCGTCTACCATATGGGAGGTCCACGGTTCAAACCCCCGGCCTCCTTGACCTGTGTGGAGGTGGCCCACACGCAGTGCTGATGCGTGCAAGGAGTGCCCTGCCACGCAGGGGTGTCCCCGCATAGGGGAGCCCCACACACAAGGAGTGCGCCCAGTAAGGAGAGTCGCCCAGCGCGAAATAAAGTGCAGCCTGCCCAAGAATGGCACCGCACACACAGAGAGCTGACACAACAAGATGACGCAACAAAAAAGAAACACAGATTCCCATGCCACTGACAACAGAAGTGGACAAAGAAGACGCAGCAAATAGACACAGAGAACAGACAACCGGGGTGGGGGAAGAAGGGGAGAAAAATAAACAAATAAATAAATAAATCTTTAAAAAAAAATAAAAATAAAAACCACCTTGTTACTTAAATATGGCCTCTCTCTAAGCCAAACTCAGCAAATAAACTCACTACTTTTCCCTCAATGTGGGACATGACTCCTGGGGAAAAGCCTCCCTGGCACCAAGGGATTAACACCAAGCACCAACCAGCAGGGCATTTGGACAAAGACCTTGACTGTAAGGGGGAAAGCATTAAATACAAAACAGTTTTTACAGCTAAGAGATTTCAAAGTGAGTCAGGAGATCACTGCAGAGGTTATGCTTATGCACATCTCAAGCAGATCTCACTAACTGCCACAGTAAACAAAGCCTTAAACAGGGTGCCTCTAAGGGCACACAACCTCATGAAATCAGCAACCTGTCACTGGATCTTATCTTGGAATATAGGATAATCTATTTCCCCAGTATAACAGAGTTAGACTCATTTATAATTTCCCTACTCATGATTCTTCTACCCCTTTTATTTGAACCTATATATAATTACTACTATACCCATTAAATTGGACAGAATGTATGTCTGTTCATGTGTCGAATGAGTCCTGAATCTCAGCAGAGTTGTGACCAACACCTTCTCTCCAGTTCATCAGACTCGCCCAGGACAACTAATAAGATGATGATGATGGACAATTCCCATCCAAAAAGCAAAGAGTATATACAACTACAAGCAAAAACAGTTCCTTCCATCTGCCTCGTAAAATCTAATCTCCCTCTCAATCTGAAGCAGAGCGGGCATAACTATCCAAAATCCTCAAGACTGAGGAATGAACAAACATAAGGGAAGAATGCAACCACTAACCAGAGTAGGTTTATTGCTATTGTGGAATAGAAAAACTTGTAACACTGATATAAAGATAATGGTTTCCAGAGATTCTGAGGCGAGGAGGAGGTAAGAATAGGTGGAGCAAAGAGCATTTTTAGGGCATTGGAATTGTTCTGCATGATACTGCAATGGTGAATAAAAGCCATTATACATTTTATTAAAAACTTATAAAACTGTACAGTGCAAAGTATAAACCATAATGTAAATTATAGACCTTGGCTAGTACCAATGCTTCAGTATTGATTCACCAATTTTTTAAAATGTACTATACTAATGTCAGATGTTATTAATAAGGGGAAATGTGGGAGGGGGGTTATATAGGAATCTCCCCTATACTTACGATGTGACTTTTTGGTAATCTAAAACTTCTCAAAAATAAAGTTTATTATAAAAAGGAAAAAAAGAGGATTCTGAAATGGATTATTTCTAGGCTCTTCCTGTTCTAGCACTCTTACTCCACCTGTATGCTTCTACCTGGAAAATATGTTTATGAGGAACACTACATTTTCCAAAGATACCAGATAAATGAGGAGGTAATACAATTCAATATAACCTGTACCATCTTCTTAAAAAAGGAACATTATGGATTTCTTTCAGCTACAACCCTCAATTAATCAATGGTAATGTCTCTTTCTTGTCCTCCTTTATTGCTTAATTTCAGCATTCTGTTAGATTCCTTGGCATCTCTGCCTTCCCTGCCCAACAGTTACTCCTAAACCAGAGCGTCCATTCCATGTTTCAGCTTCTGTATAAATAATTACATAACCATGAAATGCTCAAAGGTTTCCTTCATTATTAATTTGAGAAGCTATTATCTGTTCCAACATTAATGTTCAGTGAGGCTGGTAAAAGATAATATGACAAACTGTAGCTACAATTCTTCTCTTTTTATCCAAAACTACAGAGAAAACAGCATTTCAACACTGTACACCAGCAGAAGAGGCCAATGTGAAAGTTTCTGAAAGATCTCAGAAGAAATTTTAAACTCAGTTTCTGCAAACAGGAGGGGTGGGATTGGAGATGGGGTTAAGATTCTAAATTTTTTAAATATGTAATCAAAGCAATTTTATGTATGAACAGAGTAAACCCATGAATAATGCCAAACATATCATTCAGTATATAATCAGACACAACAGAGAGCACACCATGAAACTCTGTGCTTGGTCTCAAATCCTCCCATCAGCCAGTGACCCTGGACATTGATGGGTAGTTGAAGGGAAGTCCAGGAAGCCAAAGTAGGTAGTCTGCTACAAGCAACTGATAGTCTAAGATGAGTTAAGAGAATGAAAACATACTGAAGTAATTCTCACTAGAACTGTCAATGAACTCAGGATGAAAATAATCCAGTTTCATTTATAACCCACAGTAGAGCAGTGGTCCTAAAGTTTAGGTCACCACACTTTCAGATCAATTATTCCTGGAACTCTATAGGAAAGAAAATGGTTACGAGGGAAGGGGAGAAAGAGAAGAATTTGTAAGTGAGATTCCTGGTACTAGAAGAGAGGAAAACTGAGATGTTTTAGTAATACTAAAATTATTTGTGGAAAATAACTACTGTGTTGATGACTTATTTCTTGATAGGAATGACTGCTGCAGTGGTCTCAATAATATCTCAATAATACCTATCTCCAAGAATGCCAAAATAGGAAGGACTAAAGTCTATGACTAAAGAAGAATGTTCTCTGTTGGCCTATGGAGGAAATAAACACACATTCACCAATACCACAAGGTCCACAAAAATAAAAAGGAACACCAACCAAAAATAAAAAGGAACAGTCACTTGTTTGACAAGGCATTATGAGTTTAAACCAAGATGGTGATATATGAAATAGAAAAGAAGGGATAGAGAAAACACACCTGGAGAAGTAATACATCCTCTGTGAAGCTTTTCCCAACTTACTAAGAACAGAGCTACTACTGCCTTTGTGCCACTCCATCTTGTTCATACATCTATAATACCATGGACACTCTGTACTTGGATTATTAATTTTCAAATCTCTGGGGTATCCCCATTAGATTGAAAGCTCCATGAAAGCAAGAACTGTGACTTAAACATTTTCCTATCCAGACAGTTATTTAATCATTTTTATTCCCTAACACTGACTTGCCTCCTGAGAGAGGAGCTGGCCCTTTGCCCATGAGCTTGTATGGCCCATGAGGAAAAGAACCTTGTCTTTCAGAGTTCCCAATATTCAACAATATTTTATTGAGAAATAGCTCCAAGGATTATTGCAAGTCAGAGGAACAACACCATTGATAAAAATGCAAAGTCAAGATTAGGGAGATGTGGATATGAAAGAAAGAAGGTAGCAAATTATGTGATGGTGGAACATCTGGCCAGAATGAACGGTAGACACATAAAGCCTAAATGAGAGATCAGGGCCAGTGAGCTAAGAGTTATCTACATAAAAAGTGCTGAAAGGCAGCAGAATGGATAAATTCTTCTAAAAGGATAAAAATCAGTTATAAAGTCAAATTCTGGTGAAGAAGCAATAATAAGGCCCAAGAAAATCTTTGCAAAAGAGGGCACTGGCAACCTTCAAGAATTTAGGTTTTAGACATTCTAGAAAATAATTGATCAGTTCTCCGGGAAAAAAAAATCAAGATCATGAAAAATAAAAGACTAAGAAACGGTTACAGATTAGAGAAGACTAAGGAAAAATTACAGTTAAATGAAATATGGGATCCTAGGTAGGATTCTGGAACTCAAAAAGGACATTAGTGGAAAAGCTAGTGACATTTGAATCAAGTTTGTAGTTTAGTTACTATTATATGAATGTTAATTTCCTGGTTTGTATCACTGTACTATGGTTATATAAGATGTTCACTATTTTTGCAAATTTTCTGTAAGATTAAAATTAGTTCAAAATTAAAATTAAAAATTAAAAAAAGAACAAATGTTTCATAGCAAAAAGAGGAGGAGGAAGACAAGGATGATTAGGGAACTGAAGTAACAGGTTTAAACCAAACTTTCTTGAGGTCTGATGTGAAAGAGATGGAGGACAGCAAGCAGACAAGATACTGAAGCAAAACCTTTTCCAAAGGGGCAAATAACAAGAGCATATTCAAAGGCATGTACTGATTCATTCATTCACTAAACAACCATTTATTAGGCATTAATTCTGTTAAGTGCTGTCCCTGCCTGTAAGTTTACAGTCTAGTAAACATGGTGTGGAAGATGCACATAAAGATAATAAGCCAGGGAAAAGAAAGAAGGTGAGAAGGCTGCAAAGGGAGGAAATGAACTTAAGAAAAAGATGACTAAGGAGATGAAATAGAAAATACTGATATGGGAGTATCAATGAGAATGGCTCTTTATCTGTTATTCACAGCCCCCTATTAACAAAAAGTAACTGTGAAAAGCATCAGTCTAAACTCTCACGCAAAAAGGATCTATTTCACAATGCTATAAAATGACATCATGATTAGAATAATATTCTCAAGGTTATAGGTAAAATTCGACTACAGCAGAATGAAAGACATATTTGAGCACAAGTGTTCAGGCTTCCACTAATGTTTTTTATACACACAAAAAAACAACAAAAAACACAAAAGCTCAATTACAAACCACAATTATTACCTTAAGAGAAAGAAACAGCAAATAGGAAATACAAATAACCAAGGAAAAAAAAGGAATCCTTATTAAAGCAACCTTGAACTAACACTTTTTTATTAGAGAGGTTGTGGGTTTATAGAAAAATCATGCATAAAATAGATTTCCCATATACCACACTATCATTAATATATTGCATTGATGTGGTACAACTGTTACAACTGATGAAAACAGATTTTTATAACTGTACTATTATCTACAGCCTATGGTTTAACTTAGGGCTCACTCTTTGTGTTGTACAGTTCCATGAGAAAAAAAAATTTTTTTTTGAAGTCTCAGGAGCCAGGGATTAAACCCAGGACTTAATATGTGGGAAGCCAGCACTCAACCACAGAGCAAAACTGGCTTCCCTGAGTTAGCTTTTTCATTTGTTTTACTTGTTTGTTTTTATCTTTTCAGGAGGCACCGGGAACTGAACCCACAACCTCCCATGTGGGAGGCCGGCACACAAACGCTTGAGCCACATCCACTCCCAGATTTTTTTTTTAAATTTTTATTCTAGGAACATACAACCTAAAATTTCCCCCTTTTAGCCACATTCGAATATATATTTCAGTGCTATTATATAATATCTTCAAACTGCCATTTTCCTAAAATTCCTTTGATCTAACAATTTATACCTACTAAATTAGTGGAATTTTAAACTATGAATTTAATTATATACTATCAAGATTACAGTAGCACAAACATTACTGGTAGGAGGGTAACCTGATAAAGTATTAATTCCATATGAGCACTGTCTTGCTTAGTATATCTGTGACTGAGGTGACCCCATCATCTCCTGCCACTCACCTTCACTTACCCATCTGAACAATTACCTAACACTTTATTTCACACCATGTTTTTGCTTTTACTAATTCTAGTCAAGAAAGACTCTCCCAGCCCCCTTCACCACCCACAGAATTCCTATTCATTCATCAAGGCTGGGATTCCAATGTCACCTCCATTTTCTTCACAAAACAAACTTAAATCCATCCCCATCAATATACACTTTCCCAAGCATATCCAATCATTTCTTCCATTGTGCTTCCATATATACTTTGTTCATACTGTTATTTAAACATCTGTCTCACTCCTTAAATTATGAATTCCTTAAAGGCCAGGGCCATGTCTTAATAATTTCTGTACATTAATACTAAGCAGAGGAGCTGGCATATGTTAATTACTAATGACAGATGGGAGGGGGAAAAAATGTGACATGAACAAAAAGGTTTACTGCAATATTATCTATAAGAACTAAAACCTGGAAACCACATAAATACCCAATAATAGAGGAACAATTTAGGAGGAAGTGGTATATTGTTCCAGTAAATAGTAAGTAAACATTACAAATAAGACGACTATGTAGAAACATAGAAAATATTTCTGGCAATGTTAAGTCAAAAACATAAAACACAAAGCAGGATATACACAATGGTTATATAGCCAGGCAAAATACTAAAGGACTATAAGAATTAAAAATGTATTGATTAGAGTGTAGTTTTCCTTTTTTCAATCACTTTCTTTAATACTGTTTCTGCCAGTACATTGTCATTTAAATTTTTTATTTAAAAAGAAAGAAATAACAGGGGGGAAAGAAGTAATATTATGGATTCATATAAACCCCCGAAACACTGTGATATTACTGATAGGTGACAAGGAGTGGGTGATTGCAATATCCCCAAAATCAAGGGTCCCCAACCCCAATCTACCTCAAAGAAAATACCTTTCACGTCACACAGCAAGTCATTCCCACTGATCCAAGGTGCACTGAATGTGAATTCTTTATTCCAAAACTTCAGAACTTTTTCCAGACATCTGTAGAACTAGTAGTAATGAGAGTGCCCTGGAGTTCATATACACGCCTATGCAGTAGAAATTTCTCAGTGAAGCAACTCCTGGGTATACTTCTTGATGAGATTTCTAAGCCTGAAGGCATCAAAAAAGTACATTTCCATACTGGGAACATAACTGGTTTCTTTTTAAGATTTTTTCCAGCACTTCTTTCCACACTGTAATTTTCCTGTCTTATCAAATGAATAGTTAACATATGTCAAGGATATAAAGCATATACTGAGGCGCTTCCTGCCTAACTCTATTACTAGAAGACCCAATCTCACCAGAAAAATGGAATCTTCCCATCAAGCTGGCCCCAAAATGAAATTTATTAAGCACCCAAAAAATGTTAAATACTTGTAATAGGCATTTCTCAACTTTGGATATTTTTCCTTGCTCACCTTAGTGTCTGAATTTGAGGAATGGAAAGAACCAGAAACCATATAGCCCAATCCCTTCATTTTACAAGTGATTAAAAAGTGATGTTCAGAGGGAAGTGATTTGTTATGAGTTACCCAGATAAATTATGTTAAAGGTATGATTAAAACCCAAATCCCTTGATTTTCAGCCCCAATTCATTCTATATCAAGTTTTATCCCCTGAAATCTCTGATGCCCTTGTACCGATATAATTAGTATCACAAAATTGTAGAACTAGAAGGGACCTCAGAGAAAGTCTTATCTAATTCCGTCATTAGCCATATAAGAAAACTGAGGTCTCGAAAAATGAAGTGATTTGCTCTCAATATCTTGGATGGCAGGGAAAAGGTATAATTTAAGCTCAAAAAACTGCAAACCAATGGCTACAAGAAGAGAGGGTAAAATCTCAGCTGGGGAACATTTTGAAGGACTGTAGATTATTCTAGACCAGTGGTTCTCAAAGTGTGGTCCCTGGACCAGCAGCTTCAGCATAACCTTAGATCTTGTTAGAAATGCAAATTTTCAGATCCCACCGGCGTCTAAGTGGATCAGACTCTGTGGGGACGGCCCAGCAATCTGCCTTTTAACAATCCCTAGACTACTCTCAACACTCAAGCTCCTTCCACATGGCTTTATCACCTCCTTTTAGCAAATTATTCTCTAGAGGAAAGAGACCTGCCTCAGTCAAGCAGTGGAAGAGGGGAAAATAATATTACATTAAAGCTACTATAAACAGAGTCCAAAAGGCCCAAACAAGCCCCACCCCATTTCAGTGGCTTGCTTGTTAACATCTACCATGCTTTTGGCTGGGGCTAAGAGAGGCAGCAAAGGGAAGGTCTGCCAAAGGATAGGAAGCAGGTTGAAGACATATCGTTGATAGTGGAGCTGAGCTGAGTAGGAATAACATTACTACTGGAGAGACAACGGAAGGAAACTTCTACGTGCCATGAGCACATACTACATAGCAGAGTTTTCATGCACCTTATCTCATCTGATCCTGCCAGGAATCCCATTTTGGCAGAGGAGTAGGAGGGATGAAGACATTCATATTAGACAATATTGTTCCTGGAACTCCCCCAGAAGTGAACTTTAGTGGTTTCCCTGAATCTATTTTATAATGATAATTATAATCAATGGCACCATATTTTTATGTAAAAAGTTTTAAAAAAATCTAAAAACAAAATGGAAACCTGGATTGGGGTGTTCAGTTGGTTTCAGTTCTGACTCTGCCCTTCACTGGATGTTTGACTCTTGACAGGTTAACCTGACCTCTCTGGCTTGAGTTTCCTTTGTTATAAAATAAGCATGCCACCTACCTCGAAGGGCCATTTTGAGAATTAAATGTGATAACTTATCTGAAAGCACTTTAGCGCAGCCTCTTGAAGGCAGTATAGCAGTGGTTAGGAGCTCCAGCTACGGAATCAGACTTCCCAGCCTTGCCACTATCTGGCTAGATATCTTAAGGTAGGTACTTTATTTTGCCTCACTTTCTTTGGCCAAACTGATACAGGGAGTAATGCATCTTTCATGTTTACAAAATGTTTCCATTTTAAAGAGTTTTTACATTTCCAACTTCATTGCTTACCATTCCCCTGATCACAGACTGTTTGCCAGCCATACCCATCCTCTTTCCAATCTTCTAACAAGTTGCACTAGCTTCTTCCTCAGAGCCTATGCATTTGCTGTTATCTCTGCCTCAATCAATCTGTGCCTGTCAACCTTCAGGCCTCAACTTTGATGTCTATTCCTCAGACAGACCTTCCTATCTAAGGTAATAAGTCCTGTTCCCCACTCCTAAGGGTTATTTTCTATAGCAGAATTATCTACTAAAAACATAATGAAAGCCACAAATGAGCCACATATGTAGCTTTAAACTTTCCAGTGGCGATATTAAAAAAGTAAAAAAAAGTGACATTAATTTTAATAATATAATTTCTTTGTTCTCTAACGTATTATTTCAACATGTAATCAATATAAGAATTATTGCTAAGATACTTTACAGTCATCTTTTTCATGCTACAACTTCATTTGGCACACTTTAATTTGAACTAGCCACCTTTCAAGTGCTCATTAGTCACATGTAGCTAGTAGCTATTGAACTGAATAGTTATATGGCATACCCTGCTTTATTTAAGATTTACCACAATCTGTATTTGTTTATTTGCTTATCTTGTGACTTCCCCACCAGAATATAAGTTTGAAAAAATCAAGAATCTTGCTATTTTGTTCAGTATTGTATACCTAGCAGACATAGTAGGTGCTCAATAAGTATTTCTTGAGCTTTCATATCCTGAGTCAATAGACAGCTATTCCACAACTCCCAAACAGATATACAACCACTCATTCAACAACCCTCCTAGTTTCTTTCTCCTTTCACATTTAATTATTGCTTAAAAAGAAAAATCTCTTGGCTACATTTCTCACCACTGCTTACAAGTTCCTTCTCATCATGTCTGGAGCCTCCAGGTCAGTGCTTGGTATATTCGATGAGGAAGACACACAAAAATAATATTACTGGATATTTACTCATTGACAGGAATTAGTCAGAACACTTTAAATCTATGCTTCACAGCAGCCCTGTGAGATAGGTACCATCACTATCCCAATTTATAGATGAGGAAACCAAGGCATAGAGAAGTATTTTGTTCAATGTTACAACAGCCAGTTATTACCAAAATCAAGATTCCAAGCAATCTGGAGATTCTGACTCGTGGGGTTTTTTTGTTTTTTTTGAGGTACCTGGGACCTTGTATGTGGGAAGCCAGCACTCAACCACTAAGCCACATCGGTTCCCCTGAGTTGGTTTTTCCATTTGTTTTGCTTGTTGTTTGTTTTTGTTTATTTCTTTTTAAGAGACACCTAGAACGGAATCCAGGACCTCCCATGTGGGAAGCAGGCACGCAACTGCTTGAGCCACATCCACTCCCCACTCCTGGCCCTTAATCACCTATCCTCTAGTGCAGGGCTATCTAAAAGAAAAACAATGCCAACCACAAATGTAACTTTAAATTTTCCAGTAGCCATATTTAAAAGTTAACAGGAACAGGTGAAATTTATTTTAAACATTTTATTTAACTCATTATCCAAAATATAATAATTTAATCAATATGATTTAATAAAAAGCTGACATGATCAATATGATCATATAATCAGCACAAAAAAATTACATTTTTTTAATAAATTCTACATCTCCAAAATCTAGTGTGAATATACACTTACAGCACATCTCAATTCAGACTAGCTATATTTCAAATGTTCAATAGCCATATGTGGCTAATAGCTACCATACTGGACAGCACTGCTCTACTGCCTCTTAAAAGGAGCCTCCAGAGGAGTCGAAGGAGGGGAAAAACTTTGGGCTGGGAACTAGGAGTCTTGACTTTAGTTCCAGATCTTACTTGTTGAGTGACTTTAGGCAATTCCTTCCTGCCCTCGGGACCAGTTTCCCTACAAGTATCCTGAACAAGGGCACAGGAAGATCCCTAAGGTCCCATCCATGCTAGTATTCCAAACATCTCCCAACGACAGCATTACATGGGTACAGCCTTCTGCACTTTACAATCCGCTTTCACAGCCATTAGCTGACATAGTTCTCAAGCTCACTAGTAATTACCACTGTCTTCACTTTATAGATAGACAAACCGAGGTCAAAGAGGAGGAATGACTTGTCCATGTGGAGAAGCTGGGGCTCAAATCCAAGGAAGGCCCGTGGTCCTCCCCAACACCACCACCAACTCAGTAAATGAATGGCTGGGGGTGGTGAGGCGGAGAACTGAGTGGGGCGGTCGTGAAAATAAGGTAGTCTGGGGCCTTCAGAGAAGTTGAGGGGAACCCAGATGGGGTGCGAGGGAGCGCAGACTGGAGTGAAAAGAGGTGAGGGGGTTCGGGCCTTGGGAAGGAATGAACTTAAAGGGCCCAAGAGGGTCCTGGGAAAGTGAAAAGAAAAAAGGGCTGGGACCCCGTCGGCACGCGTTGAAGTGTGGGGGGCCCGGACTCGGGAGTGAGGTGATCCCGGGAGTGAAGTGACAAGAAGTGAGATGAAGAGATTCTGGCCCTGCAACCCTCTCGCCTGGGTGAAGGAAAATTCCCACGGCCCTTCCCCGGCCCTCCCCGGCTCTCATACCTGGTAGCTCAGAAGTTCGCCCACGTCCATAGTTCAGGAAGCAGCTAACACCCGCGACTGTTTCCCTCCGTTCCCGCTGCACCCACGGCCCCTTCAGCAATAGCTCAGCCACACTACCGTAAAGCGCCGTGAGCGGGGCCGCAGAGCCGACCGGGTAAGCGTGCCCAACGCGAGGGAGCGGGCCACACTGCGGTAAAAGGCAGAGCCACCGTAAAGCGCGCTGCGTTTGTGACAGACCTGCTTCCGCCTGGAGCCTGAGATGGGCGGGGAAAGAGGGCGGAGACTTGAAAGGTTTCTGAGGTCAGAAAAGGACCAAAAGGGAGCAACATCTATTACCGCTCCCAGTAGGCAGTGTGGAATACTGGGTGTTTCAAGTGTGCTTTCACAATCCTCCCAGCGACCTAGGCCCCTTTATCCTTATGTGAGCCTCACTTCACGGATAAGGAAACCGAGGCCCAGAACTGCACTGTCCAGTAGGATACCCTCTAGCCCTATATGGCTACCCAGTGCTTGAAATATGGCTAGTCCACATTGAGATGTGCCATAAATATAAATAAAAATATACACCAGGTTTTTAAGACATTGTAATTACATATTGAAATTATGTTCTGGGTATACTGCCAAGTCAAATGTATTAAAATAAATTTTAATGTGGTTAGAAATTTTTTTTTTCCTTTTTTTAATGTGCTTTGAAATTTTTAAGTTACACATGTGACTTTCCTTTAAAGCTTATGTTGTATTTCTCTCTCTTTTTTTTTAAGATTTATTTTATTTATTTCTTGCACCACCTCAACTCCCTGTTGTGCTACATCTTCTTATTTTCTCTCCTCTGTGTCTCTTGTTGTGTCATCTTGCTGCGCGAGCTCTCAGCATCAGCAGGCACTCCTGCCCTGGATGGCTTTCCCGTGCAGGGTGGCATTCCCACACAGGGGGCACTCCTGCATGGGGCAGCGTTCCAATATGGGCCGGTGCTCTGCTTGGGCCAGCTCGCTGTCTGGGCCAGCTTGCCCTCACCAGGAGGCCCTGCTAGATGGTAGACGGGAGCCCAATTGGTTGATCCAATTCCATTTCCCCGCTCACATTGTATTTCTATTGGACAACGCTGGCTCAGAAAACGACTCTTCCAAGGCAATAGAACTATCACTGAGAAACTGTTGGTGATCACATTCTCTCTGGGCTTCTGTTTCTTCATCCTTGCAAGGGCTGGTGGAAACAGATGATCTTGTTTCTGTGTGAGTGATGTGAAAAAGTTTTCTGGAGGAGAAAGTTGCATTCACAGAGAGCATCTAAGTTCCTGGGGTTTAGATAAGGCTCCATTGTCAATGGACTTAAGCCCTGCCCTCACACAACTCCCTGCCCTTCACGGGCATGATCTTTATATAATCAGCCTACCATCCCATCCCCACTGTCCCCAAGTACAAAGAAATGCTTTTTATTCCTCAAAGTGCCAAATTCTCTTCTATCCTATCACCAGCCCCACTCCTCATCCAACTCCTTCTCATCCTCTGGTCTCAAATGTCACTTTTAAAAATAGCCTTCCTCAATTCACCCTCAGTCCAAGTAAGGCCCCCCCCCCCCTGTGCCACCTCCTCCACTGCATATATATCTTAATCTGTAATTATGTATTTATAGTTGATTACTTGTTTATTGACAGCCTCATTCTCTGGACTGCTGGCTCCAGGAGAGCAGGGATTGTATGACATATTCAGTTCACCACTATAATCCCTAAACCTAGGACTGTGTCTGGTACAGGGGGAGGATTCAGAATGAGCCTTGTGGGCCATGCTAAAGAGACTGGACTTTATCTTAAGTCCACTAGGAAGCTATTGAAAGGTTTTAAGCAGGGAAATGCCATGCTTAGGTTTATTTGTTTAAAGGTTCACCTATGTAATCTACTTTGAACCAAGTTATTTGGGTTTCTTTTCCCCTCCAACTTAGCTGGGACTATAGACTGTGCCTTCTTCAAGAAGGCAAGACAGAGTAATTGTGAAAGTGTACTCTGTGGACACAGACAGTCCTGTGTTCTAGTTTGTGGTAAGCTGGAACTAATTTTTACAGACAGGTACCTAAGAGCTCATTATTAAATTTTCAGGAAATTTACAAGCAGGTTGACATCAGGTTGGTAGCTTGAAATCAGCCATGGTGGTTGTATTTACATCACAGAAATCAGTAAATGCAGCAATCAGGATTTTCTTCCCCACCCACAAGCACACCACTGGTTCTGGTTCTAGGCAAAGTTCCACTAAATCTAGCTGTGTGCCCCTGGGCAAGCTACCTTCTCTCTACGCTTCCGTTTCCTCAAATGTAAAGTGACTCATTCATTCATTTAACAAGTCTTTACTGAGTGCCTACCCAATGCCAGAGGCAATTCTGGGCTCTGAGGTTACAGCAGTTTATAAAACAAAATTCCTGCCATCTTGGAACCTACGTTTTAGTTGGAGAGAAAACGTCATGAGGAAGATATTGTTAACATCCTCATTGTACAAACCTGGAAACAGAGGCAAGCTACTTCACCTTGATGGACCCGATATCCTCACCTGGGAAGGAAAAGTCAGACCTCACAGGATTATGGAGGATTTACATGAGATTCTGCAGGTGGAGTACTCAGTACAGGAAAAAATGTTTAATCAATATTTCGTGTTAAAATCATGAGTTGGATGGGATGTGGAGGGATGAGGGCATTCCTTCTACATTTCTTTTACTTTCATATATGCGGCAGGCATTTAATCTGCTCTATGTAATGTTAGAGACCAGCCTTTAAAACATAGCATCATAAGGCAAAATTCTGTGAGAACCAGGTTCAGCGAACACCCTGGAATGGGAGTAATCTGTTCTCCCAGGAAGGCTTTCCCAGAGGAGATGCCATTTGGACTGGGGTTTAAAGGATGAGAAGAGTTTGCCAAGAGCACGTGGCGGGAGAAGGGGGGCCCCAGCAGAGGGAACAGCACGAGCAAAGACATAGAAGTCAACCATTCCTTGCGGACGGGGCACAGGGTGTGTGGAAGGGATGGTGGGAAGAAAGACAAGAGAGGGTGCCTGGGGAAGATCATAGATAGGGTTGCCAGATTTAGCAAATAAAAATACAGTACACTCAGTTAAGTCTGAATTTCAGATAAACAATGAATATTTTTTAGTTTATGTCCCATGCCGTATTTAGCAACATATTAAAATAATTTTGTTGCTTACCCGAAATTCAGATTTAACTGGGGATTCTGTATTCTATCTGGCAACCCTAATCATGGAGGATCTTGAACGCCATGTTGAAAAATGCAAAGGTTATCTTGAGGACAGAGCCAAGAATAATGCTTCTGGAACCTCTGGGGGGTGAGGCTTGGGGCACTCACCCTCCATGTCACCACGTCAGAGGGGCCTTCCCTGACTACAAGAGCGAAAGCTGCCCCTCCTCTCCCCTCAATAGTCCCTGTTAGTATTCCTGACCATTTTCTTCAGAACATGTAATTTGTGTTTCTATATTTATTTGCTTTTTATTCACTTGAGGTCTGTTTTCCCTTCCAGAGCCTAAACTCCAGAAGGCTAAAGACTGTGTATTGGTTACCATGCTAACCTCAGAACCTACCACAGTACCTGGCACTTAATTGGGAAATAGTTGTTGATTTCATAAATGAACCAATCTCTCTTAGAGTTGATTCATTCATTTCTGGCCATAATACTATCAAATACTTTCAAATCTCCATCCCAATCCTAAACCACATGGCTACCCCAATTCCAAGATGAGGAAACAGAGTTTCAGCAGTGCCGTGTGCTAAACACCAAGCAGACACTCCAGAAACACATGGTGGTGATGGTGATTTCAGAGTGGCATCCGAGAGGGACATAGGAAGCAGCCAGGAGGGCTTTGTTAAAAAAAAAAAATGTCAGAGAACGATCCCTTCTGGGAAGTTTTTCCATAGCTGTGAGCCCCCTAGGGTCTTTATTTATTTATTTTAAAGATTTATTTATTTATTTTTATTTCTCTCCTCTCCTGCCCCCCCCCCCACTTGTCTGCTTTCTGTGTCCTTCGCTGTGTGTTCTTCTGTGTCCACTTGTATTCTTGTCAGCGGCACTGGGAAACTTTATCTCTTTTTTGTTGCATCATCTTGCTGTGTCAGGTCTCCATGTGTGCGGCGCCACTCCTGGGTGGGCTGCACTTTTTTTGCACGGGGCGACTCTCCTTATGAGGTGTACTCCTTGCACGTCAGGCTCCCCTACCCGGGGGACACCCCTGCGTGGCATGGCACTCCTTGCACACATCAGCACTGCGCGTGGGCCAGCTCCACACAGGTCAAGGAGGCCCAGGGTTTGAACTGTGGACCTCCCATGTGGTAGGTGGATGCTCAATCAGTTGAGCCAAATCTGCTTCCCCCTAGGGTCTTTAAACTTCAGGTTTTAAGTGCTTGAAGATACAATCAGAGTTGCGCTCTCCATCTTTCATTGCCCAAATAAATTATTTACTAGAACCGCCTTTAAGGAAATACCCTCAAAAATACACTCATCAAGTATATATATATCACCAATATCGAGCTCCTACCTTGCAATCTTGGACTGATTTGAAACATATGACACTGCTGAAGAAATTCTGACTTCTCAATTTAGTCACTGAATGGGTGGGGGAGATTTATAGGGTGGGCAGGGAAAGGAGGATATGTTTTCTGGGGAGCAGAATGCAATTTCCGGGGCTCAGGAGGAGTTGCTGTTCCCTCTGCCTCTCATTCCCCAAATCCAGCTCCTCTCTATTCTAATATGTAACTGTCTATTTCCAGGACCTAACATGTTGCCTAGAAAATAGTTGATGCTCAATAAATATTTATGAAATGAATGAATGAATGAATGAAAAAAAATGAATGAATGGCCTTTTGTTTCCTTTAAGATACCATTTAGCACACATCTATTTTAACGGCAAAGAAGCTTTACGAAGTCGTCTTTACAATTTGCAAATGAAAATGGACATATATGACTGGGAATGATTGTCTAGGCCCATGCTGTCCAAAATGGCAGCCACCAGCCACATGTGAATACAAAGCACCTGAAATGTGGCTAGTCTGAATTGAAATGTACTGTAAGAATACAGGGCATATGGCATTTTGAAGACTTAGGATGAAGGAAAGAATGCAATATCTCACTAAGAGTTTTTGCATTGGTTACATGTGGAAATAATATTTTGGATATATTGGATTAAGAAAATTATATTAATATTATTAAAATTAATTTCACTTACATCCTTTTACTTTTTTAATGTGGCTTCTATAAAATTAAAATTCACACATGTGGCCATATTGTGTTTCTATGGGATAATGCTGGACTAGGCTGTGCTCTAAAATGGTCATATTTCCTTAATGCCCCACCCAAAGACTAAAAGTTGCATAATAAGCTATGTTTCTTCTTATTATACTGGTTAAGCTTACATTTTCAAGGCTAATCATTTGTTTTCCTATATCCTACCATCATTAAAACTTAGTCCCATAAATTAACAATAAAAATTTCTGCCCTTTATGGAAGTGTCTGCAGTCACTGGGGCAAACATTTTACATGGATCATCCCATTTAATCGTCACAACAACACTGTGAAATGATGTGATAGATTGTTTCTCCACCCCTCCCTATCTGGACATCCTTTACAATGTGACTTTGCAGCTCCACCCAATAAAAGCTGGACTCTATTTCCCCACCTCTTCAATGTGCACTGGCCTTCTGAGTTGCTCTGAACAGCAGAATGCAATGAAAGTAACTCTCTTTATAGGCTAGCACTCAAGAAACCTTGAATGCTTTCATGCCCTCTTTTGGAAACCTACTCAGCTGACAAGTGAACAAGCCCAGGAGGAAAAGAGACCATGTGAGCAGATGAGCTGCTCAGGTGAGGTCATGAAAGACCATCAGCCCCTAGCTGACTTAGCAGCTAACCAAAGATACTGGAGAGAGCCAATTGTGTGCAACCAAGCCTGGCTTAGATCAGTGGAACCCCCAATCAACCCGTAGACTTGTGGGCTAAATAAATGGTCCTTGTTTTAAGCCACTCATTTTTACATGGTTTGCTACCCAACAAAAGCCGGGTACATATATCATTTATTTTCAGGTTTTCAAGATTCTAAAAAACTGAGATTTAGAGAGTTCACATACTTGTCCACAGTCATAGAGTTAGTAACATGCAAGACTCCAGTCCAAATCTGTCTCACCATGGGTTTCACTGTAGGGATTTGGGCTCAGTTAACCTTTCAAAGAGTACTGACACATATGATTCAGACTCAGGTGATTATTGAATACTAAAGAGTAATTATATTTCCCAGCAGGCACTGGTCTCAATTAGACCCAGGAGATTTATATTCTTTGATATACTATGAGCCAAGTAATAAGTTAATAGTATACTGATAGTAATAAGGAATTATTTGTTTTGCTTTGTTTTGTTTTTGAGGTATGAAAATGGAATTGTGATTATGTTGTCAAAAAGTCCTAATATTGCAGAGAGACATACTGAAATATTTATGGATAAAATGATATGATGACTGGAATTTACTCCCAAATAATCCAACATGGAAGTAGGTATAGAAGTGAGTAGGAGTATAGATGAGGGAAACAGATGTGGCTCAACCAATTGGGCTCCCATCCACCATATAGGAGATCCAGAGTTTGATGCTTAGGGCCTCCTGGTGAGGGCAAGCTGGCCCATGCAGTGAGCAGGGCCATGCAGAGTGCCTGCCTACACGGTAATGCAGACGCGTGCAGAAGTGCTGCCCTGTGTGGGAAAGTTTCCCTGCACAGGAGTGCTGGCCAACGTGGAGAGGTGGCACAGCAAGATGATGCAACAAAAGACGCAGAGGAGAGAAAATAAGCAGAACAGGGAGATGAGGTGGCCCAAGAGAGTAATCGCCTCTCTCCCACTCCAGAAGGTCCCAGGATCAGTTCCTGGAGCCGCCTAATGAGAATACAAGCAGACACAGAAGAACACACAGTGAATGGACACAGAGAGCAGACAATGGCAGGAAGAGGTTGGGGGAGAAATAAATAAAAATTTTTTTAAAAAAGTATAGATGAGAGGATTTTTAGTGAGTTAATAATTGTTGAAGATGTGTGATGGATACATAGGGGTGGTCTTTACTATTCACTCTACATTTTTATATATTTGCAATTTTCCATAATCAAATGATTAACATAAAATAATTCACTAGTCTAGAGCTCTTCTTATCTTGTCTACATCTGGAAGACAGATTTACAGCATAGATTCATGGAATCTTTTTTTTTAAAGATTTATTATTTATTTATTTCTCTCCCCTTCTCCCCCCCCCCCCAGTTGTCTGCTCTCTGTGTCCATTCGCTATGTGTTCGTCTGTGTCCACTTTACATTCTTGTCAGCAGCACCCAGAACCTGTGTCTCTTTTTATTGTGTAATCTTGCTGCATCAGCTCTCCATGTGTGTGGCACCACTCCTGGGCAGGCTGCAATTTTATTGTGCTGGGCAACTCTCATAAAGGGGTGTGCTCCTTGCATATGGTGCTCCC
Organism: Dasypus novemcinctus; assembly: GCF_030445035.2. NCBI lineage: Eukaryota > Metazoa > Chordata > Mammalia > Cingulata > Dasypodidae > Dasypus > Dasypus novemcinctus. The sequence goes on along the minus strand of NC_080696.1, from coordinate 41,166,356 downwards.
CTACGCAGGGGACACCCCTGCATGGCAGGGCACTCCTTGCGCACATCAGCACTATGCATGAGCCAACTCACCGCACAGATCAGGAGGCCCTGGGTTTGAACCTTGAACTTCCCATGTAGTAGGCAGATGCCCTAACTGTTGGGCCAAATCTGCTTCCCAGATTCATGGAATCTTGAGCATTAAATCTCAATGATAGGAAGCAGATTTGGCTCAAGTGATTGGACTCCCATCTACCACATCAGACGTCCGGGGTTTGATTGCCAGGGCCTTCTGGTGAGGGCAAGCTGGCCTGCACAGCGAGCTGGCCTGAATGGAGAGCTGGCACAGCAATATGATGCAACAAAAAAAAGACACAGAGGAGAGACAATAAGAGATGTGGCAGACCAGTGAGCTAAGGTGGCACAAGAGATTGAGTGCCTCTCTACCACTCCAAAGGCCCCAGGATTGGTTCTGGGTGCTACCTAAAGAGAAGACAAGCAGACACAGAAGAACACAGAGTGAATGGACACAGAGAGCAGACGAGGGGAGGAGGAGGAGAGAAATAAGTAAATAAATAAATCTTTAAAAAAACAACAACAAAAAGAACACAATGATCCTGTTAGGTCATTGAGAGGAGACTTCCCCAAAGATAATTTTTAGGCCACCAGGCTCTAAGGGTGCTTTTGGCTGCAAGTAACAGAAACCTTGATTCAGGTGGCTTAAACAATAAGAATCATCTACACAACAGGAAGGCCAGAGGCAAGACAGGCTGTAGGTGTGTTGATCAGGCAGTTCAATAATGTCATCAGGAACCAGGTTCTTCCCATATTTATGCTGTGCCAATCTCAGAACTGGCTTCATCCTTGAGCTGGCAACAGGATAACAGCAGAAGTTCCAGGTACAACAATATCAAGAAGGATAAGATGCGCACTATATCCTGTTACTCAGTATTGTACTAGAAGTTCTAGCTAGGGCAATTAGATAAGAAAAGAAAATTAAAGGCATCCAAATAGGAAAAGAGTAAGTAAAACTCTCACTGTTTGCAGATGACATGCTCCTGTACTTAGAAAATTGTGAAGTATCCACGACAAAGCTTCTTGAGCAAATAAACAAGTTCAGCAAAGTGGAAGGAAACAAGATCAACATGCAAAAATCAGTAATGTTTTTATACACCAGTACTGAACAAACTGAGGAGGAAATCAGAGGGGAAATTCCATTTACAATAGCAACAAAAAGACTCCATTTCCTAGGAAGTAACTTAACCAAAGAAGTACAAGACCTATATGCAGAAAACTATAAAACAATGCTAAGAGAAATTTTAAAAGGCCTAAACAAATGGAGGGGGACATTCCATGTTCATGGATTGGAAGAATAAATAATTGTGAAGATGTCAATCTTACCCAAACTGATTTATAGATTCAATGCAATACCAATCAAAATCCCAAAAGCTTACTTTACAGAATTAGAAAAGACAATTACCAAATTCATTTGGAAGGGAAAGTGCACCCAAATAGCCAAAAGCATTCTAAAGAAGAAGAGTGAAGTGGGAGGAACTTCACTGCCTGACCTTGAAACATATTACAAAGCTACAGTGGTCAAAACAGCATGGTGGGGAAGCGGACTTGGTCCAATGGGTAGGGCATCTGCCTACCACATGGGAGGTCCATGGTTCAAACCCCAGGCCTCCTTGACCCGTGTGGAGCTGGCCCATGCGCTGTGCTGATGCGCACAGGGAGTGCTGTCCCACGCACAGGCGTCCCCCACGTAGGGGAGCCCCACATGCAAGGAGTGCACCCCATAAGGAGAGCCACCCAGCATGAAAGAAAGTGCAGCCTGCCCAAGAATGGCACCGCACACATGGAGAGCTGACATGACAAGATGACGCAACAAAAAGAACCACAGATTCCCCTTGCTGCTGATAAGGATAGAAGCAGTCACAGAAGAACACACAGTGAATGGACACAGAGAGCAGACAACTGGGGGGGGGGAGGGGAGAGAAATAAATAAATAAATCTTTAAAAAAGAACACAAAAAAACAGCATGGTGCTGGCATAGACACATCAATCAGTGGAATAGAATTGAAAATCCAGAAATAAACTCTCACCTATACAGTCAACTGGTTTTTGAACAACCAACCAAGTTAATGTTAATGGAACAACCCTGTCTCTTCAACAAATGGTGCTAAGACAACTCAATATCTATATCCAAAAGAATGGAAAAGGACCCCTATCTTACTCCCTATACAAGAATCAATTCAAAATGGACCAAAGACTTAATATAAAAACCAGGAACATAAAGCTACTAGAAGAAAATGTAGGGAAACATCTTCAAGACCTTTGTAGCAGTTTAATGTTGTATATTCCAAAAATAGATATTGGATTATGTTTGTAATCTGGTCTGTACCTGGGTGTGATTAAGTTATGATTAGGGCTTTGATTGGGCCATGTCATTAGGGCATGGCAAAAGACAGAGTTGAGGGTTTCTGATGTTAGAGTTTTGATGTTGGAGTGTGATCCTGAAACCTTAAGCTGGAGCCCCAGGAAGTAAGCTCACAGAGGAAAGAGGAGCCAATCCCAGGAAGAGAGGACCCTGAGCCCAGAAAGAAGCAAGCCTTGGGAAGAGAGGAACCTTGAACCTAGAGAGAAGCAAGACCCTGGAAGGGAGGAACCCGGGAAGTCTGAACCCTCACAAGCATCAGCAGCCATCTTGCTCCAAAATGTGAAAATAGACTTTGGTGAGGGAAGTAATTTATGCTCTATAGCCTAGTATCTGTAAGCTCCTACCCCAAATAAATACCCTTTATAAAAATGAACCAATTTCTGGTATTTTGCATTAGCATCCCTTTAGCTGACTAATACAACTTTGTAGTAGGTGGCAGATTCTTGGACCTTACACCCAAAGCACATGTAACAGAAGAAAAAATAGATAAATGGGACCTCCTTAAAATTAAGCACTTTTGGACCTCATAAGACTTTGTCAAAAGGGTGAAAAAGCAGCCAACTCAATGCAAAAAAATATTTGGAAATCACATATCCAATAAGGGTTTAATAGCCAAGATATATAAAGAGATGTTACAACTCAAAAATAAAAATACATGACCCAATTAAAAAATGGGAAAAAGACTTGAGTAGGCATTTCTTTGGACTTGAATAGTAGGCAGTCCAAATAAGAGCTACAAATGGTAAAAAAAAAGAAGAAGAAGAAGAAATGCTCAACATCACTAAGGATCCCAGAAATGCAAATCAAAACTACAATGAGGGAAGCAGACTTGGCCCAGTGGTTAGAGCGTCCATCTACCACACAGGAGGTCCGCGGTTCAAACCCCGGGCCTCCTTGACGCATGTGGAGGTGGCCCACACGCAGTGCTGATATGTGCAAGAAGTGCCCTGCCACGCAGGGGAGTCCCCCGTGTAGGGGAGCCCCACGTGCAAGGAGTGCACCCCGTAAGGAGAGCCGCCCAGCGCAAAATAAAGTGCAGCCTGCCCAGGAATTGCGCCGCACACACGGAGAACTGACAACAAGGTGATGCAACAAAAAGAAACACAGATTCCCCTGCCGCTGACAACAGAAGCTGACAAAAAAGAACATGCAGCAAATAGACACAGAGAACAGACAACTTGGGGGGGGGAAGGGGAGAGAAGTAAATAAATAAATCTTTTTTAAAAATTAAAAAAAACTACAATGAGATATCATTTCACACCTATCAGAATGGTCACTGTTAAAAAGACAGAGCACTACAGGTTTTGGAGAGGATGTGGAGAGATTGGAACACTTATTCACTGTTGGTAGGAACGCAGATGGTACAGCCACTGTGGAGGACTGTTTGGCAGTCCTTAAAGAAGCTGAATATAGAGTTGCCACATGATTCTGCAATACCACTACTGGGTATATACCCAGAAGAATTGAGAGCAGTGACATGCACAGACATCTGCACACCAATATTCATAGTGGCATCATTCATAGTTCCCAAAAGTTGGAAACAACCTATGGACATCCACCAATGAATGGATAAACAAACTGTGGTGTATTCACACAATGAAATATTATACATCTGTAAGAAGAAATAAAATCATAAAGCATATGACAACATGGATGAACCTGGAGGACCTTATGTTGAGCGAAGGAAGCCAGACACAAAAGGACAAATATTGTACGATTGCATTACTATGAACTAAATACATTGTGTAACGTATTGTATGATTTAAAACAAAAAATTTTATATATATCCAGTACATTTAATTGAGAACTGCATGTTTTTATTCAACTGTATTTTTTTTATTTTTAATTGCTTATTTTCCATTATTAAATGTACAAAATAAAGTTTTTTTTAAAAAAATGATAAGCCAAGAGGAGTCATCTTTTCATCTTTTGTCTCTCTTAAAAGGAAGGGAAAAGGAAGAAAGGTTGTTGGTAGAGACCAACTGTGCCCATTGCACTCCCCCAGAGAAAGAATTCAATTTTTCAAGTATGTTGGGCTGGAAAAGTCATGGAAACCAGCACTAAATGGTGTATAAGAATACAGAGGCGGGGGGAAATACAGTGGGATGGAGCAGATGTGGCTCAAGAGGTTAGGTGCCTGCTTCCCAAATGGGGGGTCCCGGGTTCAGTTCCAGGTGCCTCCTAAAAACAGAGAGCAAACAATATGCAAACAAACTAAAAAAAACGACACAGGGGAGCCAATGTGGCTCCGTGGTTGAGTGCCAGCTTCCCACATACAAGGTAGTGGGTTCAATCCCTGGCTGTCGGTACTTCACACACACACACAAAAAAGAATGCAATGAAGGTCATGAAGTCTGAATTCTGAGATTTTCCCCTCATCAACGCCACTATACCAATGGCCCTCATAAGTTGGCCTTCCAGGGATATGTAAATAATAAGGGATGGGGAGAGCCATTTTTCCCATCCCCATTTGGCAATGGAAGGACTTTGGTCAGGGCCACCTCTGGCTAGGTTCATGAGCCAGTGAGCTGAAGCAGCCGTTTGTTACCCAGTCTTTGCATGAAGGTTGTGTATTAATTGCATATTGCTTCATAACAAATTACCCCAAAACTTAGTGACTCCAAATAACAATGAATACTTATTATCTCACACAGTTTCTATGGGATAGGAATTTGCAAACATCTCAGCAGGATAGCTCTGGCTCTGAGTCTTTCATGAGGCTGTGGTCAAGATGTTGGTCACTTCCAAAATGGCTCACTCACATGGCCAGCAAGTCACCGCAGCCTGCCGGCAGTCCCCAGCTGCTCACCACATGGATCTCTCTACTGGGCTGCTTGAGTGTTCTCACAACATGGCCGTGGGCTTCCTCCAGAGCATGGGATCCAAGAGAGAGCAGGGCAGAAGCCACAAAGTCATGGTCCATCGTTTCTGCAATCCAAGAGGTCAGACTTTTTCATTGCAGCAGGGGATTACACGAATGAGACTCACTGGGACGATTTTGGAAGTGGAGCCACCAGTCCCAGTAAAGCCTTCAGATGACTGGAACCCAGCTAACATCTTGACTTTATGAAATAGGAGGCCAGACTCATCCTTCTGAGCTGTTCCTAAATTTCTGACCCACAGAAACAGTGAGCTAATAAAAGTTTTTTTGGTTATTTTAACCTCCTAAGTTTTGAGGTAATTTGTTATGCAGCAATACATACACAAAGTCCATACGGTTAAAAACCAAACAGTGGTGCGCTTATCACTGGCAGCCTAATGATAAAGTAAACATTTGATTACCCTTCAATTAGACCCTTAAATTATTCCCAGTGGATACCAGTCAATGAAATTAATACCAGCAACAATGAAGGCAGAGACTATTCCTGTACCCTAGATGGGCTGTAGGGACAGCCATTAAACAGATAGCCCCTCACAGAGGGCCACAGTGTTTGGCTGTACAGTGAAAGCTCTGAGCATTCCTACAGAGGGGAAACCTGTTAGCTTCGTCTGACCCTGTGTTTCCCAAGCCCCTTTGACCAGAGAAGCCATTACTCACGTCATCCCTATCAGTATTCCCTGGAACTAGCGCTATGAGAAACACACCTCAAGAAAAACTGATCTATGGCAATCTTCCGGGAAGTCTCAGGAAATCCTCTACTCATAGTGAGATCTCAAGTATTTACATAGAAAAAATATACACGTGGCCATGTGTGATGGTTAATTCCACGTGTCACCTGGGGTAGGTATGGCATCCAGTTGTTTGGTCAAACCCTGGCCTGCTTGTTAAGGTGCAGGTATTTCAAGATGGGATTTGCATTTACAATCAGGTGATTGCCCTGAACAATGTGGGGGGTCTCCTCATCCAATCAGTTGGAGGTTTTTAAAAGCCAGACCTGAGATTTCAAATGTCAGAAGAGCATTTGGGGCTCAGCTTCATTGGCTTTTGCCAAAATTCCCAGGCAGCCAGCTCTTCTGAGGAATTTGGACTAAGAACTTCCGTATCACCTTTATTGGAGTTTCCAGCTTGTCGCCGGTCCTACAGTGTTTGGATTTACCAGTCCCTGTGGTTGCGTAACCAATTCCCTTATAATAAGTCTCTGTCCAGGCCCCAAAGCAGTTCTACTTGTACCCCACAGCTCACAAATCAGCCTCTCTCTCTCGGTTCTGTTTTTCTGGAGAACACTGCTTAATATACCATGTGCATATTTGAAAAAACTATATTTCTCCAAGACTGAAATCCTGAGCATATAGAGAACTTTTTTAGTTTCCTAGGCTGCTCCAAGCAAATACCATGAAATGGTTTGGCTTAAACAATGGGAATTTTTTCAGTTTCTGTTTTCACAGAAGGCAGGGAAATGCCCAAATCAAGGCATCATCAAGGCAATGCTTTCTACCCAAAGGCCAGCTGCTGGCCATCCCTGGCTTCTCAGCCACATGGCAAGGATTCACAGCAGTGTCTATTGGTCTCTCCCTTCTCTTTGGGGTTTCACTGATTTCAGTTTCTTGCTTCCATGGTGTTCTCTCTCTCATGCCTGAATTTCTTTCTATTAATTTTTTTAAAAATTTATTTCCCCCACCTTGCGGCTTGCTTGCTGTCTGCTCTCTGTGTCTATTCCCTGCACGTTCTTCTGTGTCTGCTTGTCTCCCTTTGTTGCATCATCTTGATGTGCCAGCTCTCCGCAGGCAAGGGCTGTCAGCTCCAGCTTGCCTTCACAAGGAGGCCCCAGGAACGCGAACCCAGGGCCTCCCATATGGTAGATGGGAGCCCAATTGATTGAGCCACAGCCACTTCCCTCTATTAGTTTTTTTAAAAAGATTTATTTATTTATTTCCCCTCTTCCACTCCCCCCACCCTGCTGTTTTTGCTGTCTGTGTCCATTTGCTGTGTGATCTTCTGTATCTATTTCTCTTTTTGGTCTTCTCTTCTCAATTTTTCTCCTCTATGATTCACCAGGATTTGATCCTGGGGACCTCTGATGTGGAGAGAGTTCCCTGTTAGCTGCACCACCTCAGTTCCTGGTTTCTGCTGTGTTTCACCTTGACCTTCCCCTTCATCTCTCTTCTGTTGTGTCATCATCTTGCTGCGTGACTCACTTGCACAGGCACTGGCTCACCGCGCGGGCACTCGGCTTGCAGTGGGGGCACTGGCTTGCTGTGCAGTCACTGGTCGCCATCCAATCATGCTTTCTCTTCTTCTTTTTCACCAGGAGGCCCCAGGGATCGAACTTGGGTCCTCCCATACGGCAGGCAGAAGCCCTATCACTTGAGCCATATCCGCTTCCTTCTTTTTATTAATATTATAAAGGGCTCCAGAAAAAAGGATTAAGACCCATCCTGAATGAGGTGGGTCACACCTTAACTGAAATAACCTCATCAAAAGGTCCTACTTACAGTGGGCTCACACCCACAGGAATGGATTGACTTTAGGAACATATTTTTCTGGGGTCTGTACAGCTCCAAACCACCACAATGACATTACATAGACATTAATAAACATTCTCAGACTCAGAGCTTCCACCTGCACCAGCACTAGAAACGCAGCCCTGCCCTCATAAGCATCAAGTGCTCTCTGGGTATGTATATGCTCATGTCTACTCTGGCCGATCCTCTGAACCTCTGTTCTGGTCCCTTCATTAGCACCTGCTGCCCCCCAGGTCCCTTGAAAGGAGAGCCTTAGCCCTGCCACTGCTGCCCTTCCCTGGGCACAACTCTCCAGTGCTCCTCCTGCTGGAGTCCTCACAGCAGCAGAGGCACACTGCACCTGGCAGAGGTATGCATCCTCCAGAGTTCCTCTCCTCGGGGGCTAGGTAGCTCTGGCTGTCTGGACCCCAAAGCAGTTCTGCTTGTATCCCCGCCCTGGCCCCATCTCACGAATTCCTCTTCTATCCACAGCACCTCTCACTACGAGGGCCAGCCTTCATCCAGGAAAGGCCAGGCAGCTGACACTTGCTTGTCCTTCCAATTCCCCATCTCCCCTCAGATGCCCACACACAAATCCTCCAAGATCCTTTCCTTTTCCATCCCTCCCATCCTCTTCCTCAGCATCTTCATCACCTGGTGTGGGGAAGATACATTAGCCCATCAGACTCCAAGTCCTATTTCAGGATCTGCTGGGAGCCCCTCTCTGACTCTTATATGAAGAAGATGCAAAGGTTCTGTGACTACATATTAGTGGTGATGACTCCCAAGGAGCAGGCTATGGGTGGCTTTAAATTTCTTCCTTTTGCTTATTTGTATTTTCTTAGTTTCTATCCCAAACAAGTATTATAGAAGAAAAGAGCGGTAAATAATAAAAATAAACAAAATATATAAACATACATGAAAGTAAATTATTTTTTAAACCTTCATGCTATTTCTTAAAGTTATCTGTAAAGGCCATATCTTGGGGCTTTGTGAAATGCACAGATCTACCCCCATTAGAGACCTTGCGCCTCCACATATCACTAAACATCCTATTTTTCTCCAGGATAAACAGTCACTGTTGGTATTTTAGGATTAGGTTTTTATAGAGTTTGTTACATTTTATATTCATGCTATTTTTTATTTATACTACCACCTTATTCCAGAAAGGATTTAAGGTGGCTTACAAAGATACATAAAACACAGCAAGGTAGGATAAATTAAAAGAAAGTGAAAGAAAAAGAACATAAAACAGAGGTAGAAATGAAGCTAATACAGAATGCTTACCACAGAGTCCTGCGGGCAAGTTGGTTTTTAGCAAAAGCGAAAACAGAAACTCGTCCATTAATTAATTGGCCCCTCCTATTCCAACTAGCTCATCTAGTGATTTTCAAATTATGCACCTGTGAAATACTTCCGCGAACTAGATTCAACTGTTCAAATCCGGTTGTGGAGGACTGGTGGTCTTGGGCAATTCATGGCAGGAAAGGGTCAATAGCTCGAATTACCTTAATTTGTAATTATTCCTGAGGGCATTTTTCCCAACTTTGGTACCTGCTTCCTCCTTTTATGGTAGAATCTATTACAAGATGGTATTTGATTTAGCACAAAATAATAAATTTAGTAATTTAAAAATTACTTTGGGAGAGTGGATGTGGCTCAAACAGTTGAGCACCCACCTCCCACATGGGAGGCCCTAGGTTTGGTTGCCAGTGCTCCTAAAGAAAAAGACAACGAGCAAAAAACAACAAGTAGACAATGAGCAAAAACAGACAATGAGCAGACAATGAGTGCAAACAACGAACAAACAGATGAGGGAGTCATTGAGGGGGGGTATTTAATTTGTCACTATTTCATGGTGTTCTGCAAGGACAATGATTTCAAGGTATTTCCCACCACCTAAAAAAGGTGGGAACACCCAGTTCAAGCTATCAGTAAGAATTCAATTCAGTGGTCGTGTTTGAGGATCCACAGTGTACTAAGCACTGTGCTAGCTGCTGTGAAAGACTTAATATTGAGTACAATAAAGCACTTCCCTTCCAGAAACTTAAAATCTCCTAGAGAACAATGCATCTTGGGTTTTTTTTGTTGTTGTTTTTTTTTTGTCGCTCTATGATTTTTCTTTTTTTTTTTTTTAAGGAGGTACTGGGGATTGAACCCAGGACCTTGTACATGGGAAGCAGACGCTCAACCCCTGAGCTACATCCATTCCCCCTGTGATGGATGTAGGTTGACCGAATACCTGAAAGTAACTGGTTTCTCTCCCTGTTGCTAGGATACAAAGAAAAGAATTGTATGTAAATCAGAAGGTAATGAAATGCAACCCTCTCTTTGGGCCAAATTCCGCTTTTGTTGGTCAAAAATATCCTGTTGAAGCAATAAAGTATGAAAACCAGCTTCAACCAGTTGGCCGGACCTGCGCAGAAGCAGCCCCTTGCTGTCCTCACTTCAACTTGCTTAATTAACATAGTAAAATTCCCACCCAGGGGTGGAGTTATCCGCCCCTTTCTTGATCATGCAATGTATGTGCAAGCGTGATTTCCTGAACATATTAATCATACAGTTATATAACCAGCTATGTATGTTCATCCATATGGATGAGCACTAATACATAATCAAAGCAAATGCTAAGTAGCAACTTAGATATTTAAACAAGAGTGAAACTGCAGCATGGAGAGTCGGGTCTGAGTCACTTTGGACTGGCCTTGGCGCCTTACCTCTGCAGACATAATCAATGTGAGTTTGCCTAACTCTCGTGTTAGAGTTTTCTTCATGCCATCTCTGGTTATTCATAAAGGCCCTGCTTCAAGGCCTAACACCTGTGATTTACTTTGTTTTTTTTTTCTCTCCCCCTTCCCCACCTCCCCAGTTTCTGGTCTCTGTGTTCATTTGCTGTGTGTTCTTCTGTGACTGCTTCTACCCTTATCAGCAGCACCGGGAATCTGAGTTTCTTTTTGTTGTGTCACCCTGTGTCAGCTCTCCATGTGGGCGGTGCCATTCCTGGGCAGGCTGCACTTTCTTTCACGCTGGGCGGCTCTCCTTACGGGGCGCACTCCTTGCGCGTGGGGCTCCCCTACACGGGGGACACCCGTGCATGGCACAGCACTCCCTGTGTGCATCAGCACTGTGCATGGGCCAGCTCGACATGGGTCAAGGAGACCCGGGGTTTGAACCATGGACCTCCCATGTGGTAGGCGGATGCCCTATCCATTGGGCCAAGTCTACTTCCTGTCTGTGATTTACTTTTGAACTACTTTTTTCCTAGGTCCTTAACAAAGGCTAGGGAAACAAAACTCTAAATTGCCTTCAACAAAGATTTATTGAAGTCCATCTAAAGGGAAAGCAGCATCAATTTCAATCTATAATTGTTCTGGAGTCAGAGTCCCAGCTCTGCCAAGTTCTGGCTGTGCAACCCTGGGCAAGCCACTTTACCTCTCTGAGCCTCTTTTCCATCATCTATAAAATGTGGGTAACAATACTGTATAAGAGTAGTCTACCTATGGCAATAAACATGGAAATGGATGTTAATTTCGCTCACACGACAGTCACACATTGACTCAGGCATCCAGGTTCCTTCCACTTTGTGGTTTCAGCATCCCCTAGGGCCTGTAAGACCTTTGCTTCCAGTCAGTGGATGGGAAAAGAGAGCAAGGAGGATCACACGAGAGATGACAGTGGGCCTGGAAGCGGAGTGTTTCACTCCCACCCTCAACACTTTGTCCAGAACACAGGCACATGAACACTCCTAAGTCCAAGCAAGGCTAGGAAATGTCCTTTCATGAGCCCCTGGAGCAAAAGGAGTGGGATTCAGGAAACCCTTCAAGCATTTCCAGCGGATTCAATAAGTGTAAATATGCCTGGCATAAAGTAGATGCTCATTAAGCACCTAACCATGCATCAGGCACTGGACTTCTGTTTGGTCCCCATTCTGCCAACAACCAGGCAAGGCCAGGACGTTGCCCTCCCTTTACAGATGAGAAAACCAAGACTCCAGGAGGACACGCTGCCTGCCCATTGGCAGAGCCGCATCAGGACTCCATCCCCAGGTAGTGTGACTCAACAGCCCGTGGTCTTTCCCCCCAGTCAGGATACCAATGGAACACACAGAATACACAGGCATTAACCACCACGGGAAGTGAGCTGCCTAGTCTTCATCAAGAGTTGGTCACAAAAGGAACACACATACATAGAACAAAGCTTGAAAAGTTTCTAGCAAACAGCCAAGGGGGAATGTGTTGAATAACAAGCATGGAGATTTCCTGACAATCTTCCTTGCCTATTTATAGCCTATTGTCCAGGCCGCACACCATCTGCCCAAATCTCTCTTTTCTCATGCATCCCTCTCAAATTTCAGTCTGCTTCTCTCTTGCCCCTTCATCTGCCTTATGTCCTTTCCTGTACAAATCTATTTAGGCTCATAGTTTCTTTTAAATTCATCTCTGTATGAATTTAAAATATCCCACTTGGCACAAGAAAGGGCCTCACAGAATTCTCAGTCAGTCAGTCAATAAAATATTTGTCGAGTGCCTGCTAATGGTCCAGGCAGCGTGCTGGATCAAGTGGTCTGCTGGGGAAGACATAATCACACAAATCAAGGCTCAGAGGGGAAGGAACCCAGTTCTCTGAGTGAAAAGCAAAGGGCATACGCCCCCGCCTAGGAGATGGTGTTAGACTGCCCAGAGGTTTGAAGGACGTGTAGGAATTATCTTGGAAGAGGAAGGGAAGGAGGTTACTAGGGAGTAGGACAAGCATATGCAAAGGTCCTGTGGTTGGAGGAAGCACATTTGAGGAATAGCAAGAAGACCAGGATGGCTGGGGCCCAAGTAAGGGAGAGCAGGGCTCAGGGAGAAGGGAAGCAGTAGGGGTGGGCAGGGGCCAGTGCACTGAGGGCCTTACAGAACAGAGAAAGGGATTTGGGTCTTTATCTCCAAAGAGCAAAGGAAACCTATATGATTCATTAATAAGTCATGAAGACGTGCTGTCAGTCCCCCTACCCATATCCCCTTGCCTTTATTTCACTGTACTCTAGCTGGACTTCCAACTGCCAGCTCCTCTGGGATATTTTTGCCTGAGGACTATCTCTGACTACTGAAACAGGCTTTGCCTGCCTAAGGAGCAGGTCACAGGTACTGGAGAATTAGCCTTTCCCCCCACCACATACCGGCTTTCCAGATCACCTCTCAGCCATTACCTGGAGGACTTAGATAAAGATCCAGCTTCCTTACTCCACAGGTGGGGTAATTCTCAGGTGCCTGTTCTTCTCGGGATCCCAGAGTGCCCAGTGGAATCCAGCCCCACATGCCCACACTGGAACCTGCCTGATAACCCACCCTTTACTGGCCTCCTTCCCTTCCTTGCTTCACTTCTCCACTGCCCTACCGGTATTCCTTGGGATAACCTCCCAAATACACTTGCATTCATTCAATTCCTTATCTCAGGCTTCTAGGAGAATCCAAACATGATAGTATGTAATAAAGACAATGGATCTGAGGGCTGCAGAGGAGGAGGGGGGTAGACCAGTTGTCAAGGTGGGAGAGGCTGGAGGCTTGGACCTGAGTAGCACTGAGTACAGAGAAAAGTGGAGGTAAAATTAGGAGGGCCAGAGGATGGAGTGTGTGTGCAGGGAAAGGGAGAGGACGATGTGAAGGCTGCCTCCTGGGCTTCTGTCATCCCTAGACGGGAGGACAAGGGGAAAGGTCAAAAATACATATGTTAATGTATTTGTGTGTGTCACAGAACAGCTTGTAACAACCAGATTTTCTGGAACTCTGCCGTCTTCTTGCCCTGCCTTGACTCATCAGACTGCCACTGTCCGGGGAAGCCTGTTTTTTCTCCTGCGGGGCAGGATCCAATAACAGTGTTCTCATCCAATAAAGGAAGCTGGCGCACAGGGACAAAATATTGAATTAAAAACAATACCAGAGCCGCTGAGCTCATGCCACCCTTGAACTGCCTGTGCGTGTCTTTGCTCAGCAAATTGGTAACGGGAGCCCCAGGGAAATACTGTCCAGGAGATGGGGGGAGGAAGAGAGATGGGATGGGGCGGGGGGAGCCAAAGGCAGAGTCAACTTAGCCACAGTTGGCTGAGCTCGTGTTAGAGAGCAAGAATTCAACTGCCAGAAACTGGGTCCTGCGCTCAGGGTCCTGGCCTTGGTCCTGTACCCATGAAGTTACCGTTAGGAGGTAGGAGAGTGCAGTGGTTAGGCACAGGGGCTCTGAGATTAGGCATTGCTGGGTTTGCAGGCTGCCTCCACCATTCTGGTTGACTCCTTGATCTTGGGTAAGTCTTTTGCCACTCTGAACCTCAGTTTAATTTTCTTCCAAAGCCTAGCACGTGCCAACACTGTGCTTAGCACTTTCACCTTCGCAACCACTCTGTTCCTATATTGCCCATTACAAGTGGCAAAGCTGACACTCAGAGGAGTTAGGTAACTTGCTCAGGACCACATAGCCAGTTATAGCTAGATTTCAGACAAAGGCAGAGTGACTCCTGAGCATGCCCTCTTAACCACTCCATGCCACTCTCCTTCAGATAAGAAATTCCCCATTTCCATGCCAGTGGGGTTTTCTCTCTCTCAGTTCTTTTTTTTTTAAATTAATTTATTGAAGTATATCACTCATACATAAACAATAAGTATATAATAATAGTTATGAACTTACAAAACAAACATACATAACATCATACAGGACTCTCATAGCTCCCCCTACGACCAATAACTTGCATTGTTGTTAAACCTTTTTAACTAATGATTAAAGAGCATTGTCAAAATATTTGGTTAGTAGTAACTAACCAAAGTATTTTCCCCCAACCAACCCTATCATTATTATCTTTGCATCATTTATATATGAACGTACATAAACAATTAAGTGCATAGTAAAAGTTGTGAACTTACAAAGCAAACATGCATATCATCATACAGGCATCCCGTACATCAACCCTCCACCAACACCTTGTATTGTTGTGAGACATTTGTTACAAAGTATGAAAGAATATTGTCAAAATTTTACTATTAATCATAACCCTTATCTTACATTTGGTGTGTATTTTCCCCAACCCACCCTATTATAATTTTTAAAATACATTTTTTTATGACAGAAGTTGTAAATTCATAAAACAATCATGCACATGTACAGAATTCCTAACAACACATCTTCATCAACACACCACATTGGAACATTTGCTGCAGATAATACCATCTGATTGTTACCATGCCCATAGTACACATTTGGCTCATGTTTTCCATGTTGCCTCAGTATTAACACAGTACATCTTTCACATAGATGCAAGAATATGATATTATTACTGCTAACAACAGTCCACAGGTCACTCCAGCTGTATTTTTCCCATTCTTCTCCACTTTCCCAATACCATGCAGTAGTCATGTACATTTGCTCTAGCTCACAAAGGACACCCTTGCATCTGTGCCATCAACCACAATTTTCATCCACCTCTTGGTTTACTGTGCTATTCAATTCCTAGATAATTCTCTAGCATTCTGTCAATTGGCATTTACATCCCTAGACTACCATTTTCAGTCACATCCCCATTTAATGACTAGCTGTTACTCACTATGTGCTACCATCCACTCAATACATTTCCACACTCTTACAGTAAATCTAATTAAAACTTCTACATACATTAAACATCAGTAGTCCATCTCAGTCTTCCTCTAATCTCCTTTAAGAATCCACCGTCTACCACCAGGTCTTGAAGATATTTTCCAACAATTTCTTCTAGAAGTTTTATGGTTCTTGCTTTTATTTTTAGGTTTTTGATCCATTTTGAGTTAATTTTTGGATAAGATGTGAGATAGGGGTCCTCTTTCCTTCTTTCAGCTATGGATACCCAATTCTTTCAGCACCATTTGTTGAATGGATTGTTCTGCCCGAGCTGTATGGCTTTGAGAGGCTAGTCAAAAATCACTTAACTGTACATGTGAGGATCTGTTTCTGAACCATCAATTCGGTTTCATTGGTCTATGTTTCTGTCTTTATGCCAGTACCATGCTGTTTCTACCACTCCAGATGGGTAATGATTTAAAGTCTGGAGATGAGGGTTCACTTTTCCTTTTTTATGGTGTTTCTGGCTATTCAGGACCCCTTATTCTTCCAAATAAATTTGATGATCGTGTTATCAATTTTTTTTTTAATGCTGGTAGAATTTTTATCAGGATTGCATTGAATCTGTATATCAATTTGAGTAGAATTGACAACTTAATGATATTTAGTCTTCCAATTCATAAGCATGGAATGTTCTTCAAGTTATTTAGGCCTTTTTTGATTTATTTTAACATTGAGTAACAGTTTTATGAATACAAGTGCTTTACATCATTGGTTAAGTTTATTCCTAACTATCTGAGTTTTATGTCATATTTTACTTTCACCACTCTTTTGACTTTATCTACTTTTATTGATATAATCTTCATTTCTAGACTCTTTTCCAGGCCTCTCTCTCCTGTCTTTTCTTTTCAGGCTCTAGCACACTCTTTAGTATTTCCTGAAAACCTGGTCTCTTGCTTACAAATTCTCTCGGTTTCTATTTATCTGTGAATATTCTAAACTTGCCCTCATTTTTGAAAGACAGTCTTGCTGGATATAAGGTTCTTGGCTGGAAGTTTTTCTCTTGTAGTATTTTAAACATATCAGACCACTGTCTTCTTGGCCTCCATGGTTTCTGGTGAGAAATCAGTACTTAATCTTATTGGATGTCCCTTTATATGTTATGCATTGCTTTTCTCTTGCTGTTCTCAGAATTCTCTCTTTGTCTTTGGCATTTGACATTCTAATGAGTAGTGTATGTGTCTTGGAGTTGGTCTATTCAGACTTTTTCAGATGGGAGTATGTTGTGCTTCTTGGACAGGGATATCTATGTCCTTCAATAGGGTTGGGAAATTTTCTACCATTATTTCTTCAAATATTCCTTCTGCCCCTTTTCCCTTCTCTTCTCCTTCTGGCACACCCATGACATGCATGTTTGCACACCTTTTGCTGTCATTTAGTTCCCTGAGACCTTGTTCAATTTTTTTCCATTCTTTTCTTCATATGTTCTTTTGTATGTTCACTTTCAGAGGCCATTTCTTCACGCTCACCAATCCTTTCTTCTGCCTCCTCAAATCTGCTATTATATGATTCCAATGTTTTTTTTAAAATTTCATTTATTGCACCTTTCATTCCCAAAAGATCTGCTATTTCTTTATGCATGCTTTCAAATTCTTCTTTGTGCTCATCCAGTATCTTTTTAATATCCTTGATGTCTTTAGCCATCTCATTGAATTTATTAAGGAGATTTGTTTGAACATCTAAGATTAGTTGTCTCAACTCCTTTATGTCATCTGGAGGCTTATCTTGTTCCTTTAACTGGGCCATAGCTTCCTGTTTCTTAGTGTGGATCATAATTATTTGTTGGTGTCTTGGCATCTGGCTTACTAGAGTATTTATTCTGGGTGCAGTTTTTCTCTCTATTTTAGGGCTTCCTATCCTTTCTCCCATGCTGGTTGTGCAGTAGGAGCCAAGCATGTAGTTGGTGCTGTAGGCTGTGGAGGCTCAAGCTGCCCTCATTGTGCCAGGGACCAATGAAGCTTCTTCCAACTTTCTCCCTTGCCAGGGATAGAGAAAGAGTCACAGCTGTGTGGAATTATCCAAGTTGTGCAGGCCTAGACTGTAGTTACCCAGAGAGACTAATGAAGCTTCATGCCCCTTTCTCCCCTGCCTGGGGTGGGGATGGATCTGCAGGTGTGGGCAACAATCTATACAGTGCGGGTCCAAGATGGTATCCAAGATACTGTAGTTGTCCCGGTAAACTTCCGATTTTCAGTCCATGCCAGCCGAAGTTATCTGCAGTTACCTAGATAGGCTGGTGCAGGGCCTGCCAGCCTCCTCCCTGCCAGAGGTGGGGCTGAAGTCTAGGCTAGGGCTGTGGGCCAGTCTGGGTGAAAGAAACCGGTTCCTACTGTTAATGTAATTTTTGGTCAGCCTGGCTTCCCCTCAGGCTGGGGGTAGAGTCACAATAGTGGCCACTGGCCTCTTTCCAACTTGGGCTGATTCATAGCCTAGTTGCCCCCAGGGTTATATCTTAGCCAACAAGTCTACCAATCAGTAGCCGAAATTGGTTGCCAACCATCTCTTCCTCCCGTTTTTGGGAAATGGTGCTTCCAATTCCAGCCACAGAATAGCTCCTGGGGTGGCTCATGCTACCAGAGTAGGATAAGCACCAGCCTCCACAGCTTGGCCGGTAATTTCCCTGAGAGCCTGGCACAGGTCCCCGCAGCTTCCTCCCTGCTAGAGGTGGCACTGGGGCCTAGGCTAGAACTGCAATCTGATCTGGATGGAAAGAAGCTGGTCCCCACCAGCACTGGGATTTTCAGTTTACCCCACTACCCCTTGTGCCAGGCGCAGAGTTAAGATGGTGGTTCCTGGCCTCTTTCTGACTTGGACAGGCTCAAACTTCAGCTGTTCTCAGGATTATATTCTAACCTGCTGAATTTACTCATCAGTAGCTGAAATTGGTGGCCAACCATCTCTTCCTCCCCCATTTTTGGGAAGTGGAGCTTTCAGTTCCAGCTGTGGAACAGCTCCTGAGGCAGTTGTGTCTCCAGTGGAGGATAGATACCAGCCTCCAGGGCATGGAGTGCTCTACTTATGATTCTTCTCTGTAGATGGGCAGTATCCTCCTTCCTTTCCTTCAAGAATGTTGGAGGGTGCTCTTCTGGCCTTCTGAAGTCTCCAAACACGTGCCTCAGCTAGCTCCAGAGAGCTCTGGGTGTTTGCTAACTGTCCTGTTGCAGGAGGTGACTCTAGAAGCTCCTTACTCTGCCGCCACCTTGCTGGTTGTCCTCTCTCAGTTCTTTTTTAATGCAGCTTTCAGTCTCACACCTTCCTCTATCCTCTCTCTTCTTTCTTCCCCCTCTTAACCTCACTTCTTTCCTTCAACCCTGCAATAGTCCAAACTACAAATTCCTCCCCTAGTCCCTTGGCCAGCAGCTTCCCATCACCACGCTGTCAGTTACATTCAGCTGCCTACAGACTTCCGTGCCCTATGGGGCCTCGCCTCCCCCATGGAGGTTTGTCAATGTATTTTCCCAAAACAGTAGTTTCAAAGAAGAGTGCTGCCCACTGTTAAGGTTTTCATTGTGTGTCCACCGTGATTCTGGAGTCTGATGCTCAGATGGGGTCCATAATGGAGCTAGGGATTTAGAAGTTTAAGTATATTGGGGTAATCCGAGTCATGAAAGTGGGTCAGATCACCCAGGAAGAAGGAGTGGGGTGAGAATGGCAGAGGCCATGGCAAGGCCTCAGGGACTTGTCTAGTTTCCTGGCTGAGTATGGAAAAGGGAGAGTGGCCTGGTCACAGGAAGCCATCCTCAGGGAAGAGACCCTGAAATTGTGAGGCCCTGGGCAGCACACGGATTTGGGAGGGTGTTGGTCAGAGTTCTCGTCATTGGACAGAAATTTAACTTGAACTAGTTGGTATCTAAGGAAGAGATGAATAGCCCAGCCCAAGCCAGGGCAGTGATGATGGCCTTGGGTCTCAGGGAATCTGGTAGCATGGACTCAGAGGCTGCTGGGACCACCTCTCAATCATGTCTCCAATTTCCTCATTCTCACATGGCATAATAGCTTCCGGTTTTTATTATTTATTTATTTACTTATTTATTTAAGGAGGTACCCTGGATTGAAACTTGGACCTCTTTCTTTTATATTCACAACTCCATTGCTTTTTCCTCCCTGACCTCTTTAGTTTCCAGTTTTAAGTCTCACACTTTGAAAGAGACTGGCCTGCCTCTTGATTTAAAGACCCAGTGGAAGATTTCTGATTAGTGTAGCTTTGGTCACATGTCCATCCCTGGACCAATTAACTATGACAGATGAGTAGAGACAAGTAAAAACATGGCCACGCCCTTGGGAGCCATATGGATACAGGAAAAAGGCACAGTTTTCAGAAGGTGGGCTCAGAGGAGGGGGGAAGATATGGCAGGATAAATATGAACAAAGGCACCCTTGTCACGAGGAAATGCCAACTTTAGTCCAAGGAATGCCAATGAAAACTCATAATGGTAGGGAGTCAGACGGTCAAACAGAGCAAGGAAGGAGAGCAGGGGCCCAATCCAAGCCAAAGAGCCCAAGAGAGTGTGGGGCTGGCCAAAGTTTGGGGTAGACATGCTGCTCCTTCTGCCTGAAGACATTTCTCCTTTGGTGACACCTGCTCTCAGTGCTATCAAGGATCTTGAAGATGCAAAATAGCTTGGTTTCTTGAGGTGTGCAAAGGTCCAAGTGCTCTTGGCCAGGGGGAGGTCCACTGTGTATGCCCACCCAGGGCTGACAAAGGGCTGCAGCACCTCAGCCCCTCCCACGGTAACTCCTACCAGTGGGTGTCATGGAGCGCCCGAAACCTGACTTCCTCAGCACCTCCCTTCTCCTCCTATAGATTCAGGAATGCAATTCCAAGACCTCGAAATTTACATAACTGCAGGTCTGGGAACTAGATTTGAGGAAGTGGGGACCAGCCCAGACTAGCCTTAAAGTGGGAATGGGGTGAAAGCAGAGGCAAAAAAAATTCAATAAAGGTAGTAACAACAGACACCACCTATCATTTATTGAATCTTTGTGGCGTTCCCTGCACTATGCTAAGCAGCACTTTTCTCATTTTATCATCATTATCTCATTTTGTCATCAAAAGTTTATGACATGAGTATTATTCTTATCCCCAGAAACTGAACTTCACAGACAAGAAGTGATTTGCCCAAGGTCACATGGCTAGGAAGTATTGACTGCAAAGCCTATACCCTTGACCCTCAGCTTCCTTTGTCTCTTCCTCAAGTCTGAGCTATGGAAACTACTTGGCTTGCCATCCTCTTTACCTCTTGTATCAGTCAGAATGCTTTGGAATGCAAAAATGAAACCATTAACCCAGCTGGCAAATATTGAAGAAAATGTATCCAGCCAAAGAATAGGTTCTGAGGCACCTTGACTCCTGGAGTCAATAGCTCAGTGGGTCGGTGACGTCCTTTCCATCTTCCCACTACGTTATCAGTGAGCATTCTCTCTGCACAAGTTCATGAGATGGCTGCCACACCCCCAGGCATCATATGTGAACAAGACCACGTGTTCAGAAAAACAGGGACTTTCTCTTCCTGAGAACAAAAAAAATCTTTTCCAGAAGCCCTTGAGCAAACTTTCCTCATATCTCATTGATCAGAATTGTGTGCCATTACTGTTTCCAAACCACGGACTCGCCAGGGAAATGGGACCTTCATGAATGGCTTGGTAAAGGCTATGGCCATTTGAAGGAGAATGGATTACCCTCCAAAATCAAGGTTCTGTTAGAAAGGAAAGGGGGGCAGGTAGTAGCTGGTTTTGAGTAAGGAAACAAAAATGCATGCTGCTCCTCTCTCTACTCTTCCCACTGCCCAGTACTTCTTCTGCTAATATTACCCCTCTTTCACTACTTATTAGCATTTTATTCATCTTTCTAGGACCAACTCAAATGTCATCTCTTTGGGGTGGTCTTCCTTGATTTTCTCCCATAAGACTAATTGCTCTTTTCACTGTGCTTCCAAGGAAATTGGTACTTGCTGCTTCGGTGGCCCTTATCATATCATGAAGAGCAATCAGGCTTTGAGTAACTGGACCCTGTTCAAATTCCAGGTCTGTCACTTCCTTCACGTGGAACTTTGAATATGTTACTTCTGTTCTCTGATCCTCAGATACTTCATCCATAGAACTATACATTCTTTTTTAGACAGTTTGAGGATTAAGGCAGATACTGTGTCTGGGATAATTAACAATGATCTCTTTAGAACAGAAAAAGGAAAAGAAGGAGGAAGAAAAGAAGTTATCAGGCTGGACTAGGCGAAACTCAGCTCTCAGCAAGAAAAGCAAAAGTCATTCCAAGGTGCCGACCACATGACCCCCTTCTCCTGAACTTCCCCTCCCCCTAGTTCTCGCAAGAAAGTCATTTTTCATTCCCAAAGTCATTTGGCTCAAAGAGAAGGGGAAGACGCCGTGACAGGGTCTGTATTGTGCCTGCCCTGCCACCATCCATCACCCAGCCGACAGGAACTCACCTCCCACAAATAAAGTTATGACAAGCGTCCCCAACCCATTCTTTCAGTTGTCGCCTCCCTGTTTCCATCATCTCTGACATTATAAGCCATCAGCCCAGCTGTTTGTCACACCTCTGACAGGGCCCTGGCATGCAGGCAGGAGGGCTGTGCTTAGGTGTGCCTGGACTCAGGATGGGTGCCCCACCCCTACCTGCCATTAGTGACCTCAAGCTACTTCCCAAGTGCTCTCAGAGATAGTTTCTCTCCCATGGGGCAGAGTCCAGAGGTGGAGGAGATCTGGAGGGGAACTGGATGTCTGTTCATTCATTCAACAAATATTAGTGAACATCTCCACTGGGCCTGAACCTGTGGTGGGTGCAGCAGTGCTTACAGAAAGGAATCAAACACAGTCCTTGCCTTTGACTGTGTCTGGTCCAGTGGGGGAAGAGAGAAACAGCCATGTCAACAGATAGTGACAGCATGACTGTGACGGTCAGTCCAGGGACTGTGGGAGCACAGAGGAGGGTGGGAATATAGGGAAGGCATCCTGGAGGAGGTAGCATTTGGGCTGAGACTTGCAGAACAAAGAGAAAAGATGTGAGGGCACAGCGTGAGCAGTTCTTTGAAAGGCCCCCTTTCATCTCTGCAGATTTGTCTACATCGAAGCCCCAAGCAGCAGGATTAAGTGGGAGTTTGAGGAAGGGAAGAGAATAGGATCCAGGCAAAAAGAAAGGTGTTTGCAAAGGCCCAGAGGTAAAAAAGTATGGCATCTTCAGTGCACAGAGAATGATTCAGGGTGGCTGGAATATTGAGACTGGGCCAGGTTTGGATCCCATCTCTGCCATTAAAAGACTGGTGACCAAGACCAAGTCCCTTAAACTTTCTGAGCCTCAGGTTCCCCCCTCCCCTCCCCAATCATGTGAAACTGCCCTCTTGACCTCTCAGGACTGCTGAGGGTGAAATGCCACCTTCATTACACAGCCAGCCCCTCAATGCGAATATCTCGCCGGGGTGGAAGACTCATACTTCCTGACCTTAAAACTTACTACAAAGTCACAGTAATCAAGACAGCATGGTTCAGGCCCAAGGACAGACATCTAGACCAATGGAATCAAATTGAGAGGTCAAAAATCAACCTTCCCTTTCTGGCTTGGAGCTACTGGGCCCCAGAAAAAAACGTCTTCTTAGACTTGGTCCACTCCTGTGGGTGTGAACTCTTAGAAATGGACCTTTGGATGCGGTTGCTCGGGTTAAGGTGTGACTCAGTTAAGTCGGGATGGGTCTTAATCCTATTACCGAAAGCCCTCTAGGGTAGGTTACAGAGAGAGAAAAGACCAGAGGAAGCAGCCAGAAGCTGCGGAATCCAAATGAGAAGGAAGAAGCCAGGAGAGGGTACCATGTGCGTTGCCACGTGACAAAAGCCAAGGACCAATGGCCGGCAAACAGCCCCAGAACCCCACAGTCTTCTGGGAGAAAGCATTGCCTTGATGACACCCTGATTTTGAACTTTTCCTAGCCTTAAAACCGTGATCCAACAAATCCTACTGTTTAAACTCCTCACGACGTTGTTTAATCCACTGCATGATATGTACTTTAGCAACAGGGACACTAAAACGATGGCCAACTGATTTTCGACAAGGGTGCTAAATCCATTCAATTGGGAAAGGATAGTCTCTTCAACAAATGGTTGGGAAAACTATATATCCATATGTAAATACAAAAATCAACTCAAAATGGATCAAAGATCTAAATACAAGAACCAAAGCTGTAAAACTCCTCGAAGAAAGCACAGGGAAGCAACTTTGGGACCTTGTGCTAGGCGATCATTTTTTAGACTTTACACCAAAAGCATAAACAACAAAAGAAAAATTTAAAACTTTTGTGCATCAAAGGACTTCATCATGAAAGTAAAAAGACAATGGGAGAACATATTTAGAAACCACATATCTGATAAGGGTTTACTATCTACAGTATATAAAGAAATCCTATAGGTCAATAACAAAAAAAGGCAACCAATTTAAAAATGGGTGAAAGACTTGAATAGACACTTCACCAAAGAAGATACACAAATGGCCAATAAGCACGCAAAAAGATGCTCAGCATGTTAGCCATTAGGGAAATGTGAATCAAAACCACAATGAGAGGGAAGTAGACTTGGCCCAATGGATAGGGCATCTGCCTACCACATGGGAAGTCCACGGTTCAAACCCCGGGCCCCTTGACCCGTGTGGAGCTGGCCCATGCGCAGTGCTGATGCACGCAAGGAGTGCCGTGCCACGCAGGGGTGTCCCCCGTGTAGGGGAGCCCCACACGCAAGGAGTGCACCCCGTAAGGAGAGCCACCCAGCGCGAAAGACAGTGCAGCCGCCCAAGAATGGCGCCATACACTGATACAACAATATGACAAAACAAAAAGAAACACAGATTCCCAGTGCTGCTGATAAGGATAGAAGTGGTCACAGAAGAACAAGCAGCGAATGGACACAGAGAGCAGACAACTGGGGGAGGGGGGAATTAAAAAAAAAGCCACAATGAGATACCTTTTCACATCCACTAGAATGGCTACTATTTTTAAAAATTGAAAATAACAAGTATTGGAGAGGCAGTGGAGAGATGGAAACACTCGTTCATTGTTGGTGGGAATGTAAAATGGTGCAGCTGCTGGGGAAGACAGTTTGACAGTTCCTCAGAAAGTTAAGTATAGAATTACCATATGACCTGGCAATCCCACTACTAGGTATATACACAAAAGAATTGAAAGCAGGGCCTCAAACCGATATTTGTACACCAATGTTCAGTGGCATTATTCACAGTTGCCAAATGACAGAAGCAACCCAAGTAACCGCCAACTGATGAATGGATAAACTAAATGTAGTAGACACATACAATGGAACATTGTTCTGCTGTAAAAAGTAATGAAGTTCTGATAAATGCAACAATATGGATGAACCTTGAAGACATCATGTTCGGTGAAATAAGTGAGACACAAAAGGATAAATATTGTATGATCTCAATGATATGAAATAATTAGAAAAGCTAATTCATAGAGTCGGAAACTAGACTATAAGTTACCAGGGGCCCAGGTGGAGGTAGAGAATGGGGAGTTAAGCTTAAATTGTACAGAATTTCTATTTGGGATGATGGAAAAGTTTTGGTATGGATGATGGTGATGGTAGCAGAACATTTTGAATGTAATTAAGTCATTACATTAATTATTTGAATGTGGTCAAAAGGGAAAATTTTAGGTTGTATATATGTTACTAGAATAAAAGTTTAAATAAACAAAACAAAACATAGGGTTGTACAATACAAAGAGTAAGCCTTAAAGTAAACTATGGACTATAGTAAGTAGTACAATTATGATAATAGTCTTTCATTAATTATAATAATTGTACCACACTAAGATGAGGTGTTAATAATAGGGGTAGGTATATGGGAACTCTGTATTTTCTGCATGATTTCTCTATAAATGTACAACTTTCTAATAAAAATTATATTAAAATTAGTGTTTTAATCAACAAAGTTTTGGGGTGGTTTGTTATTTAGCAATGTGTAACTAAAACACAGCAGCAGCTCCACCTCTACATTGTTGTAGGTCCAAGTACAACTAGAAAGAGCAAGACTCTTTTCTGGAAGCTCCTGAGAAAGTCCAGAATTCTCTGTTTCTTTCCCCACAGGTCAGGTGCCAGCTATGAACCAATCACCTGCCAGGGGAATGCGCCGCACTGATTGGCTTAGCTGGAGCACAGGCTTTAAATGGGGCAGTGGAACCCCACTTGATCATCCTGGACTGAGAGTCAGTGAGGGGTAAGTCCCCAAATGAAATGAAGGGGAGAGGGAGATGCAAGATGCACCTTTTGGAAAATTATCCTTGGTGCTCCCCATCTGGCTATCATTTGCACCTACTAGAAACTGAATAAAAATGGATCCAGGGGGTCAAGGATCCCTGTGGTATGGTGAGGAGACCACAAAACTTGGGCTATGGACAGACCTGGGTTCGAGTTCTGACTCTGCCTCCAACTTCTTTTGGGAAGTTGCTTAATCCCTGTGAACTCATCTGTGGAATAGGTTTGCTATTCCCACTCCCGTGGGAGTGGTGCGGGGTAAGGCAGATCACGGGCGTTGTGGGAGATCCAGTCAGGGATCTCCGCGGGGCGTGGGGAGTGAGGTCAGCGGGCGGCCTCCAGCCCTCAGCGAGTTCAGCCGCAGGGAGAGCCGCCGCCCGAGGCCGTGCCCTCCCCCAGCAGCCTGCCCGCGGGCCTGGGCGGCGGAGCGGGCAGGGCTTTCCAGCCTCCGCCCTTGCCACCTGCTGCACGGCCGCGCCGCCAGGCAATGCTCCTTCCTGCTGCCCCGCCAGGCAATGCTCGTTCCCGCCGGGCAGTGCTCGTTCCCGCCGCCCCGCCAGGCAGTTCCCGACGCCCCGCCAGGCCATGCTCGTTCCCGCCGCCCCGCCAGGCCGTGCTCGTTCCCGCCGCCCCGCCAGGCCGTGCTCGTTCTCGCCGCCCTGCCCACGGGCGACTTTCCTCTCTGTCGCGCCCGGTTTTCTCCTCTTCCTCACGAGTGCTGATGCCTAATAAGTATTCTGCACCCCAAATCCTGTTGATGGAGAACCCAGCCTGTGACCGATATCAAATGCTGGGCCCAGCCTTGAAAATTAGTAGGCAGTCGGTAAAGGTTTGCTGAGTGGAAATTGGCTTCTTGCGGGGGAGAATGAAAAACAGGAGGGGCCGGAGAGGGAGGCTGGTGTGGCGCTGCCGGGCATTAAGCAGCTGTTGGCATGGCCGGAGCCTGCAGGCTGGCAGAGGCAGCACTTCTGCGAGGAGGGAGGGGCTCCCCAGGGCACCCTCTCCACCCCCACGCACCTGCAGCCTGCGGCTCTCCAAGCAGCAGGCTCAATTCTCAGTGAGGCCTGGCGAGCCGCGGCAGGCCTGGAGACAGGGCAGGTAGGGGCTTCCTTCAGGCTGGTCCCTGCCCCGGGTCGCCTGCTGGGGTCCCGACGCCAGGCAGCCCGTGGGGAGGTGGCAGAGGCCACTCGAGTGCTAACGCAGAAGCCCCCTCCCCTGTTTGTAGAATGTCAGAGTCCTAGAATCTTGGAAGGGGAGAATCAGCATTTCAGGGCCATCCTCACACACCTGCAAACAAGCTCTAGCGCCCTGGAACCAGGCAGTCTCTGGTTTAAAAGAGCCCGTGTCCCCAGGCTCTTTATCTGTACTCTTCTCTCTCCCCACACTCTGAGAGCAGACCCTAATCATCTGGTCTGGATGTAAGGACCACCTTCCTCTAGACGGGGCAGGGAGGAAATCCTACCCCACACGGGCAGGTGTACCGGGAGGGAGGCGTGGCGGGAGCCCGGGTGACATGGCTGGAGAGAGCGTGTGTGTGTGTGCAGGGCTGAGCCAAGGAGGACAGCTCTGTGTGTGAATGAACACGCGGAAGGCACCTGGCCCGGGGCCATCCTTGGGTAGGATCTGTTACTTCTCTTCGTTTTCTCCCCTTCTGCTCACAAAACTCTGTTCCCTGTATTCCCATGTTATCCACATTTACAATGAGGGGTTCTGGGAAAATGACAAGGTTATCTGGGAGAGAGACTACTGGACAATCCCCTCCCGCCTCCTGAAAGAATCACCCCTCACAATGAGTGGGAGTGTGTGCGCAATAGAGGCAGGGCCCTGGACTCTGCGATCCTCTCTGACTGCAGAGACAAACCCAGGGGTCAGCCCACAGAAGGGGACATTTAGACTGGGTTGTGTTGTTTTTCTTTTTTTCAACTTTGTTTTGTACATTTAATAATTGAAAATATAAACAATTAAAAACTAAAAAGAAAATACAGTTGAATACATACATATATTTCTCAATTAAATGTACTGGTTATCTATACCTATAATTTTTTAAAAATTATACAATATGTTACACAATATATTTGGTTCATAGTAATGCAATCATACAGTATTTGTCCTTTTGTGTCTGACTTGCCTTGCTCAACATAATGTCTTCCAGGTTCATCCATGTTTAGACTGGGTTTTGAGAGTAGAAGAGGAGTTCACCAGGCCGAGAAGGTGGGGGAAGGAATTCCACACATTTTCTGTGCCCGTTAATGAATTGCTAAGGTCTTTCCTGGCTTTCTAGTCCATAGGTTAGAGATGAATTCAAGCAGCTACTCACCCCCAACTTTACAAATGGGAAAACTGATTGACATGGGAGTATCAAAGCAATCTTCACACTTAACTCCTGTTACCAAAATCCCCAAGTCAGGAGGACAAAGGGAACAACTATGTGGCCTGAGCCCAAGGAAAACCCTGAGCTGGAGAAGAGAGTTTTCAAGAGTCAGGAGCCAAAATAGGATTGTTTAGGGAGTTTTCGATAGAACTAAATTCATTTCATTTAAAGGATTATCTGTTACTCTGAGATCATTTCTTCCTATTCAGGGCATGTTAAAATGTCCTTCCATTTATGAAATCATGGTGACAGTAAATGGTCATTGTTGGTTGGATTATTTTAAAGTTCTTACTTGGCAAAATTAAAAAATTACTTACTCTACACTGGTTTTTAAGCATTATTTTACATTGTACTAGCCCCAGAAACCTCAGACTTTTAGAACCACTGATGCAGGAGCCTTGGGTGGTGGGAGATGTGTTCACCCATTCTTTCTCAACACTCAGGCTCTGCTCAGGTGACACCTCCCCAGAGAGCCCCTCCCTGACAGCCTTGCCTAAAGTAGTTTCCCTCCTCCTGCCTATCCTTTCTATCCCATCTCCCGGTTTCTTTCTTTTGAAGGCTCATCACGCATTTCTTGTCTGTTTCCTCAATTTGAATGTAAGCAGCATGATGTCAAGAGCCACGTCTGTCTTATTTGCACACTGAGCCCAGCACCTAGCACAGCTCTTGGAACATTAAAAGTGCTTGGGAAGGGAAGCAGACTTGGCCCAATGGACAGAGCATCCGCCTACCACATGGGAGGTCCGCGGTTCAAACCCCGGGCCTCCTTGACCCGTGTGCAGCTGGCCCACACGCAGTGCTGATGCGTGCAAGGAGTGCTGTACCACGCAGGGGTGTTCCTGCGTAGGGGAGCCCCACCCGCAAGGAGTGCGCCCCGTAAGGAGAGCTGCCCAGCGCGAAAGAAAGTGCAGCCTGCCTAAGAATGGTGCCGCCCACACGGAGAGCTGACACAACAAGATGACACAACAGAAAGAAACGAAGATTCCCGGTGCCGCTGATAAGGATAGAAGCGGTTGCAAAAGAACACACAGTGAATGGACACAGAGAGCAGACAACTGGGCGGGGGGGAGGTAAGAGGAGAGAAATAAATAAAAAATAAATATTTTTTTAAAAAAATAAAGTGCTTGGGAAGTACTGGTTTAGGAAGGAAGGAGGGAGGGGAGGGAGGGAGGAGGGAGTGGCTGTGGAGGACTCAGGCTGGAGGACATCCGTGTAGTGGGGTGGAGGCCGCAGCCCTCAGCCCACCTCTGACCTCAGCGTCAGCCTCAGTAGTCAAGTGCCCACCGTGTCTCTCAGCCTTCCCATCTCAAGACTTTCTTTCTTTTTTTTTTTTAGGTACCCGGGCCAGGGATTGAGCCCAGGACCCAGGACCTGGGACCTTGTATGTCGGAAGCTGGCACTCAGCCACGGAGCCACATCAGCTCCCCTGGTTTTCTCCTTTGTTTGCTTGTTGTTTTTTAGAAGGAACAAGGGACAGAACCCAGGACCTCCCATGTGGGAAGCAGGTGCTCAAACACTTGCCACATCTGCTCCCCTCAAGGCTTTCTTGAAAGCCCTGGCCGCTGGCTCAGCCCACCCACTGGCATAGCCGAGGTGCAGGGGGTCAGTGCCCCTGGGGCAACACAACCCCTGGGGCGATGGGAGCAAGTGGATAACTTCCCAGCTTCCTGTCCTTCGGGTGAAGCGTTCTGAGGTGCATTCTACACAGCCGGTCTCCTGCGGGATTGAACCCCAGATGCACACAGCAGTGCCAGCGTCTTTCCTGTCTCACTCCCCCTGCTCCCTCACTCCTGCTTCCTGGGATCACCTCCCAAATAAATAAGCTGTACCCCAGGCTCTTTTGGGGGAAAAGCAACCTACGACAGCTGGGTGGCTAGAAGTGCCTTTGGTTTCTGAAATTCCCTCTGAATCCCAGGTTCCACCTGCACTGCTGTTCCCAGCTGCCTTCCAGGGAAACGCCTTTTCCCACAGCCCTCTGGCCTTGTCTGGGCAGACGAGCTGGCAGGCTCTGACAACCTGCCACCCCAGCCCTAGTTCTGAGAAGGTTTTAGTGAAGGGTCTTGGCTGGGCTGGGGTCCAGTGGCTTTGGAGGCAGAAAGGGAGGGAAGGGGCCTCTCTAGAGGGGGCTGTAATGATGAAACCATCCACCATCCCCTGGCTCCTTCCACCTGTTGTTTGGCTGAGTTGTTGCCTCCAATCGGTTATTTCCTCTTTCTTCTCTCAGCCTCCCCACGTCGCAGCCACCTAAGCAGGAATGCAGAGAGCCAGGCTAGAAAAGAAGGACAGCCCAATGAGGGGACAGGACTTTACAGTTTACATAGAACTTTTGTAGGCTTGGAGCTATTTATAAAACCTTTTCCTACACGTTGTTAGTATTATTACTATTATTAGTGTTGTTTTAATACAAATTTTATTAACTTCAGGGAGAGATCCTTTCCCCTTATTCCTCCTCTAGAACCTGGCTAGAAAAGCTGTGCATTCAAAATTCTTTCTCTTACCCATTCGTGCCTCCCCCTTGGGATAGCTTCTCTGCATTCAGGCCCTGGGGCTACACAACCGAGCCCTTCCCACCAGGAGCTGGCGGCCTGCGAGGGAAGGATACTGCTCAGGGTCTAACCAGCAAACACTGGAGCCTTTATGCCCGAGGAACATTCATCTGTGGAATTAGCAACACAGTGATGGAAGACCTGAGAAGCCAGCCGGAGATAATGGGGCAGCCCAAAGATTAGTAGAAGCAGGAAGCTGTCACCCCCCGAGGCCTGAGAGACAAGAGGAGGTGGTGTTACCAGCCCGCGAGCAGGGTCACTTGGTGGGACATGGAACCACAGAGGAGCTGGACATACGGTAGAGACACAGCCACAGCTGGAGACACTGCCGGAGAGGCAGAGGGAGAGACACCCTGGCTTCTCCCATCCTCCTGCCCGCCAATCTCCCACCAGTGCCTCCCACTGGCTAAAGCAGGCTGACCCAGGGGCCTGGAACACCCAGCCTACAGGGGTCAGGCCCCTGTGACACAGCACAGACCGGCCAGGGGTAAGGACTGGAGACAGACAGGAAAGCAGGCAAGTCCTAGTGAGCGATCTTAGGGTGGAGGACCGGAGTGGAGGTCACAAGGAAAGAGTCTTGGCTTTGAGGGGAAAAACAGAAGAGGGCGCTCAGTTGGAGATGGGCTTTAAAGGATGAGCAGTTTTCTGAGCGTTTTAGTTTTCTGGCTGCTAAAGCAAATACCATGCAATGCGTTGGCTTAACCAATGGGAATTTACTGACTCATGGTTCTGAGGCTAGAAGTCCAAAATCAGGGTGTCAGCAAGGAGATGCTTTCGTCCCAGAAGACTGGCGTTGGGGGGCGGTGACTGGTCCTTGGCTTTTGGGTCACACGGCAGTGCACCTGCAGCCTCTCCTGGCGTCTCCTTTCCTGTCCAGGGTCCGCTGACTTTCAGCTTCTGGTCTCTCCATGAGCTTCCTGTAAGGCAGGAGTTCTTAGCTTTTTTTGTTCCAAGGACCCCTTTGCCAGTCAGGTGAAAACCACAGACCCCTTCCTAAGTCCATACTAGACTGTGTATTATTTAATAAATATATCACACCTGCACTATGTCCCCACAAGGATAATGTTTTTTTGAATTGCCAATTCAAGCCCACGGACCCCCGACAGCTAAGCCCCCTTCAGGAAGAGGATCACGCCCCAACCTGATTCAGCTCCTTCAGCTGGGCCACACCCTGTACCCTCGTCCACAAGGATCCCGTTCACATGCAGGAGTGGCGTCAGTTTAAGAAGATGCTGTTCTGGGGTGCACGTAGCTGCAGGCCCCCACACCGAGCATCACAGTGGAGGGCTACGTCACGCCGTGGATAGAGCGCACAGAAGGTGGCCAGGCAGGGATGTCTTCTCTACAAGTCGCAGGAAGTCCCCTCCACCTGGCCTGTATGCTGGCTCTCCCTCAGCTTCTGAAGCTCTTCTTCCTCACCCCGGGGCGAAGTCTCCTTCCTGCCCCAAACGCTGCCCCTTCCGGGCACCGTTCCCTGAACCCAGGGGCTGGAGGCCACCTCTCCAACACCCCTCGTGACTTAGGCCTTTGCAGATGTGCCAGTGACTCGTCTTCCTGCTTCATCCAGGAAGGAGCATTTTCCTTCACCTCTGTTTCAGCGCAGACTCTAGCGCTGGACTGGGCACCTGGTAGGGGCTAATGAATGAATGAATGAGTTTGTAGATGAATACATTCATGTATTCCCTCTTCCTGAACTCCCACCCTTCACATCTGAGAGAACCACAGCCCCTTTTAAATGCATTCATTTTTATTCAAACAAGGGTAAGGAAACACATTTTAATTTGCACCACTTCCACACAAGATTGCATAAGGGACCTCTGAATTCTCCACAACCACCCAATCAGGGAGAAGTGTTGTCATCCCCATTTTACGGAAGCTCATGTAAGCAACTTGTCTAGCTCACCCGATTCTTCAGAGGCAAAACCAGGATGGAGGCTTGGCCTTCCCAGCTGTGCTGCTTTGGAAAAGTCATTTGAGACCCTGAGGCAAGCTCCGTCCGAGGCAGGCTCCTCAGGTCTGCTGGTCCTGCACAGCTAACCCTTCCGCGCCCCACCACCATCAGAAACAACAATGGCATCTTATAGTAACTGAGCCCTTTTTTTAAAAAAAGATGTATTTATTTATTTTACTTATCTCTCCCTCCCCAGATTGTTCTCTTGCCTGTCTGCTCATTGTTTGCTCGCCTTCTCCAGGAGGCACTGGGAACTGAACACGGGACCTCCCACATGGGAGGGGAGTGCCTCCCACGTGCCTGAGCCACATCTGCTCCTTGCAGGGTGCAGAGTCTGCTGGCTTGTGGCATCTGCTCTTTCAGGCGCCTGCTTGTTGCGGCGGGTGCAGTGTCTAGCTCCTTGCAGCGCACTGTGGCCTCAAGCTCATTGTGGCAGGTGCGGGTCTGCTCGTCTTCTTGAGGAGGCACCAGAACCTGAATCTGGGACCTCCTGTGTGATAGGCAGGCACCCCACTGGTTGAGCCACATCCACTTCCTGTTAAATAGACCTTTATTATGTGTCAGGTACTGGGTTCAACACCAAGATCCATAGACTTATCTTCATTTTACAGATGAAGAAATGAGGCACAAGAATCAGTAGGTCAGGCAGTGAGTCAAAGGGTATTTGTGCTGGCATCAGTAGATGGTGGGGACCCAGCAATGCCCAGGCCAGCCACATGGAGCTGGCAGTCTGTACGGAGTAACAGACCTGAAAAACTAATTAGAGGATTGGATGTAGCTCAAACAGTTGAGTGTCTACCTCCCACGTGGGAGGTCCTGAGTTCGGTTCCCGCCTCCTACAGAAGACAAACAACTAGCAGACAACAAGCAGACCATGACAAAAAACAAGTAGATAATGAGCAAAAAAACAGCATGCAGATGACGAGTAAACAATGAACAAAAACAACAAGCAAAAACAATGAGCAAACACAAGAGAGCCATGGGGGGGGGGAACTAATTAGAAATGATGGTGCCCATAAGTGCCCATAAGTGGGCAAGGTGCTGAGAGGAATTCCATCCTGGCAGGTAATAGAAGAACCTAACCTAAGCAGGGAGCAGGGAGGGTGGGAGCTAGGGAAGGCTTCCTGGAGGAGGTGACAATCAGGCCAAGGGCTGATGATGAGCAGGCATTATTCAGACCCCATGTCACCAACCCCCATCTCTATGGAGGCCATACTCCATGTCCAGGCTGGGCCAAGCCCCCAGTACTTCCGGGAGGCCCCATGTCTATGGGCCACCCATGGACACGCTCTTGGCTGGGAGAGTGCCCCTAGCCCACTGCTAGGCCTGCTGTGGATGAGTGATGCCCGTCAGGGCTGCGGATCCTGGAACGTGTTCAACCCCGGCACAAGCCAGCTCCTCCAGGAGCTGCCCCGACCAGCACCGAGGCTTGTCCGCCAGGCCCTGCTGGCTGCCGGGAGCCTTGGCAGACAGTCAGGAGGAAGCGGCTGGGAGTGGAGGACAAAGGGAATTCGATTTCCATTTTGCTCCTGGTTCCCTCTTTCCAGTCCAGATGCCTCCAGATCTAATTCCGAATAAATAATTGTACCGAGTAACCCGGGTCCCTTGGTGATTAAGTAAACACACCGAAGCGGTGGAAATTGAATTAGTGTGCTGTGCTCAGCCATTATTGCCCGCCCCTTTCATGAATATTAATGAGGAGTTATTAAGAGATGTAAATGCTGCCTGGGGGGGTAGGGATATTGGCGGGCGAGGGGGTGGCCGTCGGGGTGAGAGGACAGATGCTCGGTAGGCAGTGTGATTGAAGGCATTTAAAAAATTATGTCAGATCTTTCTCATCTGCGCCGTGCCAATGCTTCCGGATGCTTCATTTTTATTAAAACAAGGGTAAGGGAACACATTTTAATTCGAGAATAAAATTAGCATTTTCCAAGCAGCCTTAGCGGCAACAAGGACATATTTTGCCAGAAAATGGACATTCGGTGCGGGGCGGGGTGGGGTTGGAGGAGTTGTGGCTGACGGACGATTAGTTCTCTCAGTTCATCTCCAGGCAAGGGAGTAAACAAATTAATCTCTGAAGAGGGAGCAGGCTGGAAGATGATGGAAGCCCGGAGGTCCCAGCAGCCGCTCTGCGAGAAAGCCAGGAGGCATCGTGGAGGCCCAGGCTCACCTTTACTGCTGGTTCAGAGAGGTCAGGAGCTTGTCTGGGGTCACACAGTGAGGTGGGGCTCTCCCACTGGGAGAGGCGGGCAAGGTGAAAGTTGGCAGTGGGGCTGTTTCTCCAGAAAAGCCGCAGTCGGTTTCAGTCAGAAAGGCTGCTTCTCCTTCCCCACCCTCTGCCTTTGATCTCCGGGACCCTCGGGGACTTCTCACCTCTCTGGCTCTAGCTTCTGCCCTCACCACTCCTTCCTAATCTCTGCCACCAGGCTCATCTCCACACTTGCATCATTTTCTGTTTCTGCTCCACAGTCTCCGATGGCTCACTATTGCCATTAGGCTAAAGAACAGCGCTCCTTCCACTGACATTCAAGTCACTCCAAGACCTGATGACAACTCACTTTTCCAAGT
Source organism: Dasypus novemcinctus (assembly GCF_030445035.2). NCBI lineage: Eukaryota > Metazoa > Chordata > Mammalia > Cingulata > Dasypodidae > Dasypus > Dasypus novemcinctus. The sequence continues at coordinate 41,131,234 of NC_080696.1, read as the reverse complement.
TTAGCTACCACTGACCCCTACAACGCATGTTCAGCTGCATTTTCAGTGCATCCTGGAAGGCGAGAAGAAAGAAGAAAGGAAGATGGGAAGACAGGAAAGAAAAAAAGAAAGAGCGGGAGGACAGAAGAGAGGACGGAAGAAGAAACTAACATAAAGTACCAAAATATCCCAGATTTCCTAAATAGCTTATCTAATGATCATGACGACAATGATGATGGCAGTAATTGCTGCCTTTTCTTGGGTGCTCGGTGTGTGTCAGCCCCTGGCTCAACGCTACTTCATCCTCTCACTCACCCTGGGAGGTAAGTACTGTCATCTCCATTTTACAGAGAAGGACACTGAGGCTCAGGAGGGTAAGATGATTTGTTCCAGGTCACACATATCCTAAGTGACAGAACTGGCCCTGTTGAGCATCAAAATCTAAATTCGTACCCACTGCACCTCCCACCACACGCAGGCAGATATCATCCCCATTTTACAAATGAAGACAAGGAAACTCTGTGAGGTGAAGTGACTTGCTCCATAAGCACAGGGCCCTGCAGAATTCTGCAAGTCAGACAGAAACGAAAGCCGTGAAAATTCTCTCAGTCAGCCGTGTTCCATCTTCAGCAGCACTTCTCTTGGAAAATGCAGGTAAAGCTCAGTGAACAGACTGGTCCCTCCTTCCCGCAGTCAGTAGCCACGGACACCCCAGAAGGGACTCGGGTTCCCAGGCCAAGCCGCACCCCTGACAGGGCCCACCTGGTTCCCGCAGCTGTCCTCGCCCGGCGCCCAGCCCCCGGCCCGTTGCGTGCAGCCCAGCCGGGTGGCCGGGGCCTCAGCCCCGAGGCTCTGGGCAGCAAAGGGTGAACTCGATCAAGCTCATGCATTTTCATGACTTCTTCAGCCCGCCCGGCTCCACCCGCTCACGGGAATGAAAGCTGACAGGTGCAGCTGAGTTAATCAGAGTGGATAATAGAGGGAAAGACAGGAATCGCTGCCCAAATTGCAGCCGAGAAAAATGGGGCAAAATCATGAGACCCAAGTCAAAAGTGTCCAATTAAACTGAGATGGTGTTGAAAGGGCAAGAACTACGTTCTCAGCCCCTAGAAACTTGTAATGCAAAACAGGGGTGTGTGCACCGGTGGGAGGCAAGACAATTTCTGGTGGTACACAAACGAACTTTAGGAAAACGTAATAGGTATGTTTATATTTTAATGTGTATTAGCACATAAAATCTGTGCTTTGCTATATATTATTGCCTAAATGAATCTAAATTTCACCCGAAGAAGCAATTTAATTGCTGGACAATTAGAAAAAAAATATTTTTAAAAAATAGTGTAGATGGAAGGAAAATATGGCAGGAATGTGAAGTTGTGACCTATGTGACCAAAGCTTGGGAAACAATGTTCTACTTCTTTGTTATCAAACTGGGGTCCATCAGCATCAGCATCAACTTCACTTGAGAGCTTGTGAGAAATGCAGAGTCTTGGGCCCCTCCCAGATGTGATAAATCAGTACGTGCATTTTTTAAAGATTCCCGTATTGTTTAAAAGTACTGGTCTAGCTGAACAGTGGTGACAGTGAGGGCCCTTTCAGACTTGGTCCCAGGAGGAGAGCACTGGAGTGGGAGTCAATTCCAGTCATGAGACTCAATGACTCTGAAGAGCTTATAGTCTCATAATTACAGAAGAGGAGACTGAGGTCCAGAGAAGGTAAGTTTAAGAATGCACAGTGAGAGTGTCTTAATGATGGCATCAGTCCAAGTCTCCTGACATCTGGGCTAGTGCAGGAGGGACTTGCTGACAACAAACTCAGTAAGCCATCAGCGACATATGGCTTTTTAAAAAATGATTGTCAGAGACATAACAAGAAAACCACAGACTAATATCTTCTATGAATATAGCTGTAAAACTCCTCAAGAAAATACTAGTAAGCCAAATTCAGGGAATTTGGGGACGTGGATGTGGCTTAAGTGATAAGGCCTCCTCCTACCATATGGGAAGACCCGGGTTTGATCCCTGGGGCCTCCTGGTGAGAAAGAAGAAGAGAAAGCACGGTGAGCCAGTGCCCACACAGTGAGCTGAGTGCCCGCCTGGCGAGCCGAGTGCCCACGTGGGTGCCCGTGTGGTGAACCGAGTGCCCGTGCAAGTGCCTGCGTGGCGAGCCAAGTGCCCACATGGCACGCTGAGTGCCCGCATGGCAAGCCAGTGCCCATGCAGCAATCTAAGTGCCCACGTGGTGAGCCAGTGCCCATGCAAATGAGTAACGCAGCAAGATGATAAACAAAAGAGAGTTGAAAGGGAGAGTCAAGGTGAAGCACAGCAGAGAACAGGAACTGAGGTGACACAGTTGACAAGGAACTTCTCTCCACATCAGAGATCCCCAGGATCGAATTCTGGTGAATCCTAGAGGAGAAAGAATAGAAGAGAAGACAAAAAGAGAAACAGATACAGAACATCACATGGTGAATGGACACAAACAACAAAAACAATGGGGTGGGGGAGGGGGAGGGGAAGGGAAAAAAAGGATTAGGGAAGCGGATGTGACTCAAGCAATTAAACTCCCACCTACACATAGGAGGTCTGTGGTTCGGTTCCCTGTGCCTCCTAAAGAAGATGACGAGCTGGCGGGATGGGCAGGCACCACAAGCAGACACAACAAGATGACACAACAAGAGACACAAGATGAAAAATATGATGAGAGACACAGCAAAGCAGGGAGCAGAGGTTCTTGGTGCCTCCTAAAGAAGACAGGCAAGACAGCCAGCTGATGTGATGGGTAGGCATAGCAAGCTGACGCAACAAGAGACACAGGAGGAAGAACGTAATAAGAGACACAACAAAGCAGCGCCTCCCTTCCACGTCGGAGGTCCAGCGTTCAGTTCCCGGTGTCTCCTACAGATACAAAAGAAGAGGAACAGATACAGCAAGTGCAAACAACAAGGCGGTAGGGAAAAATAAGTAAATGAAATAAGTCTTAAGAAAAAAAAAAGGATTATGCACAATGACTGAGTGGGATTTATCCCAGTAATGCAAAGTTGGTTTAATATATGGAAATCAATTAAGGTAATAAACCATATCAAAAGAATAAAGGACAAAATCATGTTATCAACAAACTAGGAATGGAAGGGAACTTCTTCAACCTGATAAAGGCCATCTACAAAAAGCTAGCTCTAACATCATACTTCATGATGGCTAGATTCCTTTTCTCCCCAGGATCAGAAAAAGACAAGGATGTCCACCTGTACCACCTCAATTCAACATCGTTCTGAAGGTTCTACCAAGGGCAATTAGGCAAGAAAAAGAAAAAAAGGCATCTGGATTGGAAAGTCAGAGGCAAAATGGTCTCTATTTGCAGATGACATGATCTTATATATAGAAAATCCTAAGAAATCTATTAAAAACACTATTAGAACTAATTATTGAGCTCATCAAGGTTGCAGTATACCAAATCAATGTATAAAAATAAATTATATTTCTATAGGCTCACAATGAACATCCAAAAGTGAAATTCGGAAGACAATTCCATTTACAATAGCATCAAAAGAATAAAATACTTAGGAATAAATGTAACCAAAGAGGTGAATGACTTGTACTCTTAAAACTACAAAACACTGCTGAAAGAATTTAAATAAGACCAAAATAAATGACAAGGCACCCTGTGTTGATGGATTGGAAGACAATAATAGTAAGATGAAAAATACTACTTGAAGAGGTGTAGCAGTTTGTTATGGTTATGAATTCCAAAAATAGATATTGGATTATGTTTGTACTCTAGTCTATACCTGGGTGTGATTAAGTTATGATTAGGACTTTGACTGGGCCACATCATTAGGGCATTGAGTCCCTACCCCTTGGTGGGTGGGGACTCACAGATAAAAGGCATGGCAAAGGACAGAGTTGAGGGTTTTTTGATTTTGGAATTTTTTTTTTTTTTAAAGATTTATTTTATTTCTCTCCCCTTACCCCCACCCCTCCCAGTTGTCTGCTATCTGTGTCCATTTGCTGTGTGTTCTGTGTCCACTTGTATTGTCAGTGGCGCTGGAAACTGCGTCTTTGTTGCATCATCTTGCTGCATCAGCTCTCCTTGTGTGCGGCATCACTCCTGAGCAGGCTGCACTTTTTTTGCATGGGGCGGCTCTCCTTACAGGGCGCACTACTTGCCCGTGGGGCTCCCCTATGTGGGAGACACCCCTGCATGGCAGGGCACTCCTTGCGCACATCAGCACTGCTCATGGGCCAGCTCCACATGGGTCAGGAGGCCCTGGGTTTGAACCTTGGACCTATGGTAGGTGGATGCTCTACCACATGAGCCAAATCTGCTTCCCGATGTTGGAGTTCTTTGATGTTGGAGTTTGATGCTGAAGCCTTAAGCTGGAGCCTCGGGAAGTAAGCTCACAGAGGAAACAGAAGCAAGCCCCAGGAAGAGAGGAACCCTGAGCCCAGGAAGAAGCAAGACCGTGGAAGAGAGGAACCCAGGAAGGCTGAACTCTCGCAGACATCAACAGCCATCTTGCTCCAACACATGAAAATAGACTTTGATGAGGGAAGAAACTTATGCTTTATGGCCTGGTATCTGTAAGCTCCTATCCCAAATAAATACCCTTTATAAAAACCAACCAATTTCTGGTATTTTGCATCAGCACCCCCTTGGCTGACTAATACAAGTGGTTTGCAGGTATAATGCAACCCCTTCAAAATCTTAATAGCAATTTTTGCATACATAGAAAAATCCATCCTAAAATTCATATGGAATTTCAAGGGACCCCAGAGAGCCAAAATAGTCTTAAAAAGACAAAACTGGAGGGCTCACACTTTCCTATTTTGAAACTCACTAAAGAGCTACGGTAATCAAGACAGTGTGGTACTGGCATAAGGATAGACATATAGATCGATGTAACAGAATAGAGAGTCTAGAAATAAGCCCTCACATTTATGGTCAATTGATTTTCAACAAAGGTGCTGAGACAATTCAATGGAGAAAGAATAGCCTTTTCAACAAAGGTGCAGGGAAAACTGAATATCCACATGCAATAGGGTGAAATTGGACCTTAACTCACACCATAAGCAAAAAAATTAACTCAAAACAAATCTCTGAACTAAATGTAAACACTAAAGCTGTGAAATTCTTAGAAGACATCATAGTAGTAAATCTTCATCACCTTAGGCAACAGTCTCTTAGACACAACACCAAAAGAAAAAAATAGATTAACCTCGTTGAAACAAAAAAAACTTTTGTGTTGCAAACACAAAGGAAACTTTGATGCTGCAAACCATCAGGAAAGTGGAAAAAAAACCAATTCCAGGATGGGAAAAAATATTTGTAAATCATTATGTCAAGGGACTGTATCCAGAATATATAACAAACTCTTACAACTCAATAATAAAAAGGCAACTAACACTATTTTTTAAATGGGCAAAGGATCTGAATAGACATTTATCCAAAGAAGTTAACAATGACCAAAAAGCACATGAAAAGACGCTCAACATCATTAGTCATCAGCAAAATGCAAATCAAAACCACAATGAGATGCCACTTCAAACTCACCAGGATGGCTACGATCAAAAAGACAGATAACAGCAAGCACTGGTGGGAATGTGGAGAAACTGGAGCCCTAACACTTTGCTAGTGGGAATGTAAAGTGGTGCAACTGCTTTGGAAAACAGTTTGGCAGTTCCTTAAAAATGTTAAACATAGAATTACCATATGATCTAGTATTTCCAATTCTGGGCATATACCCAAGAGAAATGAAATGAAATGTCCACAAAAATACTTATTCACAAATGTTCATAACAGCATTAGTCATCATAGCCAAAATGTGCAAACAACCTCAATGTCCAGCTGACGAATGGATAAATAAAATGTGGCATAAGCATACAATGGAATATTATTCGACAATACAAATAAATGAAGTACTGATACATGCTACAGCATGGAGGAACCTTGAAAACATTATACTAAGTGAAAGAGGCTGATCCCAAAGGGCTGCAGATTCTATGGTTTCATTTATGTGAAAAGTCCACAATAGGCAAATCTATAGAAGCAGAAAGTAGATTAGTGGTTGCCCGAAGTTGGAACTGTAGGAAGCTGCGGGGCACGGAATGCGGAGGGACGGCTAAGGGTATTGGATTTCTTTCTGGAGTGATGAAGACGTTCTAAACTTGATGCGGTGCTGCATGCACAGCTGACCACCCTCCAAACCACTGAATTGTGTGCTTTAAATGGGTGAATTGTACTGTTTGTTAGGCAGAATAATGGCCTTCAAATATGTCTTCGTCCTAATCCCTGGCACCTGTGAATATGTTAGGTGACAATGCAAAGAGGAACTAAAGTCGTAAGTGAAATTTAAGTTGCGAATCAGCTGATCTTAAAATAGGAAGATTATCCTGGATTATCTGGTGGGACCAGCGACTTGAAAAGGACATCAAGAATGGAAGAGGGAATCTGAGGAGCAAATCAGAGAGATGGCATCAAGAGAAGGATTCGACCCAACATTGCTGGCTTTGAAGGGCGGGGGGCACTGTGAGCCAAAGAAAGTGGCAGCTGCTAGAAGATAGAAAGGCAAGGAAACAGATTCTCCCCTAGACTCATCAAAAAGCATGAGACCCATGTTGGACTTCTATTGACAGAACTGTAAGATAATAAATTTATGTTGGTTTAATTCCCTAAATTTGTGGTCATTCGTTGCAGTAGCAGTAGAAAACTAATCCATATGGTATGTGAATTTTATCTCAATGAAGCTGTTAAGAAATGATGTTGCCTTAGGCTGCATAAATAGAAGTATGACACCTAGAAGGAGGGAGGTGATAGTCTCCTGCTATCTAGATGAAGCAGACTCCATCTGGAGCCCTGCTTCCAATACCACACTTTAAGAGGGATGTGGGAATACTAGGGTGCATCCAAAGAGAGGCTGCTGTGAGGGGGAGAGGACTTAAAATGATCTTGGATAAGGAGCCACCAAGGGCCCCGGGGCTGGTCAGCCTGGAGGAAGGAAAACCTGGAGCCCCGCGGTGCACCAGCTGCATGTCCGTGAAGGTGCACCGAGGTGGGTATGTTTTGCTGGGCATGAGAGGCAGGTCTAAGGCCTGGGGGCAGGGGTTCCCTGCAGACTGGTTTCCGCTTTAGCTGAAGATGAACTTTCCTTGTTAAAAAAATCTTATTTCACCCCAAATTGCATGTTTACTTAGAAAAAATCAGAAAATACAGTTACACAAGGAGAAGGAAAAAAACCATAGAAACAATCACTGTTAACATTTTGTTGCAAGTTATTAATCTTCTAGCTGCCCTGCTCTGTCTTTTTCATTGTTATCTTCCCAGCGTCTGGAACAAAGGAGATGACCACGGACTGCTTAGTGAATGAACACATCATTGCACCCACACCTAGGGACAACTTTAATTTACAAAAAAATGGGATACAACTGTACATATTGCTTAGTAACCTGCTTCCCCCCACACACCCCTTACCGATACATTATGAGCTTCTTTCCAGTTCAATAAATCTACATTTTATATCTGGGATGTAATAGATACTGCCAGGCTGCAAAAATAATTCAGAGGGTCCATGAACTCAAATGGGAAAAAAAAAATTATGTCCTTATTTTCACTTACCTCTAACTGAGATTTCGAATTTCCTTCAACTTGAATGTAGGCAACAAACCACGGCAGTATTAGCAGTATCGTGACTTCACCTGCAGTGCTGACCACAGATATGTTCATATCACATTGCCCTTGTGGCAGGTATCTCAAAATATTGCCTACACTCATCTCTACTTTGAATTATGGTAGTTGTTAGAGTTGCCACTAGATGTTAGTGAATATGTTGCTAAGGAAGTATGTGAATTACTATATCAGAGATTGTTTTCATTAATATTTTGGTAACTATATAATTGTTCTCCCTGGAAATCTTAAATATTTTATTTTATGTATTTAACAATATTATTCTGAAAAGGGGTCCATTTTGTGGGCCTCTTCTAAAAGGTGCAAGGCATAACAAAGGCTAAGAAGCCCTGATCTAGATGATTTGTCTTTTTTTTTTTAATTTAAATTTACAGAAAATCTGCAGAAATAGTATAGGCCCCCCATATGCTCCTCATCCAGCCTCCCCTAATGCTTACATCTTATATAACCATAAAATAATGACCAAAACCAGGAAATTAACATGGGTACAATATTATTAACTAATCTTTTCTTTTAAAGATTTATTTTATTTATTTCTCTCCCCTCCCTGTTGTCTGCTCTCTGTGTCCGTTTGTTCTGTGCATTATTCTTTGTCCGCTTGCATTTTTGTCAGGGGCACTGGGAATCTGTGTCTCTTTTTGCTACGTCATCTTGCTGCATCAGCTCTCTGTGTGTGCGGCGCTACTCCTGGGCAGGCTGCACTTTCTTTCACGCAGGGCAGCTCTCCTTGAGGGGCGCACTCCTTGTGCGTGGGGCTCCCCTACATGGGGGACACCTCTGCATGGCACTCCTTGCGCACATCAGCACTGCATTTGGGCCAGCTCACCACTCGGGTCAGGAAGCCCTGGGTTTGAACCCTGGACCTCCTATGTGGTAGGCAGACATTCTATCAGCTGAGTCAAATCTGCTTCCTTTATTAACTAATCTTGAGGCCTCATTTGAATTTCACCAATTTTCCACCATGTCCTTTTTCTGTTCTAGGATTCAATTCAGAATCCCACAGTACAACTAGTTGTCATGTCTTTTTGGTCTCTTCTAAGCCGTGATGATTCCTCAGTCTTTCCTTGATTTTCGAGACACAGACACTTGAAAATTAGTGATCAGTTAATTTGTAGATGGTCCCAAAAGTTGTTTTCTCATGATTAAATTAAGGTTATGCATTTTTGGCAAGAACATCACAGGAGTGTTCTGTGCTCTTCTCAGGGCACATATTGGGGGTACATGATGCCAATATGTCTTATTCCCATGCATAATGGCTGCAGGGTATCCATGGCATATTTAGCTGGATATAGCATAATTTATGTCACCAGTCCCCCTCCAGTGGACTTCTAGCTTACTTACAATGCAGGACTGTTACAAAGAGCACTATAACGAACAAAGAAGTGCAGTATGACAGGCATCGCTGCCTGGAAAAGCAAACAGCAGCAGGACTGGTGATGAGTAGCCTGTCCCTGGAGGCATACAACAGCAGAGTGGCACCAGATGCTGCCCCCATTTCCCCACCAAGGAGCATCCGGTGACCCAGACAATGAACAAAATGCACAGGGACAGTAATAAAGGATGCTCCCCTTCCCTAAGCCCTCACCTGGACACCCCATCCGCAAGGCGACACCCCATCCACCAGGCGGCGCCTTGGCCGGAGCAGAGGGTGAGAAATGCTCCCTGGAATCAGCCGGGTCTGGTTAGTATTCCCAGCTCCTTGCTCCACTGACGACTAATTGCCCCTAAGAGCCGAGATCGCTGGAGGAGAAAATGCACAGCGGCCTAACCTTTGCCGGGCGCAGCCAAGCCCGCAGCCTCTGGCGGAAAGGTCTGTGCAGCCACTCCCAGCTCAACCCCTCCTCGGGCTGTGAGTGCTAATGGGGCAGCGCGGCCAGCACCGGAGTCCCAGCCAGGCCGGGGCTGCAGGGCGCTCAGCGCTGATCCTCCTGGCTGCTGACTTCCTGAAATGTGCGAGTCCTACCCCCACCGTGGACAGCTGTTTGGCAGGAACCAGGAAAGCCGACCTAACATTTCAGTCCTGGGGCCCTACCCGACAGAAATAAGCACGTATGTCTACCGAAGGAGTATTCATAGCAGGGTTATTTGTAACACTGAAACCTGGAAACAACTCAAATGCCCATCAACAGGAAAATGGGTAAACAAACTGCGATATAGTCATTCAATGGGAAATTGAATGGCAGTGAAAAAAGAAAAAAAAAGAACAAGCTCCTGAGCCCACAACATGGATGAATTTCCAGATATTATGTTAAGTGAAAGAAGTGAGATACAAGGATCATACTGAATGAGTCCATTTCTGTTAAGTTCAAGAGCAGACAATTTAAACTGTGGTGATAGAAGTAAGAATAGTGGTGGCCCTTGGGCGGAGGAGAGGATATTGATTGAGAAGAGGCTCCTTCCGAGACGGCTTCTGCGATGCTAGAATGTTCTACATCTTGATTTGGGTGGTGGTTCTGTGGGTGCACACATACATAAAAATTCATTGGGCTATACACTTACGACTTAATTATGTGTAAGTTATTCTCTAAGTTAAGAATGGTAGCAACAAAAAGGTAAGTGAGAGCTGGGGGCAGGGTCTGCTGGCCCTGGGAGGTGGGAAAGGGGCCAAGGAGGGGTGACAAATCTCAGCTCTGCCAGGTCTTGCTATGTGACCCGGGCAACTGGATCGCCTTCTCCAGGTTCTTCTGCTGGAGCGGGGGCTGATGACGCCTGCCGTTCTTGTAAATGAGAGGGCATGTAGGAAACAACTGCTAGAGTGGAAATTGATGTTCACATATTGATTCAGCCAACACTTATTAAGCACACGACGTGCCAAGAACTCGATTGGGCACTGAGGACATGAAGACAAATCAGACTCAGTCCCTGCCCTGGAAGAAACGGGCAGACAGGCCATCAACAGACAGATCAGTCATTCCAAACCCTGATCACAGAGGGACGTAGAGAGACCAACAGGCACTGTGACGGCTGGCACCGAGGATGGGAGTGGGGAGCCCCTGGCATGGGCATTGGGGGAAGGCTCGAGGAAGACATGACCTGGAGGTGAAGACCCGACGGCCTGCAAAGAGCGGTTCAGGGGGAGGACGCAGAGGCCCCGCAGGAACTGCTGGGTGAGCGCCAGGCCCGAGGGAGGCCTGCACGGCGGAAGAGAGCAGGCCAGGAAGGGTCCAGGGTCAGGGCAGGCAGTGGTGGGAGCTGGACTGCTCACAGCCTCCTGGGCAGGGTAAGGGTTTGGGGTTTTATTTGAAGCTTTTTTTTTTTTTTAGATTTTTATTTTATTTTTAAATTTATTTCTCTCCCCTTCTCCCCCAGTTTTCTGCTCAGTGGCACTGGGAATCTGTGTCTCTTTTTGTTGCGTCATCTTGCGGCACCAGCTCTCCGTGTGTGTGGCGCCACTCCTGGACAGGCTCCACTTTTTTTGTGCAGAGCAGCTCTCCTTAGGGGTGCACTCCTTGTACCACCCCTGTGTGGCAGGGCACTCCTTTCGCACATCAGCACAGCGCATGGGCCAGGTTGCCACACGGATCAGGAGGCCCTGGGTTTGAACCCTGGACCTCCCATGTGGTAGGCGGACGCTCTATCCATTGAGCCAAATCCACTTCCCATTATTTGAAGCTATTGGCAGGTTGTGCATGTGTGTGTTTATGTTTTTTTATTAGTTAGCTAGTTAGTTAATTAGTTCTAGGAGGTGCAGAGATTGAACCCAGGACCTCGTACATGGGAAGCAGGTGCCCAACCACTGAGCTAACCTGCTCCCCACACTTTTTTTTTTTAATTGGAGGGTTTTTAAGTATGAAGTGGCATGATCTGGTTTGTGTTTTTAAATGATGATGTCAATACTTAGCTAACAGCAAATCACACAAAACAGTACATACCAGATGACTTCATTTATATGAGATTCAAAATCTCACAACAGTAGCCTGCAGTGAGAGAAGTTAAAGTAATTAACTTTGAGAGTTGTGGTCTTGGAGGGGGCACAAGGAAGCTGGGGGGCTGGAGACATACCGTATCTTGACCTGAGTGGCATATAAAAAATGTACAAAGTCACCAAGAAGTACATGTAAGATTGGTCACTTTACAGTGTATTATACCATTTGTGCGCCGTACCTCAATAAAAAAGAAAAATAAATTTTAAAATTAGCTAACATTTTTATTAGCTAACATTATTTTTTAAAGTGAGGTTTATTGAGGTATAATTTCCACATAATAAAATTTACCCTTTTAAAGTGTGCCATTGGAGAGATTTCACAGATATATGCATGCCAGCATGTCCACCACCACGATCAAGATCTGGAACATTCCCATCTCCCCCAAAAGTTGCCTCTCTCCACTTGATCCCCTCCCTCAGTTCCAGCACCCGGCAGCCACTGATTTAATTTCTGTGCCAACAGTTTGGTTTTCTCCAGAACGTCACATAAATGGAATTATGTAGTATTTAGCCTTTCAGTCTGCTTCTTTCACTTAGCAGAAGCCTTTTGAAATTGATGCATCCATATGGTTGTGGGTATCAAGAGTTGGTTTCTTTATATTGCCAAGGAATTGTCCATTGGATGGATGTACCATAATTTGTTTATCCATTCACAAGTTCGTGGACATTCAGGTTGTTTCCAGTTTGGGGTGACTATGAATAGAGTTGAACATAAGTTTCCACTTCTCTTGGATAAATATTTTAGGATTGGGAATGTTGGGATTTATAAGTGTGTGTTTAACAAAATAACAAACTGTCAGTGTTTTCCAAAGTGGTTGCCAGGCACTAAATACACTGTGTCATTTTTTAAAAATTTTTTATTTCTCTCCCCTTCCCCTGCCGCCCCCCCCCGCCCCCCCCCAGTTGTCTGCTCTCTGTGTCCATTCGCTGTGTGTTCTGTGTCTGCTTGTATTCTGGTCAGTGGCAACCAGAATCTGTGTCTCTTTTTGTTGCGTCACCCTGCTGCACCAGTTCTCCATGTGTGCGGCACCACTCCTGGGCAGGCTGCACTTTTTTTGCGCTGGGTGGCTCTCCTTATGGGGCACACTTCTTGCACATGGGGCTCCCTTATGCGGGGGACACCCCTGCGTGGCACGGCACTCCTTGCGCGCATCAGCACTGTGCATGGGCCAGCTCCACACGGGTCAAGGAGGCCCGGGGTTTGAACCGCAGATCTCCCATGTGGTAGGCAGACGCCCTATCCATTGAGCCAAATCTGCTTCCCTACTCTGTGTCATTTTACTTTCAGAATAGGTGAGGAAAGCGACGCTCAGAGAATCTAAGCAACTAGCCCGAGGCCCCACAGGTAGCAGATGACAGTGTCGGGCCCATAGAGCCCCTGCAGGTAAACCACTGCTCTCAAGGTCTCCGGGAGTGGCAGCTTTCATGAGCAGTGCCAGGAGGTGAGGACTGGTTTGCCCCGAGCCAGGCTCAGACAAGGACCAGATTGAAAAATTAAAGCCATGACAGGCGACAGCAGTGGACCAGTGACCCCTCCAAGTAGAGAAAATAATGAAAAGAAGAAGAAGAAACAGCCAGGCAACATAAAAGCACAGAAAATTGCCAGCTACAAGCAAAGTATTAATTCATCTGAAGCCAGCCGTTCCCCTCTGCTTCCAACATCCCTCGGTCCCCTGGCAAGTTTTCAAATTAAAGTGCTCTCCCCTGACCCTCAGTGAACAACGCTGGCAAGGCCAGAGGCTGTGGCCAGAATGTTGTCTGGAACCGACAAACCAGTCCCCCCACCCCAGCCCAGCCAGCCCTGGACCCCGGCCAGCCGGGAGATGGCTCCCCAGCTCTAGAAGGGCCCGCCTCCAGCAGGGCCACTGGGGGAATGGAGGTTAATGAGATTTTGATGAACCTGCAGTTTCCATTTTGCAAGGGAAGAGGCTCAGGGCCCTGCTAATTAAAGGGAACTGACCTGTAAAATGAGCCTGGGGATGGATGCTGGAGCAGGGAGGCAGGGAGAGGGAGAAGAGAGGAGAGATGGGACCCCAGCAGCTTTCTCGACACATACTGGTCAGATGGGGAGAGCGGGATGAGAAGCCAGAAGGGATTTGCCCAAGGACACGCAGTGAATCAGACTAGAACTAGGTCCTGAAAGGGGCAGGGGATGGAGAAAGAGCCTAAGAAGCAGAGAACACACAGAGAGACAAATGGAGAGAGACAGAGAATTGCATTGATTGCATATACAGTAATAATATCAAGAATTTACTGAAGGCCTACTCCACGCCAGACATTGTGCTAAGTACCTGTCAACCTATTGCCTCATTTAATCCTCACAACTCCAGGAGATAAGGATCATCACCTCAATTTTACATGAGGGAAACCGAGGCTCAGAGAAGTTAAATGACTTCCTCAAGGTTACTTAGCCAGCTGGGTCTGCATAATTCCATGCTCTTAATCACCTTTCCCTATGCTTGGGGTGACCCAAGGTCCCAGTTGACACCTGCTGATTTGGTGTAAATATTAATAGTGCCCCTTTCACTTCCAAAGTGACTCAGTTTGGGTAAAATATTATATGGCTCTCCTACTGTTATGGTTAATTTCATGTGTCAACTGGGCTAGGTTATGGTGTCCAGTTGTTTGGTCAAGCAAGCCCTGGCCTGATTGTTACTGTGAGGGTATTTTGTAGATGGATTTGCATTAATAATCAGTTGATTGCATCTACAATTGATTGCATCTACAATCAACAAAGGAGGGGGCCATCAGCAATGTGGGGGTGCTCCTCATTCAATAAGTTGGAGGTCTTAAAAGCCAGAACTGAGGCTATCAGAAGTCAGAGGGATGAATTTCTGCCCCTACTTCAACCAGCCAGCTTCTCCTGGGAATTCAAACTCACCTTCATTGGAATTTCCATCTTGCAGCCTGCCCTACAGCATTTGGACTTGCCAATCCACACGGTCACATGAGCCAATTCCCATAATAAATCTTTAAATACATACACCTCATGTTGTTTCTCCAGAAAGCATTAGACTGCATCTCACAACCTACTTCCTGTGTGACATGCGTAGCCCATGAGCCAACACAGAGAGCATGCTCAATGAATAGTCAAACCTAGTCACAGATGTCATGTTTCAGAATTGAGGCAGTAGAGCACAGCGGTTAGGAACTTGGGCCTCAAAGTCAGCAAAACCTGGACTCAACCCCAGCTGTATGACCTTGGATTAATCACTTGACCTCTCCTCTATAAAGTGGGGATAACCATGACTATCCCCCAGATTTGTGGAGATTACAAGAGAGCAGTCTGTTTGCTCTGATTACGGGGCAGATGCAGGATCTCAGCCTGTGTCTTTTCTGCTGCACCTTGTATGTTTCCAGCATGTATTTGGTTTGTTTACCCTGTGATAAGGCTTGTTCATAGACCTTCTTCCCATGACTCACCTTGCAGTTCCCTGCCCCAGGGCCTTTGCACATGTGGGGCTTTTTTTGTTTACTTGTTTAGCTAAAAACCATGTGCCAGGCACTATTCTAAGGACATTACTTGGGTTAACCCATTTAACCCCCACATTAACACTATGTTTACAAATCAGGGAACCAAGGCACAGAGAGGTTAGTAAATTTGCCCAAGATCACACAATTGGCTAGTGGCAGAGCTAGGATTTAAATACAATCACCTTGGGTTCAGCGTCTACCTTATACAGTACTTCCCTCTGCTCTGAGGGCACCCACTCCCACCTCTGACCTCACCCCTGCTTTTGCCTGGATAACTCCTACCCACCCTTTGTGCCTTGCTGAACCATCACTTCCTCCAGGAGACTCTCCCTGATTGCCCCCCCGCCGCCAAATCACATTTCCCACTCCTGCCCACAGAACACTCAATCATCCCACTCTTCCCCGGTTCCTTCAGAGCTGAAATCAGTTTGTTACTCTCTGTTTATTTGATAATCTGTCGTCTCCACTAGACCATGCCTTCCAGGAGGGCAAGGATCTTTTTTATATCTGAAGCACCTGGAACAGTGCCAGGCACAGGATAGGTTTTCAATAAATGCTTACTGAAGGGAGGAATGAAGGAAAGGAGGAAGGAAGGAGGGAGGGGAGAAACCAGGAGCACCTCGAGGACGCGGCTGCGTCTGCCCCGTTTTATTGTCCCGGGAGCCCAGCCCAGGGGCTGCTGGTGCTCGGCAGGGTTCTGGGTATTTGCTGCCTGGAGGCTGCGCAGCCTGTAGACCCAGCCCTGGCTCGGGGCGGCCAGGTGGGGCGGATGGAGGCTCAGGAGGGCCAGGCTCAGGGCAGGTGGGGCGCCGTCTCCACAGCCACCCCCTTTCCTCTCTGGCTACATCTGCCTCCCCCACCCCCTGCCGCCCCCAGTCCCCTCCCTTCTCCCTTCTTCCTTTCCTTTCTGAGACGAAGCAGTGAAATGATTTTTCTACTTGAGCAGTTTTCAATTTAGATTAAGAAAAATGTGGTCTGCAGTCGCTTGGCAAGAGGCCCTGGCAGCCCCATCCCTTCAGGGACTGGGGGTTTCTCAGCCGTTGACAGAGCAGAGCTGGGTCTGGAGTAGGGGAGTTTGAAGGGGGCTGCCCAGCCCCTTTCTTCCCCTGCAGCCCACTCCCTATCCTGGCCTCCTTCTCCCTTCCTGTGGAAAAAAAAATCCCCAGATCTGGAATCTGATAGACCTGGGTGGGTTCAGGCTCTACACCACCAAACTGTGTGACCCTGGGCAGGTGCCCATGCCCCTCTGAGCCTTCTTGTTTTGTCTATAAAGTGCGGACAATGGTAAACCTGCCAGTGGGTCCTTGCCCCCACCCAGATCAAAGTCCGCTTCCAAGCCTCTCAAATTGTGGAAGAATAAATACGAGGGACAACACAAGGACAAGGACATGGAGCTCAACAAAAGCCCATGCAGGGTGAGCAAAAAATAAACCCTTACTGAGGGAAGGGTCATTTGTTACTGCAACATAACTTCATCTAAACGGACTGATACAAAAGCATTACTATTAAAATGAAAAATGTTTGTGTGCCACCTACAAATCCATAGCTAATTTGAGAAACATGACATTAGCCCATTAAGTCTTCAGAATGACACCCCTCACCCCAAAGGTATGGTTGAGTAGCCCCATCTAATAGAGGAGAACTTGGAGTGAGCCAGTGACTGGTTAAGTGTTTGCCCAAGGCTCCTGGCTAGAGGTGCCAGAGGCGATCCAGGGCACCGGTGCCTGCCAGGCTTAGCCTAGTGGGGAGACAACGGAACTGGCCTTAGGCATAGCAGTTCTGCCAACTTTCAAAGCCCCCGCCTTCCTCTCTTCCCCTCCCCCTGGTGTCCCAAGATCACTAGGCGCCCCTCCTGGCCTCATTCCTGAAGGTTCCTCTCAGCTGACTGCCAGATGATCCCCTTACAGAGTTAGCTGCTAACTAAAGGTGTTAACTGCTAATGAAAGTGCCAGCACTAAGGTATTAGCTACTAAGGATTAACACCTCTCGGGTTGTTGGCATATTAATGAGACCTCAGGAAAACCCAGAGGATTTCGGGAGCCAGAAGAACAGAGCTCAAAAGGCAGAAGAATAATTTGGCCTACAATTCCTTGTGCCCCTGTTGCAAGGTGGGCACTGAGCTAAGACATGCAACTAACGTGTGTACACAGGACTGTACGGTTTACGGAGCACCCGACAGTTTGCAAAGCACTTAACAGTTTACACAATACTTCCTCATCCATCATCTCTTGCTCTGCACATCAGCCCAGTGGGGAAAACTTTGCTATCGCCAGTTTGCCTATGAGAGAGCTGAGGCTCAGAGAAGGGGAGTAAGTTACTCAAGGTCACATACTAGTGGGCCTGGAGACCTGGCTTGTACCCAGAGCTGTCTGACTCCCAGCCCAGTGCTCCACCCATGGCCCCCAACTCTACTTCCTTGCCCCCAAAATGGAGGAGCAACTACTGGGAGCTAGAGGATCACACCTGCCCTCCTCCTGGCCTAAGGTCTACCGTGACCGCAGGGAGTCAGGGCCAAGGGCAGGCTAGTTCTCAGAATGCCCATGCCTAGAGGAGCTCCCTCTCTTGGCCAGCGTCTATTCACCTTTTCAGACTCAGTTTAGGCATCACCTCTTCCTGGAGGCCTTCCCAGATTATCATAGGCAGACTTCACAAGAGGATGATCTCCTTAGAGACTGGAGAAATTGCTGTGTCCTCACTGCCGGGCATGTAGCACAGAATGGAGGAAGCTGCCATAAGTGCTTGCTGAATAAATGACTTAATTAATGACTCTCACAGTTTACAGAAAGAACTCGCCAAAATGAACTCTATTGCACACCCTCCCCAGACAAGATTTATACGAAATGTGGTCATCTTTAAGTGAAACAAGAGAGGAGCTATTCTCATTTCCTAAAAGCCCTACTAACATTTCATTATCCAGCAGAAGCACTTGATATTCACCTTTGCATGTTTCTCTGTATGTGAGTATGAATATAGACTATATCTACCAATCTAGCATTTTCAAGATATCTTCTATAGACCAGTGGGTGCCACTCCATGTGAATAGGATGCTATGGAGGGAAAAAGAGGGAGATTTCACAGTCAAATAAATTTGGGAAGCACTGAGTTTAACAGATGTCCATTGCAAAACTTCTCAGAGCCTTTAAGGATAACATTTATGGAGTACTTACAATAGGCCAGGAACTGTGCTAAGCACTTTACATTCTTTAACTCATTAATTTATATTCCAATCAACCCACTAGCTCTTATTCCACTAGAATGTAAACTCCTTGAGGGCAGGCACCATCTTTGTCTTTTTTTTTAAAGATTTATTTTATTTATTCCCCCCCCGCCGCCACTTGTCTGTTCTCTGTGTCCATTTGCTGCGTGTTCTTCTTTGTCCGCTTCTGTTGTTGTCAGCAGCATGGGAATCTGTGTCTCTTTTTGTTGCGTCATCTTGCTGCATCATTTCTTCGTGTGTGCGGCGCCATTCCTGGGCAGGCTGCAGTTTCTTTCGCGCTGGGCGGCTCTCCTTACGGGGCGCACTTCTTGCACGTGGGGCTCCCCTCCGCGGGGGACACCCCTGCGTGGCAGGGCACTCCTTGCGCGCATCAGCACTGCACATGGGCCAGCTCCACACGGGTCAAGGAGGCCCGGGGTTTGAACCGCGGACCTCCCTGTGGCAGACGGACGCCCTAACCACTGGGCCAAGTCTGCTTCCTCCATCTTTGTCTTGTTCATCAGTGTATCTCCAGAGCCTGACACATGGTAGGTGCTTAATTTATGAATGAATGAATGAACAAGTAAAGTAGGTACTATTACTATGCCCATTTGACGGATGAGGGACATGACTCTGCCTGCAGAGCCTGATTCTTGGTCACTTTTTCATGCCTGTCTTTAATATGGTAATGCCTGATAGATCTGCAGCAAGAGAATCTTGCATGTAGCATTTCCAAACTTGATTTACCTAAGAGCCCCCCTGTAGCAGTTTAATATGGATATGAATTCCAAAAATAGATATTGGATTATGTTTGTAATCTGGTCTGTACCTGGGCATGATTAAGTTATGATTAGGGCTTTGATTGGGCCACATAATTAGGGATGAAAGGCATGGCAAAGACAGAGTTGAGGGCTTTTAATTTTGGAGTTTTGATGCTGAAGCTGGAGCCCTAGGGAGAGACAGAGCTGTTCGTCTGATAGCCTACAGCTGACCTTGTGGAGAGAGGCAAAGCCTAGAGAGCCTCATGGTCTACAGCTGACCTTGTGGAGAAAACAGGAGCTGAGCCCAGAGGAACCCAGGAAGCCTGAACCCTCACAGACGTTGGCAGCCATCGTGTTCCAACACATGGAAATAGACTCTGGTGAGGGAAGTAACTTATGCTTTATGGCTTGGTATCTGTAAGCTCCTACCCACAATAAATATCCTTTATAAAAGCCAACAGGCTCTGGTATTTTGCATAAGCGCCCCTTTGGCTGACTAATACACACACACACACCCTGCTTTTTTTTTCAAGTATGTTGCAGGACAGTAACTTGAGAAACATACTATGCAAAATGATACTCTGGGCTCTTAAAGCCGTAAGGGCAGATCCCATCTTCTTTGGTTTGTGTCCCCTAGAGATTGAAGGACAGAGGCAGGGAGAAGCCAAGACAATTCTCTCTCTGCTTGGGATGATGTCCCCAGGACCTGAGACTCCTCCATCATTCCTGATCTTGGAAGAACAGCGCCTCCCGCTGCGGCGCCCACTCGCTCCAGGCCACAGCAGCTTCTGGGCTCTGGTAACATCACTGCCTGACATTGTCCCCCCAGTCTTAGGGGTGGTAGTGTTTTTCTGCTGTTGATAATCATAGGTGGCCCCACTGCCTCCTTTCAACTCTTCCAAGTCATTGTAACTAGTTCCCTGTATCAGTGCTCTCTATTGAGCTGCTTGAAATGGCCCTGACATAATTTCCTAAAGTGGTAATAGCAAACATTTATTAAACACTTACTAAACATGATTAATGTATTAGCTCATTTAATCCTTGTAACAATCCTATGCAGCAGATATTCTAATTCCCTGCCCATATTATGGATGAGTAAACTAAGTCTCAGAGAGGTAAAGTAGCCTGTTCCATGTCATACAGTTAATAAATGGTGGAGCTGGGATTTGAGCCAGAGAGATTGGCTCCAGAGAGCCCTCCCCACCCCCCAGAACATAACTGTAGACAAGCCCTGGGAGCGGGGAAGTTTGCACAGAGCTCTTTGTGCCTTTAAGCTCTGGGAGCACAGTGGAATTCTAGAGATCTTCCTCGCCTGGTAGTGAACGTCCCAGCCCTGTAAATGTGGGACTGGACAAATATTTCACATGGTAACTGAAGGGAGCCTCTGACAGCTGGCCATTCAGCTTAAGGCCCCCCAAATTCTCCTGTTCCACAGTTCTGTTAATAATTCTATCCTCTTCAAAGTGCCCTGGAACATAAAGTCACCAAAGGACTGGGTCCTTTGAGATCCTAATCAGACACCATCTCCTCTTTGAAGCCACCCTAGAAGCCCCAGCAGGAAGAATTCTCTTTCTCTCACCCTGCAGGGCTTTTTATCCCTGCCACGTACGGGCAATCTTTGCTGGCTGGCTTGTGCTTGGGTCTTCTCTGGCCTGCTGGATCCAAAGCTCAGGGAAGGTAGAAACTAAAACCAATTCCTATTCCCCTTTAAAGCCCAACCCGCTGCCTAATATGCAGTAGACGCTCAATGTGTGCTGGGCGAATGTATGGGTAGACAGATGGATGGACAAGAAAATGGAAGGACGGGGGGGAGGGAGGGAGGAGACTGAGGTGCTATATAGTGGACGCTTGAGAATTTCTGTGTGGGAAAGACAATCTGGTTGGAAGCAGATCTTGATGCTATATTTGCAGAATACTTTACATAAGATTGAGACACTATCAACTGTTCTTGTGAAAGAAAAGGAGGAGAGTTACAGCCCGGCTAAGCCACGCCGCAGCACTCCCACTGCAGGTGTGACTGTAATAGTCTAAAATAGCAAGATTCGGAGAATCTGTGTCCCTAAGAAGATCCAAAGGTTTTACAGTTCTCGGTCTCTAAGGCTTAGAATTTAGAACTCAGTGTCCCAAATAACTCTTTATCTCTACTAATTTGTGCATATCATCTCTCTACTATGTGCGTATCATATCTCTACTATGTGCCAGGCACTGTTCTAAGCACTTTACAAAAACTAGTTCCTTTAATCCCCATGACCGCCCATGCCGTATCCTTTCTTTTTTTAAAGGACATACCAGGGATTGAACCCAGGAGCTCGTACTTGGAAAGCAGGCGCTCAATCACTTTAGCTACCTTCGCTCCCTGTAGACTTTTATTATTCTCATAATGAGGCAGAGAGACGTTAAGTAATTTGCCCTAGCACACAGCTAATAAGCAGCAGAACTGGGTTCGGAACCCAGGCAGGCTAAGCTGGCTTGAGTCTATGCTTTTAACCACTGCATGATCACGCCTCAAGGAATTGAGGATTCTGCACATCGAAGTTTCGAAGATTCCGTGCTCAAGGCTTGAAGAGTCCGCAGATCTGTAGCCCTGAGCATCTCCATCCTCCCGAGGCTCGGCCGTGCTCCTCGGGAAGGCTGGCGGGAGCCTCGGAGGCTGCCGGAGGCCCTCAGGGAGCGCATGGCCGGCTCCTGCCAGCCGGGCCCCGCTGATGGGAGGCGCCTGGCCGTCACTCTCCGTTAACCTTGGGGGGAAAAACACATTTGTGGCAGGTAACAGGCACGAGGGTGCGCCGGGCCTCCGCCTGCTCCTGGGCCTGATGGATGGGCTACACGGGCCCCCCCGACCTGTGTGTGTACCGTTATCTGCTCGGCCAAGGGAAGCTGTTCATCATGCCGACAGCGTGGAGCGGCACACCTGCTGGGCCTGCGCCAGCCAGAGCCGCCCACGTCCTGGGAGGAGCAAGAGGACGTTGTGGAAGGGGTGGGGCAGAGGAAACAGACAGGAGGCCCAGGACCCTGTGGCAGCAACACCTCCAGATCCAGGACTGGCCCAGTGGGTGGCTCCGAACTCTCAGCATGAAGCCTGGCTTCTGTCCCTGGTGGTGCCACAGATGTGCTGTGTGACTGTGAGCTAGTTGCCTAACCTCTCTGGGCTGTGAAATGAGATGAAGCTTTGCCAGAAACCTGGGGGCCATCTTTTTTCTCCTTCTCCTCATGCTCCAAATCCAATCACCAAGTTTGTTAGTCCTACCTCCAAATCTCTTGATTCTGTCCATTTTTCACCATCTTCACTGCCACCACCCGCTCTAGGACACCATCATCTCCTGCCTGAATGGCTGCTATAGCCTCCTCTTTGGGCTCCTGCATTCACTCCTGCCCCAAATTTCTCTGTACAAAGCAAAGGGGACGGGAAGAGCAAATATTTTGGGGAAGTTACTATGTTCCAGATAAGCCTAAAGATATTTCTCACAACAAGCCTGGAAGATATTATCACCACACTTCCCAAGAGGAAACTGAGGCTCGGAGATGTTAAAGGACTTTCCCAAGGTCGTCGGGCTCGTAAGTGGCAGTCGGGATGAGGCTTCCAGTGTGCAGACCACCTCACCAGGTGCTAAGGGAGCCACATGCAGGTGGGCAGGCAAGGAAGGCTTTACAGAGAGGGAAGTAGCTGTGTTAGGCCTTGGAAGAAGTGGTGCGATTTCTAAGGCCTGAGCTAGGGGGCGCCTGCCGCAGGGAGCGGGAGCGAGCGCGGGCAGCGGTCTGGAGAGCGGGGACAGGGCCGCTGTCCAGGAGATCCAGAAGGGGAGGGGTGTGAGCTGAGCCCTGGAGGGGTGGACTGTGTGGGCCTCGGCAGCCAGCGCGGGGAGTGGATCCTGCTGGTCCTGGTCCCCGCCGCCGCTGGGGTCACCTTCCTCGGCACCCCACCCCGCCTCGGCCAGAGAGTACTGGAAAACAAATACGTCTGTTTACAAAGCCCATAGCGCTGCCAGCCAAGCAAGGCCCTCAGCAGAGCAGCTCAGCGCCTCTAATGGGATATTATTTATGTCATTTTCCCCGCGGCACTGGAGCCTTTACTACCTGGGATGGCGCTCTGTCACCTCCACTCCCCCAGCAGTGTTCCAGTGTCACCCTGAAGGACGTGTGCTACTGTCTCCAGGGCCTGCACCCAGCCGCCAGCCCCTGGGCCCGGGTGGGGGAGGCTGAGGGGGGCGGCGGGAAGGCAGCCCCCGCTCCCTGCCATTTGCGGGTCGTGAAACCACTCCTGCCCGTGGGATCTCGCTTTCCCTGAGTCGTTCCAGGGGCTGGCCCTCCTGCCAGGGCTTGAGCAGCCTCGCATGGCTCCCCACTGCCCTCAAGGCAAAGCCCCATTTCCCCAGCCAGCCAACAGGGCCTGTCGCCTTTGGTCCCTGCCGCCTACCTAGCCTTAGCTCTGGCCGCCTACGTGGAAGTGCTGGAGTCAGACAGACCTGGCACACAGAGCCAGTTCATGCAGCTTTCAGCATGACTCCATCCCACCTGCCCGCTCGTGCTCAGGGGAGAGCCCCGCCCCTGCCTTTGTCCATCATCTCACCTGGCTGCCTCAGTCTCCCCGGGTGAGCACTGGCCTTCTGCCAAGCTTTAGCCGCTGACATCCAGGTCCACCCCCAGCTGAGGGAGGCTCTGGCTGCTTCCACCACCTTTGCGTGCAGATGGAGCACCACATTTAGGGCCTGGGATCTGGCTCCCCCAGGGGCTGCCAGAGCGGCCGAGTAACAGCCCTCCAAGGGGCAAACTGGGAACCCTGACAGCCCGAGATGGAAAGGAGCCACAGATAAACGGGCCGTTCCAAAATGGCCATTCTCATGCCTGTCCATGGCCACCCAGGGACCCAGCACCCACTGTGTCAGCTCAGAAACTCGCCACCTTGTATTTGCTTTCCCTCCCTCCCTGTCTCACCTCCCTTTCTCCCTCATTCTCAATGCCCCAGGATTGTATTACCACCTCCCCATGAAGCATGTCAGTTTTGCCTTTGTGCTTTAGGACACCCAGGCTAAGTTACCTGGGTTCAGTTCCAACCTCACTGCTTACTCGCTGAGGGGTCTGGGGCAAGTTAAACCACCTCTCTGAGCCTCAATTCCCTCAACTATAAGATGGAGATAATAACCGTACCTGCCTCACAGGGTTATTGTAAGTACAGCGACTATCAGGAGTTCCTGCGTTTCTCCAGTGTGACACCGCTTCCCTTGTTTCAGACGCTGGCATGTGCTGCTTTCATTTCCAGGAATGCTCGTATGACAACCCCATTCGCCCTTCACGTTTAACTTTCACTTCTTGGGGAAACTTGCCCTGCTTTGTGTTAGTGCCCTTCTGGATTTCCACAGGCACCTTTACTTTAAACTCCCCTGACTGCACTGCACTTTGTACCGCCTCTGCCTGTTTATCCGCTTCTCTCACTAGATTTAAAACTCTGACGGGGCAGGGCTGTGTTTTGCTCACCCGTGTACCCCTCGTACTTAGCAGAGTGCCTAGAAGAGCATATGTGCTTATTATGTTTTTCTTGCGTGAATAAGCAAGTGTATTATCTTATTTAATTCTTGCCACAACACTGCATTGTATAAATTATTATCTCTACTTCATTTTCTGATTCATCAGTTCCTGCTTTTTATCTTTAAAATTTCCTCCCTACTATTTTCTTTGGATTTCTAGTATCTTGATTGGAAAATTTAGCTAGTTTAATTTTAATCAATCTTGCTTTCTAACCAATGTGCTTAAGGCTATAAATTTCCCTTTGACTACTCTTTCGGCTGCATGCCACCAGTCTGGATATGACACACTATCACTGCCTTTCAGTTATACATGGATTGCATTTTATCTCCATTTTACAAATAAAGAAACTGAGTTGAAGAGATGAAGTGACTGGCCCAAGGTCACAAGTAAGTAAGGAGCAGAGCTGAGATTTGAGCCCAGGACTCTAGGGCCCATTCTTTTCTCTCTTTCTCTCTCTCTGTTTTTAATTAAACTTTTTTAAAATTTTGAGATACCCTTAAGGCAGTTGTAAGAAATAATACAGAGATCTCATGCACTCTTTACCCAGTTTCTCCCAATGGTAACATCTTGCAAAACAATATCACTATCAGGATAGTGATATTGATACAATCTCCCAATCTTATTCAGATTTGCCCCATTTCACTTGTACGTGTGTGTGCGCGCACGGTTCTGTGTAATTTGGTCATATTTGCCCACACTCTTTACGCTGCCCTAGTCTCATTTCTGCCCGGCCAGGGCTCTCACGCCGATTTCCAGGCAGCAGGCCCCCACCGTTCCTCCCATCCTGCTGACGGTATCCTTTCCTTCTCCCTGGACCTGGGCCCCAGCTGAGCTTCCCTTCAGAGGCCCACGCCCTCCAGAGGTGGCTTTCCTTGGAACCCAGTCCTAGGTTTGGGCCCTGGTGGCTGACAGCGAACACCCCAGCCCCTTACCTGTCCGGGCTCTGAGGCTTGGCCTCCCCTAGCCAGGCCCCTTCCGTGGACCATTCCTCAGCTGAACACTTTTGCAGGTGCCTGGCCCGTGTAGGGGTGAAGCTGGGAGCCTTCCCAGTGTGGTCTGAGGGCACCTGAGCAGCCACATGTCCTCAACACGTCTCACGGGAGCTGAGGATTGCACTTTACCTTCTAGTAAGAGACCTACTGCTGCCACCTCCTTAGTTAGAGCTGGGGAAATAGTAGCTGGAGCTGTTTTTACTGCGCACCCTCTTTACTGTTTTGAATTCTCATTATTTTGCAATTATATACCATTTAAGGATGAGGAAGTTGAGATTCGGAGAAGGAAAGTGACTTGGCCTGGGCCATAAATGTAGTGAATTTTAGTGAAGCTGGGATGAGAACACAGAATGGTACAACTTTGCGGGCCCTGAGGTTTCTATTACCCTTAGTTTTACGATAAGAGTTCAGAGCATCTCAGACTTCCTAGTTCCATTGCTTCAATTCCTTTCTCTGAGCCTGTTTTCCAATCTGTAAAATGGGGTTGGTACCACCTTAGCAAGGATTAGCCCCATATAACAGCTGAGTAGAACATGAGGATTCAGAGAGGTAAAGTCTTCTCCAAAGACCTTCGGGAAGAGGATGGGAGGGCAGGATTTGAACCCAAGTCCACCCTAATCGGGTGCTCCCTGCCCTCTTGGTCTTTGAAAGAGTCAGCAGTGCCAGTTGTGCAGCACAGGGAGGTTTGGGTCAGGACTGAAAGATTTGCTGAAAGATCTGTGGCTGCCAGACAGAATCTTGCTCCCGACGAGACTTTGCTCCCAAACCCCACTCCGGGGTCCTGGGAAGGGCCTCAAATACGACAGCAAGCCCCTCTTCACTGCCCAGAGGGCCCTTCTGAGCTTGCAGAAGTCCAGGAAGGTTGATGGGAAAGTCGGATGGGGAGGGGCTCCAGAAAGAAAGGAAAAAACCGGCTAAGCGGGCGGCCCCTGCCCCCAGCCTGTGGGCACTGCCTGCCCCACCCGGTTGTCGGCCCCCACTGACCATGGCGTCCTGGTTGGCCAGACCTCCGGCCTCCTGCAGGGGGAGAGCGTGGCCTGCGGGGTCAGCAGCTTGGGCTTGGACTCAGCTCCCCCGCCGGAGCCCGCTCACCCTGAGCATGGCCCTATACGCCCCTGAGCCGTGATTTATGTATCTGTAAAATGGAGCTCATGATTCTCCGCTAAAGGGGTATGTCATAAAGGTGAGGACAAGGAAAGTGAGGAATTTAACACATAGTAAGTAGAGTAAGTAGCAACAGGCTCCCAGGTGGGTCCTGGCAGCACCTTCTCTTATTCACACACAGATTTGGAAGAAAAGGTGATTTGGAGAATTGAGTCATGGAAGATGCACCCTGGCTCCAGAAAATTCACACACTGGGGGAGGTGGCAAGATTGAAGGGGAAGCACTTTGGGTTCTGGGTTCAAATCCTGTGTGACCTTAGGAGAGTTGCTTAACTTCTCTGAAGCTCGGTTTCCATGTCAATACAATGAAGCTCCTACTCTTAACTTCTACCTCATTTGAAGTATCTACGGCTAAATGGAGTTGAAGGTGCTGTGTAAACTGCAAATGCTCTCATTGGCCAGATATTCCAGAGCAGACAGTGAAAGAGAGAGCAGACCTCCTTAGAGCACTGAAAAAGGAGGGAGGAAAAAGGAAGGGAGCATGCGGAATAAGCCTCCCCGTGAATCAAGCTTTGCTGGGAGTTTGGCTTGGAATTCTAACTCCCCAGGGCGAGGAGGCCTTCCACCCCCCCCCCCCCCCACCTCCCTGGGATACAGAGGAGGACTCACAGATTATTCTCAGCCTTCCCAGTTCTCCAGATAAAGGAGTGCACCCAGGAGGTGCTGTGACTTGCTCAAGGGAGCCCTGCTGGTGGGTGGGGAGCAGCCCGTCAGGCTGGGGTGGCTGGTTGGGGCAGAGATTTCAGGAGGCGGCGGGAGACAGAGGCCCCACGTTTTCTTTCCCTTCGCTGGTGGTCCCTTGGGGGTCTGGGGGGCACCGAGGTGGGCTTCCTGCGTGGTTCTTGCCCACGTCTGGGCGCCCCTGCCAGCCTCCAGCGCCTCCTGCCATTCCTTCTAAGGGCGGCATCGCCCGCCTGGAATTCCAGGCCCCTTTCCGCAGCCCCGGCTGCTCCTGTCCCCCACGCAGGCACCTCAGCAGACCTTTCAAAGCCCAGAACGGGCCCCGCCCCCGCGCCTGCCGCGCCTTCGGTGGCTCCCACGCCCTCTGCTTCCTCTTCCTTCTCGTTTCCCACCCTACACACAGCTGCACCCCAGGAGCCCGCAGCCGCTCCCACAGCTCTGCGCCACTGAGGCCCCCTCCCCCAGGAACCCCCCTCCCCCAGGGACCCCGGGCCGCGGAGGCCCCCTCCCCCAGGGACCCCGGGCCGCCGAGGCCCCCTCCCCCAGGAACCCCGGGCCGCCGAGGCCCCCTCCCCCAGGAACCCCCTCCCCCAGGAACCCCGGGCCGCGGGAGGCCCCCTCCCCCAGGAACCCCGGGCCGCTGAGGCCCCCTCCCCCAGGAACCCCGGGCCGCTGAGGCCCCCTCCCCCAGGAACCCCGGGCCGCTGAGGCCCCCTCCCCCAGGAACCCCGGGCCGCGGGAGGCCCCCTCCCCCAGGAACCCCGGGCCGCCGAGGCCGCCGAGGCCCCCTCCCCCAGGAACCCCGGGCCGCCGAGGCCCCCTCCCCCAGGAACCCCGGGCCGCGGGAGGCCCCCTCCCCCAGGAACCCCGGCCGCGGGAGGCCCCCTCCCCCAGGAACCCCGGGCCGCGGGAGGCCCTGCTCCCGGCCATCCGCGGGGACCACCCCTGACCTCGCCCACCAGGATCACGTCCCGCGTGCTCCCCTCCCTCGGCCCACGGGCTTTCCCGCTGGGCCCGGCTGCCGTCTATCAGGGCTCCCAGGGCCCACCACGACCCTAAGCGCTTTGACTTCTCTCCTCCACGCCTCACACACCTGCCGCCATCTCCATTTAAAGGCGAAGAAACGGAGCTCCCCTCTCAAGGTCACGCACCAAGGCAGCCCAGACATTCCAGAGTCAGTCACCGCGTCTCCCCCGCCGCGCCTCGCACGCAGGGCCGGTGGGTTCATTTAGTAGCATAAGCGTCTTCTGAGTGAATGAATGAAGTACGAGATGACTGAGAGTGGGTGAGCGGGCAGCACAGTCAGCACTTTACTGAGCGCTGTGTGTTCAGCGCAGAGTAGTAAACAAACTGGACAAAATCTCTGCCCTAGAGCCTAGAGCGGGGAGACAGTCTGCGAGGAGAG
This sequence comes from Dasypus novemcinctus, assembly GCF_030445035.2. Lineage (NCBI taxonomy): Eukaryota > Metazoa > Chordata > Mammalia > Cingulata > Dasypodidae > Dasypus > Dasypus novemcinctus. Next base: position 41,102,455 of record NC_080696.1, on the reverse strand, counting down.
ACAGACAATAAGCAAATGAGTGAATGAAGAATCGCTACGTCAGATGGTGGAAAGGACCGTGGAGGGGCATAAAGCGGGTGGGGACGAGAACACGCACAGCAGCCGGAGGTGGCCCTGCACGGGGGAGCTGAAGATTGCATCCACGACAGAGGACACGGTCCGCTGGCGGAAGCTGGTCCGAGAGGAGACAGATGTCTGGTTGGGGAGTGGAGGGTGGCAGGGAGGGGTGAGGGTGGGAGAGCAGCGGGAGTGGTGGGGGGAGGCCTGGGAGAGCCCACTCCCCCTCCTCCTCCACCCCCTTCCCCCACTCCCCTTGGCTCCCTGCCAGGGTGCCTGGCATCTAACAGGCCCCGGAAAAACGGCCACCGGAGGAGCGCCCGCCCTCCCCTCGCAGCCTCAGCCGTGACGGTGGCAGCACTAAAAGTCGCAGCGTGACGGGAAATGGCCGGCACAGCCCTGCCGGCAGGACTGCCTGCTCTTGGCCTTATTTATGGCCCTCGCTGTCTTCACTCCCGTCCTCCAGCCAGGGTGGCGGGAGGGGGCTGCTCTCTGCCGCCCGGCCCACAATGACCTTGGCATCAGCGTCCCTCAGGGTTCCTAGAGGGGGGGTGGGCTGCGGGGCCCAGGTCACTACTCTTTACCTGGCAGCCTCAGTGCTAAGGTCAATCCTCCAGGAAGCCTTGAACAGCTTAGCCTTACTAAGATGGGGAGGTGGGAGAGGGGACTTCTGTGCCAGGCATTTCGTGTGCATAATGTCTTTCAATGCTCACAATCATCTTATTGCTCCACTTTAGAAATGAGGAAACTGAAGCTCAGAGAGGTTAACCAATGGGCCCAAGGTCACACAGCAAATAAAAAGTCCAGGATTTGAACTCAGGTTAGTCAGATTTAAAGGCCTTCACTTTTCCCTTTAGACCTCAGGACTCAGAAATTTTCTTTTCTTTTATCTCTCTTGTAGCAATTAGTGAAGTCCAATGCAAATAGTGGGTGGAAGCAAATGTGGTTCAAGCAACTGGGTTCCCATCTACCATATAGGAGGTCCAGGGTTCGAAACCCAGGGCCTCCTGGTGAAGGCAAGCTGGCCTGTGTGGCGAGCTGACCCACATGGAGAGCTGATGCAGCAAGATGAAGCAACAAAAAGAGACACAGAGGAGAGACAATGAGAGACACAGCAGACCAGGGAGCTGAGGTGGTGCAAGAGAATGATCGCCTCTTTCCCACTCTGGAAGGTCCCAGGATCAGTTCCCAGAGCCGCCTCATGAGAATACAAGCAGACACAAGAACACACAGCAAACAGAGAGAGCAGACAACGAAGGGAGGGGAGAAGTGGGCTGCAGGCAGGGGTGAGTAGTGGTGAGCGGCATGGGCTGTGGGGCCAGACAAGCCTTAAGCTCTAGTCGTGGCTTTCCCACGCCACGGGTCTGAGACCCCACATGAGCCTCTTTCCCTCTCTGGGCCTCAGCTTCCCCATCTGTAAAATGGGCAAAATAACATCCTCCCTATTGGCCTATTGTTAAGGTAGATGAGATGCCAGGTAAGAACGTGCTGTAAAAAAGTGTAAAAGCTCTGTTTGGTGGAAACAGTGCACGACTGAAATCCAGGCAAGGGTTAAGGAGAAAGGAGCTTTTATTCCTGCAGCAGCAGCAGCTTCTTCGCAGCAAACTTCACCTGTTTACAGTCCATTAGAGGCCATTATTGCTGTGTCTGGGGCAGATGCACACCCCTGACCTTGGAGCGTGTCTGACAGCCACAGGCAGCAATCTGGGGAGCGGGAGTCATTTTGGCAGCATTTAAAGGACGAAAAGGGGCAGGAGGCCTCTTCCAGTGCCCTCCTCCCTCCCCACTCTCGGGGCACAGCCTCTGCCTGCCAGAGGGCCAAGGAAGGGGTCCAGCCCAGGTTCAAGAGCTCAGGCCTCCAGCCCACCTGGGGAACCCACATCCCCTCCTCGAGCTTATCAGCTCAATAGGGCAACAGTGAAGTGAGGACAAAACACACCAGCAGCTGGGGCTGCGAGGACCTCCGAGGAGTTGAGTGACACCCCTCTTTGGCGACAGAGAGGGGAAGAGACATGCTCACGGGCAGAGGAGGGAAGCCAGGACAAGACAGAGCCCTGTGGGGCTGACAGTGGGAATCCAGGCAGTGACCAGCGGTGCGCTGGTGGCGGAGGTGGACCGAGAAGACTTTCTATCATGTGGCATAAGCAGTAGCCTCCTCTGGCTGCGGGAAAAGCAGGCCCTGGATACAGGGTGGCTCCAAGCCAAGCCTCTTCCCGAAGCCTCTGAGGAGGGAGAGAGGTCCTGGGGTGGGGGGGTGGGGGGGCACTCCTGCAAAAGATATGCAGAATCAGCAAGTTTGTCCCAGAGCCCTTGCCTTCCTTTTCTGCCCACCTCTCCCCACCCCTTTTTGCAGTTTTGGGCTTTTCTCTAAAGCAATCAATATCCCAAGCTCTCTCCTTATTTCCCTTCAACAAACCATTCTCAGGAAAGAATTAAAATCGCATTCATACTCAAGTGTAAATTACTGGCAACAGCTCTAGATGGGGGACAGCCTCCCCTTTCTCAGGACTTCAAGAAAGAAGGAGGAAGGGAGCCACACAGCGCTTCTCCCCACCCAATTACGACCGCTGGTTTTGCTGGTAAACTCTGATCCTTCAGACTTTCACTCAAGAATCTCTCTTCCAGGGAGCCCTCCTTAACCCTCCAGGCTGACCCGGATCCCTCCATTACACACCCTCACAGACCGAGTCCTCCGTTTCAGAGACATTTGTCTTTTGGTGCAATTATTTGTTAAACATCTGTTACCCCCACTTCACCATGAGGTCCCTAAGGGCACTCTTCTCTCCAGTGTATCTCCAGTTCCTAGTAAAGTCCCTGGGGCACAGTAGATGCTGAATAAACAAACGAGTTTTCAAACTGCTAAAACAAATACCACACACTAGATTAGCTCAAACAGTGAGAACTTCTTGGCTCGCGGTTTCGAGGCTAGGAGGAGTCTGAAATCCAGGCAACAGCAAGGCAATGCTTTCTCCAAGAAGACTGGCACTCTAGAGCTGGCTGCCAGCCACCGCATCTTTAGCTCTTCTGTCACATGCAATGCACATGGCGGTATCTTCTTTCTCTCCCGGGTTCCATAGACTTCCAGCTCTGACTGCTCCTGTGGCTTCTCTTTCCATGTCCAGCGTCCTTGTCTTTTAAGGACGTCAGCCTAGTTGGATTAAGGCCCACACCCATTCAGTGTGGGCACATCTTAACTAACAACATCTTCAAAGGTCCTACTACAAATGGGTTCACAGCCACAGGACCAGGAGTCGGGACCTGAGCACGCCTCTTGTGGGGGACATGATTCTGTTCCCAACACTCGGGAAATACTTTTTAAATGTACCCAAGAATTAGTGAAGGAAGGCACCTATAACGTGTGTGCTCTGTCTTCATTCCTTGTAGAGCAACCTCTTGGCCCCTGTAGTGCAGTGAAGATCCACAAACATGACCTTGACACTTAGTAGATGCTGTTGGCACCCCATCCAGACCCCTTTCCTAAGATGGGCACACCCGCTCCCCTGCTGCCCCAGTGCTGAATGCTCTCCCAACAGGTGCAGCCTTCTCTGGAGAATGACCTCAGCTGACAGAGCCGACTCGCCTCCCTCCCAGCCCCAGGACAGACCACAGCCAAGGAAGGCTGACAATGGGAGGACAAAGGCCAACTCAACCACCTTGCCTCAAGGTCTGGACAACTCTGTGGTGTGATTTATGCTCCTGAGCTCCCTACAGATCAGGCCAAGGCTAGACTTTACCTGGGACCACATCTTTGCTTGTCCCCTTTCCTTTCCCTCTTCTGCTTTCCAGCCTCCCTGACTGGTTCTTCTTAGGAGTTCTTCCTCAGGAAAGCCCATGCACCTGAGTCCCAGTCTCAGGCTTTGCCTCTAAGAACCTGGCCTGAGATAGGCACTTCCCAAGGCTTCCATGGGCTCTAGGCTAATGACCTTTCCCTACTTGGGAATTAACATTTATTAAGCACCTACTGTGTACCAGGGCCCTTGCTAGATGTTTACATCTGTTAAGTCATTTAATTCTCACAACCACCTCATGAAATAGATGTTATTATTACAGAAGTAGAAACCGAGGGTTGGGGAGAATGCCTATCTTGTTCAAAGCCATACAGTTGATAAATGGTGGAATAGGGATTTGAACCCAGCAAGTGCAGCAGTGATGGGCAACCAATCGTTCTAAGACAGGGTAACTATAGTTGTAATAACACTGAACCAGGAGAAACTGGCATTGTCAGGAGTTGAGGAGGAAGGTAAGGCAGCCTTTTCAAAAGAGAAAGCATTTGAATCTTGAAGAATGGATAGGAGCCTTTCAGGTAGACCAAGAGGGACAGGGTGCACACAGGCAAGGAGGAAGGCAGGCGCGTGTAACTCACGTGGCTCCAGCAAAGAATGTGAGACATGCAGCAGATACAGGCTGAGACCAGTTCTTAAAAGGCTTTGGTTGCTAGGGCAAGAAATCTGGACTTCATCCTACGGGAAAGTAGATGCCATTGTTTGATTTTACACAGAGAAGGTCGCAGTGGATTCCTGGTTAGGAAGATCCCTCTGCGGGAAGGTGGACTGGGGAGGAAGCCTGGAACCAAGGAGGCTATTTCAAAGAGAGAGGATGAGGTCCTATTTTAAGGCTGTGGGGATAAAGAGAAGTGGGTAAACTCAAGAGAGGGTGATTTGGGAGATAAAAATAGCAGGTTTGGGGCCCTGGACATGGGAGGCGAGGGAGGAGTCCGGGATACAGGCCTGGGGTGGTGCCACTTGCCAAAGGAGAAAAACAGGCAGGTGTGAGGAGGAGGAGGAGCTGTTTTGGACTTGCTGAATCTCCGTTCCCTCCAGGGAGCAGCGTCCAAGAGGCGAGAGATAAATGGCCGGTCTTCCCCAGAACTCAGAAGGGAAGTGGGAACTAAAGTTCTTTATCAGAAACTCTGATTGGCTTTTCGTGACATCATTGCAATGGCAGGGGGGTGGGGGGAGTAGTAAAAACTACTGACCACAAAAACATTGAAAGTAATTGGTCCGAGCAAGCCTTTCCTGCTGAACTTGCTGTGCCAGGTGAGCTTACCAGGCTTGAATTCTACCAAACTAAGCTCTTTGAACTTTTTCAAATTCCTTAGGATCACGAGCTTCCTGCTGCCAGCCCCTCTCCCGCCCCCCACCCCTTCTCACACACATCGCCTTTCCAAAAAAAGAAAGAAAGAAAAAAACACACGGTGGAATGGATGATTTGGGAGCTGAAAACCTCCAAATGGGGAGGTTATATCCTCGAGACAGCAGCATCAATCACCACATTTTCATTATTAAGTAACATCGTGGTATGCTGGGCTGATTCTGCACCTTATCTGAACCTAGCAGCTGTGCCCTAAATTCCAGCCGTGGCGCCTGTCTGCAGGAATTCAGTTGCCTGTGTTTAAAATGAGTGTTAGCATCTATCATTTCCCCACACCAAATGGTTTTGTGTCGGTGGTTGGCAGCGCTAATCCGTCACCGGGGTCCTCCACTGCCCGGCTCGATACCCTCTTCGTCACTGTTGGGGGGAGAGGGACAGGAGGCCCCCAGGATGGGGGAAATGTCACTGGGAGGACAATTGCCACATTTGGGTCTCTTTCACAAAAAAGGGAGGGGGAGGTAAAGCCATCTGTGTCGGTGGCAGACTCTGACTTCCTATCCCACTGATTCTGGGCAGTCAGGGATATTCCGTCATCCTTTGGGTCAGCGTTGGTGGGACTTCGCCAGAGGAGGTGTGGGGCCCTGGCTCTGTCCGTGGTGCTGAAGGGCAGAGGGGCAGAATGTGTGTCCTGAAGGGAACCTTAGCCATCTGGCCGGGTACGTCTCCACCTCCTTGGGTAGTCATCAGCCATTTTGAGGATCTGAGCAGTCCCACAGACCCTTTCCCCATAAAAACACACAAATCCCCAATTTTCCTCATACAAACTAAAATTGGCCTACAATTTCATGGCATGGCCCCCAGGTTAAGAACCCCAGCTAGAGTTTAGCCTCCTAATTTTATGGATGGAGAAGTTGAGCTGCACAGTGAGGAAGTTATCTGTCAAAGTCTTCAGAGTAACAGAGGGAATTGTTGGGTGGGCGGTGAATGAATCTAAGGCCGTGAGGTGCATTGAAAAGGGAGAGGCTTGCGGGCAGAAATGCCTGGGTTTGAATCTCGCCCTGACATAGTCACCAGTTGTGTGGCTTGAGGCAAGTTCAATACACTCGAAAACTCAGTTTTCTCATCTGTGAGACTGGATACTAATATCTGGTTTGTGAAAACGCAGAAGGCTCCGTGTTCAGGAGGGCAGCACGTCGTCGTGGACACTGTCATGCCCACCCAGACCCCCTGCAGGACTGAAGGGTTTATTCCACCGGCAACTGGGAGTGTCATTGGCAGAAAGCCACCAGCTGCCAGCTCCTTACAAGGATTGCCTACTGAAAAGAGCTGCTTCGTCCCAGGCTACGCCCCTTCCCAGGGCTGTCTGAATGCAATGACCAATTGAAATGGCAGGGGAAAGGCCCAGCTCACATCTGACAACTCTGGAGGGTCATCCAGCTGAGGGCCTTGGGACCACAAGTGGGTTGACTGAGGCCTCTGTTGAGACTGTTTCACAGCTCAGCTTTTTCCTCTGCCCAAACTCCACTTCTTTCCCTCGTCATCCACAGGTTGCACTCCCTAGTAAGTATCTTGTACAGAGATCTGCCTCTCAGAGTCTGCTTCCCAAGGCACCCAATCTGTGATATGTTCCTAGAGCAGACTCTTGGATATTTTCTGCTGTTCCTCTTGTGATTTGGGTTTAGAAACCAGGACTTCAGACTCCCAGTCAAGTGCTTCTTACTGGACCAAGAAGCTCTTAGTTCTGTTCTTTCCATTTTCCCAGTGCTCTCCTCACTCAGTCTACTGGCTTGGCACCTTTTGGAAGGAGATGATAATTGGGCAACTGTGATTCTTTCAGTCTAACCCTCTGTCTCCAGGTGGCAGAATTCCTCAAACTGACCAGGCAGAGATGCATGGGCTACTTGACAAAGTATCATTCAGGTGCCCCCTCTTTCCTGCTCCATCCTGGAAAGGGCCCTTCCCCTCCCAGACCTACTTGGTCCTCAAGAGATGTCTGGGCAGTAGCAGCAATCTCTACATCCAGAAAACTTGCATATTCAGCATTCGGCCAAAGGTTGATAAGCACCTGCTGCATATAAGGTTCTGTGCCCTGGGGTAAATGGTGTCTAGTCTTGTCTTAGGAGACTCCAGGAATAGATGCACTCGTTCATTAAGTCAATCACTCAACAAATATTTATGGAGCCGGACCCTCTGTTGTGTCCTGGGGATATAATGATGAACAAGAAAGATGTGCTCCCTTCTCTAAAGAGATTAAAGCCTAGTGCCTCCCATTTCAATATGTTCTCCCAGAGTTTTGTTCTTCCTTAGCTGTGAAGGAGCTCTTCCTTCTGCCAATCACAATCTCTCCGGCTTTAATTTAAGCTTTCCATGTGGCGGTTTGCCTATTCAGTGTGATTCTTGTCTCATCTTTGAAGAGTCTCCCACACACCAGACCTTACATATTTTTCAGCTTCTCCTTTTTTTAACCAGTGTCATCTTCTTAGGACAACTCTGGACCAAATCAGACTGACAGTAAAGAGTCCAAGGTCAAAAGACCACCATCCTGGTTCACTGGCCTCACTAATCAGATGGTGTCTACCCTTTCTTTGCCCACCACCAGGCCTGCGTCCTAGAGCATGGGGGAGACTGCCCAAGGACAAGGGCAGATCCATCCCCACCACTGGTTCAAAGCATCATTTTCCTGCGCTGCTATGCTCACTATCTGTGTGCAAGGAGTAATTAGACTTCCTATTGTGCAGATTGGAAAACTAAAGTACAAAGCTGAAAAGTGACTTGGCCAAGGTCATACTACTCTCCTGAGGTAGAAATTATGCCACTAAATGGAAAGAGAGAGACTGACACATAAAAACACAGAGACAGGAAGGGCACGTAAGGAGAGAAGCAAGACGGGGTAGAGAGAAAGGTAGGTGGGGACAGATAAGAGGGAGGCAGAGGAAATGAGAGAGAGAGCGAGGATTCAGCCCAAACGATGACTTCTTTGCTTTCTGGAGGCATTTATCTTTCATTTGACCTTATAAGAGTCTATTTGTGTTGAGATTTTAAATTGAGAATTTTTTCTTTTTAAAAAACATCCCTGTGCATTTATGACGGTTCCATACTAATTTCTATTCATGCCAGTGGCTCCGGTATTTATTCCCCTGCACAATCACTGAGTTGGAAGGGACAGAGTGAAAGTCATTTGGCTTTGTGTTTGTTTGCATTCAGAGCCTGAGGCCCAGCGAGTGGGGGTGAGGTGGGGTGGGGGTCGGGGCAGTGCTTCGGACTGAAAGACTGGAGGTGAGGGCCGTGCAGTGTGGATTTCTGTTCAAATCATTTTGCTTTCTGGGCTGTCAGATTTGAAGCCCCAGGGTGGGGGCTGAAGGGCTGGCCAGAGCCACAACGCCCCTGGGGTTCAGTCATTCAGCATCCTGGAGGTGGTGGCTGAAATGGATCTGGAAGCTGATGGCAAATTGAGAGGCAGTGCGGCCAAGAGGTCGAGTTCGGGCCTGGGTATGTGACTGCCTGGGTGGGTGCCCCAGCTTCTCCACTGACTGGCTATGACCTTGGGCCAGAATCCTGGGCTCCTGCCCAACACCTCTCTTCCTGCAACCCTGCCTCGGGTAGAGGCAGAAAAGGCATAACATCCACGGACAGCCAGAAAAATCTCAGTGGCAAACAAGCAGCACTGAAGAGCTTGCAACAACGTGGGTCAGCTGCGGTGGCCTGGCTGGGGTGGCCCGGCTCAGCTCTGCTCCCCCTCCTCTCGGGATCAGCAAGCTAGACCGGGCATGTTCTGGTGACAAGCCTCTGCTTGCTGCTCCTCTGCTAACATCCCATTAGCCAAAGCAATGGCAAATCAGAGAGGAGGAGGGCACCGCAACGCACCAGGGTAATGAGTACATACAGATAATCCTTTTGCTGGGAAGAAAGTGAAGAGTTGGAACTCTAGTCCAATCCACTACAGATGCACCTGCCCTCAGACATCCACGTGTCACCCCAGCTGTGGCCCCAGGCAGGGAAGGGTATCAGCATTTCCTGAGCACACCTGCCAAGCACGTAGCTCTCCGCTCTCCAAGCCTGCATTGCCTTCGGCACACCATCCCCCCCTGCCTCTTTCATGCCAGGCCTCTCCCCCTTCGCCTGCTGCTCTCTGGCTTCACTGTTACTCCAATACGCTGAGCTCTTTAAGTGCCTTCCAACCCCAGGGCCTTTGCCCATGTCGTTTCCTCCGCCCCAGCCTCCAAGGCTAACTAACCCCTTCAGATCTCCCCTGAAAGACTTTTCCTGGCCTCCCCCTCTGAGTCCCCATTATTCTCTATCACGGAAGCCTGTTTATTTCCTCTGTAGCTCTTACCGTTATTTATAATTGTGTATTACTTTGTTATTGTTTGATTCATGCCTGACTTTCTCACAAAACCATGAGCTCCATGAGGGAGCTTACCCCCAGGAACCTTGCACAGTAACTTCCACATAGTAGACATTTAATAAATATTTGTTGAAGGAAAGAAGAAAGGGAAAGAGTGATGAAGGGAGAGAGGGAGGAGAGGAAGGGGGGAGGAAGGAAAGAAGAAAGGAAACAAGGGAAGGAGAGATGGAGCAAGGAAAGGAGAGAGAGAAAGAGGGACGGTGAGGTAAGAGTTTGTGATGTCCACTTTACAGATCTAAAGGAGCTCAATCAAGGGAACTCCCTTGCCCATAGGTCCACGGCCATGTGGGCCCAGAGGAAGCTGATGCAAACCCAGGCCTTAGAGGCCCCTTAGTCTACATTTCTCTCTAGCCCACTGACTGTCAGAAATGATCTTGACCTTTCAAAAGATACAGTAAATCACGTAGCAAACGCTCAGGCGCCCAGCACGCAGTTTTAAGCAACAGAACACCACGGAGGGAAGCGGACTTGGCCCAGTGGTGAGGGCGTCCGCCTACCACATGGGAGGTCCGCGGTTCAAACCCCGGGCCTCCTTGACCCGTGTGGAGCTGGCCCATGCGCAGTGCTGATGCGCGCAAGGAGTGCTGTGCCACGCAGGGGTGTCCCCCACATAGGGGAGCCCCACGCGCAAGGAGTGCGCACTGTAAGGAGAGCCGCCCAGCACGACAGAAAGTGCAGCCTGCCCAAGAATGGCACCGCCCACACGGAGAGCTGACACAACCAGATGAGGCAATAACAACAAAAAGAAACACAGATTCTCGTGCCGCTGACAACAACAGAAGCCGACAAAGAAGAACACACAGCAAATAGACACAGAGAACAGACAACCGAGGAGGGGGGGAAGGGGCGAGAAATAAAATAAATAAATAAATCTTTAAGAAATAAAAGAACACCAGGGAGGCCTCGGAGGTGCTCCGAATTCCTGCACCCACCCCGGCTTCCCGCCCTCCCAAGAGGCAGCCACCTCCCCAAACTGTCTGCTTAGCGTTTTCATGCACATTTTCAAGCTTTTACTCTGGTGTGTATTCTTAAACAGTATTATGTTTAATTCTTAACATATACTGTTTAAGTATTCTTAAACAGTATAGTACTTAAACAGTACTATGTTTTTAAACTTTGTACAAGCAGTAGCATCATCTATGAATCTTTCTAGAATCTACTTCTTAAAATTCAATATTGTTTGTGGGCTTCGTCCCAGTAGCTCCATTGCATTCCTTTTCCCTGCTGTATATTGGTCCCCTGTATGAATAATCTGTAGTTTATTTATCCATTTTATCATTCTCCACACTGATGGGCATTTAAGTCGTTCCCTGCTTTATGCAACGTGTAAACTTTTCTTCAAAAGAATTACTTCAAGGAAGCTCATCAAATAAAGCCGATCGAAGTGAAGCTACTTTGTCTGAGGGGAGGAAGGGGATCCCCCAAGGGCCTTTGATGGGGTTCTGCTACCAGGAGGCCTGCAAATCTTCCTGGGCCCCCTTCCCTCAGTCCTGGGCAGCAGGCCTGGGAGGGGAGGCAAGGGAAGGCAGGACAGTGAGAAAGAGGCTGACTCGGCCTCAGCTCTCCAATGCACGGATTCACAGGCGGGCAGACATTCCCTTGGTGAGTCTTTTCTGGCTTAATTCAGCCTGACCTTCAGACAGACACACACACATTCTGTTACCCCAGGCACATGCCATGCTGATTACCCCTCCGTGCCTGGGCTTATGCCAGGACTCCCCTGTTGTGCCCTCCCCTTCCTTCCTCAAATCCTACCATTCATTCAAGGCCCAGCTCTAGTCTCACCTCCTCTAGAAAACCTTTCTGACCATCCCAAGCCAAATTCATCTCTCGTGGACATCTCATCTTTCATATGTTAAAAAAAAAAAAAAAAAAAAAGGCTGGATCAGATGTTTGGGGCTGGCAGTGGTCAGCTGAGGCGAGGTCACCACCCTAGCCTGAGCTCCAGATCTGTACACCGCCCAGCTTACTTGACTGTTTCCCAGGCACCTCAACCTCAGCAAGTCCAAAACCAGATGACCCATTGTCCCGCCAAGCCTGCTGCTCGTCTCTGTTTTCTGGGACCTCAGGGACTGACCCCACCACTTAACCTGCTACCCAAGCGCAAAACCTGACTCCTTTCCATTCCCCCCCAGCCAAGGCACCCTCTGCGTCCCAAGACCTTTACCTCCCACTTCCTCTCCACCTCCATGCACAATGCCGGAGTCATCCTCTCTTCATTTATTAACAGACAATAATAAAAACCTCCTCTTTAGGCAACCTGCTCCACCCTTGCACTCCTACAATCCCTATTTTAGATATTGGCCAAAGGATACAACCCAAACCATGCTGCTTCTCTGTGAAACCCCTAAGATTGGCTCCCCATTGCTCTTAGGAAGAAACCAAACTTCACATTGTGGCCTACAAGCCTGCATGGTCCGTCCCTGCTCACGTCTCACCTTGCTCACCTCTCATCTGGCTCACCTCTCCAGCCTCGCCTTGCTCTCCCCTCCTCCCCACTGCCTGCCACCACTCAGGCCTTCCTTCCTGCCTCACATGTGCCTGGTCCCTCCACCCCCACCCCCTGCAGACCTTGGTCATGCAGGGTCTTCTGCTGGGACCACTCATCCCCTGCTTTTTGCCTGGCCAAGTCCTATCCTTCCAACAGGTCTCCACTCCGAAATTACTTCTCAGGTCAAAGTAGGTCAAATGCCCATTATCATGCTTGAAGAGCCCCATAAACCTCTCCTGAACGGGCCGAGTCCGCAGCTGTAATTTAACATTTATCTGTGGCTTCTTGGATTAATGTCTGCCTTCCCCACCAGGAGGTGAGCTCCATGAGAGCAGGGGCTGGGTCTTGTTCACTGCAATCTCCCTAGAGCTCAGCTCAGCATCTGACTCAAAAATATTTGTTGAATAAATGAATAAATAGAATAAATGAATAACTAGAGCAGTAATAAATATTTGCGCAGAGGCACACCTTGAGAAGCTCTCAGACTGGGGAGGGAGAACTGGCAGGCCTGGGACTCTGGATGGGGAGGGAGCAGGGCAGGAGCAAGGCGGAGGGAAGTGTCACTTCAGATCTGGCAAGAAGGAAAGCCACAGGCTTTGCCGCCAGACTGAAGTTTCAATCCCAACATTGCTACTTGCTGAGCGATCCTAGGGGAGTAACTTAATTTTTCTGATCTTTACAACAAATCTTCTCAGAATTGTCTCTACCTGTGCTTCTCAAACGATCTGGGTTTCTGTTTTCTAATCTGTTGTGGACTAATTCTCCTGGTCTGTATCCTGGTCACACACGCGCATGTCAGAGCAATACCACACTGCTATGAAACAGGGGTTCTTAGCACGGGGCCCACGAGCTTGAATTGAAATTCAGAAAAACATTATTCTTGTGGGGACATGTTGGTGCGGGCATGATATATTTATTAAATAATACGCAGTATAGTGTGGACTTAGTAAGGTGTCTGTGGAGCAAAAAAGGTTAAGAACCCCTGCTGTAAAAGCTTCTAAATACTTACTCTCAATCTCTAAATGTTTATCTCATTTTACACCAATAACAAATGGTTCACAGACTGGCACTGGTCCGTAGACCATGATTTGATGAATATTGGTCTATCTTTGTTGTCTCCAGTTCCTTCCCTCCCATTCTCTCACTTTTTAAAATAATTTATTTAGGAATAATCTCAAACTGGCAGGAATCGTTGCATATTCTCTTCACCAAAATCCCCCAACTGTTAACAATTTGCCACATTGTTCCATGCTACACATATACACACTATTTTTCTGAACTATTTGAAAGCAAGTTTCAGACGTGATGCCCCATCGTTCTAAATATTCTAGTTATATTTCCCAAAACACAAGGGCACTCTCTTGTATAACCTTGTTACAACCATCCAGATTGGGAAATCAATGCTGGATCAATACCACCATCCAATCCACAGACCACGTTCTAATTTTGCCAATGGCCCCAACAATGTCTCACTTTCACCTCTGGTCTAGGATCTCACGTACATTGGGCGATGCATTTTGTTGTCTTTTTCTTTTTTCACTCTCCTTTAAACTGGAACAGCCCCTCCGGCCTTTCCTATCATTTATGACTTCTTTTAAAGGGAACAGGCAAAGCCTCCTTTATGGCATCCAACTGCCTCAACACCGCCACGAAGGTTGCCAAATGGAGTTTCTCTATTTCCCTCATTCCTTCTATTTTGATTAGTTATTATTCCACCAAAAGGAAGAGCTTTCCCTTCTACCATATTTTTCAAATTTATTTATTTACTTATATCAATCTGGACTCATAAAGTCTATTGTATTCAATGGATTATAACTTACTACTGTTATTCATTTTGAGGCTCAATTTGTCCCAGATTTGGCCAATGGGAGCCCCTTCAAGCTGGATCCCGTGCTCCTGTTAGTGGAGTTTGGTATTTAAAAACCAGTACTTGGGCACTTGGTATCCTGATTGTGAGAGCTGTCGTTGCTTCCAGACAGAGTGAGGAAATAAATGAAGGCCTATATGTATCCACACCACCCACATAGCTCTATCTCTAGATCTATCTACATCAATGTATCTATACCGTCTATCTCTACCTCAGTCTACATTTACCACTGTCTACAAGCATGCATTCCCATCAAGACCTCCCACTCAAAGTGATACCTTGAGTTTCTTTCTAGCTTGAGAAACTGGTGCCAGTATCCTCAATCTACTCATCTGTGTGCTCAGCCTCCCTATATGTAAAGAATCCACCACCATGCTGACCCCTCCTTGCCCTGCCACATCCTTGGTCTCCAGCCACGCTGCTGCCTCCTTGGCCCTGCCGCTTTGCCCTTGGCCATGCTATGACCTCCAAGGGAAGAAAGGAGAGGGGACATGGAGAGGGAGGAGAAGAAGAAGAGGAAGAGGAAAAGAAAGAGGAAGAACCCCCCTACTGTCTTTTGACCCCACTCCAATCAGGCTTATTCCTCCAAAACTCTTGGTCAAGAACACCAAAGACTGCCGGCTGCTAAACCTGATGGTCAATTCCCAGCTTCTGTTCTACTTGCCCTCACAGCAGCACATATACTGTTGACCACCCTCTCCTTCTGGAAACACTTTTTCCACTTGGCTTTGCGGGGTTTTCCTCCCACCTCACTGAGTGCTGCTTCTCAGTATCCTCTGCTGACCCCCCCTCAACTCCCTACCTATTCAGTTTGGGGACCCCAGGGCTCAGTTCTTGCTCCTCTTCTTTTCTTCATCGGCCTTCACTGCCTTGTGAGCTCATCAAATCTCACGCTTTAAGCATCACCTCTGCCCTGCTAACTCTCAAGCCATATCTCCACCCAGAACCTCTCCTCTGAACTCTTCAATGTCCCACTCAGCGTCTCCATGCAGATGCCTCAGCACATTTCAAACTTAAGATGCCCAGACCTAAACCCCCGATCTTCCCCTTCAGTCCCCAAACCTGCTTCTTCAGCCTTCCCCATCTCAGGAAATGGTTACTTCATCCTTCCAGCTATTCAGGCCAAAAACCTCAGAGCCATCTTCCACTCCCCTTTCCCTTCCCACCCCACATTTAATTGCTTGCTCTCCCTGCAAAAGTGTGTCTAGGATCCAACCCTTCTCGCCACCTCCCCCTACCACCCTGGTCCGAGCCTCCACCATCCCTCACCTGGGTCGCTGGCAACAACCGCCTCACGGGGCTCCTGGCTTCCGCCTCCCTGAATCACGGAGCTATCCCGAGGCTCACATAACAGCCAGAGCGATCCAGTTAAAATAAGTCAGTCCATGCCATGCCTCTGCACGCCTCCCCCACGCAGGGCTGTCAGATAAAATGGAGGATGCCCAGTTCAATTTGAATTTCACCTAAATAGCAAAAAAAATTTTTTTAGTATTTCTCATGCAGAATTTGGGACATACTTATGCTAAGACTTTTTTTTTGTTCCTTATCTGAAATCAAAATTTAACTAGGCATCCTGCATTTTTATTTGGTAGATCCAACACTCATACCCCAGAGCTCCCACCTCACTCAGAGCAATGCCTGGGATCCTTACAGCACCCCACACGACTTAGCCTACCGCCTCTCAAATAACTTCACTGCTTTCCACACCACCACCACCACCCCCTTGCTCACCCTGCTGCGGTCACAATGGCCTCTTCACTAAACCTTGAACTTGCCACCTTTCCTCTCGCTTCAAGATCTCTGCCTGGTAGGTGCTGCCCCTGTGTCGTCACATGACTTGCTCGCTCACTTCTTCCGGATATTGCTCAAACGCCTTTTCCAACCACTCAATTACTTTGTTCCCCCAGATCTCCTATCGCCTTTCCTACTTTATTTCTCCATTGCCCTTGTCAGCATCTAATATACCAAATATTTTATTTATTTATCTTGTTTATTATCTGTCCTCTTAACTATAATATCAGCTCCCTGAGGGCTAGGAATTTTTATTTTCTGTCTTGCTCATAGCAAGACTGTCCACAGAGCCTGGACAGTGCCTGGCACAAAGTAGGAACTCAATAAATACTTCCCGAATAAATGGTCTTCAGTTTCTTCATCTGTAAAATGGAAACATCTCCTTAAATACTGATGTTATTATGAGGCTCACATGAGTTGAAAGAAGTAAAGGAGAGTAGTTTGCACCTAGTACGTGCTTAATAAATGGTCTTCCCCTCACCCCCATCCAGGTTCCTTGCCAACCCAGAGATTCTATAGAAGGTGTATAGAGTTAACTCTGCCATGAGCCTGCTACTCTTAGAATTGTTGCTGTACTCCTGCTGGTAACCGCTGGAATTGCATGCATAGTGCCCAGAAGTCCAAACCCAGGAAGATTTGCTAGGAACCAAATCTAGCAAATCCTGGCTTAAGGCTAGCAAATATGTCTGATGCTCAGAGTTCCTGAACAGAGCAGGGACAGAGCAGCCACCACGAGTATCTCCAAGACCCCGCCCACATCCCAGGCCCACATCTGCCTCCTGCAGGCCCCTGCCTCCCTCAGCACCTGCATCTGCTCATTCCTGGGTCTAGTTTTTAATTGTCTCTCTGCCTGCCTTTGCCTTCATTATCCTCTGCCTGCCATGCAGGGGTGAGTTAAAGTGTCAGGAGCGATGTCCTTTACAGCCGCCCGTTGCTAAGCAACAGACCCAGGTGAGCCCTTGAACTTTTTCCTTAGCAGCTGAAATGGAGCTGGTAAAGTGACGGGGGGCCTGGCTGAGCTATTTCATCACCTGGGACAAGCTGCAGGCCTGGTGGCCCTGTCCCTCTTGGGACAGGTCAGAGGACTGACCCAGGCCTCCGAGCGCCAGCGTCCTCAGCCTCCCCTAATTAACCAGCGCTGCTCAGGGTCTCTGGCGTGTCCAGCCCCGGGGTGGACACTCAGGGCAGCGATGAATCAGGCCTGGCCCTGTCTCCATGCACAGAGATTCTCAAGCAGGTCACTGCGATTCCAGGCGGAGCATCCCATGGGGAAATCAGACTCTGCCTGCCGGTGAGACTCCCCAGAGAAGATGACTATTGGCACTTAGTGCTGAAAGAGGAACAGAAGTTGGCCCGGGAGAGCTGAGGGGGAAGGGCTCTCCAGGAGAGGGCACAGGCTGTGCAAACGCTGGGAAGCAGGAAAGGCCCTGGGCCCTCAGGGCAATGGCTCATGCCCCAGAGTGGTAGGAGCCGCGGTAGGTGGGCTCGGGGCTCGGGCACCTGTCCCGCGCTGACTCTCGGTGTGACTTCAGCTCAGTCCTGGCTCCTCTCTGGACCTCCAGGTTTCTATCTTTACAGTAAGGTGGAGGGAATGAACCAGGTCAGTGTGAACAAGTTAGGAGGGGCATGCTGCTGGGGGGATCCATGATGTGTGGGGGTATTTCAGATCAAACATTTTTATTTGAATTGTTTTGAATTTACTTTCAAGAGTGTTAGGGAAAAAAACCCATAAAACTAGTACATCAGATAAGTGATACGATGTATTCTTTTAATATACTTTTATTTTAGGTGCACAGATAGACACAGAATGATATGGCAAATGTGGCAGAAGGTTAAAATTGATGGATTTTGGTGTCTAGGGATTAGGTGTATGTGATGGTTTGTATTATTTTTATAACCATCCTAAGTTTGAAAGTATTTCAAAATAAAAAGTAATGTTTTTTGTTTTGTTTTGTTTTTAAAGAACAGGGTACTGTGTTCCCCAGCCCAAACTGCAAAAAATAAGTCAGTAATAGTTGGAAATCTGGGTATCTGGGTGGGGGTACACTGGAGTTGGAGTCTTGTGTATTATTTCTGTATTCTTTTTGCAAAAACTTTTTTCAAAAACTTAAGAAAGGAAACTTTTAAAAAAGGTTTTGCAAGCAAGTCATTTTTAAGAAAATTATTAAGTGGCTAGCAGTAGAGGTGGTACGTAAGCCGGGAAATGCTGATATTTCAAAAAGTGAGGCAGGCTCTGAAGGCCCTTTCTGCTCTACCGGCCACACAAGGACGAATGCTGCCCAGTGCCCTCTGTCGTTTCTCAGCCACAGCCCCTGGGGTGCACCCGGCGAGATGGTCACTTTCATTTCACAGGTGGGTCACCGGGGCCCTGGGGGTCACTCAGCAAGTCTGTGCTCATTTCCCAAGCCACACCAAAACCACGCACCAGCCTCCCCCAGCCTGGATGTCGACGGTGAGTTTCTGCCCCAAGCACTGAAGAGCTGCATCCGGGAGTCAGTTGTGCTGGGGACAGCCTACCATGACACATTGGAGCAGTCAATTCCCCTCTCTGGGCCTTGGTTTTGCCATCTGTACAGTGGGAGGGTGCCCGGGAAGCTGCGTGAGGGCCAGGGTCCTTTCCAGCTACCTGCTCTTGGAGTCAGAGTTTCTGGGGTCCCTTGAATGTCCGGGAAGTTGGGAGGGGCAAGAAGGAGGAGGCAGGTGCAGCAGCTCAGGCCTCATTCCTGGGCAAGCAGCTCTCAACCGCTAAGGATCCAGAGACCCATGAAGATGCTGCCAGCATTGCCTTGGCCAAGACACTCCTATGTTTCTGGAACATGGTTTATTTGGGTTTGATCTGTGGGGTCCTCTAACGACACCCCTCCCTCTTCGCTGCCACAGGGTGCCTGCACGATGGAGTGAGGAAACCCCCAAGTCTGCCTCAGCCTGAGGGGTTCCTGGGCAGGACTTCAAGTTTTAAATAGTCCTGGGCACACCCAGAGGAGCTGATCACCCTTCTGTCTCCTGCCAGCCCCTGAGCTGAGACATCTGCCTTCATCACCTCCTAGGATCCTCACAACAACGCAGAGGGTACTGCCTGTTGTTATTCTTCTTCTCCCATTTTCCAGATGAAACAAGCAGAGGCTCAGGTGGGAATGACTTGCCAGGGTCACAGCTGTCAAGTGTTAGAGCCCACATTTGGATCCAGAGCTAAAGGCACTGGACACAAATCCTTCAAGCGGCCAAAGAATTTCAGCTTTTGGACAGCTCAGGGAGAAGTCAGAGAGGAGACGGGTGACAGCCAGTTTCAAGACCCTGTTCTCTGGGGTTCTGTGTCCAAAATGGCATCGTCCTCCTTCCCATGAAGGTCAGAGACTTGGCCTATGGTGCCAGCCCCATCCCTAAATTGTTGGGTAACCTTGAAGAAATCACTTTCCTCTCTGAGCCTCAGTTTTTCCTAACTATTCATAGGAAATGGAAAAGTAATCCTGGATCCCGTTTAAGCTAAAAGGGAGTTTTAGTGATCATCTGGTTGAGTTGTATCTCCATTTAACTGATGAGGGAAATCAAGGCCCAGAGAGAGAAATGACAAATGTCTCGCAATTGTATTTGCCTGTGATAGTGGAAAATGAGGTCAAAACTCAAAGAGAAGCAAAGGCAACGTGAAAAAGAAATACAGAGAGGTAGGGAGGGGGAGTGGGGAGGGAGCAGGAGAGAAAGAGGGAGGGGAAGAGAGAAACTGACGTTAACTGGTTTCTGGATCCAGCCATGCCTGAAGTCCACATGGACTTCCTTATGATCAAATAAATAAATTCCCTTTTTTACTTAAGCAAGCTTGATTTTGGTTTCTGTCACTTCCAACCCAGAGAGTCCTAAGTAATTTATACCAGCTCTTATGTCCTTCCACTCAGGGATCCAGGGATATGTATAGTAAGTAATTAATACATTCAGCCATTCAACAAACATTTAGTAGCACCCACTATGCAATAGGTACTGTGCTAGGGGCACAGTGTAGATATAATGATAAACAAGAAACAGTGAGGGCCTAAAATAACTTACCATCCAGTAGGGGATGACGGTAGGAAAATAAATTAGTGCAATGAAGTGTTACAAGGGCTGTGATGGAAGAATGCAGAGAGAGAGAGTGTGTGTGTGTCAGAGAGGAAGAGAGAGAGTCACCAAGAGGCAGACCGGGCTATGCTCAAACAGGCAGGCAAAGAGATGGGAACAACGGTTGGCCCCCTGGAAATAAGTAAATGCTGGGGAAAGTCTCCGCAGAGTGCAAGAGGCCTGGGGCTGGGAGTGGAAAGGGGTGAGAGAGGCAGAAGACAGAGACGAACACTGTGGTTGGGGCCACAGTCAGCCAGACACAGATCAGCGCCTGCTCCGTGCTCAGCCCTGGGCGGCCCTGGGGATTTCTGAGGTGAGACCTGGTGGGGTGATAGGGGACCCAGAAACCCACAGATATGGGCACCAGGGTATTATAGAGAAGTCTGTCCACTGAGATACCGAGGAAGTGGCCAATTTTAATGAGGGTTGGGGGTGTCCGGCACATTTTCTTCTAAGAAGCTGTATACGCTGAGTCTTTAATGGGGGTGAGCTAGGGGGGTAGGGAGTAAACACCTGGAGGGGCTGGCAGGGGAGAGCCAGGGCACGGAGCTGCGGAACAGCCAGTTACATCTGGGGCCACAGCAGCCCCAAGCAGACAGACTGAGTACAAATCCACTCTGCTGTTGCTTTATGTGAGTTTCCCCCAAAGGAAATCCTGAGTTGAGCATGTGGGTGCGAGCAGTTTGTTTGGGATGAGATCTGAGCACGGTGAGAGAGTGGAGACATGAGACAAGGAAGGGAAGAGAGCAACAGCGTGTTCCCACGAGCAGGCAACTGTTGGGGACCCTCCAGGGGAGTGTTTGGAACAGGCCCCGGAATCATCCCTGCGTGGGCCGAGGAGACGGGACTCCTACCCACCAGCCCCTGCCCTCGCCGACTGAGGGCTGCTCCTGGGGTTTCAACTCCCTGCGCCAGCGGGGCTGCAGGCTAAGCGTGCTCCAGCAGGCAGAGGATGCTCTTGGGCAGAGGCACATCCAGGATCTGTCTATAGGTGACTCCTGGGGCAGGTGGAAGTTCGGGCAGGGCACCGAGAGCATCTGCCCTGGCCACTTAGCAGCTGTGTCGCCTTAGCCTCTCTGAGCTTGGAAAATCACAGCACCTCCCCCTGCAGAGGAATTGTAAGGATGTAAAATGCCTAGCACAGGGCCTGGAAGACAACTCAGAAAACAGGAGCTATTAGGGTGCTTGGGGAACTGCTCCGTGCTCTGCATGGCTGGAACAGAGGTGCTGAGAGCAGGAACAGCAAGAGATGGGTGGGGAGGGGACGAAAGATGGCACAGGAAGGGCCCTGCCCGACAGCAGACACAGCTAGAGCAGTGGCTGTGCATGGAAGAGGAGGCAGCCCGGAGAGCGCGAGGAGGGGAATGAGCTGGACTTGTGGGCTGGCCGGGTAGGGGGCAGACAGAGAAGGGAGTGCAGGTTGGCTCCCTTCTGGCTCACCCAGACATCACTCTGAACCAGGCACTTCCTGGGTGGTGGATCCTGGCCTGCAAAGGCTCTTAGTGCAGGCAGAAATATAAGTGAGGTAAAAGGTGTTAACAGTCATCAGAGAGAGACCAACACATTGCTGAGGTGGTGCAGGGGGAGGGAAGCATCATTTGCAGGTGGAGAGGTCAGGAGATGCTTCCTGGAGGGGAGGATATTTAGGACCTGGGCCTTCTGGGAAGAACAAAGCTAGGCACAGATAAAGCCAGGGCCTAAGTGAAGGCAGAGACGTGGGAATTTACAGGGAGAGCTGAAGGGGGAGCTAGTGGGTCACTGAGACGTAGCTCCAAAATCCAGACTTCACTGGGTAGCTCTGTGTGGAATCAGGGCTTTTTGGTGTGCCCAATATGAGACTGTATTTGAGTTTAGAAGTCTGAAAGCACGTGGCGTTGGTGAGGCTGTGGAGAAGCAGCCCCACACCCCTTCACGTGCTAGCAGTGTAAACTGACCCTACTTAGTGGTGTGTTGAGTTGTGTTCCCCAGAAGCTGACAAGGGTTCCTGCAAAGCAATTTCTATGGCAAGTGCACTCAGGGAAGCCTGGGAAGGGAGTGGGGGAAGCAGGACAGGAAAGGGGAGGAAGCCAAGCAAGATACGTGTATTAGCATGTATTGCTGGGTAACAAATAATCCCGAATTTAGTGGCTGAATCTATATATGTATTGTCTTAGTTTCTGTGCATCAGGAATCTGAGGCTGGCTTAGCTGGGTGGTTCTGGCTCAGGGTCTCCCAAGAGGATACTAGTAAGGGACTGTCCAGGACTGCAGTCATCTCAAGACTCAAGTGGGGTTGGATCCACTTCTAAGCTCACTCCTTTGAGAGCGTCAGGCCTCATGTTCTCACTGGCTGTTGACCAGAGACATCAGTTCCTTGTCACTTGGGCCGCTCCATAGGGTTGTTCACAACATGGCAGCTACTTCCCCCAAAGCAAGAGATGTGAAAGAGCAAGTGGGCGAGAGAGAAGCCTCGGTCTTTTTAAAACCTCATTTTGGAGGACACATCTCATCACTTCCACTAGAGTCTACTCTTTGGTGGGGGGGAGACACTAAATCCAGGCTACACCCAAAGGGAGTGGAAGATACAAGAGCACGACCAGGAGGAGGCAAGGATCCCTGGGACCAGCTTAGAGCTGCCTCCCACAGGGAGATTTCAGGCACCGTCTCAGCCTCAGCATAATCCCAGAGGGAGCCCGACAATTAAATTACTCCTCAGACTCTGCCTGGCCCCAAGGAGAGGGAGCTGCGCTTCCACCCTCCTGCACTAGCAGGCATTTCAGGCTGGCTGCGTGGACAAGGCAGCTCAAGCATCCCAAGGATGGGCCACTGAGGAAGGTCACAAGTGTGAACAAAAAAGTTCAGCAAAGTTCACAGAAATTGGAGGAAACACACCAAACCAGTAAAAGAGATCCAAGTGGAGTGTCAACAGTGCCCCCTACAAGGGAGTAATTTGGAAGCATTTCTCAATATAAAGAATGCCTGTGCCCTTTAACCATCAATCTTCTAGAAATTTCTCTTATAAATACACTGAAGAAACGGTCTAAATATTCATCAAGAGGATCTGGTTAAGGAAATTATGGTCCATTCATACACTGGATTATTATGCAGCTGTTAAAAGAATGAATATGAAAAGATCATATCATTAAGTAAAAGCAGGATGTAAAATATTGGCTGTGTTGGAGAGAAAGGATTTATTTGTGTACATCTGTGCTTGCAAAGGGATGGAGATTCTCAGGAAAGACAAACAATCAATCATTATTGATGAGAGGAGGCCTGGGAACCTGGGGTAGGAGGGAGGCGTTTTCTTTTGATGTCTTTAGTAATAATTGAGTATTTAAATGTGTGTACATATTACTTTTGTAATAATTTTTAAACTAGGTTTTAAACAGAAGAGACTGGATCTGGAAACTGAAGTCCCTGGAAGCCACACATATGTTTGTAATTCTTCCAGCCTTGTGGCCCTGCTGTTTTGAGCACCCAGTAGCAGTGATTTCTGACCCAGCCCAGAGCGGTCACTGGGAAAACATTGGTATGGTTCAATGGGATGGTATCGGCTCTCTAATTTGTTTCTGTTTTGTGTTGTATAATTTACTCTGAAGATTAGATTGTATTTTATATTTCACTCTTAAAATTTTTACAATAGCTGTTGGCCAAAAGCATTAAAGATCTGATTCCAACAGCCGTGGACATGACCAGCCTGCACGGCCAGCCTGTTTCTGTCTTGCC
This sequence comes from Dasypus novemcinctus, assembly GCF_030445035.2. Taxonomy (NCBI): domain Eukaryota; kingdom Metazoa; phylum Chordata; class Mammalia; order Cingulata; family Dasypodidae; genus Dasypus; species Dasypus novemcinctus. The sequence goes on along the minus strand of NC_080696.1, from coordinate 41,078,960 downwards.
CTGTCCAGGCCTTTCTCCCCAGAGCCGCCACTAGGGCTCGCTCTCCAAGGATCGTCCAGCCCCGGGACCCCCACTGGTGCTGACCATGCCCCCCCCGTAAGTGATAACAACAGAGCATCCCTGACTGAGCACTGCCTAAGTCCTGGCCTTTGGGCTTTACAAAAACCCTGGAAGGATCACCAGAGCCATTTTGAAGAGGAGGAATCTGAGTCACAGAGAGGTGAGGTCATTTTCCGAGCTCAGTGGCCAGGGACTGGCTGAGCCCGAATCCGAAGTCCTGTGTGTCTTGAAGTGCTGGACCTGGGCTGGTGAGGGCAGAAGCACCAGCTCCTAAGGACCTCAAATACCCAGGCTGAGGATCATGGGAACCCAAGAGAGGCTCTATCCCGAGTCATCAAGTCTCTGTTTAGAATAATCTTAGGTGCCCCTTCAAGACCTACACGGAGGAGAACACCTCCCTCCAGGATGCGTTTCCTGGTGTTCACGTGCCAGAAACTGTTAACCGGGGGACACAGACCTCTCTCAGACATGTCCCACCCTCAGTGCAAACCAGCAGTGACAATTCCAAGAGATTCGTGATTCGGGCCTGAGGAAGCTCAAGGCGTTGTAGGAGCACAAAGGGACGATCTAAACCTTTCTAGGGGAGGATGGTTAAGGAAGAAGAGTTCTTGAGGAGGAGCTTCCTCTGCTGAGCTCTGAAGGCAGCAAACCAGGTGAAATGAGACAAAGTGATGGAATCCGGGGGAAAAGAGCCTTCAATGCAAAGGGCACAGCTTGTGCAAAGGCCTGGAGGAGATGAAGGAAGGAACTGTATCTGAATTGTCTACTGATGATTGCTCAGTGCCTAGAACAGTATTGGGCACATAGTAAGTGCTCAATAAGTATCAATTGAGTACACAGAGCATGGCATGTTCCCAGAACTGCAGGCCATTCAGTGCAGCTGGATTATAACTTGCAAGATTAGGCAAGATCAGGGAGAGGTGGGGAGAGCTGCAGAGCCCTAGATTAGAAAAGGTCTTTATATTAGGGTTCTCCAGAGAAATAGAACCAAGAGGATATATAAATATATATACA